>NC_142286.1:14941217-16191217 GCF_965620075.1 Prunus avium
ATTGAATTCGGATAGAACCCCAAACTTGTGCAACATCATAATATGGTGGGAGTAGTCATTTGGTGAGTTTTGTGTGAAATCCAATCGCTAGAAGTATGGAATACACCAACCACTCCAATTTCGTACGAACTGCCGTTGAACTTGAATTGTCCAATTTCTCACACATTTTGATTTCGGATAGAGCCCCAAATTTGGGCAACATCATAATATGGTGGGTGTAGTTATTTGTTGAGTTTTGAGTGAAATCCAATCGCTAGAAGTATGGAATACACCAACCACTCCCATTAGGAACGAACTGTCGTTGAACTTGAATTCTCCAGTTTCTCACACCTATTGATTTCGGATCGAGACCCAAACTTGGGCAACATCATAATATGGTGGGAGGAGTCATTTGGTGAGTTTTGAGTGAAATCCAATCGCTAGAAGTATGGAATACTCCAACCACTCCCATTAGGAACGAACTGCTGTTGAACTTGAATTGTTCAATTTGGAACACCTATTGATTTCGGATCGAGCCTGAAACTTGGGCAACATCATAATATGGTGGGAGGAGTCATTTGGGGAGTTTTGAGTGAAATCCAATCGCTAGAATTATGGAATACACCAACCACTCCAATTAGGAACGAACTGCCGTTGAACTTGAATCCAATTTCTCACACCTATTGATTTCGGATCGAGCCCAAACTTGGGCAACATCATAATATGGTGGGAGGAGTCATTTGGTGAGTTTTGAGTGAAATCCAATCGCTAGAAGTATGGAATACACCAACCACTCCATTTAGGAACGAACTGCCGTTGAACGTGAATTGTCCAATTTCTCACACCTATTGATTTCGGATCGAGCCCAAAACTTGGGAAACATCATACTTTGGTGGGAGGAGTCATTTGGTGAGTTTTGAGTGAAATCCAATCGCTAGACGTATGGAATACACCAACCACTCCAATTAGTAACGAACCGTCGTTGAAATTGAATTGACCAATTTCGCACACATATTGATTTCGGATCGGGCCCAAAACTTGGGCAAGATCATAATATGGTGGGAGGAGTCATTTGGTGAGTTTTGAGTGAAATCCAATTGCTAGATGTGTGGAATACACCAACCACTCCAATTAGGAACGAACTGCCGTTGAACTTGAATGGTCCAATTTGGAACACCTATTGATTTCGGATCGAGCCCCAAACTTGGGCAACATCATAATATGGTGGGTGGAGTCTTTCGGTGAGTTCTGGGTGAAATCCAATCGCTAGAAGTATGGAATACACCAACCACTCCAATTAGGAACGAACTACCGTTGAACTTCAATTGTCCAAGTTCTCACACCTATTGATTTCGGATCGAGCCCAAAACTTGGGCAACATCATAATTTGGTGGGAGAAGTCATTTGGTGAGTTTTGAGTGAAATCCAATCGCTAGAAGTATGGAATACACCAACCACTCCAATTAGGAACGAACTGCCGTTGAACTTGAATTGTCCAATTTGTCACACTTATTGATTTCGGATCAAGCCCCAAACTTGGGCAACATCATAATATGGAACGAGGAGTCATTTGGTTGGTTTTGAGTGAAATCAAATCCCCAGAAGTATGGAATACCCCAACCACTCCAATTCGGAACGAACTGCCGTTGAACTTGAATTGTCCAATTTCTCACACCTATTGATTTCGGATCGAGCCCAAAACTTGGGCAACATCATAATATGGTGGGAGGAGTCCTTTGGTGAGTTTTGAGTGAAATCCAATCGCTAGAAGTATGGAATACACCAACCACTCCAATTACGAACGAACTGCCGTTGAACTTGAATTGTCCAATTTCGAACACCTATTGATTTCGGATCGAGTACAAAACTTTGGCAACATCATAATATGGTGGGAGGAGACCTTTGGTGTGTTTTGAGGGAAATCCAATCGCTAGAAGTATGGAATACACCAACCACTCCAATTAGGAACGAACTGCCGTTGAACTTGAATGGTCCAATTTGGAACACCTATTGATTTCGGATCGAGCCCCAAACTTGGGCAACATCATAATATGGTGGGTGGAGTCTTTCGGTGAGTTCTGGGTGAAATCCAATCGCTAGAAGTATGGAATACACCAACCACTCCAATTAGGAACGAACTACCGTTGAACTTCAATTGTCCAAGTTCTCTCACCTATTGATTTCGGATCGAGCCCAAAACTTGGGCAACATCATAATTTGGTGGGAGAAGTCATTTGGTGAGTTTTGAGTGAAATCCAATCGCTAGAAGTATGGAATACACCAACCACTCCAATTAGGAACGAACTGCCGTTGAACTTGAATTGTCCAATTTGTCACACTTATTGATTTCGGATCAAGCCCCAAACTTGGGCAACATCATAATATGGAACGAGGAGTCATTTGGTTGGTTTTGAGTGAAATCAAATCCCCAGAAGTATGGAATACACCAACCATTCCAATTAGGAACGAACTGCCGTTGAACTTGAATTGTCCAATTTCTCACACCTATTGATTTCGGATCGAGCCCCAAACTTCGGCAACACCATAATATGGTGGGAGGAGTCATTTGGTGAGTTTTGAGTGAAATCCAATAGCTAGAAGTCTGGAATACACCAACCACTCCAATTAGGAAAGAACTATCGTTGAAATTGAATTGACCAATTTCTCACACCGATTGATTTCGAATCGAGCCCAAAACTTGGGAAACATCATAATATGGTGGGAGGAGTCATTTGGTGAGTTTTGAGTGAAATCCAATCGCTAGAAAAGAATACACCAACCACTCCAATTAGGAACGAAATGCCGTTGAACTTGAAATGTCCAATTTTTCACACCTATTGATTTCGGATCGAACCCCAAACGTGTCCAACATCATAATATGGTGGGAGGAGTCATTTGGTGAGTTTTGAGTGAAATCCAATCGCTAGAAGTGTGGAATACACCAACCACTCCAATTAGGAACGAACTGCCGTTGAAATTGAATTGTCCAATTTCTCACACCTATTCATTTCTGATCGAGCTCAAAACTTGGGCAACATCATAATATGGTGGGAGGAGTCATTTGGTGAGTTTTGAGTGAAATCCAATCGCTTGAAGTATGGAATACACCAACCACTCCAATTAGGAACGAACTGCCGTTGCACTAGAATTGTATAATTTGGAATATCTATTGATTTCGGATCGAGTCCAAAACTTGGGCAACATCATAATTTGGTGGGAGGAGTCATTTGGTGTGTTCTGAGTGAAATCCAATCGCTAGAAGTATGGAATACACCAACCACTCCAATTAGGAACGAACTGCCGTTGCACTAGAATTGCCCAATTTGGAACACCTATTGATTTCGGATAGAAATTTGGTGGGAGGAGTCATTTGGTGAGTTTTGAGTGAAATGCAAACGCTAGAAGTATGGAATACACCAACCACTCCAATTAGGAACGAACTGCCGTTGAACTTTAATTGTCCAATTTGGAACACCTATCGATTTCGGATCGAGCCCAAAACTTGGGCAACATCATAATATGGTGGGAGGAGTCATTTGGTGAGTTTTGAGTGAAATCCAATAGCTACAAGTATGGAATACACCAACCACTCCAATTAGGAACGAACTGTCGTTGAAATTCAATTGACCAATTTCTCACACCTATCGATTTCGGATCGAGCCCAAAACTTGGGCAATATCATTATATGGTGGGAGGAGTCATTTGGTGGGTTTTGAGTGAAATTAAATCGCCAGAAGTATGGAATCCACCAACCACCGCAATTTGGAACAAACTGTCGTGGAAATCGAATTTACCAATTTCTCACACCTATTGATTTCGTATCGAGCCCAAAAGTTGGGCGACATCATAATATGGTGGAGGAGTCATTTGGTGAGTTTTGAGTGAAATCCAATCGCTAGAAGTATGGAATACACCGACCACTCCAATTAGGAACGAACTGCCGTTGAACTTGAATTGTCCAATTTGGAACACCTATTGATTTCGGATCGAGCCCAAAACCTGGGCAACATCATACTATGGTGGGAGGAGTCATTTGGTGAGTTTTGAGTGAAATCCAATCGCTAGAAGTATGGAATACACCAACCACTCCCGTTAGGAACGAATTGTTGTTGAACTCGTATTGTTCAATTTCTCACACCTATTGATTTCGGATCGAACCCCAAACTTGGGCAACATCATAATATGGTGGGAGGAGTCATTTGGTGAGTTTTGAGTGAAATCCAATCGCTAGAAGTATGGAATACACCAACCACTCCAATTCGGAACGAACTGCCGTTGAACTTGAATTGTCCAATTTCTCACACCTATTGATTTCGGATCGAGCCCCAAACTTGGGCAACATCATAATATGGTGGGAGGAGTCATTGGGTGAGTTTTGAGTGAAATCCAATCGCTAGAAGTATGGAATACACCAACCACTCCAATTTGGAACGAACTGCCGTTGAACTTGAATTGTCCAATTTCTCACACCTATTGATTTCGGATCGAGCCCCAAACTTGGGCAACAACATAATATGGTGGGAGGAGTCATTTGGTGAGTTTCGAGTGAAATCCAATCGCTAGAAGTATGGAATACACCAACCACTCCAATTAGGAACGAACTGCCGTAGAACTTGAATTGTCCAATTTCTCACACCAATTGATTTCGGATCGAGCCCAAAACTTGGGCAACAACATAATGTGGTGGGAGGAGTCATTTGGTTAGTTTTGAGTGAAATCCAATCGCTAGAAGTATGGAATACACCAACCACTCCAATTAGGACCGAACTGCCGTTGAACTTGAATTGTCCAATTTCTCACATCTATTGATTTTGGATCGAGCCCAAAACTTGGGCAACATCATAATATGGTGGGAGGAGTCATTTGGGGAGTTTTGAGTGAAAACCAATCGCTAGAAGTGTGGAATACACCAACCACTCCAACTAGGAACGAACTGCCGTTGAACTTGAATTGTCCAATTTGGAACACCTATTGATTTCGGATCGAGCCCAAAACTTGGGCAACATTATAATATGGTGGGAGGAGTCATTTGGTGAGTTTTGAGTGAAATCCAATCACTATAAGTAAGGAATACACCAACCACTCCAATTAGGAACGAACTGCCGTTGAACTTGAATTGTCCAATTTGGAACACCTATTGATTTCGTATCGAGCCCAAAACTTGGGCAACATCATAATATAGTGGGAGGAGTCATTTGGTGAGTTTTGAGTGAAATCCAATCGCTAGAAGTATGGAATACACCAACCACTCCAATTAGGAACGAACTGCCGTTGAACTTGAATTGTCCAATTTGGAACGCCTATTGATTTCGGATCGAGGCCAAAACTTGGGCAACATCATAATATGGTGGGAGGAGTCATTTGGTTAGTTTTGAGTGAAATCCAATCCCTAGAAGTATGGAATACACCAACCACTCCAATTAGAAACGAACTGCCGTTGAACTTGAATTGTCCAACTTCTCACACCTATTGATTTCGGATCGAGCCCAAAACTTGGGCAACATCATAATATGGTGAGAGGAGTCATTTGGTTAGTTTTGAGTGAAATCCAATCGCTAGAAGTATGGAATACACCAACCACTCCAATTAGGAACGAACTGCCGTTGAACATGCATTGTCCAATTTCTTACACCTATTGATTTCGGATCGAGCCCAAAACTTGGGCAACATCATAATATGGTGGGAGGAGTCATTTGGTGAGGTTTGAGTGAAATCCAATCGCTAGAAGTATGGAATACACCAACCACTCCAATTAGGAACGAACTGCCGTTGAACTTGAATTGTCCAATTCGGAACGCCTATTGATTTCGGATCGAGGCCAAAACTTGGGCAACATCGTAATATGGTGGGAGGAGTCATTTGGTGAGTTTTTAGTGAAATCCAATACCTAGAAGTATGGAATACACCAACCACTCCAATTAGGAACGAGCTGCCGTTGAACTTGAATTATCCAATTTGGAACACCTATTGATTTCGGACCGAGCCCAAAACTTGGGCAACAACATAATATGGTGGGAGGATTCATTTGGTGAGTTTTGAGTGAAAACAAAACGCTAGAAATATGGAATACACCAACCACTCCAATTAGGAACGAACTGCCGTTGAACTTGAATTGTCCAATTTGGAACACCTATTGATTTCGGATCGAGCCCAAAACTTGGGCAACATCATAATATGGTGGGAGGAGTCATTTGGTGAGTTTTGAGTGAAATCCAATCGCTAGAAGTATGGAATACACCAACCACTCCAATTAGGAACGAACTGCCGTTGAACTTGAATTGTCCAATTTCTCACACCTATTGATTTCGGATCGAGCACAAAACTTGGGCAACATCATAATATGGTGGGAGGAGTCATTTGGTGAGTTTTGAGTGAAAACCAATCCCTAGAAGTGTGGAATACACCAACCACTCCAATTAGGAACGAACTGCCGTTGAACTTGAATTGTCCAATTCGGAACACCTATTGATTTCGGATCGAGCACAAAACTTGGGCAACATCATAATATGGTGGGAGGAGTCATTTGGTGAGTTTTGAGTGAAAACCATTCCCTAGAAGTGTGGAATACACCAACCACGCCAATTAGGAACGAACTGCCGTTGAACATGAATTGTCCAATTTGGAACACCTATTGATTTCGGATCGAGCCCAAAACTTGGGCAACACCATAATATCGTGGGAGGAGTCATTTGTTGAGTTTTGAGTGAAATCCAATCACTTGAAATATGGAATAAACCAACCACTCCAATTAGGAACGAACTGCCGTTGAACTTGAATTGTCCAATTTGGAACACCTATTGATTTCGGATCGAGCCAAAAACTTGGGCAACATCATAATATGGTGGGAGGAGCCATCCGGTGAGTTTTAAGTGAAATCCAATCGCTAGAATTGTGGAATACACCAACCACTCCAATTTGGAACGAACTGCCGTTGAACTTGAATTGTCCAATTTGGAACACCTACTGATTTCGGATCGAGGCCAAAACTTGGGCAACATCATAATATGGTGGGAGTAGTCATTTGGTGAGTTTTGAGTGAAATCTAATCGCTAGAAGTATGGAATACACCAACCACTCCAATTAGGAACGAACTGCCGTTGAACTTGAATTGTCCAATTTGGAACGCCTATTGATTTCGGATCGAGCCCAAAACATGCGCAACATCATAATATGGTGGGAATAGTCATTTGGTGAGTTTTGAGTGAAATCCAATCGCTAGAAGTATGGAATACACCAACCACTCCAATTAGGAACGAACTGCCGTTGAACTTGAATTGTCCAATTCGGAACACCTACTGATTTCGGATCGAGGCTAAAACTTGGGCAACATCATAATATGGTGGGAGTAGTCATTTGGTGAGTTTTGAGTGAAATCTAATCGCTAGAAGTATGGAATACACCAACCACTCCAATTAGGAACGAACTGCCGTTGAACTTGAATTGTCCAATTTGGAACGCCTATTGATTTCGGATCGAGCACAAAACTTGGGCAACATCATAATATGGTGGGAGGAGTCATTTGGTGAGTTTTGAGTGAAAACCAATCCCTAGAAGTGTGGAATACACCAACCACGCCAATTAGGAACGAACTGCCGTTGAATATGAATTGTCCAATTTGGAACACCTATTGATTTCGGATCGAGCCCAAAACGTGGGCAACACCATAATATCGTGGGAGGAGTCATTTGTTGAGTTTTGAGTGAAATCCAATCACTTGAAATATGGAATACACCAACCACTCCAATTAGGAACGAACTGCCGTTGAACTTGAATTGTCCAATTTGGAACACCTATTGATTTCGGATCGAGCCAAAAACTTGGGCAACATCATAATATGGTGGGAGGAGCCATTCGGTGAGTTTTAAGTGAAATCCAATCGCTAGAATTGTGGAATACACCAACCACTCCAATTTGGAACGAACTGCCGTTGAACTTGAATTGTCCAATTTGGAACACCTACTGATTTCGGATCGAGGCCAAAACTTGGGCAACATCATAATATGGTGGGAGTAGTCATTTGGTGAGTTTTGAGTGAAATCCAATCACTAGAAGTATGGAATACACCAACCACTCCAATTAGGAACGAACTGCCGTTGAACTTGAATTGTCCAATTTCGAACACCTACTGATTTCGGATCGAGCCCAAAACTTGGGCAACATCATAATATGGTGGGAGGAGTCATTTGGTTAGTTTTGAGTGAAATCCAATCGCTAGAAGTATGGAATACACCAACCACTCCAATTAGGAACGAACTGCCGTTGAACTTGAATTGTCCAATTTCGAACACCTATTGATTTTGGATCGAGCCAAAAACTTGGGAAACATCCTAATATAGTGGGAGGAGTCATTTGGTGAGTTTTGAGTGAAATCCAATCGCTAGAAGTATGGAATACACCAACCACACCAATTAGGAACGAACTGCCGTTGAACTTGAATTGTCCAATTTGGAACACCTACTGATTTCAGATCGAGGCTAAAACTTGGGCAACATCATAATATGGTGGGAGTAGTCATTTGGTGAGTTTTGAGTGAAATCTAATCGCTAGAAGTATGGAATACACCAACCACTCCAATTAGGAACGAACTGCCGTTGAACTTGAATTGTCCAATTTGGAACGCCTATTGATTTCGGATCGAGCCCAAAACATGGGCAACATCATAATATGGTGGGAGGAGTCATTTGGTGAGTTTTGAGTGAAATCCAATCGCTAGAAGTATGGAAGACACCAACCACTCTAATTAGGAACGAACTGCTGTTGAACTTGAATTGTCCAATTTCTCACACCTATTGATTTCGGATCGAGCCCAAAACATGGGCAACATCATAATATGGTGGTAGGACTCATTTGGTGAGTTTTTAGTGAAATCCAATCGCTAGAAGTATGGAATACACCAACCACTCCAATTAGGAACGAACTGCCGTTGAACTTGAATTGTCCAATTGCTCACACCTATTGATTTCGGATCGAACCCCAAACTTGTGCAACATCATAATACGGTGGGAGGAGTCATTTGGTGAGTTTTGGGTGAAATCCAATCGCTAGAAGTATGGAATACACCAACCACTCCAATTAGGAACGAACTGCCGTTGAACTTGAATTGTCCAATTTCGAACACCTATTGATTTTGGATCGAGCCAAAAACTTGGGAAACATCCTAATATGATGGGAGGAGTCATTTGGTGAGTTTTGAGTGAAATCCAATCGCTAGAAGTATGGAATACACCAACCACTCCAATTAGGAACGAACTGCCGTTGAACTTGAATTGTCCAATTGCTCACACCTATTGATTTCGGATCGAACCCCAAACTTGTGCAACATCATAATACGGTGGGAGGAGTCATTTGGTGAGTTTTGGGTGAAATCCAATCGCTAGAAGTATGGAATACACCAACCACTCCAATTAGGAACGAACTGCCGTTGAACTTGAATTGTCCAATTTCGAACACCTATTGATTTTGGATCGAGCCAAAAACTTGGGAAACATCCTAATATGGTGGGAGGAGTCATTTGGTGGGTTTTGAGTGAAATCCAATCGCTAGAAGTATGGAATACACCAACCACACCAATTAGGAACGAACTGCCGTTGAACTTGAATTGTCCAATTTGGAACACCTATTGATTTCGGATCGAGCCCAAAACTTGGGCAACATCATAATATGGTGGGAGGAGTCATTTGGTTAGTTTTGAGTGAAATCCAATCGCTAGAAGTATGGAATACACCAACCACACCAATTAGGAACGAACTGCCGTTGAACTTGAAGTGTCAAATTTCTAACACCTATTCATTTCGGATCAAGCCCAAAACTTGGGCAACATCATAATATGGTGGGAGGAGTCATTTGGTGAGTTCTGAGTGAAATCCAATCGCTAGAAGTATGGAATACACCAACAACTCCTATTAGGAACGAACTGCCGTTGAACGTGAATTGTCCAATTTGGAACGCCTATTGATTTCGGATCGAGCCCAAAACATGGGCAACGTCATTATATGGTGGGAGGAGTCATTTGGGGAGTTTTGAGTGAAATCCAATCGCTAGAAGTATGGAATACACCAACCACCCCAAGTAGGAACGAACTGCCATCGAACTTGAATTGTCCAATTTGGAACACCTATTGATTTCGGATCGAGCCCAAAACTTGGGCAACATGATAATATGGTGGGAGGAGTCATTTGGTGAGTTTGAGTGAAATCCAATCGCTAGAAGTATGGAATACACCAACCACTCCAATTAGGAACGAACTGCCGTTGAACTTGAATTGTCCAATTTCTCACACCTATTGATTTCGGATCGAACCCCAAACTTGTGCAACATCATAATACGGTGGGAGGAGTCATTTGGTGAGTTTTGGGTGAAATCCAATCGCTAGAAGTATGGAATACACCAACCACTACAATTAGGAACGAACTGCCGTTGAACTTGGATTGTCCAATTTGGAACACCTATTGATTTCGGATCGAGCTCAAAACTTGGGCAACATCATAATATGGTAGGAGGAGTCATTTGGTGAGTTTTGAGTGAAATCCAATAGCTAGAAGTATGGAATACACCAACCACTCCAATTAAGAACGAACTGCTGTTGAACTTGAATTGTCCTATTTCGAACACCTATTGATTTCGGATCAAGCCCAAAACTTGGTCAACATCATAATACGGTGGGAGGAGTCATTTGGTGAGTTTTGAGAGAAATCCAATCGCTAGAAGTATGGAATACACCAACCACCCCAATTAGGAACGAACTGCCGTCGAACTTGAATTGTCCAATTTGGAACACCTATTGATTTCGGATCGAGCCCAAAGCTTGCGCAACCTGTTAATATGGTGGGAGGAGTCATTTGGTGAGTTTGAGTGAAATCCAATCGCTAGAAGTATGGAATACACCAACCACTCCAATCAGGAACAAACTGCCGTTGAACTTGAATTGTCCAATTGCTCACACCTATTGATTTCGGATCGAACCCCAAACTTGTGCAACATCATAATACGGTGGGAGGAGTCATTTGGTGAGTTTTGGGTGAAATCCAATCGCTAGAAGTATGGAATACACCAACCACTCCAATTAGGAACGAACTGCCGTTGAACTTGAATTGTCCAATTTGGAACACCTATTGATTTCGGATCGAGCCCAAAACTTGGGCAACAACATAATATGGTAGGAGGAGTCATTTGGTGAGTTTTGAGTGAAATCCAATCGCTAGAAGTATGGAATACACCAACCACTCCAATTAGGAACGAACTGCTGTTGAACTTGAATTGTCCAATTTCTCACACCTATTGATTTCGGATCAAGCCGAAAACTTGGTCAACATCATAATACGGTGGGAGGAGTCATTTGGTGAGTTTTGAGTGCAATCCATTCGCTAGAAGTAAGGAATACACCAACCACTCCAATTAGGAACGAACTACCTCTGAACTTGAATTGTCCAATTTGGAAAACCTATTCATTTCGGATCGAGCCAACAACTTGGGCAACATCATAATATGGTGGGAGGAGCCATTCGGTGAGTTTTGAGTGAAATCCAATCGATAGAAGTGTGGAATACACCACCCACTCCAATTAGGAACGAACTACCTTTGAACTTGAATTGTCCAATTTGGAACACCTATTCATTTCGGATCGAGCCAACAACTTGGGCAACATCATAATATGGTGGAAGGAGTCATTTGGTGAGTTTTGAGTGAAATCCAATCGCTAGAAGTATGGAATACACCAACCACTCCAATTAGGAACGAACTGCTGTTGAACTTGAATTGTCCAATTTCTCACACCTATTGATTTCGGATCAAGCCCAAAACTTGGGCAACATCATAATGTGGTGGGAGGAGTCATTTGGTGAGTTATGAGTGAAATCCAATAGCTAGAAGTATGGAATACACCAACCACTCCAATTAGGAACGCACTGCCGTTGAACTTGAATTGTCCAATTTGGAACGCCTATTGATTTCGGATCGAGCCCAAAACAAGGGCAACATCATTATATAGTGGAAGGAGTCATTTGGTGAGTTTTGAGTGAAATCCAATCGCTAGAAGTATGGAATACACCAACCAACACAATTAGGAAGGAACTGCCGTTGAACTTTAATTGTCCAATTTCTCACACCTATTGATTTCGGATCGAGCCCAAAACTAGGGCAACATCATAATATGGTGGGAGGAGTCATTTGGTGAGTTTTGAGTGAAATCCAATCGCTAGAAGTATGGAATACACCAACCACCCCAATTAGGAATGAACTGCCGTTGAACTTGAATTGTCCAATTTGGAACACCTATTCATTTCGGATCGAGCCAACAACTTGGGCAACATCATAATATGGTGGAAGGAGTCATTTGGTGAGTTTTGAGTGAAATCCAATCGCTAGAAGTATGGCATACACCAACCACTCCAATTAGGAACGAACTGCCGTTGAACTTGAATTGTCCAATTTGGAACACCTATTGATTTCGGATCGAGCCCAAAACTTGGGCAACGTCATAATATGGCGGGAGGAGTCATTTGGTGAGTTTTGAGTGAAATCCAATCGCTAGAAGTATGGAATACACCAACCAATCCAATTAGGTAGGAACTGCCGTTGAACTTGAATTGTCCAATTTCTCACACCTATTGATTTCGGATCGAACCCCAAACTTGTGCAGCATCATAATACGGTGGGGGGAGTCATTTGGTGAGTTTTGGGTGAAATCCAATCGCTAGAAGTATGGAATACACCAACCACTCCAATTAGGAATGAACTGCCGTTGAACTTGAATTGTCCAATTTGGAACACCTATTCATTTCGGATCGAGCCAACAACTTGGGCAACATCATAATATGGTGGAAGGAGTCATTTGGTGAGTTTTGAGTGAAATCCAATCGCTAGAAGTATGGCATACACCAACCACTCCAATTAGGAACGAACTGCCGTTGAACTTGAATTGTCCAATTTCTCACACCTATTGACTTCGGATCGAGCCCAAAACTTGGGCAACATCATAATATGGTGGGAGGAGTCATTTGGTGAGTTTTGAGAGAAATCCAATCGCAAGAAGTAAGGAATACACCAACCACTCCAATTTGGAACGAACTGCCGTTGAACTTGAATTGTTCAATTTGGAACACCTATTGATTTCGGATTGAGCCAAAAGCTTGGGCAACATCATAATATAGTGGGAGGAGTCATTTTGGTGAGTTTTGAGTGAAATCCAATCGCTAGAAGTATGGAATACACCAACCACTCCAATTAGGAATGAACTGCCGTTGAACTTGAATTGTCCAATTTCGAACACCTATTGATTTCGGATCGAGCCCAAAACTTGGGCAACATCATAATATGGTGGGAGGAGTCATTTTGGTGAGTTTTGAGTGAAATCCAATCGCTAGAAGTATGGAATACACCAACCACTCCGATTAGGAACGAACTGCCGTTGAACTTGAATTGTCCAATTTGGATCACCTATTGATTTCGGATCGAGCCCAAAACTTGGGCAACGTCATAATATGGTGGGAGGAGTCATTTGGTGAGTTTTAAGTGAAATCCAATCGGTTGAAGTATGGAATACACCAACCAATCCAATTAGGAACGAAATGCCGTTGAACTTGAATTGTCCAATTTCTCACACCTACTGATTTCGGATCGAGCCCAAAACTTGGGCAACATCATAATATGGTGGGAGGAGTCATTTGGTGAGTTTTGAGTGAAATCCAATCGCTAGAAGTATGGAATACACCAACCAATCCAATTAGGAACGAAATGCCGTTGAACTTGAATTGTCCAATTTCTCACACCTACTGATTTCGGATCGAGCCCAAAACTTGGGCAACATCATAATATGGTGGGAGGAGTCATTTGGTGAGTTTTGAGTGAATCCAATCGCTAGAAGTATGGAATACACCAACCACTCCAATTAGGAACGAACTGCCGTTGAACTTGAATTGTTCAATTTCTCACACCTATTGATTTCGGATCGAGCCCAAAACATGGGCAACATCATAATATGGTGGGAGGAGTCATTTGGTGAGTTTTGAGTGAAATCCAATCGCTAGAAGTATGGAATACACCAACCAATCCAATTAGGAACGAAATGCCGTTGAACTTGAATTGTCCAATTTGTCACACCTATTGATTTCGGATCGAGCCCAAAACTTGGGCAACATCATAATATGGTGGGAGGAGTCATTTGGTGAGTTTTGAGTGAAATCCAATCGCTAGAAGTATGGAATACACCAACCACTCCAATTAGGAACGAACTGCCGTTGAACTTGAATTGTCCAATTTCGAACACCTATTGATTTCGGATTGAGCCAAAAGCTTGGGCAACATCATAATATGGTGTGAGGAGTCATTTTGGTGAGTTTTGAATGAAATCCAATCGCTAGAAGTATGGAATACACCAACCACTCCAATTAGGAACGAACTGCCGTTGAAATTGAATTCTCCATTTTCGAACACCTATTGATTTCCGATCGAGCCCAAAACTTGGACAACATCATAATATGGTGGGAGGAGTCATTTTGGTGAGTTTTGAGTGAAATCCAATCGCTAGAAGTATGGAATACACCAACCACTCCAATTACGAACGAACTGCCGTTGAACTTGAATTGACCAATTTGGAACACCTATTGATTTCGGATCGAACCCAAAACTTGTGCAACATCGTAATACGGTGGGAGGAGTCATTTGGTGAGTTTTGAGTGAAATCCAATCGCTAGAAGTATGGAATACACCAACCACTCCAATTAGGAACGAACTGCCGTTGAACTTGAATTGTCCAATTTCGAACACCTATTGATTTTGGATCGAGCCAAAAACTTGGGAAACATCCTAATATAGTGGGAGGAGTCATTTGGTGAGTTTTGAGTGAAATCCAATCGCTAGAAGTATGGAATACACCAATCACACCAATTAGGAACGAACTGCCGTTGAACTTGAATTGTCCAATTTGGAACACCTATTGATTTCGGATCGAACCCAAAACTTGTGCACCATCGTAATACGGTGGGAGGAGTCATTTGGTGAGTTTTGAGTGAAATCCAATCGCTAGAAGTATGGCATACACCAACCACTCCAATTAGGAACGAACTGCCGTTGAACTTGAATTGTCCAATTTGGAACACCTATTGATTTCGGATCGAGCCCAAAACTTGGGCAACGTCATAATATGGCGGGAGGAGTCATTTGGTGAGTTTTGAGTGAAATCCAATCGCTAGAAGTATGGAATACACCAACCAATCCAATTAGGTAGGAACTGCCGTTGAACTTGAATTGTCCAATTTCTCACACCTATTGATTTCGGATCGAACCCCAAACTTGTGCAGCATCATAATACGGTGGGGGGAGTCATTTGGTGAGTTTTGGGTGAAATCCAATCGCTAGAAGTATGGAATACACCAACCACTCCGATTAGGAACGAACTGCCGTTGAACTTGAATTGTCCAATTTGGATCACCTATTGATTTCGGATCGAGCCCAAAACTTGGGCAACGTCATAATATGGTGGGAGGAGTCATTTGGTGAGTTTTAAGTGAAATCCAATCGGTTGAAGTATGGAATACACCAACCAATCCAATTAGGAACGAAATGCCGTTGAACTTGAATTGTCCAATTTCTCACACCTACTGATTTCGGATCGAGCCCAAAACTTGGGCAACATCATAATATGGTGGGAGGAGTCATTTGGTGAGTTTTGAGTGAAATCCAATCGCTAGAAGTATGGAATACACCAACCAATCCAATTAGGAACGAAATGCCGTTGAACTTGAATTGTCCAATTTCTCACACCTACTGATTTCGGATCGAGCCCAAAACTTGGGCAACATCATAATATGGTGGGAGGAGTCATTTGGTGAGTTTTGAGTGAATCCAATCTTTAGAAGTATGGAATACACCAACCACTCCAATTAGGAACGAACTGCCGTTGAACTTGAATTGTTCAATTTCTCACACCTATTGATTTCGGATCGAGCCCAAAACATGGGCAACATCATAATATGGTGGGAGGAGTCATTTGGTGAGTTTTGAGTGAAATCCAATCGCTAGAAGTATGGAATACACCAACCAATCAAATTAGGAACGAAATGCCGTTGAACTTGAATTGTCCAATTTGTCACACCTATTGATTTCGGATCGAGCCCAAAACTTGGGCAACATCATAATATGGTGGGAGGAGTCATTTGGTGAGTTTTGAGTGAAATCCAATCGCTAGAAGTATGGAATACACCAACCACTCCAATTAGGAACGAACTGCCGTTGAACTTGAATTGTCCAATTTGGAACACCTATTGATTTCGGATCGAGCCCAAAACTTGGGCAACATCATAATATGGTGGGAGGAGTCATTTGGTTAGTTTTGAGTGAAATCCAATTGCTAGAAGTATGGAATACACCAACCACTCCACTTGGGAACGAACTGCCGTTGAACTTGAATTGTCCAATTTGGAACACCTATTGATTTCGGATCGAGCCCAAAACTTGGGCAACAACATAATATGGTGGGAGGAGTCATTTTGTGTGTTTTGAGTGAAATCCAATCGCTAGAAGTATGGAATACACCAACCACTCCAATTACGAACGAACTGCCGTTGAACTTGAATTGACCAATTTGGAACACCTATTGATTTCGGATCGAACCCAAAACTTGTGCAACATCGTAATACGGTGGGAGGAGTCATTTGGTGAGTTTTGAGTGAAATCCAATCGCTAGAAGTATGGAATACACCAACCACTCCAATTAGGAACGAACTGCCGTTGAACTTGAATTGTCCAATTTGGAACACCTATTGATTTCGGATCGAGCCCAAAACTTGGGCAACATCATAATATGGTGGGAGGAGTCATTTGGTGAGTTTTGAGTGAAATCTAATCGCCAGAAGTATGGAATACAACAACCACTCCAATTAGGAACGAAATGCCGTTGAACTTGAATTGTCCAATTTGGAACACCTATTCATTTCGGATTGAGCCAAAAGCTTGGGCAACATCATAATATGGTGGGAGGAGTCATTTTGGTGAGTTTTGAGTGAAATCCAATCGCTAGAAGTATGGAATACACCAACCACTCCAATTAGGAACGAACTGCCGTTGAACTTGAATTGTCCAATTTGGAACACCTATTGATTTCGGATTGAGCCAAAGCTTGGGCGACATCATAATGTGGTGGGAGGAGTCATTTTGGTGAGTTTTGAGTGAAATCCAATCGCTAGAAGTATGGAATACACCAACCACTCCAATTAGGAACGAACTGCCGTTGAACTTGAATTGTCCAATTTCGTACACCTATTGATTTCGGATCGAGCCCAAAACTTGGGCAACATCATAATATGGTGGGAGGAGTCATTTTGGTGAGTTTTGAGTGAAATCCAATCGCTAGAAGTATGGAATACACCAACCACTCCAACTAGGAACGAACTGCCGTTGAACTTGAATTGTCCAATTTGGAACACCTATTGATTTCGGATTGAGCCAAAGCTTGGGCGGCATCATAATATGGTGGGAGGAGTCATTTTGGTGAGTTTTGAGTGAAATCCAATCGCTAGAAGTATGGAATACACCAACCACTCCAATTAGGAACGAACTGCCATTGAACTTGAATTGTCCAATTTCGAATACCTATTGATTTCGGATCGAGCCCAAAACTTGGGCAACATCATAATATGGTGGGAGGAGTCATTTGGTTAGTTTTGAGTGAAATGCAATCGATAGAAGTATGGAATACACCAACCAATCCAATTAGGAACGAACTGCCGTTGAACTTGAATTGTCCAATTTGGAACACCTATTGATTTCAATCGAGCCCAAAACTTGGGCAACATCATAATATGGTGGGAGGAGTCATTTGGTGAGTTTTGAGTGAAATCCAATCGCTAGAAGTATGGAATACACCAACCACCCCAATTAGGAACGAACTGCCGTTGAACTTGAATTGTCCAATTTCCCACACCTATTGATTTCGGATCGAGCCCAAAACTTGGGCAACACCATAATATGGTGGGAGGAGTCATTTGGTGAGTTTTGAGTGAAATCCAATAGCCAGAAGTATGGAATACACCAACCACTCCAATTAGGAACGAACTGCCGTTGAACTTGAATTGTCCAATTTGGAACACCTATTGATTTCGGATTGAGCCAAAAGCTTGGGCAACAACATAATATGGTGGGAGGAGTCATTTTGGTGAGTTTTGAGTGAAATCCAATCGCTAGAAGCATGGAATACACCAACCACTCCAATTAGGAACGAACTGCCGTTGAACTTGAATTGTCCAATTTCGAACACCTATTGATTTCGGATTGAGCCAAAAGCTTGGGCAACATCATAATATGGTGTGAGGAGTCATTTTGGTGAGTTTTGAATGAAATCCAATCGCTAGAAGTATGGAATACACCAACCACTCCAATTAGGAACGAACTGCCGTTGAAATTGAATTCTCCATTTTCGAACACCTATTGATTTCCGATCGAGCCCAAAACTTGGACAACATCATAATATGGTGGGAGGAGTCATTTTGGTGAGTTTTGAGTGAAATCCAATCGCTAGAAGTATGGAATACACCAACCACTCCAATTAGGAACGAACTGCCGTTGAACTTGAATTGTCCAATTTGGAACACCTATTGATTTCGGATCGAACCCAAAACTTGGGCAACATCATATCATGGTGGGAGGAGTCATTTGGTGAGTTTTGAGTGAAATCCAATCGCTAGAAGTATGGAACACCCCAACCACCCCAATTAGGAACGAACTGCCGTTGAACTTGAATTGTCCAATTTCTCACACCTATTGATTTCGGATCGAGCCCAAAACTTGGGCAACATGATAATATGGTGGGAGGAGTCATTTGGTGAGTTTTGAGTGAAATCCAATCGCTAGAAGTATGGAATACACCAACCACTCCAATTAGGAACGAACTGCCGTTGAACTTGAATTGTCCAATTTGGAACACCTATTGATTTCGGATCGAGCCCAAAACTTGGGCAACATCATAATATGGTGGGAGGAGTCATTTGGTGAGTTTTGAGTGAAATCTAATCGCCAGAAGTATGGAATAGAACAACCACTCCAATGAGGAACGAAATGCCGTTGAACTTGAATTGTCCAATTTGGAACACCTATTGATTTCGGATTGAGCCAAAAGCTTGGGCAACATCATAATATGGTGGGAGGAGTCATTTTGGTGAGTTTTGAGTGAAATCCAATCGCTAGAAGTATGGAATACACCAACCACTCCAACTAGGAACGAACTGCCGTTGAACTTGAATTGTCCAATTTCGAACACCTATTGATTTCGGATCGAGCCCAAAACTTGGGCAACATCATTATATGGTGGGAGTAGTCATTTTGGTGTGTTTTGAGTGAAATCCAATCGCTAGAAGTATGGAATACACCAACCACTCCAATTAGGAACGAACTGCCGTTGAACTTGAATTGTCCAATTTGGAACACCTTTTGATTTCGGATCGAGCCCAAAACTTGGGCAACATCATAATATGGTGGGAGGAGTCATTTGTTGAGTTTTGAGTGAAATCCAATCGCTAGAAGTATGGAATACACCAACCACTCCAATTAGGAACGAACTGCCGTTGAACTTGAATTGTCCAATTTGGAACACCTATTGATTTAGGATCGGGCCCAAAACTTGGGCAGCAACATAATATGGTGGGAGGAGTCATTTGGTGAGTTTAGAGTGAAATCCAATCGCTAGAAGTATGGAATACACCCACCACCCCAATTAGGAACGAACTGCCGTTGAACTTGAATTGTCCAATTTGGAACACCTATTGATTTAGGATCGGGCCCAAAACTTGGGCAGCAACATAATATGGTGGGAGGAGTCATTTGGTGAGTTTAGAGTGAAATCCAATCGCTAGAAGTATGGAATACACCAACCACTCCAATTAGGAACGAACAGCCGTTGAACTTGAATTGTCCAATTTGGAACACCTATTGATTTCGGATCGAACCCCAAACTTGTGCAACACCGTAATACGGTGGGAGGAGTCATTTGGTGAGTTTTGAGTGAAATCCAATCGCTAGAAGTATGGAATACACCAACCACCCCAATTAGGAACGAACTGCCGTTGAACTTGAATTGTCCAATTTCTCACACCTATTGATTTCGGATCGAGCCCAAAACTTGGGCAACAGCATAATATGGTGGGAGGAGTCATTTTGGTGAGTTTTGAGTGAAATCCAATCGGTAGAAGTATGGAATACACCAACCACTCCAATTAGGAACGAACAGCCGTTGAACTTGAATTGTCCAATTTCTCACACCTATTGATTTCGGATCGGGCCCAAAACTTGGGCAACAACATAATATGGTGGGAGGAGTCATTTGGTGAGTTTTGAGTGAAATCCAATCGCTAGAAGTATGGAATACACCAACCACTCCAATTAGGAACGAACTGCCGTTGAACTTGAATTGTCCAATTTGGAACACCTATTGATTTCGGTTCGAGCCCAAAACTTGGGCAACATCATAATATGGTTGGAGGAGTCATTTGGTGAGTTTTGAGTGAAATCCAATCGCTAGAAGTAAGGAATCCACCAACCACTCCAATTAGGAACGAACTGCCGTTGAACTTGAATTGTCCAATTTGGAACACCTATTGATTTCGGATCGAGCCCAAAACTTGGGCAACATCATAATATGGTGGGAGGAGTCATTTGTTGAGTTTTGAGTGAAATCCAATCGCTAGAAGTATGGAATACACCAACCACTCCAATTAGGAACGAACTGCCGTTGAACTTGAATTGTCCAATTTGGAACACCTATTGATTTCGTATTGAGCCAAAAGCTTGGGCAACATCATAATATGGTGGGAGGAGTCATTTTGGTGAGTTTTGAGTGAAATCCAATTGCTAGAAGTATGGAATACACCAACCACTCCAACTAGGAATGAACTGCCGTTGAACTTGAATTGTCCAATTTCGAACACCAATTGATTTCGGATCGAGCCCAAAACTTGGGCAACATCATTATATGGTGGGAGTAGTCATTTTGGTGTGTTTTGAGTGAAATCCAATCGCTAGAAGTATGGAATACACCAACCACTCCAATTAGGAACGAACAGCCGTTGAACTTGAATTGTCCAATTTGGAACACCTTTTGATTTCGGATCGAGCCCAAAACTTGGGCAACATCATAATATGGTGGGAGGAGTCATTTGTTGAGTTTTGAGTGAAATCCAATCGCTAGAAGTATGGAATACACCAACCACCCCAATTAGGAACGAACTGCCGTTGAACTTGAATTGTCCAATTTGGAACACCTATTGATTTAGGATCGGGCCCAAAACTTGGGCAGCAACATAATATGGTGGGAGGAGTCATTTGGTGAGTTTTGAGTGAAATCCAATCGCTAGAAGTATGGAATACACCAACCACTCCAATTAGGAACGAACTGCCGTTGAACTAGAATTGTCCAATTTGGAACACCTATTGATTTCGGATCGAGCCCAAAACTTGGGCAACATCATAATATGGTGGGAGGAGTAATTTGTTGAGTTTTGAGTGAAATCCAGTCGCTAGAAGTATGGAATACACCAACCACTCCAATTAGGAACGAACTGCCGTTGAACTTGAATTGTCCAATTTGGAACACCTATTGATTTCGGATTGAGCCAAAAGCTTGGGCAACATCATAATATGGTGGGAGGAGTCATTTTGGTGAGTTTTGAGTGAAATCCAATCGCTAGAAGTATGGAATACACCAACCACTCCAACTAGGAACGAACTGCCGTTGAACTTGAATTGTCCAATTTCGAACACCTATTGATTTCGGATCGAGCCCAAAACTTGGGCAACATCATTATATGGTGGGAGTAGTCATTTTGGTGTGTTTTGAGTGAAATCCAATCGCTAGAAGTATGGAATACACCAACCACTCCAATTAGGAACGAACAGCCGTTGAACTTGAATTGTCCAATTTGGAACACCTTTTGATTTCGGATCGAGCCCAAAACTTGGGCAACATCATAATATGGTGGGAGGAGTCATTTGTTGAGTTTTGAGTGAAATCCAATCGCTAGAAGTATGGAATACACCAACCACCCCAATTAGGAACGAACTGCCGTTGAACTAGAATTGTCCAATTTGGAACACCTATTGATTTCGGATCGAGCCCAAAACTTGGGCAACATCATAATATGGTGGGAGGAGTAATTTGTTGAGTTTTGAGTGAAATCCAATCGCTAGAAGTATGGAATACACCAACCACTCCAATTAGGAACGAACTGCCGTTGAACTTGAATTGTCCAATTTGGAACACCTATTGATTTCGGTTCGAGCCCAAAACTTGGGCAACATCATAATATGGTTGGAGGAGTCATTTGGTGAGTTTTGAGTGAAATCCAATCGCTAGAAGTAAGGAATCCACCAACCACTCCAATTAGGAACGAACTGCCGTTGAACTTGAATTGTCCAATTTGGAACACCTATTGATTTCGGATCGAGCCCAAAACTTGGGCAACATCATAATATGGTGGGAGGAGTCATTTGTTGAGTTTTGAGTGAAATCCAATCGCTAGAAGTATGGAATACACCAACCACTCCAATTAGGAACGAACTGCCGTTGAACTTGAATTGTCCAATTTGGAACACCTATTGATTTCGGATTGAGCCAAAAGCTTGGGCAACATCATAATATGGTGGGAGGAGTCATTTTGGTGAGTTTTGAGTGAAATCCAATCGCTAGAAGTATGGAATACACCAACCACTCCAACTAGGAACGAACTGCCGTTGAACTTGAATTGTCCAATTTCGAACACCTATTGATTTCGGATCGAGCCCAAAACTTGGGCAACATCATTATATGGTGGGAGTAGTCATTTTGGTGTGTTTTGAGTGAAATCCAATCGCTAGAAGTATGGAATACACCAACCACTCCAATTAGGAACGAACAGCCGTTGAACTTGAATTGTCCAATTTGGAACACCTTTTGATTTCGGATCGAGCCCAAAACTTGGGCAACATCATAATATGGTGGGAGGAGTCATTTGTTGAGTTTTGAGTGAAATCCAATCGCTAGAAGTATGGAATACACCAACCACCCCAATTAGGAACGAACTGCCGTTGAACTTGAATTGTCCAATTTGGAACACCTATTGATTTAGGATCGGGCCCAAAACTTGGGCAGCAACATAATATGGTGGGAGGAGTCATTTGGTGAGTTTTGAGTGAAATCCAATCGCTAGATGTACGGAATACACCAACCACTCCAATTAGGAACGAACTGCCGTTGAACTAGAATTGTCCAATTTGGAACACCTATTGATTTCGGATCGAGCCCAAAACTTGGGCAACATCATAATATGGTGGGAGGAGTCATTTGTTGAGTTTTGAGTGAAATCCAATCGCTAGAAGTATGGAATACACCAACCACTCCAATTAGGAACGAACTGCCATTGAACTTGAATTGTCCAATTTGGAACACCTATTGATTTCGGTTCGAGCCCAAAACTTGGGCAACATCATAATATGGTTGGAGGAGTCATTTGGTGAGTTTTGAGTGAAATCCAATCGCTAGAAGTAAGGAATCCACCAACCACTCCAATTAGGAACGAACTGCCGTTGAACTTGAATTGTCCAATTTGGAACACCTATTGATTTCTGATTGAGCCAAAAGCTTGGGCAACATCATAATATGGTGGGAGGAGTCATTTTGGTGAGTTTTGAGTGAAATCCAATCGCTAGAAGTATGGAATACACCAGCCACTCCAACTAGGAACGAACTGCCGTTGAACTTGAATTGTCCAATTTCGAACACCTATTGATTTCGGATCGAGCCCAAAACTTGGGCAACATCATTGTATGGTGGGAGTAGTCATTTTGGTTTGTTTTGAGTGAAATCCAATCGCTAGAAGTATGGAATACACCAACCACTCCAATTTGGAACGAACTGCCGTTGAACTTGAATTGTCCAATTTGGAACACCTTTTGATTTCGGATCGAGCCCAAAACTTGGGCAACATCATAATATGGTGGGAGGAGTCATTTGTTGAGTTTTGAGTGAAATCCAATCGCTAGAAGTATGGAATACACCAACCACCCCAATTAGGAACGAACTGCCGTTGAACTTGAATTGTCCAATTTCGAACACCTATTGATATAGGATCGGGCCCAAAACTTGGGCAGCAACATAATATGGTGGGAGGAGTCATTTGGTGAGTTTTGAGTGAAATCCAATCGCTAGAAGTATGGAATACACCAACCACTCCAATTACGAACGAACTGCCGTTGAACTAGAATTGTCCAATTTGGAACACCTATTGATTTCGGATCGAGCCCAAAACTTGGGCAACATCATAATATGGTGGGAGGAGTCATTTGTTGAGTTTTGAGTGAAATCCAATAGCTAGAAGTATGGAATACACCAACCACTCCAATTAGGAACGAACTGCCGTTGAACTTGAATTGTCCAATTTGGAACACCTATTGATTTCGGTTCGACCCCAAAACTTGGGCAACTTCATAATATGGTTGGAGGAGTCATTTGGTGAGTTTTGAGTGAAATCCAATCGCTAGAAGTAAGGAATCCACGAACCACTCCAATTAGGAACGAACTGCCGTTGAACTTGAATTGTCCAATTTGGAACACCTATTGATTTCGGATCGAGCCCAAAACTTGGGCAACATCATAATATGGTGGGAGGAGTCATTTGTTGAGTTTTGAGTGAAATCCAATCGCTAGAAGTATGGAATACACCAACCACTCCAATTAGGAACGAACTGCCGTTGAACTTGAATTGTCCAATTTGGAACACCTATTGATTTTGGATTGAGCCAAAAGCTTGGGCAACATCATAATATGGTGGGAGGAGTCATTTTGGTGAGTTTTGAGTGAAATCCAATCGCTAGAAGTATGGAATACACCAACCACTCCAACTAGGAACGAACTGCCGTTGAACTTGAATTGTCCAATTTCGAACACCTATTGATTTCGGATCGAGCCCAAAACTTGGGCAATATCATTATATGGTGGGAGTAGTCATTTTGGTGTGTTTTGAGTGAAATCCAATCGCTAGAAGTATGGAATACACCAACCACTCCAATTAGGAACGAACAGCCGTTGAACTTGAATTGTCCAATTTGGAACACCTTTTGATTTCGGATCGAGCCCAAAACTTGGGCAACATCATAATATGGTGGGAGGAGTCATTTGTTGAGTTTTGAGTGAAATCCAATCGCTAGAAGTATGGAATACACCAACCACCCCAATTAGGAACGAACTGCCGTTGAACTTGAATTGTCCAATTTGGAACACCTATTGATTTAGGATCGGGCCCAAAACTTGGGCAGCAACATAATATGGTGGGAGTAGTCATTTTGGTGTGTTTTGAGTGAAATCCAATCGCTAGAAGTATGGAATACACCAACCACTCCAATTAGGAACGAACAACCGTTGAACTTGAATTGTCCAATTTGGAACACCTATTGATTTCGGATCGAACCCCAAACTTGTGCAACATCGTAATACGGTGGGAGGAGTCATTTGGTGAGTTTTGAGTGAAATCCAATCGCTAGAAGTGTGGAATACACCAACCACTCCAATTAGGAACGAACTGCCGTTGAACTTGAATTGTCCAATTTGGAACACCTATTGATTTCGGATAGAGCCCAAAACTTGGGCAACATCATAATATGGTGGGAGGAGTCATTTGGTGAGTTTTGAGTGAAATCCAATTACTAGAAGTATGGAATACACTAACCAGTCCAATTAGGAACGAACTGCCGTTGAACTTGAATTGGCCAATTTGGAACACCTATTGATTTCGGATCGAGCCCAAAACTTGGGCAACATCATAATATGGTGGGAGGAGTCATTTGGTTAGTTTTGAGTGAAATCCAATCGCTAGAAGTATGGAATACACCAACCACTCCAATTAGGAACGAACTGCCGTTGAACTTGAATTGTCCAGTTTGGAACACCTATTGATTTCGGATCGAGCCCAAAACTTGGGCAACATCATAATATGGTGGGAGGAGTCATTTGGTTAATTTTGAGTGAAATCCAATTGCTAGAAGTATGGAATACACTAACCACTCCAATTAGGAACGAACTGCCGTTGAACTTGAATTGGCCAACTTGGAACACCTATTGATTTCGGATCGAGCCCAAAACTTGGGCAACATCATAATATGGTGGGAGGAGTCATTTGTTGAGTTTTGAGTGAAATCCAATCGCTAGAAGTATGGAATACACCAACCACTCCAATTAGGAACGAACTGCCGTTGAACTTGAATTGTCCAATTTGGAACACCTATTGATTTCGGATCGGGCCCAAAACTTGGGCAACAACATAATATGGTGGGAGGATGTTGCGTAGATACAGCTGCACCAAAATGGATTCAGTTGCATCCTCAACTTGTGATACTCGCAAGTGCACGAGCCGTTCGGTAGTATAGCGTATGTAAGTGCGAGGTCGATCCCACGAGGATTGGTGATTGAATGATCCAATTCATTTTCCCTACACAAAATAGAAACAAAAACAAAGAACATAAAACAAGGAAGAAAGAAATAAGTAACTCAAGCAAATAAGTTCCCAAGTTCAATTTAGATTAATGGATTGATTCTAGCTAAAGTATGATTAAGCCATGGTGTGTGGTCATAACCTTGTGTTCCTAATTCCCTAATTTGATCATTTGTTGTCTAACCTAAAATTAAGCATTAGGAACCCATTAAGCATAGAAGAACAATTTAAACAACCAAGCATGTATCTAATCCCTGTTGTCGAATGTCCATACATACTCTTCCTATTCATAGTTCAATTCGAATTAAAGCATGGTGTATACTCTTAATTCAAACCAAGATAGCTAACATGCAAGCCTAAATGGTGATCAATCATTCAAACTAGCATATTAACTTATAAGCATAATGAATAAGAACAAAAACCATAATTGAAACTTGGAAACTAATTAAACTTGAATACTTAAGAAAGAATGTACATTACAAGAAAAATAAATTACAACTAAGAAAACATTAAAGAAAGCTAGAATTGAGAACTAGAAAGCAAAACTAAGAGAATTTTATGGAGAGAAGGGAAGGGAGCTCTAGAGAAGTGTTTGAGAGCTCCCCCCCTTGGGGTGTGTTTACAAGCTTGGGAAACCTCACTATATATAGGCCTAAGGAAGCTGAAAATCTGAATTAAGTATGGCTAATGCATACAACACTTGTTTTATAAAATCTGAAATGGTTGATGCACTTCACTAATGCATACAACACTTCCATTATAAAATCTGAAATGGTTGATGCACTTCACTAATAAATCCCACCAGCAGCCCTAGCTCATCTTCATGTCACCATGACCAAGTTTCCAACCAGAAATAATAGCTCATCCTGAGGTCAGCATGACCAGCAACTTCAAGGGCTTACGCATTGGGCTTCCCTTAAGCAAATTAAGACTTTAAGCACTCAAACTTGAATTTCAGAATGTCTTCTTTCCAGCCATATATCATTTGGGCCAATCCAAGGTCGGAGGAGGAAGTTAAGGCCAAAACAAATTGCTAACTCATTTTGCGCGCTGATAAAATCCATCCTGAGCATGGTTCTGTGTTTGCTAGGTAACAGACTTCATATTTATCCAATGGGGCTGAATTTTGGATATGTTATAGTATAGACCCATTGGAAAAACTTTCATGAAGAATGTGGCCTCATCCGAGCTATGTAGGTTGCTGAAACAAAGCTTGCAATATGACCTACGAAACTGGGCTGGCAGGGGACTGTAGCCAAAATTGAGTTTGTCTTTAAGCTCTTCATCCATTCATCCAAATTAGGCCCTAACATGCATGGATTCCATCATTTACTATCCAAAGCCCTCATTATTACCTAAAGCTCAATGAACTGAAAGATAAACACAAAAAGGATTAAAAGCACAAGTTTAACTCAAAAACATAACCAAATCATAAGCTAGAAGGGTACAAAATGATATACAATTATGAACCGATCAAATACCCCCAAACCTAGATTTTGCTAGTCCTCGAGCAAAACAACACAAAACAAAGTTAAAAACAAAACAAGAAGTTAACTAGACCACTTTCGTAGGTAACTCGATTGCATTGAGCGAATGCGACAAGCCTTTAAACCTCTAGGCATCCCTAGTAGGAGGAGTTGTGTCTCCTGAGGGTTTAACAGTTACGATACCCACAAACGTTTTTCTAACTCTACAAAACAAAATGGTTAGAAAACTTATTAGATTTGTTAGTTCTTAAGCAAAACCAAAACCAAAAACAAACATAAAAATAAAAACAAAACACAAAACACAAAAAACAAAAAAAATCAAAATCAAAATAAAAACTCAAAACAATCTTTCCGAACATTTTGTGAAGAGAAATGACTCATGCACATGACTTAAACGTTTTGACAATAAAAGCTCAATTTTAGACATTATTCACAAAGCGGCAAAGTTCAAAACATAATATGCTCAAAGTGTAGTAGTGTGATAGCCAAATGCAACAAATTCCCCAATCTTAGTTTCCACACAATTTCAAAAATCATACCAAGCACAAATGCAACTTCAAATCTCACCAAAGTTGTCCTCTCACAAATGAATCACTCAGAAGAGGGCTACAATGCAACACTCAGTTATAGACATGGGATTAGAGTTAAACCATAAAGGAGTTAACTCAAAATAGGAAGATGAAGAACTTGCATTAATATGATCTCAAGAAGGATGCCAAACACTTAAAAGTAATAAAATGCATGCAATTCAACCACATGACATTTAAGATCAATTTAGGTCTTTAGCATAGGTTGTAATGGGGCCAAGGGTGTAAGGTGAGTAAGAAATGAAGGGTATGGATAAAACAAAGTCCAAGAAACTCAAAATATAAGAGCATAAAACAATTGTTTACAAGACTTCGAATCATCACGATTAGATTTTTTCTTTTACGCGATCAAAACTCTTTATACCTTCATTTACAATGATTCATACTCCTTTCCTTAAACACCAATTTATTTTGAAGGCCCAAAAATGAAACCCAAAAATGAAATTTCATTCAACCACCACTTAATCACAACTTTTCTCTTTTCTTTCACCAATTGAGTGAATTTTTTTTTTTTTTTTTCTTTATGTAATATCCCTTCCCAAACTTAGCATGAAAAACACAACCGAATTAGAGCTCATGAGTTCCTTAGAAAGGTAAATTCTTGTTTTTCGGGCTAAGGCGAGGAAATATAATTGGTAAAATGAAAGAAAAGGTTTACATGTAGGCTCAAAATGGTTAACAATGGAAAATCATGCTTAAGCATGCATAAGGTTAGCTCGAAAGGCACAAACGATCCAAAGAGGGCCTTAATATCACTTCTTAAATGTCATGAAATCAAATTGCATAAGAATGAATGACTTTTAAGTGTTCAACCAAATCAATGAATAATGAGATCAAACAACAACTTTGATGACAAGAAAATAAGAGTATGTGTATAACACTCATGAAATGAAGCACAAGGCTCAAAAGCTCACATTATATGGTTATATAAGTCTAATTTATGCTTGATACAATTCTTTGGGTCATGCAAATCCTTTAATTGGAAAATTATGAAACAAATGGCAAGTGCAAAGAAGGTTTCGAACATACCATGCTAGAACGATGCCAAATTAATTAATTAATGAATTATTTTATATATTTTTTTATTTTACAAGAAGAATTTACAAGGAACAAAAATAAATAAAATAAATAAATAAATAAATAAATAAATAAAATTCAATTTTCATTTAAGTCATGCAAACATTTATCACAATCTCATCAAATGTGTTCGGAAAGTGACTCAAAACAAAACAAGACTCAAAATATAGAAAAAAAAAGAAAAAAAAAAAAGAAAAAAAAAGCAAGAAATATATATATATTTTTTTAATAAGAGAAACTAAATTTACTTGGTAAACTCCAATACCCCCAAACCTAGATATGAACATTGTCCTCAATGTTTAAAAATTAGGAACAAGCAATGTCATAACAAGAAATGAAAGGTACTAAAGTAAATATAAAATCACAAAACACACAAGAATTGAAATAAAATAATTACAAAATAAAAATTACAAACAAAATAAAAAAAATAAAAATAAAAATAAAAATAACGAAACAGTAAAACACTCGAAACAGAAAACAAACAGTCTTACACAAACCAAAACCCAAACGATTGAAAGCCCAACCCAAAAGAAGTTAACAAACTTTGAAACCTAACAACGGTGAAAACCCGAAGCCCACAATGTTATTAATTTATTTTTATTTATTTATTTATTTTAATTTAATGAAACGTGAATTGGGAGTGCGAAGGCGGGTATTTACGAAACAGAAAAAGTGTGGTCCTTGATGCCTTGGTTCCTGGGAAGTCACGGGGAAAATAGGTGAGGGACGTGTCGGCGTGCAGAGGCCGCTTTCACATCCCCCAAGCTAGAATTATTAGACTCGTAGGAAGGCGCGACGACTTTTTCACTTGAAGGTGGTGAAAGGTGAAAATGCAATTAAAGGGGTTGGGAAACGGGTGCGGCGACATATAGAGATAAGCAGTAAGGGCCGCACAGAACTCAGAACCGCAGCGGCTAGGGTTTAGCAGACTAAGTCTATAAAAGGTAAAAAGAAAGGGTAAAAAAAACACAAACTCAGAAACACACAAAAGAGAAAAGAAAGAAAGAAGAAAAGAGAGTGAGAAATCAAATGGCCTCTTCCTACCCCTTTTCGTTGGATCTCAACCTAGCTCCACCGACTCAGACACAAGGCCAAGCAGCGGCACCAGTATGGATGCCCTACTTTGCTTCCGCATGGGGGCCTGTGACAGTAACTGACTCAATACTCCTGGACAACGATGTTGCCATTGGAGTGGGCAGAAATCTGGTGACTCCTAAAGATATACGTGTTCTGGGGACAAGAGATGACAACCGGGTCGTGAGCGATGCCCTGGCACTGAGCGTGCAGAGTACGGCAACAGTCGCAAGTTTGGGTCATCGCCTACTTGCGAAGTCCCATGAGGTAGAGGTGCTGAAAGGTCAGTTGGCGGCGGAGCGAAGTATGGTTGAGGAGTGTCAGACTGCTATAAAAAGCTTGAAAAGGGAGAGGTCAAGGATAGTGGAGGTGAATCGACACCAGCTAGAAGTATTGCGGGACGAGAATAGAAACCTATCAAAGATGGTAGAGTTGTACTCTCGCGACATGCGAAAACAGCTGGAAGACCTAGACCGACCGGGTAAACGCAAGCAAGCAGATCGTGAGAGTAGTTACGCTCAAGCTAAGATTGCGATCTTTGGGAGCTCAAGTGGTGAGCCCCAAGAGGCTGTGCATGAAGCCCAGGAAGAGGACAGCCAGAGGGCCAAACTCAAAGCTCCAATGGTCGAGACACCGAGCACTGTGAAGAAATGACTTCTACTGCATTATTGATGTTTTTATTTTAATTTATTTTATTTTTTTGGTTGTTTTTGTCTTTATTTTGTTTTGGAAATAAAAGAGTAAATTTGCAGAAGGAAAAAGAAAACGGAAAAGAAAGCACACTTTCCAAACTTAAATCAAACGAAGACGACAAACGGAAATGGAAGCACAGTTCCCTAACTAAAATAAAATAAAGATGATAGCCGAAAGGGAAAGGCAAAAACACAAAGCTCTAGAAAATGAAAGTAACGGGCAAAACAATAAAACACCAGAAAACACGGAAAAAAGGAAAGTAAAGTGAAAGTAAAGGTGCTCCCCCTTGAAGCGATTAGGTCGAGCATGCCCGGGAAATCCGAAATGGTGTTGGCACCTTCATCAGCATATGTCTATTTAAAGCACGCCTCTACAAGCGGATGATACCCAGCATTTCTTCCTGCAAACTCAAGGAAAAACATCAAAAAAATCCAGAAACAAAAAAATGGCATCCTCATGCACTCACCTTGATGATCTCGACCTTGAGCTGTCCCTTGCACCTCCGAATGCCCAGATAAGGGCTCCTCCAAACCGTGTCTTCCCAAACTCCACATATCATCACGGTACGGCCTCAAACTTTGCTGAGGCAATACCGAACTTTTCTGAGGCACTGCCGAACAGAGCAGTGCTGCTAGGAGGCATGATTAGCAGCAAGCTCACTCCGACAGATCATCTGCATGTGGCACAGAGGTCTGACAAGGCAGCGGTAGAGGAGTCCCACAATTTAACTGTGCTCCACGCGGTCTCCGCTACCAATTTGGGCATGCGCCTACTAGCGAGGACAAGGGAGTGTGCCGCGATGAGCGAGGAAATAGCTTCCTTGAAGGCTATGGTGGCGGACTTGCAGAAGCGGCTCTACTGTGCCAATCAGCACGTGGAAGCACTGCAGAGAAAAAATGAGGACCATGTGGAGCTGCTGCAGATTCTACAAGTGCGAGAAAATAGAGGCAAGCCATGATGATGATGGAGATGAAGAAGATGAAGAAGATGATGATGAAGATGATGATGATGATGTTTTTTTTTTTTTTGTTTTGTTTTGTTTTGTTTTGTTTTTTTGTTTTTGTTTTTGTTTTTTTTTATGCAATGTTTGAAATAAAAATGTGTTTTAACACTCAGAAATAAACTAACTAACCATACCACGTAAATAAATAAATAAACTAACATAACAACACAAAAACAGAAACAAAACAAAAACAAAGACTCAACAGAAAAGAAAACAAAGAAAATAAAAAAAAACTTAATTTAAAAACACACAATATACAAGCAACTCACGGATGACCAGTTAAGGGCCTCAGAAAACACAGCCAGGGGATCCGGGAAGGTTGGAGGGGTCACAATGGTCCCGCTTAAAACCCAAACTTCTTAGACACTGAAGGTGTCGCCTAAAGAACTCCTAGACACTGTATTAACGGAAGTGCTCACTGGGGTTACCATAAGTCGGCTCATATGAAATTTTTTTTTTTTTTTTTAAATATTTATTTTTAAATTTTTAAGATAAGAAACAAAAACAAATTAAGATAAAATGAAACAACAAACCATAAACGAAAATGAACTAAGTACTGTAAACAAATTCAAACAAACAACATAAATTGTTGTACTAAAAGAAACAAACCAAGAAACCAAAGAAAAAAAACAAACAGCACTTTCTATCACCTATTTATCACCATTTGGACAGATTCGTTTCATTGTTTTTCAGCTTCGACCTCTGTTCAGTTTTTAGGCTATAACTTTCCAACCGTAAGTCCAAATTTTACGTTCTTTATATGGTTGGATTCAGCATAGAAAAACAAAGAACTCAGCGGGGACCAAAAGGCAAAAACAACTACGGAAATAAACAGAATTCAAAGAAGAGAAAGGATTGAAATGCTCCCCCTTGAAGCGATTAGGTCGAATGTGATGCACTTGGAGGTCGCGACTTCTCCCATTGCTCCACACTTCCCATTCTTTGAAGTTGTCATCTCTCTCCATTTTTATTGAGCTATTTACATTGCTAAAACAAACACATACAAAAACTTGAAACGGAATTAAAGGATTACGAAATATAAAAAAAAAAAAAAAAATGAAAGGGAAAAATCAACACAAGTCCAATTCCATGCTTCAAAGCAACAAGCACCAATGGGTTGTGTAAGCTGGGACTTAAACCCAGTTCTCTTGCTTGTTGGGCAATTGTCCTTTTCTGTTGGACTACAAACACAACTTGTCCATTAACGTCATTAACTTTAAAACTTGAAATTGTCTAGTTAAGAAAAAAAATAAAGTAGGAAAGCCAAATAGAATCAAACAATGTTACCGATCCCCGGCAACGGCGCCAAAAACTTGTTGCGTAGATACAGCTGCACCAAAATGGATTCAGTTGCATCCTCAACTTGTGATACTCGCAAGTGCACGAGCCGTTCGGTAGTATAGCGTATGTAAGTGCGAGGTCGATCCCACGAGGATTGGTGATTGAATGATCCAATTCATTTTCCCTACACAAAATAGAAACAAAAACAAAGAACATAAAACAAGGAAGAAAGAAATAAGTAACTCAAGCAAATAAGTTCCCAAGTTCAATTTAGATTAATGGATTGATTCTAGCTAAAGTATGATTAAGCCATGGTGTGTGGTCATAACCTTGTGTTCCTAATTCCCTAATTTGATCATTTGTTGTCTAACCTAAAATTAAGCATTAGGAACCCATTAAGCATAGAAGAACAATTTAAACAACCAAGCATGTATCTAATCCCTGTTGTCGAATGTCCATACATACTCTTCCTATTCATAGTTCAATTCGAATTAAAGCATGGTGTATACTCTTAATTCAAACCAAGATAGCTAACATGCAAGCCTAAATGGTGATCAATCATTCAAACTAGCATATTAACTTATAAGCATAATGAATAAGAACAAAAACCATAATTGAAACTTGGAAACTAATTAAACTTGAATACTTAAGAAAGAATGTACATTACAAGAAAAATAAATTACAACTAAGAAAACATTAAAGAAAGCTAGAATTGAGAACTAGAAAGCAAAACTAAGAGAATTTGAGGGAGAGAAGGGAAGGGAGCTCTAGAGAAGTGTTTGAGAGCTCCCCCCCTTGGGGTGTGTTTACAAGCTTGGGAAACCTCACTATATATAGGCCTAAGGAAGCTGAAAATCTGAATTAAGTATGGCTAATGCATACAACACTTGTTTTATAAAATCTGAAATGGTTGATGCACTTCACTAATGCATACAACACTTCCATTATAAAATCTGAAATGGTTGATACACTTCACTAATAAATCCCACCAGCAGCCCTAGCTCATCTTCATGTCACCATGACCAAGCTTCCAACCAGAAATAATAGCTCATCCTGAGGTCAGCATGACCAGCAACTTCAAGGGCTTACGCATTGGGCTTCCCTTAAGCAAATTAAGACTTTAAGCACTCAAACTTGAAGTTCAGAATGTCTTCTTTCCAGCCATATATCATTTGGGCCAATCCAAGGTAGGAGGAGGAAGTTAAGGCCAAAACAAATTGCTAACTCATTTTGCGCGCTGATAAAATCCATCCTGAGCATGGTTCTGTGTTTGCTAAGTAACAGACTCCATATTTATCCAATGGGGCTGAATTTTGGATATGTTATAGTATACACCCATTGGAACAACTTTCATGAAGAATGTGGCCTCATCCGAGCTATGTAGGTTGCTGAAACAAAGCTTGCAATAAGACCTACGAAACTGGGCTAGCAGGGGACTGTAGCCAAAATTGAGTTTGTCTTTAAGCTCTTCATCCATTCATCCAAATTAGGCCCTAACATGCATGGATTCCATCATTTACTATCCAAAGCCCTCATTATTACCTAAAGCTCAATGAACTGAAAGATAAACACAAAAAGGATTAAAAGCACAAGTTTAACTCAAAAACATAACCAAATCATAAGCTAGAAGGGTACAAAATGATATACAATTATGAACCGATCAGAGGAGTCATTTGTTGAGTTTTGAGTGAAATCCAATCGCTAGAAGTATGGAATACACCAACCACTCCAATTAGGAACGAACTGCCGTTGAACTTGAATTGTCCAATTTCTTACACCAATTGATTTCGGATTGAGCCCAAAACTTGGGCAACATGGTAATCTGGTGTTAGGAGTCTTTTGGGGAGTTTTGAGTGAAATCCAGTCGCTAGAAGTATGGAATACACCAACCATTCCAATTTCTCACACCTATTGATTTCGGATCGAGCCCAAAAATTGGGCAACATCATCATATGGCGGGAGTAGTCATTTGGCGAGTTTTGATTGAAATCCAATCGCTAGAAGTACGGAATACACCAACCACTCCAATTAGAAACGAACTGCCGTTGTACTTGAATTGTCCAATTTCTCACACCTATTGATTTCGGATCGAGCCCAAAACTTGGGCAACATGATAATCTGGTGTTAGGAGTCAGTTGGAGAGTTTTGAGTGAAATCCAATCGCTAGATGTATGGAATACACCAACCACTCCAATTAGGAACGAACTGCCGTTGAACTTGAATTGTCTAATTTGGAACACCTATTGATTTCAGATCGAGCCCACAACTTGGGCAACATCATAATATGGTGGGAGGAGACATTTGGTGAGTTTTGAGTGAAATCCAATCGCTAGATTTATGGAATACACCAACCACTCCAATTAGGAACGAACTGCCGTTGAACTAGAATTGTCCAATTTCTCACACCTATTGATTTCGGATCGAGCCCAAAACTTGGGCAACACGGTAATATGGTGGGAGGAGTAATTTGGTGAGCTTTGAGTGAAATCCAATCACTAGAAGTGTGGAATACACCAACCACTCCAATTAGGAACGAACTGCCGTTGAACTTGAATTGTCCAATTTCTCACACCTATTGATTTCGGATCGAGCCCAAAACTTGGGCAACATGATAATATTGTGGGAGGAGTCATTTGGTGAGTTTTGGGGGAAATCCAATCGCTAGAAGTATGGAATACACCAACCACTCCAATTAGGAACGAACTGCTGTTGAACTTGAATTGTCCAATTTCTAACACCTATTGATTTCGGATCGAGCCCAAAACTTGGGCAACACGATAATATGGTGGGAGGATTCATTTGGTGAGTTTTGAGGGAAATCCAATCGCTAGATGTATGGAATACACCAACCACTCCAATTAGGAACGAACTGCCGTTGAATTTGAGTTGTCCAATTTCTCACACCTATTGATTACGGATCGAGCCCAAAACTAGGGCAACATCATAATATGGTGGGAGGAGTCATGTGGTGAGTTTTGAGTGAAATCCAGTCGCTAGAAGTATGGAATACACCAACCACTCCAATTAGGAACGAACTGCCGTTGAACTTGAATTGTCCAATTTGGAACACCTATTGATTTCGGATCGAGCCCCAAACTTGGGCAACATCATAATATGGTGGGAGGAGTCATTTGGTGAGTTTTGAGTGAAATCCAATCGCTAGAAGTATGGAATACACCAACCACTTCAATTAGGAACGAACTGTCGTTGAACTTGAATTGTCCAATTTAGAACACCTATTGATTTCGGATCGAGCCCAAAACCTGGGCAACATCATAATATGGTGGGAGGAGTCATTTGGATAGTTTCGAGTGAAATCCAATCGCTAGAAGTACGGAATACACCAACCACTCCAATTAGGAACGAACTGCCGTTGAACTTGAATTGTCCAATTTCGAACACCAATTCATTTCGTATCGAGCCCAAAACTTGGGCAACATCATAATATGGTGGGAGGAGTCATGTGGTGAGTTTTTAGTGAAATCCAATCGCTAGAAGTATGGAATACACCAAGCACTCCAATTAGGAACGAACTGCCGTTGAACTTGAATTGTCCAATTTGGAACACCTATTGATTTCGGATCGAGCCCAAAACTTGGGCAACATCATAATATGGTTAGAGGAGTCATTTGGTGAGTTTTGAGTGAAATCCAATCGCTAGAAGTATGGAATACACCAACCACTCCAATTAGGAACGAACTGCCGTTGAACTTGAATTGTCCAACTTGGAACACCTATTGATTTCGGATCGAGCCCCAAACTTGGGCAACATCATAATATGGTGGGAGGAGTCATTTTGGTGAGTTTTGAGTGAAATCCAATCGCTAGATATATGGAATACACCAACCACTCCAATTAGGAATGAACTGCCGTTGAACTTGAACTGTCCAATTTCTCACACCTATTGATTTCGGATCGAGCCCCAAAACTAGGGCAACATGATAATCTGGTGTTAGGAGTCATTTGGTGAGTTTTGAGTGAAATCCAATCGCTAGAAGTATGGAATACACCAAACACTCCAATTAGGAACGAACTGCCGTTGAACTTGAATTGTCCAATTTGGAACACCTATTGATTTCGGATCGAGCCCAAAACTTGGGCAACATCATAATATGGTGGGAGGAGTCATTTGGTTAGTTTTGAGTGAAATCCAATCGCTAGAAGTATCGAATACACCAACCACTCCAATTAGGAACGAACTGCCGTTGAACTTGTATTGTCCAATTTCTTACACCTATTGATTTCGGATCGAGCCCGAAACTCGGGCAACATCATAATATGGCGGGAGGAGATATTTGGTGTGTTTTGAGTGAAATCCAATCGCTAGTACTATGAATTACCCCAAACCCTCCAATTTGGAACGAACTTCCTTTGAACTTGAATTGTCCAATTTCTTACAACTATTGATTTCGGATCGAGCCCAAGACTTGGGCAACCTCATAATATGGTGGGTGGAGTCATTTAGTGACTTTTGAGTGAAATCCAATCGCTAGACGTATGGAATACACCAACCACTCCAATTAGGAACGAACTGTCATTGAAATTGAATTGACCAATTTCTTACACCTATTGATTTCGGATCGAGCCCAAAACATGGGCAACATCATAAAATGGTGGGAGGAGTCATTTGGTGAGTTTTGAGGGAAATCCAATTGCTAGAAGTATGGAATACACCAACCACTCCAGTTAGGAACGAACTGCCGTTGAACTTGAATTGTCCAATTTGGAACACCTATTGATTTCGGATCGAGCCCAAAACTTGGGCAACATCATAATATGGTGGGAGGATTCATTTCGTTAGTTTTGAGTGAAATCCAATCGTTAGAAGTGTGGAATACACCAACCACTCCAATTAGGAACGAACTGCCGTTGAACTTGAATTGTCCAATTTGGAACACCGATTGATTTCGGATCGAGCCCAAAACTTGGGCAACATCAAAATATGGTGGGAGGAGTCATTTGGTGAGTTTTGAGTGAAATCCAATCGCAAGAAGTATGGAATACACCAACCACTCCACTTAGGAACGAACTGCCGTTGAACTTGAATTGTCCAATTTCTCACACCTATTGATTTCGGATCGAGCCCCAAACTTGGGCAACATCGTAATATGGTGGGAGGAGTCATTTGGTGAGTTTTCAGTGAAATCCAATCGCTAGATGTATGGAATACACCAACCACTCCAATTAGGAACGAACTGCCGTTGAACTTGAATTGTCCAATTTCTCACACCTATTGATTTCGGATCGAGCCCAAAACTTGGGCAACATAATCATATGGTGGGAGGAGTCATTTGGAGAGTTTTGAGTGAAATCCAATCGCTAGATGTATGGAATACACCAACCCCTCCAATTTGGAACGAACCGCTGTTGAACTTGAATTGTCCAATTTCTCACACCAATTGATTTCAGATCGATCCCAAAACCAGGGCAACATGGTAATATGGTGGGAGGAGTAATTTGGTGAGCTTTGAGTGAAATCCAATCACCAGAAGTATGGAATACACCAACCCCTCCAATTAGGAACGAACTGCCGTTGAACTTGAATTGTCCAATTTCTCACACCTATTGATTTCGGATCGAGCCCAAAACTTGGGCAACATGATAATCTGTTGTTAGGAGTCAGTTGGTGAGTTTTGAGTGAAATCGAATCGCTAGATGTATGGAATACACCAACCACTCCAATTCGGAACGAACTGCCGTTGAACTTGAATTGTCCAATTTCTCACACCTATTGATTTCGGATCGAGCCCAAAACTTTGGCACCATGATAATATTGTGGGAGGAGTCATTTGGTGAGTTTTGGGGGAAATCCAATCGCTAGATATATGGAATACACCAACCACTCCAATAAGGAATGAACTGCCGTTGAACTTGAACTGTCCAATTTCTCACACCTATTGATTTCGGATCGAGCCCCAAAACTAGGGCAACATGATAATCTGGTCTTAGGAGTCATTTGGTGAGTTTTGAGTGAAATCCAATCGCTAGAAGTATGGAATACACCAACCATTCCAATTAGGAACGAACTGCTGTTGAACTTGAATTGTCCAATTTCTAACACCTATTGATTTCGGATCGAGCCCAAAACTTTGGCAACACGATAATATGGTGGGAGGATTCATTTGGTGAGTTTTGAGGGAAATCCAATCGCTAGATGTATGGAATACACCAACCACTCCAATTAGGAACGAACTGCCGTTGAACTTGAATTGTCCAATTTCTCACACCTATTGATTACGGATCGAGCCCAAAACTTGGGCAACATCATAATATGGTGGGAGGAGTCATGTGGTGAGTTTTGAGTGAAATCCAGTCGCTAGAAGTATGGAATACACCAACCACTCCAATTAGGAACGAACTGCCGTTGAACTTGAATTGTCCAATTTGGAACACCTATTGATTTCGGATCGAGCCCAAAACTTGGGCAACATTATAATGTGGTTGGAGGAGTCATTTGGTGAGTTTTGAGTGAAATCCATTCGCTAGAAGTATGGAATACACCAACCACCCCAATTAGGAACGAACTGCCGTTGAACTTGAATTGTCCAATTTGGAAAACCGATTGATTTCGGATCAAGCCCAAAACTTTGGCAACATCAAAATATGGTGGGAGGAGTCATTTGGTGTGTTTTGAGTGAAATCCAATCGCTAGAAGTATGGAATACAACAACCACTCCAATTAGGAACGAACTGCCGTTGAACTTGAATTGTCCAATTTGGAACACCTATTGATTTCGGATCGAGCCCAAAACTTGGGCAACATCATAATATGGTGGGAGGAGTTATTTGGTGAGTTTTGAGTGAAATCCAATCGCTAGAAGTATGGAATAGACCAACCACTGCAATTAGGAAAGACCTGCCGTTGAACTTGAATTGTCCAATTTCTGAACCTATTGATTTCGGATCTAGCCCAAAACTTGGGCAACATCATAATATGGTGGGAGGAGTCATTTGGTGAGTTTTGAGTGAAATCCAATCGCTAGACGTATGGAATACACCAACCACTCCAATTAGGAACGAACTGTCGTTGAAATTGAATTGACCAATTTCTCACACCTATTGATTTCGGATCGAGTCCAAAACTTGGGGAACATCATAATATGGTGTGGGGAGTCATTTGTTGAGTTTTGAGTAAAATCCGATCGCTAGAAGTATGGAATACACCAACCACTCCAGTTAGGAACGAACTGCCGTTGAACTTGAATTGTCCAATTTGGAACACCTACTGATTTCGGATCGAGCGCAAAACTTGGGCAACATCATAATATGGTGGGAGGAGTCATTTGGTGAGTTTTGAGTGAAATCCAATCGCTAGAAGTATGGAATACACCAACCACTCCAGTTAGGAACGAACTGCCGTTATACTTGAATTTTCCAATTTGGAACACCTATTGATTTCGGATCGAGCCCAAAACTTGGGCAACATCATAATATGGTGGGAGGAGTCATTTGGTGAGTTTTGGGTGAAATCCAATCGCTAGAAGTATGGAATACACCAACCACTCCAATTAGGAACGAACTCCCGTTGAACTTGAATTGTCCAATTTGGAACACCTATTGATTTCGGATCGAGCCCAAAACTTGGGCAACATCATAATATGGTGGGAGGAGTCATTTGGTGAGTTTTGAGTGAAATCCAATCGCTAGACGTATGGAATACACCAACCACTCCAATTAGGAACGAACTGTCGTTGAAATTGAATTGACCAATTTCTCACACCTATTGATTTCAGATCGAGTCCAAAACTTGGGCAACATCATAATATGGTGTGGGGAGTCATTTGGTGAGTTTTGAGTAAAATCCGATCACTAGAAGTATGGAATACACCAACCACTCCAGTTAGGAACGAACTGCCGTTGAACATGAATTGTCCAATTTGGAACACCTACTGATTTCGGATCGAGCGCAAAACTTGGGCAACATCATAATATGGTGAGAGGAGTCATTTGGTGAGTTTTGAGTGAAATCCAATCGCTAGAAGTATGGAATACACCAACCACTCCAGTTAGGAACGAACTGCCGTTATACTTGAATTTTCCAATTTGGAACACCAATTGATTTCGGATCGAGCCCAAAACTTGGGCAACATCATAATATGGTGGGAGTAGTCATTTGGTGAGTTTTGAGTGAAATCCAATCGCTAGAAGTATGGAATACACCAACCACTCCAATTAGGAACGAACTGCCGTTGAACTTGAATTGTCCAATTTGGAACACCTATTGATTTCGGATCGAGCCCAAAACTTGGGCCACATCATAATATGGTGGGAGGAGTCATTTGGTGAGTTTTGAGTGAAATCCAATCGCTAGAAGTATGGAATACACCAACCACTCCAATGAGGAACGAACTGCCGTTGAACTTGAATTGTCCAACTTGGAACACCTATTGATTTCGGATCGAGCCCAAAACTTGGGCAACCTCATAATATGGTGGGAGGAGTCATTTGGTGAGTTTTGAGTGAAATCCAATCGCGAGAAGTATGGAATACACCAACCACTGCAAATAGGAACGACCTGCCATTGAACTTGAATTGTCCAATTTCTCACACCTATTGATTTCGGATCGAGCCCAAAACTTGGGCAACATCATAATATGGTGGGAGGAGTCATTTGGTGAGTTTTGAGTGAAATCCAATCTTTAAAAGTATGGAATACACCAACCACTCCAGTTAGGAACGAACTGCCGTTGAACTTGAATTGTCCAATTTGGAACACCTATTGATTTCGGATCGAGGCCAAAACTTGGGCAACATCAAAATATGGTGGGAGGAGTCATTTGGTGAGTTTTGAGTGAAATCCAATCGCTAGAAGTACGGAATACACCAACCTCTCCAATTAGGAACGAACTGCCGTTGAACTTGAATTGTCCAATTTCTCACACCTATTGATTTCGGATCGAGTCCAAAACTTGGGCAACATCATAATATGGTGGGAGGAGTCATTTGGTGAGTTTTGAGTGAAATCCAATTGCTAGAAGTATGGAATACACCAACCACTCCAGTTAGGAACGAACTGCCGTTATACTTGAATTTTCCAATTTGGAACACCTATTGATTTCGAATCGAGCCCAAAACTTGGGCAACATCATAATATGGTGGGAGGAGTCATTTGGTGAGTTTTGAGTGAAATCCAATCGCTAGACGTATGGAATACACCAACCACTCCAATTAGGAACGAACTGTCGTTGAAATTGAATTGACCAATTTCTCACACCTATTGATTTGGGACGAGTCCAAAACTTGGGCAACATCATAATATGGTGTGGGGAGTCATTTGGTGAGTTTTGAGTAAAATCCGATCGCTAGAAGTATGGAATACACCAACCACTCCAGTTAGGAACGAACTGCCGTTGAACTTGAATTGTCCAATTTGGAACACCTACTGATTTCAGATCGAGCGCAAAACTTGGGCAACATCATAATATGGTGGGAGGAGTCATTTGGTGAGTTTTGAGTGAAATCCAATCGCGAGAAGTATGGAATACACCAACCACTGCAAATAGGAACGACCTGCCATTGAACTTGAATTGTCCAATTTCTCACACCTATTGATTTCGGATCGATCCCAAAACTTGGGCAACATCATAATATGGTGGGAGGAGTCATTTGGTGAGTTTTGAGTGAAATCCAATCTTTAGAAGTATGGAATACACCAACCACTCCAGTTATGAACGAACTGCCGTTGAACTTGAATTGTCAAATTTGGAACACCTATTGATTTCGGATCGAGGCCAAAACTTGGGCAACATCAAAATATGGTGGGAGGAGTCATTTGGTGAGTTTTGAGTGAAATCCAATCGCTACAAGTATGGAAGACACCAACCACTCCAATTAGGAACGAACTGTCGTTGAAATTGAATTGACCAATTTCTCACACCTATTGATTTCGGATCGAGTCCAAAACTTGGGCAACATCATAATATGGTGTGGGGAGTCATTTGGTGAGTTTTGAGTAAAATCCGACCGCTAGAAGTATGGAATACACCAACCACTCCAGTTAGCAACGAACTGCCGTTGAACATGAATTGTCCAATTTGGAACACCTACTGATTTCGGATCGAGCGCAAAACTTGGGCAACATCATAATATGGTGGGAGGAGTCATTTGGTGAGTTCTGAGTGAAATCCAATCACTAGAAGTATGGAATACACCAACCACTCCAGTTAGGAACGAACTGCCGTTATACTTGAATTTTCCAATTTGGAACACCTATTGATTTCGGATCGAGCCCAAAACTTGGGCAACATCATAATATGGTGGGAGGAGTCATTTGGTGAGTTTTGAGTGAAATCCAATCTTTAGAAGTATGTAATACACCAACCACTCCAGTTAGGAACGAACTGCCGTTGAACTTGAATTGTCCAATTTGGAACACCTATTGATTTCGGATCGAGCCCAAAACTTGGGCAACATCATAATATGGTGGGAGGAGTCATTTGGTGAGTTTTGAGTGAAATCCAATCTCTAGAAGTACGGAATACACCAACCACTCCAATTAGGAACGAACTGCTGTTGAACTTGAATTGTCCAATTTGGAACACCTATTGATTTCGGATCGAGCCCAAAACTTGGGCAACATCATAATATGGTGGGAGGAGTCATTTGGTGAGTTTTGAGTTAAATCCAATCGCTAGAAGTATGGAATACACCAACCACTCCAGTTAGGAACGAACTGCCGTTATACTTGAATTTTCCAATTTGGAACACCTATTGATTTCGGATCGAGACCAAAACTTGGGCAACAACATAATATGGTGGGAGGAGTCATTTGGTGAGTTTTGAGTGAAATCCAATCGCTAGAAGTATGGAATACACCAACCACTCCAATTAGAAACGAACTTTCGTTGAAATTGAATTGACCAATTTCTCACACCTATTGATTTCGGATCGAGCCCAAAACTTGGGCAACATCATAATATGGTGGGAGGAGTGATTTGGTGAGTTTTGAGTGAAATCCAATCTTTAGAAGTATGGAATACACCAACCACTCCAGTTAGGAATGAACTGCCGTTGAACTTGAATTGTCCAATTTGGAACACCTATTGATTTCGGATCGAGCCCAAAACTTGGGCAACATCATAATATGGTGGGAGGAGTCATTTGGTGAGTTTTGAGTGAAATCCAATCGCTAGAAGTATGGAATACACCAACCCCTCCAATTAGGAACGAACTGCCGTTGAACTTGATTTGTCCAATTTCTCACACCTATTGATTTCGGATCGAGCCCAAAACTTGGGCAACATCATAATATAGTGGGAGGAGTCATTTGGTGAGTTTTGAGTGAAATCCAATCGCTAGAAGTATGGAATACACCAACCACTCCAATTAGGAACGAACTGCCGTTGAACTTGAATTGTCCAATTTGGAGCACCTATTGATTTCGGATCGAGCCCAAAACTTGGGCAACATCATAATATGGTGGGAGGAGTCGTTTGGAGAGTTTTGAGTGAAATCCAATCGCTAGAAGTATGGAATACACCAACCACTCCAATTAGGAACGAACTGCCGTTGAACTTGTATTGTCCAATTTCTCACACCTATTAATTTCGGGTCGATCCCCAAACTTGGGCAACATCATAATATGGTGGGAGGAGTCATTTGGTGACTTTTGAGTGAAATCCAATCGCCAGAACTGTGGAATACACCAACCACTCCAATTTGGGACGAACTGCCGTTGAACTTGAATTGTCCAATTTCTAAGACCTATTGATCTCGGATGGAGCCAAAACTTGGGCAACATCATAATATGGTGGGAGGAGTCATTTGGTGAGTTTTGAGTGAAATCCAATCGCTAGAAGTATGGAATACACCAACCACTCCAATTAGGAACGAACTGCCGTTGAACTTGAATTTTCCAATTTTTCACACATATTGATTTCGGATCGAGCCGAAAACCTGGGCAACATCATAATATGGTGGGTGGAGTCATTTGGTGAGTTTTGAGTGAAATCCAATCGCTAGAAGTATGGAATACACCAACCACTCCAATTGGGAACGAACTGCCGTTGAACTTGAATTGTCCAATTTGGAACACCTATTTATTTCGGATCGAGCCCAAAACTTGGGCAACATCATAATATGGTGGGAGGAGTCATTTGGGGAGTTTTGAGTGAAATCCAATCGCTAGAAGCATGGAATACACCAACCACTCCAATTAGGAACGAACTGCCGTTGAACTTGAATTGTCCAATTTCTCACACCTATTGATTTCCGATCGAGCCCAAAACTTGGGCAACATGATAATATGGTGGAAGTAGTCATTTGGTGAGTTTTGAGTGAAATCCAATCGCTAGAAGTACGGAATACACCAACCACTCCGATTAGGAACGAACTGCCGTTGAACTTGAATTGTCCAATTTCTCACACCTACTGATTTCGGATCGAGCCGAAAACCTGGGCAACATCATAATATGGTGGGTGGAGTCATTTGGTGAGTTTTGAGTGAAATCCAATCGCTAGAAGTATGGAATACACCAACCACTCCAATTGGGAACGAACTGCCGTTGAACTTGAATTGTCCAATTTGGAACACCTATTTATTTCGGATCGAGCCCAAAACTTGGGCAACATCATAATATGGTGGGAGGAGTCATTTGGGGAGTTTTGAGTGAAATCCAATCGCTAGAAGCATGGAATACACCAACCACTCCAATTAGGAACGAACTGCCGTTGAACTTGAATTGTCCAATTTCTCACACCTATTGATTTCGGATCGATCCCAAAACTTGGGCAACATGATAATATGGTGGAAGTAGTCATTTGGTGAGTTTTGAGTGAAATCCAATCGCTAGAAGTACGGTATACACCAACCACTCCGATTAGGAACGATCTGCCGTTGAACTTGAATTGTCCAATTTCTCACACCTATTGATTTCGGATCGAGCCCCAAACTTGGGCAACATGATAATATGGTGGGCGGAGTCATTTGGTGAGCTTTGAGTGAAATCCAATCGCTAGAAGTATGGAATACACCAACCACTCCAATTAGGAACGAACTGCCGTTGAACTTGAATTGTCCAATTTCTCACCCCTATTGATTTCGGATCGATCCCAAAACTTGGGCAACATCATAATATGGTGGGAGGAGTCATTTGGTGAGTTTTGAGTGAAATCCAATCGCTAGAAGTATGGAATACACCATCCACTCCCATTAGGAACGAACTGCCGTTGAACTTGAATTGTCCAATTTCAAACACCTACTGATTTCGGATCGAACACCACACTTGTGCAACATCATAATATGGTGGGTGGAGTCATATGGTGAGTTTTGAGTGAAATCCAATCGCTAGAAGTATGGAATGCACCAACCACTCCAATTAGGAATGAACTGCCGTTGAACTTGAATTGTCCAATTTGGAACACCTATTGATTTCGGATCGAGCCCAAAACTTGGGCATTATCATAATATGGTGGGAGGAGCCATTTGGTGTGTTTTGAGTGAAATCCAATCGCTAGAAGTATGGAATACACCAACCACTCCAATTAGGAACGAACTGCCGTTGAACTTGAATTGTCCAATTTCAAACACCTACTGATTTCGGATCGAACACCAAACTTGTGCAACAACATAATATGGTGGGAGGAGTCATATGGTGAGTTTTGAGTGAAATCCAATCGCTAGAAGTATGGAATACACCAACCACTCCAATTAGGAACGAACTGCCGTTGAACTTGAATAGTCCAATTTCTCACACCTATTGAGTTCGGATCGAGCCCAAAACTTGGGCAATATCATATTATGGTGGGAGGAGTCATTTGATGAGTTTTGCGTGAAATCCAATCGCTAGAAGTATGGAATACACGAAACACTCCAATTAGGAACGAACTGCCGTTGAACTTGAATTGTCCAATTTGGAACACCTATTGATTTCGGATCGAGCCCAAAACTTGGGAAACATCATAATATCGTGGGAGGAGTCATTTGGTGAGTTTTGAGTGAAATCCAATCGCTAGAAGTATGGAATACACCAACCACTCCAATTAGGAACGAACTGCCGTTGAACTTGAATTGTCCTATTCGGAACACCTATTGATTTCGGATCGAGCCCAACACTTGGGCAACACCGTAATATGGTGGGAGGAGTCATTTGGTGAGTTTTGAGTGAAATCCATACGCTAGAAGTATGGAATACACCAACCACTCCCATTAGGAACGAACTGCCGTTGAACTTGAATTGTCCAATTTCTCACCCCTATTGATTTCGGATCGAACCCCAAACTTCTGCAACATCATAATATGGTGGGAGGAGTCATTTGGTGAGTTTTGAGTGAAATCCAATCGCTAGAAGTATGGAATACAACAACCACTCCAATTAGGAACGAACTGCCGTTGAACTTGAATTGTCCAATTTCTCACACCTATTGATTTCGGATCGAACCCCAAACTTCTGCAACATCATAATATGGTGGGAGGAGTCATTTGGTGAGTTTTGAGTGAAATCCAATCTCTAGAGGTACGGAATACACCAACCACTCCAGTTAGGAACGAACTGCCGTTGAACTTGAATTGTCCAATTTGGAACACCTATGGATTTCGGATCGAGCCCAAAACTTGGGCAACATCATAATATGGTGGGAGGAGTTATTTGGTGAGTTTTGAGTGAAACCCAATCGCTAGAAGTATGGAATATACCAACCACTCCAATTGGAAACGAACTGCCGTTGAATTTTAATTGTCCAATTTCTCACACCTATTGATTTTGGATGGACCCCAAAACTTGGGCAACATCATAATATGGTGGGAGGAGTCATTTGGTGAGTTTTGAGTGAAATCCAATCGCTAGAAGTGTGGAATACACCAACCACTCCAATTAGGAACGAACTGCCGTTGAACTTGAATTGTCCAATTTCGAACACCTATTGATTTCGGATCGAGCCCAAAACTTGGGCAACATCATAATATGGTGGGAGGAGTCATTTGGTGAGTTTTGAGTGAAATCCAATCTCTAGAAGTATGGAATACACCAACCACTCCAATTAGGAACGAACTGCCGTTGAACTTGACTTGTCCAATTTCTCACACCTATTGATTTCGGATAGAGCCCAAAACCTGGGCAACATCATAATATCGTGGGAGGAGTCATTTGGTGAGTTTTGAGTGAAATCCAAACGCTAGAAGTATGGAATACAACAACTACTCCGATTAGGAACAAAATGTCGTTGGAATTGAATTGACCAATTTCTCACACCTATTGATTTCGGATCGAGCCCAAAACTTGGGCAACGTCATAATATGGTGGGAGGAATCATTTGGTGAGTTTTGAGTGAAATCCAATCGCTAGAAGTGTGGAATACACCAACCACTCCAATTAGGAACGAACTGCCGTTGAACTTGAATTGTCCAATTTGGAACACCTATTGATTTCGGATCGAGCCCAAAACTTGGGAAACATCATAATATCGTGGGAGGAGTCATTTGGTGAGTTTTGAGTGGAATCCAATCGCTAGAAGTATGGAATACACCAACCACTCCAATTAGGAACGAACTGCCGTTGAACTTGAATTGTCCAATTCGGAACACCTATTGATTTCGGATCGAGCCCAACACTTGGGGAACACCGTAATATGGTGGGAGGAGTCATTTGGTGAGTTTTGAGTGAAATCCAAACGCTAGAAGTATGGAATACACCAACCACTCCCATTAGGAACGAACTGCCGTTGAACTTGAATTGTCCAATTTCTCACACCTATTGATTTCGGATCGAACCCCAAACTTCTGCAACATCATAATATGGTGGGAGGAGTCATTTGGTGAGTTTTGAGTGAAATCCAATCGCTAGAAGTGTGGAATACACCAACCACTCCCATTAGGAACGAACTGCCGTTGAACTTGAATTCTCCAATTTCTCACACCTATTGATTTCGGATCGAACCCCAAACTTCTGCAACATCATAATATGGTGGGAGGAGTCATTTGATGAGTTTTGAGTGAAATCCAATCTCTAGAGGTACGGAATACACCAACCACTCCAGTTAGGAACGAACTGCCGTTGAACTTGAATTGTCCAATTTGGAACACCTATTGATTTCGGATCGAGCCCAAAACTTGGGCAACATCATAATATGGTGGGAGGAGTTATTTGGTGAGTTTTGAGTGAAACCCAATCTCTAGAAGTATGGAATACACCAACCACTCCAATTGGGAACGAACTGCCGTTGAATTTGAATTGTCCAATTTCTCACACCTATTGATTTCGGATGGAGCCCAAAACTTGGGCAACATCATAATATGGTGGGAGGAGTCATTTGGTGAGTTTTGGGTGAAATCCAATCACTAGAAGTATGGAATACACCAACCACTCCAATTAGGAACGAACTGCCGTTGAACTTGAATTGTCCAATTTCGAACACCTATTGATTTCGGATCGAGCCCAAAACTTGGGCAACATCATAATATGGTGGGAGGAGTCATTTGGTGAGTTTTGAGTGAAATCCAATCACTAGAAGTGTGGAATACACCAACCACTCCAATTAGGAATGAACTGCCGTTGAACTTGAATTGTCCAATTTGGAACACCTATTGATTTCGGATCGAGCCCAAAACTTGGGCAACATCATAATATGGTGGGAGGAGTCATTTGGTGAGTTTTGAGTGAAATCCAATAACAAGAAGTGTGGAATACAACAACCACTCGAATTAGGAACGAACTGCCGTTGAACTTGAATTGTTCAATTTGGAACACCTATTGATTTCGGATCAAGCCCAAAACTTGGGCAACATCATAATGTGGTGGGAGGAGTCATTTGGTGTGTTTTGAGTGAAACCCAATCGCTACAAGTATGGAATACACCAACCACTCCAATTAGGAACGAACTGCCGTTGAACTTGAATTGTCCAATTTCGAACACCTATTGATTTCGGATCGAGCCCAAAACTTGGGCAACATCATCATATGGTGGGAGGAGTCATTTGGTGAGTTTTGAGTGAAATCCAATCTCTAGAGGTACGGAATACACCAACCACTCCAGTTAGGAACGAACTGCCGTTGAACTTGAATTGTCCAATTTGGAACACCTATTGATTTCGGATCGAGCCCAAAACTTGGGCAACATCATAATATGGTGGGAGGAGTTATTTGGTGAGTTTTGAGTGAAACCCAATCTCTAGAAGTATGGAATACACCAACCACTCCAATTGGGAACGAACTGCCGTTGAATTTGAATTGTCCAATTTCTCACACCTATTGATTTCGGATGGAGCCCAAAACTTGGGCAACATCATAATATGGTGGGAGGAGTCATTTGGTGAGTTTTGGGTGAAATCCAATCACTAGAAGTATGGAATACACCAACCACTCCAATTAGGAACGAACTGCCGTTGAACTTGAATAGTCCAATTTCTCACACCTATTGATTTCGGATCGAGCCCCAAACTTGGGCAACATCATAATATGGTGGGAGGAGTCATTTGGTGAGTTTTGAGTGAAATCCAATCGCTAGAAGTATGGAATACACCAACCACAACAATTAGGAAAAAACTGCCGTTGAACTTGAATTGTCCAATTTGGAACACCTATTGATTTCAGAACGAGCCCCAAACTTGGGCAACATCATAATATGGTGGGAGGAGTCATTTGGTGATTTTTGAGTGAAATCCAATTGCTAGAAGTATGGAATACACAAACCACTCCAATTAGGAACGAACTGCCGTTCAACTTGAATTGTCCAATTTCTCACACCTATTGATTTCGGATCGAGCCCCAAACTTGGGCAACAGCATAATATGGTAGGAGGAGTCGTTTGGTGAGTTTTGAGTGAAATCCAATCGCTAGAAGTATGGAATACACCAACCACTCCAATTAGGAACGAACTGCCGTTGAACTTGAATAGTCCAATTTCTCACACCTATTGATTTCGGATCGAGCCCAAAACTTGGGCAACATCATAATATGGTGGGAGGAGTCATTTGGTGAGTTTTGAGTGAAATCCAATTGCTAGAAGTATGGAATACACCAACCACTCCAATTAGGAACGAACTGCCGTTGAACTTGAATTGTCCAATTTGGAACACCTATTGATTTCGGATCGACCCCAAAACTTGGGCAACATCATAATATGGTGGGTGGAGTCATTTTGGTGAGTTTTGAGTGAAATGCAATCGCTAGAAGTATGGAATACACCAACGAATCCAATTAGGAACAAACTGCCGTTGAACTTGAATTGTCCAATTTCACACACCTATTGATTTCGGACGGAACCCCAAACTTGGGCAACATCATAATATGGTGGGAGGAGTCATTTGGTGAGTTTTGAGTGAAATGCAATCGCTAGAAGTATGGAATACACCAACCACTCCAATTAGGAACGTACTGCCGTTGAACTTGAATTGTCCAATTTGGAACACCTATTGATTTCGGATCGAGCCCAAAACTTGGGAAACATCATAATATCGTGGGAGGACTCATTTGGAGAGTTTTGAGTGAAATCCAATCGCTAGAAGTATGGAATACACCAACCACTCCAATTAGGAACGAACTGCCGTTGAACTTGAATTGTCCAATTTGGAACACCTATTGATTTCGGATCGAGCCCAAAACTTGGGAAACATCATAATATGGTGGGAGGAGTCATTTGGTGAGTTTTGAGTGAAATCCAATCGCTAGAAGTATGGAATACACCAACCACTCCAATTTGGAACGAACTGCCGTTGAACTTGAATTGTCCAATTTCTCACACCTATTTATTTCGGATCGAACCCAAAAATTGGGCAACATCATAAGATGGTGGGAGGAGTCATTTGGAGAGTTTTGAGTGAAATCCAATCGCTAGAAGTATGGAATACACCAACCACTCCAATTAGGAACGAACTGTCGTTGAACTTGAATTGTCCAATTTCTCACACCTATTGATTTCGGATCGAACCCAAAACATGGGCAACATCATAATATGGTGGGAGGAGTCATTTGGTGGGTTTTGAGTGAAATCCAATCGCTAGAAGTATGGAATACACCAACCACTCCAGTTAGGAACGAACTGCCGGTGAACTTCAATTGTCCAATTTGGAACACCTATTGATTTCGGATCGAGCCCAAAACTTGGGAAACATCATAATATGGGAGGAGTCATTTGGTGAGTTTTTAGTGAAATCCAATCGCTAGAAGTATGGAATACACCAACCACTCCAATTAGGAACGAACTGCCGTTGAACTTGAATTGTCCAATTTGGAAGACCTATTGATGACGGATCGAGCCCAAAACTTGGGCAACTTCATAATATGGCGGGAGGAGTCATTTGGTGACTTTGGAGTGAAATCCAATCGCCAGAACTATGGAATACACCAACCACTCCAATTTGGAACGAACTGCCGTTGAACTTGAATTGAACAATTTGGAACACCTATTGATTTCGGATCGAGCCCCAAACTTTGGCAACATCATAATATGGTGGGAGGAGTCATTTGGGGAGTTTTGAGTGAAATCCAATCGCTAGAAGTATGGAATACACCAACCACTCCAATTAGGAAAGAACTGTCGTTGAAATTGAATTGACCAATATCTCACACCTATTGAATTCGGATCGAGCCCAAAATTTGGGCAACATCATAATATGGAGGGAGGAGTCATTTGCTGAGTTTTGAGTGAAATCCAATCGCTAGAAGTAAGGAAAACGCCAACCACTCCAATTAGGAACGAACTGCCGTTGAACTTGAATTGTCCAATTTGGAACACGTATTAATTTCGGATCGAGCCCAAAACTTGGGCAACATCATAATATGGTGGGAGGAGTCATTTGGTGAGTTTTGAGTGAAATCCAATCGCTAGACGTATGGAATACACCAACCACTCCAATTAGGAACGAACTGTCGTTGAAATTGAATTGACCAATTTCTCACACCTATTCATTTTGGATCGAGCCCAAAACTTGGGCAACATCATAATATGGTGGGAGGAGTCATTTGGTGAGTTTTGAGTGAAATATAATCGCTAGAAGTATGGAATGCACCAGCCACTACAATTTGGAACAAACTGCCATTGAACTTGAATTGTCCAATTTGGAACACCAATTGATTTCGGATCGAGCCCAAAACTTGGGCAACAACATAATATGGTGGGAGGAGTCATTTGGTGAGTTTGGAGTGAAATCCAATCCCTAGAAGTATGGAATACACAAACCACTCCAGTTTGGAACGAACTGCCGTTGAACTTGAATTGTCCAATTTGGAACACCTATTGATTTCGGATCGAGCCCAAAACTTGGGCAACATCATAATATGGTGGGAGGAGTCATTTGGTGTGTTTTGAGTGGAATCCTATTGCTAGAAGTATGGAATACACCAACCCCTCCGATTAGGAATGAACTGCCGTTGAACTTGAATTTTTCAATTTCGAACACCTATTGATTTCGGATCGAGCCCAAAGCTTGGGCAACGTCATAACATGGTGGGAGGAGTCATTTGGTGAGTTTTGAGTGAAATCCAATCGCTAGAAGTATGGAATACACCAACCACTCTAATTAGGAACGAACTGCCGTTGAACTTGAATTGTCCAATTTGAAACACCTATTGATTTCGGATCGAGCCCAAAACTTGGGCAACATCATAATATGGTGGGAGGAGTCATTTGGTGAGTTTTGAGTGAAATCCAATCCCTAGAAGTATGGAATACACTAACCACTCCAGTTAGGAAAGAACTATCGTTCAAATTGAATTGACCAATTTCTCACACCTATTGAATTCGGATCGAGCCCAAAACTTGGGCAACATCATAATATGGTGGGAGGAGTCATTTGGTGACTTTTGAGTGAAATCCAATCGCTAGACATATGGAATACACCAACCACTCCAATTAGGAACGAACTGTCGTTGAAATTGAATTGACCAATTTCTCACACCTATTCATTTCGGATCGAGCCCAAAACTTGGGCAACATCATAATATGGTGGGAGGAGTGATTTGGTGAGTTTTGAGTGAAATATAATTGCAAGAAGTATGGAATACACCAACCACTCCAATTAGGAACAAACTGCCGTTGAACTTGAATTGTCCAATTTGGAACACCATTTGATTTCGGATCGAGCCCAAAACTTGGGCAACAACATAATATGTTGGGAGGAGTCATTTGGTGAGTTTGGAGTGAAATCCAATCCCTACAAGTATGGAATACACAAACCACTCCAGTTTGGAACGAACTGCCGTTGAACTTGAATTGTCCAATTTGGAACACCTATTGATTTCGGATCGAGCCCAAAACATGGGCAACATCATAATATGGTGGGAGGTGTCATTTGGTGAGTTTTGAGTGAAATCCAATCGCTAGAAGTACGGAATACACCAACCACTCCAGTTAGGAAAGAACTATCGTTCAAATTGAATTGACCAATTTCTCACACCTATTGAATTCGGATCGAGCCCAAAACTTGGGCAACATCATAATATGGTGGGAGGAGTCATTTGGTGAGTTTTGAGTGAAATCCAATCGCTAGAAGTATGGAATACACCAACCACTCTAATTAGGAACGAACTGCCGTTGAACTTGAATTGTCCAATTTGAAACACCTATTGATTTCGGATCGAGCCCAAAACTTGGGCAACATCATAATATGGTGGGAGGAGTCATTTGGTGAGTTTTGAGTGAAATCCAATCACTAGAAGTATGGAATACACCAACCACTCTAATTAGGAACGAACTGCCGTTGAACTTGAATTGTCCAATTTGAAACACCTAATGATTTCGGATCGAGCCCAAAACTTGGGCAACATCATAATATGGTAGGAGGAGTCATTTTGTGAGTTTTGAATGAAATCCAATCGCTAGAAGTACGGAATACACCAACCACTCCAATTAGGAACGAACTTTCGTTGAAATTGAATTGACCAATTTCTCACACCTATTGATTTCGGATCGAGCCCAAAACTTGGGCAACAACATAATATGGTGGGAGGAGTCATTTGGTGAGTTTTGAGTGAAATCCAATCCCTAGAAGTATGGAATACACAAACCACTCCAGTTTGGAACGAACTGCTGTTGAACTTGAATTGTCCAATTTGGAACACCTATTGATTTCGGATCGAGCCCAAAACATGGGCAACATCATAATATGGTGGGAGGTGTCATTTGGTGAGTTTTGAGTGAAATCCAATCGCTAGAAGTACGGAATACACCAACCACTCCAATTAGGAACGAACTTTCGTTGAAATTGAATTGACCAATTTCTCACACCTATTGATTTCGGATCGAGCCCAAAACTTGGGCAACATCATAATATGGTGGGAGGAGTCATTTGGTGTGTTTTGAGTGGAATCCGATTGCTAGAAGTATGGAATACACCAACCCCTCCGATTAGGAATGAACTGCCGTTGAACTTGAATTGTCCAATTTGGAACACCTATTGATTTCGGATCGAGCCCAAAACTTGGGCAACATCATAATATGGTGGGAGGAGTCATTTGGTGAGTTTTGAGTGAAATCCAATCGCTAGAAGTATGGAATACACCAACCACTCTAATTAGGAACGAACTGCCGTTGAACTTGAATTGTCCAATTTGAAACACCTATTGATTTCGGATCGAGCCCAAAACTTGGGCAACATCATAATATGGTGGGAGGAGTCATTTGGTGAGTTTTGAGTGAAATCCAATCGCTAGAAGTATGGAATACACCAACCACTCCAATTAGGAAAGAACTGTCGTTGAAATTGAATTGACCAATTTGTCACACCTATTGAATTCGGATCGAGCCCAAAACTTGGGTAACATCATAATATGAAGGGAGGAGTCATTTGCTGAGTTTTGAGTGAAATCCAATCGCTAGAAGTATGGAAAACACCAACCACTCCAATTAGGAACGAACTGCCGTTGAACTTGAATTGTCCAATTTGGAACACCTATTGATTTCGGATCGAGCCCAAAACTTGGGCAACATCATAATATGTTGGGAGTAGTCATTTGGAGAGTTTTGAGTGAAATCCAATCGCTAGAAGTATGGAATACACCAACCACTCCAATTAGGAACGAACTGCCGTTGAAATTGAATTGACCAATTTCTCACACCTATTGAATTCGGATCGAGCCCAAAACTTGGGCAATATCATAATATGGTGGGAGGAGTCATTTGGTGAGTTTTGAGTGAAATCCAATCGCTAGAAGGACGGAATACACCAACCACTCCAATTAGGAACGAACAACTATTGATTTCGGATCGAGCCCAAAACTTGGGCAACATCATAATATGGTGGGAGGAGTCATTTGGTGAGTTTTGAGAGAAATCCAATCGCCAGAACTATGGAATACACCAACCACTCCAATTTGGAACGAACTGCCGTTGAACTTGAATTGTCCAATTTGGAACACCTATTGATTTCGGATCGACCCCAAAACTTGGGCAACATCATAATATGGTGGGAGGAGTCATTTGGTGAGTTTTGAGTGAAAAGCAATCGCTTGAAGTATGGAATACACCAACCACTCCAATTAGGAACGAACTGCCGTTGAACTTGAATTGTCCAATTTCTCACACCTATTGATTTCGGATCGAGCCCCAAACTTTGGCAACATCATAATATGGTGGGAGGAGTCATTTGGTGAGTTTTGAGTGAAATCCAATCGCTAGAAGTATGGAATTCACTAACCACTCCAATTAGGAAAGAACTGTCGTTGAAATTGAATTGACCAATTTGTCACACCTATTGAATTCGGATCGAGCCCAAAACTTGGGCAACATCATAATATGGAGGGAGGAGTCATTTGCTGCGTTTTGAGTGAAATCCAATCGCTAGAAGTATGGAAAACACAAACCACTCAAATTAGGAACGAACTGCCGTTGAAATTGAATTGTCCAATTTGGAACACCTATTGATTTCGGATCGAGCCCAAAACTTGGGCAACATCATAATATGGTGGGAGGAGTCATTTGGAGAGTTTTGAGTGAAATCCAATCGCTAGAAGTATGGAATACACCAACCACTCCAATTAGGAACGAACTTCCGTTGAACTTGAATTGTCCAATTTCTAACACCTATTGATTTCGGATCGAGCCCAAAACTTGGCCAACATCATAATGTGGTGGGAGGAGTCTTTTGTTGAGTTTTGTGTGAAATCCAATCGCTAGAAGTACGGAATACACCAACCACTCCAATTAGGAACGAACTGCCGTTGAACTTGAATTGTCCAATTTGGAACACCTATTGATTTCGGATCGAGCCCAAAACTTGGGCAACATCATAATATGGTGGTAAGAGTCATTTGGTGACTTTTGAGTGAAATCCAATCGCCAGAACAATGGAATACACCAACCACTCCAATTTGGAACGAACTGCCGTTGAACTTGAATTGTCCAATTTGGAACCCCTATTGATTTCGTATCGAGCCCAAAAGTTGGGCAACATCATAATATGGTGGGAGGAGTCATTTGGTGAGTTTTGAGTGAAATCCAATCGCTAGAAGTATGGAATACACCAACCACTCCAATTAGGAACGAACTGCCGTTGAACTTGAATTGTCCAATTTCTCACACCTATTGATTTCGGATCGAGCCCAAAACTTGGGCAACATCATAATATGGTGGTAAGAGTCATTTGGTGACTTTTGAGATGAATCCAATCGCCAGAAGTACGGAATACACCAACCACTCCAATTAGGAAAGAACTTGAAATTGAATTGACCAATTTCTCACACCTATTGAATTCGGATCGAACCCAAAACTTGGGCAACATCATAATATGGAGGGAGGAGTCATTTGCTGAGTTTTGAGTGAAATCCAATCGCTAGAAGTATGGAAAACACCAACCACTCCAATTAGGAACGAACTGCCGTTGAACTTGAATTTTCCAATTTGGAACACCTATTGATTTCGGATCGAGCCCAAAACTTGGGCAACATCGTAATATGGTTGGAGGAGTCATTTGGAGAGTTTTGAGTGAAATCCAATCGCTAGAAGGATGGAATACACCAACCACTCCAATTAGGAACGAACTGCCGTTGAACTTGAATTGTCCAATTTGGAACACCTATTGATTACGGATCGACCCCAAAACTTGGGCAACATCATAATATGGTGGGAGGAGTCATTTGTTGAGTTTTGTGTGAAATCCAATCGCTAGAAGTATGGAATACACCAACCACTCCAATTAGGAACGAACTGCCGTTGAACTTGAATTGTCCAATTTGGAAGACCTATTGATTTCGGATCGAGCCCAAAACTTGGGCAACATCATAATATGGTGGCAGGAGTCATTTCGTGAGTTTTGAGTGAAATCCAATCGCTAGAAGTGTGGAATACACCAACCACTCCAATTTGGAACGAACTGCCGTTGAACTTGAATTGTCCAATTTCTCACACCTATTGATTTCGGATCGACCCCAAAACTTGGGCAACATCATAATATGGTGGTAAGAGTCATTTGGTGACTTTTGAGAGAAATCCAATCGCCAGAAGTACGGAATACACCAACCACTCCAATTAGGAAAGAACTTGAAATTGAATTGACCAATTTCTCACACCTATTGAATTCGGATCGAACCCAAAACTTGGGCAACATCATAATATGGAGGGAGGAGTCATTTGCTGAGTTTTGAGTGAAATCCAATCGCTAGAAGTATGGAAAACACCAACCACTCCAATTAGGAACGAACTGCCGTTGAACTTGAATTTTCCAATTTGGAACACCTATTGATTTCGGATCGAGCCCAAAACTTGGGCAACATCGTAATATGGTTGGAGGAGTCATTTGGAGAGTTTTGAGTGAAATCCAATCGCTAGAAGGATGGAATACACCAACCACTCCAATTAGGAACGAACTGCCGTTGAACTTGAATTGTCCAATTTGGAACACCTATTGATTACGGATCGACCCCAAAACTTGGGCAACATCATAATATGGTGGGAGGAGTCATTTGTTGAGTTTTGTGTGAAATCCAATCGCTAGAAGTATGGAATACACCAACCACTCCAATTAGGAACGAACTGCCGTTGAACTTGAATTGTCCAATTTGGAAGACCTATTGATTTCGGATCGAGCCCAAAACTTGGGCAACATCATAATATGGTGGCAGGAGTCATTTCGTGAGTTTTGAGTGAAATCCAATCGCTAGAAGTGTGGAATACACCAACCACTCCAATTTGGAACGAACTGCCGTTGAACTTGAATTGTCCAATTTGGAACACCTATTGATTTCGGATCGACCCCAAAACTTGGGCAACATCATAATATGGTGGGAGGAGTCATTTGGTGAGTTTTGAGTGAAAACCAATCGCTAGAAGTATGGAATACACCAACCACTCCAATTAGGAACGAACTGCCGTTGAACTTGAATTGTCCAATTTCTCACGCCGATTCATTTCGGATCGAGCCCCAAACTTGGGCAACATCATAATATGGTGGGAGGAGTCATTTGGTGAGTTTTGAGTGAAATCCAATCGCTAGAAGTATGGAATACACCAACCACTCCAATTAGGAACGAACTGCCGTTGAACTTGAATTGTCCAATTTCTCACACCTATTGATTTCGGATCGAGCCCAAAACTTGGGCAACATCATAATATGGTGGTAAGAGTCATTTGGTGACTTTTGAGAGAAATCCAATCGCCAGAACTATGGAATACACCTACCACTCCAATTAGGAACGAACTGCCGTTGAACTTGAATTGTCCAATTTGGAACACCTATTGATGTCGGATCGAGCCCCAAACTTGGGCAACATCATAATATGGTGGGAGGAGTCATTTGGTGAGTTTTGAGTGAAATCCAATTGCTAGAAGTATGGAATACACTAACCACTCCAATTAGGAAAGAACTGTCGTTGAAATTGAAATGACCAATTTCTCAAACCTATTGACTTCGGATCGAGCCCAAAACTTGGGCAACATCATAATATGGTGGGAGGAGTCTTTTGGTGAGTTTTGAGTGAAATCCAATCGCTAGAAGTATGGAATACACCAACCACTCCAATTAGGAACGAACTGCCGTTGAACTTGAATTGTCCAATTTCTCACACCTATTGATTTCGGATCGATCCCAAAACTTGGGCAACATCATAATATGGTGGGAGGAGTCATTTGGTGAGTTTTGAATGAAATCCAATCGCTAGAAGTATGGAATACACCAACCACTCCAATTAGGGACGAACTGCCGTTGAACTTGAATTGTCAAATTTGGAATACCTATTGATTTCGGATCGAGCCCAAAACTTGGGCAACATCATAAAATGGTGGGAGGAGTCATTTGGTGAGTTTTGAGTGAAATCCAATCGCTAGAAGTATGGAAAACACCAACCACTCTAGTTAGGAATGAACTGCCGTTATACTTGAATTTTCCAATTTCTCACACCTATTGATTTCGGATCGAGCCCAAAACTTGGGCAACATCATAATATGGTGGGAGGAGTCATTTGGTGAGTTTGGAGAGAAATCCAATCACTAGAAGTATGGAATACACCAACCACTCCAATTAGAACTATGGAATACACCAACCACTCCAATTTGGAACGAACTGCCGTTGAACTTGAATTGTCCAATATGGAACACCTATTGATTTCGGATCGACCCCAAAACTTGGGCAACATCATAATATGGTGGGAGTTGTCGTTTGGTGAGTTTTGTGTGAAATCCAATCGCTAGAAGTATGGAATACACCAACCACTCCAATTAGGAACGAACTGCCGTTGAACTTGAATTGTCCAATTTGGAACACCTATTGATTTCGGATCGAGCCCAAAGCTTGAGCAACATCATAATATGGTGGGAGGAGTCCTTTGGTGAGTTTTGAGTGAAATCCAATCCCTAGAAGTATGGAATACACTAACCACTCCAATTAGGAAAGAACTATCGTTCAAATTGAATTGACCAATTTCTCACACCTATTGAATTCGGATCGAGCCCAAAACTTGGGCAACATCATAATATGGTGGGAGGAGTCATTTGGTGAGTTTTGAGTGAAATCCAATCGCTAGAAGTATTGAATACACCAACTTCTCCAATTAGGAACGAACTGCCGTTGAACTTGAATTGTCCAATTTCTCACACCTATTGATTTCGGATCGAGCCCCAAACTTGGGCAACATCATAATATGGTGGGAGGAGTCATTTGGTGAGTTTTGAGTGAAATCCAATCGCTAGAAGTATGGAATACACTAACCACTCCAATTAGGAAAGAACTGTCGTTGAAATTGAATTGACCAATTTTTCACACCTATTGATTTCGGATCGAGCCCAAAACTTGGGCAACATCATAATATGGTGGGAGGAGTCATTTGGTGAGTTTTGAGTGAAATCCAATCGCTAGAAGTATGGAATACACCAACCACTCAAATTAGGAACGAACTGCCGTTGAACTTGAATTTTCAAATTTCTCACACCTATTGATTCCGGATCGAGCCCAAAACTTGGGCAACATCATAATATGGTCGGAGGAGTCATTTGGTGAGTTTTGAGTGAAATCCAATCGCTAGAAGTATGGAATACACCAACCACTCCAATTAGGAACGAACTGCCGTTGAACTTGAATTGTCCAATTTCTCACACCTATTGATTTCGGATTGAGCCCCAAACTTGGGCAACATCATAATATGGTGGGAGGAGTCATTTGGTGAGTTTTGAGTGAAATCCAATCGCTAGAAGTATGGAATACACCAACCACTCCAATTAGGAACGAACTGCCGTTGAACTTGAATTGTCCAATCTGGAAGACCTATTGATTTCGGATCGAGCCCAAAACTTGGGCAACATCATAATATGGTGGGAGGAGTCATTTGGTGAGTTTTGAGTGAAATCCAATCGCTAGAAGTATGGAATACACCAACCACTCCAATTAGGAACGAACTGCCGTTGAACTTGAATTGTCCAATTTCTCACACCTATTGATTTCGGATCGAGCCCCAAACTTGGGCAACATCATAATATGGTGGGAGGAGTCATTTGGTGAGTTTTGAGTGAAATCCAACCACTAGAAGTATGGAATACACCAACCACTCCAATTAGGAACGAACTGCCGTTGAACTTGAATTGTCCAATTTCTCACACCTATTGATTTCGGATCGAGCCCCAAATTTGTGCAACATCATAATATGGTGGGAGGAGTCATTTGGTGAGTTTTGAGTGAAATCCAATTGCTAGAAGTATGGAATACCCCAACCACTCCAATTAGGAACGAACTGCCGTTGAACTTGAATTGTCCAATTTGGAACACCTATTGATTTCGGATCGAGACCAAAACTTGGGCAACATCATAATATGGTGGGAGGAGTCATTTGGTGAGTTTTGAGTGAAATCCAATCGCTAGAAGTGTGGAATACACCAACCACTCCAATTAGGAACGAACTGCCGTTGAACTTGAATTGTCCAATCTGGAAGACCTATTGATTTCGGATCGAGCCCAAAACTTGGGCAACATCATAATATGGTGGGAGGAGTCATTTGGTGAGTTTGGAGAGAAATCCAATCACTAGAAGTATGGAATACACCAACCACTCCAATTAGGAACGAACTGCCGTTGAACTTGAATTGTCCAATTTCTCACACCTATTGATTTCGGATCGAGCCCCAAATTTGTGCAACATCATAATATGGTGGGAGGAGTCATTTGGTGAGTTTTGAGTGAAATCCAATCGCTAGAAGTATGGAATACACCAACCACTCCAATTAGGAACGAACTGCCGTTGAACTTGAATTGTCCAATTTCTCACACCTATTGATTTCGGATCGAGCCCCAAACTTGGGCAACATCATAATATGGTGGGAGGAGTCATTTGGTGAGTTTTGAGTGAAATCCAATCGCTAGAAGTATGGAATACACTAACCACTCCAATTAGGAAAGAACTGTCGTTGAAATTGAATTGACCAATTTTTCACACCTATTGATTTCGGATCGAGCCCCAAACTTGGGCAACATCATAATATGGTGGGAGGAGTCATGTGGTGAGTGAAATCCAATCGCTAGAAGTATGGAATACACCAACCACTCCAATTAGGAACGAACTGCCGTTGAACTTGAATTGTCCAATCTGGAAGACCTATTGATTTCGGATCGAGCCCAAAACTTGGGCAACATCATAATATGGTGGGAGGAGTCATTTGGTGAGTTTGGAGAGAAATCCAATCACTAGAAGTATGGAATACACCAACCACTCCAATTAGGAACGAACTGCCGTTGAACTTGAATTGTCCAATTTGGAAGACCTATTGATTTCGGATCGAGCCCCAAATTTGTGCAACATCATAATATGGTGGGAGGAGTCATTTGGTGACTTTTGAGTGAAATCCAATCGCTAGAAGTATGGAATACACCAACCACTCCAATTAGGAACGAACTGCCGTTGAACTTGAATTGTCCAATTTCTCACACCTATTGATTTCGGATCGAGCCCCAAACTTGGGCAACATCATAATATGGTGGGAGGAGTCATTTGGTGAGTTTTGAGTGAAATCCAATTGCTAGAAGTATGGAATACACCAACCACTCCAATTAGGAACGAACTGCCGTTGAACTTGAATTGTCCAATCTGGAAGACCTATTGATTTCGGATCGAGCCCAAAACTTGGGCAACATCATAATATGGTGGGAGGAGTCATTTGGTGAGTTTTAAGTGAAATCCAATCACTAGATGTATGGAATACACCAACCACTCCAGTTAGGAACGAACTGCCGTTATACTTGAATTTTCCAATTTCTCACACCTATTGATTTCGGATCGAGCCCAAAACTTGGGCAACATCATAATATGGTGGGAGGAGTCATTTGGTGAGTTTTGAGTGAAATCCAATCGCTAGAAGTGTGGAATACACCAACTACTCCAATTAGGAACGAACTGCCGTTGAACTTGAATTGTCCAATTTCTCACACCTATTGATTTCGGATCGAGCCCCAAACTTGGGCAACATCATAATATGGTGGGAGGAGTCATTTGGTGTGTTTTGAGTGAAATCCAATTGCTAGAAGTATAGAATACACCAACCACTCCAGTTAGGAACGAACTGCCGTTGAACTTGAATTGTCCAATTTGGAGGACCTATTGATTTCGGATCGGGCCCAAAACTTGGGCAACATCATAATATGGTGGGAGGAGTCATTTGGTGAGTTTTGAGTGAAATCCAATCTCCAGAAGTATGGAATACACAAACCAGTCCAATTCGGAAAGAGCTGTCGTTGAAATTGAATTGACCAATTTCTCACACCTATTGATTTGGGATCGAGCCCAAAACTTGGTCAACATCATAATATGGTGGGAGGAGTCATTTGGTGAGTTTGGAGAGAAATCCAATCACTAGAAGTATGGAATACACCAACCACTCCAATTAGGAACGAACTGCCGTTGAACATGAATTGTCCAATTTGGAAGACCTATTGATTTCGGATCGAGCCCAAAACTTGGGCAACATCATAATATGGTGGGAGGAGTCATTTGGTGTGTTTTGAGTGAAATCCAATCGCTAGAAGTATGGAATACACCAACCACTCCAATTAGGAACGAACTGCCGTTGAACTTGAATTGTCCAATTTCTCACACCTATTGATTTCGGATCGAGCCCAAAACTTGGGCAACATCATAATATGGTGGGAGGAGTCATTTGCTGAGTTTTGAGTCAAATCCAATAGCTAGAAGTATGGAAAACACCAACCACTCCAATTAGAAACGAACTGCCGTTGAACTTGAATTGTCCATTTTGGAACACCTATTGATTTCGGATCGAGCCCCAAACTTGGGCAACATCATAATATGGTGGGAGGAGTCATTTGGTGAGTTTTGAGAGAAATCCAATCGCTAGAAGTATGGAATACACCAACCACTCCAATTAGGAAAGAACTGTCGTTGAAATTGAATTGACCAATTTCTCACACCTGTTGAATTCGGATCGAGCCCAAAACTTGTGCAACATCATAATATGGTGGGAGGAGTCATTTGGTGGGTTTTGAGTGAAATCCAATCGCTAGAAGTATGGAATACACCAACCACTCCAATTAGGAAAGAACTGTCGTTGAAATTGAATTGACCAATTTCTCACACCTGTTGAATTCGGATCGAGCCCAAAACTTGGGCAACATCATAATATGGTGGGAGGAGTCATTTGTTGAGTTTTGAGTGAAATCCAATCGCTAGAAGTATGGAATACAACAACCACTCCAATTAGGAACGAACTGCCGTTGAACTTGAATTGTCCAATTTGGAACACCCATTGATTTCGGATCGAGCCCAAAACTTGGGCAACATCATAATATGGTGGGAGGAGTCATTTGGTGAGTTATGAGTGAAATCCAATCGCTAGAAGTATGGAATACACCAACCACTCCAATTAGGAACGAACTGCCGTTGAAATTGAATTGTCCCATTTCTCACTCCTACTGATTTCGGATCGAGCCCAAAACTTGGGCAACATCATAATATGGTGGGAGGAGTCATTTGGTGAGTTTTGAGTGAAATCCAATCGCTAGAAGTATGGAATACACCAACCACTCCAATTACGAACGAACTGCCGTTGAACTTGAATTGTCCAATTTGGAACACCTATTGATTCCTGATCGAGCCCAAAACTTGGGCAACATCATAATATGGTGGGAGGAGTCATTTGGTGAGTTTTGAGTGAAATCCAATCCCAAGAAGTGTGGAATACACCAACCACTTCAATTAGGAACGAACTGCCGTTGAACTTGAATTGTCCAATTTCTCACACCTATTGATTTCGGATAGAGCCCAAAACTTGGGCAACATCAAAATATGGTGGGGGGTGTCATTTGGTGAGTTATGAGTAAAATCCAATCGCTAGAAGTATGGAACACACCAACCACTCCAATTAGGAACGAACTGCCGTAGAAATTGAATTGTCCAATTTCTCACACGTACTGATTTCGGATCGAGCCCAAAACTTGGGCAACATCATAATATGGCGGGAGGAGTCATTTGGTGAGTTTTGAGTGAAATCCAATCCTTAGAAGTATGGAATACACCAACCACCCCAATTAGGAAAGAACTGTCGTTGAAATTGAATTGACCAATTTCTCACACCTATCAAATTCGGATCGAGCCCAAAACTTGGGCAACATCATAATATGGTGGGACGAGTCATTCGGTGAGTTTTGAGGGAAATCTAATCGCTAGAAGTATGGAATACACCAACCACTCCAATTAGGAACGAACTGCCGTTGAAATTGAATTATCCAATTTCTCACACGTATTGATTTCTGATCGTGCCCAAAACTTGGGCAACATCATAATATGGTGGGAGGAGTCATTTCTTGAGTTTTGAGTGAAATCCAATCGCTAGAAGTATGGAATACACCAACCACTCCAATTAGGAACGAAGTGTCGTTGAACTTGAATTGTCCAATTTGGAACACCCATTGACTTCGGATCGAGCCCAAAACTTGGGCAACATCATAATATGGTGGGAGGAGTCATTTGGTGAGTTATGAGTGAAATCCAATTGCTAGAAGTATGGAATACACCAACCACTCCAATTAGGAACGAACTGCCGTTGAACTTGAATTGTCCAATTTCTCACACCTATTGATTTCGGATCGTGCCCCAAACTTGGGCAACATCATAATATGGTGGGAGGAGTCATTTGGTGAGTTTTGAGTGGAATCCAATCGCTAGAAGTATGGAATACACCAACCACTCCAATTAGGAACGAACTGCCGTTGAACTTGAATTGTCCAATTTGGAACACCCATTGATTTCGGATCGAGCCCAAAACTTGGGCAACATCATAATATGGTGGGAGGAGTCATTTGGTGAGTTATGAGTGAAATCCAATCGCTAGAAGTATGGAATACACCAACCACTCCAATTAGGAACGAACTGCCGTTGAAATTGAATTGTCCAATTTCTCACACCTACTGATTTCGGATCGAGCCCAAAACTTGGGCAACATCATAATATGGTGGGAGGAGTCATTTGGTGAGTTTTGAGTGAAATCCAATCGCTAGAAGTATGGAATACACCAACCACTCCAATTACGAACGAACTGCCGTCGAACTTGAATTGTCCAATTTGGAACACCTATTGATTTCGGATCGAGCCCAAAACTTGGGCAACATCATAATATGGTGGGAGGATTCATTTGGTGAGTTTTGAGTGAAATCCAATCCCAAGAAGTATGGAGTACACCAACCACTCCAATTAGGAACGAACTGCCGTTGAACTTGAATTGTCCAATTTCTCACACCTATTGATTTCGGATCGAGCCCAAAACTTGGGCAACATCAAAATATGGTGGGGGGAGTCATTTGGTGAGTTATGAGTGAAATCCAATGGCTAGAAGTATGGAATACACCAACCACTCCAATTAGGAACGAACTGCCGTAGAAATTGAATTGTCCAATTTCTCACACGTACTGATTTCGGATCGAGCCCAAAACTTGGGCAACATCATAATATGGTGGGAGGAGTCATTTGGTGAGTTTTGAGTGGAATCCAATCGCTAGAAGTATGGAATACACCAACCACTCCAATTAGGAACGAATTGCGGTCGAAATTGAATTGTCCAATTTCTCACCCGTACTGATTTCGGATCGAGCCCAAAACTTGGGCAACATCATAATATGGTGGGAGGAGTCATTTGATGAGTTTTGAGTGAAATCCAATCCCAAGAAGTATGGAATACACCAACCACTCCAATTAGGAACGAACTGCCGTTGAACTTGAATTGTCCAATTTCTCACACCAATTGATTTCGGATCGAGCCCAAAACTTGGGCAACATCATAATATGGTGGGAGGAGTCATTTGGTGAGTTTTGAGTGAAATCCAATCGCTAGAAGTATGGAATACACCAACCACTCCAATTAGGAAAGAACTGACGTTGAAATTGAATTGACAAATATCTCACACCTATCGAATTCGGATCGAGCCCAAAACTTGGGCAACATCATAATATGGTGGGAGGAGTCATTTGGTGAGTTTTGAGGGAAATCCAATCGCTAGAAGTATGGAATACACTAACCACTCCAATTAGGAACGAACTGCCGTTGAAATTGAATTATCCAATTTCTCACACGTATTGATTTCTGATCGAGCCCAAAACTTGGGCAACATCATAATATGGTGGGAGGAGTCATTTGTTGAGTTTTGAGTGAAATCCAATCGCTAGAAGTATGGAATACACCAACCACTCCAATTAGGAACGAACTGCCGTTGAACTTGAATTGTCCAATTTCTCACACCAAATGATTTCGGATCGAGCCCCAAACTTGGGCAACATCATAATATTGTGGGAGGAGTCATTTGGTGAGTTTTGAGTGAAATCCAATTGCTAGAAGTATGGAATACCCCAACCACTCCAATTAGGAACGAACTGCCGTTGAACTTGAATTGTCCAATTTCTCACACCAAATGATTTCGGATCGAGCCCAAAACTTGGGCAACATCATAATATGGTGGGAGGAGTCATTTGCTAAGTTTTGAGTGAAATCCAATCGCTAGAAGTATGGAATACACCAACCACTCCAATTTGGAACGAACTGCCGTTGAAATTGAATTGTCCAATTTCTCACCCGTACTGATTTCGGATCGAGCCCAAAACTTGGGCAACATCATAATATGGTGGGAGGAGTCATTTGGTGAGTTTTGAGTGAAATCCAATCGCTAGAAGTATGGAAAACACCAACCACTCCAATTAGGAACGAACTGCCGTTGAACTTGAATTGTCCATTTTGGAACACCTATTGATTTCGGATCGAGCCCCAAACTTGGGCAACATCATAATATGGTGGGAGGATTCATTTGGTGAGTTTTGAGTGAAATCCAATTGCTAGAAGTATGGAATACCCCAACCACTCCAATTAGGAACGAACTGCCGTTGAACTTGAATTGTCCAATTTCTCACACCTATTGATTTCGGATCGAGCCCAAAACTTGGGCAACATCATAATATGGTGGGAGGAGTCATTTGGTGAGTTTTGAGAGAAATCCAATCGCTAGAAGTATGGAATACACCAACCACTCCAATTAGGAAAGAACTGTCGTTGAAATTGGATTGACCAATTTCTCAAAACTGTTGAATTTGGATCAAGCCCAAAACTTGGGCAACATCATAATATGGTCGGAGGAGTCATTTGGTGAGTTTTGAATGAAATCCAATCGCTAGAAGTATGGAATACACCAACCACTCCAATTTGGAACGAACTGCCGTTGAACTTGAATTGTCCAATTTCTCACACCTATTGATTTCGGATCGAGCCCAAAACTTGGGCAACATCATAATATGGTGGGAGTAGTCATTTGGTGAGTTTTGAGTGAAATCCAATCGCTAGAAGTGTGGAATACACCAACCACTCCAATTAGGAACGAACTGCCGTTGAACTTGAATTGTCCAATTTCTCACACCTATTGATTTCGGATCGAGCCCCAAACTTGGGCAACATCATAATATGGTGGGAGGAGTCATTTGGTGAGTTTTGAGTGAAATCCAATCGCCAGAAGTATGGAATACACCAACCACTCCAATTAGGAACGAACTGCCGTTGAACTTGAATTGTCCAATTTCTCACACCAATTGATTTCGGATCGAGCCCCAAACTTGGGCAACATCATAATATTGTGGGAGGAGTCATTTGGTGAGTTTTTTGTGAAATCCAATTGCCAGAAGTATGGAATACACCAACCATTCCAATTAGGAACAAACTGCCGTTGAACTTGAATTGTCCAATTTCTCACACTAATTGATTTCGGATCGAGCCCAAAACTTGGGCAACATCATAATATGGTGGGAGGAGTCATTTGGTGAGTTTTGAGTGAAATCCAATCGCTAGAAGTATGGAATACACCAACCACTCCAATTAGGAAAGAACTGTCGTTGAAATTGAATTGACCAGTTTCTCAAACCTATCGAATTCGGATCAAGCCCAAAACTTTGGCAACATCATAATATGGTGGGAGGAGTCATTTCGTGAGTTTTGAGTGAAATCCAATCGCTAGAAGTATGGAATACACCAACCACTCCAATTAGGAACGAACTGCCGTTGAACTTGAATTGTCCAATTTCTCACACCTATTAATTTCGGATCGAGCCCCAAACTTGGGTAACAACATAATATTGTGGGAGGACTCATTTGGTAAGTTTTGAGTGAAATCCAATCGCTAGAAGTATGGAATACACCAACCACTCCAATTAGGAACGAACTGCCGTTGAACTTGAATTGTCCAATTTCTCACACCTATTGATTTCGGATCGAGCCCCAAACTTGGGCAACATCGTAATATGGTGGGAGGAGTCATTTGGTGAGTTTTGAGTGAAATCCAATTGCTAGAAGTATGGAATACACCAACCACTCCAATTAGGAACGAACTGCCGTTGAACTTGAATTGTCCAATTTCTCACACCTATTGATTTCGGATCGAGCCCCAAACTTGGGCAACATCATAATATGGTGGGAGGAGTCATTTGGTGAGTTTTGAGTGAAATCCAAATGCTAGAATTATGGAATACACCAACCACTCCAATTAGGAACGAACTGCCGTTGAACTTGAATTGTCCAATTTCGAACACCTATGGATTTCGGATCGAGCCCAAAACTTGGGCAACGTCATAATATGGTGGGAGGAGTCATTTGGTGAGTTTTGAGTGAAATCCAATTGCTAGAAGTATGGAATACACCAACCACTCCAATTAGGAACGAACTGCCGTTGAACTTGAATTGTCCAATTTCTCACACCTATTGATTTCGGATCGACCCCAAAACCCGGGCAACATCATAATATGGCGGGAGGAGTCATTTGGTGAGTTTTGAGTCAAATCCAATCGCTAGAAGTATGGAATACACCAACCACTCCAATTAGGAACGAACTGCCGTTGAACTTGAATTGTCCAATTTCTCACACCTATTGATTTCGGATCGAGCCCCAAACTTGGGCAACATCATAATATGGTGGGAGGAGTCATGTGGTGAGTGAAATCCAATCGCTAGAAGTATGGAATACACCAACCACTCCAATTAGGAACGAACTGCCGTTGAACTTGAATTGTCCAATTTCTCACACCTATTGATTTCGAATCGAGCCCCAAACTTGGGCAACATCATAATATGGTGGGAGGAGTCATTTGGAGAGTTTTGAGTGAAATCCAATCGCTAGAAGTATGGAATACACGAACCACTCCAATTAGGAACGAACTGCCGTTGAACTTGAATTGTTCAATTTCTCACACCTATTCATTTCGGATCGAGCCACAAACTTGGGCAACATCGTAATATGGTGGGAGGAGTCATTTGGTGAGTTTTGAGTGAAATCCAATCGCTAGAAGTATGGAATACACCAACCACTCCAATTAGGAACGAACTGCCGTTGAACTTGAATTGTCCAATTTCTCACACCTATTCATTTCGGATCGAGCCCCAAACTTGGGCAACCTCATAATATGGTCGGAGGAGTCATTTGGTGAGTTTTGAGTGAAATCCAAACGCTAGAAGTATGGAATACACCAACCACTCCAATTATGAACGAACTGCCGTTGAACTTGAATTGTCCAATTTCTCACACCTATTGATTTCAGATCGAGCCCCAAACTTGGGCAACATCATAATATGGTGGGAGGAGTCATGTGGTGAGTGAAATCCAATCGCTAGAAGTATGGAATACACCAACCACTCCAATTAGGAACGAACTGCCGTTGAACTTGAATTGTCCAATATCTCACACCTATTGATTTCGGATCGAGCCCCAAACTTGTGCAACATCATAATATGGTGGGAGGAGTCATGTGGTGAGTGAAATCCAATCGCTAGAAGTATGGAATACACCAACCACTCCAATTAGGAACGAACTGCCGTTGAACTTGAATTGTCCAATTTCTCACACCTATTGATTTCGGATCGAGCCCCAAACTTGGGCAACATCATAATATGGTGGGAGGAGTCATTTGGTGAGTTTTGAGTGAAATCCAATCGCTAGAAGTGTGGAATACACCAACCACTCCAATTAGGAACGAACTGCCGTTGAACTTGAATTGTCCAATTTCTCACACCTATTCATTTCGGATCGAGTCCCAAACGTGGGCAACATCGTAATATGGTGGGAGGAGTCATTTGGTGAGTTTTGAGTGAAATCCAATCGCTAGAAGTATGGAATACACCAACCACTCCAATTAGGAACGAACTGCCGTTGAACTTGAATTGTCCAATTTCTCACACCTATTGATTTCGGACCGAGCCCCAAACTTGGGCAACAACGTAATATGGTGGGAGGAGTCATTTGGTGAGTTTTGAGTGAAATCCAATCGCTAGAAGTATGGAATACACCAACCACTCCAATTAGGAACGGACTGCCGTTGAACTTGAATTGTCCAATTTCTCACGCCTATTGATTTCGGATCGAGCCCAAAACTTGGGCAACATCATAATACGGTGGGAGGAGTCATTTGGTGAGTTTTGAGTGAAATCCAATCCCTAGAAGCATGGAATACACCAACCACTCCAATTTGAAACGAACTGTCGTTAAACTTGAATTGTCCGATTTGGAACATCTATTGATTTCGGATCAAGCCCAAAACTTGGGCAACATCATAATATGGTGGGAGGAGTCATTTGGTGAGTTTTGAGTGAAATCCAATCGCTAGAAGTATGGAATACACCAACCACTCCAATTAGGAACGAACTGCCGTTGAACTTGAATTGTCCAATTTGGAACACCTATTGATTTCGGATTGAGCCCAAAACTTGGGCAACATCATAATATGGTGGGAGGAGTAATTTGGTTAGTTTTGAGTGAAATCCAATCGCTAGAAGTATTGAATACACCAACCACTCCAATTAGAAACGAACTACCGTTGAACTTGAATTGTCCAATTTGGAACACCTATTGATTTCGCATCGAGCCCAAAACTTGGGCAACATCATAATATGGTGGGAGGAGTCATTCGGTGAGTTTCGAGTGAAATCCAATCGCTAGAAGTATGGACTACACCAACCACTGCAATTAGGAATGAAATGCCGTTGAACTTGAATTGTCCAATTTCTCACACCTATTCATTTCGGATCGAAACAAAAGCTTGGGCAACATCATAATACGGTGGGAGGAGTCATTTTGGTGAGTTTTGAGTGAAATCCAATCGCTAGAAGTACGGAATACACCAACCACTCCAATTAGGAACGAACTGCCGTTGAACTTGAATTGTCCAATTTGGAACACCTATTGATTTCGGATCGAGCCCAAAACTTGGGCAACATCATAATATGGTGGGAGGAGTCATTTTGGAGAGTTTTGAGTGAAATCCAATCGCTAGAAGTATGGAATACACCAACCACTCCAATTAGGAACGAACTGCCGTTGAACTTGAATTGTCCAATTTCTCACACCTATTCATTTCGGATCGAGCCCCAAACTTGGGCAACATCATAATATGGTGGGAGGAGTCATTTGGTGAGTTTTGAGTGAAATCCCATCCCCAGAAGTATGGAATACACCAACCACTTCAATTAGGAATGAACTGCCGTTGAACTTGAGTTGTCCAATTTGGAACTCCTATTGATTTCGGATCGAGCCCCAAACTTGGGCAACATCATAATATGGTGGGAGGAGTCATTTTTTGAGTTTTGAGTGAAATCCAATCGCTAGAAGTATGGAATACACCAACCACTCCAATTAGGAACGAACTTCCGTTGAACTTGAATTGTGCAATCTCGAACACCTATTGATTTCGGATCGAGCCCAAAACTTGGGCAACATCATAATATGGTGGGGGGAGTCATTTGGTTAGTTTTGAGTGAAATCCAATCGCTAGAAGTAAGAATACACCAACCACTCCAATTAGGAACGAACTGCCGTTGAACTTGAATTGTCCAATTTCGAACACCTATTGATTTCGGATCGAGCCCAAAACTTGGGCAACATCATAATATGGTGGGAGGAGTCATTTGTTGAGTTTTGAGTGAAATCCGATCGCTAGAAGTATGGAATACACCAACCACTCCAATTAGGAACGAACTGCCGTTGAACTTGAATTGTCCAATTTCTCACACCTATTGATTTCGGATCGAGCCCCAAACTTGGGCAACATCATAATATGGTGGGAGGAGTCATGTGGTGAGTGAAATCCAATCGCTAGAAGTATGGAATACACCAACCACTCCAATTAGGAACGACCTGCCATTGAACTTGAATTGTCCAATTTCTCACACCTATTGATTTCGGACCGAGCCCCAAACTTGGGCAACAATGTAATATGTTGGGACGAGTCATTTGTTGAGTTTTGAGTGAAATCCAATCGCTAGAAGTATGGAATACACCAACCACTCCAATTAGGAACAAACTGCCGTTGATCTTGAATTGTCCAATTTCTCACGCCTATTGATTTCGGATCGAGCCCAAAACTTGGGCAACATCATAATACGGTGGGAGGAGTCATTTGGAGAGTTTTGAGTGAAATCCAATCGCTAGAAGTATGGAATACACCAACCACTCCAATTTGGAACGAACTGCCGTTAAACTTGAATTGTCCAATTTGGAACACCTATTGATTTCGGATCGAGCCCAAAACTTGGGCAACATCATAATATGGTGGGAGGAGTCATTTGGTGAGTTTTGAGTCAAATCCAATCGCTAGAAGTATGGAATACACCACCCACTCCAATTAGGAACGAACTGCCGTTGAACTTGAATTGTCCAATTTGGAACACCTATTGATTTCAGATCGAGCCCAAAACTTGGGCAACACCATAATATGGTGGGAGGAGTCATTTGGTGAGTTTTGAGTGAAATCCAATCGCTAGAAGTATGGAATACACCAACCACTCCAATTAGGAACGAACTGCCGTTGAACTTGAATTGTCCAATTTCTCACACCTATTCATTTCGGATCGAGCCACAAACTTGGGCAACATTGTAATATGGTGGGAGGAGTCATTTGGTAAGTTTTGAGTGAAATCCAATCGCTAGAAGTATGGAATACACCAACCACTCCAATTAGGAACGAACTGCCGTTGAACTTGAATTGTCCAATTTCTCACACCTATTCATTTCGGATCGAGCCCCAAACTTGGGCAACCTCATAATATGGTCGGAGGAGTCATTTGGTGAGTTTTGAGTGAAATCCAATCGCTAGAAGTATGTAATACACCAACCACTCCAATTAGGAACGAACTGCCGTTGAACTTCAATTCTGCAATTTCTCACACCTATTGATTTCGGATCGAGCCCCAAACTTGGGCAACATCATAATATGGTGGGAGGAGTCATGTGGTGAGTGAAATCCAATCGCTAGAAGTATGGAATACACCCACCACTCCAATTAGGAACGAACTGCCGTTGAACTTGAATTGTCCAATTTCGAACACCTATTGATTTCGGATCGAGCCCAAAACTTGGGCAACATCATAATATGGTGGGGGGAGTCATTTGGTTAGTTTTGAGTGAAATCCAATCGCTAGAAGTAAGAATACACCAACCATTCCAATTAGGAACGAACTGTCGTTGAACTTGAATTGTCCAATTTCTCACACCTATTGATTTCGGATCGAGCCCAAAACTTGGGCAACATCATAATATGGTGGGAGGAGTCATTTGTTGAGTTTTGAGTGAAATCCGATCGCTAGAAGTATGGAATACACCAACCACTCTAATTAGGAACGAACTGCCGTTGAACTTGAATTGTCCAATTTCGAACACCTATTGATTTCGGATCGAGCCCAAAACTTCGGCAACATCATAATATGGTGGGAGGAGTCATTTGGTGAGTTTTGAGTGAAATCCAATCGCTAGAAGTACGGAATACCCCAACCACTCCAATTAGGAACAAACTGCCGTTGAACTTGAATTGTCCAATTTCGAACACCTATTGATTTTGGATCGAGCCCAAAACTTGGGCAACATCATAATATGGTGGGAGGAGTCATTTGGTGAGTTTTGAGTGAAATCCAATCGCTAGAAGTATGGAATACACCAACCACTCCAATTAGGAACGAACTGCCGCTGAACTTGAATTGTCCAATTTGGAACACCTATTGATTTCGGATCGAGCCCCAAACTTGGGCAACATCATAATATGTGGGAGGAGTCATTTCGTGAGTTTTGAGTGAAATCCAATCGCTAGAAGTGTGGAATACACTAACCACTCCAATTAGGAACGAACTGCCGTTGAACTTGAATTGTCCAATTTCTCACACCTATTCATTTCGGATCGAGCCCCAAACTTGGGCAACATTGTAATATAGTGGGAGGAGTCATTTGGTGAGTTTTGAGTGAAATCCAATCGCTAGAAGTATGGAATACACCAACCACTCCAATTAGGAACGAACTGCCGTTGAACTTTAATTGTCCAATTTCTCACACCTATTGATTTCGGACCGAGCCCCAAACTTGGGCAACAACGTAATATGGTGGGAGGAGTCATTTGTTGAGTTTTGACTGAAATCCAATCGCTAGAAGTATGGAATACACCAACCACTCCAATTAGGAACAAACTGCCGTTGAACTTGAATTGTCCAATTTCTCACGCCTATTGATTTCGGATCGAGCCCAGAACTTGGGCAACATCATAATACGGTGGGACGAGTCATTTGGTGAGTTTTGAGTGAAATCCAATCGCTAGAAGTATGGAATACACCAACCACCCCAATTAGGAACGAACTGCCGTTGAACTTGAATTGTCCAATTTCTCACACCTATTGATTTCGGATCGAACCCCAAACTTGGGCAACATCATAATATGGTGGGAGGAGTCATTTGGTGAGTTTTGAGTGAAATCCAATCACTAGAAGTATGGAATACCCCAACCACTCCAATTAGGAACAAACTGCCGTTGAACTTGAATTGTCCAATTTCTAACACCTATTGATTTCGGATCGAGCCCAAAACTTGGGCAACATTATAATATGGTAGGAGGAGTCATTTGGTGAGTTTTGAGTGAAATCCAATCGCTAGAAGTATGGAATACACCAACCACTCCAATTAGGAACGAACTGCCGTTGAACTTGAATTGTCCAATTTCTCACACCTATTGATTTCGGATCGAGCCCCAAACTTGGGCAACATCATAATATGGTGGGAGGAGTCATTTCGTGAGTTTTGAGTGAAATCCAATCGCTAGAAGTATGGAATACACCGACCACTCCAATTAGGAACGAACTGCCGTTGAACTTGAATTGTCCAATTCCTCACACCTATTCATTTCGGATCGAGCCACAAACTTCGGCAACATCGTAATATGGTGGGACGAGTCGTTTGGTGAGTTTTGAGTGAAATCCAATCGCTAGAAGTATGGAATACACCAACCACTTCAATTAGGAACGAACTGCCGTTCAACTTGAATTGTCCAATTTCTAACACCTATTGATTTCGGATCGAGCCCAAAACTTGGGCAACATCATAATATGGTAGGAGGAGTCATTTGGTGAGTTTTGAGTGAAATCCAATCGCTAGAAGTATGGAATACACCAACCACACCAATTAGGAACGAACTGCCGTTGAACTTGAATTGTCCAATTTGGAACACCTATTGATTTCAGATCGAGCCCAAAACTTGGGCAACACCATAATATGGTGGGAGGAGTCATTTGGTGAGTTTTGAGTGAAATCCAATCGCTAGAAATATGGAATACACCAACCAGTCCAATTAGGAACGAACTGGCGTTGAACTTGAATTGTCCAATTTCTCACACCTATTCATTTCGGATCGAGCCACAAACTTGGGCAACGTCGTAATATGGTGGGACGAGTCGTTTGGTGAGTTTTGAGTGAAATCCAATCGCTAGAAGTATGGAATACACCAACCACTCCAATTAGGAACGAACTGCCGTAGAACTTGAATTGTCCAATTTCTCACACCTATTGATTTCGGATCGAGCCCCAAACTTGGGCAACATCATAATATGGTGGGAGTAGTCATGTAGTGAGTGAAATCCAATCGCTAGAAGTATGGAATACACCAACCACTCCAATTAGGAACGAACTGCCGTTGAACTTGAATTGTCCAGTTTGGAACACCTATTGATTTCGGATCGAGCCCAAAACTTGGGCAACACCATAATATGGTGGGAGGAGTCATTTTTTGAGTTTTGAGTGAAATCCAATCGCTAGAAGTATGGAATACACCAACCACTCCAATTAGGAACGAACTGCCGTTGAACTTGAATTGTCCAATTTCCCACACCTATTCATTTCGGATCGAGCCCCAAACGTGGGCAACATCGTAATATGGTGGGAGGAGTCATTTGGTGAGTTTTGAGTGAAATCCAATCGCCAGAAGTATGGAATACACCAACCACTCCAATTAGGAACGAACTGCCGTTGAACTTGAATTGTCCAATTTCTCACACCTATTGATTTCGGACCGAGCCCCAAACTTGGGCAACAACGTAATATGGTGGGAGGAGTCATTTGGTGCGTTTTGAGTGAAATCCAATCGCTAGAAGTATGGAATACACCAACCACTCCAATTTGGAACGAACTGCCGTTAAACTTGAATTGTCCAATTTGGAACACCTATTGATTTCGGATCGAACCCAAAACTTGGGCAACATCATAATATGGTGGGAGGAGTCATTTGGTGACTTTTGAGTCAAATCCAATCGCTAGAAGTATGGAATACACCAACCACTCCAGTTAGGAACGAACTGCCGTTGAACTTGAATTGTCCAATTTCTCACACCTATTAATTTCGGATCGAGCCCAAAACTTGGGCAACATCATAATATGGTGGGAGGAGTCATTTGTTGTGTTTTGAGTGAAATCCGATCGCTAGAAGTATGGAATACACCAACCACTCTAATTAGGAACGAACTGCCGTTGAACTTGAATTGTCCAATTTGGAACACCTATTGATTTCGGATCGAGCCCAAAACTTGGGCAACACCATAATATGGTGGGAGGAGTCATTTTTTGAGTTTTGAGTGAAATCCAATCGCTAGAAGTATGGAATACACCAACCACTGCAATTAGGAACGAACTTCCGTTGAACTTGAATTGTGCAATTTCTCACACCTATTGATTTCGGATCGAGCCCAAAACTTGGGCAACATCATAATATGGTGGGGGGAGTCATTTGGTTAGTTTTGAGTGAAATCCAATCTCTAGAAGTAAGAATACACCAACCACTCCAATTAGGAACGAACTGCCGTTGAACTTGAATTGTTCAATTTCTCACACCTATTGATTTCGGATCGAGCCCAAAACTTGGGCAACATCATAATATGGTGGGAGGAGTCATTTGTTGAGTTTTGAGTGAAATCCAATCGCTAGAAGTATGGAATACACCAACCACTCCAATTAGGAACGAACTGCCGTTGAACTTGTATTGTCCAATTTCGAACACCTATTGATTTCGGATCGAGCCCAAAACTTCGGCAACATCATAATATGGTGGGAGGAGTCATTTGGTGAGTTTTGAGTGAAATCCAATCGCTAGAAGTATGGAATACACCAACCACTCCAATTAGGAACGAACTGCCGTTGAACTTGAATTGTCCAATTTCTCACACCTATTGATTTCGGATCGAACCCCAAACTTGGGCAACATCATAATATGGTGGGAGGAGTCATTTGGTGAGTTTTCAGTGAAATCCAATCACTAGAAGTATGGAATACCCCAACCACTCCAATTAGGAACAAACTGCCGTTGAATTTGATTTGTCCAATTTCGAACACCTATTGATTTCGGATCGAGCCCAAAACTTGGGCAACATCATAATATGGTAGGAGGAGTCATTTGGTGAGTTTTGAGTGAAATCCAATCGCTAGAAGTATGGAATACACCAACCACACCAATTAGGAACGAACTGCCGTTGAACTTGAATTGTCCAATTTGGAACACCTATTGATTTCAGATCGAGCCCAAAACTTGGGCAACACCATAATATGGTGGGAGGAGTCATTTGGTGAGTTTTGAGTGAAATCCAATCGCTAGAAGTATGGAATACACCAACCAGTCCAATTAGGAACGAACTGCCGTTGAACTTGAATTGTCCAATTTCTCACACCTATTGATTTCGGATCGAGCCCCAAACTTGGGCAACATCATAATATGGTGGGAGGAGTCATGTGGTGAGTGAAATGCAATCGCTAGAAGTATGGAATACACCAACCACTCCAATTAGGAACGAACTGCCGTTGAACTTGATTGTCCAATTTGGAACACCTATTGATTTCGGATCGAGCCCAAAACATGGGCAACATCATAATATGGTGGGAGGAGTCATTTGGTGAGTTTTGAGTGAAATCCAATCGCTAGAAGTATGGAATACACCAATCACTCCAATTAGGAACGAACTGCCGTTGAAGTTGACTTGTCCAATTTCTCACACCTATTGATTTCGGATCGAGCCCCAAACTTGGGCAACATCATAATATGGTGGGAGGAGTCATTTGGTGAGTTTTGAGTGAAATCCAAACGCTAGAAGTATGGAATACAACAACTACTCCGATTAGGAACAAAATGTCGTTGGAATTGAATTGACCAATTTCTCACACCTATTGATTTCGGATCGAGCCCAAAACTTGGGCAACATCATAATATGGTGGGAGGAGTCATTTGGTGAGTTTTGAGTGAAATCCAATCGCTAGAAGTGTGGAATACACCAACCACTCCAATTAGGAACGAACTGCCGTTGAACTTGAATTGTCCAATTTGTTACACCTATTGATTTCGGATCGAGCCCGAAACTTGGGCAACAACATAATGTGGTGGGAGGAGTCATTTGGTGAGTTTTGAGTGAAATCCAATCGCTAGAAGTGTGGAATACACCAACCAATCCAATTAGGAACGAACTGCCGTTGAACTTGACTTGTCCAATTTCTCACACTTATTGATTTCGGATCGAGCCCAAAACTTGGGCAACATCATAATTTCGTGGGAGGAGTCATTTGGTGAGTTTTGAGTGAAATCCAATCGCTAGAAGTATGGAATACAACTACTCCGATTAGGAATGAACTGTCGTTGAAATTGAGTTGACCAATTTCTCACACCTATTGATTTCGGATCGAGCCAAAACTTGGGCAACATCATAATATGGTGTGAGGAATCATTTGGTGAGTTTTGAGTAAAATCCAATCGCTAGAAGTATGAAATACACCAACCACTCCAATTAGGAACGTATTGCCGTTGAACTTGAATTGTCCAATTTGGAACACCTATTGATTTCGGATCGAGACCAAAACTTGGGCAACATCATAATATGGTGGGAGGAGTCATTTGGTGAGTTTTGAGTGAAATCCAATCGCTAGAAGTATGGAATACACCACCCACCCCAATTAGGAACGCACTGTCGTTGAACTTGAATTGCCCAATTTCGAACACCTATTGATTTCGGATCGAGCCCAAAACTTGGGTAACATCATAATATGGTGGGAGGAGTCATTTGGTGAGTTTTGAGTGAAATCCAATCGCTAGAAGTATGGAATACACCACCCACTCCAATTAGGAACGAGCTGCCGTTGAACTTGAATTGTCCAATTTCTCACACCTATTGATTTCGGATCGAGCCCCAAACTTGGGCAACATCATAATATGGTAGGAGGAGTCGTTTGGTGAGTTTTGAGTGAAATCCAATCGCTAGAAGTATGGAATACACCAACCACTTCAATTAGGAACGAACTTCCGTTCAACTTGAATTGTCCAATTTCCCACACCTATTCATTTCGGATCGAGCACCAACCTTGGGCAACATCATAATATGGTGGGAGGAGTCATTTGGTGAGTTTTGAGTGAAATCCAATCGCTAGAAGTATGGAATACACCAACCACTCCAATTAGGAACGAACTGCCGTTGAACTTGAATTGTCCAATTTGGAACACCAATCGATTTCGGATCGAGCCCAAAACTTGGGCAACATCATAATATGGTGGGAGGAGTCATTTGGTGAGTTTTGAGTGAAATCCAATTGCTAGAAGTATGGAATACACCAACCACTCCAATTAGGAACGAACTGTCGTTGAACTTGAATTGTCCATTTTGGAACACCTATTGATTTCGGATCGAGCCCAAAACTTGGGCAACATCATTATATGGTGGGAGGAGTCATTTGGTGAGTTTTGAGTGAAATCCAATCGCTAGAAGTATGGAATACACCAACCACTCCAATTAGGAACGAATTGCCGTTGAACTTGAATTGTCCAATTTCTCACATCTATTGATTTCGGATCGAGCCCCAAACTTGGGCAACATCATAATATGGTGGGAGGAGTCATTTGGTGAGTTTTGAGTGAAATCCAATCGCTAGAAGTATGGAATACACCAACCACTCCAATTAGGAATGAACTGCCGTTGAACTTGAATTGTCCAATTTGGAACACCTATTGATTTCGGATCGAGCCCAAAACTTGGGCAACGTCATAATATGGTGGGTGGAGTCATTTTGGTGAGTTTTGAGTGAAATGCAATAGCTAGAAGTATGGAATACACCAACCACTCCAATTAGGAACGTACTGCCGTTGAATTTGAATTGTCCAATTTGGAACACCTATTGATTTCGGATCGAGCCCAAAACTTGGGCAACATCATAATATGGTGGGAGGAGTCATTTGGTGAGTTTTGAGTGAAATCCAAATGCTAGAAGTATGGAATACAACAACTACTGCGATTAGGAACGAACTGTCGTCGGAATTGAATTGACCAATTTCTCACTCCAATTGATTTCGGATCGAACCCAAAACTTGGGCAATATCATAATATGGTGGGAGGAGTCATTTGGTGAGTTTTGAGTGAAATCCAATCGCTAGAAGTATGGAATACACCTACCACTCCAATTAGGAACGAACTGCCGTTGTACTTGAATGGTCCAATTTCTCGCACCTATTGATTTCGGGTCGAGCCCTAACCTTGGGCAACATCATAATAAGGTGGGTGGAGTCGTTTGGTGAGTTTTAAGTGAAATCCAATCGCTAGAAGTATGGAATACACCAAGCACTCCAATTAGGAATGAACTGCCGTTGAACTTGAATTGTCCAATTTCTCACACCTATTGATTTCGGATCGAGCCCAAAACTTGGGCAACATCATAATATGGTGGGTGGAGTCATTTGGTGAGTTTTGAGTGAAATCCAATCGCTAGAAGTATGGAATACACCAACCACTCCAATTAGGAATGAACTGCCGTTGAACTTGAATTGTCCAATTTGGAACACCTATTGATTTCGGATCGAGCCCAAAACTTGGGCAACATCATAATGCGGTGGGAGGAGTCATTTGGTGAGTTTTGAGTGAAATCCAATCGCTAGAAGTATGGAATACACCAACCACTCCAATTAGGAACGAACTGCCGTTGAACATGAATTGTCCAATTTGGAACACCTATTGATTTCGGATCGACCCCAAAACTTGGGGAACATCATAATATGGTGAGAGGAGTCATTTGGTTAGTTTTGAGTGAAATCCAATCGCTAGAAGTATGGAATACACCAACCACTCCAATTACGAACGAACTGCCGTTGAACTTGAATTGTCCAATTTCTCACACCTATGGATTTTTGATCGATCCACAAACTTGGGCAACATCATAATATGGTGGGAGGAGTCATTTGGTGAGTTTTGAGTGAAATCCAATCGCTAGAAGTATGGAATACACCAACCACTCCAATTAGGAACGAACTGCCGTTGAACTTGAATTGTCCAATTTGGAACACCTATTGATTTCGGATCGATCCCCAAACTTGGGCAACATCATAATATGTTGGGAGTAGTCATTTGGAGAGTTTTGAGTGAAATCCAATCGCTAGAAGTTTGGAATACACCACCCACTCCAATTAGGAACGAGCTGCCGTTGAACTTGAATTGTCCAATTTCTCACACCTATTGATTTCGGATCGAGCCCCAAACTTGGGCAACATCATAATATGGTAGGAGGAGTCGTTTTTTGAGTTTTGAGTGAAATCCAATCGCTAGAAGTATGGAATACACCAACCACTCCAATTAGGAACGAACTTCCGTTCAACTTGAATTGTCCAATTTCCCACACCTATTCATTTCGGATCGAGCACCAACCTTGGGCAACATCATAATATCGGGGGAGGAGTCATTTGGTGAGTTTTGAGTGAAATCCAATCGCTAGAAGTATGGAATACACCAACCACTCCAATTAGGAACGAACTGCCGTTGAACTTGAATTGTCCAATTTGGAACACCAATCGATTTCGGATCGAGCCCAAAACTTGGGCAACATCATAATATGGTGGGAGGAGTCATTTGGTGAGTTTTGAGTGAAATCCAATCGCTAGAAGTATGGAATACACCAACCACTCCAATTAGGAACGAACTGCCGTTCAACTTGAATTGTCCAATTTCTCACACCTATTGATTTCGGATCGAGCCCCAAACTTGGGAAACATCATAATATGGTGGGAGGAGGCATTTGGTGAGTTTTGAGTGAAATCCAATTGCTAGAAGTATGGAATACACCAACCACTCCAATTAGGAACGAACTGCCGTTGAACTTGAATTGTCCAATTTGGAACACCTATTGATTTCGGATCGAGCCCAAAACTTGGGCAACATCATTATATGGTGGGAGGAGTCATTTGGTGAGTTTTGAGTGAAATCCAATCGCTAGAAGTATGGAATACACCAACCACTCCAATTAGGAACGAATTGCCGTTGAACTTGAATTGTCCAATTTCTCGCATCTATTGATTTCGGATCGAGCCCCAAACTTGGGCAACATCATAATATGGTGGGAGGAGTCATTTGGTGAGTTTTGAGTGAAATCCAATCGCTAGAAGTATGGAATACACCAACCACTCCAATTAGGAATGAACTGCCGTTGAACTTGAATTGTCCAATTTGGAACACCTATTGATTTCGGATCGAGCCCAAAACTTGGGCAACGTCATAATATGGTGGGTGGAGTCATTTTGGTGAGTTTTGAGTGAAATGCAATAGCTAGAAGTATGGAATACACCAACCACTCCAATTAGGAACGAACTGCCGTTGAACTTGAATTGTCCAATTTGGAACACCTATTGATTTCGGATCGAGCCCAAAACTTGGGCAACATCATTATATGGTGGGAGGAGTCATTTGGTGAGTTTTGAGTGAAATCCAATCGCTAGAAGTATGGAATACACCAACCACTCCAATTAGGAACGAATTGCCGTTGAACTTGAATTGTCCAATTTCTCACACCTATTGATTTCGGATCGAGCCCAAAACTTGGGAAACATCATAATATGGTGGGAGGAGTCATTTGGTGAGTTTTTGGTGAAATCCAATCGCTAAAAGTACGGAATACAACAACTACTCCGATTAGGAACGAACTGTCGTTGAAATTGAATTCACCAATTTCTCACACCTATTGATTTCGGATCGAGCCCCAAACTTGGGCAACATCATAATATGGTGGGAGGAGTCATGTGGTGAGTGAAATCCAATCGCTAGAAGTATGGAATACACCAACGACTCCAATTAGGAACAAACTGCCGTTGAACTTGAATTGTCCAATTTGGAACACCTACTGATTTCGGATCGATCCCAAAACTTGGGCAACATCATAATACGGTGGGAGGAGTCGTTTGGTGAGTTTTGAGGGAAATCCAATCGCTAGAAGTATGGAATACACCAACCACTCCAATTAGGAACGAACCGCCGTTGAACTTGAATTGTCCAATTTCTCACACCTATTGATTTCGGATCGAGCCCCAAACTTGGGCAACAACATAATATGGTGGGCGGAGTCATTTCGTGAGTTTTGAGTGAAATCCAATCGCTAGAAGTATGGAATACACCAACGACTCCAATTAGGAACGAACTGCCGTTGAACTTGAATTGTTCAATTTGGAACACCTATTGATTTCGGGTTGAGCCCAAAACTTGGGCAACATCATAATATGGTGGGAGGAGTCATTTGGTTGGTTTTGAGTGAAATCCAATCGCTAGAAGTATGGAATACAACAACTACTCCGATTAGGAACGAACTGTCGTTGAAATTGAATTGACCAATTTCTCACATCTATTGATTTCGGATCGAGCCCAAAACTTGGGCAACATCATAATATGGTGGGAGGAGTCATTTGGTGAGTTTTGAGTGAAATCCAATCGCTAGAAGTATGGAATACACCAACCACTCCAATTAGGAACGAACTGCCGTTGAACTTGAATTGTCCAATTTCTCACACCTATTGATTTCGGATCGAGCCCAAAACTTGGGCGACATCATAATATGGTGGGAGGAGTCTTTTGGTGAGTTTTGAGTGAAATCCAATCGCTAGAAGTATGGAATACACCAACCACTCCAATTAGGAATGAACTGCCGTTGAACATGAATTGTCCAATTTGGAACACCTATTGATTTCGGATCGAGCCCAAAACTTGGGCAACATCATAATGCGGTGGGAGGAGTCATTTGGTGAGTTTTGAGTGAAATCCAATCGCTAGAAGTATGGAATACACCAACCACTCCAATTAGGAACGAACTGCCGTTGAACATGAATTGTCCAATTTGGAACACCTATTGATTTCGGATCGAGCGAAAAACTTGGGGAACATCATAATATGGTGAGAGGAGTCATTTGGTTAGTTTTGAGTGAAATCCAATCGCTAGAAGTATGGAATACACCAACCACTCCAATTACGAACGAACTGCCGTTGAACTTGAATTGTCCAATTTCTCACACCTATGGATTTCTGATCGAGCCACAAACTTGGGCAACATCATAATATGGTGGGAGGAGTCATTTGGTGAGTTTTGAGTGAAATCCAATCGCTAGAAGTATGGAATACACCAACCACTCCAATTAGGAACGAACTGCCGTTGAACTTGAATTGTCCAATTTGGAACACCTATTGATTTCGGATCGATCCCCAAACTTGGGCAACATCATAATATGTTGGGAGTAGTCATTTGGAGAGTTTTGAGTGAAATCCAATCGCTAGAAGTTTGGAATACACCACCCACTCCAATTAGGAACGAGCTGCCGTTGAACTTGAATTGTCCAATTTCTCACACCTATTGATTTCGGATCGAGCCCCAAACTTGGGCAACATCATAATATGGTAGGAGGAGTCGTTTGGTGAGTTTTGAGTGAAATCCAATCGCTAGAAGTATGGAATACACCAACCACTCCAATTAGGAACGAACTTCCGTTCAACTTGAATTGTCCAATTTAACACACCTATTCATTTCGGATCGAGCACCAACCTTGGGCAACATCATAATATCGGGGGAAGAGTCATTTGGTGAGTTTTGAGTGAAATCCAATCGCTAGAAGTATGGAATACACCAACCACTCCAATTAGGAACGAACTGCCGTTGAACTTGAATTGTCCAATTTGGAACACCAATCGATTTCGGATCGAGCCCAAAACTTGGGCAACATCATAATATGGTGGGAGGAGTCATTTGGTGAGTTTTGAGTGAAATCCAATCGCTAGAAGTATGGAATACACCAACCACTCCAATTAGGAACGAACTGCCGTTCAACTTGAATTGTCCAATTTCTCACACCTATTGATTTCGGATCGAGCCCCAAACTTGGGAAACATCATAATATGCTGGGAGGAGGCATTTGGTGAGTTTTGAGTGAAATCCAATTGCTAGAAGTATGGAATACACCAACCACTCCAATTAGGAACGAACTGCCGTTGAACTTGAATTGTCCAATTTGGAACACCTATTGATTTCGGATCGAGCCCAAAACTTGGGCAACATCATTATATGGTGGCAGGAGTCATTTGGTGAGTTTTGAGTGAAATCCAATCGCTAGAAGTATGGAATACACCAACCACTCCAATTAGGAACGAATTGCCGTTGAACTTGAATTGTCCAATTTCTCGCATCTATTGATTTCGGATCGAGCCCCAAACTTGGGCAACAACATAATATGGTGGGAGGAGTCATTTGGTGAGTTTTGAGTGAAATCCAATCGCTAGAAGTATGGAATACACCAACCACTCCAATTAGGAATGAACTGCCGTTGAACTTGAATTGTCCAATTTGGAAAACCTATTGATTTCGTATCGAGCCCAAAACTTGGGCAACGTCATAATATGGTGGGTGGAGTCATTTTGGTGAGTTTTGAGTGAAATGCAATAGCTAGAAGTATGGAATACACCAACCACTCCAATTAGGAACGAACTGCCGTTGAACTTGAATTGTCCAATTTGGAACACCTATTGATTTCGGATCGAGCCCAAAACTTGGGCAACATCATTATATGGTGGGAGGAGTCATTTGGTGAGTTTTGAGTGAAATCCAATCGCTAGAAGTATGGAATACACCAACCACTCCAATTAGGAACGAATTGCCGTTGAACTTGAATTGTCCAATTTCTCACACCTATTGATTTCGGATCGAGCCCAAAACTTGGGAAACATCATAATATGGTGGGAGGAGTCATTTGGTGAGTTTTTGGTGAAATCAAATCGCTAAAAGTACGGAATACAACAACTACTCCGATTAGGAACGAACTGTCGTTGAAATTGAATTGACCAATTTCTCACACCTATTGATTTCGGATCGAGCCCAAAACTTGGGCAACATCATAATGCGGTGGGAGGAGTCATTTGGTGAGTTTTGAGTGAAATCCAATCGCTAGAAGTATGGAATACACCAACCACTCCAATTAGGAACGAACTGCCGTTGAACATGAATTGTCCAATTTGGAACACCTATTGATTTCGGATCGAGCGAAAAACTTGGGGAACATCATAATATGGTGAGAGGAGTCATTTGGTTAGTTTTGAGTGAAATCCAATCGCTAGAAGTATGGAATACACCAACCACTCCAATTACGAACGAACTGCCGTTGAACTTGAATTGTCCAATTTCTCACACCTATGGATTTCTGATCGAGCCACAAACTTGGGCAACATCATAATATGGTGGGAGGAGTCATTTGGTGAGTTTTGAGTGAAATCCAATCGCTAGAAGTATGGAATACACCAACCACTCCAATTAGGAACGAACTGCCGTTGAACTTGAATTGTCCAATTTGGAACACCTATTGATTTCGGATCGATCCCCAAACTTGGGCAACATCATAATATGTTGGGAGTAGTCATTTGGAGAGTTTTGAGTGAAATCCAATCGCTAGAAGTTTGGAATACACCACCCACTCCAATTAGGAACGAGCTGCCGTTGAACTTGAATTGTCCAATTTCTCACACCTATTGATTTCGGATCGAGCCCCAAACTTGGGCAACATCATAATATGGTAGGAGGAGTCGTTTGGTGAGTTTTGAGTGAAATCCAATCGCTAGAAGTATGGAATACACCAACCACTCCAATTAGGAACGAACTTCCGTTCAACTTGAATTGTCCAATTTAACACACCTATTCATTTCGGATCGAGCACCAACCTTGGGCAACATCATAATATCGGGGGAAGAGTCATTTGGTGAGTTTTGAGTGAAATCCAATCGCTAGAAGTATGGAATACACCAACCACTCCAATTAGGAACGAACTGCCGTTGAACTTGAATTGTCCAATTTCTCACACCTATTGATTTCGGATCGAGCCCCGAATTTGGGCAACATCATAATATGATGGTAGGAGTCATTTGGTGAGTTTTGAGTGAAATCCAATCGCTAGAAGTATGGAATGCACCAACCACTCCAATTTGGAACGAACTGCCGTTGAACTTGAATTGTCCAATTTCTCACACCTTTTGATTCCGGATCGAGCCCTAAACTTGCGCAACAACATAATATGGTGGGAGGAGTCATTCGGTGAGTTTTGAGTGAAATCCAATCGCTAGAAGTATGGAATACACCAACCACTCAAATTAGGAACGAACTTCCGTTGAACTTGAATTGTCTAATTTCTCACAACTATTGATTTCGGATCGAGCCCAAAACTTGGGCAACATCATAATATGCTGGGAGGAGTCATTTGGTGAATTTTGAGTGAAATCCAATCGCTAGAAGTATGGAATACACCAACGACTCCAATTAGGAATGAACTGCCGTTGAACTTGAATTGTCCAATTTGGAACACCTACTGATTTCGGATCGATCCCAAAACTTGGGCAACATCATAATACGGTGGGAGGAGTCGTTTGGTGAGTTTTGAGGGAAATCCAATCGCTAGAAGTATGGAATACACCAACCACTCCAATTAGGAATGAACTGCTGTTGAACTTGAATTGTCCAATTTGGAACACCTATTGACTTCGGATCGAGCCCAAAACTTGGGCAACATCATAATATGGTGGGTGGAGTCATTTTGGTGAGTTTTGAGTGAAATGCAATCGCTAGAAGTATGGAATACACCAACCACTCCAATTAGGAACGAACTTCCGTTGAACTTGAATTGTCTAATTTCTCACAACTATTGATTTCGGATCGAGCCCAAAACTTGGGCAACATCATAATATGGTGCGAGGAGTCATTTGGTTAGTTTTGAGTGAAATCCAATCGCTAGAAGTACGGAATACAACAACTACTCCGATTAGGAACGAACTGTCGTTGAAATTGAATTGACCAATTTCTCACACCTATTAATTTCGGATCGAGCCCAAAACTTGGGCAACATCATAATATGGTGGGAGGAGTCATTTGGTGAGTTTTGAGTGAAATCCAATCGCTAGAAGTATGGAATACACCAACCACTCCAATTAGGAACGAACTTCCGTTGAACTTGATTTGTCCAATTTGGAACACCTATTGATTTCGAATCGAGCCCAAAACTTGGGAAACATCATAATATGGTGGGAGGAGTCATTTGGTGAGTTTTGAGTGAAATCCAATCGCTAGAAGTATGGAATACACCAACCACTCCAATTAGGAACAAACTGCCGTTGAACTTGAATTGTCCAATTTGGAACACCTATTTATTTCGGATCGAGCCCAAAACTTGGGCAACATCATAAGATGGTGGGAGGAGTCATTTGGAGAGTTTTGAGTGAAATCCAATCGCTAGAAGTATGGAATACACCAACCACTCCAATTAGGAACGAACTGCCGTTGAACTTGAATTGTCCAATTTCTCACACCTATTGATTTCGGATCGAACCCAAAACATGGGCAACATCATAATACGGTGGGAGGAGTCATTTGGTGAGTTTTGAGTGAAATCCAATCGCTAGAAGTATGGAATACACCAACCACTCCAATTAGGAACGAACTGACGTTGAACTTGAATTGTCCAATTTGGAACACCTATTGATTTCGGATCGAGCCCAAAACTTGGGAAACATCATAATATGGTGGGAGGAGTCATTTGGTGAGTTTTTAGTGAAATCCAATCGCTAGAAGTATGGAATCCACCAACCACTCCAATTAGGAACGAACTGCCGTTGAACTTGAATTGTCCAATTTGGAACACCTATTGATTTCGGATCGAGCCCAAAACTTGGGGAACATCATAATATGGTGGGAGGAGTCATTTGGTTAGTTTTGAGTGAAATCCAATCGCTAGAAGTGTGAAATACAACAACTACTCCGATTAGGAACGAACTGTCGTTGAAATTGAATCGACCAATTTCTCACACCTATTGATTTCGGATCGAGCCCAAAACTTGGGCAACATCATAATATGGTGGGAGGAGTCATTTGGTTGGTTTTGAGTGAAATCCAATCGCTAGAAGTATGAAATACAACAACTACTCCGATTAGGAACGAACTGTCGTTGAAATTGAATTGACCAATTTCTCACACCTATTGATTTCGGATCGAGCCCAAAACTTGGGCAACATCATAATAAGGTGGGAGGAGTCATTTGGTGAGTTTTGGGTGAAATCCAATCGCTAGAAGTATGGAATACACCAACCACTCCAATTAGGAACGAACTGCCGTTGAACTTGAATTGTCCAATTGGGAACACCTATTGATTTCGGGTCGAGGCCAAAACTTGGGCAACATCATAATATGGTGGGAGGACCAATTAGGAACGAACTGCCGTTGAACTTGAATTGTCCAATTGGGAACACCTATTGATTTCGGATCGAGGCCAAAACTTGGGCAACATCATAATATGGTGGGAGGACTCATTTGGTACGTTTTGAGTGAAATCCAATAGCTAGAAGTATGGAATACACCAACCACTCCAATTAGGAACGAACTGCCGTTGAACTTGGATTGTCCAATTTCTTACACCTATTGATTTCGGATCGAGCGCAAAACGCGGGCAACATTTTAATATGGTGGGAGGAGATATTTGGTGTGTTTTCAGTGAAATCCAATCGCTAGAATTATGAATTACCCCAACCACTCCCGTTAGGAACGAACTGCCGTTGAACTTGAATTGTCCAATTTCTCACACCTATTGATTTCGGATCGAGCCCAAAACTTGGGCAACATCATAATATGGTGGGAGGAGTCATTTGGTTAGTTTCGAGTGAAATCCAAACGCTAGAAGTACGGAATACACCAACCACTCCCGTTAGGAACGAACTGCCGTTGAACTTGAATTGTCCAATTTCTCACACCTATTGATTTCGGATCGAGCCCAAAACTTGGGCAACATCATAATATGGTGGGAGGAGTCATTTGGGGAGTTTTGAGTGAAATCCAATCGCTAGAAGTATGGAATACACCAACCACTGCAATTAGGAACGAACTGCCGTTGAACTTGAATTGTCCAATTTTGAACAACTATTGATTTCGGATCGATCCCAGAACTTGGGCAACATCATAATATGGTGGGAGGAGTCATTTGGGGAGTTTTGAGTAAAATCCAATCGCTAGAAGTATGGAATACACCAACCACTCCAGTTAGGAAGGAACTGCCGTTGAACTTGAATTGTCCAATTTGGAACACCTATTGATTTCGGATCGAGCCCAAAACATGGGCAACGTCAATATATGGTGGGAGGAGTCATTTGGTGATTTTTGAGTAAAATCTAATCGCTAGAAGTATGGAATACACCAACCACTCCAATTAGGAACGAACTGCCGTTGAACTTGAATTGTCCAATTTCTCACACCTATTGATTTCGGATCGAGCCCCAAACTTGGGCAACATCATAATATGGTGGGAGGAGTCATTTGGTTAGTTTCGAGTGAAATCCAAACGCTAGAAGTACGGAATACACCAACCACTCCCGTTAGGAACGAACTGCCGTTGAACTTGAATTGTCCAATTTCTCACACCTATTGATTTCGGATCGAGCCCAAAACTTGGGCAACATCATAATATGGTGGGAGGAGTCATTTGGGGAGTTTTGAGTGAAATCCAATCGCTAGAAGTATGGAATACACCAACCACTGCAATTAGGAACGAACTGCCGTTGAACTTGAATTGTCCAATTTTGAACAACTATTGATTTCGGATCGATCCCAGAACTTGGGCAACATCATAATATGGTGGGAGGAGTCATTTGGGGAGTTTTGAGTAAAATCCAATCGCTAGAAGTATGGAATACACCAACCACTCCAGTTAGGAAGGAACTGCCGTTGAACTTGAATTGTCCAATTTGGAACACCTATTGATTTCGGATCGAGCCCAAAACTTGGGCAACATCATAATATGGTGGGAGGAGTCATTTGGTTAGTTTTGTGTGAAATCCAATCGCTAGAAGTATGGAATACACCCACCATACCAATTAGGAACGAACTGCCGTTGAACTTGAATTGTCCAATTTGGAACACCTATGGATTTCGGATCGAGCCCAAAAGTTGGGCAACACCATAATATGGTGGGAGGAGTCATTTGGTTAGTTTTGTGTGAAATCCAATCGCTAGAAGTATGGAATACACCAACCACTCCAATTAGGAACGAACTGCCGTTGAACTTGAATTGTCCAATTTCTCACACCTATTAATTTCGGATCGAGCCCAAAACTTGGGCAACATCATAATATGGTGGGAGGAGTCATTTGGTGAGTTTTAAGTGAAATCCAATCGCTAGAAGTATGGAATACACCAACCACTCCAATTAGGAAAGAACTGTCGTTGAAATTGAATTGACCAATTTCTCACACCTATCGAATTCGGATCGAGCCCAAAACTTGGGCAACATCATAATATGGTGGGAGGAGTCATTTGGTGAGTTTTGAGGGAAATCCAATCGCTAGAAGTATGGAATACACCAACCACTCCAATTAGGAACGAACTGCCGTTGAAATTGAATTATCCAATTTCTCACACGTATTGATTTCTGATCGATCCCAAAACTTGGGCAACATCATAATATGGTGGGAGGAGTCATTTTTTGAGTTTTGAGTGAAATCCAATCGCTAGAAGTATGGAATACAACAACCACTCCAATTAGGAACGAACTGCCGTTGAACTTGAATTGTCCAATTTGGAACACCCATTGATTTCGGATCGAGCCCAAAACTTGGGCAACATCATAGTATGGTGGGAGGAGTCATTTGGTGAGTTTTGACTGAAATCCAATCGCTAGAAGTATGGAATACACCAACCACTCCAATTAGGAACGAACTGCCGTTGAACTTGAATTGTCCAATTTGGAACACCTATTAATTTCGGATCGAGCCCAAAACTTGGGCAACGTCATTATATGGTGGGAGGAGTCATTTGGTGAGTTTTGAGTAAAATCCAATCGCTAGAAGTATGGAATACACCAACCACTAAAATTAGGAACGAACTGCCGTTGAACTTGAATTGTCCAATTTGGAAGACCTATTGATTTCGGATCGAGCCCCAAACTTGGGCAACATCATAATATGGTGGGAGGAGTCATTTGGTGAGTTTTGAGTGAAATCCGATTGCTAGAAGTTTGGAATACACCAACCACTCCAATTAGGAAAGAACTGTCGTTGAAATTGAATTGACCAATTTCTCACACCTGTTGAATTCGGATCGAGCCCAAAACTTGGGCAAAATCATAATATGGTGGGAGGAGTCATTTGGTGAGTTTTGAGTGAAATCCAATCGCTAGAAGTATGGAATACAACAACCACTCCAATTAGGAAAGAACTGTCGTTGAAATTGAATTGACCAATTTCTCACACCTGTTGAATTCGGATCGAGCCCAAAACTTGGGCAACATCATAATATGGTGGGAGGAGTCATTTGGTGAGTTTTGAGTGAAATCCAATCTCTAGAAGTATGGAATACACCAACCACTCCAATTAGGAAAGAACTGTCGTTGAAATTGAATTGACCAATTTCTCACACCTATCGAATTCGGATCGAGCCCAAAACTTGGGCAACATCATAATATGGTGGGAGGAGTCATTTGGTGAGTTTTGAGGGAAATCCAATCGCTAGAAGTATGGAATACACCAACCACTCCAATTAGGAACGAACTGCCGTTGAAATTGAATTATCCAATTTCTCACACGTATTGATTTCTGATCGATCCCAAAACTTGGGCAACATCATAATATGGTGGGAGGAGTCATTTTTTGAGTTTTGAGTGAAATCCAATCGCTAGAAGTATGGAATACAACAACCACTCCAATTAGGAACGAACTGCCGTTGAACTTGAATTGTCCAATTTGGAACACCCATTGATTTCGGATCGAGCCCAAAACTTGGGCAACATCATAATATGGTGGGAGGAGTCATTTGGTGAGTTTTGACTGAAATCCAATCGCTAGAAGTATGGAATACACCAACCACTCCAATTAGGAACGAACTGCCGTTGAACTTGAATTGTCCAATTTGGAACACCTATTGATTTCGGATCGAGCCCAAAACTTGGGCAACGTCATTATATGGTGGGAGGAGTCATTTGGTGAGTTTTGAGTAAAATCCAATCGCTAGAAGTATGGAATACACCAACCACTAAAAATAGGAACGAACTGCCGTTGAACTTGAATTGTCCAATTTGGAAGACCTATTGATTTCGGATCGAGCCCCAAACTTGGGCAACATCATAATATGGTGGGAGGAGTCATTTGGTGAGTTTTGAGTGAAATCCGATTGCTAGAAGTTTGGAATACACCAACCACTCCAATTAGGAAAGAACTGTCGTTGAAATTGAATTGACCAATTTCTCACACCTGTTGAATTCGGATCGAGCCCAAAACTTGGGCAAAATCATAATATGGTGGGAGGAGTCATTTGGTGAGTTTTGAGTGAAATCCAATCGCTAGAATTATGGAATACAACAACCACTCCAATTAGGAAAGAACTGTCGTTGAAATTGAATTGACCAATTTCTCACACCTGTTGAATTCGGATCGAGCCCAAAACTTGGGCAACATCATAATATGGTGGGAGGAGTCATTTGGTGAGTTTTGAGTGAAATCCAATCGCTAGAAGTATGGAATACACCAACCGCTCCAATTTGGAACGAACTGCCGTTGAACTTGAATTGTCCAATTTCTCACACCTATTGATTTCGGATCGAGCCGAAAACTTGGGCTACATCATAATATGGTGGGAGGAGTCATTTGCTGAGTTTTGACTGAAATCCAATTGCTAGAAGTGTGGAATACCCCAACCACTCCAATTAGGAACGTACTGCCGTTGAACTTGAATTGTCCAATTTCTCACATCTATTGATTTCGGATCGAGCCCAAAACTTGGGCAACATCATAATATGGTGGGAGGAGTCATTTGGTTAGTTTTGTGTGAAATCCAATCGCTAGAAGTATGGAATACACCAACCACTCCAATTAGGAACGAACTGCCGTTGAACTTGAATTGTCCAATTTCTCACACCTATTAATTTCGGATCGAGCCCAAAACTTGGGCAACATCATAATATGGTGGGAGGAGTCATTTGGTGAGTTTTAAGTGAAATCCAATCGCTAGAAGTATGGAATACACCAACCACTCCAATTAGGAAAGAACTGTCGTTGAAATTGAATTGACCAATTTCTCACACCTATCGAATTCGGATCGAGCCCAAAACTTGGGCAACATCATAATATGGTGGGAGGAGTCATTTGGTGAGTTTTGAGGGAAATCCAATCGCTAGAAGTATGGAATACACCAACCACTCCAATTAGGAACGAACTGCCGTTGAAATTGAATTATCCAATTTCTCACACGTATTGATTTCTGATCGATCCCAAAACTTGGGCAACATCATAATATGGTGGGAGGAGTCATTTTTTGAGTTTTGAGTGAAATCCAATCGCTAGAAGTATGGAATACAACAACCACTCCAATTAGGAACGAACTGCCGTTGAACTTGAATTGTCCAATTTGGAACACCCATTGATTTCGGATCGAGCCCAAAACTTGGGCAACATCATAGTATGGTGGGAGGAGTCATTTGGTGAGTTTTGACTGAAATCCAATCGCTAGAAGTATGGAATACACCAACCACTCCAATTAGGAACGAACTGCCGTTGAACTTGAATTGTCCAATTTGGAACACCTATTAATTTCGGATCGAGCCCAAAACTTGGGCAACGTCATTATATGGTGGGAGGAGTCATTTGGTGAGTTTTGAGTAAAATCCAATCGCTAGAAGTATGGAATACACCAACCACTAAAATTAGGAACGAACTGCCGTTGAACTTGAATTGTCCAATTTGGAAGACCTATTGATTTCGGATCGAGCCCCAAACTTGGGCAACATCATAATATGGTGGGAGGAGTCATTTGGTGAGTTTTGAGTGAAATCCGATTGCTAGAAGTTTGGAATACACCAACCACTCCAATTAGGAAAGAACTGTCGTTGAAATTGAATTGACCAATTTCTCACACCTGTTGAATTCGGATCGAGCCCAAAACTTGGGCAAAATCATAATATGGTGGGAGGAGTCATTTGGTGAGTTTTGAGTGAAATCCAATCGCTAGAAGTATGGAATACAACAACCACTCCAATTAGGAAAGAACTGTTGTTGAAATTGAATTGACCAATTTCTCACACCTGTTGAATTCGGATCGAGCCCAAAACTTGGGCAACATCATAATATGGTGGGAGGAGTCATTTGGTGAGTTTTGAGTGAAATCCAATCTCTAGAAGTATGGAATACACCAACCACTCCAATTAGGAAAGAACTGTCGTTGAAATTGAATTGACCAATTTCTCACACCTATCGAATTCGGATCGAGCCCAAAACTTGGGCAACATCATAATATGGTGGGAGGAGTCATTTGGTGAGTTTTGAGGGAAATCCAATCGCTAGAAGTATGGAATACACCAACCACTCCAATTAGGAACGAACTGCCGTTGAAATTGAATTATCCAATTTCTCACACGTATTGATTTCTGATCGATCCCAAAACTTGGGCAACATCATAATATGGTGGGAGGAGTCATTTTTTGAGTTTTGAGTGAAATCCAATCGCTAGAAGTATGGAATACAACAACCACTCCAATTAGGAACGAACTGCCGTTGAACTTGAATTGTCCAATTTGGAACACCCATTGATTTCGGATCGAGCCCAAAACTTGGGCAACATCATAATATGGTGGGAGGAGTCATTTGGTGAGTTTTGACTGAAATCCAATCGCTAGAAGTATGGAATACACCAACCACTCCAATTAGGAACGAACTGCCGTTGAACTTGAATTGTCCAATTTGGAACACCTATTGATTTCGGATCGAGCCCAAAACTTGGGCAACGTCATTATATGGTGGGAGGAGTCATTTGGTGAGTTTTGAGTAAAATCCAATCGCTAGAAGTATGGAATACACCAACCACTAAAAATAGGAACGAACTGCCGTTGAACTTGAATTGTCCAATTTGGAAGACCTATTGATTTCGGATCGAGCCCCAAACTTGGGCAACATCATAATATGGTGGGAGGAGTCATTTGGTGAGTTTTGAGTGAAATCCGATTGCTAGAAGTTTGGAATACACCAACCACTCCAATTAGGAAAGAACTGTCGTTGAAATTGAATTGACCAATTTCTCACACCTGTTGAATTCGGATCGAGCCCAAAACTTGGGCAAAATCATAATATGGTGGGAGGAGTCATTTGGTGAGTTTTGAGTGAAATCCAATCGCTAGAATTATGGAATACAACAACCACTCCAATTAGGAAAGAACTGTCGTTGAAATTGAATTGACCAATTTCTCACACCTGTTGAATTCGGATCGAGCCCAAAACTTGGGCAACATCATAATATGGTGGGAGGAGTCATTTGGTGAGTTTTGAGTGAAATCCAATCGCTAGAAGTATGGAATACACCAACCGCTCCAATTTGGAACGAACTGCCGTTGAACTTGAATTGTCCAATTTCTCACACCTATTGATTTCGGATCGAGCCGAAAACTTGGGCTACATCATAATATGGTGGGAGGAGTCATTTGCTGAGTTTTGACTGAAATCCAATTGCTAGAAGTGTGGAATACCCCAACCACTCCAATTAGGAACGTACTGCCGTTGAACTTGAATTGTCCAATTTCTCACATCTATTGATTTCGGATCGAGCCCAAAACTTGGGCAACATCATAATATGGTGGGAGGAGTCATTTGGTGAGTTTTGAGAGAAATCCAATCGCTAGAAGTATGGAATACACCAACCACTCCAATTAGGAAAGAACTGTCGTTGAAATTGAATTGACCAATTTCTCACACCTGTTGAATTCGGATCGAGCCCAAAACTTGGGCAACATCATAACATGGTGGGAGGAGTCATTTTGTGAGTTTTGAGTGAAATCCAATCGCTAGAAGTATGGAATACACCAACCACTAAAATTAGGAACGAACTGCCGTTGAACTTGAATTGTCCAATTTGGAAGACCTATTGATTTCGGATCGAGCCCCAAACTTGGGCAACATCATAATATGGTGGGAGGAGTCATTTGGTGAGTTTTGAGTGAAATCCGATTGCTAGAAGTTTGGAATACACCAACCACTCCAATTAGGAAAGAACTGTCGTTGAAATTGAATTGACCAATTTCTCACACCTGTTGAATTCGGATCGAGCCCAAAACTTGGGCAAAATCATAATATGGTGGGAGGAGTCATTTGGTGAGTTTTGAGTGAAATCCAATCGCTAGAAGTATGGAATACAACAACCACTCCAATTAGGAAAGAACTGTCGTTGAAATTGAATTGACCAATTTCTCACACCTGTTGAATTCGGATCGAGCCCAAAACTTGGGCAACATCATAATATGGTGGGAGGAGTCATTTGGTGAGTTTTGAGTGAAATCCAATCGCTAGAAGTATGGAATACACCAACCGCTCCAATTTGGAACGAACTGCCGTTGAACTTGAATTGTCCAATTTCTCACACCTATTGATTTCGGATCGAGCCCAAAACTTGGGCTACATCATAATATGGTGGGAGGAGTCATTTGCTGAGTTTTGAGTGAAATCCAATCGCTAGAAGTATGGAAAACACCAACCACTCCAATTAGGAACGAACTGCCGTTGAACGTGAATTGTCCATTTTGGAACACCTATTGATTTCAGATCGAGCCCCAAACTTGGGCAACATCATAATATGGTGGGAGGAGTCATTTGGTGAGTTTTGAGTGAAATCCAATTGCTAGAAGTGTGGAATACCCCAACCACTCCAATTAGGAACGTACTGCCGTTGAACTTGAATTGTCCAATTTCTCACATCTATTGATTTCGGATCGAGCCCAAAACTTGGGCAACATCATAATATGGTGGGAGGAGTCATTTGGTGAGTTTTGAGAGAAATCCAATCGCTAGAAGTATGGAATACACCAACCACTCCAATTAGGAAAGAACTGTCGTTGAAATTGAATTGACCAATTTCTCAGACCTATTGATTTCGGATCGAGCCCAAAACTTGGGCAACATCATAATATGGTGGGAGGAGTCATTTGGTGAGTTTTGAGTGAAATCCAATCCCAGGAAGTTTGGACTACACCAACCACTCCAATTAGGAAGGAACTGCCGTTGAACTTGAATTGTCCAATTTCTCACACGTATTGATTTCGGATCGAGCCCAAAACTTGGGCAACATCATAATATGGTGGGAGGAGTCATTTGCTGAGTTTTGAGTGAAATCCAAGCGCTAGAAGTATGGAAAACACCAACCACTCCAATTAGGAACAAACTGCCGTTGAACTTGAATTGTCCAATTTCTCACACCTATTGATTTCGGATCGAGCCCCAAACTTGGGCAACATCATAATATGGTTGGAGGAGTCATTTTGTGAGTTTTGAGTGAAATCCAATTGCTAGAAGTATGGAATACCCCAACCACTCCAATTAGGAACGAACTGCCGTTGAACTTGAATTGTCCAATTTCTCACACCTATTGATTTCGGAGCGAGCCCAAAACTTGGGCAACATCATAATATGGTGGGAGGAGTCATTTGGTGAGTTTTGAGTGAAATCCAATAGCTAGAAGTATGGAATACACCAACCACTCCAATTAGGAAAGAACTGTCGTTGAAATTGAATTGACCAATTTCTCACACCTATCGAATTCGGATCGTGCCCAAAACTTGGGCAACATCATAATATGGTGGGAGGAGTCATTTGGTGAGTTTTGAAGGAAATCCAATCGCTAGAAGTATGGAATACACCAACCACTCCAATTAGGAACGAACTGCCGTTGAAATTGAATTATCCAATTTCTCACACGTATTGATTTCTGATTGAGCCCAAAACTTGGGCAACATCATAATATGGTGGGAGGAGTCATTTGTTGAGTTTTGAGTGAAATCCAATCGCTAGATGTATGGAATACACCAACCACTCCAATTTGGAACGAACTGCCGTTGAACTTGAATTGTCCAATTTGGAACACCCATTGATTTCGGATCGAGCCCAAAACTTGGGCAACATCATAATATGGTGGGAGGAGTCATTTGGTGAGTTATGAGTGAAATCCAATCGCTAGAAGTATGGAATACACCAACCACTCCAATTAGGAATGAACTGTCGTTGAAATTGAATTGTCCAATTTCTCACACCTACTGATTTCGGATCGAGCCCAAAACTTTGGCAACATCATAATATGGTGGGAGGAGTCATTTGGTGAGTTTTGAGTGAAATCCAATCGCTAGAAGTATGGAATACACCAACCACTCCAATTAGGAACGAACTGCCGTTGAACTTGAATTGTCCAATTTGGAACACCTATTGATTTCGGATCGAGCCCAAAACATGGGCAACGTCAATATATGGTGGGAGGAGTCATTTGGTGAGTTTTGAGTAAAATCCAATCGCTAGAAGTATGGAATACACCAACCACTCCAATTAGGAACGAACTGCCGTTGAACTTGAATTGTCCAATTTCTCACACCTATTGATTTCGGATCGAGCCCCAAACTTGGGCAACATCATAATATGGTGGGAGGAGTCATTTGTTAAGTTTTGAGTGAAATCCAATCGCTAGAAGTATGGAATACACCAACCACTCCAATTAGGAACGCACTGCCGTTGAACTTGAATTGTCCAATTTGGAACACCCATTGATTTCAGATCGAGCCCAAAACTTGGGCAACATCATAATATGGTGGGAGGAGTCATTTGGTGAGTTTTGAGTGAAATCCAATCGCTAGAAGTATGGAATACACCAACCACTCCAATTAGGAACGAACTGCCGTTGAACTTGAATTTTCCAATTTGGAACACCTATTGATTTCGGATCGAGCCCAAAACTTGGGCAACGTCATTATATGGTGGGAGGAGTCATTTGGTGAGTTTTGAGTAAAATCCAATCGCTAGAAGTATGGAATACACCAACCACTCCAATTCGGAACGAACTGCCGTTGAACTTGAATTGTCCAATTTGGAACACCTATTGTATTCGGATCGACCCCAAAACTTGGGCAACATCATAATATGGTGGGAGAAGTCATTTGGTGAGTTTTGAGTGAAATCCAATCGCTAGAAGTATGGAATACACGAACCACTCCAATTTGGAACGAACTGCCGTTGAACTTGAATTGTCCAATTTCTCACACCTATTGATTTCGGATCGAGCCCCAAACTTGGGCAACATCATAATATGGTGGGAGGAGTCATTTGGTGAGTTTTGAGTGAAATCCAATTGCTAGAAGTATGGAATACGAAAACCACTCCAATTAGGAACGAACTGCCGTTGAACTTGAATTGTCCAATTTCTCACACCTATTGATTTCGGATCGAGCCCATAACTTGGTCAACAACATAATATGGTGGGAGGAGTCATTTGGTGAGTTTGGAGAGAAATCCAATCACTAGAAGTATGGAATACACCAACCACTCCAATTAGGAACGAACTGCCGTTGAACTTGAACTGTCCAATTTGGAACACGTATTGATTTCGGATCGAGCCCAAAACTTGGGCAACATCAGAATATGGTGGGAGGAGTGATTTGGTGAGTTTTGAGTGAAATCCAATCGCTAGAAGTATGGAATACACCAACCACTCCAGTTAGGAACGAACTGCCGTTGAACATGAATTGTCCAATTTCTCACACCTATTGATTTCGGATCGAGCCCAAAACTTGGGCAACATCATAATATGGTGGGAGGAGTGATTTGGTGAGTTTTGAGTGAAATCCAATCGCTAGAAGTATGGAATACACCAACCACTCCAATTAGGAACGTACTGCCGTTGAACTTGAATTGTCCAATTTCTCACACCTATTGATTTCGGATCGAGCCCAAAACTTGGGCAACATCATAATATGGTGGGAGGAGTCATTTCGTGAGTTTGGAGAGAAATCCAATCACTAGAAGTATGGAATACACCAACCACTCCAATTTGGAACGAACTGCCGTTGAATTTGAATTGTACAATTTGGAACACGTATTGATTTCGGATCGAGCCCAAAACTTGGGCAACATCATAATATGGTGGGAGGAGTCATTTGGTGAGTTTTGAGTGAAATCCAATCGCTAGAAGTATGGAATACACCAACCACTCCAGTTAGGAACTCACTGCCGTTGAACTTGAATTGTCCAATTTCTCACACCTATTGATTTCGGATCGAGCCCAAAACTTGGGCAACATCATAATATGGTGGGAGGAGTCATTTGGTGAGTTTTGAGTGAAATCCAATCGCTATAAGTATGGAATACACCAACCACTCCAATTAGGAACGAACTGCCGTTGAACTTGAATTGTCCAATTTGGAAGACCTATTGGTTTCGGATCGATTCCAAAACTTGGGCAACATCATAATATGGTGGGAGGAGTCATTTGGTGAGTTTTGAATGAAATCCAATCGCTAGAAGTACGGAATACACCAACCACTCCAATTAGGAACTCACTGCCGTTGAACTTGAATTGTCCAATTTCTCACACCTATTGATTTCGGATCGAGCCCAAAACTTGGGCAACATCATAATATGGTGGGAGGAGTCATTTGGTGAGTTTTGAGTGAAATCCAATCGCTAGAAGTATGGAATACACCAACCACTCCAATTAGGAACGAACTGCCGTTGAACTTGAATTGTCCAATTTGGAAGACCTATTGATTTCGGATCGATTCCAAAACTTGGGCAACATCATAATATGGTGGGAGGAGTCATTTGGTGAGTTTTGAGAGAAATCCAATCGCTAGAAGTGCGGAATACACCAACCACTCCAATTAGGAATGAACTGCCGTTGAACTTGAATTGTCCAATTTGGAACACGTATTGATTTCGGATCGAGCCCAAAACTTGGGCAACATAATAATATGGTGGGAGGAGTCATTTGGTGAGTTTTGAGTGAAATCCAATCGCTAGAAGTACGGAATACACCAACCACTCCAATTAGGAATGAACTGCCGTTGAACTTGAATTGTCCAATTTCTCACACCTATTGATTTCGGATCGAGCCCCAAACTTGGGCAACATCATAATATGGTGGGAGGAGTCATTTGGTGAGTTTTGAGTGAAATCCAATCGCTAGAAGTATGGAATACACCAACCACTCCAATTAGGAACGAACTGCCGTTGAACTTGAATTGTCCAATTTGGAAGACCTATTGATTTCGGATCGATTCCGAAACTTGGGCAACATCATAATATGGTGGGAGGAGTCATTTGGTGAGTTTTGAGTGAAATCCAATGGCTAGAAGTATGGAATACACCAACCACTCCAATTAGGAACGAACTGCCGTTGAACTTGAACTGTCCAATTTGGAACACGTATTGATTTCGGATCGAGCCCAAAACTCGGGCAACATCATAATATGGTGGGAGGAGTCATTTGGTGAGTTTTGAGTGAAATCCAATTGCTAGAAGTATGGAATACACCAACCATTCCAATTAGGAACGAACTGCCGTTGAGCTTGAATTGTGCAATTTGTAACACGTATTGATTTCGGATCGAGCCCAAAACTTGGGCAACATCATAATATGGTGGGAGGAGTGATTTGGTGAGTTTTGAGTAAAATCCAATCGTTAGAAGTATGGAATACACCAACCACTCCAATTAGGAACGAACTGCCGTTGAACTTGAATTGTCCAATTTCTCACACCTATTGATTTCGGATCGAGCCCCAAACTTGGCCACATCATAATACGGTGGGAGGAGTCATTTGGTGAGTTTTGAATGAAATCCAATCGCTAGAAGTACGGAATACACCAACCACTCCAATTAGGAATGAACTGCCGTTGAACTTGAATTGTCCAATTTCTCAAACCTATTGATTTCGGATCGAGCCCCAAACTTGGGCAACATCATAATATGGTGGGAGGAGTCATTTGGTGAGTTTTGAGTGAAATCCAATTGCTAGAAGTATGGAATACCCCAAAAACTCCAATTAGGAACGAACTGCCGTTGAACTTGAATTTTCCAATTTCTCACACCTATTGATTTCGGATCGAGCCCCAAACACTGGCAACATCATAATATGGTGGGAGGAGTCATTTGGTGAGTTTTGAGTGAAATCCAATTGCTAGAAGTATGGAATACCCCAACCACTCCAATTAGGAACGAACTGCCGTTGAACTTGAATTGTCCAATTTTTCACACCTATTGATTTCGGATCGAGCCCAAAACTTGGGCAACATCATAATATGGTGGGAGGAGTGATTTGGTGAGTTTTGAGTGAAATCCAATCGCTAGAAGTATGGAATACACCAACCACTCCAATTAAGAACGAACTGCCGTTGAAATTGAATTATCCAATTTCTCACACGTATTGATTTCTGATCGAGCCCAAAACTTGGGCAACATAATAATATGGTGGGAGGAGTCATTTGGTGAGTTTTGAGTGAAATCCAATCGCTAGAAGTACGGAATACACCAACCACTCCAATTAGGAATGAACTGCCGTTGAACTTGAATTGTCCAATTTCTCACACCTATTGATTTCGGATCGAGCCCCAAACTTGGGCAACATCATAATATGGTGGGAGGAGTCATTTGGTGAGTTTTGAGTGAAATCCAATCGCTAGAAGTATGGAATACACCAACCACTCCAATTAGGAACGAACTGCCGTTGAACTTGAATTGTCCAATTTGGAAGACCTATTGATTTCGGATCGAGCCCAAAACTTGGGCAACATCATAATATGGTGGGAGGAATCATTTGGTGAGTTTTGAGTGAAATCCAGTCGCTAGAAGTATGGAATATCCCAACCACTCCAATTAGGAACTAACTGCCGTTGAACTCGAATTGTCCAATTTCTCACACCAATTAATTTCGGATCGAGCCCAAAATATGGGCAACATCATAATATGGTGGGAGGAGTCATTTGGTGAGTTTTGAGTGAAATCCAATCGCTAGAAGTATGGAATACACCAACCACTCCAATTAGGAACGAACTGCCGTTGAACTTGAATTGTCCAATTTCTCACACCTATTGATTTCGGATCGAGCCCCAAACTTGGGCAACATCATAATATGGTGGGAGGAGTCATTTGGTGAGTTTTGAGTGAAATCCAATTGCTAGAAGTATGGAATACCCCAACCACTCCAATTAGGAACGAACTGCCGTTGAACTTGAATTGTCCAATTTCTCACACCTATTGATTTCGGATCAAGCCCCAAACTTGGGCAACATCATAATATGGTGGGAGGAGTCATTTGGTGAGTTTTGAGAGAAATCCAATCACTAGAAGTATGGAATACACCAACCACTCCAAGTAGGAACGAACTGCCGTTGAACTTGAATTGTCCAATTTGGAACACCTTTTGATTTCGGATCGAGCCCAAAACTTGGGCAACGTCATTATATGGTGGGAGGAGTCATTTGGTGAGTTTTGTGTAAAATCCAATCGCTAGAAGTATGGAATACACCAACCACTCCAATTAGGAACGAACTGCCGTTGAACTTGTATTGTCCAATTTGGAACACCTATTGATTTCGGATCGAGCCCAAAACTTGGGCAACGTCATAATATGGTGGGAGGAGTGATTTGGTGAGTTTTGAGTGAAATCCAATCGGTAGAAGTATGGAATACACCAACCACTCCAATTAGGAAAGAACGGTCGTTGAAATTGAATTGACCAATTTCTCACACCTGTTGAATTCAGATCGAGCCCAAAACTTGGGCAAAATCATAATATGGTGGGAGGAGTAATTTGGTGAGTTTTGAGTGAAATCCAATCGCTAGAAGTATTGAATACACCAACCACTCCAATTAGGAAAGAACTGTCGTTGAAATTGAATTGACCAATTTCTCACACCTATTGAATTCGGATCGAGCCCAAAACTTGGGCAACATCATAATATGGTGGGAGGAGTCATTTCGTGAGTTTTGAGTGAAATCCAATCGCTAGAAGTATGGAATACAGCAACCACTCCAATTAGGAACGAACTGCCGTTGAACTTGAATTGTCCAATTTCTCACAACTATTGATTTCGGATCGCGCCCAAAACTTGGGCAACATCATAATATGGTGGGAGGAGTCATTTGGTGAGTTTTGAGTGAAATGCAATCGGTAGAAGTATGGAATACACCAACCATTCCAATTAGGAAAGAACTGTCGTTGAAATTGAATGGACCAATTTCTCACACCTGTTGAATTCAGATCGAGACCAAAACTTGGGCAAAATCATAATATGGTGGGAGGAGTCATTTGGTGAGTTTTGAGTGAAATCCAATCGCTAGAAGTATGGAATATACCAACCACTCCAATTAGGAACAAACTGCCATTGAACTTGAATTGTCCAATTTCTCACACCTATTGATTTCGGATCGACCCCAAAACTTGGGCAACATCATAATATGGTGGGAGGAGTCATTTGGTGAGTTTTGAGTGAAATCCAATCGCTAGAAGTATGGAATACACCAACCACTCCAATTTGGAAGGAACTGCCGTTGAACTTGAATTGTCCAATTTATCACACCTATTGATTTCGGATCGAGCCCAAAACTTGGGCAACATCATAATATGGTGGGAGGAGTCAATTGGTGAGTTTTGAGTGAAATCCAATCCCAAGAAGTATGGAACACACCAACAACTCCAATTAGGAACGAACTGCCGTTGAACTTGAATTGTCCAATTTCTCACACCTATTGATTTCGGATCGAGCCCAAAACTTGGGCAACATCATAATATGGTGGGAGGAGTCATTTGGTGAGTTTTGAGTGAAATCCAATCGGTAGAAGTATGGAATACACCAACCACTCCAATTAGGAAAGAACTGACGTTGAAATTGAATTGACCAATTTCTCACACCTATCGAATTCGGATCGAGCCCAAAACTTGGGCAACATCATAATATGGTGGGAGGAGTCATTTGGTGAGTTTTGAGTGAAATCCAATCGGTAGAAGTATGGAATACACCAACCACTCCAATTAGGAAAGAACGGTCGTTGAAATTGAATTGACCAATTTCTCACACCTGTTGAATTCAGATCGAGCCCAAAACTTGGGCAAAATCATAATATGGTGGGAGGAGTAATTTGGTGAGTTTTGAGTGAAATCCAATCGCTAGAAGTATTGAATACACCAACCACTCCAATTAGGAAAGAACTGTCGTTGAAATTGAATTGACCAATTTCTCACACCTATTGAATTCGGATCGAGCCCAAAACTTGGGCAACATCATAATATGGTGGGAGGAGTCATTTGGTGAGTTTTGAGTGAAATCCAATCGCTAGAAGTATGGAATACACCAACCACTCCAATTAGGAACGAACTGCCGTTGAACTTGTATTGTCCAATTTGGAACACCTATTGATTTCGGATCGAGCCCAAAGCTTGGGCAACGTCATAATATGGTGGGAGGAGTGATTTGGTGAGTTTTGAGTGAAATCCAATCGGTAGAAGTATGGAATACACCAACCACTCCAATTAGGAAAGAACGGTCGTTGAAATTGAATTGACCAATTTCTCACACCTGTTGAATTCAGATCGAGCCCAAAACTTGGGCAAAATCATAATATGGTGGGAGGAGTAATTTGGTGAGTTTTGAGTGAAATCCAATCGCTAGAAGTATTGAATACACCAACCACTCCAATTAGGAAAGAACTGTCGTTGAAATTGAATTGACCAATTTCTCACACCTATTGAATTCGGATCGAGCCCAAAACTTGGGCAACATCATAATATGGTGGGAGGAGTCAATTGGTGAGTTTTGAGTGAAATCCAATCCCAAGAAGTATGGAATACCCCAACCCCTCCAATTAGGAACGAACTGCCGTTGAACTTGAATTGTCCAATTTCTCACACCTATTGATTTCGGATCGAGCCCAAAACTTGGGCAACATCATAATATGGTGGGAGGAGTCATTTGGTGAGTTTGGAGAGAAATCCAATCACTAGAAGTATGGAATACACCAACCACTCCAAGTAGGAACGAACTGCCGTTGAACTTGAATTGTCCAATTTGGAACACGTATTGATTTCGGATCGAGCCAAAACTTGGGAAACATCATAATATGGTGGGAGGAGTCATTGGGTGAGTTTTGAGTGAAATCCAATTGCTAGAATTATGGAATACACCAACCACTCCAGTTAGGAACGAACTGCCGTTGAATTGAATTGTCCAATTTCTCACACCTATTGATTTCGGATCGAGCCCCAAACTTGGGCAACATCATAATATGGTGGGAGGAGTCATTTGGTGAGTTTTGAGTGAAATCCAATCGCTAGAAATATGGAATACACCAACCATTCCAATTAGGAACGAACTGCCGTTGAACTTGAATTGTCCAATTTGGAAGACCTATTGATTTCGGATCGAGCCCCAAACTTGGGCACCATCATAATATGGTGGGAGGAGTCATTTGGTGAGTTTTGAGTGAAATCCAATCGCTAGAAGTATGGAATACACCAACCATTCCATTTAGGAACGAACTGCCGTTGAACTTGAATTGTCCAATTTCTCACACCTATTGATTTCGGATCGAGCCCCAAACTTGGGCAACATCATAATATGGTGGGAGGAGTCATTTGGTGAGTTTTGAGTGAAATCCAATCGCTAGAAATATGGAATACACCAACCATTCCAATTAGGAACGAACTGCCGTTGAACTTGAATTGTCCAATTTGGAAGACCTATTGATTTCGGATCGAGCCCCAAACTTGGGCAACATCATGATATGGTGGGAGGAGTCATTTGGTGAGTTTTGAGTGAAATCCAATCGCTAGAAGTATGGAATACACCAACCTCTCCAAGTAGGAACGAACTGCCGTTGAACTTGAATTGTCCAATTTGGAACACCTTTTGATTTCGGATCGAGCCCAAAACTTGGGCAACGTCATTATATGGTGGGAGGAGTCATTTGGTGAGTTTTGTGTAAAATCCAATCGCTAGAAGTATGGAATACCCCAACCACTCCAAGTGGGAACGGACTGCCGTTGAACTTGAATTGTCCAATTTCTCACACCTAATGATTTCGGATCGAGCCCCAAACTTGGCAACATCATAATATGGTGGGAGGAGTCATTTGGTGAGTTTTAAGTGAAATCCAATCGCTAGAAGTATTGAATACACCAACCAAACCAATTAGGAACGAACTGCCGTTGAACTGGAATTGTCCAATTTGGAACACCTATTGATTTCGGATCGAAACCAAAACTTGGGCAACATCATAATGTGGTGGGAGGAGTCATTTGGTGAGTTTTGAGTGAAATCCAATCTCTAGAAGTATGGAACACACCAACCACTCCAATTAGGAACGAACTGCCGTTGAACTTGAATTGTCCAATTTCTCCCACCTATTGATTTCGGATCGAGCCCAAAACTTGGGCAACATCATAATATGGTGGCAGGATTCATTCGGCGAGTTTTGAGTGAAATCCAATGGCTAGAAGTATGGAATACACCAACCACTCCAATTCGGAACGAACTGCCGTTGAAATGGAATTGTCCAATTTTTCACACCCATTGATTTCGGGATCGAGCCCAAAACTTGGGCAACATCATAATATGGTGGGGGGAGTCATTTGGTGAGTTTTGAGTGAAATCCAATCGCTAGAAGTATGGAATACACCAACCACTTCAATTAGGAACGAACTGCCGTTGAAATTGAATTGTCCAATTTCTCACACCTACGGATTTCGGATCGAGCCCAAAACTTGGGCAACATCATGATATGGTGGGAGGAGTCATTTGGTGAGTTTTGAGTGAAATCCAATCGCTAAAAGTATGGAATACACCAACCACTCCAATTAGGAAAGAACTGTCGTTGAAATTGAATAGACCAATTTCTCACACCTGTTGAATTCGGATCGAGCCCAAAACTTGGGCAACATCATAATATGGTGGGAGGAGTCATTTGGTGAGTTTTGAGTGAAATCCAATCGCTAGAAGTATGGAATACACCAACCTCTCCAAGTAGGAACGAACTGCCGTTGAACTTGAATTGTCCAATTTGGAACACCTTTTGATTTCGGATCGAGCCCAAAACTTGGGCAACGTCATTATATGGTGGGAGGAGTCATTTGGTGAGTTTTGAGTAAAATCCAATCTCTAGAAGTATGGAATACCCCAACCACTCCAAGTGGGAACGAACTGCCGTTGAACTTGAATTGTCCAATTTCTCACACCTAATGATTTCGGATCGAGGCCCAAACTTGGGCAACATCATAATATGGTGGGAGGAGTCATTTGGTGAGTTTTGAGTGAAATCCAATCGCTAGAAGTATGGAATACACCAACCAAACCAATTAGGAACGAACTGCCGTTGAACTGGAATTGTCCAATTTGGAACACCTATTGATTTCGGATCGAAACCAAAACTTGGGCAACATCATAATGTGGTGGGAGGAGTCATTTGGTGAGTTTTGAGTGAAATCCAATCGCTAGAAGTATGGAATACACCAACCACTCCAATTAGGAACGAACTGCCGTTGAACTTGAATTGTCCAATTTGGAAGACCTATTGACTTCGGATCGAGCCCAAAACTTAGGCAACATCCTAATATGGTGGGAGGAATCATTTGGTGAGTTTTGAGTGAAATCCAATCGCTAGAAGTATGGAATACACCAACCACTCAAATTAGGAACGAACTACCGTTGAACTTGAATTGTCCAATTTCTCACACCTATTGATTTCGGATCGAGCCCCAAACTTGGGCAACATCAAAATATGGTGGGAGGAGTCATTTGGTGAGTTTTGAGTGAAATCCAATCGCTAGAAGTATGGAATACACAACCACTCCAGTTAGGAACGAACTGCCGTTGAATTGAATTGTCCTATTTCTCACACCTATTGATATCGGATCGAGCCCAAAACTTGGGCAACATCATAATATGGTGGGAGGAGTCATTTGGTGAGTTTTGAGTGAAATCCAATCGCTAGAAGTAGGGAGTACACCAACCACTCCAATTAGGAAAGAACTGTCGTTGAAATTGAATTGACCAATTTCTCACACCTGTTGAATTCGGATCGAGCCCAAAACTTGGGCAACATCATAATATGGTGGGAGGAGTCATTTGGTGAGTTTTGAGTGAAATCCAATCGCTAGAAGTATGGAATACCCCAACCACTCCAAGTGGGAACGAACTGCCGTTGAACTTGAATTGTCCAATTTAGAACACCTACTGATTTCGGATCGAGCCCAAAACTTGGGCAACGTCATTATATGGTGGGTGGAGTCATTTGGTGAGTTTTGAGTAAAATCCAATCGTTAGAAGTATGGAATACACCAACCACTCCAATTAGGAACGAACTGCCGTTGAACTTGAATTGTCCAATTTCTCACACCTAATGATTTCGGATCAAGCCCCAAACTTGGGCAACATCATAATATGGTGGGAGGATTCATTTGGTGAGTTTTGAGTGAAATCCAATCGCTAGAAGTACGGAATACACCAACCACTCCAATTAGGAACAAACTGCCGTTGAACTTGAATTGTCCAATTTCTCACACCTATTGATTTCGGATCGAGCCCAAAACTTGGGCAACATCATAATATGGTGGGAGGAGTCATTTGGTGAGTTTTGAGTGAAATCCAATCCCAAGAAGTATTACCAACCACTCCAATTCGGAACGAACTGCCGTTGAACTTGAATTGTCCAATTTCTCACACCTATTGATTTCGGATCAAGACCAAAACTTGGGCAACAACATAATATGGTGGGAGGAGTCATTTGGTGAGTTTTGAGTGAAATCCAATCGCTAGAAGTATGGAATACACCAACCACTCCAATTAGGAAAGAACTGTCGTTGAAGTTAAATTGATCAATTTCACACACCTGTTGAATTCGGATCGAGCCCAAAACTTGGGCAACATCATAATATGGTGGGAGGAGTCATTTGGTGAGTTTTGAGTGAAATCCAATCTCTAGAAGTATGGAATACACCAACCACTCCAATTAGGAACGAACTGCCGTCGAACTTGAATTGTCCAATTTGGAACACCTATTGATTTCGGATCGAGCCCATAACTTGGGCAAAGTCATTATATGGTGGGAGGAGTCATTTAGTGAGTTTTGAGTAAAATCCAATCGTTAGAAGTATGGAATAGACCAACCACTCCAATTAGGAACGAACTGCCTTTGAACTTGAATTGTCCAATTTCTCACAACTATTGATTGCGGATCGAGCCCCAAACCTGGGAAACATTATAATATGGTGTGAGGAGTCATTTGGTGAGTCTTGAGTGAAATCCAATCGCTAGAAGTATGGAATACACCAACCACTCCAACTAGGAAAGAACTGTCGTTGAAATTGAATTGACCAATTTCTCACACCTGTTGAATTCGGATCGAGCCCAAAACTTGGGCATCATCATAATATGGTGGGAGGAGTTATTTGGTGAGTTTTGAGTGAAACCCCATCGCTAGAAGTATGGAATACACCAACCACTCCAATTAGGAAAGAACTGTCGTTGAAATTGAATTGACCAATTTCTAACACCTATTGAATTAGGATCGAGCCCAAAACTTGGGCAACATCATAATATGGTGGGAGGAGGCATTTGCTGAGTTTTGAGTGAAATCCAATCGCTAGAAGTATGGAAAACACCAACCACTCCAATTAGGAACGAACTGCCGTTGAACATGAATTGTCCAATTTGGAAGACCTATTGATTTCGGATCGAGCCCCAAACCTGGGCAACATCATAATATGGTCGGAGGAGTCATTTGGTGAGTTTTGAGTGAAATCCAATCGCTAGAAGTATGGAATACACCAACCACTCCAATTAGGAAAGAACTGTCGTTGAAATTAAATTGATCAATTTCTCACACCTGTTGAATTCGGATCGAGCCCAAAACTTGGGCAACATCATAATATGGTGGGAGGAGTCATTTGGTGAGTTTTGAGTGAAATCCAATCGCTAGAAGTGTGGAATACACCAACCACTCCAATTAGGAACGAACTGCCGTTGAACTTGAATTGTCCAATTTCTCACACCTATTGAATTCGGATTGAGCCCAAAACTTGGGCAACATAATAATATGGTGGCAGGAGTCATTTGGTGAGTTTCGAGTGAAATCCAATCGCTAGAAGTATGGAATACACCAACCACTCCAATTAGGAACGAACTACCGTTGAACTTGAATTGTAAAATTTCGAACACCTATTGATTTCGGATCGCGCCCAAAACTTGGGCAACATCATAATATGGTGGGTGGAGTCATTTGGTCAGTTTTGAGTGAAATCCAATCGCTAGAAGTATGGAATACACCAACCACTCCAATTAGGAACGAACTGCCGTTATACTTGAATCGTCCGATTTCTCACACCTATTGATTTCGGATCGAGCCCAAAACTTGGGCAACATCCTAATATGGTGGGAGGAGTCATTTGGTGAGTTTTGAGTGAAATCCAATCACTAGAATTATGGAATACACCAGCCACTCCAATTAGGAAAGAACTGTCGTTGAAATTGAATTGACCAATTTCTCACACATGTTGAATTCGGATCGAGCCCAAAACATGGGCAACATCATAATATGGTGGGAGGAGTCATTTGGTGAGTTTTGAGTGAAATCCAATAGCTAGAAGTATGGAATACACCAACCACTCCAATTAGGAAAGAACTGTCGTTGAAATTGAATTGACCAATTTCTCACACCTATTGAATTCGGATCGAGCCCAAAACTTGGGCAACATCATAATATGGTGGGAGGAGTCAATTGCTGAGTTTTGAGTGAAATCCAATCGCTAGAAGTATGGAAAACACCAACCACTCCAATTAGGAACGAACTGCCGTTGAACTTGGATTGTCCAATTTGGAACACCTATTGATTTCGGATCGAGCCCAAAACTTGGGCAACATCATATTATGGTGGGAGGAGTCATTTGGTGAGTTTTGAGTGAAATCCAATCGCTAGAAGTATGGAATACACCAACCCCTCCAATTTGGAAAGAATTGTCGTTGAAATTGAATTGACCAATTTCTCACACCTGTTGAATTCGGATCGAGCCCAAAACTTGGGCAACAACATAATATGGAGGGAGGAGTCATTTGGTGAGTTTTGAGTGAAATCCAATCGCTAGAAGTATGGAATACACCAACCACTCCAATTAGGAAAGAATTGTCGTTGAAATTGAATTGACCAATTTCTCACACCTGTTGAATTCGGATCGAGCCCAAAACTTGGGCAACATCATAATATGGTGGGAGGAGTCATTTGGTGAGTTTTGAGTGAAATCCAATCGCTAGAAGTATGGATACACCAACCACTCCAATTAGGAAAGAACTGTTGTTGAAATTGAATTGACCAATTTCCCACACCAATTGAATTCGGATCGACGCCAAAACTTGGGCAACATCATAATATGGTGGGAGGAGGCATTTGCTGAGTTTTGAGTGAAATCCAATCGCTAGAAGTATGGAAAACACCAACCACTCCAATTTGGAACGAACTGCCGTTGAACTTGAATTGTCCAATTTGGAACACCTATTGATTTCGGATCGAGCCCAAAACTTGGGCAACATCATAATATGGTGGGAGGAGTCATTTGGTTAGTTTTGAGTGAAATCCAATCGCTAGAAGTATGGAATACACCAACCACTCCAATTAGGAACGAACTGCCGTTGAAATTGAATTATCCAATTTCTCACACCTATTAATTTCTGATCGAGCCCAAAACTTGGGCAACATCATAATATGGTGGGAGGAGTCATTTGGTGAGTTTTGAGTGAGAAATCCATTCGCTAGACGTATGGAATACACCAACCACTCCAATTAGGAACGAACCGTCGTTGAAATTGAATTGACCCATTTCTCACACCTATTGATTTCGGATCGAGCCCAAAACTTGGGCAAGATCATAATATGGTGTGGCGAGTCATTTGGTGAGTTTTGAATAAAATCCAATCGCTAGAAGTGTGGAATACACCAACCACTCCAGTTAGGAACGAACTGCAGTTGAACTTGAATTGACCAATTTGGAACACGTATTGATTTCGGATCGAGCCCAAAACTTGGGCAACATCATAATATGGTGGGAGGAGTCATTTGGTGAGTTTTCAGTGAAATCCAATCGCTAGAAGTATGGAATACACCAACCACTCCAATTAGGAACGAACTGCCATTGAACTTGAATTGTCCAATTTCTCACACCTATTGATTTCGTATCGAGCCCCAAACATGGGCAACATCAAAATATGGTGGGAGGAGTCATTTGGTGAGTTTTGAGTGAAATCCAATCGCTAGAAGTATGGAATACACCAACCACTCCAATTAGGAACGAACTGCCACTGAACTTGAATTGTCCAATTTGGAACACCTATTGATTTCTGATCGAGCCCAAAACTTGAGCAACATCATAATATGGTGGGAGGAGTCATTTGGTGAGTTTTGATTGAAATCCAATCGCTAGAAGTATGGAATACACCAACCACTCCAATTAGGAACGAACTGCCGTTGAACATGAATTGTCTAATTTGGAACACCTATTGATTTCGGATCAAGCCCAAAACTTGGGCAACATCATAATATGGGGGGAGGAGTCATTTGGTGAGTTTTGTGTGAAATCCAACCGCTAGAAGTATGGAATACACCAACCACTCCAATTAGGAACGAACTGCCGTTGAACTTGAATTGTCCAATTTCTCACACCTATTGATTTCTGATCCAGCCCAAAACTTGGGCAACATCGTAATACGGTGGGAGGAGTCGTTTGGTGAGTTTTGAGTGAAATCCAATCGCTAGAAGTATGGAATACACCAACCACTCCAATTAGGAACGAACTGCCACTGAACTTGAATTGTCCAATTTCTCACAGCTATTGATTTCGGATCGAGCCCCAAACTTGGGCAACATCATATTACGGTGGGAGGAGTCATTTGGTGAGTTTTGAGTGAAATCCAATTGCTAGAAGTATGTAATACACCAACTACTCCAATTAGGAACGAACTGCCGTTGAACATGAATTGTCCAATTTGGAACACCTATTGATTTCGGATCGAGCCCAAAACTTGGGCAACATCATAATATGGTGGGAGGAGTCATTTGGTGAGTTTTGAGTGAAATCCAATCGCTAGAAGTATGGAATACACCAACCACTCCAATAAGGAACGAACTGCCGTTGAACTTGAATTGTACAATTTCTCACAGCTATTGATTTCGGATCGAGCCCCAAACTTGGGCAACATCATATTACGGTGGGAGGAGTCATTTGGTGAGTTTTGAGTGAAATCCAATTGCTAGAAGTATGTAATACACCAACTACTCCAATTACGAACGAACTGTCGTTGAAATTGAATTGACCAATTTCTCACACCTATTGGTTTCGGATCGAGCCCAAAACTTGGGCAACATCCTAATATGGTGGGAGGAGTCATTTGGTGAGTTTTGAGTGAAATCCAATCGCTAGAAGTATGGAATACACCAACCACTCCAATTAGGAACGAACTGCCACTGAACTTGAATTGTCCAATTTGGAACACCTATTGATTTCTGATCGAGCCCAAAACTTGAGCAACATCATAATACGGTGGGAGGAGTCATTTGGTGAGTTTTGAGTGAAATCCAATCTCTAGAAGTGTGGAACACACCAACCACTCCAATTAGGAACGAACTGCCGTTGAAATTGAATTGCCCAATTTCTCACACGTATTGATTTCTGATCGAGCCCAAAATTTGGGCAACATCATAATATGGTGGGAGGAGTCATTTTGTAAGTTTTGAGTGAATTCCAATCGCTAGAAGTATGGAATACACCAACCACTCCAATTAGGAACGAACTGCCGTTGAACTTGAATTGTCCAATTTCTCACACCTATTGATTTCGGATCGAGCCCAAAACTTGGGCAACGTCATAATACGGTGGGAGGAGTGATTTGGTGAGTTTTGAGTGAAATCCAATCGCTAGAAGTATGGAATACACCAAGCACTCCAATTAGGAACGAACTGCCGTTGAACTTGAATTGTCCAATTTCTAACACCTATTTATTTCGGGTCGAGCCCCAAACTTGGGCAACATCATAATATGGTGGGAGGAGTCATTTGGTGAGTTTTGATTGAAATCCAATCGCTAGAAGTATGGAATACACCAACCACTCCAATTAGGAACGAAATGCCGTTGAAATTTAATTGACCAATTTCCCACACCTATTGATTTCGGATCGAGCCCAAAACTTGGGCAACATCATAATATGGTGGGAGGAGTCATTTGGTGAGTTTTGAGTGAAATCCAATCGCTAGAAGTATGGAATACACCAACCACTCCAATTAGGAACGAACTGCCACTGAACTTGAATTGTCCAATTTCTCACAGCTATTGATTTCGGATCGAGCCCCAAACTTGGGCAACATCATATTACGGTGGGAGGAGTCATTTGGTGAGTTTTGAGTGAAATCCAATTGCTAGAAGTATGTAATACACCAACTACTCCAATTAGGAACGAACTGCCGTTGAACATGATTTGTCCAATTTGGAACACCTATTGATTTCGGATCGAGCCCAAAACTTGGGCAACATCATAATATGGTGGGAGGAGTCATTTGGTGAGTTTTGAGTGAAATCCAATCGCTAGAAGTATGGAATACACCAACCACTCCAATAAGGAACGAACTGCCGTTGAACTTGAATTGTACAATTTCTCACAGCTATTGATTTTCGTATCGAGCCCCAAACTTGGGCAACATCATATTACGGTGGGAGGAGTCATTTGGTGAGTTTTGAGTGAAATCCAATTGCTAGAAGTATGTAATACACCAACTACTCCAATTACGAACGAACTGTCGTTGAAATTGAATTGACCAATTTCTCACACCTATTGATTTCGGATCGAGCCCAAAACTTGGGCAACATCCTAATATGGTGGGAGGAGTCATTTGGTGAGTTTTGAGTGAAATCCAATCGCTAGAAGTATGGAATACACCAACCACTCCAATTAGGAACGAACTGCCACTGAACTTGAATTGTCCAATTTGGAACACCTATTGATTTCTGATCGAGCCCAAAACTTGAGCAACATCATAATACGGTGGGAGGAGTCATTTGGTGAGTTTTGAGTGAAATCCAATCTCTAGAAGTGTGGAACACACCAACCACTCCAATTCGGAACGAACTGCCGTTGAAATTGAATTGCCCAATTTCTCACACGTATTGATTTCTGATCGAGCCCAAAACTTGGGCAACATCATAATATGGTGGGAGGAGTCATTTTGTAAGTTTTGAGTGAATTCCAATCGCTAGAAGTATGGAATACACCAACCACTCCAATTAGGAACGAACTGCCGTTGAACTTGAATTGTCCAATTTCTCACACCTATTGATTTCGGATCGAGCCCAAAACTTGGGCAACGTCATAATACGGTGGGAGGAGTGATTTGGTGAGTTTTGAATGAAATCCAATCGCTAGAAGTATGGAATACACCAAGCACTCCAATTAGGAACGAACTGCCGTTGAACTTGAATTGTCCAATTTCTAACACCTATTTATTTCGGGTCGAGCCCCAAACTTGGGCAACATCATAATATGGTGGGAGGAGTCATTTGGTGAGTTTTGAGTGAAATCCAATCGCTAGAAGTATGGAATACACCAACCACTCCAATTAGGAACGAAATGCCGTTGAAATTTAATTGACCAATTTCCCACACCTATTGATTTCGGATCGAGCCCAAAACTTGGGCAACATCATAATATGGTGGGAGGAGTCATTTGGTGAGTTTTGAGTGAAATCCAATCGCTAGAAGTATGGAATACACCAACCACTCCAATTAGGAACGAACTGCCGTTGAACTTGAATTGTCCAATTTCTCACACCTATTGATTTCGGATCGAGCCCAAAACTTGGGCAGCATCATAATACGGTGGGAGGAGTGATTTGGTGAGTTTTGAGAGAAATCCAATCGCTAGAAGTATGGAATACACCAACCACTCCAGTTAGGAACGAACTGCCGTTGAACTTGAATTGTCCAATTTGGAACACCTATTGATTTCGGATCGAGCCCAAAACTTGGGCAACAACATAATATGGTGGGAGGTGTCATTTGGTGAGTTTTGAGTGAAATCCAATCGCTAGAAGTATGGAATACACCAACCACTCCAATTAGGAACGAACTGCCGTGGAACTTGAATTGTCCAATTTGGAACACTTATTGATTTCGAATCGAGCGCAAAACTTGGAAAACATCATAATATGGTGGGAGGAGTCCTTTGGTGAGTTTTGAGTGAAATCCAATCGCTAGTAGTATGGAATACACCAACCACTCCAATTTGGAACGAACTGCCGTTGAACTTGAATTGTCCAATTTCTCACAACTATGGATTTCGGATCGAGCCCAAAACTTGGGCAACAAGATACTATGGTCGGAGGGGTGTTGCGTAGATACAGCTGCACCAAAATGGATTCAGTTGCATCCTCAACTTGTGATACTCGCAAGTGCACGAGTCGTTTGGTAGTATAGCATATGTAAGTGCGAGGTCGATCCCACGAGGATTGGTGATTGAATGATTCAATTCATTTTCCCTACACAAAACAGAAATGAAAAAGAAAGGAAATAAATAAAACAAGGAAGAAAGAAAATAACTAACTCAAGTAGATAAGTTCCCAAGTTCAATTAGATTAACGGATTGATTCTAGCTAATGTATGATTAAGCCATGGTGTGTTGTCTAACCTAAAATTAAGCATTAGGAACCCATTAAGCATAGAAGAACAATTTAAACAACCAAGCATGTATCTAATCCCGGTTGTCGAATGTCCATACATACTCTTCCTATTCATAGTTCAATTCGAATTAAAGCATGGTGTATACTCTTAATTCAAACCAAGATAGCTAACATGCAAGCCTTAATGGTGATCAATCATTCAAACTAGCATATTAACTTATAAGCATAATGAATAAGAACATGAACCATAATTGAAACTTGGAAACTAATCAAACTTGAGACTAAAGAAAAGAATTTACATAATGATTAAAATTAAAGTAGAACTTGGAAAGACTTAAAGGAAAATTTAGTAAAAGGATTTTTGTTACAATCAATTGAGAACTAGAAAGGAAAACTAAGAGAATTTGAGGGAGAGAAGGGAAGGGAGCTCTAGAGAAGTGTTTGAGAGCTCCCCCCCTTGGGGTGTGTTTACAAGCTTGGGAAACCTCACTATATATAGGCCTAAGGAAGCTGAAAATCTGAATTAAGTATGGCTAATGCATACAACACTTGTTTTATAAAATCTGAAATGGTTGATGCACTTCACTAATGCATACAACACTTGCATTATAAAATCTGAAATGGTTGATGCACTTCACTAATAAATCCCACCAGCAGCCCTAGCTCATCTTCATGTCACCATGACCAAGCTTCCAACCAGAAATAATAGCTCATCCTGAGGTCAGCATGACCAGAAACTTCAAGGGCTTACGAATTGGGCTTCCCTTAAGCAAAGTAAGACTTTAAGCACTCAAACTTGAAGTTCAGAATGTCTTCTTTCCAGCCATATATCATTTGGGCCAATCCAAGGTCGGAGGAGGAAGTTAAGGCCAAAACAAATTGCTAACTCATTTTGCGTGCTGATAAAATCCATCCTGAGCATGGCTCTGTGTTTGCTAGGTGACAGACTCCAGATTTATCCAATGGGGCTGCATTTTGGATATGTTATATTATACACCCATTGGAACAACTTTCATGAAGAATGTGGCCTCATCCGAGCTATGTAGGTTGCTGAAACAAAGCTTGAAATATGACCTACGAAACTGGGCTGGCAGGGGACTGTAGCCAAAATTGAGTTTGTCTTTAAGCTCTTCATCCATTCATCCAAATTAGGCCCTAACATGCATGGATTGCATTATTTACTATCCAAAGCCATCATTATTACCTAAAGCTCAATGAACTGAAAGAGAAACACAAAAAGGATTAAAAGCACAAGTTTAACTCAAAAACATAACCAAATCATAAGCTAGAAGGGTACAAAATGATATACAATTATGAACCGATCAAGGGGTCAATTGGTGAGTTTTGGGTGAAATCCGATCGCTAGAAGTATGGAATACACCAACCACTCCAATTAGGAACGAACTGCCGTTGAACTTGAATTGTCCAATTTGGAACACCTATTGATTTCGGATCGAGCCCAAAACTTGGGCAACATCAAAATATGGTGGGAGGAGTCATTTGGTGAGTTTTGAGTGAAATCCAATCGATAGAAGTATGGAATAAACCAACCACTCCAATTAGGAACGAACTGCCGTTGAACTTGAATTATCCAATTTGGAACACCTATTGATTTCGGATCGAGCCCCGAACTTGGGCAACATCATAATATGGTGGGGGGAGACATTTGGTGAGTTTTGAGTGAAATCCAATCGCTAGAAATATGGAATACACCAACCACTCCAATTAGGAACGAACTGCTGTTGAACTTGAATTGTCCAATTTCTCACACCTATTGATTTTGGATCGAGCCCCAAACTTGGGCAACATCATAATATGGTGGGAGGAGTCATTTTGTGAGTTTTGAGTGAAATCCAATTGCTAGAAGTACGGAATACACCAACCACTCCAATTAGGAACGAACTGTCGTTGAACTTGAATTGTCCAATTTCTCACAACCATTGATTTCGGATCGAGCCCAAAACTTGGGCAACATCATAATATGGGGGGAGGAGTCATTTGGTGAGTTTTGAGTTAAATCCAATCGCTAGAAGTATGGAATACACCAACCACCCCAATTTGGAACGAACTGCCGTTGAACTTTAATTGTCCAATTTCTCACACCTATTGATTTCGGATCGAGGCCAAAACTTGGGCAACATCATAATATGGTGGGAGGAGTCATTTGGTGAGTTTTGAGTGAAATCCAATCGCTAGAAGTATGGAATACACCAACCACTCCAATTAGGAACGAACTGCCGTTGAACATGAATTGTCCAATTTGGAACACCTATTGATTTCGGATCGAGCCCAAAACTTGGGCAACATCATAATATGGTGGGAGGAGTCATTTGGTGAGTTTTGAGAGAAATCCAATCGCTAGAAGTATGGAATACACCAACCACTCCAATTAGGAACGAACTGCCGTTGAACTTGAATTGTCCAATTTGGAACACCTATTGATTTCGGATCGAGCCCAAAACTGGGGCAACATCATAATATGGTGGGAGGAGTCGTTTGGTGAGTTTTGAGTGAAATCCAATCCCTAGAAGTATGGAATACACCAACCACTCCAATTAGGAACGAACTGTCGTTGAACTTGAATTGTCCAATTTCTCACACCTATTGATTTCGGATCAAGCCCCAAACTTGGGCAACATCATAATATAGTGAGAGGAGTCATTTGGTGAGTTTTGAGTGAAATCCAATCGCTAGATGTATGGAATACACCAACCACTCCAATTAGGAAGGAACTGCCGTTGAACTTGAATTGTCCAATTATTCACACCTATTGATTTCGGATCGAGCCCAAAACTTGGGCAATATCATAATATGGTGGGAGGAGTCCTTTGGTGAGTTTTGAGTGAAATCCAATCGCTAGAAAAGTGGAATACACCAGCCACTCCAATTAGGAACGAACTGCCGTAGAACTTGAATTGTCCAACTTGGAACACCTATTGATTTCAGATCGAGCCCAAAACTTGGGCAACATCATAATATGGTGGGAGGAGTCAATTGGTGAGTTTTGAGTGAAATCCAATCGCTAGAAGTATGGAATACACCAACCACTCCAATTAGGAATGAACTGTCGTTGAACTTGAATTGTCCAATTTCTCACACCTATTGATTTCGGATCGAGCCCAAAACTTGGGCAACATCATAATACGGTGGGAGGAGTCATTTGGTGAGTTTTGAGAGAAATCCAATCGCTAGAATAGGGAATACACCAACCACTCCAATTAGGAACGAACTGCCGTTGAACTTGAATTGTCCAATTTGGAATACCTATTGATTTCGGATCGAGCCCAAAACTTGGGCAACATCATAATATGGTGGGGGGAGTCATTTGGTGAGTTTTGAGTGAAATCCAATCGCTAGAAGTATGGAATACACCAACCACTCCAATTAGGAACGAACTGCCGTTGAACTTGAATTGTCCAATTTGGAACACCTATTGATTTCGGATCAAACCCCAAACTTGGGCACCATCATAATATAGTGAGAGGAGTCATTTGGTGAGTTTTGAGTGAAATCCAATCGCTAGATGTATGGAATACACCAACCACTCCAATTAGGAACGAACTACCGTTGAACTTGAATTGTCCAATTATTTACACCTGTTGATTTCGGATCGAGCCCAAAACTTGGGCAACATCATAATATGGTGGGAGGAGTCCTTTGGTGAGTTTTGAGTGAAATCCAATCGCTAGAAGTGTGGAATACACGAACCACTCCAATTAGGAACGAACTGCCGTTGAACTTGAATTGTGCAATTTCGAACACCTATTGATTTTGGATCGAGCCCAAAACTTGGGCAACATCATAATATGGTGGGAGGAGTGAATTGGTGAGTTTTGAGTGAAATCCAATCGCTAGAAGTATGGAATACACCAACCACTCCAATTAGGAACGAACTGCCGTTGAACTTGAATTGTCCAATTTCTCACACCTATTGATTTCGGATCGAGCCCAAAACTTGGGCAACATCACAATATGGTGGGAGGAGTCATTTGGTGAGTTTTGAGTGAAATCCAATCGCTAGAAGTATGGAATACACCAACCACTCCAATTAGGAACGAACTGCCGTTGAACTTGAATTGTCCAATTTGGAACACCTATTGATTTCGGATCGAGCCCCAAACTTGGGCAACTTCATAATATGGTGGGAGGAGTCATTTGGTGAGTTTTGAGTTTAATCCAATCGCTAGAAATATGGAATACACCAACCACTCCAATTAGGAACGAACTGCCGTTGAACTTGAGTTGTCCAATTTCTCACACCTATTGATTTCGGATCGAGCCCCAAACTTGGGCAACATCATAATATGGTGGGAGGAGTCATTTGGTGAGTTTTGAGTGAAATCCAATCGCTAGAAGTATGGAATACACCAACCACTCCAATTAGGAATGAACTGTCGTTGAACTTGAATTGTCCAATTTCTCACACCTATTGATTTCGGATCGAGCCCAAAACTTGGGCAACATCATAATACGGTGGGAGGAGTCATGTGGTGAGTTGTGAGAGAAATCCAATCGCTAGAATAGGGAATGCACCAACCACTCCAATTAGGAACGAACTGCCGTTGAACTTGAATTGTCCAATTTGGAATAACTATTGATTTCGGATCGAGCCCAAAACTTGGGCAACATCATAATATGGTGGGGGGAGTCATTTGGTGAGTTTTGAGTGAAATCCAATCGCTAGAAGTATGGAATACACCAACCACTCCAATTAGGAACGAACTGCCGTTGAACTTGAATTGTCCAATTTCTCACACCTATTGATTTCGGATCGATGCCAAAACTTGGGCAACATCATAATATGGTGGGAGGAGTCATTTGGTGAGTTTTGTGTGAAATCCAATTGCTAGAAGTATGGAATACACCAACCACTCCAATTAGGAACGAACTGCCGTTGAACCTGAATTGTCCAATTTCTCACACCTATTGATTTCGGATCGAGCCCCAAACTTGGGCAACATCATAATATGGTGGGAGGAGTCATTTGGTGAGTTTTGAGTGAAATCCAATCGCTAGACATATGGAATACACCAACCACTCCAATTAGGAACGAACTGCCGTTGAACTTGAATTGTCCAATTTCTCACACCTATTGATTTCGGATCGGGCCCAAAACTTGGGCAACATCATAATATGGTGGGAGGAGTCATTTGGAGAGTTTTGAGTGAAATCCAATCGCTAGAAGTATGGAATACACCAACCACTCCAATTAGGAACGAACTGCCGTTGAACTTGAATTGTCCAATTTGGAACACCTATTGATTTCGGATCGAGCCCAAAACTTGGGCAACATCATAATATGGTGGGAGGAGTCATCTGGTGAGTTTTAAGTGAAATCCAATCGCTATAAGTATGGAATACACCAACCACTCCAATTAGGAACGAACTGCCGTTGAACTTGAATTGTCCAATTTCTCACACCTATTGATTTCGGATCGAGTCCAAACTTGGGCAACATCATAATATGGTGGGAGGAGTCATTTGGTGAGTTTTGAGTGAAATCCAATCGCTAGAAGTATGGAATACACCAACCACTCCAATTTGGAACGAACTGCCGTTGAACTTGAATTGTCCAATTTGGAACACCTATTGATTTCGGATCAAGCCCAAAACTTGGGCAACAACATAATATGGTGGGAGGAGTCATTTGGTCAGTTTTGAGTGAAATCCAATCGCTAGAAGTATGGAATACAGCGACCACTCCAGTTAGGAACGAACTGCCGTTGAACTTGAATTGTCCAATTATTCACACCTATTGATTTCGGATCGAGCCCAAAACTTGGGCAACATCATAATATGGTGGGAGGAGTCCTTTGGTGAGTTTTGAGAGAAACCCAATCGCTAGAAGTATGGAATACACCAACCACTCCAATTCGGAACGAACTGCCGTTGAACTTAAATTGTCCAATTTCTCACACCTATTGATTTCGGATCGAGCCCAAAACTTGGGAAACATCATGATATGGTGGGAGGAGTCATTTGGTTAGTTTTGAGTAAAATCCAATCGCTAGAAGTATGGAATACACCAACCACTCCAATTAGGAACGAACTGCCGTTGCACTTGAATTGTCCAATTTCTTTCACCTATTGATTTCGGATTGTGCCCAAAACTTGGGCAACATCAAAATATGGTGGGAGTAGTCATTTGGTGAGTTTTGGGTGAAATCCAATCGCTAGAAGTATGGAATACACCAACCACTCCAATTAGGAACGAACTGCCGTTGAACTTGAATTGTCCAATTTGGAACACCTATTGATTTCGTATCGAGCCCCAAACTTGGGCAACGTCATAATGTGGTGGGAGGAGTCATTTGGTGAGTTTTCAGTGAAATCCAATCGCTAGAAGTATGGAATACACCAACCACTCCAATTAGGAACGAACTGCCGTTGAACTTGAATTGTCCAATTTCGAACACCTATTGATTTCGGATCGAGCCCAAAACTTGGGCAACAACATAATATGGTTGGAGGAGTCATTTGGTCAGTTTTGAGTGAAATCCAATCACTAGAAGTATGGAATACACCAACCACTCCAATTAGGAACGAACTACCGTGGAACTTGAATTGTCCAATTTCTCACTGCTATTGATTTCGGATCGAGCCCAAAACTTGGGCAACATCATAATATGTTTTGAGGAGTCATTTGGTGAGTTTTGAGTGAAATCCAATCGCTAGAAGTGTGGAATACACCAACCACTCCAATTAGGAACGAACTGCCGTTGAACTTGAATTGTCCAATTTCTCACATCTATTGATTTCGGATCGAGCCCAAAACTTGGGCAACATTATAATATGGTGGGAGGATTCAGTTGGTGAGTTTTGAGTGAAATCCAATCGCTAGAAGTATGGAATACACCAACCACTCCAATTAGGAACGAACTGCCGTTGAACTTGAATTGTCCAATTTCTCACAACTATGGATTTCGGATCGAGCCCAAAACTTGGGCAACATGATAATATGGTGGGAGGGGTCATTTGCTGAGTTTTGGGTGAAATGCAATCGCTAGAAGTATGGAATACACCAACCACTCCAATTAGGAACGAACTGCCGTTGAACTTGAATTGTCCAATTTCGAACACCTATTGATTTCGGATCGGGCCCAAAACTTGGGCAACTTAATAATATGGTGGGAGGAGTCATTTGGTGAGTTTTGAGTGAAATCCAATCGCTAGAAGTATGGAACACACCAACCACTCCAATTAGGAACGAACTGCCGTTGAACTTGAATTGTCCAATTTCTCACAACTATGGATTTCGGATCGAGCCCAAAACTTGGGCAACATGATAATATGGTCGGAGGGGTCATTTGGTGAGTTTTGGGTGAAATCCAATCGCTAGAAGTATGGAATACACCAACCACTCCAATTAGGAACGAACTGCCGTTGAACTTTTATTGTCCAATTTCTCACATCTATTTATTTCGGATCGAGCCCAAAACTTGGGCAACAATATAATATGGTGGGAGGAGTCATTTGGTGAGTTTTGAGTGAAATCCAATCGCTAGAAGTACGGAATACACGAACCACTCCAATTAGGAACGAACTGTAGCTGAACTTGAATTGTCCAATTTCTCACAACCATTTATATCGGATCGAGCCCAAAACTTGAGCAACATCATAGTATGGTGGGAGGAGTCATTTGGTGATTTTTGAGTGAAATCCAATCGATAGAAGTTTGGAATACACCAACCACTCCAATTAGGAACGAACTGCCGCTGAACTTGAATTGTCCAATTTCTCACACCTATTGATTTCGGATCTAGCCCAAAACTTGGGCAACTTAATAATATGGTGGGAGGAGTCTTTTGGTGAGTTTTGAGTGAAATCCAATCGCTAGAAGTATGGAATACACCAACCACTTCAATTAGGAACGAACTGCCGTTGAACTTGAATTGTCCAATTTCTCACACCTATTGATTTCAGATCGAGCCCAATACCTGGGCAACATAATAATATGGTGGGAGGGGTTATTTGGTGAGTTTTGGGTGAAATCCAATCGCTACAAGTATGGAATACCCCAACCACTCCAATTAGGAACGAACTGCCGTTGAACTTGAATTGTCCAATTTCTTTCACCTATTCATTTCGGATCGTGCCCAAAACTTGGGCAACATCATAATATGGTGGGAGGAGTCATTTGGTGAGTTTTGAGTGAAATCCAATCGCTAGAAGTATGGAATACACCAACCACTCCAATTAGGAACGAACTGCCGTTGAACTTGAATTGTCCAATTTCTCACACCTATTGATTTCGGATCGAGCCCAAAACCTTGGCAACATAATAATATGGTGGGAGGGGTCATTTGGTGAGTTTTCGGTGAAATCCAATCGCTAGAAGTATGCAATACACCAACCACTCCAATTTGAAACGAACTGCTGTTGAACTTGAATTGTCCAATTTCTTTCACCTATTGATTTCGGATCGTGCCCAAAACCTGGGCAACATCATAATATAGTGGGAGTAGTCATTTGGTGAGTTTTGAGTGAAATCCAGTCGCTAGAAGTATGGAATGCACCAACCATTCCAATTAGGAACGAACTGCCGTTGAACTTGAATTGTCCAATTTCTCACATCTATTGATTTCGGATCGGGCCCAAAACTTGGGAAACTTCATAATATGGTGGGAGGAGTCATTTGGTGAGTTTTGAGTGAAATCCAATCGCTAGAAGTACGGAATACACCAACCACTCCAATTAGGAACGAACTGTCGTTGAACTTGAATTGTCCAATTTCTCACACCTATTTATTTCGGATCGAGCCCAAAACTTGGGCAACATCGTGATATGGTGGGAGGGGTCATTTCGTGAGTTTTAAGAAAAATCCAATCGCTAGAAGTACGGAATACACCAACCACTCCAATTAGGAACGAACTGCCGTTGAACTTGAATTGTCCAATTTCTCACACCTATTGATTTCGGATCGAGCCCAAAACTTGGGCAATATCGTAATATGGTGGTAAGGATCATTTTGTGAGTTTTGAGTGAAATCCAATCGCTAGAAGTACGGAATACACCAACCACTCGAATTTGGAACGAACTGCCGTTGAACTTGAATTGTCCAATTTCTCACACCTATTGATTTCGGATCGGGCCCAAAACTTGGGCAACTTCATAATATGGTGGGAGGAGTCATTTGGTGAGTTTTGAGTGAAATCCAATCGCTAGAAGTATGGAATACACCAACCACTCCAATTAGGAACGAGCTGCCGTTGAACTTGAATTGTCCAATTTCTCACACCTATTGATTTCGGATCGAGCCCAAAACTTGGACAATATCGTAATATGGTGGTAAGGATCATTTTGTGAGTTTTGAGTGAAATCCAATCGCTAGAAGTACGGAATACACCAACCACTCGAATTTGGAACGAACTGCCGTTGAACTTGAATTGTCCAATTTCTCACACCTATTGATTTCAGATCGAGCCCAAAACCTGGGCAACATAATAATATGGTGGGAGGGGTTATTTGGTGAGTTTTGGGTGAAATCCAATCGCTACAAGTATGGAATACCCCAACCACTCCAATTAGGAACGAACTGCCGTTGAACTTGAATTGTCCAATTTCTTTCACCTATTCATTTCGGATCGTGCCCAAAACTTGGGCAACATCATAATATGGTGGGAGGAGTCATTTGGTGAGTTTTGAGTGAAATCCAATCGCTAGAAGTGTGGAATACACCAACCACTCCAATTAGGAACGAACTGCCGTTGCACTTGAATTGTCCAATTTCTTTCACCTATTGATTTCGGATTGTGCCCAAAACTTGGGCAACATCAAAATATGGTGGGAGTAGTCATTTGGTGAGTTTTGAGTGAAATCCAGTCGCTAGAAGTATGGAAAGCACCAACCATTCCAATTAGGAACGAACTGCCGTTGAAATTGAATTGTCCAATTTCTCACACCTATTGATTTTGGATCGGGCCCAAAACTTGGGAAACTTCATAATAAGGTGGGAGGAGTCATTTGGTGAGTTTTGAGTGAAATCCAATCGCTAGAAGTATGGAATACACCAACCACTCCAATTAGGAACGAGCTACCGTTGAACTTGAATTGTCCAATTTCTCACACCTATTGATTTCAGATCGAGCTCAAAACTTGGCCAACATGATAATATGGTGGGAGGGGTCATTTGGTGAGTTTTGGGTGAAATCCAATCGCTAGAAGTATGGAATACACCAACCACTCCAATTAGGAACGAACTGCCGTTGAACTTGAATTGTCCAATTTCTCACACCTATTGACTTCGGATCGGGCCCAAAACTTGGGCAACTTAATAATATGGTGGGAGGAGTCATTTGGTGAGTTTTGAGTGAAATCCAATCGCTAGAAGTATGGAATACACCAACCACTCCAATTAGGAACGAACTGCCGTTGCACTTGAATTGTCCAATTTCTTTCACCTATTGATTTCGGATTGTGCCCAAAACTTGGGCAACATCAAAATATGGTGGGAGTAGTCATTTGGTGAGTTTTGGGTGAAATCCAATCGCTAGAAGTATGGAATACACCAACCACTCCAATTAGGAACGAACTGCCGTTGAACTTGAATTGTCCAATTTCTCACACCTATTGACTTCGGATCGGGCCCAAAACTTGGGCAACTTAATAATATGGTGGGAGGAGTCATTTGGTGAGTTTTGAGTGAAATCCAATCGCTAGAAGTATGGAATACACCAACCTCTCCAATTAGGAACGAACTGCCGTTGCACTTGAATTGTCCAATTTCTTTCACCTATTGATTTCGGATTGTGCCCAAAACTTGGGCAACATCAAAATATGGTGGGAGTAGTCATTTGGTGAGTTTTGAGTGAAATCCAGTCGCTAGAAGTATGGAAAGCACCAACCATTCCAATTAGGAACGAACTGCCGTTGAACTTGAATTGTCCAATTTCTCACACCTATTGATTTTGGATCGGGCCCAAAACTTGGGAAACTTCATAATAAGGTGGGAGGAGTCATTTGGTGAGTTTTGAGTGAAATCCAATCGCTAGAAGTATGGAATACACCAACCACTCCAATTAGGAACGAGCTACCGTTGAACTTGAATTGTCCAATTTCTCACACCTATTGATTTCGGATCGAGCCCAAAACGTGGGAAACATAATAATATGGTGGGAGGGGTCATTCGGTGAGTTTTCGGTGAAATCCAATCGCTACAAGTATGGAATACACCATCCACTCCAATTTGGAACGAACTGCTGTTGAACTTGAATTGTCCAATTTCTTTCACCTATTGATTTCGGATCGTGCCCAAAACCTGGGCAACATCATAATATGGTGGGAGTAGTCATTTGGTGAGTTTTGAGTGAAATCCAGTCGCTAGAAGTATGGAATGCACCAACCATTCCAATTAGTAACGAACTGCCGTTGAACTTGAATTGTCCAATTTCTCACACCTATTGATTTCGGATCGGGCCCAAAACTTGGGAAACTTTATAATAAGGTGGGAGGAGTCATTTGGTGAGTTTTGAGTGAAATCCAATCGCTAGAAGTGTGGAATACACCAACCACTCCAATTAGGAACGAACTGTCGTTGAACTTGAATTGTCCAATTTCTCACACCTATTGATATCGGATCGAGCCCAAAACTTGGGCAACATCATAATATGGTGGGAGGAGTCATTTGGTGAGTTTTGAGTGAAATCCAATCACTAGAAGTATGGAATACACCAACCACCCCAATTAGGAACGAACTGTCGTTGAACTTGAATTGTCCAATTTCTCACACCTATTAATATCGTATCGAGCCAAAAACTTGGGCAATATCGTAATATGGTGGGAGGGATCATTTTGTGAGTCTTGAGTGAAATCCAATCGCTAGAAGTATGGAATACACCAACCACTCCAATTAGGAACGAGCTGCCGTTGAACTTGAATTGTCCAATTTGTCACACCTATTGATTTCAGATCGAGCCCAAAACTTGGCCAACATGATAATATGGTGGGAGGGGTCATTTGGGGAGTTTTGGGTGAAATCCAATCGGTAGAAGTATGGAATGTGATCGGTTCATAATTGTATATCATTTTGTACCCTTCTAGCTTATGATTTGGTTATGTTATTGAGTTAAACTTGTGCTTTTAATCCATTTTCTGTTTTGATAAGTCCATAATTTCATACACTTGCTTGCCTTCTTTACTTAGTGATTTTGCTTAGTTTCTCTTTATTTTGAGTTACTTACCTCTGTTTGTGTGTTTTGTAGGTTAAGATAGCAAGAGATCACATTTGATGCAATCCATGCATGTTAAGGGCTGATTGGGATAAGAGCAAGAGCTTAAAGACAAAACCAAAGTTGGGCCACACTTCTTGTCAGTCCAGTTTCTTAAGTCACCTTGCAGGTCTCATTTCAGCAATCTGCACAGCTCGGATGAGGAGACATTCTTCATAGAAGTTGTTCAATTGGGTGTCTAGTATAACATAACCACAATTCAGCCCAATTGAACATATGTGGAGTCCTTAGCCCGTCCAACACTGAACCATGCTCAGGAGGATTTGCAGCTGCCAGCTTTGAGCCTTGTCTCCTCCTTTAAGCCATGTGCCTCACCCATGCTGCAACTGACTTTGGATCCAACATAATGAGTGAAGTGGGGAGGCATTCCAGCTATGAAATTCCAAAGGAGCAAGTTGGTACATGCTGGAGTTATTATAGAGAAAGCATGTGCATGCATGTGAAGCAAAGAAATGAAATGAAGTCAATTCCAGTCTCTGTTCGGCAGCCAACTTGCAAGTACCAAAACGCACACTTCTACTGCTCCGATGGGAATACATTCTTCATAGAAGTTGTTCCAATGGGTGTCTAGTATAACATATCCAAATTTGAGCTCCATTGGATACGTTTTGAAACCTCTTGCCTTCCTACACCAAGCCTGGTTCAGAAAACTCGTTTTTCAGCAACCAAAAGGCAACCACATGGGTTGGCAGCAAAAGGCAACCACATGGGTTGGCAGCAAAGGCAGCCACAACTGATCACCTTTGAACCCATGTGAAAATGCTTGAGGTGCAGCAGCAAAAGATGAAGGATGGTGTGGGAATCCATCATGATGTTCCTCCCTCTTAGCCCTATAAATGGAGATAGCCTTCAAGCTTCAAAACACACCCCAAGGGGGGGAGCTCTCAAACACTTCTCTAGAGCTCCCTTCCCTTCTCTCCCTCAAATTCTCTTAGTTTCCTTTCAAGTTGTCAATTGTTGTAACAAAATGAGTTTACTAAATTTTCCTTCAAGTTTTCTTAGTTCCACTTTACTTTTATTTGTAATGTACATTCTTTCTTAAGTATTCAAGTTTAATTAGTTTCCAAGTTTAAATTATGGTTTTTGTTCTTATTCATTATGCTTATAAGTTAATATGCTAGTTTGAATGATTGATCACCATTTAGGCTTGCATGTTAGCTATTTTGGTTTGAATTAAGAGTAAACACCATGCTTTAATTCGAATTGAACTATGGATAGGAAGAGTATGTATGGACAATCGACAACAGGGATTAGATACATACTTGGTTGTTTAAATTGTTCTTCTATGCTTAATGGGTTCCTAATGCTTAATTTTAGGTTAGACAACAAATGATCAAATTAAGGAATTAGGAACACAAGGTTTTGACCAAACACCATGGCTTAATCATACTTTAGCTAGAATCAATCCGTTAATCTAATTGAACTTGGGAACTTATTTGCTTGAGTTATTTCTTTTTTTTCTTGTTTTATTTATTTTCTTTTTCATTTCTGTTTTGTGTACGGGAAACGAATTGGATCATTCAATCACCAATCCTCGTGGGATCGACCTCGCACTTACATATGCTATACTACCAAACGGCTCGTGCACTTGCGAGTATCACAAGTTGAGGATGCAGCTGAATCCATTTTGGTGCAGCTGAATCGACGCAACAGAATACACCAACCACTCCAATTAGGAACGAACTGCCGTTGAACTTGAATTGTCCAATTTCTTTCACTTATTGATTTTGGATCACGCCCAAAACTTGGGCAACAGCATAATATGGTGGGAGTAGTCATTTCGTGAGTTTTGAGTGAAATCCAATCGCTAGAAGTATGGAATACACCAACCACTCTAATTAGGAACGAGCTGCCGTTGAACTTGAATTGTCCAATTTCTCACACCTATTGATTTTACATCGAACCCAAAACTTGGCCAACATGATAATATGGTGGGAGGGGTCATTTGGTGAGTTTTGGGTGAAATCCAATCGCTAGAAGCATGGAATACACCAACCACTCCAATTAGGAACGAACTGCCGTTAAACTTGAATTGTCCAATTTCTTTCACCTATTGATTTCGGATCGTCCCCAAAACTTGGGCCACAGCATAATATGGTGGGAATATTCATTTGGTGAGTTTTGAGTGAAATCCAGTCGCTAGAAGTATGGAATGCTCCAACCATTCCAATTAGGAACGAACTGCCGTTGAACTTGAATTGTCCAATTTCTCACACCTATTGATTTCGGATCGGGCCCAAAACTTGGGAAACTTCATAATATGGTGGGAGGAGTCATTTGGTGAGTTTTGAGTGAAATCCAATCGCTAGAAGTATGGAATACACCAACCACACCAATTAGGAACGAACAGTCGTTGAACTTGAATTGTCCAATTTCTCACACCTATTGATTTCGGATCGAGCCCAAAACTTGGGCAACATCGTAATATGGTGGGAGGGGTCATTTTGTGAGTTTTGAGTGAAATCCAATCGCTAGAAGTATGGAATACACCAACCACTCCAATTAGGAACGAAGTACCGTTGAACTTGAATTGTCCAATTTCTCACACCTATTGATATCGGATCGAGCCCAAAACTTGGGCCACATCATAATATGGTGGGAGGAGTCATTTGGTGAGTTTTGAGTGAAATCCAATCGCTAGAAGTACGGAATACACCAACCACTCCAATTTGGAAAAAACTGCCGTTGAACTTAAATTGTCCAATATCTCACACCTATTGATTTCGGATCGGGCCCAAAGTTGGGCAACATCATAATATGGTGGGAGGAGTCATTTGGCGAGTTTTGAGTGAAATCCAATCGCTAGAAGTATGGAATACACCAACCACTCCGATTAGGAACGAACTGCCGTTGAACTTGAATTGTCCAATTTCTCACACCTATTGATTTCGTATCGATCCCAAAACTTGGGCAACATGATAATATGGTGGGAGGGGTCATTTGGTGAGTTTTGAGTGAAATCCAATCGCTAGAAGTATGGAATACACCAACCACTCCGATTAGGAACGAACTGCCGTTGAACTTGAATTGTCCAATTTCTCACACCTATTGATTTCGGATCGATCCCAAAACTTGGGCAACATGATAATATGGTGGGAGGGATCATTTGGTGAGTTTTGGGGGAAATCCAATCGCTAGAAGTATGGAATACTCCAACCACTCCAATTAGGAACGAACTGCCGTTGAACTTGAAGTGTCCAATTTCTCAGACCTGTTGATTTTGGATCGAGCCCCAAACTTGGGCAACATCATAATATGGTGGGAGGAGTCATTTGATGAGTTTCGAATAAAATCCAATCGCTAGAAGTATGGAATACACCAACCACCCCAATTAGGAACGAACTGCCGTTGAACTTGAAGTGTCCAATTTCTCACACCAATTGATTTCGGATCGAGCCCAAAACTTGGGCAACATCATAATATGGTGGGAGGAGTCATTTTGTCAGTTTTGAGCGAAATCCAATAGCTAGAAGTATGGAATACACCAACCACCCCAATTAGGAACGAACTGCCGTTGTACTTGAATTGTCCTATTTCTCACACCTATTGATTTCGGATCGAGCCCAAAACTTGGGCAACATCATAATAAGGTGGGAGGAGTCATTTCGGGAGTTTTGAGTGATATCCAATCGCTAGAAGTATGGAATACACCAACCACTCCAATTAGGAACGAACTGCCGTTGAACTTGAATTGTCCAATTTCAAACACCAATTGATTTCGGATCGAGCCCAAAACTTGGGCAACATCATAATATGGTGGGAGGAGTCATTTGGAGAGTTCTGAGTGAAATCCAATCGCTAGACGTATGGAATACACCAACCACTCCAATTTTGAACGAACTGCCGTTGAACCTGAATTGTCCAATTTCTCACACCTATTGATTTCGGATCGAGCCCCAAACTTGGGAAACATCATAATATGGTGGGAGGAGTCATTTGGTAAGTTTTGAGTAAAATCCAATTGCTAGAAGTATGGAATACACCAACCACTCCAGTTAGGAACGAACTGCCGTTGAACTTGAATTGTCCAATTTCTCACACCTATTGATTTCGGATCGAACCCCAGACTTGTGCAACAACATAATATGGTGGGAGGAGTCATTTGGTTAGTTTTGAGGGAAATCCAATCGCTAGAAGTACGCAATACACCAACCACTCCAATTAGGAAAGAACTGCCGTTGAACTTGAATTGTCCAATTTCTCACACCTATTGATTTCGGATCGAGCCCAAAACTTGGGCAACATCATAATGTGGTGGGAGGAGTCATTTGGTGAGTTTTGATTGAAATCCAATCGCTAGAAGTATGGAATACACCAACCACTCCAATTAGGAACAAACTTCCGTTGAACTTGAATTGTCCAATTTCTCACACCTATTGATTTCGGATCGAGCCCAAAACTTGGGCAACATCATAATATGGTGGGAGTTTTCATTTGGTGAGTTTTGAGTGAAATCAAATCACTAGAAGTATGGAATACACCAACCACTCCAATTAGGAATGAACTGCCGTTGAACTTGAATTGTCCATTTTCTCACACCTATTGATCTTTGATCGAGCCCCAAACTTGGGCAACATCACAATATGGTGGGAGTTGTCATTTGGTGAGTTTTGAGTGAAATCCAATCGCTAGAAGTATAGAATACACCAACCACTCCAATTAGGAACGAACTGCTGTTGAACTTGAATTGCCCAATTTCTCACACCTATTGATTTCGGATCGAGCCCAAAACTTGGGCAACATGATAATATGGTGGGAGGAGTCATCTGCTGAGTTTTGAGTGAAATCCAATCACTAGAAGTACAGAATACACCAACCACTCCAAATAGGAACGAACGGCCGTTGTACTTGAATTGTCCAATTTCTCACACCCATTGATTTCAGATCGAGCCCCAAACTTGGGCAACATCATAATATGGTGGGAGGAGTCATTTGGTGAGTTGTGAGTGAAATCCAATCGCTAGAAGTACGTAATACACCAACCACTCCAATTAGGAACGAACTGCCGTTGAACTTGAATTGTCCAATTTCTCACACCCATTGATTTCGGATCGAGCCCAAAACTTGGGCAACATCATAATATGGTGGGAGGAGTCATTTGGTGAGTTTTGAGTGAAATCAAATCGCTAGAATTATGGAATACACCAACCACTCCAATTATGAACGAACTGCCGGTGAACTTGAATTGTCCAATTTCCCACACCTACTGATTTCGGATCGAACCCCAAACTTGTGCAACATCATAACATGGTTGGAGGAGTCATTTGGTGAGTTTTGAGTGAAATCCAATCGCTAGAAGTATGGAATACACCGACCACTCCAATTAGGAACGAACTGCCGTTGAACTTGAATTGTCCAATTTGGAACACCTATTGATTTCGGATCGAACCCCAAACTTGTGCAACATCATAATATGGTGGGAGGAGTCATTTGGGGAGTTTTGAGTGAAATCCAATCGCTAGAAATATGGAATACACCAACCACTCCAATTAGGAACGAACTGCCGTTGAACTTGAATTGTCCAATTTCTTACACCTATTGATTTCGGATCGAGCCCAAAACTTGGGCAACATCATAATATGGTGGGAGGAGTCATTTGGTGAGTTTTGAGTGATATCCAATCGCTGGAAGTATGGAATACACCAACCACTCCAATTAGGAACGAACTGCCGTGGAACTTGAATTGTCCAATTTCTCACACCTATTGATTTCGGATCGAGCCCCAAACTTGGGCAACAACATAATATGGTGGGAGGAGTCATTTGGTGAGTTTTGAGTGAAATCCAATCGCTAGACGTATGGAATACACCAACCACTCAAATTAGGAACGAACTGCCGTTGAACATGAATTGTCCAATTTCTCACACCTATTGATTTCGGATCGAGCCCCAAACTTGAGCAACAACATAATATGGTGGGAGGAGTCATTTTGTGAGTTTTTAGTGAAATCCAATCGCTAGAAGTATGGAATACACCAACCACTCCAATTAGGAACGAACTGCCGTTGAACTTGAATTGTCCAATTTCTCACACCAATTGATTTCGGATCGAGCCCAAAACTTGGGCAGCATCATAATATGGTTTGAGGAGTCATTTGGTGAGTTTTGAGTGAAATCCAATCACTAGAAGTATAGAATACACCAACCACTCCAAATAGGAACGAACGGCCGTTGTACTTGAATTGTCCAATTTCTCACACCTATTGATTTCGGATCGAGCCCCAAATTTGGGCAACATCATAATATGGGGGGAGGAGTCATTTGGTGAGTTTTGAGTGAAATCCAATCGCTAGAAGTATTGCATACACTAACCACTCCAATTAGGAACGAACTGCCGTTGAACTTGAATTGTCCAATTTCTCACACCTATTAATTTCGGATCGAGCCCAAAACTTGGGCAACATCATAATATGGTGGGACGAGTCATTTGGTTTGTTTTGATTGAAATCCAATCGCAAGAAGTATGGAATACACCAACCACTCCAATTAGGAACGAACTGCCGTTGAACTTGAATTGTCCCATTTCTTACACCTATTGATTTCGGATCGAGCCCAAAACTTGGGCAACATCATAATATGGTGGGAGGAGTCATTTGGAGAGTTTTGAGTGAAATCCAATCGCTAGACGTATGGAATACACCAACCACTCCAATTTTGAACGAACTGCCGTTGAACCTGAATTGTCCAATTTCTCACACCAATTGATTTCGGATCGAGCCCCAAACTTGGGAAACATCATAATATGGTGGGAGGAGTCATTCGGTGATTTTGAATGAAATCCAATCACTAGAAGTATAGAATACACCAACCACTCCAAATAGGAACGAACGGCCGTTGTACTTGAATTGTCCAATTTCTCACACCTATTGATTTCGGATCGAGCCCCAAATTTGGGCAACATCATAATATGGGGGGAGGAGTCATTTGGTGAGTTTTGAGTGAAATCCAATCGCTAGAAGTATTGCATACACTAACCACTCCAATTAGGAACGAACTGCCGTTGAACTTGAATTGTCCAATTTCTCACACCTATTGATTTCGGATCGAGACCAAAACATGGGCAACACCATAATATGGTGGGAGGAGTCATTTGGTGAATTTTGAGTGAAATCCAATCGCTAGAAGTATGGAATACACCAAGCACTCCAATTAGGAACGAACTGCCATTGAACTTGAATTGTCCAAATTGGAACACCTATTGATTTCGGATCGAGCCCAAAAGTTGGGCAACAACATAATATGGTGGGAGGAGTCAACTGGTGAGTTTTGAGTGAAATCCAATCGCTAGAAGTATGGAATACACCAACCACTCCAATTAGGAACGAATTGCCGTTGAACTTGAATTGTCCAATTTCTCACACCTATTAATTTCGGATCGAGCCCAAAACTTGGGCAACATCATAATATGGTGGGACGAGTCATTTGGTTTGTTTTGATTGAAATCCAATCGCAAGAAGTATGGAATACACCAACCACTCCAATTAGGAACGAACTGCCGTTGAACTTGAATTGTCCCATTTCTTACACCTATTGATTTCGGATCGAGCACAAAACTTGGGCAACATCATAATATGGTGGGAGGAGTCATTTGGAGAGTTTTGAGTGAAATCCAATCGCTAGACGTATGGAATACACCAACCACTCCAATTTTGAACGAACTGCCGTTGAACCTGAATTGTCCAATTTCTCACACCTATTGATTTCGGATCGAGCCCCAAACTTGGGAAACATCATAATATGGTGGGAGGAGTCATTTGGTGAGTTTTGAGTGAAATCCAATTGCTAGAAGTATGGAATACACCAACCACTCCAGTTAGGAACGAACTGCCGTTGAACTTGAATTGTCCAATTTCTCACACCTATTGATTCCGGATCGAACCCCAAACTTGTGCAACATCATAATATGGTGGGAGGAGTCATTTGGTGAGTTTTGAGTGAAATCCAATCGCTAGAAGTACGCAATACACCAACCACTCCAATTAGGAACGAACTGCCGTTGAACTTGAATTGTCCAATTTCTCACACCTATTGATTTCGGATCGAGCCCAAAACTTGGGCACCATCATAATATGGTGGGAGGAGTCATTTGGTGAGTTTTGATTGAAATCCAATTGCTAGAAGTATGGAATACACCAACCACTCCAATTAGGAACGAACTGCCGTTGAACTTGAATTGTCCAATTTCTCACACCTATTGATTTCGGATCGAGCCCAAAACTTGGGCAACATCATAATATGGTGGGAGTTGTCATTTGGTGAGTTTTGAGTGAAATCAAATCACTAGAAGTATGGAATACACCAACCACTCCAATTAGGAACGAACTGCCGTTGAACTTGAATTGTCCATTTTCTCACACCTATTGATCTTTGATCGAGCCCAAAACTTGGGCAACATCATAATATGGTGGGAGTTGTCATTTGGTGAGTTTTGAGTGAAATCCAATCGCTAGAAGTATAGAATACACCAACCACTCCAATTAGGAACGAACTGCTGTTGAACTTGAATTGCCCAATTTCTCACACCTATTGATTTCGGATCGAGCCCAAAACTTGGGCAACATGATCATATGGTGGGAGGAGTCATTTGGTGAGTTTTGAGTGAAATCCAATCACTAGAAGTACAGAATACACCAACCACTCCAAATAGGAACGAACGGCCGTTGTACTTGAATTGTCCAATTTCTCACACCCATTGATTTCAGATCGAGCCCCAAACTTGGGCAACATCATAATATGGTGGGAGGAGTCATTTGGTGAGTTTTGAGTGAAATCCAATCGCTAGAAGTATGGTATACAACAACCACTCCAATTAGGAACGAACTGCCGTTCAACTTGAATTGTCCAATTTCTCACACCTATTGATTTCGGATCGAACCCAAAACTTGGGCAACATCATAACATGGTGGGAGGAGTCATTTGGTGAGTTTTGAGTGAAGTCCAATCGCTAGAAGTATGGAATACACCAGCCACTCCAATTAGGAACGAACTGCCGTTGAACTTAAATTGTCCAATTTCTCACACCTATTGATTTCGGATCGAGCCCAAAACTTGGGCAACATCATAATTTGGTGGGACGAGTCATTTGGTTTGTTTTGAGTGAAATCCAATCGCTAGAAGTATGGAATACACCAACCACTCCAATTAGGAACGAACTGCCGTTGAACTTGAATTGTCCAATTTATTACACCTATTGATTTCGGATCGAGCCCAAAACTTGGGCAACATCATAATATGGTGGGAGGAGTCATTTGGTGAGTTTTGAGTGAAATTCAATCGCTAGAAGTATGGAATACACCGACCACTCCAATTAGGAACGAACTGCCGTTGAACTTGAATTGTCCAATTTGGAACACCTATTGATTTCGGATCGAACCCCAAACTTGTGCAACATCATAATATGGTGGGAGAAGTCATTTGGGGAGTTTTGAGTGAAATCCAATCGCTAGAAATATGGAATACACCAACCACTCCAAATAGGAACGAACGGCCGTTGTACTTGAATTGTCCAATTTCTCACACCCATTGATTTCAGATCGAGCCCCAAACTTGGGCAACATCATAATATGGTGGGAGGAGTCATTTGGTGAGTTTTCAGTGAAATCCAATCGCTAGAAGTATGGAATACACCAACCACTCCAATTAGGAACGAACTGCCGTTGAACTTGAATTGTCCAATTTGGAACACCTGGTGATTTCGGATCGAACCCCAAACTTGGGCAACATCAAAATATGGTGGGAGGAGTCATTTGCTGAGTTTTGAATGAAATCCAATCGCTAGAAGTATGGAATACACCAACCACTCCAATTAGGAACGTACTGGCGTTGAACATGAATTGTCCAATTTCTCACACCTATTGATTTCGGATCGAGCCCAAAACTTGGGCAACAACATAATATGGTGGGAGGAGTCAACTGGTGAGTTTTGAGTGAAATCCAATCGCTAGAAGTATGGAATACACCAACCACTCCAATTAGGAACGAACTGCCGTTGAACTTGAATTGTCCAATTTCTCACACCTATTGATTTCGGATCGAACCCCAAACTTGGGCAACACCATAATATGGTGGGCGGAGTCATTAGGTGAGTTTTGAGTGAAATCCAATCACTAGAAGTAAGGAATACACCAACCACTCCAATTAGGAACGAACTGCCGTTGAACTTGAATTGTCCAATTTCTCACACCTATTGATTTCGGAATGAGCCCAAAACTTGGTCAACACCATAATATGGTGGGAGGAGTCATTTGGTGAGTTTTGAGTGAAATCCAATCGCTAGAAGTATAGGAACGAACTGCCGTTGAACATGAATTGTCCAATTTGGAATACCTATTGATTTCGGATCGAGCCAAAAACTTGGGCAACATCATAATATGGTGGGAGGAGTCAATTGGTGAGTTTTGAGTGAAATCCAATCGCTAGAAGTATGGAATACACCAACCACTCCAATTAGGAACGAACGGCCGTTGAACTTGAATTGTCCAATTTCTCACACCTATTTATTTCGGATCGAGCCCAAAACTTGGGCAACATCATAATATGGTGGGAGGAGTCATTTGGTTAGTTTTGAGTGAAATCCAACTGCTAGAAGTATGGAATCCACCAACCACTCCAATTAGGAACGAACTGCCGTTGAACTTGAATTGTCCAATTTCGAACACCTATTGATTTCGGATTGAGCCCAAAACTTGGGCAACATCATAATATGGTGGGAGGAGTCAATTGGTGAGTTTTGAGTGAAATCCAATCGCTAGAAGTATGGAATACACCAACCACTCCAATTAGGAACGAACGGCCGTTGAACTTGAATTGTCCAATTTCTCACACCTATTGATTTCGGATCGAGCCCAAAACTTGGGCAACATCATAATATGGTGGGAGGAGTCATTTGGTTAGTTTTGAGTGAAATCCAACCGCTAGAAGTATGGAATACACCAACCACTCCAATTTGGAACGAACTGCCGTTGAACTTGAATTGTCCAATTTCTCACACCTATTGATTTCGGATCGAGCCCCAAACTTGGTCAACACCATAATATGGTGGGAGGAGTCATTTGGTGAGTTTTGAGTGAAATCCAATCGCTAGAAGTATAGGAAAGAACTGCCGTTGAACTTGAATTGTCCAATTTGGAATACCTATTGATTTCGGATCGAGCCCAAAACTTGGGCAACATCATAATATGGTGGGATGAGTCAATTGGTGAGTTTTGAGTGAAATCCAATCGCTAGAAGTATGGAATACACCAACCACTCCAATTAGGAACGAACGGCCGTTGAACTTGAATTGTCCAATTTCTCACACCTATTTATTTCGGATCGAGCCCAAAACTTGGGCAACATCATAATATGGTGGGAGGAGTCATTTGGTTAGTTTTGAGTGAAATCCAACCGCTAGAAGTATGGAATACACCAACCACTCCAATTAGGAACGAACTGCCGTTGAACTTGAATTGTCCAATTTCTCACACCTATTGATTTCGGATCGAGCCCAAAACTTGGGCAACATCATAATATGGTGGGAGGAGTCAATTGGTGAGTTTTGAGTGAAATCCAATCGTTAGAAGTATGGAATACACCAACCAATCCAATTAGGAACGAACTGCCGTTGAACTTGAATTGTCCAATTTCTCACACCTATTGATTTCGGATCGAGCCCAAAACTTGGTCAACAACATAATACGGTGGGAGGAGTCAATTGGTGAGTTTTGAGTGAAATCCAATCGCTAGAAGTATGGAATACACCAACCCCTCCAATTTGGAACGAACTGCCGTTGAACTTGAATTGTCCAATTTCTCACACCTATTGATTTCGGATCGAGCCCCAAACTTGGGCAACACCATAATATGGTGGGCGGAGTCATTTGGTGAGTTTTGAGTGAAATCCAATCACTAGAAGTAAGGAATACACCAACCACTCCAATTAGGAACGAACTGCCGTTGAACTTGAATTGTCCAATTTCTCACACCTATTGATTTCGGATCGAGCCCCAAACTTGGTCAACACCATAATATGGTGGGAGGAGTCATTTGGTGAGTTTTGAGTGAAATCCAATCGCTAGAAGTATAGGAAAGAACTGCCGTTGAACTTGAATTGTCCAATTTGGAATACCTATTGATTTCGGATCGAGCCCAAAACTTGGGCAACATCATAATATGGTGGGATCAGTCAATTGGTGAGTTTTGAGTGAAATCCAATCGCTAGAAGTATGGAATACACCAACCACTCCAATTAGGAACGAACGGCCGTTGAACTTGAATTGTCCAATTTCTCACACCTATTTATTTCGGATCGAGCCCAAAACTTGGGCAACATCATAATATGGTGGGAGGAGTCATTTGGTTAGTTTTGAGTGAAATCCAACCGCTAGAAGTATGGAATCCACCAACCACTCCAATTAGGAACGAACTGCCGTTGAACTTGAATTGTCCAATTTCGAACACCTATTGATTTCGGATTGAGCCCAAAACTTGGGCAACATCATAATATGGTGGGAGGAGTCAATTGGTGAGTTTTGAGTGAAATCCAATCGCTAGAAGTATGGAATACACCAACCACTCCAATTAGGAAGGAACAGCCGTTGAACTTGAATTGTCCAATTTCTTACACCTATTGATTTCGGATCGAGCCCCAAACTTGGGCAACATCATAATATGGTGGGAGGAGTCATTTGGTGAGTTTTGAGTGAAATCCAATCGCTAGAAGTATGGAATACACCAACCACTCCAATTAGGAACGAACTGCCGTTGAACTTGAATTGTCCAATTTCTCACACCTATTGATTTCGGACCGAGCCCCAAACTTGGGCAACAACATAATATGGTGGGAGGAGTCATTTGGTTAGTTTTGAGTGAAATCCAATCGCTAGAAGTATGGAATCCACCAACCACTCCAATTAGGAACGAACTGCCATTGAACTTGAATTGTCCAATTTCTCACACCTATTGATTTCGGATCGAGCCAAAAACTTGGGCAACATCATAATATGGTGGGAGGAGTCATTTGGTGAGTTTTGAGTGAAATCCAATAACTAGAATTGTGGAATACACCAACCACTGCAATTAGGAACGAACTGTCGTTGAACTTGAATTGTCCAGTTTGGAACACCTATTGATTTCGGATCGAGCCCAAAACATGGGCAACATCATAATATGGTGGGAGGAGTCATTTGGTGAGTTTTGAGTGAAATCCAATCGCTAGAAGTATGGAATACACCAACCACTCCAATTAGGAACGAACTGCCGTTGAACTTGAATTGTGCAATTTCGAACACCTATTGATTTCGGATCGAGCCCAAAACTTGGGCAACATCATAATATGGTGGGAAGAGTCATTTGGTGAGTTTTGAGTGAAATCCATTCGCTAGAAGTATGGAATACAGCAACCACTCCAATTAGGAACGAACTGCCGTTGAACTTGAATTGTGCAATTTGGAAAACCTATTGATTTCGGATCGAGCCCAAAACTTGGGCAACATCATAATATGGTGGGAGGAGTCATTTGGTTAGTTTTGAGTGAAATCCAATCGCTAGAAGTATGGAATACACCAACCACTCCAATTAGGAACGAACTGCCGTTGAACTCTAATTGTCAAATTTGGAAGACCTATTGATTTCGGATCCAGCCCAAAACTTGGGCAACATCATAATGTGGTGGAAGGGGTCATTTGGTGAGTTTTGAGTGAAATCCAATCGCTTGAAATATGGAATACACCAACCACTCTAATTAGTAACGAACTGCCGTTGAACTTGAATTGTCCAATTTCTCACACCAATTGATTTCGGATCGAGCCCAAAACTTGGGCAACATCATAATATGGGGTGAGGAGTCATTTGGTGAGTTTTGAGTTAAATCTAATCGCTAGAAGTATGGAATACACCAACCACCCCAATTTGGAACGAACTGCCGTTGAACTTTAATTGTCCAATTTCTCACACCTATTGATTTCGGATCGAGGCCAAAACTTGGGCAACATCATAATATGGTGGGAGGAGTCATTTCGTTAGTTTTGAGTGAAATCCAATCAATGGAAGTAGGGAATACACCAACCACTCCAATTTGGAACGAACTGTCGTTGAACTTGAATTGTCCAATTTCTCTCACCTATTGATTTCGGATCGAGCCCAAAACTTGGGCAACATCATAATATGGTGGGAGGAGTTAATTGGTGAGTTTTGAGCGAAATCCAATCGCTAGAAGTATGGAATACACCAACCACTCCAATTTGGAACGAACTGCCTTTGAACTTGAATTGTCCAATTTGGAATTCCTACTGATTTCGGATCGAGCCAAAAACTTGGGCAACATCATAATATGGTGGGAGGAGTCATTTGGTGAGTTTTGAGTGAAAACCAATCGCTAGAAGTATGGAATACACCAACCACTCCAATTAGGAACGAACTGCCGTTGAACTTGAATTGTCCAATTTGGAACACCTATTGATTTCAGATCGAGCCCAAAACTTGGGCAACATCATAATATGGTGGGAGGAGTCATTTGGTGCGTTTTGAGTGAAATCCAATCGCTAGAAGTATGGAATACACCAACCACTCCAATTAGGAACGAACTGCCGTTGGACTTGAATTGTCCAATTTCTCACATCTATTGATTTCGGATCGGGCCCAAAACTTGGGAAACTTCATAATATGGTGGGAGGAGTCATTTGGTGAATTTTGAGTGAAATCCAATCACTAGAAGTATGGAATACACCAACCAGTCCAACTAGGAACGAACTGCCGTGGAACTTGAATTGTCCAATTTCTCACACCTATTGATTTTGGATCGAGCCCAAAACTTGGGCAACATCATAATATATTTTGAGGAGTCATTTGGTGAGTTTTGAGTGAAATCCAATCGCTAGAAGTGTGGAATACACCAACCACTCCAATTAGGAACGAACTGCCGTTGAACTTGAATTGTCCAATTTCTCACATCTATTGATTTCGGATCGAGCCCAAAACTTGGGCAACATTATAATATGGTGGGAGGATTCATTTGGTGAGTTTTGAGTGAAATCCAATCGCTAGAAGTATGGAATACACCAACCACTCCAATTAGGAACGAACTGCCGTTGAACTTGAATTGTCCAATTTCTCACAACTATGGATTTCGGATTGAGCCCAAAACTTGGGCAACATGATAATATGGTGGGAGGGGTCAATTGCTGAGTTTCGGGTGAAATGCAATCGCTAGAAGTATGGAATACACCAACCACTCCAATTAGGAACGAACTGCCGTTGAACTTGAATTGTCCAATTTCTCACAACCATGGATTTCTGATCGAGCCCAAAAGTTGGGCAACATGATAATATGGTGGGAGGGGTCATTTGGTGAGTTTTGGGTGAAATCCAATCGCTAGAAGTATGGAATACACCAACCACTCCAATTAGGAACGAACTGCCGTTGAACTTGAATTGTCCAATTTCTCACACCTATTGATTTCAGATCGAGCCCAAAACCTGGGCAACATAATAATATGGTGGGAGGGGTTATTTGGTGAGTTTTGGGTGAAATCCAATCGCTAGAAGTATGGAATACCCCAACCACTCCAATTAGGAATGAACTGCCGTTGAACTTGAATTGTCCTATTTCTTTCACCTATTCATTTCGGATCGTGCCCAAAACTTCGGCAACATCATAATATGGTGGGAGTAGTCATTTGGTGAGTTTTGAGTGAAATCCAGTCGCTAGAAGTATGGAATGCACCAACCATTCCAATTAGGAACGAACTGCCGTTGAACTTGAATTGTCCAATTTCTCACACCTATGGATTTCGGATCAGGGCCAAAACTTGAGAAACTTCATAATATGGTGGAATTGTCATTTGGTTAGTTTTGAGTGAAATCCAATCGCTAGAAGTATGGAATACACCAACCACTCCAATTAGGAACGAACTGCCGTTGAACTTTAATTGTCCAATTTCTTTCACCTATTGATTTCGGATCGTGCCCAAAACTTGGGGAACATCATAATATGGTGGGAGTAGCCATTTGGTGAGTTTTGAGTGAAATCCAGTCGCTAGAAGTATGGAATGCACCAACCAATCCAATTAGGAACGAACTGCCGTTGAACTTGAATTGTCCAATTTCTCACATCTATTGATTTCGGATCGGGCCCAAAACTTGGGAAACTTCATAATATGGTGGGAGGAGTCATTTGGTGAATTTTGAGTGAAATCCAATCGCTAGAAGTATGGAATACACCAACCACTCCAATTAGGAACGAACTGTCGTTGAACTTGAATTGTCCAATTTCTCACACCTATTTATTTCGGATCGAGCCCAAAACTTGGGCAACATCGTAATATGGTGGGAGGGGTCATTTCGTGAGTTTTAAGAAAAATCCAATCGCTAGAAGTACGGAATACACCAACCACTCCAATTTGGAACGAACTGCCGTTGAACTTGAATTGTCAAATTTCTTTCACCTATCGATTTCGGATCGAGCCCAAAACTTGGGCAACATCATAATATGGTGGGAGGAGTCATTTGGTGAGTTTTGAGTGAAATCCAATAGCTAGAAGTACGGAATACACCAACCACTCCAATTTGGAAGGAACTGCCGTTGAACTTGAATTGTCAAATTTCTTTCACCTATCGATTTCGGATCGAGCCCAAAACTTGGGCAACATCATAATATGGTGGGAGGAGTCATTTGGTGAGTTTTGATTGAAATCCAATCGCTAGAAGTATGGAATACACCGACCACTCCAATTAGGAACGAACTGCCGTTGAACTTCAATTGTCCAATTTCTCACACCCATTGATTTCGGATCGAGCCCAAAACTTGGGCAACATCATAATATGGTGGGAGGAGTCATTTGGTGAGTCTTGAGTGAAATCCAATCGCTAAAAGTATGGAATACGCCAACCACTCCAATTAGGAACGAACGGCCGTTGAACTTGAATTGTCCAATTTCTCACACCTATTGATTTCGGATCGAACCCCAAACTTGGGCAACATCATAATATGGTGGGAGGAGTCATTTGGTGAGTTTTGAGTGAAATCCAATCGCTAGAAGTATGGAATACACCGACCACTCCAATTAGGAACGAACTGCCGTTGAACTTGAATTGTCCAATTTGGAACACGTATTGATTTCGGATCGAACCCCAAACTTGTGCAACATCATAATATGGTGGGAGGAGTCATTTGGTGTGTTTTGAGTGAAATCCAATCGCTAGAAGTATGGAATACACCAACCACTCCAATTAGGAACGAACTGTCGTTGAACTTGAATTGTCCAATTTCTCACACCTATTGATTTCGGATCGAGCCCAAAACTTGGGCAACATCATAATATGGTGGGAGGAGTCATCTGGTGAGTTTTGAGTGAAATCCAATCGCTAAAAGTATGGAATACGCCAACCACTCCAATTAGGAACGCACGGCCGTTGAACTTGAATTGTCCAATTTCTCACACCTATTGATTTCGGATCGAACCCCAAACTTGGGCAACATCATAATATGGTGGGAGGAGTCATTTGGTGAGTTTTGAGTGAAATACAATCGCTAGAAGTATGGAATTGATCGGTTCATAATTGTATATCATTTTGTACCCTTCTAGCTTATGATTTGGTTATGTTATTGAGTTAAACTTGTGCTTTTAATCCATTTTCTGTTTTGATAAGTCCATAATTTCATACACTTGCTTGCCTTCTTTACTTAGTGATTTTGCTTTGTTTCTCTTTATTTTGAGTCACTTACCTCTGTTTGTGTGTTTTGTAGGTTAAGATAGCAAGAGATCACATTTGATGCAGTCCATGCATGTTAAGGGCTAATTGGCAAAGAGCAAGAGCCTAAAGACAAAACCAAAGTTGGGCCACACTTCTTGTCAGTCCAGTTTCGTAAGTCACCTTGCAGGTCTCATTTTAACAATTTGTACAACTCAGATGAGGAGACATTCTTCATAGAAGTTTTTCAATTGGGAGTCTAGTATAACATATCCAGAATGCAGCCCAATTGAACATATGTGGAGTCCTTAGCTCGTCCAACACTGAACCATGCTCAGGAGGATTTGTAGCTGCCAGCTTTGAGCCTTGTCTCCTCCTTTAAGCCATGTTGCAACTGACTTTGGATCCAACATAATGAGTGAAGTGGGGAGGCATTCCAGCTATGAAATTCTAAAGGAGCAAGTTGGTACATGCTGGAGTTATTATAGAGAAAGCATGTGCATGCATGTGAAGCAAAGAAATGAAATGAAGTCAATTCCAGTCTCTGTTCGGCAGCCAACTTGCAAGGGCCAAAATGCACACTTCTACTGGTCCGATGGAAATACTTTCTTCATAGAAGTTGTTCCAATGGGTGTCTAGTATAACATATCCAAATTGTAGCCCCATTGGATATGTTTTGAAACCTCTGGCCTTCCTACACCAAGACTGGTTCAGAAAACTCGTTTTTCAGCAACCAAAAGGCAACCACATGGGTTGGCAGCAAAAGGCAATCACATGGGTTGGCAGCAAAGGGCAGCCACATCTGACCACCTTTGAACCCATGTGATGAAAGCTTGAGGTGCAGCAAAAGATGAAGGATGGTGTGGGAATCCATCATGATGTTCCTCCCTCTTAGCCCTATAAATAGAGAAGCCTTCAAGCTTCAAAACACACCCCAAGGGGGGGAGCTCTCAAACACTTCTCTAGAGCTCCCTTCCCTTATCTCCCTCAAATTCTCTTAGTTTCCTTTCAAGTTGTAAATTGTTGTAACAAAATGAGTTTACTAAGTTTTCTTTCAAGTTTTCTTAGTTCCACTTTACTTTTATTTGTAATGTACATTCTTTCTTAAGTATTCAAGTTTAATTAGTTTCCAAGTTTCAATTATGGTTTTTGTTCTTATTCATTATGCTTATAAGTTAATATGCTAGTTTGAATGATTGATCACCATTTAGGCTTGCATGTTAGCTATCTTGGTTTGAATTAAGAGTAGACACCATGCTTTAATTCGAATTGAACTATGAATAGGAAGAGTATGTATGGACATTCGACAACAGGGATTAGATACATACTTGATTGTTTAAAATGTTCTTCTATGCTTCATGGGTTCCTAATGCTTAATTTTAGGTTAGACAACAAATGATCAAATTAGGGAATTAGGAACACAAGGTTTTGACCAAACACCATGGCTTAATCATACTTTAGCTAGAATCAATCCGTTAATCTAATTGAACTTGGGAACTTATCTACTTGAGTTATTTCTTTTTTTTCTTGTTTTATTTATTTTCTTTTTCATTTCTATTTTGTGTAGGGGAAACAAATTGGATCATTCAATCACCAATCCTCGTGGGATCGACCTCGCACTTACATATGCTATACTAACAAACGGCTCGTGCACTTGCGAGTATCACAAGTTGAGGATGCAGCTGAATTCATTTTGGTGCAGCTGAATCGAAGCAACAGGAATACACCAACCACTCCAATTAGGAACGAACTGCCGTTGAACTTGAATTGTCCCATTTCTCACACCTATTGATTTCGGATCGAGCCCAAAACTTGGGCAACATCATAATATGGTGGGAGGAGTCATTTGGTGAGTTTTGAGAGAAATCCAATCGCTTGAAGTATGGAATACACCAACCACTCCAATTAGGAACGAACTGCCGTTGAACTTGAATTGTCCAATTTCTCACACCTATGGATTTCAGATCGAGCACCAAACTTGGGCAACGTCATAATATGGTGGGAGGAGTCATTTGGTCAGTTTTGAGTGAAATCCAATCGCTAGAAGTATGGAATACACCAACCAGTCCAATTAGGAACGAACTGCCGTTGAACTTGAATTGTCCAATTTCTCACACCTATTGATTTCAGATCGAACCCAAAACTTGGGCAACATCATAATATGGTGGGAGGAGTCAATTGGGGAGTTTTGAGTGAAATCCAATTGCTAGAAGTATAGAATACACCAACCACTCCAATTACGAACGAACTGTCGTTGAACTTGAATTGTCCAATTTGGAACACCTATTGATTTCGGATCGATCCCAAAACTTGGCCAACATGATAATATGGTGGGAGGAGTCAGTTGGTGAGTTTTCAGTGAAATCCAATTGCTAGAAGTATGGAATACACCAACCACTCCAATTAGGAACGAACTGTCGTTGAACTTGAATTGTCCAATTTGGAACACCAATTGATTTCGGATCGAGCCCAAAACATGGGCAACGTCATAATATGGTGGGAGGAATCATTTGGTGAGTTTTGAGGGAAATCCAATCGCTAGAAGTATGGAATACACCAACCACTCCAATTAGGAACGAACTGCCGTTGAACTTGAATTGTCCAATTTCTCACACCGATTGATTTCGAATCGAGCCCCAAACTTGGGCAACATCACAATATGGTGGGAGGAGTCATTAGGTGAGTTTTGAGAGAAATCCAATCGCTTGAAGTATGGAATACACCAACCACTCCAATTAGGAACGAACTGCCGTTGAACTTGAATTGTCCAATTTCTCACACCTATGGATTTCAGATCGAGCACCAAACTTGGGCAACGTCATAATATGGTGGGAGGAGTCATTTGGTCAGTTTTGAGTGAAATCCAATCGCTAGAAGTATGGAATACACCAACCAGTCCAATTAGGAACGAACTGCCGTTGAACTTGAATTGTCCAATTTCTCACACCTATTGATTTCAGATCGAACCCAAAACTTGGGCAACATCATAATATGGTGGGAGGAGTCAATTGGGGAGTTTTGAGTGAAATCCAATTGCTAGAAGTATAGAATACACCAACCACTCCAATTACGAACGAACTGTCGTTGAACTTGAATTGTCCAATTTGGAACACCTATTGATTTCGGATCGATCCCAAAACTTGGCCAACATGATAATATGGTGGGAGGAGTCAGTTGGTGAGTTTTCAGTGAAATCCAATTGCTAGAAGTATGGAATACACCAACCACTCCAATTAGGAACGAACTGTCGTTGAACTTGAATTGTCCAATTTGGAACACCAATTGATTTCGGATCGAGCCCAAAACATGGGCAACGTCATAATATGGTGGGAGGAATCATTTGGTGAGTTTTGAGGGAAATCCAATCGCTAAAAGTATGGAATACACCAACCACTCCAATTAGGAACGAACTGCCGTTGAACTTGAATTGTCCAATTTCTCACACCTATTGATTTCGGATCGAGCCCAAAACTTGGGCAACACGATAATATGGTGGGAGGAGTCATTTAGTGAGTTTTGATTGAAATCCAATCGCTAGAAGTATGGAATACACCAACCACTCCAATTAGGAACGAACTGCCGTTGAACTTGAATTGTCCAATTTCTCACACCTGTTGATTTCGGATCGAACCCCAAACTTGGGCAACATCAAAATATGGTGGGAGGAGTCATTTGGTGAGTTTTGAGTGAAATCCAATCGCTAGAAGTATGGAATACACCAACCACTCCAATTAGGAACGTACTGCCGTTGAACTTGAATTGTCCAATTTCTTACACCTATTGACTTCGGTTTGAGCCCAAAACTTGGGCAACATCATAATATGGGGGGAGGAGTCATTTGGTGAGTTTTGAGTGAAATCCAATTGCTAGAAGTATGGAATACACCAACCACTCCAATTAGGAACGAACTGCCGCTGAACTTGAATTGTCCAATTTCTCACACCTATTGATTTCGGATCGAACCCCAAACTTGTGCAACATCATAATATGGTGGGAGGAGTCATTTGGTGAGTTTTGAGTGAAATCCAATCGCTAGAAGTATGGAATACACCAACCACTCCAATTAGGAACGAACTGCCGTTGAACTTGAATTGTCCAATTTCTCGCACCTATTGATTTCGGATCGAACCCCAAACTTGTACAACATCATAATATGGTGGGAGGAGTCATTTGGTGAGTTTTGAGTGAAATCCAATCGCTAGAAGAATAGAATACACCAACCACACCAATTATGAACGATGGGCCGTTGAACTTGAATTGTCCAATTTCTCACACCTATTGATTTCGGATCGAGCCCCAAACTTTGGCAACATCATAATATGGTGGGAGGAGTTGGTTGGTGAGTTTTGAGTGAAATCCAATCTCTAGAAGTATGGAATACACCAACCATTCCAATTAGGATCGAACTACCGTTGAACTTGAATTGTCCAATTTCGCACACCGATTGATTTCGAATCGAGCCCCAAACTTGGGCAACATCACAATATGGTGGGAGGAGTCATTAGGTGAGTTTTGAGAGAAATCCAATCGCTTGAAGTATGGAATACACCAACCACTCCAATTAGGAACGAACTGCCGTTGAACTTGAATTGTCCAATTTCTCACACCTATGGATTTCAGATCGAGCACCAAACTTGGGCAACGTCATAATATGGTGGGAGGAGTCATTTGGTCAGTTTTGAGTGAAATCCAATCGCTAGAAGTATGGAATACACCAACCAGTCCAATTAGGAACGAACTGCCGTTGAACTTGAATTGTCCAATTTCTCACACCTATTGATTTCAGATCGAACCCAAAACTTGGGCAACATCATAATATGGTGGGAGGAGTCAATTGGGGAGTTTTGAGTGAAATCCAATTGCTAGAAGTATAGAATACACCAACCACTCCAATTACGAACGAACTGTCGTTGAACTTGAATTGTCCAATTTGGAACACCTATTGATTTCGGATCGATCCCAAAACTTGGCCAACATGATAATATGGTGGGAGGAGTCAGTTGGTGAGTTTTCAGTGAAATCCAATTGCTAGAAGTATGGAATACACCAACCACTCCAATTAGGAACGAACTGTCGTTGAACTTGAATTGTCCAATTTGGAACACCAATTGATTTCGGATCGAGCCCAAAACATGGGCAACGTCATAATATGGTGGGAGGAATCATTTGGTGAGTTTTGAGGGAAATCCAATCGCTAGAAGTATGGAATACACCAACCACTCCAATTAGGAACGAACTGCCGTTGAACTTGAATTGTCCAATTTCTCACACCTATTGATTTCGGATCGAGCCCAAAACTTGGGCAACACGATAATATGGTGGGAGGAGTCATTTAGTGAGTTTTGATTGAAATCCAATCGCTAGAAGTATGGAATACACCAACCACTCCAATTAGGAACGAACTGCCGTTGAACTTGAATTGTCCAATTTCTCACACCTGTTGATTTCGGATCGAACCCCAAACTTGGGCAACATCAAAATATGGTGGGAGGAGTCATTTGGTGAGTTTTGAGTGAAATCCAATCGCTAGAAGTATGGAATACACCAACCACTCCAATTAGGAACGTACTGCCGTTGAACTTGAATTGTCCAATTTCTTACACCTATTGACTTCGGTTTGAGCCCAAAACTTGGGCAACATCATAATATGGGGGGAGGAGTCATTTGGTGAGTTTTGAGTGAAATCCAATTGCTAGAAGTATGGAATACACCAACCACTCCAATTAGGAACGAACTGCCGCTGAACTTGAATTGTCCAATTTCTCACACCTATTGATTTCGGATCGAACCCCAAACTTGTGCAACATCATAATATGGTGGGAGGAGTCATTTGGTGAGTTTTGAGTGAAATCCAATCGCTAGAAGTATGGAATACACCAACCACTCCAATTAGGAACGAACTGCCGTTGAACTTGAATTGTCCAATTTCTCGCACCTATTGATTTCGGATCGAACCCCAAACTTGTACAACATCATAATATGGTGGGAGGAGTCATTTGGTGAGTTTTGAGTGAAATCCAATCGCTAGAAGAATAGAATACACCAACCACACCAATTATGAACGATGGGCCGTTGAACTTGAATTGTCCAATTTCTCACACCTATTGATTTCGGATCGAGCCCCAAACTTGGACAACATCATAATATGGTGGGAGGAGTCGTTTGGTGAGTTTTGAGTGAAATCCAATCGCTAGAAGTATTGCATACAACAACAACTCCAATTAGGAACGAACAACCGTTGAACTTGAATTGTCCAATTTCTCACACCTATTGATTTCGGATCGAACCCGAAACTTGGGCAACATCATAACATGGTGGGAGGAGTCGTTTGATGAGTTTTGAGTGAAGTCCAATCGCTAGAAGTATGGAATACACCAGCCACTCCAATTAGGAATGAACTGCCGTTGAACTTGAATTGTGCAACTTCTCACACCTATAGATTTCGGATCGAGCCCAAAACTTGGGCAACACGATAATATGGTGGGAGGAGTCATTTGGTGAGTTTTGAGTGAAATCCAATCGCTAGAAGTATGGAATACACCAACCACTCCAATTAGAAATGAACTGCCGTTGAACTTGAATTGTCCAATTTCTCACACCTATTGATTTCGGATCGAACCCCAAACTTGTGCAACATCATAATATGGTGGGAGGAGTCATTTGGTGAGTTTTGAGTGAAATCCAATCGCTAGAAGTAAGGAATACACCAACCACTCCAATTAGGAACGAACTGCCGTTGAACTTGAATTGTCCAATTTGGAACACCTATTGATTTCGGATCGAGCCCCAAACTTGGGCAACATCATAATATGGTGGGAGGAGTCATTTGGTGAGTTTTGTGTTAAATCCAATCGCTAGAAGTATGGAATACACCAACCACTCCAATTAGGAACGAACTGCCGTTGAACTTGAATTGTCCAATTTCTCACACCTATTGATTTTGGATCGAGCCCAAAACTTGGGCAACATCGTAATATGGTGGGAGGAGTCATTTGGTGAGTTTTGAGTGAAATCCAATCGCTAGAAGAATGGAATACACCAACCACTGATCGGTTCATAATTGTATATCATTTTGTACCCTTCTAGCTTATGATTTGGTTATGTTTTTGAGTTAAACTTGTGCTTTTAATCCTTTTTGTGTTTATCTTTCAGTTAATTGACATTTAGGTAACAATGATGACTTTGGATAGGAAATGATGCAATCCATGCATGTTAAGGGCTGATTGGCATATGAGGAATATGAGCTTAAAGACAAACACATTTTGGCTACAACCCCTTTCCAGCCCAATTTCGTAGGTCAACTTCTTGGCCTTGGATCAGCATGCTATGGGGCTCGAATGAGGTGAAGATCTTCATGAAACTTGTTCCAGTGGGTGTCTACTACAACATATCCAAAATTCATCCCAATTGAACATATGTGGAGTCCTTAGCCCGTCCAACACTGAACCATGCTCAGGAGGATTTGCAGCTGCCAGCTTTGAGCCTTGTCTCCTCCTTTAAGCCATGTGCCTCACCCATGCTGCAATTGACTTTGGATCCAACATAATGAGTGAAGTTGGGAGGCTTTCCAGCTATGAATTTCTGAATGAGCAAGTTGGTACATGCTGGAGTTATTATAGAGAAAGCATGTGCATGCATGGGAAGCAAAGAGAAAGGAGAGAGAGAAGAATGAGGAATGATGAGAGGCATTTTGCTTCAGCCTTTGAACATGGGAATTGAATTGGCAGATCACTTTGGAGCTGGAAATCAGGTTTTAATTGAAAGAGGAAGCATGTGCATGCATGTGAATCAAAAAGGAAAGAAAAGATGAAATGAAGTCAATTCCAGTCTCTGTTCGGCTGCCAACTTGAAAGGGCCAAAACGCACACTTCGACTGGTCCGATGGAAATACTTTCTTCATAGAAGTTGTTCCAATGGGTGTCTAGTATAACATATCCAAATTTGAGACCCATTGGATACGTTTGGAAACCTCTGGCCTTCCTACACCAAGACTGGTTCAGAAAACTCGTTTTTCAGCAACCAAAAGAAGACCACATGGGTTGGCAGCAAAGGCACCCACATCTGATCACCTTTGAACCCATGTGAAGAAGCTTGAGGTGCAGCAAAAGAAGTATGGGATGAGATTGATTCCAACCACACTAACATAGACAAGATGAGGTGGGAGTTATGGGTTGTATTAAAGAAGGAATGGTGGTGTTGAATTTCATCATGATGTTCCTCCCTCTTAGCCCTATAAATAGAGAAGTCTTCAAGCTTCATAAAAAACACCCCAAGGGGGGGAGCTCTCAAACACTTCTCTAGAGCTCCCTTCCCTTCTCTCCCTCAAATTCTCTTAGTTTCCTTTCTAGTTTTCAATTGTTGTAATGAAATATTTGTGCTGAAATTCTCCTTAAGTTTTTCAAGTTCTACTTTACTTTCATTTGTAATGTACATTCTTTCTTAAGTATTCAAGTTTAATTAGTTTCCAAGTTTCAATTATGATTTTTGTTCTTATTTATTATGCTTATAAGTTAATATGCTAGTTTGAATGATTGATCACCATTTAGGCTTGCATGTTAGCTATCTTGGTTTGAATTAAGAGTAGACACCATGCTTTAATTCGAATTGAACTATGAATAGGAAGAGTATGTATGGACATTTGACAACAGGGATTAGATACATGCTTGGTTATTTAAATTGTTCTTCTATGCTTAATGGGTTCCTAATGCTTAGTTTTAGATTAGACAACAAATGATCAAATTAGGGAATTAGGAACACAAGGTTATGACCAAACACCATGGCTTAATCATACTTTAGCTAGAATCAATCCGTTAATCTAATTGAACTTGGGAACTTATTCGCTTGAGTTATTTCATTCTTTCTTGTTTTATTTATTTTCTTTTTTCATTTCTATTTTGTGTAGGGGAAACAAATTGGATCATTCAATCACCAATCCTTGTGGGATCGACCTCGCACTTACATATGCTATACTACCAAACGGCTCGTGCACTTGCGAGTATCACAAGTTGAGGATGCAGTTGAAACCATTTTGGTGCAGCTGAATCGAAGCAACAAGTTTTTGGCGCCGTTGCCGGGGATCGGTATCATCTGCAGTGCTTCCACATGCTGAGTGGCACAATAGAGCCGCTTCTGCAAGTCTGCCACCATAGCCTTCAAGGAAGCCACTTCCTAGCTCAGCGCGGCACATTCACGTGTCCTCGCTAGTAATCGCATGCCCAAATTGGTAGCCGAGACCGCATGGAGCACAGATAAAGTGTGGGACTCCTCCACTGCCACCTTGTCCGACCGCTGTGCCACATGCAGATGATCTGCCGGTGTGAGCTCGCAGAACGAACTGCCGTTGAACTAGAATTAGGAACGAACTGCCGTTGAACTAGAATTGTCTAATTTCTCACACCTATTGATTTCGGATCGAACCCCAAACTTGTGCCACATCATAATATAGTGGGAGGAGTCATTTGGTGAGTTTTGAGTGAAATCCAATTGCTAGAAGTATGGAAAACACCAAACACTCCAATTAGGAACGAACTGCCGTTGAACTTCAATTGTCCAATTTGGAACACCTATTGATTTCGGATCGAACCCCAAACTTGGGGTACATCATAATATGGTGGGAGGAGTCATTTGGTGAGTTTTGAGTGAAATCCAATCGCTAGAAGTATGGAATCCATCAAACACTCCAATTAGGAACGAACGGCCGTTGAACTTGAATTGTTCAATTTCTCACACCTATTAATTTCGGATCGAGCCCCAAACTTGGGCAACATCATAATATGGTGGGAGGAGTCATTTGGTGAGTTTTGAGTGAAATCCAATCGCTAAAATTATTGCATACACCAACAACTCCAATTAGGAACGAACAACCGTTGAACTTGAATTCTCCAATTTCTCACACCTATTGATTTCGGATCGAACCCAAAACTTGGGCAACATCATAACATGGTGGGAGGAGTCATGTGGTGAGTTTTGAGTGAAGTCTAATCGCTAGAAGTATGGAATACACCAGCCACTCCAATTAGGAGCGAACTGCCGTTGAACTTGAATTGTGCAATTTCTCACACCTATTGATTTCGGATCGAGCCCAAAACTTGGGCAACACGATAATATGGTGGGAGGAGTCACTTGGTGAGTTTTGAGTGAAATCCAATCGCTAGAAGTATGGAAGACACCAACCACTCCAATTAGGAACGAACTGCCGTGGAACTTGAATTGTCCAATTTCTCACACCTATTGATTTCGGATCGAACACCAAACTTGTGCAACATCATAATATAGTGGGAGGAGTCATTTGGTGAGTTTTGAGTGAAATCCAATCGCTAGAAGTATGGAATACACCAACCACTCCAATTAGGACCGTACTGTCGTTGAACTTGAATTGTCCAATTTGGAACACCTATTCATTTCGGATCGAACCCCAAACCTGGGCTACATCATAATATGGTGGGAGGAGTCATTTGGTGAGTTTTGAGTGAAATCCAATCGCTAGAAGAAGGGAATACACCAACCACTCCAATTATGAACGAAGGGCCGTTGAACTTGAATTGTCCAATTTCTCACACCTATTGATTTCGGATCGATCCCAAAACCTGGGCAACATCATAACATGGTGGGAGGAGTCATTTGTTGAGTTTTGAGTGAAGTCCAATCGCTAGAAGTATGGAATACACCAGCCACTCCAATTAGGAACGAACTGCCGTTGAACTTGAATTATGCAATTTCTCACACCTATTGATTTCGGATCGAGCCCAAAATTCGGGAAACACGATAATATGGTGGGAGGAGTCATTTGGTGAGTTTTGAGTGAAATCCAATCGCTAGAAGTAAGGAATACACCAACCACTCCAATTAGGAACGAACTGCCGTTGAACTGGAATTGTCTAATTTCTCACACCTATTGATTTCGGATCGAACCCCAAACTTGTGCAACATCATAATATAGTGGGAGGAGTCATTTGGTGAGTTTTGAGTGAAATCCAATCGATAGAAGTATGGAATACACCAACCACTCCAATTAGGAACGAACTGCCGTTGAACTTGAATTGTCCAATTTGGAACACCTATTGATTTCGGATCGAACCCCAAACTTGGGCTACATCATAATATGGTGGGAGGACTCATTTGGTGAGTTTTGAGTGAAATCCAATCGTTAGAAGTATGGAATCCACCAACCAGTCCAATTAGGAACGAACTGCCGTTGAATTTCAATTGTCCAATTTCTCACACCTATTGATTTCGGATCGAGCCCAAAACTTGGGCAATATGATAATATGGTGGGAGGAGACATTTGGTGAGTTTTGAGTGAAATCCAATCGCTAGAAGTATGGAATACACCAACCACTCCAATTAGGAACGATCTGCCATTGAACTTGAATTGTCCAATTTCTCACACCTATTGATTTCGGATCGAGCCCAAAACTTGGGCAATATGATAATATGGTGGGAGGAGTCATTTGGTGAGTTTTGAGAGAAATCCAATCGCTAGAAGTATGGAATACACCGACCACTCCAATTAGAAACGAACTGCCGTTGAACTTGAATTGTGCAATTTCTCACACCTATTGATTTCGGATCGAACCCCAAACTTGTGCAACATCATAATATGGTGGGAGGAGTCATTTGGTGCGTTTTGAGTGAAATCCAATCGCTAGAAGTATGGAATACACCAACCACTCCAATTAGGAACGAACTGCCGTTGAACTTGAATTGTCCAATTTGGAACACCTATTGATTTCGGATTGAGCCCAAAACTTGGGAAACATCATAATATGGTGGGAAGAGTCATTTGTTGAGTTTTGAGTGAAGTCCAGTCGCTAGAAGTAAGGAATACACCAGCCACTCCAATTAGGAACGAACTGCCGTTGAACTTCAATTGTGCAATTTCTCACAGCTATTGATTTCGGATCGGGCCCAAAACTTGGGCAAGACGATAATATGGTGGGAGGAGTCATTTGGTGAGTTTTGAGTGAAATCCAATCGCTAGAAGTATGGAATACACCAACCACTCCAATTAGGAACGAACTGCCGTTGAACTTGAGTTGTCTAATTTCTCACACCTATTGATTTCGGATCGATCCCCAAACTTGGGCAACATCATAATATGGTGTCAGGAGTCATTTGGTGAGTTTTGAGTGAAATCCAATCGCTAGAAGTATGGAATACACCAACCACTCGAATTAGGAACGAACTGCCGTTGAACTTGAGTTGTCTAATTTCTCACAACTATTGATTTCGGATCGATCCCCAAACTTGGGCAACATCATAATATGGTGTCAGGAGTCATTTGGTGAGTTTTGAATGAAATCCAATCGCTAGAAGTATGGAATACACCAACCACTCCAGTTAGGAAATAACTGCCGTTGAACTTGAATTGTCCAATTTCGAACACCTATTGATTTCGGATCGAGCCCAAAACTTGGGCAACATCATAATATGGTGGGAGGAGTCATTTAGAGAGTTTTGAGTGAAATCCAATTGATAGAAGTACAGAATACACCAACCACTCCAATTAGGAACGAACTGCCGTTGAACTTGAATATTCCAATTTCTCACACCTATTGGTTTCGGATAGAGCCCAAAACTTGGGCAACATCATAATATGGTGTGAGGAGTCATTTGGTGAGTTTTTAGTGAAATCCACTCGCTAGAAGTTTGGAATACACCAACCACTCCATTTAGGAAAGCACTGCCGTTGAACTTGAATTGTCCAATTTCTCACACCTTGTGATTTCGGATCGGGACCAAAACTTGGGCAACTTCAAAATATGGTGGGAGGAGTCATTTGGTGAGTTTTGAGTGAAATCCAATCGCTAGAAGTATGGAACACACCAACCACTCCAATTAGGAACGAACTGCCGTTGAACTTGATTTGTCCAATTTCTCACACCTATTGGTTTCGGATCGAACCCAAAACTTGGGCAACATCATAATATGGTGTCAGGAGTCATTTGGTGAGTTTTGAGTGAAATCAAATCGCTAGAAGTATGGAATACACCAACCACTCCAATTAGGAACGAACAGCCGTTGAACTTGAATTGTCCAATTTTTCACACGTATTGATTTCTGATCGAGCCCCAAACGTGATCAACATCATAATATGGTGTCAGGAGTCATTTGGTGAGTTTTGAGTGAAATCCAATCGCTAGAAGTATGGAATACACCAACCACTCCAATTAGGAACGAACTGCCGTTGAACTTGAATTGTCCAATTTGGAACACCTATTGATTTCGGATCGAGCCCAAAACTTGGGCAACATCATAATACGGTGGGAGGAGTCGTTCGGTTAGTTTTGAGTGAAATCCAATCGCTAGAAGTATGGAATACACCGACCACTCCAATTACTAACGAACTGCCGTTGAACTTGAATTGTCCAATTCCTTACACCTATTGATTACGGATCGAGCCCAAAACTTGGGCAACATCATAATATGGTGGGAGGAGTCATTCAGTGAGTTTTGAGTGAAATCCAATTGATAGAAGTACATAATACACCAACCACTCCAATTAGGAATGAACTGCGGTTGAACTTGAATTGTCCAATTTCTAACACCTATTGATTTCGGATCGAGCCCCAAACTAGGGCAATCTAATAATATGGTGGGAGGAGTGATTTGGTGAGTTTTGAGTGAAATCCAATCGCTAGAAGTTTGGAATACACCAACCACTCCAATTAGGAACGAACTACCGTTGAACTTGAATTGTCCAATTTGGAACACCTATTGATTTCGGATCGAGCCCAAAACTTGGGCAACATCATAATATGGTGGGAGGAGTCGTTCGGTTAGTTTTGAGTGAAATCCAATCGCTAGAAGTATGGAATACACCAACCACTCCAGTTAGGAACGAACTGCCGTTGAACTTGAATTGTCCAATTTGGAACACCTATTGATTTCGGATCGAGCCCAAAACTTGGGCAACATCATAATATGGTGGGAGGAGTCATTTGGTGAGTTTTGAGAGAAATCCAATCGCTAGAATTGTGGAATACACCAACCACTGCAATTAGGAACGAACTGCCGTTGAACTTGAATTGTCCAATTTCGAACACCTATTGATTTCGGATCGAGCCCAAAACTTGGGCAACATCATAATATGGTGGGAGGAGTCATTTGGTGAGTTTTGAGAGAAATCCAATCGCTAGAAGTACGGAATACACCAACCACTCCAATTAGGAATGAACTGCCGTTGAACTTGAATTGTCCAATTTCGAACAACTATTGATTTCGGATCGAGCCCAAAACTTGGGCAACAACATAATATGGTGGGAGGAATCATGTGGTGAGTTTTTAGTGAAATCCAATCGCTAGAAGTGTGGAATACACCAACCACTCCAATTAGGAACGAACTGTCGTTGAACTTGAATTGTCCAATTTGGAACACCTATTGATTTCGTATCGAGCCCAAAACTTGGGCAACATCCTAATATGGTGGGAGGAGTCATTTGGTATGTTTTGAGTGAAATCCAATCGCTAGAAGTATGGAATAACCCAACCACTCCAATTAGGAACGAACTGCCGTTGAACTTGGATTGTCCAATTTCTTACACCTATTGATTTCGGATCGAGCCCAAAACTCGGGCAACATCATAATATGGCGGGAGGAGATATTTGGTGTGTTTTGAGTGAAATCCAATCGCTAGAACTATGAATTACCCCAAACCCTCCAATTTGGAACGAACTTCCTTTGAACTTGAATTGTCCAATTTCTTACAACTATTGATTTCGGATCGAGCCCAAAACTTGGGCAACATCATAATATGGTGGGAGGAGTCATTTAGTGAGTTTTGAGTGAAATCCAATCGCTAGACGTATGGAATACACCAACCACTCCAATTTGGAACGAACTGTCGTTGAAATTGAATTGACCAATTTCTTACACCTATTGATTTTGGATCGAGCCCAAAACATGGGCAACATCATAATTTGGTGGGAGGAGTCATTTGGTGAGTTTTGAGTGAAATCCAATCGCTAGAAGTGTGGAATACACCAACCACTCCAGTTAGGAAGGAACTGCCGTTGAACTTGAATTGTCCAATTTGGAACACCTATTGATTTCGGATCGAGCCCAAAACTTGGGCAACCACATAATATGGTGGGAGGAGTCATTTAGTGAGTTTTGAGTGAAATCCAATCGCTAGACGTATGGAATACACCAACCACTCCAATTAGGAACGAACTGTCGTTGAAATTGAATTGACCAATTTCTCACACCTATTGATTTCGGATCGAGCCCAAAACATGGGCAACATCATAATATAGTGGGAGGAGTCATTTGGTGAGTTTTGAGGGAAATCCAATCGCTAGAAGTATGGAATACACCAACCACTCCAGTTTGGAAGGAACTGCCGTTGAACTTGAATTCTCCAATTTGGAACACCTATTGATTTCGGATCGAGCCCCAAACTTGGGCAACATCATAATATGGTGGGAAGAGTCATTTGGTGAGTTTTGAGTGAAATCCAATCGCTAGAAGTATGGAATACACCAACCACTCTAATTAGGAACGAACTGCCGTTGAACTTGAATTGTCCAATTTGGAACACCAATTGATTTCGGATCGAGCCCAAAACTTGGGCAACATCATAATATGGTTTGAGGTGTCATTTGGTGAGTTTTGAGTGAAATCCAATCGCTAAAACTATGGAATACACCAACCACTCCAATTAGGAACGAACTGCCTTTGAACTTGAATTGACCAATTTGGAACACCTATTGATGTCGGATCGAGCCCAAAACTTGGGCAACATCATAATATGGTGGGAGGAGTCATTTAGTGAGTTTTGAGTGAAATCCAATCGCTAGACGTAAGGAATACACCAACCACTCCAATTAGGAACGAACTGCCGTTGAACTTGAATTGTCCAATTTCTCACACCTATTGATTTCGGATTGAGCCCAAAACATGGGCAACATCATAATATGGTGGGAGGAGTCATTTGGTGAGTTTTGAGTGAAATCCAATCGCTAGAAGTTTGGAATACACCAACCACTCCAATTAGGAACGAACTGCCGTTGAACTTGAATTGTCCAGTTTCTCACACCTATTGATTTCGGATCGAGCCCAAAACTTGGGCAACAACATAATATGGTGGGAAGAGTCATTTGGTGAGTTTTAAGTGAAATCCAATCGGTAGAAGTATAGAATACACCAACCACTAAAATTAGGAACGAACTGCCGTTGAACTTGAATTTTCCAATTTGGAACATCTATTGATTTCGGATCGAGCCCAAAACTAGGGCAACATCATAATATGGTTTGAGGAGTCATTTGGTGAGTTTCGAGTGAAATCCAATCGCTAGAAGTATGGAATACACCAACCACTCCAATTAGGAACGAGCTGCCGTTGAACTTGAATTGTCCAATTTGGAACACCTATAGATTTCGGATCGAGCCCAAAACTTGGGCAACATCATAATATGGTGGGAGGAGTCGTTTGGTGAGTTTTGAGTGAAATCCAATCTTTAAAAGTTTGGAATACACCAAACACTCCAATTTGGAACGAACTGCCGTTGAACTTGAATTGTCCAATTTGGAACACCTATTGATTTCGGATTGAGCCCAAAACTTGGGCAACATCATAATATGGTGGGAGAAGTCATTTGGTGAGTTTTGAGTGAAATCCAAACGCTAGAAGTATGGAATACACCAACCACTCCAATTAGGAACAAACTGCCGTTGAACTTGAATTGTCCAATTTGGAACACCTATTGATTTCAGATCGAGCCCAAAACTTGGGCAACATCATAATATGGTGGGAGGATTCGTTCGGTTAGTTTTGAGTGAAATCCAATCGCTAGAAGTATGGAATACACCGACCACCCCAATTACTAACGAACTGCCGTTGAACTTGAATTGTCCAATTTCTCACACCTATTGATTTCGGATCGAGCCCCAAACTTGGGCACCATCATAATAAGGTGGGAAGAGTCATTTGGTGAGTTTTGAGTGAAATCCAATCGCTAGAAGTATGGAATACACCAACTACTCCAATTAGGAACGAACTGCCGTTGAACTTGAATTGTCCAATTTCTCACACCTATTGATTTCGGATAGAGCCCAAAAGTTGGGCAACAACAAAATATGGTGGGAGGAGTCATTTGGTGAGTTTTGAGTGAAATCCAATCGCTAGAAGTATGGAATACACCAACCACTCCAATTAGGAACGAACTGCCGTTGAACTTGAATTGTCCGATTTGTAACACCTATTGATTTCGGATCGAGCCCAAAACTTGGGCAACAACAAAATATGGTGGGAGGAGTCATTTGGTGAGTTTTGAGTGAGTGAAATCCAATCGCTAGAAGTATGGAATACACCAACCACTCCAATTAGGAACGAACTGCCGTTGAACTTGAATTGTCCAATTTGGGACACCTATTGATTTCGGATCGAGCCCAAAACTTGGGCAACTTCATAATATGGTGGGAGGAGTCATTTGGTGAGTTTTGAGTGAAATCCAATTGCTAGAAGTATGGAATACACCAACCACTCCAACTAGGAACGAACTGCCGTTGAACTTGAATTGTCCGATTTGGAACACCTATTGATTTCGGATCGAGCCCAAAACTTGGGCAACAAGAAAATATGGTGGGAGGAGTCATTTGGTGAGTTTTGAGTGAAATCCAATCGTTAGAAGTATGGAATACACCAACCACTCCAATTAGGAACGAACTGCCGTTGAACTAGAATTGTCCAATTTCTCACACCTATTGATTTCGGATCGAGCCCCAAACTTGGACAACATCATAATATGGTGGGAGGAGTCATTTCGTGAGTTTTGAGTGAAATCCAATCGCTAGAAGTATGGAATACACCAACCACTCCAGTTAGGAAATAACTGCCGTTGAACTTGAATTGTCCAATTTCGAACACCTATTGATTTCGGATCGAGCCCAAAACTTGGGCAACATCATAATATGGTGGGAGGAGTCATTTGGTGAGTTTTGAGTGAAATCCAATCGCTAGAAGTATGGAATACACCAACCACTCCAATTAGGAATGAACTGCCGTTAAACTTGAATTGTCCAATTTCTCACACCTATTGATTTCGGATCGAGCCCCAAACTTGGGCAACATCATAATCTGGTGGGAGGAGTCATTTCGTGAGTTTTGAGTGAAATCCAATCTCTAGAAGTATGGAATACACCAACCACTCCAATTAGGAACGAACTGCCGTTGAACTTGAATTGTCCAATTTCTCACACCTATTGATTTCGGATCGAGCCCAAAACTTGGGCAACATCATAATATGGTGGGAATAGTCATTTGGTGAGTTTTGAGTGAAATCCAATCGCTAGAAGTATGGAATACACCAACCACTCCAATTAGGAACGAACTGCCGTTGAACTTGAATTGTCCAATTTCTCACACCTATTGATTTCGGATCGAGCCCAAAACTTGGGCAACAACAAAATATGGTGGGAGGAGTCATTTGGTGAGGTTTGAGTGAAATCCAATCGCTAGAAGTATGGAATACACCAACCACTCCAATTAGGAATGAATTGCCGTTGAACTTGAATTGTCCAATTTGGAACACCTATTGATTTCGGATCGAGCCCAAAACTTGGGCAACATCATAATATGGTGGGAGGAGTCAATTGGTGATTTTTGAGTGAAATCCAATTGCTAGAAGTATGGAATACACCAACCACTCCAACTAGGAACGAACTGCCGTTGAACTTGAATTGTCCGATTCGGAACACCTATTGATTTCGGATCGAGCCCAAAACTTGGGGAACAACAAAATATGGTGGGAGGAGTCATTTGGTGAGTTTTGAGTGAAATCCAATCGTTAGAAATATGGAATACACCAACCACTCCAATTAGGAACGAACTGCCGTTGAACTTGAATTGTCCAATTTCTCACACCTATTGATTTCGGATCGAGCCCCAAACTTGGGCAACATCATAATATGGTGGGAGGAGTCATTTCGTGAGTTTTGAGTGAAATCCAATCGCTAGAAGTATGGAATACACCAACCACTCCAGTTAGGAACGAACTGCCGTTGAACTTGAATTGTCCAATTTGGAACACCTATTGTTTTCGGATCGAGCCCAAAACTTGGGCAACATCATAATATGGTGGGAGGAGTCATTTAGTGAGTTTTGAGGGAAATCCAATCGCTAGACGTATGGAATACACCAACCACTCCAATTAGGAACGAACTGTCGTTGAAATTGAATTGACAAATTTCTCACACCTATTGATTTCGGATCGAGCCCCAAACTTGGGCAACATCATAATATGGTGGGAGGAGTCATTTCGTGAGTTTTGAGTGAAACCCAATCGCTAGAAGTATGGAATACACCAACCACTCCAGTTAGGAAATAACTGCCGTTGAACTTGAATTGTCCAATTTCGAACACCTATTGATTTCGGATTGAGCCCAATACTTGGGCAACATCATAGTATGGTGGGAGGAGTCATTTGGTGAGTTTTGAGTGAAATCCAATCGCTAGAAGTATGGAATACACCAACCACTCCAATTAGGAACGAACTGCCGTTGAACTTGAATTGTCCAATTTCTCACACCTATTGATTTCGGATCGAGCCCCAAACTTGGGCAACATCATAATCTGGTGGGAGGAGTCATTTCGTGAGTTTTGAGTGAAATCCAATCTCTAGAAGTATGGAATACACCAACCACTCCAATTAGGAACGAACTGCCGTTGAACTTGAATTGTCCAATTTCTCACACCTATTGATTTCGGATCGAGCCCAAAACGTGGGGAACATCATAATATGGTGGGAAGAGTCATTTGGTGAGTTTTGAGTGAAATCCAATCGCTAGAAGTATGGAATACACCAACCACTCCAATTAGGAACGAACTGCCGTTGAACTTGAATTGTCCAATTTCGAACACCTATTGATTTCGGATCGAGCCCAAAACTTGGGCAACAACAAAATATGGTGGGAGGAGTCATTTGGTGAGGTTTGAGTGAAATCCAATCGCTAGAAGTATGGAATACACCAACCACTCCAATTAGGAATGAATTGCCGTTGAACTTGAATTGTCCAATTTGGAACACCTATTGATTTCGGATCGAGCCCAAAACTTGGGCAACATCATAATATGGTGGGAGGAGTCAATTGGTGAGTTTTGAGTGAAATCCAATCGCTAGAAGTATGGAATACACCAACCACTCCAGTTAGGAACGAACTGCCGTTGAACTTGAATTGTCCAATTTGGAACACCTATTGTTTTCGGATCGAGCCCAAAACTTGGGCAACATCATAATATCGTGGGAGGAGTCATTTAGTGAGTTTTGAGGGAAATCCAATCGCTAGACGTATGGAATACACCAACCACTCCAATTAGGAACGAACTGTCGTTGAAATTGAATTGACAAATTTCTCACACCTATTGATTTCGGATCGAGCCCCAAACGTGGGCAACATCATAATATGGTGGGAGGAGTCATTTCGTGAGTTTTGAGTGAAACCCAATCGCTAGAAGTATGGAATACACCAACCACTCCAGTTAGGAAATAACTGCCGTTGAACTTGAATTGTCCAATTTCGAACACCTATTGATTTCGGATTGAGCCCAATACTTGGGCAACATCATAATATGGTGGGAGGAGTCATTTGGTGAGTTTTGAGTGAAATCCAATCGCTAGAAGTATGGAATACACCAACCACTCCAATTAGGAACGAACTGTCGTTGAAATTGAATTGACAAATTTCTCACACCTATTGATTTCGGATTGAGCCCAAAACATGGGCAACATCATAATATGGTGGGAGGAGTCATTTGGTGAGTTTTGAGTGAAATCCAATCGCAAGAAGTATGGAATACACCAACCACTCCAATTAGGAACGAACGGCCGTTGAACTTGAATTTTCCAATTTCTCACACCTATTGATTTCGGATCGAGCCCAAAACATGGGAAACAACATAATATGGTGGGAAGAGTCATTTGGTGAATTTTGAGTGAAATCCAATCGCTAGAAGTATGGAATACACCAACCACTCCAATTAGGAACGAACTGCCGTTGAACTTGAATTGTCCAATTTGGAACACCTATTGATTTCGGATCGAGCCCAAAACTTGGGCAACATCATAATATGGTTTGAGGTGTCATTTGGTGAGTTTTGAGTGACATCCAATCGCTAGAAGTATGGAATACACCAACCACTCCAATTAGGAACGAACTGCCGTTGAACTTGAACTGTCCAATTTGGAACACCTATTGATGTCGGATCGAGCCCAAAACTTGGGCAACATCATAATATGGTGGGAGGAGTCATTTGGTGAGTTTTGAGTGAAATCCAAACGCTAGACGTATGGAATACACCAACCACTCCAATTAGGAACGAACTGTCGTTGAAATTGAATTGACAAATTTCTCACACCTATTGATTTCGGATCGAGCCCAAAACTTGGGCAACAACATAATATGGTGGGAAGAGTCATTTGGTGAGTTTTGAGTGAAATCCAATCGCTAGAAGTATGGAATACACCAACCACTCCAGTTAGGAAATAACTGCCGTTGAACTTGAATTGTCCAATTTGGAACACCTATTGATTTCGGATCGAGCCCAAAACTTGGGCAACATCATAATATGGTGGGAGGAGTCGTTCGGATAGTTTTGAGTGAAATCCAATCGCTAGAAGTGTGGAATACACCGACCACTCCAATTACTAACGAACTGCCGTTGAACTTGAATTGTCCAATTTCTCACACCTATTGATTTCGGATCGAGCCCCAAACTTGGACAACATCATATTATGGTGGGAGGAGTCATTTGGTGAGTTTTGAGTGAAATCCAATCGCTAGAAGTATGGAATACACCAACCACTCCAATTAGGAACGAACTGCCGTTGAACTTGAATTGTGCAATTCTCACACCTATTGATTTCGGATCGAGCCCAAAACTTGGGTAACAACATAATATGGTGGGAGGAGTCATTTGGTGAGTTTTGAGGGAAATCCAATCGCTAGAAGTATGGAATACACCAACCACTCCAATTAGGAACGAACTGCCGTTGAACTTGAATTGTCCAATTTCTCACACCTATTGATTTCGGATCGAGCCCCAAACTTGGGCAACATCATATTATGGTGGGAGGAGTCATTTGGTGAGTTTTGAGGGAAATCCAATCGCTAGAAGTATGGAATACACCAATCAGTCCTATTAGGAACGAACTGCCGTTGAACTTGAATTGTCCAATTTGGAACACCTATAGATTTCGGATCGAGCCCAAAACTTGGGCAACATCATAATATGGTGGGAGGAGTCATTTGGTGAGTTTTGAGTGAAATCCAATCGCTAGACGTATGGAATACACCAACCACTCCAATTAGGAACGAACTGCCGTTGAACTTGAATTGTCCAATTTGGAACACCTATTGATTTCGGATCGAGCCCAAAAGTTGGGCAACATCATAATATGGTGGGAGGAGTCATTTGGTGAGTTTTGAGTGAAATCCAATCGCTAGACGTAGGGAATACACCAACCACTCCAATTAGGAACGAACTGTCGTTGAAATTGAATTGACCAATTTCTCACACCTATTGATTTCGGATTCAGCCCAAAACATGGTCAACATCATAATATGATGGGAGGAGTCATTTGGTGAGTTTTGAGTAAAATCCAATCGCTAGAAGTATGGAATACACCAACCACTCCAGTTTGGAAATAACTGTCGTTGAACTTGAATTGTCCAATTTGGAACACCTATTGATTTCGGATCGAGCCCAAAACTTGGGCAACATCATAATATGGTGGGAGGAGTCATTTGGTGAGTTTTGAGTGAAATCCAATCGCTAGAAGTGTGGAATACACCAACCACTCCAATTAGGAACGAACTGCCATTGAACTTGAATTCTCCAATTTGGAACATCTATTTATTTCGGATCGAGCCCAAAACTTGGGCAACATCATAATATGGTGGGAGGAGTCGTTCGGTTAGTTTTGAGTGAAATCCAATCGCTAGAAGTATGGAATACACCGACCACTCCAATTACTAACGAACTGCCGTTGAACTTGAATTGTCCAATTTCTCACACCTATTGATTTCGGATCGAGCCCCAAACTTGTGCAACATCATATTATGGTGGGAGGAGTCATTTCGTGAGTTTTGAGTGAAATCCAATCGCTAGAAGTATGGAATACACCAACCACTCCAATTAGGAACGAACTGCCGTCAAACTTGAATTGTCCAATTTCTCACACCTATTTATTTCGGATCGAGCCCCAAACTTGGGCAACATCATAATATGGTGGGAGGAGTCGTTCGGTTAGTTTTGAGTGAAATCCAATCGCTAGAAGTATGGAATACACCGACCACTCCAATTACTAACGAACTGCCGTTGAACTTGAATTGTCCAATTTCTCACACCTATTGATTTCGGATCGAGCCCCAAACTTGGGCAACATCATAATATGGTGGGAGGAGTCATTTGGTGAGTTTTGAGTGAAATCCAATCGCTAGAAGTATGGAATACACCAACCACTCCAGTTAAGAACGAACTGCCGTTGAACTTGAATTGTCCAATTTGGAACACCTTTTGATTTCGGATCGAGCCCAAAACTTGGGCAACATCATAATATGGTGGGAGGAGTCATTTGGTGAGTTTTGAGTGAAATCCAATCGCTAGAAATATGGAAGACACCAACCACTCCAGTTAGGAACGAACTGCCGTTGAACTTGAATTGTCCAATTTGGAACACCTATTGATTTCGGATCGAGCCCAAAACTTGGGCAACATCATAATATGGTGGGAGGAGTCATTTGGTTTGTTTTGAGTGAAATCCAATCGCTAGAAGTATGGAATACACCAACCAGTCCTATTAGGAACGAACTGCCGTTGAACTTGAATTGTTCAATTTCTCACACCTATTGATTTCGGATCGAGCCCCAAACTTGGGCAACATCATAATATGGTGGGAAGAGTCATTTGGTGAGTTTTGTGTGAAATCCAATCGCTAGAAGTATGGAATACACCAACCACTCCAGTTAGGAACGAAGTGCCGTTGAACTTGAATTGTCCAATTTGGAACACCTATTGATTTCGGATCGAGCCCAAAACTTGGGCAACATCATAATATGGTGGGAGGAGTCATTTGGTGAGTTTTGAGTGAAATCCAATCGCTAGAAGTACGGAATACACCAACCACTCCAATTAGGAACGAACTGCCGTTGAACTTGAATTGTCCAATTTGGAACACCTATTGATTTCGGATCGAGTCCAAAACTTGGGCAACATCATAATATGGTGGGAGGAGTCATTTGGTTAGTTTTGAGTGAAATCCAATCGCTAGAAGTATGGAATACACTGATCGGTTCATAAATTGTATATCATTTTGTACCCTTCTAGCTTATGATTTGGTTATGTTTTTGAGTTAAACTTGTGCTTTTAATCCTTTTTGTGTTTATCTTTCAGCTTTAGGTAACAATGATGGCTTTGGATAGGAAATGATGCAATCCATGCATGTTAAAGCCTGATTTGGATAAAGGGAAGAAGTGCTTAAAGACAAACTCATTTTGGCTACAGCCCCCTGCCAGTCCAGTTTCGTAGGTCATATTGCAAGCTTTGTTTCAGCAACCTACATAGCTCGGATGAGGCAACATTCTTCATGAAAGTTGTTCCAATGGGTGTGTACTATAACATATCCACAATTCAGCCCCATTGGATAAATATGGAGTCTGTTACCTAGCAAACACAGAGCCATGCTCAGGATGGATTTTATCAGCGCGCAAAATGAGTTAGCAATTTGTTTTGGCCTTAACTTCCTCCTCCGACCTTGGATTGGCCCAAATGATATATGGCTGGAAAGAAGACATTCTGAACTTTAATGTTGAGTGCTTAAAGTCTTAATTTGCTTAAGGGAAGCCCAATTCATAAGCCCTTGAAGTTTCTGGTCATGCTGACCTCAGGATGAGCTATTGTTTCTGGTTGGAAGCTTGGTCATGGTGAGCTAGGCATGAGCTATTGAGCTGGTTGGAAGCTTGGTCATGGTGACATGAAGATGAGCTAGGGCTGCTGGTGGGATTTATTGGTGAAGTGCATCAACCAATTCAAATTTTCTAATACAAGTGCATCAACCAATTCATATTTTCTAATACAAGTGTTGTATGCATTAGCCATATCAAATTCAGATTTTCACTTCCCCTAGGCCTATAAATAGGGATGTTCTCTAAGCTTGTAAACACACCCCAAGGGGGGGAGCTCTCAAGCACTTCTCTAGAGCTCCCTTCCCTTCTCTCCCTCAAATTCTCTTAATTTTGCTTTCTAGTTCTCAATTCTAGCTTTCCTTTTGCTTCTTAGTTGTAGTTTATTTTTCTTTGTAATGTAAATTCTTTTCTTAAGTTTTCAAGTTGAATTAGTTTCCAAGTTTCAATTATGGTTTTTGTTCTTATTCATTATGCTTATAAGTTAATATGCTAGTTTGAATGATTGATCACCATTTAGGCTTGCATGTTAGCTATCTTGGTTTGAATTAAGAGTATACACCATGCTTTAATTCGAATTGAGCTATGAATAGGAAGAGTATGTATGGACATTCGACAACAGGGATTAGATACATGCTTGGTTGTTTAAATTGTTCTTCTATGCTTAATGGGTTCCTAATGCTAAATTTTAGGTTAGACAACAAATGATCAAATTAGGGAATTAGGAACACAAGGTTATGACCAAACACCATGGCTTAATCATACTTTAGCTAGAATCAATCCGTTAATCTAATTGAACTTGGGAACTTATTTGCTTGAGTTATTTCTTCCTTGTTTTATTTATTTCCTTTCTTTTTCATTTCTGTTTTGTGTAGGGAAAATGAATTGGATCATTCAATCACCAATCCCTGTGGAATCGACCTCGCACTTACATACGCTAAACTACCAACGGTTCGTGCACTTGCGAGTATCACAAGTTGAGGATGCAGCTGAATCCATTTTGGTGGAGCTAAATCTACGCAACAAGTTTTTGGCGCCGTTGCCGGGGATCGGTAACATTGTTTGATTCTATTTGGCTTTCCTACTTTATTTTTTTTCTTAACTGGACAATTTCTTGTTTTAAAGTTAATGACGTTAATGGACAAGTTGTGTTTGTAGTCCAACAGAAAAGGACAATTGCCCAACAAGCAAGAGAACTGGGTTTAAGTCCCAACTTACACAACCCATTGGTGCTTGTTGCTTTGAAACATGGAATTGGATGTGTGTTGATTTTCCTTTTCATTTTAGTTTTTATTTCCTCATTCTTTTAATTCTATTTCAAGTTTTCTATGTTTGTTTTAGCAATTTATTATAGCTCAATAATAAATGGAGAGAGATGGCAACCTCAATTATAAGAATGGGAAGTGTGGAGCAGTGGGAGAAGTCGCGACCTCCAAGTGCATCCATGCTCGACCTAATCGCTTCAAGGGGGAGCATTTCAATCCTTTCTCTTCTTTGAATTCTGTTTATTTCCATAGTTGTTTTTGCCTTTTGGTCCACGTTGAGTTCTTTGTTTTTCTATGCTGAATCCAACCATATAAAGAACGTAAAATTTGGACTTACGGTTGGAAAGTTATAGCCTAAAAACTGAACAGAGGTCGAAGCTGAAAAACATAGAAACGAATCTGTCCAAATGGTGATAAATAGGTGATAGAAAGTGCTGTTTGTTTTTTTTCTTTGGTTTCTTGGTTTGTTTCTTTTAGTACAATAATTTATATCGTTTGTTTGAGTTTGTTTAGAGTACTTAGTTCATTTTTGTTTATGGTTTGTTGTTTCATGTTATCTTAATTTGTTTTTGTTTCTTTTTCTTACGAGAATATATTTTTTTAAAAAAAATTTATTTTTCATATGAGCTGACTTATGGTAACTCCAGTGAGCACCTTCGTCAATACAGTGTCTAGGAGTTCTTTAGGCGACACCTTCGGTGTCTAAGAAGTTTGGGTTTTAAGCGGGACCATTGTGACCCCTCCAACCTTCCCGGATCCCCTGGCTGTGTTTTCTGAGGCCCTTAACTGGTCATCCGTGAGTTGCTTGTATATTGTGTGTTTTTAAATTAAGTTTTTTTTTTTCTTTGTTTTCTTTTCTGTTGAGTCTTTGTTTTTGTTTTGTTTCTGTTTTTGTGTTGTTATGTTAGTTTATTTATTTATTTACGTGGTATGGTTAGTTAGTTTATTTCTGAGTGTTAAAACACATTTTTATTTCAAACATTGCATAAATACAAAAAAAAAACAAAAAACAAAACAAAACAAAACAAAAAAAAAACAATAAAAAAAAAAACAAAAAAAAAACATCATCATCATCATCTTCATCATCATCTTCTTCATCTTCTTCATCTCCATCATCATCATGGCTTGCCTCTATTTTCTCGCACTTGTAAAATCTGCAGCAGCTCCACATGGTCCTCATTTTTTCTCTGCAGTGCTTCCACGTGCTGATTGGCATAGTAGAGCCGCTTCTGCAAGTCCGCCACCATAGCCTTCAAGGAAGCTATTTCCTCGCTCATCGCGGCACACTCCCTTGTCCTCGCCAGTAATCGCACGCCCAAATTAGTAGCGGAGACCGCGTGGAGCACAGTTAAATTGTGGGACTCCTCTACCGCTGCCTTATCAGACCTCTGTGCCACATGCAGATGATCTGTCGGAGTGAGCTTGCTGCTAATCATGCCTTCTAGCAGCACTGCTCTATTCGACAGTGCCTCAGAAAAGTTCGGTATTGCCTCAGCAAAGTTTGAGGCCGTGCCGTGATGATATGAAGAGTTTGGAAAGACAGTGTTTGGAGGAGCCCTTGTCTGGGCATTCGGTGGTGCAAGTGAGAGCTCAAGGTTGAGATCATCAAGGTGAGTGCATGAGGATGCCATTTGTTTTGCTTCTGAATTTTTTGATGTTTTTCCTTGAGTTTGCAGGAAGAAATGCTGGGTATCATCCGCTTGCAGAGGTGTGGTTTAAATAGACATATGCTGATGAGAGAGAGCCAACACCATTTCGGATTTCCCGGGCATGCTCGACCTAATCGCTTCAAGGGGGAGCACATTAACTTTCACTTTACTTTTCTTTTTCCGTGTTTTCTGGTGTTTTATGTTTTTGCCCGTTACTTTCATTTTCTAGTGTTTTGTGTTTTTGCCTTTCCCTTTCGGCTATCATCTTTGTCTTATTTTAGTTAGGGAAATGTGTTTTCTTTTCCGTTTGTCGTCTTTGTTTTATTTTAGTTGGGAAGTGTGTTTTCTTTTTCTTTTTCTTTTTCTTTCTGCAACCTTACTCTTTTATTTCCGAAACAAAATAACGAAAATACAAAAACAACAAAATAAAATAAAAACAACAATAATGCAGTAGGAAATCATTTCTTCTCGGTGCTTGGTGTCTCGACCATTGAAGCTTTGAGTTTGGCCCTCTGGCTGTCCTCTTCCAGGGCTTCACGCACAGCTTCTTGGGGCTCATCACTTGAGCTCCCAAAGATCGCAATCTTAGCTTGAGTGTAACTACTCTCGCGATCTGCTTGTTTGCGTTTACCCGGTCGGTCTAGGTCCTCCAGCTGTTTTCGCATGTCGCGAGAGTACAACTCTACCATTTTTGATAGGTTTTTATTCTCGTCCCGCAATACTTCTAGCTGGTGTCGATTCACCTCCACTATCCTTGACCTCTCCCTTTTCAAGCTTTTTATAGCAGTCTGACACTCCTCAACCATACTTCGCTCCGCCGCCAACTGACCCTTTAGCACCTCTACCTCATGGGACTTCACAAGTAGGCGATGACCCAAACTTGCGACTGTTGCCGTATTCTGCACGCTCAGTGCCAGGGCATCGCTCATGACCCGGTTGTCATCCCTTGTTCCCAGCACACGTATATCTTTAGGAGTCACTAAATTTCTAGCCACTCCAATGGCAACATCGTTGTCCAGGAGTATTGAGTCAGTTACTGTCACAGGCCCCCGTGCGGAAGCAAAGTAGGGCATCCATACTGGTGCCGCTGCTTGGCCTCGTGTCTGAGTCGGTGGAGCTAGGTTGAGATCCAACGAAAATGGGTAGTTAGAGGCCATTTGATTTCTCACTCTCTTTTCTTCTTTCTTTCTTTTCTCTTTTGTGTGTTTCTGAGTTTGTGTTTTTTTTTACCCTTTCTTTTTACCTTTTATAGACTTAGTCTGCCAAACCCTAGCCGCTGCGGTTCTGAGTTCTGTGCGGCCCTTACGGCTTATCTCTATATGTCGCTGTTAAGCTCATAATTTCATACATATACATGCCCAAATTTACTTACTTCTTTTGCTTAGTTTCCTATAATTCTAAGTTATTTGCCTCTATTTGTGTGTTTTGTAGGCCAAAAGAGTAAGAGAGCATAATTCATGCAATTCAAGCATGTTAAGGCCTAATTTGGACGAAGGGAAGAAGAGCTTAAAGACATACTCATTTTTGCTACAGCCCCTTGCCAGTCCAGTTTCGTGGGTCACATTGCAAGATCTGTTTCAGCAACCTACACAGCTCGGATGAGGCCGCATTCTTCATGAAAGTTGTTCCAATGGGTGTGTACTATAACATATCCAAAATTCAGCCCCCTTGGATAAATCTGGAGTCCGTCACCTAGCAAACACAGAACCATGCTCAGGATGGATTTTTGTCAGCGAGCAAACTGAGTTAGAATTTCATTTCGGACTTATCTTCTTCATCCGAGCTTGGATTGGGCAAATACTTGTGTGGTTGGATCAGACACATTCTGAACTTCACAATGGACATCTTAAAGTCGTCATTTGCTTAAGAGAAGCCCAAGTTGTAAGCCCTTGAAGTTGCTGGTCATGCTGACATGAGGATGAGCTGGTTGGAAGCTTGGTCATGGTGAGCTAGGCATGAGCTATTGTAGCTGGTTGGAAGCTTGGTCATGGTGACATGAAGATGAGCTAGGGCTGCTGGTGGGATTTATTGGTGAAGTGCATCAACCAATTCAGATTTTATAATGCAAGTGTTGTATGCATTAGTGAAGTGCATCAACCAATTCATCTTTTATAATGCAAGTGTTGTATGCATTAGCCATATTGAATTCAGATTTATCACTCCCCTCTCCCTATAAATACCACATCCATTCCACATTCAAGACACAACAAATCCTGGGATTCACAACCCCACAATTCACTCCAACCATCCTCAAACACTCTCACAATCCCAAATCACCTCCATATCCTTCATACATCTTTCTAGAAGTGGGGAAGCTCTTGGAGAAGCATTAGAAGTGGAGAAGCACTTGGAGAAGCCTTGGACATCACAAGAACTTCAGAAAAAGGGTTTTTCTACTCTTATTGCATTCATTATGTTTTCTCATTTCTGTTCAAGTCTCTTTTCCATTATGAGTAGCTAAATCCATAACTAGGGCTTCGATGTAACCTAACATGAATATTCTGGGTTTATAAGTTTGGAGTTTCAAGTTTGATTCATGATTCATGTTCTTATTCATTATGCTTATAAGTTAACATGCTTGTTTGAATGATTGATCACCATTAGAACTTGTTTGTTAACTATCTTGGTTTGAATTAAGAGTATACACCATGCTTTAATTCGAATTGAACTATGAATAGGAAGAGTATGTATGGACATTCGACAACAGGGATTAGATACATACTTGGTTGTTTAAAATGTTCTTCTATGCTTAATGGGTTCCTAATGCTTAATTTTAGGTTAGACAACAAATGATCAAATTAGGGAATTAGGAACACAAGGTTAGGACCAAACACCATGGCCTAATCATACTTTAGCTAGAATCAATCTTTGAATCTGAATTAGACTTGTTACTTGAATCTTTATAACCCAGAATTGAATTCTTATGGTGAATCGAATGCCCTAGTCTCCAAACCTGTGCTTTAACCTTCAAAACCACCCTTTGTTACTTTTGTTTACTTGCTTTCCGTTGCAATTTCAGTTTGTTCATTTGTTTCTATAATCACAAGCATTCTCACTTCAAAGTTCATTTTAATCTTGCTGCATTTGTTTTCAAACTCACTCTTGCTTTAAATTCTGTTTTAGATTTAACTTCCTAACTTCTTGAATTTGGTAATCTAAAGTACATAACTAATTTGAACTTCTCAGTCTTCGTGGGTACGACCTCGTACTTGTCTTGCTATACTACTAATTGCCCCGTACAATTGCGAGTTAACATATTATTAACAACAGTCGCCACACCCGTTTCCCAACCCCCTTAATTGCATTTTCACCTTTCACCACCTTCTAGTGAAAAAGTCGTCCCGCTTCACCCAAGAAGCCAATAATTCTGGCTTGGGGGATGTGACAGCTGCTTCTGTGCGCCGACACGTCCCTCACCCCTTTCACCCGTGACTTCCCAGGAACCAAGGCATCAGGGACCACACACTTTCTTTTCAGAAACCCCGCCTTCGCGCTCCCAATTCAAGTTTCATTTTATTTAAAAAAATAAAAAATAAAAAATAAAAAAATAACAAACGTGTGGGCTTCAGTTTTCATTGTGGGTTGGGTTTTCACCGTTGTTAGGTTTCAAGGTGGCTTAACTTTCTTTTGGTTTGGGCTTTCAATTGTTTGGATTTTGGTTTGCATAAGACTGTCTGTTTAGGGCTTACTGTTTTGTCTGTTTAGGGTTTTCTGTTTGATTGTTTGTTTGTTTGTTTGTTTTGTAATTTTTATTTTTGTAATTATTTTATTTTATTTGTGTTTTTTTTTTTTGTGGTTTATATTTACTTTAGTACCTTTCATTTCTTGTTATGACATTGCCTGTTCCTAATTTTTAAAAATTGAGGACAATGTTCATTTCCAGGTTTGGGGGTATTGGAGTTTAGCAAGTAAATTTCTTTTTTTTTCTTAAAAAAAAAATATTTTTTTAAAAAATAAAATAAAATTTCTTGCTTGTTTTTTTCTTTTTTCTATATTTTGAGTCTTATTTTGTTTTGAGTCACTTTCCCAACACTTATGATGAGATTGTGATAAATGTTTGCATGACTTAAATAAAAATTGGATTTCATTTTATTAATAATTTTTTTTTATTAAAAAATTTAAAAAAAAACAAAATTAATTGGCATCACAAGTTGAGGATGCAGCTGAATCCATTTTGGTGGAGCTAAATCTACGCAACATACACCAACCACTCCAATTAGGAATGAACTGCCGTTGAACTTGAATTATCCAATTTGTAACACCTATTAATTTCAGATCAAGCAAAAAACCTGGGCAACAATAAAATATGGTGGGAGGAGTCATTTGGTGAGTTTTGAGTGAAATCCAATCGCTAGAAGTATGGAATACACCAACCACTCCAATTAGGAACGAACTGCCGTTGAACTTGAATTGTCCAATTTGGAACACCTATTGATTTCGGATCGAGCCCAAAACTTGGGGAACAACATAATATGGTGGGAGGAGTCATTTGCTTAGTTTTGAGTGAAATCCAATCGCTAGAAGTATGGAATACACCAACCACTCTAATTAGGAAAGAACTACCGTTGAACTTGAATTGTCCAATTTCTCACACCTATTGATTTCGGATCGAGCCCCAAACTTGGGCAACATCATAATACGGTGGAAAGAGTCATTTGGTGAGTTTGGAGTGAAATCCAATCGCTAGAAGTATGGAATACACCAACTACTCCAATTAGGAACGAACTGCCGTTGAACTTGAATTGTCCGATTTGAAACACCTATTGATTTCGGATCGAGCCCAAAACTTGGGCAACAACAAAATATGGTGGAAGGAGTCATTTAGTGAGTTTTGAGTCAAATCCAATTGCTAGAAGTATGGAATACACCAACCACTCCAATTAGGAACGAACTGCCGTTGAACTTGAATTGTCCGATTTGGAACACCTATTGATTTCGGATCAAGCCCAAAACTTGGGCAACAACAAAATATGGTGGGAGGAGTCATTTGGTGAGTTTTCAGTTAAATCCAATCGCTAGAAGTATGGAATACACCAACCACTCCATTTAGGAACGAACTGCCGTTGAACTTGAATTGTCCAATTTGGAACACCTATTGATTTCGGATCGAGCCCAAAACTTGGGCAACATCATAATATGGCGGGAGGAGTCATTTGGTGAGTTTTGAGTGAAATCCAATCGCTAGAAGTATGGAATACACCAACCACTCCAATTAGGAACGAACTTCCGTTGAACTTGAATTGTCCAATTTGGAACACCTATTGATTTCGGATCTAGCCCAAAACTTGGGCAACAACATAATATGGTGGGAGGAGTCATTTGGTTAGTTTTGAGTGAAATCCAATCACTAGAAGTATGGAATACACCAACCACTCTAATTAGGAAAGAACTACCGTTGAACTTGAATTGTCCAATTTCTCACACCTATTGATTTCGGATCGAGCCCCAAACTTGGGCAACATCATAATACGGTGGAAAGAGTCATTTGGTGAGTTTTGAGTGAAATCCAATCGCTAGAAGTATGGAATACACCAACCACTCCAATTAGGAACGAACTTCCGTTGAACTTGAATTGTCCAATTTGGAACACCTATTGATTTCGGATCTAGCCCAAAACTTGGGCAACATCATAATATGGTGGGAGGAGTCATTTGGTTAGTTTTGAGTGAAATCCAATCGCTAGAAGTATGGAATACACCAACCACTCTAATTAGGAAAGAACTACCGTTGAACTTGAATTGTCCAATTTCTCACACCTATTGATTTCGGATCGAGCCCCAAACTTGGGCAACATCATAATACGGTGGAAAGAGTCATTTGGTAAGTTTTGAGTGAAATCCAATCGCTAGAAGTATGGAATACACCAACCACTCCAGTTAGGAACGAACTGCCGTTGAACTTGAATTGTCCAATTTGGAACACCTATTGATTTCGGATCGAGCCCAAAACTTGGGCAACATCATCATATGGTGGGAGGAGTAATTTGGTGAGTTTTGAGTGAAATCCAATCGCTAGAAGTATGGAATACACCAACCACTCCAATTAGGAACGAACTGCCGTTGAACTTGAATTGTCCAATTTGAAACACCTATTGATTTCGGATCGAGCCCAAAACTTTTGCAACAACAAAATATGGTGGGAGGAGTCATTTGGTGAGTTTTGAGTGAAATCCAATCGCTAGAAGTATGGAATACACCAACCACTCTAATTAGGAAAGAACTACCGTTGAACTTGAATTGTCCAATTTCTCACACCTATTGATTTCGGATCGAGCCCCAAACTTGGGCAACATCATAATACGGTGGAAAGAGTCATTTGGTGAGTTTGGAGTGAAATCCAATCGCTAGAAGTATGGAATACACCAACTACTCCAATTAGGAACGAACGGCCGTTGAACTTGAATTGTCCGATTTGAAACACCTATTGATTTCGGATCGAGCCCAAAACTTGGGCAACAACAAAATATGGTGGGAGGAGTCATTTGGTGAGTTTTGAGTGAAATCCAATCGCTAGAAGTATGGAATACACCAACCACTCCAATTAGGAACGAACTGCCGTTGAACTTGAATTGTCCAATTTCTCACACCCATTGATTTCGGATCGAGCCCCAAACTTGGGCAACATCATAATCTGGTGGGAAGAGTCATTTGGTGAGTTTTGAGTGAAATCCAATCGCTAGAAGTATGGAATACACCAACCACTCCAATTAGGAACGAACTGCCGTTGAACGTGAATTGTCCAATTTGGAACACCTATTAATTTCAGATTGAGCCCAAAACTTGGGCAACAATAAAACATGGTGGGAGGAGTCATTTGGTGAGTTTTGAGTGAAATCCAATCGCTAGAAGTATGGAATACACCAACCACTCCAATTAGGAACGAACTGCCGTTGAACTTGAATTGTCCAATTTGGAACTCCTATTGATTTCGGATTGAGCCCAAAACTTGGGCAACATCATAATATGGTGGGAGGAGTCATTTGGGGAGTTTTGAGTGAAATCCAATCGCTGGACGTATGGAATACACCAACCACTCCAATTAGGAACGAACTGTCGTTGAAATTGAATTGACCAATTTCTCAGACCTATTGATTTCGGATCGAGCCCAAAACTTGGGCAAGATCATAATATGGTGGGAGGAGTCATTTGGTGAGTTTTGAGTGAAATCCAATCGCTAGAAGTATGCAATACACCAACCACTCCAATTAGGAACGAACTTCCGTTGAACTTGAATTGTCCAATTTGGAACACCTATTGATTTCGGATCTGGCCCAAAACTTGGGCACCATCATAATATGGTGGGAGGAGTCATTTGGTTAGTTTTGAGTGAAATCCAATCGCTAGAAGTATGGAATACACCAACCACTCTAATTAGGAAAGAACTACCGTTGAACTTGAATTGTCCAATTTCTCACACCTATTGATTTCGGATCGAGCCCCAAACTTGGGCAACATCATAATACGGTGGAAAGAGTCATTTGGTGAGTTTTGAGTGAAATCCAATCGCTAGAAGTATGGAATACACCAACCACTCCAATTAGAAACGAACTGCCGTTGAACTTGAATTCTCCAATTTGAAACACCTATTGATTTCGGATCGAGCCCAAAACTTGGGCAACAACAAAATATGGTGGGAGGAGTCATTTGGTGAGTCTTAAGTGAAATCCAATCGCTAGAAGTATGGAATACACCAACCACTCCAATTAGGAACGAACTGCCGTTGAACGTGAATTGTCCAATTTGGAACACCTATTAATTTCAGATTGAGCCCAAAACTTGGGCAACAATAAAACATGGTGGGAGGAGTCATTTGGTGAGTTTTGAGTGAAATCCAATCGCTAGAAGTATGGAATACACCAACCACTCCATTTAGGAACGAACTGCCGTTGAACTTGAATTGTCCAATTTGGAACACCTATTAATTTCAGATTGAGCCCAAAACTTGGGCAACAATAAAACATGGTGGGAGGAGTCATTTGGTGAGTTTTGAGTGAAATCCAATCGCTAGAAGTATGGAATACACCAACCACTCCATTTAGGAACGAACTGCCGTTGAACTTGAATTGTCCAATTTGGAACACCTATAGATTTCGGATCGGGCCCAAAACTTGGCCAACATCATAATATGGTGGGAGGATTCATTTGGTGAGTTTTGAGTGAAATCCAATCGCTGGACGTATGGAATACACCAACCACTCCAATTAGGAACGAACTGTCGTTGAAATTGAATTGACCAATTTCTCACACCTATTGATTTCGGATCGAGCCCAAAACTTGGGCAACATCATAATATGGTGGGAGGAATCATTTGGTTAGTTTTGAGTGAAATCCAATCGCTAGAAGTATGGAATACACCAACCACTCCAATTAGGAACGGACTGCCGTTGAACTTGAATTGTCCAATTTCTCACACCTATTGATTTCGGATCGAGCCCCAAACTTGGGCAACATCATAATATGGTGGGAGGAGTCATTTGGTGAGTTTTGAGTGAAATCCAATCGCTAGAAGTATGGAATACACCAACCACTCCAATTAGGAACAAACTGCCGTTGAACTTGAATTGTCCAATTTGGAACACCTATAGATTTCGTATCGAACCCAAAACTTGGGCAACATCATAATATGGAGGGTGGAGTCATTTGGTGAATTTTGAGTGAAATCCAATCGCTGGACGTATGGAATACACCAACCACTCCAATTAGGAACGAACTGTCGTTGAAATTGAATTGACCAATTTCTCAGACCTATTGATTTCGGATCGAGCCCAAAACTTGGGCAACATCATAATATGGTGGGAGGAGTCATTTGGTGAGTTTTGAGTGAAATCCAATCGCTAGAAGTATGGAATACACCAACCACTCCATTTAGGAACGAACTGCTGTTGAACTTGAATTGTCCAATTTGGAACACCTATTGATTTCGGATCGAGCCCAAAACTTGGGCAACATCATACTATGGTGGGAGGAGTGGTTTGGTGAGTTTTGAGTGAAATCCAATCGCTAGATGTATGGAATACACCAACCACTCCAGTTAGGAACGAATTGCCGTTGAACTTGAATTGTCCAATTTGGAACACCTATTGATTTCGGATCGAGCCCAAAACTTGGGCAACATCATAATATGGTGGGAGGAGTCAATTGGTGAGTTTTGTGTGAAATCCAATCGCTAGACGTATGGAATACACCAACCACTCCAATTAGGAACGAATTGTCGTTGAAATTGAATTGACCAATTTCTCACACCTATTGATTTCGGATCGAGCCCAAAACTTGGGCAACATCATAATATGGTGGGAGGAATCATTTGGTTAGTTTTGAGTGAAATCCAATCGCTAGAAGTATGGAATACACCAACCACTCCAATTAGGAACGAACTGCCGTTGAACTTGAATTGTCCAATTTCTCACACCTATTGATTTCGGATCGAGCCCCAAACTTGGGCAACATCATAATATGGTGGGAGGAGTCATTTGGTGAGTTTTGAGTGAAATCCAATCGCTAGAAGTATGGAATACACCAACCACTCCAATTAGGAACGAACTGCCGTTGAACTTGAATTGTCCAATTTGGAACACCTATAGATTTCGTATCGAACCCAAAACTTGGGCAACATCATAATATGGTGGGAGGAGTCATTTGGTGAATTTTGAGTGAAATCCAATCGCTGGACGTATGGAATACACCAGCCACTCCAATTAGGAACGAACTGTCGTTGAAATTGAATTGACCAATTTCTCAGACCTATTGATTTCGGATCGAGCCCAAAACTTGGGCAACATCATAATATGGTGGGAGGAGTCATTTGGTGAGTTTTGAGTGAAATCCAATCGCTAGAAGTATGGAATACACCAACCACTCCAATTAGGAACGAACTACCGTTGAACTTGAATTGTCCGTTTTGGAACACCTACTGATTTCGGATCGAGCCCAAAACTTGGGCAATAACAAAATATGGTGGGAGGAGTCATTTGGAGAGTTTTCAGGGAAATCCAATCGCTACAAGTATGGAATACACCAACCACTCCATTTAGGAACGAACTGCTGTTGAACTTGAATTGTCCAATTTGGAACACCTATTGATTTCGGATCGACCCCAAAACATGGGCAACATCATACTATGGTGGGAGGAGTGGTTTGGTGAGTTTTGAGTGAAATCCAATCGCTAGATGTATGGAATACACCAACCACTCCAGTTAGGAACGAACTGCCGTTGAACTTGAATTGTCCAATTTGGAACACCTATGGATTTCGGATCGATCCCAAAACTGGGGCAACATCATAATATGGTGGGAGGAGTCATTTGGTGAGTTTTGAGTGAAATCCAATCCCTAGAACTATGTAATACACCAACCACTGCAATTAGGAACGAACTGCCGTCGAACTTGAATTGTCCAATTTCTCACACCTATTGATTTCGGATCAAGCCCCAAACTTGGGCAACATCATAATATGGTGGGAGGAGTCATTTGGTGAGTTTTGAGTGAAATCCAATCGCTAGAAGTATGGAATACACCAACCACTCCAATTACGAACGAACTGCCGTTGAACTTGAATTGTCCAATTTCTCACACCTATTGATATCGGATCGAGCCCCAAACTTGGGCAACATCATAATATGGTGGGAGGAGTCATTTGGTGTGTTTTGAGTGGAATCCTATTGCTAGAAGTATGGAATACACCAACCACTCCAGTTAGGAACGAACTGCCGTTGAACTTGAATTGTCCAATTTGGAAGACCTATTGATTTCGGATCGAGCCCAAAACTTGGGCAACATCATAATATGGTGGGAGGAGTCATTTGGTGAGTTTTGAGTGAAATCCAATCGCTAGAAGTATGGAATGCACCAACCACTCCAATTAGGAACGAACTGCCGTTGAACTTGAATTGTCCAATTTGGAACTCCAATTGATTTCGGATCAAGCCCAAAACTTGGGCAACATCAAAATATGGTGGGAGGAGTCATTTGGTGAGTTTTGAGTGAAATCCAATCGCTAGACGTACGGAATACACCAACCACTCCAATTTGGAACGAACTGTCGTTGAAATTGAATTGACCAATTTCTCACACCTATTGATTTCGGATAGAGCCCAAAACATGGGCAACATCATAATATGGTGGGAGGAGTCATTTGGTTAGTTTTGAGTGAAATCCAATCGCTAGAAGTATGGAATACACCAACCACTCCAATTAGGAACGAACTGCCGTTGAACTTGAATTGTCCAATTTGGAACACCTTTTGATTTCGGATCGAGCCCAAAACTTGGGCAATATCATAATATGGTGGGAGGAGTCATTTGGGGAGTTTTGAGTGAAATCCAATCGCTAGAAGTATGGAATACACCAACCACTCCAATTAGGAACGATCTGCCGTTGAACTTGAATTGTCCAATTTCTCACACCTATTGATTTCGGATCGAGCCCCAAACTTCGGCAACATCATAATATGGTGGGAGGAGTCATTTGGTGAGTTTTGAGTGAAATCCAATCGCTAGAAGTATGGAATACACCAACCACTCCAATTAGGAACGAACTGCCGTTGAACTTGAATTGTCGAATTTGGAACACCTATTGATTTCGGATCGAGCCCAAAACTTGGGCAACATCATAATATGGTGGGAGGAGTCATTTGGTTAGTTTTGAGTGAAATCTAATCGCTAGAAGTATGGAATACACCAACCACTCCAATTAGGAACGAACTGCCATTGAACTTCAATTTTTCAATTTGGAAAACCTATTGATTTCGGATCGAGCCCAAAACGTGGGCAACATCATAATATGGTGGGAGGAGTCATTTGGTGAGTTTTGAGTGAAATCCAATCGCTAGAAGTATGGAATACACCAACCACTCCAATTAGGAACGAACTGCCGTTGAACTTGAATTGTCCAATTTGGAACACCTATCGATTTCGGATTGATCCCCAAACTTGGGCAACATCACAATATGGTGGGAGGAGTCATTCGGTGAGTTTTGGGTGAAATCCAATCGCTAGAAGTATGGAATACACCAACCACTCCAATTAGGAACGAACTGCCGTTGAACTTGAATTTTTCAATTTGGAACACTTATTGATTTCGGATCGAGCCCAAAACTTGGGCGACGTCATAATATGGTGGGAGGAGTCATTTGGTTAGTTTTGAGTGAAATCCAATCGCTAGAAGTATGGAATACACCAACCACTCCAATTAGGAACGAACTGCCGTTGAACTTGAATTTTTCAATTTGGAACACCTATTGATTTCTGATCGAGCCCAAAACTTGGGCAACATCATAATATGGTGGGAGGAGTCATTTGGTGAGTTTTGAGTGAAATCCAATCGCTAGAACTACAGAATACACCAACCACTCCAATTAGGAACGAACTGCCGTTGAACTTGAATTGTCCAATTTCTCACACCTATTGATTTCGGATCGAGCCCAAAACTTGGGCAACATCATAATTTGTTGGGAGGAGTCATTTGGTGAGTTTTGAGTGAAATCCAATCGCTAGAAGTATGGAATACACCAACCACTCCAATTAGGAACGAACTGCCGTTGAACTTGAATTGTCCAATTTGGAACACTTATTGATTTCGGATCAAGCCCAAAACTTGGGCAACATCATAATATGGTGGGAGGAGTCATTTGGTGAGTTTTGAGTGAAATACATTCGCTACAAGTATGGAATACACCAACCACTCCAATTATAAACGAACTGCCGTTGAACTTGAATTGTCCAATTTGGAACACCTATTGATTTCGGATCGAGCCCAAAACTTGGGCAACATCATAATATGGTGGGAGGAGTCATTTGGTGAGTTTTGAGTGAAATACATTCGCTAGAAGTATGGAATACACCAACCACTCCAATTATAAACGAACTGCCGTTGAACTTGAATTGTCCAATTTGGAACACCAATTGATTTTGGATCGAGCCCAAAACTTGGGCAACATCTTAATATGGTTGGAGGAGTCATTTGGTGAGTTTTGAGTGAAATACAATCGCAAGAAGTATGGAATACACCAACCACTCCAATTAGGAACGAACTGCCGTTGAACTTGAATTTTCCAATTTGGAACACCTATTGATTTTGGATCGAGCCCAAAACTTGGGCAACATCTTAATATGGTGGGAGGAGTCATTTGGTGAGTTTTGAGTGAAATACAATCGCAAGAAGTATGGAATACACCAACCAGTCCAATTAGGAACGAACTGCCGTTGAACTTGAATTGTCCAATTTCTCACACCTATTGATTTCGGATCGAGCCCAAAACTTGGGCAACATCTTAATATGGTGGGAGGAGTCATTTGGTGAGTTTTGCGTGAAATACAATCGCTAGAAGTATGGAATACACCAACCACTCCAATTAGGAACGAACTGCCGTTGAACTTGAATTGTCCAATTTGGAACACCTATTGATTTCGGATCGAGCCCAAAACTTGGGCAACATCATAATATGGTGGGAGGAGTCATTTGGTCAGTTTTGAGTGAAATACAATCGCTAGAAGTATGGAATACACCAACCACTCAAATTATAAACGAACTGCCGTTGAACTTGAATTGTCCAATTTGGAACACCTATTGATTTCGAATCGAGCCCAAAACTTGTGCAACATCATAATATGGTGGGAGGAGTCATTTGGTGAGTTTTGAGTGAAATCCAATCGCTAGAAGTATGGAATACACCAACCACTCCAATTAGGAACGAACTGCCGTTGAACTTGAATTGTCCAATTTCTCACAACTATTGATTTCGGATCGAGCCCAAAACGTGGGCAACATCATAATATGGTGGAAGGAGTCATTTGGGGAGTTTTGAGTGAAATCCAATCTCTAGAAGTATGGAATACACCAACCACTCCAATTAGGAACGAACTGCCATTGAACTTGAATTGTCCAATTTCTCACAACTATTGATTTCGGATCGAGCCCAAAACTTGGGCAACATCATAATATGGTGGGAGGAGTCATTTGGGGAGTTTTGAGTGAAATCCAATCTCTAGAAGTATGGAATACACCAACCACTCTAATTAGGAACGAACTGCCGTTGAACTTGAATTGTCCAATTTCTCACACCTATTGATTTCGGATCGAGCCCAAAACTTGGGCAACATCATAATATGGTGGGAGGAGTCATTTGGTGAGTTTTTAGTGAAATCCAATCGCTAGAAGCATGGAATACACCAACCACTCCCATTAGGAACGAACTGCCGCTGAACTTGAATTGTCCAATTTCTCACACCTATTGATTTCGGATCGAACACCAAACTTGTGCAACATCATAATATGGTGGGAGGAGTCATTTGGTGAGTTTTGAGTGAAATCCAATCGCTAGAAGTGTGGAATACACCAACCACTCCAATTAGGAACGAACTGCCGTTGAACTTGAATTGTCCAATTTGGAACACCTATTGATTTCGGATCGAGCCCAAAACTTGGGCAATATCATAATATGGTGGGAATAGTCATTTGGTGAGTTTTGAGTGAAATCCAATAGCTAGAAGTATGGAATACACCAACCACTCCAATTAGGAACGAACTGCCGTTGAACTCGAATTGTCCAATTTCTCACACCTTTTGATTTCGGATCGAGCCTAAAACTTGGGCAACATCATAGTATGGTAGGAGGAGTCATTTGGGGAGTTTTGAGTGAAATCCAATCTCTAGAAGTATGGAATACACCAACCACTCCAATTACGAACGAACTGCCGTTGAAATTGAATTGTCCAATTTCTCACACCAATTGATTTCGGATCGAGCCCAAAACTTGGGCAACATCATAATATGGTGGGAGGAGTCATTTGGTGAGTTTTCAGTGAAATCCAATCGCTAGAAGTATGGAATACACCAACCACTCCAATTAGGAACGAACTGCCGTTGAACTTGAATTGTCCAATTTCTCAAACCAATTGATTTCGGATCGAGCCCCAAACTTGGGCAACACCATAATATGGTGGGAGGAGTAATTTGGTGAGTTTTGAGTGAAATCCAATAGCTAGAAGTATGAAATACACCAACCACTCCAATTAGGAATGAACTGCCGTTGAACTTGAATTGTCCAATTTCTCACACCTATTGATTTCGGATCGAGCCCAAAACTTGGGCAACATCATATTGTGGTGGGAGGAGTCATTTGGTGAGTTTTTAGTGAAATCCAATTGCAAGAAGTATGGAATACACCAACCACTCCAATTAGGAACGAACTGCCGTTGAACTTGAATTGTCCAATTTGGAACACCTATTGATTTCGGATCGAGCCCAAAACTTGGGCAGCATCATAATATGGTGGGAGGAGTCATTTGGTTAGTTTTGAGTAAAATCCAATCGCTAGAAGTATGGAATACACCAACCACTCCAATTAGGAACGAACTGCCGTTGAACTTGAACTGTCCAATTTCTCACACCAATTGTTTTCGGATCGAGCCCAAAACATGGGCAACATCGTAATATGGTGGGAGGACTCATTTGGTTAGTTTTGAGTGAAATCCAATCGCTAGAAGTATGGAATACACCAACCACTCCAATTAGGAACGAACTGCCGTTGAACTTGAATTGTCCAATTTGGAACACCTATTGATTTCGTCTCGAGCCCAAAACTTGGGGAACATCATAATATGGTGGGAAGAGTCATTTGGTGAGTTTTGAGTGAAATCCAATCGCTAGAAGTATGGAATACACCAACCACTCCAATTAGGAACGAACTGCCGTTGAACTTGAATTGTCCAATTTGGAACACCTATTGATTTCGGATCGAGCCCAAAACTTGGGCAACATGATAATATGGTGGGAGGAGTCGTTTGGTGAGTTTTCAGTGAAATCCAATCGCTAGAAGTATGGAATACACCAACTACTCCAATTAGGAACGAACTGCCGTTGAACTTGAATTGTCCGATTTGAAACACCTATTGATTTCGGATCGAGCCCAAAACTTGGGCAACATGATAATATGGTGGGAGGAGTCGTTTGGTGAGTTTTCAGTGAAATCCAATTTCGCTAGAAGTGTGGAATACAGCAACCACTCCAATTAGGAACGAACTGCCGTTGAACTTGAATTGTCCAATTTCTCACCCCTATTGATTTCGGATCGAGCCCCAAACTTGGGCAACATCATAATATGGTGGGCGGAGTCATTTGGTGAGTTTTGAGTGAAATCCAATCGCTAGAAGTATGGAATACACCAACCACTCGAATTAGGAACGAACTGCCGTTGAACTTGAATTGTACAATTTCTCACACCTATTGATTTCGGATCGACCCCAAAACTAGGGCAACATCATAATATGGTGGGAGGAGTCAATTGGTGAGTTTTGAGTGAAATCCAATCGCTAGAAGTATGGAATACACCAACCACTCCAATTAGGAACGAACTGCCGTTGAACTTGAATTGTCCAATTTGGAACACCTATTGATTTCGGATCGAGCCCAAAACTTGGGCAACATAATAATATGGTGGGAGGAGTCATTTGGTTAGTTTTGAGTGAAATCCAATCGATAGAAGTATGGAATACACCAACCACTCCAATTAGGAACGAACTGCCGTGGAACTCTAATTGTCAAATTTGGAAGACCTATTGATTTCGGATCGAGCCCAAAACTTGGGCAACATCATAATATGGTGGGAGGAGTCATTTGGGGGGTTTTGAGTGAAATCCAATCGCTAGAAGTATGGAATACACCAACCACTCCAATTAGGAACGAACTGCCGTTGAACTTAATTGTCCAGTTTCTCACACCTATTGATTTCGGATCGAGCCCCAAACTTGGGCAACACCATAATATGGTGGGCGGAGTCATTTGGTGAGTTTTGAGTGAAATCCAATCGCTAGAAGTATGGAATACACCAACCACTCCAATGAGGAACGAACTGCCGTTGAACATGAATTGTCCAATTTCTCACACCTATTGATTTCCGATCGAAACCAAAACTTGTGCACCATGATAATATGGTGGGAGGAATCATTTGGAGAGTTTTGAGTGAAATCCAATCGCTAGAAGTATGGAATACACCAACCACTCCAATTAGGAACGAACTGCCGTTGAACTTGAATTGTCCAATTTCTCACACCTATTGATTTCGGATCGAACACAAAACTTGTGCAACATCAAAATATGGTGGGAGGAGTCATTTGTTGAGTTTTGAGTGAAATCCAATCGATAGAAGTATGGAATACACCAACCACTCCAATTAGGAACGAACTGCCGTTGAACTCTAATTGTAAAATTTGGAAGACCTATTGATTTCGGATCGAGCCCAAAACTTGGGCAACATCATAATATGGTGGGAGGAGTCCTTTGGTGAGTTTTGAGTGAAATCCAATCGCTGGAAGTATGGAATACACCAACCACTCCAATTAGGAACGAACAGCCGTTGAACTTGAATTGTCCAATTTCTCACACCTATTGATTTCGGATCAAGCCCCAAACTTGGGCAACAACATAATATGGTGAGAGGAGTCATTTGGTTTGTTTTGAGTGAAATCCAATCGCTAGAAGTATGGAATACACCAACCACTGCAATTAGGAACGAACTGCCGATGAACCTGAATTGTCCAATTTGGAACACCTATTGATTTCGGATCGAGCCCAAAACTTGGGCAACATCATAATATGGTGGGAGGAGTCATTTGGTGAGTTTTGAGTGAAATCCAATCGCTGGAAGTATGGAATACACGAACCACTCCAATTAGGACTAACTGCCGTTGATCTTGAGTTGTCCAATTTCTCACACCTATTGATTTCGGATCATGCCCCAAACTTGGGCAACATCATTATATGGTGAGAGGAGTCATTTGGTGTGTTTTGAGTGAAATCCAATCGCTAGAAGTATGGAATACACCAACCACTTCAATTAGGAACGAACTTCCGTTGAACTTGAATTATCCAATTTCTCACACCTATTTATTTCGGATCGAGCCCAAAACTTGGGCAACATCATAATATGGTGGGAGGAGTCATTTGTTGAGTTTTGAGTGAAATCCAATCGATAGAAGTATGGAATACACCAACCACTCCAATTAGGAACGAACTGCCGTTGAACTCTAATTGTAAAATTTGGAAGACCTATTGATTTCGGATCGAGCCCAAAACTTTGGCAACATCATAATATGGTGCGAGGAGTCATTTGGTGGGTTTTGAGTGAAATCCAATCGCTAGAAGTATGGAATACACCAACCACTCCAATTAGGAACGAACTGCCGTTGAACTTGAATTGTCCAATTTCGAACACCTATTGATTTCGGATCGAGCCCAAAACTTGGGCAACATCATAATATGGTGGGAGGAGTCCTTTGGTGAGTTTTGAGTGAAATCCAATCGCTAGAAGTATGGAATACACCAACCACTCCAATTCGGAACGAACTGCCGTTGAACTTGAAATGTCCAATTTCTCACACCTATTGATTTCGGATCGAGCCCAAAACTTGGGCAACATCATAATATGGTGGGAGGAGTCATTTGGTTAGTTTTGAGTGAAATCCAATCGCTAGAAGTATGGAATACACCAACCACTCCAATTAGGAACGAACTGCCGTTGAACTTGAATTGTCCAATTTCTCACACCTATTGATTTCGGATCGAGCCCAAAACTTGGGCAACATCATAATATGGTGGGAGGAGTCATTTGGTGAGTTTTGAGTGAAATCCAATAGCTAGAAGTGTGGAATACACTGACCACTCCAATTTGGAACGAACTGTCGTTGAAATTGAATTGACCAATTTCTCACACCTATTGATTTCGGATCGAGCCCAAAACTTGGGCAACATCATAATATGGTGGGAGGAGTCATTTGGTGAGTTTTGAGAGAAATCCAATCGCTAGAAGTATGGAATACACCAACCACTCCAATTACGAACGACCTGCCGTTGAACTTGAATTGTCCAATTTGGAACACCTATTGATATCGGATCGAGCCCAAAACTTGGGCAACATCATAATATGGTGGGAGGAGTGATTTGGTAAGTTTTGAGTGAAATCCAATCGCTTGAAGTATGGAATACACCAACCACTCCAATTAGGAACGAACTGCCGTTGCACTAGAATTGTCCAATTTGGAACAACTATTGATTTCGGATCGAGCGCAAAACTTGGGCAACATCATAATTTGGTGGCAGGAGTCATTTGGTGAGTTTTGAGTGAAATCCAAACGCTAGAAGTATGGAATACACCAACCACTCCAATTAGGAACGAACTGCCGTTGAACTTGAATTGTCCAATTTCTCACACCTATTGATTTCGGATCGAGCCCAAAACTTGGGCAACATCATAATATGGTGGGAGGAGTCATTTGGTGAGTTTTGAGTGAAATCCAATATCTAGAAGTGTGGAATACACTGACCACTCCAATTTGGAACGAACTGTCGTTGAAATTGAATTGACCAATTTCTCACACCTATTGATTTCGGATCGAGCCCAAAACTTGGGCAACATCATAATATGGCGGGAGGAGTCATTTGGTGAGTTTTGAGAGAAATCCAATCGCTAGAAGCATGGAATACACCAACCACTCCAATTAGGAACGACCTGCCGTTGAACTTGAATTGTCCAATTTGGAACACCTATTGATATCGGATCGAGCCCAAAACTTGGGCAACATCATAATATGGTGGGAGGAGTGATTTGGTAAGTTTTGAGTGAAATCCAATCGCTTGAAGTATGGAATACACCAACCACTCCAATTAGGAACGAACTGCCGTTGCACTAGAATTGTCCAATTTGGAACAACTATTGATTTCGGATCGAGCGCAAAACTTGGGCAACATCATAATTTGGTGGGAGGAGTCATTTGGTGAGTTTTGAGTGAAATCCAAACGCTAGAAGTATGGAATACACCAGCCACTCCAATTTGGAACGAACTGCCGTTGAACTTGAATTGTCCAATTTCTCACACCTATTGATTTCGGATCGAGCCCAAAACTTGGGCAACATCATAATATGGTGGGAGGAGTCCTTTGGTGAGTTTTGAGTGAAATCCAATCGCTAGAAGTATGGAATACACCAACCACTCCAATTAGGAACGAACTGCCGTTGAACTTGAATTGTCCAATTTCTCACACCTATTGATTTCGGATCGAGCCCAAAACTTGGGCAACATCATAATATGGTGGGAGGAGTCATTTGGTGAGTTTTGAGTGAAATCCAATCGCTAGAAGTATGGAATACACCAGCCACTCCATTTAGGAACGAACTGCCGTTGAACTTGAATTGTCCAATTTCTCACACCTATTGATTTCGGATCGAGCCCAAAACTTGGGCAACATCATACTATGGTGGGAGGAGTCATTTGGTGAGTTTTGAGTGAATTCCAATCGCTAGAAGTATGGAATACACCAACCACTCCAATTAGGAACGAACTACCGTTGAAATTGAATTGTCCAATTTCTCACACCTATTGATTTCGGATCGAGCCCAAAACTTGGGCAACATCATAATATGGTGGGAGGAGTCATTTGGTAAGTTTTGGGTGAAATCCATTCGCTAGAAGTACGGAATACACCAAGCACTGCAATTAGGAACGAACTGCCGTTGAACTTGAATTGTACAATTTGGAACACCTATTGATTTCGGATCGAGCCCAAAACTTGGGCAACATCATAATATGGTGGGAGGAGTCATTTGGGGAGTTTTGAGAGAAATCCAATCGCTAGAAGTATGGAATACACCAACCACTCCAATTAGGAACGACCTGCCGTTGAACTTGAATTGTCCAATTTGGAACACCTATTGATATCGGATCGAGCCCAAAACTTGGGTAACATCATAATATGGTGGGAGGAGTGATTTGGTAAGTTTTGAGTGAAATCCAATCGCTTGAAGTATGGAATACACCAACCACTCCAATTAGGAACGAACTGCCGTTGCACTAGAATTGTCCAATTTGGAACAACTATTGATTTCGGATCGAGCGCAAAACTTGGGCAACATCATAATTTGGTGGGAGGAGTCATTTGGTGAGTTTTGAGTAAAATCCAAACGCTAGAAGTATGGAATACACCAACCACTCCAATTAGGAACGAACTGCCGTTGAAATTGAATTGTCCAATTTCTCACACCTATTGATTTCGGATCGACCCCAAAACTTGGGCAACATCATAATATGGTGGGAGGAGTCATTTGGTGAATTTTGAGTGAAATCCAATCGCTTGAAGTATGGAATACACCAACCACTCCAATTTGGAACGAACTGCCGTTGCACTAGAATTGTCCAATTTGGAACAACTATTGATTTCGGATCGAGCGCAAAACTTGGGCAACATCATAATTTGGTGGGAGGAGTCATTTGGTGAGTTTTGAGTGAAATCCAAACGCTAGAAGTATGGAATACACCAGCCACTCCAATTAGGAACGAACTGCCGTTGAACTTGAATTGTCCAATTTCTCACACCTATTGATTTCGGATCGACCCCAAAACTTGGGCAACATCATAATATGGTGGGAGGAGTCCTTTGGTGAGTTTTGAGTGAACTCCAATCGCTAGAAGTATGGAATACACCAACCACTCCAATTAGGAACGAACTACCGTTGAACTTGAATTGTCCAATTTCTCACACCTATTGATTTCGGATCGAGCCCAAAATTTGGGCAACATCATAATATGGTGGGACGAGTCATTTGGTAAGTTTTGGGTGAAATCCATTCGCTAGAAGTACGGAATACACCAAGCACTGCAATTAGGAACGACCTGCTGTTGAACTTGAATTGTACAATTTGGAACACCTATTGATTTCGGATCGAGCCCAAAACTTGGGCAACATCATAATATGGTGGGAGGAGTCATTTGGTGAGTTTTGAGTGAAATCCAATCGCTAGAAGTATGGAATACACCAACGACTCCAATTTGGAACGAACTGCCATTCAACTTGAATTGTCCAATTTCGAACACCTATTGATTTCGGATCGAGCCCAAAACTTCGGCAACATCATAATATGGTGGGAGGAGTCCTTTGGTGAGTTTTGAATGAAATCAAATCGCTAGAAGTATGGAATACACCAACCACTCCAATTAGGAACGAACTGCCGTTGAACTTGAATTGTCCAATTTGGAACACCTATTGATATCGGATCGAGCCCAAAACTTGGGCAACATCATAATATGGTGGGAGGAGTCATTTGGTGAGTTTTGAGTGAAATCCAATTGCTAGAAGTATGGAATACACCAACCACTCCAATTACGAACGAACTGCCGTTGAACTTGAATTGTCCAATTTGGAAAACTTATTGATTTCGGATCGAGCCCAAAACTTGGGCAACATCATAATATGGTGGGAGGAGTCATTTGGTGAGTTTTGAGTGAAATCCAATCGCTAGAAGTATGGAATACACCAACAACTCCAATTAAGAACGAACTGCCGTTGAAATTGAATTGTCCAATTTCTCACACCTATTGATTTCGGATCGAGCCCAAAACTTGGGCAACATCATAATATGGTGGGAGGAGTCATTTGGTGAATTTTGAGTGAAATCCAATCGCTTGAAGTATGGAATACACCAACCACTCCAATTTGGATCGAACTGCCGTTGCACTAGAATTGTCCAATTTGGAACAACTATTGATTTCGGATCGAGCGCAAAACTTGGGCAACATCATAATTTGGTAGGAGGAGTCATTTGGTGAGTTTTGAGTGAAATCCAAACGCTAGAAGTATGGAATACACCAGCCACTCCAATTAGGAACGAACTGCCGTTGAACTTGAATTGTCCAATTTCTCACACCTATTGATTTCGGATCGAGCCCAAAACTTGGGCAACATCATAATATGGTGGGAGGAGTCCTTTGGTGAATTTTGAGTGAAGTCCAATCGCTAGAAGTATGGAATACACCAACCACTCCAATTAGGAACGAACTACCGTTGAACTTGAATTATCCAATTTCTCACACCTATTGATTTCGGATCGAGCCCAAAACTTGGGCAACATCATAATATGGTGGGAGGAGTCATTTGGTGAGTTTTGAGTGAAATCCAATCGCTAGAAGTATGGAATACACCAGCCACTCCATTTAGGAACGAACTGCCGTTGAACTTGAATTGTCCAATTTCTCACACCTATTGATTTCGGATCGAGCCCAAAACTTGGGAAACATCATAATATGGTGGGAGGAGTCCTTTGGTGAGTTTTGAGTGAAGTCCAATCGCTAGAAGTATGGAATACACCAACCACTCCAATTAGGAACGAACTACCGTTGAACTTGAATTGTCCAATTTCTCACACCTATTGATTTCGGATCGAGCCCAAAACTTGGGCAACATCATAATATGGTGGGAGGAGTCATTTGGTGAGTTTTGAGTGAAATCCAATCGCTAGAAGTATGGAATACACCAGCCACTCCATTTAGGAACGAACTGCCGTTGAACTTGAATTGTCCAATTTCTCACACCTATTGATTTCGGATCGAGCCCAAAGCTTGGGCAACATCATACTATGGTGGGAGGAGTCATTTGGTGAGTTTTGAGTGAAATCCAATTGCTAGAAGTATGGAATACACCAACCACTCCAATTAGGAACGAACTACCGTTGAAATTGAATTGTCCAATTTCTCACACCTATTGATTTCGGATCGAGCCCAAAACTTGGGCAACATCATAATATGGTGGGAGGAGTCATTTGGTAAGTTTTGGGTGAAATCCATTCGCTAGAAGTACGGAATACACCAAGCACTGCAATTAGGAACGAACTGCCGTTGAACTTGAATTGTACAATTTGGAACACCTATTGATTTCGGATCGAGCCCAAAACTTGGGCAACATCATAATATGGTGGGAGGAGTCATTTGGTGAGTTTTGAGTGAAATCCAATCGCTAGAAGTATGGAATACACCAACCACTTCAATTAGGAACGAACTTCCGTTGAACTTGAATTGTCCAATTTCTCACACCTATTGATTTCGGATCGAGCCCAAAACTTGGGCAACATCATAATATGGTGGGAGGAGTCATTTGGTGAGTTTTGAGTGAAATCCAATCGCTAGAAGTATGGAATACACCAACAACTCCAATTAAGAACGAACTGCCGTTGAAATTGAATTGTCCAATTTCTCACACCTATTGATTTCGGATCGAGCCCAAAACTTGGGCAACATCATAATATGGTGGGAGGAGTCATTTGGTGAATTTTGAGTGAAATCCAATCGCTTGAAGTATGGAATACACCAACCACTCCAATTTGGATCGAACTGCCGTTGCACTAGAATTGTCCAATTTGGAACAACTATTGATTTCGGATCGAGCGCAAAACTTGGGCAACATCATAATTTGGTAGGAGGAGTCATTTGGTGAGTTTTGAGTGAAATCCAAACGCTAGAAGTATGGAATACACCAGCCACTCCAATTAGGAACGAACTGCCGTTGAACTTGAATTGTCCAATTTCTCACACCTATTGATTTCGGATCGAGCCCAAAACTTGGGCAACATCATAATATGGTGGGAGGAGTCCTTTGGTGAATTTTGAGTGAAGTCCAATCGCTAGAAGTATGGAATACACCAACCACTCCAATTAGGAACGAACTACCGTTGAACTTGAATTGTCCAATTTCTCACACCTATTGATTTCGGATCGAGCCCAAAACTTGGGCAACATCATAATATGGTGGGAGGAGTCATTTGGTGAGTTTTGAGTGAAATCCAATCGCTAGAAGTATGGAATACACCAGCCACTCCATTTAGGAACGAACTGCCGTTGAACTTGAATTGTCCAATTTCTCACACCTATTGATTTCGGATCGAGCCCAAAACTTGGGCAACATCATAATATGGTGGGAGGAGTCCTTTGGTGAGTTTTGAGTGAAGTCCAATCGCTAGAAGTATGGAATACACCAACCACTCCAATTAGGAACGAACTACCGTTGAACTTGAATTGTCCAATTTCTCACACCTATTGATTTCGGATCGAGCCCAAAACTTGGGCAACATCATAATATGGTGGGAGGAGTCATTTGGTGAGTTTTGAGTGAAATCCAATCGCTAGAAGTATGGAATACACCAGCCACTCCATTTAGGAACGAACTGCCGTTGAACTTGAATTGTCCAATTTCTCACACCTATTGATTTCGGATCGAGCCCAAAGCTTGGGCAACATCATACTATGGTGGGAGGAGTCATTTGGTGAGTTTTGAGTGAAATCCAATTGCTAGAAGTATGGAATACACCAACCACTCCAATTAGGAACGAACTACCGTTGAAATTGAATTGTCCAATTTCTCACACCTATTGATTTCGGATCGAGCCCAAAACTTGGGCAACATCATAATATGGTGGGAGGAGTCATTTGGTAAGTTTTGGGTGAAATCCATTCGCTAGAAGTACGGAATACACCAAGCACTGCAATTAGGAACGAACTGCCGTTGAACTTGAATTGTACAATTTGGAACACCTATTGATTTCGGATCGAGCCCAAAACTTGGGCAACATCATAATATGGTGGGAGGAGTCATTTGGTGAGTTTTGAGTGAAATCCAATCGCTAGAAGTATGGAATACACCAACCACTTCAATTAGGAACGAACTTCCGTTGAACTTGAATTGTCCAATTTCTCACACCTATTGATTTCGGATCGAGCCCAAAACTTGGGCAACATCATAATATGGTGGGAGGAGTCATTTGGTGAGTTTTCAGTGAAATCCAATCGCTAGAAGTGTGAAATACACCAGCCACTCCAATTAGGACCGAACTGCCGTTGAACTTGAATTGTCCAATTTCTCACACCTATTGATTTTGGATCGAGCCCAAAACTTGGGCAACACCATACTATGGTGGGAGGAGTCATTTGGTGAGTTTTGAGTGAAATCCAATCGCTAGAAGTATGAAATACACCAGCCACTCCAATTAGGAACGAACTGCCGTTGAACTTGAATTGTCCAATTTCTCACACCTATTGATTTTGGATCGAGCCCAAAACTTGGGCAACATCATACTATGGTGGGAGGAGTCATTTGGTGAGGTTTGAGTGAAATCCAATCGCTAGAAGTGTGGAATACACCAACCACTCCAATTAGGAACGAACTACCGTTGAAATTGAATTGTCCAATTTCTCACACCTATTGATTTCGGATCGAGCCCAAAACTTGGGCAACATCATAATATGGTGGGAGGAGTCTGATCGGTTCGTAATTGTATATCATTTTGTACCCTTCTAGCTTATGATTTGGTTATGTTATTGAGTTAAACTTGTGCTTTTAATCCATTTTCTGTTTTGATTAATCCATAATTTCATACACTTGCTTGCCTTCTTTACTTAGTGATTTTGCTTAGTTTCTCTTTATTTTGAGTCACTTACCTCTGTTTGTGTGTTTTGTAGGTTAAGATAGCAAGAGATCACATTTGATGCAATCCATGCATGTTAAGGGCTGATTGGGATAAGAGCAAGAGCTTAAAGACAAAACCAAAGTTGGGCCACACTTCTTGTCAGTCCAGTTTCGTAAGTCACCTTGCATGTCTCATTTCAGCACTCTGCACAACTCGGATGAGGAGACATGCTTCATAGAAGTTGTTCAATTGGGTGTCTAGTATAACATATCCAAAATGCAGCCCAATTGAACATATGTGGAGTCCTTAGCCCGTCCAACACTGAACCATGCTCAGGAGGATTTGCAGCTGCCAGCTTTGAGCCTTGTCTCCTCCTTTAAGCCATGTGCCTCACCCATGCTGCAACTGACTTTGGATCCAACATAATGAGTGAAGTGGGGAGGCATTCCAGCTATGAAATTCTAAAGGAGCAAGTTGGTACATGCTGGAGTTATTATAGAGAAAGCATGTGCATGCATGTAAAGCAAAGAAATGAAATGAAGTCAATTCCAGTCTCTGTTCGGCTGCCAACTTGCAAGGCCCAAAACGCACACTTCTACTGCTCCGATGGGAATACTTTCTTCATAGAAGTTGTTCCAATGGGTGTCTAGTATAACATATCCGAATTTGAGCACCATTGGATACGTTTTGAAACCTCTGGTCTTCCTACACCAAGACTGGTTCAGAAAACTCGTTTTTCAGCAACCAAAAGGCAACCACATGGGTTGGCAGCAAAGGGCAGTCACATCTGATCACCTTTGAACCCATGTGAAGATGCTTGAGGTGCAGCAGCAAAAGATGAAGGATGGTGTGGGAATTCATCATGATGTTCCTCCCTCTTAGCCCTATAAATAGAGAAGCCTTCAAGCTTCAAATCACACCCCAAGGGCGGGGAGCTCTCAAACACTTCTCTAGAGCTCCCTTCCCTTCTCTCCCTCAAATTCTCTTAGTTTCCTTTCTAGTTTTCAATTGTTGTAATGAAATATTTGTGCTGAAATTCTCCTTAAGTTTTTCAAGTTCTACTTTACTTTTATTTGTAATGTACATTCTTTCTTAAGTATTCAAGTTTAATTAGTTTCCAAGTTTCAATTATGATTTTTGTTCTTATTCATTATGCTTATAAGTTAATATGCTAGTTTGAATGATTGATCACCATTTAGGCTTGCATGTTAGCTATCTTGGTTTGAATTAAGAGTAGACACCATGCTTTAATTCGAATTGAACTATGAATAGGAAGAGTATGTATGGACATTCGACAACAGGGATTAGATACATGCTTGGTTGTTTAAATTGTTCTTCTATGCTTAATGGGTTACTAATGCTTAATTTTAGGTTAGACAACAAATGATCAAATTAGGGAAATAGGAACACAATGTTATGACCAAACACCATGGCTTAATCATACTTTAGCTAGAATCAATCCGTTAATCTAATTGAACTTGGGAACTTATTTGGTTGAGTTATTTTCATTTTTCTTGTTTTATTTATTTTCTTTTTCATTTCTGTTTTGTGTAGGGGAAATGAATTGGATCATTCAATCACCAATCCTCGTGGGATCGACCTCGCACTTACATATGCTATACTACCAAACGGCTCGTGCACTTGCGAGTATCACAAGTTGAGGATGCAGCTGAATCGAAGCAACAGAGTCATTTGGTAAGTTTTGGGTGAAATCCAATCGCTAGAAGTATGGAATACACCAACCACTGCAATTAGGAACGAACTGCCGTTGAACTTGAATCGTCCAATTTGGAACACCTATTGATTTCGGATCGAGCCCAAAACTTGGGCAACATCATCATATGGTGGGAGGAGTCATTTGGTGAGTTTTGAGAGAAATCCAATTGCTAGAAGTATGGAATACACCAACCACTCCAATTAGGAACGAACTGCCGATGAACTTGAATTGTCCAATTTTGAACACCTATTGATTTCGGATCGAGCCCAAAACTTGGGCAACATCATAATATGGTGGGACGAGTCCTTTGGTGAGTTTTGAGTGAAATCCAATCGCTAGAAGAATGGAATACACCAACCACTCCAATTAGGAACCAACTGAATTGTCCAATTTGGAACACCTATTGATTTCGGATCGAGCCCCAAACTTGGGCAACATCATAATATGGTGGGAGGAGTCATTGGGTGAGTTTTGAGTGAAATCCAATCGCTAGAAGTATGGAATCCACCAACCACTCCAATTAGGAACGAACTGTCGTTGAAATTGAATTGACCAATTTCTCACACCGATTGATTTCGGATCGAGCCCAAAACTTGGGCAACATCATAATATGGTGGAAGGAGTCATTTGGTGAGCTTTGAGTGAAATCCAATCGCTAGAAGTATGGAATACACCAACCACTCCAATTAGGAACGAACTGTCGTTGAAATTGAATTGACCAATTGCTCACACCTATTGATTTCGGATCGAGCCCAAAACTTGGTCAACATCATAATATGGTGGGAGGAGTCATTTGGTGAGTTTTGAGTGAAATCGAATCGCTAGAAGTATGGAATACACCAACCACTCCAATTAGGAACGAACTGTCGTTGAAATTGAATTGACCAATTTCTCACACCTATAGATTTTGGATCGAGCCCAAAACTTGGGCAACATCATAATACTGTGGGACGAGTCCTTTGGTGAGTTTTGAGTGAAATCCAATCGCTAGAAGTATGGAATACACCAACCACTCCAATTAGGAACGAACTGCCGTTGAACTTGAATTGTCCAATTTGGAACACCTATCGATTTCGGATCGAGCCCAAAACTTGGGCAACATATTAATGGTGGGAGGAGTCATTTGGTGAGTTTTGAGTGAAATCCAATAGCTAGAAGTATGGAATACACCAACCACTCCAATTAGGAACGAACTGTCGTTGAAATTGAATTGACCAATTTCTCACACCTATTGATTTCGGATAGTGCCCAAAACTTGGGCAACATCATAATATGGTGGGAGGAGTCATTTGGTGAGTTTTGAGTGAAATCCAATCGCTAGAAGTATGGAATACACCAACCACTCCAATTAGGAACGAACTGTCGTTGAAATTGAATTGACCAATTGCTCACACCTATTGATTTTGGATCGAGCCCAAAACTTGGGCAACATCATAATATGGTGGGAGGAGTCATTTGGTGAGTTTTGAGTGAAATCCAATCGCTAGAAGTATGGAATACACCAACCACTCCAATTAGGAACGAACTGTCGTTGAAATTGAATTGACCAATTTCTCACACCTATTGATTTCGGATCGAGCCCAAAACTTGGGCAACATCATAATATGGTGGGAGGAGTCATTTGGTGAGTTTTGAGTGAAATCCAATCGCTAATTTCGAACACCTATTGATTTCGGATCGAGCCCAAAACTTGGGCAACATCATAATATGGTGGGAGGAGTCATTTGGTGAGTTTTGAGTGAAATCCAATCGCTAATTTCGAACACCTATTGATTTCGGATCGAGCCCAAAACTTGGGCAACATCATAATATGGTGGGAGGAGTCCTTTGGTGAGTTTTCAGGGAAATCCAATCGCTAGAAGTATGGAATACACCAACCACTCCAACTAGGAACGAACTGCCGTTGAACTTGAATTGTCCAATTTCTCACGCCTATTGATTTCGGATCGAGCCCCAAACTTGGGAACCATCATAATATGGTGCGAGGAGTCAATTGGTGAGTTTTGAGTGAAATCCAATCGCTACAAGTATGGAATACACCAACCACTCCAATTAGGAACGAACTGCCGTTGAACTTGAATTGTCCAATTTGGAACACCTATCGATTTCGGATCAAGCCCAAAACTTGGGCAACATCATAATGGTGGGAGGAGTCATTTGGTGAGTTTTGAGTGAAATCCAATAGCTAGAAGTATGGAATACACCAACCACTCCAATTAGGAACGAACTGTCGTTGAAATTGAATTGACCAATTTCTCACACCTATTGATTTCGGATAGAGCCCAAAACTTGGGCAACATCATAATATGGTGGGAGGAGTCATTTGGTGAGTTTTGAGTGAAATCCAATCGCTAGAAGTATGGAATACACCAACCACTCCAATTAGGAACGAACTGTCGTTGAAATTGAATTGACCAATTGCTCACACCTATTGATTTCGGATCGAGCCCAAAACTTGGGCAACATCATAATATGGTGGGAGGAGTCATTTGGTGAGTTTTGAGTGAAATCCAATCGCTAGAAGTATGGAATACACCAACCACTCCAATTAGGAACGAACTGTCGTTGAAATTGAATTGACCAATTTCTCACACCTATTGATTTCGGATCGAGCCCAAAATTTGGGCAACATCATAATATGGTGGGAGGAGTCATTTGGTGAGTTTTGAGTGAAATCCAATCGCTAATTTCGAACACCTATTGATTTCGGATCGAGCCCAAAACTTGGGCAACATCATAATATGGTGGGAGGAGTCATTTGGTGAGTTTTGAGTGAAATCCAATCGCTAATTTCGAACACCTATTGATTTCGGATCGAGCCCAAAACTTGGGCAACATCATAATATGGTGGGAGGAGTCCTTTGGTGAGTTTTCAGGGAAATCCAATCGCTAGAAGTATGGAATACACCAACCACTCCAACTAGGAACGAACTGCCGTTGAACTTGAATTGTCCAATTTCTCACGCCTATTGATTTCGGATCGAGCCCCAAACTTGGGAACCATCATAATATGGTGCGAGGAGTCATTTGGTGAGTTTTGAGTGAAATCCAATCGCTAGAAGTATGGAATACACCAACCACTCCAATTAGGAACGAACTGCCGTTGAACTTGAATTGTCCAATTTGGAACACCTATCGATTTCGGATCGAGCCCAAAACTTGGGCAACATCATAATGGTGGGAGGAGTCATTTGGTGAGTTTTGAGTGAAATCCAATAGCTAGAAGTATGGAATACGCCAACCACTCCAATTAGGAATGAACTGTCGTTGAAATTGAATTGACCAATTTCTCACACCTATTGATTTCGGATAGAGCCCAAAACTTGGGCAACATCATAATATGGTGGGAGGAGTCATTTGGTGAGTTTTGATTGAAATCCAATCGCTAGAAGTATGGAATACACCAACCACTCCAATTAGGAACGAACTGTCGTTGAAATTGAATTGACCAATTGCTCACACCTACTGATTTCGGATCGAGCCCAAAACTTGGGCAACATCATAATATGGTGGGAGGAGTCATTTGGTGAGTTTTGAGTGAAATCCAATCGCTAGAAGTATGGAATACACCAACCACTCCAATTAGGAACGAACTGTCGTTGAAATTGAATTGACCAATTTCTCACACCTATTGATTTCGGATCGAGCCCAAAATTTGGGCAACATCATAATATGGTGGGAGGAGTCATTTGGTGAGTTTTGAGTGAAATCCAATCGCTAATTTCGAACACCTATTGATTTCGGATCGAGCCCAAAACTTGGGCAACATCATAATATGGTGGGAGGAGTCATTTGGTGAGTTTTGAGTGAAATCCAATCGCTAATTTCGAACACCTATTGATTTCGGATCGAGCCCAAAACTTGGGCAACATCATAATATGGTGGGAGGAGTCCTTTGGTGAGTTTTCAGGGAAATCCAATCGCTAGAAGTATGGAATACACCAACCACTCCAACTAGGAACGAACTGCCGTTGAACTTGAATTGTCCAATTTCTCACGCCTATTGATTTCGGATCGAGCCCCAAACTTGGGAACCATCATAATATGGTGCGAGGAGTCATTTGGTGAGTTTTGAGTGAAATCCAATCGCTAGAAGTATGGAATACACCAACCACTCCAATTAGGAACGAACTGCCGTTGAACTTGAATTGTCCAATTTGGAACACCTATCGATTTCGGATCGAGCCCAAAACTTGGGCAACATCATAATGGTGGGAGGAGTCATTTGGTGAGTTTTGAGTGAAATCCAATAGCTAGAAGTATGGAATACGCCAACCACTCCAATTAGGAACGAACTGTCGTTGAAATTGAATTGACCAATTTCTCACACCTATTGATTTCGGATAGAGCCCAAAACTTGGGCAACATCATAATATGGTGGGAGGAGTCATTTGGTGAGTTTTGATTGAAATCCAATCGCTAGAAGTATGGAATACACCAACCACTCCAATTAGGAACGAACTGTCGTTGAAATTGAATTGACCAATTGCTCACACCTACTGATTTCGGATCGAGCCCAAAACTTGGGCAACATCATAATATGGTGGGAGGAGTCATTTGGTGAGTTTTGAGTGAAATCCAATCGCTAGAAGTATGGAATACACCAACCACTCCAATTAGGAACGAACTGTCGTTGAAATTGAATTGACCAATTTCTCACACCTATTGATTTCGGATCGAGCCCAAAACTTGGGCAACATCATAATATGGTGGGAGGAGTCATTTGGTGAGTTTTGAGTGAAATCCAATCGCTAATTTCGAACACCTATTGATTTCGGATCGAGCCCAAAACTTGGGCAACATCATAATATGGTGGGAGGAGTCCTTTGGTGAGTTTTCAGGGAAATCCAATCGCTAGAAGTATGGAATACACCAACCACTCCAACTAGGAACGAACTGCCGTTGAACTTGAATTGTCCAATTTCTCACGCCTATTGATTTCGGATCAATCCCCAAACTTGGGAACCATCATAATATGGTGCGAGGAGTCATTTGGTGAGTTTTGAGTGAAATCCAATCGCTAGAATTATGGAATACACCAACCACTCCAATTCGGAACGAACTGCCGTTGAACTTGAATTGACCAATTTCTCACACCTATTGATTTCGGATCGAGCCCAAAACTTGGGCAACATCATAATATGGTGGGAGGAGTCTTTTGGTGAGTTTTGAGTGAAATCCAATCGCTAATTTCGAACACCTATTGATTTCGGATCGAGCCCAAAACTTGGGCAACATCATAATATGGTGGGGGGAGTCCTTTGGTGAGTTTTGAGGGAAATCCAATCGCTAGAAGTATGGAATACACCAGCCACTCCAACTAGGAATGAACTGCAGTTCACCTTGAATTGTCCAATTTCTCACACCTATTGATTTCGGATCGAGCCCCAAACCTGGGAACCATCATAATATGGTGCGAGGAGTCATTTGGTTAGTTTTGAGTGAAATCCAATCGCTAGAAGTACGGAATACACCAACCACTCCAATTAGGACGAACTGCCGGTGAACTTGAATTGTCCAATTTCTCACACCTATTGATTTCGGATCGAGCCCCAAAGTTGGGCAACATCATAATATGGTGGGAGGAGTCATTTGGTGAGTTTTGTGTGAAATCCAATCGCTAGAAGTATGGAATACACCAACCACTCCAATTCGGAACGAACTGCCGTTGAAATTGAATTGTCCAATTTCTCACACCTATTGATTTCGGATCGAGCCCAAAACTTGGGCAACATCATAATATGGTGGGAGGAGTCATATGGGGAGTTTTGAGTGAAATCTAATCGTTAGAAGTATGGAATACACCAACCACTCCAATTAGGAACGAACTGCCGTTGAACTTGATTTGTCCAATTTCGAACAGCTATTGATTTCAGATCAAGCCCAAAACTTGGGCAACATCATAATATGGTGGGAGGAGTCCTTTGGTGAGTTTTGAGTGAAATCCAATCGCTAGAAGTATGGAATACACCAACCACTCCAATTAGGAACGAACTACCGTTGAACTTGAATTGTCCAATTTGGAACACCTATTGATTTCGGATCGAGCCCAAAAGTTGGGCAAAATCATAATATGGTGGGAGGAGTCATTTGGTGAGTTTTGTGTGAAATCAAATCGCTTGAAGTATGGAATACACCAACCACTGCAATTAGGAACGAACTGCCGTTGAACTTGAATTGTCCAATTTGGAACACCTATTGATTTCGGATCGAGCCCCAAACTTGGGCAACATCATAATATGGTGGGAGGAGTCATGTGGTGAGTGAAATCCAATCGCTAGAAGTATGGAATACACCAACCACTCCAATTAGGAACGAACTGCCGTTGAACTTGAATTGTCCAATTTCTCGCACCTATTGATTTCGGATCGAGCCCCAAACTTGGGGAACATCATAATATGGTGGGAGGAGTCATTTGGTGAGTTTTGAGTGAAATCCAATCGCTAGAAGTATGGAATACACAACCACTCCAATTAGGAACGAACTGCCGTTGAACTTGAATTGTCCAATTTCTCACACCTATTGATTTCGGATCGAGCCCCAAACTTGGGCAACATCGTAATATCGTTGGAGGAGTCATTTGGTGAGTTTTGAGTGAAATCCAATCGCTAGAAGTATGGAATACACCAACCACTCCAATTAGGAACGAACTGCCGTTGAACTTGAATTGTCCAATTTCTCACACCTATTGATTTCGGATCGAGCCCCAAACTTGGGCAACATCATAATATGGTGGGAGGAGTCATGTGGTGAGTGAAATCCAATCGCTAGAAGTATGGAATACACCAACCACTCCAATTAGGAACGAACTGCCGTTGAACTTGAATTGTCCAATTTCTCGCACCTATTGATTTCGGATCGAGCCCCAAACTTGGGGAACATCATAATATGGTGGGAGGAGTCATTTGGTGAGTTTTGAGTGAAATCCAATCGCTAGAAGTATGGAATACACAACCACTCCAATTAGGAACGAACTGCCGTTGAACTTGAATTGTCCAATTTCTCACACCTATTGATTTCGGATCGAGCCCCAAACTTGGGCAACATCGTAATATCGTGGGAGGAGTCATTTGGTGAGTTTTGAGTGAAATCCAATCGCTAGAAGTATGGAATACACCAACCACTCCAATTAGGAACGAACTGCCGTTGAACTTGAATTGTCCAATTTCTCACACCTATTGATTTCGGATCGAGCCCCAAACTTGGGCAACATCATAATATGGCGGGAGGAGTCATGTGGTGAGTGAAATCCAATCGCTAGAAGTATGGAATACACCAACCACTCCAATAAGGAACGAACTGCCGTTGAACTTGAATTGTCCAATTTCTCACACCTATTGATTTCAGATCGAGCCCCAAACTTGGGGAACATCATAATATGGCGGGAGGAGTCATTTGGTGAGTTTTGAATGAAATCCAATTGCTAGAAGTATGGAATACACCAACCACTCCAATTAGGAACGAACTGCCGTTGAACTTGAATTGTCTAATTTCGAACACCTATTGATTTCGGATCGAGCCCCAAACTTGGGCAACATCATAATCTGGTGGGAGGAGTCATTTGGTGAGTTTTGAGTGAAATCCAATCGCTAGAAGTATGGAATACACCAACCACTCCAATTAGGAACGAAATGCCGTTGAACTTGAATTGTCCAATTTCTCACACCTATTGATTTCGGATCGAGCCCAAAAGTTGGGCAACATCATAATATGGTGGGAGGAGTTATTTGGGGAGTTTTGAGTGAAATCCAATCGCTAGAAGTATGGCATACAACAAGCACTCCAATTAGGAACGAACTGCCGTTGAACTTGAATTGTCCAATTTCTCACGCCGATGGATTTCGGATCGAGCCCAAAACTTGGGCAACATCATAATATGGTGGGAGGAGTCATTTGGTGAGTTTTGAGTGAAATCCAATTGCTAGAAGTATGGAATACACCAACCACTCCAATTAGGAACGAAGTGCTGCTGAACTTGAATTGTCTAATTTCGAACACCTATTGATTTTGGATCGAGCCCCAAACTTAGGCAACATCATAATATGGTGGGAGGAGTCATTTGGTGAGTTTTGAGTGAAATCCAATCGATAGAAGTATGGAATACACCAACCACTCCAATTAGGAACGAAATGCCGCTGAACTTGAATTGTCCAATTTGGAACACCTATTGATTTCAGATCGAGCCCAAAACTTGGGCAACATCATAATATGGTGGGAGGAATCATTTGGTGAGTTTTGAGTGAAATCCAATCGGTAGAAGTATGGAATACACCAACCACTCCAATTAGGAACGAACTGCCGTTGAACTTGAATTGTCCAATTTCTCACGCCTATTGATTTTGGATCGAGCCCAAAACTTGGGCAACATCATAATATGGTGGGAGGAGTCATTTGGTGAGTTTTGACTGAAATCCAATTGCTAGAAGTATGGAATACACCAACCACTCCAATTAGGAACGAACTGCCGTTGAACTTGAATTGTCCAATTTGGAACACCTATTGATTTCGGATCGAGCCCAAAACTTGGTCAACATCATAATATGGTGGGAGGTGTCATTTGGTTAGTTTTGAGTGAAATCCAATCGCTAGAAGTATGGAATACACCAACCACTCCAATTAGAAACGAACTGCCCTTGAACTTGAATTGTCCAATTTCTCACACCTATTGATTTCGGATCGAGCCCCAAACTTGGGCAACATCATAATATGGTGGGAGGAGTCATGTGGTGAGTGAAATCCAATCGCTAGAAGTGTGGAATACACCAACCACTCCAATTAGGAACGAACTGCCGTTGAATTTGAATTGACCAATTTCTCACACCTATTGATTTCGGATCGAGCCCAAAACTTGGGCAACATCATAATATGGTGGGAGGAGTCTTTTGGTGAGTTTTGAGTGAAATCCAATCGCTAATTTCGAACACCTATTGATTTCGGATCGAGCCCAAAACTTGGGCAACATCATAATATGGTGGGAGGAGTCCTTTGGTGAGTTTTCAGGGAAATCCAATCGCTAGAAGTATGGAATACACCAACCACTCCAACTAGGAACGAACTGCCGTTGAACTTGAATTGTCCAATTTCTCACGCCTATTGATTTCGGATCAATCCCCAAACTTGGGAACCATCATAATATGGTGCGAGGAGTCATTTGGTGAGTTTTGAGTGAAATCCAATCGCTAGAATTATGGAATACACCAACCACTCCAATTCGGAACGAACTGCCGTTGAACTTGAATTGACCAATTTCTCACACCTATTGATTTCGGATCGAGCCCAAAACTTGGGCAACATCATAATATGGTGGGAGGAGTCTTTTGGTGAGTTTTGAGTGAAATCCAATCGCTAATTTCGAACACCTATTGATTTCGGATCGAGCCCAAAACTTGGGCAACATCATAATATGGTGGGGGGAGTCCTTTGGTGAGTTTTGAGGGAAATCCAATCGCTAGAAGTATGGAATACACCAGCCACTCCAACTAGGAATGAACTGCAGTTCACCTTGAATTGTCCAATTTCTCACACCTATTGATTTCGGATCGAGCCCCAAACCTGGGAACCATCATAATATGGTGCGAGGAGTCATTTGGTTAGTTTTGAGTGAAATCCAATCGCTAGAAGTACGGAATACACCAACCACTCCAATTAGGACGAACTGCCGGTGAACTTGAATTGTCCAATTTCTCACACCTATTGATTTCGGATCGAGCCCCAAAGTTGGGCAACATCATAATATGGTGGGAGGAGTCATTTGGTGAGTTTTGTGTGAAATCCAATCGCTAGAAGTATGGAATACACCAACCACTCCAATTCGGAACGAACTGCCGTTGAAATTGAATTGTCCAATTTCTCACACCTATTGATTTCGGATCGAGCCCAAAACTTGGGCAACATCATAATATGGTGGGAGGAGTCATATGGGGAGTTTTGAGTGAAATCTAATCGTTAGAAGTATGGAATACACCAACCACTCCAATTAGGAACGAACTGCCGTTGAACTTGATTTGTCCAATTTCGAACAGCTATTGATTTCAGATCAAGCCCAAAACTTGGGCAACATCATAATATGGTGGGAGGAGTCCTTTGGTGAGTTTTGAGTGAAATCCAATCGCTAGAAGTATGGAATACACCAACCACTCCAATTAGGAACGAACTACCGTTGAACTTGAATTGTCCAATTTGGAACACCTATTGATTTCGGATCGAGCCCAAAAGTTGGGCAAAATCATAATATGGTGGGAGGAGTCATTTGGTGAGTTTTGTGTGAAATCAAATCGCTTGAAGTATGGAATACACCAACCACTGCAATTAGGAACGAACTGCCGTTGAACTTGAATTGTCCAATTTGGAACACCTATTGATTTCGGATCGAGCCCAAAACTTGGGCAACATCATAATATGGTGGGAGGAGTCATTTGGTGAGTTTTGAGTGAAATCAAATCGCTTGAAGTATGGAATACACCAACCACTCCAATTAGGAACGAACTGCCGTTGAACTTGAATTGTCCAATTTCTCACACCTATTGATTTCGGATCGAGCCCCAAACTTGGGCAACATCATAATATGGTGGGAGGAGTCATGTGGTGAGTGAAATCCAATCGCTAGAAGTATGGAATACACCAACCACTCCAATTAGGAACGAACTGCCGTTGAACTTGAATTGTCCAATTTCTCGCACCTATTGATTTCGGATCGAGCCCCAAACTTGGGGAACATCATAATATGGTGGGAGGAGTCATTTGGTGAGTTTTGAGTGAAATCCAATCGCTAGAAGTATGGAATACACAACCACTCCAATTAGGAACGAACTGCCGTTGAACTTGAATTGTCCAATTTCTCACACCTATTGATTTCGGATCGAGCCCCAAACTTGGGCAACATCGTAATATCGTTGGAGGAGTCATTTGGTGAGTTTTGAGTGAAATCCAATCGCTAGAAGTATGGAATACACCAACCACTCCAATTAGGAACGAACTGCCGTTGAACTTGAATTGTCCAATTTCTCACACCTATTGATTTCGGATCGAGCCCCAAACTTGGGCAACATCATAATATGGTGGGAGGAGTCATGTGGTGAGTGAAATCCAATCGCTAGAAGTATGGAATACACCAACCACTCCAATTAGGAACGAACTGCCGTTGAACTTGAATTGTCCAATTTCTCGCACCTATTGATTTCGGATCGAGCCCCAAACTTGGGGAACATCATAATATGGTGGGAGGAGTCATTTGGTGAGTTTTGAGTGAAATCCAATCGCTAGAAGTATGGAATACACAACCACTCCAATTAGGAACGAACTGCCGTTGAACTTGAATTGTCCAATTTCTCACACCTATTGATTTCGGATCGAGCCCCAAACTTGGGCAACATCGTAATATCGTGGGAGGAGTCATTTGGTGAGTTTTGAGTGAAATCCAATCGCTAGAAGTATGGAATACACCAACCACTCCAATTAGGAACGAACTGCCGTTGAACTTGAATTGTCCAATTTCTCACACCTATTGATTTCGGATCGAGCCCCAAACTTGGGCAACATCATAATATGGCGGGAGGAGTCATGTGGTGAGTGAAATCCAATCGCTAGAAGTATGGAATACACCAACCACTCCAATAAGGAACGAACTGCCGTTGAACTTGAATTGTCCAATTTCTCACACCTATTGATTTCAGATCGAGCCCCAAACTTGGGGAACATCATAATATGGCGGGAGGAGTCATTTGGTGAGTTTTGAATGAAATCCAATTGCTAGAAGTATGGAATACACCAACCACTCCAATTAGGAACGAACTGCCGTTGAACTTGAATTGTCTAATTTCGAACACCTATTGATTTCGGATCGAGCCCCAAACTTGGGCAACATCATAATCTGGTGGGAGGAGTCATTTGGTGAGTTTTGAGTGAAATCCAATCGCTAGAAGTATGGAATACACCAACCACTCCAATTAGGAACGAAATGCCGTTGAACTTGAATTGTCCAATTTCTCACACCTATTGATTTCGGATCGAGCCCAAAAGTTGGGCAACATCATAATATGGTGGGAGGAGTTATTTGGGGAGTTTTGAGTGAAATCCAATCGCTAGAAGTATGGCATACAACAAGCACTCCAATTAGGAACGAACTGCCGTTGAACTTGAATTGTCCAATTTCTCACGCCGATGGATTTCGGATCGAGCCCAAAACTTGGGCAACATCATAATATGGTGGGAGGAGTCATTTGGTGAGTTTTGAGTGAAATCCAATTGCTAGAAGTATGGAATACACCAACCACTCCAATTAGGAACGAAGTGCTGCTGAACTTGAATTGTCTAATTTCGAACACCTATTGATTTTGGATCGAGCCCCAAACTTAGGCAACATCATAATATGGTGGGAGGAGTCATTTGGTGAGTTTTGAGTGAAATCCAATCGATAGAAGTATGGAATACACCAACCACTCCAATTAGGAACGAAATGCCGCTGAACTTGAATTGTCCAATTTGGAACACCTATTGATTTCAGATCGAGCCCAAAACTTGGGCAACATCATAATATGGTGGGAGGAATCATTTGGTGAGTTTTGAGTGAAATCCAATCGGTAGAAGTATGGAATACACCAACCACTCCAATTAGGAACGAACTGCCGTTGAACTTGAATTGTCCAATTTCTCACGCCTATTGATTTTGGATCGAGCCCAAAACTTGGGCAACATCATAATATGGTGGGAGGAGTCATTTGGTGAGTTTTGACTGAAATCCAATTGCTAGAAGTATGGAATACACCAACCACTCCAATTAGGAACGAACTGCCGTTGAACTTGAATTGTCCAATTTGGAACACCTATTGATTTCGGATCGAGCCCAAAACTTGGTCAACATCATAATATGGTGGGAGGTGTCATTTGGTTAGTTTTGAGTGAAATCCAATCGCTAGAAGTATGGAATACACCAACCACTCCAATTAGAAACGAACTGCCCTTGAACTTGAATTGTCCAATTTCTCACACCTATTGATTTCGGATCGAGCCCCAAACTTGGGCAACATCATAATATGGTGGGAGGAGTCATGTGGTGAGTGAAATCCAATCGCTAGAAGTGTGGAATACACCAACCACTCCAATTAGGAACGAACTGCCGTTGAACTTGAATTGTCCAATTTCTCACACCTATTGATTTCGGATCGAGCCCCAAACTTGGGCAACATCGTAATATGGTGGGAGGAGTCATATGGTGAGTTTTGAGTGAAATCCAATCGCTAGAAGTATGGAATACACCAACCACTCCAATTAGGAACAAACTGCCGTTGAACTTGAATTGTCTAATTTCGAACACCTATTGATTTCGGATCGAGCCCCAAACTAGGACAACATCGTAATATGGTGGGAGGAGTCATGTGGTGAGTGAAATCCAATCGCTAGAAGTGTGGAATACACCAACCACTCCAATTAGGAACGAACTGCCGTTGAACTTGAATTGTCCAATTTCTCACACCTATTGATTTCGGATCGAGCCCCAAACTTGGGCAACATCATAATATGGTGAGAGGAGTCATTTGGTGAGTTTTGAGTGAAATCCAATTGCTAGAAGTATGGAATACACCAACCACTCCAATTAGGAACGAACTGCCGTTGAACTTGAATTGTCTAATTTCGAACACCTATTGATTTCGGATCGAGCCCCAAACTTGGGCAACATCATAATATGGTGGGAGGAGTCATGTGGTGAGTCAAATCCAGTCGCTAGAAGTGTGGAATACACCAACCACTCCAATTAGGAACGAACTACCGTTGAATTTGAATTGTCCAATTTCTCACGCCTATTCATTTTGCATCGAGCCCAAAACTTGGGCAACATCATAATATGGTGGGAGGAGTCATTTGGTGAGTTTTAAGTGAAATCCAATTGCTAGAAGTATGGAATACACCAACCACTCCAATTTGGAACGAACTGCCGTTGAACTTGAATTGTCTAATTTCGAACACCTATTGATTTCGGATCGAGCCCCAAACTAGGACAACATCGTAATATGGTGGGAGGAGTCATTTGGTGAGTTTTGAGTGACATCCAATCGCTAGAAGTATGGAATACACCAACCACTCCAATTAGGAACGAAATGCCGTTGAACTTGAATTGTCCAATTTCTCACGCCTATTGATTTCGGATCGAGCTCCAAACCTGGGCAACATCATAATATGGTGGGAGGAGTCATTTGGTGAGTTTTGAATGAAATCCAATCGCTAGAAGTATGGAATGCTCCAACCACTCCAATTAGGAACGAACTGCCGTTGAACTTGAATTGTCCAATTTCTCATACCTATTGATTTCGGTTCGAGCCCCAAACCTGGGCAACATCGTAATATGGTGGGAGGAGTCATTTGGTGAGTTTTGAGTGAAATCCAATCGCTAGAAGTATGGAATACACCAACCACTCCAATTAGGAACGAACTGCCGTTGAACTTGAATTGTCCAATTTCTCACACCTATTGATTTCGGATCGGACCCCAAACTTGGGCAACATCGTAATATGGTGGGAGGAGTCATTTGGTGAGTTTTGAGAGACATCCAATCGCTAGAAGTATGGAATACACCAACCACTCCAATTAGGAACGAACTGCCGTTGAACTTGAATTGTTCAATTTCTCACACCTATTGATTTCGGATCGAGCCCCAAACTTGGGCAACATCGTAATATGGTGGGAGGAGTCATTTGGTGAGTTTTGAGTGAAATCCAATCGCAAGAAGTACGGAATACACCAGCCACTCCAATTAGGAACGCACTGCCGTTGAACTTGAATTGTCCAATTTCTCTCGCCTATTGATTTCGGATCTAGCCCCAAACTTGGGCAACATCATAATATGGTGGGAGGAGTCATTTGGTGAGTTTTGAGTGAAATCCAATTGCTAGAAGTATGGAATACGCCAACCACTCCAATTAGGAACGAACTGCCGTTGAACTTGAATTGTCCAATTTCTCACACCTATTGATTTCGGATCGGGCCCCAAACTTGGGCAACATCGTAATATGGTGGGAGGAGTCATTTGGTGAGTTTTGAGTGAAATCCAATCGCTAGAAGTATGGAATACACCAACCACTCCAATTAGGAACGAACTGCCGTTGAAATTGAATTGTTCAATTTCTCACACCTATTGATTTCGGATCGAGCCCCAAACTTGGGCAACATCGTAATATGGTGGGAGGAGTCATTTGGTGAGTTTTGAGTGAAATCCAATCGCTAGAAGTATGGAATACACCAACCACTCCAATTAGGAACGAACTGCCGTTGAACTTGAATTGTCCAATTTCTCACACTTATTGATTTCGGATCGAGCCCTAAACTTGGGCAACATCATAATATGGTGGGAGGAGTCATTTGGTGAATTTTGAGTGAAATCCAATCGCAAGAAGTATGGAATACACCAACCACTCGAATTAGGAACGAACTGCCGTTGAACTTGAATTGTCCAATTTCTCACACCTATTGATTTCGGATCGAGCCCCAAACTTGGACAACATCATAATATGGTGGGAGGAGTCATTTGGTGAGTTTTGAGTGAAATCCAATCGCTAGTAGTATGGAATACACTAGCCACTCCAATTCGGAACGCACTGCCGTTGAACTTGAATTGTCCAATTTCTCACGCCTATTGATTTCGGATCTAGCCCCAAACTTGGGCAACATCATAATATGGTGGGAGGACTCATTTGGTGAGTTTTGAGTGAAATCCAATTGCTAGAAGTATGGAATACACCAACCACTCCAATTAGGAACGAACTGCCGTTGAACTTGAATTGTCCAATTTCTCACACCTATTGATTTGGGATCGAGCCCTAAACTTGGGCAACATCATAATATGGTGGGAGGAGTCATTTGGTGAATTTTGAGTGAAATCCAATCGCAAGAAGTATGGAATACACCCACCACTCCAATTAGGAACGAACTGCCGTTGAACTTGAATTGTCCAATTTCTCACACCTATTGATTTCGGATCGAGCCCCAAACTTGGGCTACATCATAATATGGTGGGAGGAGTCATTTGGTGAGTTTTGAGTGAAATCCAATCGCTAGAAGTATGGAATACACCAACCACTACAATTAGGAACAAACTGCCGTTGAACTTGAATTGTCCAAGTTCTCACATCAATTGATTTCGGATCGAGCCCCAAACTTGGGCAACATCATAATATGGTGGGAGGACTCATTTGGTGAGTTTTGAGTGAAATCCAATTGCTAGAAGTAAGGAGTACACCAACCACTCCAATTTGGAACGAACTGCCGTTGAACTTGAATTGTCCAATTTCTCACACCTATTTATTTCGGATCGAGCCCTAAACTTCGGCAACATCATAATATGGTGGGAGGAGTCATTTGGTGAGTTTTGAGTCAAATCCAATCGCTAGAAGTATGGAATACACCAACCACTCCAATTAGGAACGAACTGCCGTTGAACTTGAATTGTCCAATTTCTCACACCTATTGATTTCGGATCGAGCCCCAAACTTGGGCAACAACATAATATGGTGGGAGGAGTCATTTGGTGAGTTTTGAGTGAAATCCAATCACTAGAAGTATGGAATACAGCAACCACTCCAATTAGGAACGAACTGCCGTTGAACTTGAATTGTCCAATTTCTCACACCTATTGATTTCGGATCGAGCCCCAAACTTGGGCAACATCGTAATATGGTGGGAGGAGTCATTTGGTGAGTTTTGAGTGAAATCCAATCGCTTGAAGTATGGAATACACCAACCACTCCAATTAGGAACGAACTGCCGTTGAACTTGAATTGTCCAATTTGGAACACCTATTGATTTCGGATCGAGCCCAAAACTTGGGCAACATCATAATATGGTGGGAGGAGTCATTTGGTTAGTTTTGAGTGAAATCCAGTTGCTAGAAGTATGGAATACTGTTGTGTAGATACAGCTGCACCAAAATGGATTCAGTTGCATCCTCAGCTTGTGATACTCGCAAGTGCACGAGCCGTTCGGTAGTATAGCGTATGTAAGTGCGAGGTCGATCCCACGAGGATTGGTGATTGAATGATTCAATTCATTTTCCCTACACAAAACAGAAATGAAAAAGAAAGGAAATAAATAAAACAAGGAAGAAAGAAATAACTAACTCAAGCAGATAAATTCCCAAGTTCAATTAGATTAACGGATTGATTCTAGCTAAAGTATGATTAAGCCATGGTGTTTGGTCATAATCTTGTGTTCCTAATTCCCTAATTTGATCATTTGTTGTCTAACCTAAAATTAAGCATTAGGAACCCATTAAGCATAGAAGAACAATTTAAACAACCAAGCATGTATCTAATCCCTGTTGTCGAATGTCCATACATACTCTTCCTATTCATAGTTCAATTCGAATTAAAGCATGGTGTCTACTCTTAATTCAAACCAAGATAGCTAACATGCAAGCCTAAATGGTGATCAATCATTCAAACTAGCATATTAACTTATAAGCATAATGAATAAGAACAAAAATCATAATTGAAACTTGGAAACTAATCAAACTTGAAACTAAAGAAAAGAATTTACATAACAATGAAAATTAAGTAGAACTTGGAAAAACTTAAGGAGAATTTCAGCAGAAAGATCTCATTATAACAATTGAAAACTAGAAAGAGAAACTAAGAGAATTTGAGGGAGAGAAGGGAAGGGAGCTCTAGAGAAGTGTTTGAGAGCTCCCCCCCCTTGGGGTGTTATTACAAGCTTAGAGAACTTCCCTATTTATAGGCCTAGGGGAAGTGAAAATCAGAATTCAATAAGACTAATGCATACAACACTTGAATTATAAAATCTGAAATGGTTGATGCACTTGTATTAGAAAATCTGAAATGGGTGATGCACTTGTATTAGAAAATCTTGAATTGGTTGATGCACTTCACCACTAAATCCCACCAGCAGCCCTAGCTCATCTTCATGTCACCATGACCAAGCTTCCAACCAGAAATGATAGCTCATACCTAGCTCACCATGACCAAGCATCCAACCAGCACATGCTGAGGTCAGCATGACCAGAAACTTCAAGGGCTTACAACTTGGGCTTCTCTTAATCAAATTAGGACTTTAAGCACTCCAAATTGAAGTTCAGAATGTCTTCTTTCCAGCCATATGTTATTTGGGCCAATCCAAGGTCGGAGGAAGAAGTTAAGGCCGAAACAAATTGCTAACTCATTTTCCGCGCTGATAAGATCCATCCTGAGCATGGTTCTGTGTTTGCTAGGTAACGGACTCCAGATTTATCCAATGGGGCTGAATTTTGGATATGTTATAGTACATACCAATTGGAGCAACTTTCATGAAGAATGTGGCCTCATCCGAGCTATGTAGGTTGCTGAAACAAAGCTTGCAATATGACCTACGGAACTGGACTGGCAGGGGGCTGTAGCCATAATGAATTTGTCTTTAAGCTCTTCATCAATTCATCCAAATTAGGCCTTAACATGCTTGAATTGCATGAATTATGTTCTCCAAAGCCATCATTGTTACCTAAAGCTCAATTAACTGAAAGATAAACACAAAAAGGATTAAAAGCACAAGTTTAACTCAAAAACATAACCAAATCATAAGCTAGAAGGGTAAGAAATAATATACAATTATGAACCGATCAAATACCCCCAAACCTAGATTTTGCTAGTCCTCGAGCAAAACAACACAAAACAAAGTTAAAAACAAAACTAGAAGTTAACTAAACCACTTTCGTAGGTAACTCGATTGCATTTAGCATATGCAACAAGCCTTTAAACCTCTAGGCATCCCTAGTAGGAGGAGTTGTGTCTCCTGAGGGTTTAATAGATACGATACCCACAAACGTTTTTCTAACTCTACAAAACAAAATGGTTAGAAAACTTATTAGATTTGTTAGTCCTTAAGAAAAATAAAAATAAAAATAATTATACAAACAAAAATAAAACCAAAAACCAAAAAATAAATAAATAAAATAAATAAATAAAAACAAAACAAAAGTAAGACTCAAAACAATCTTCCCGAACATTTTCTGAAGAGAAATGACTCATGCACATGACTCAAAAGTTTTTAACAATAAAAACTCAATTTTAGACATTATTCACAAAGCGGCAAAGTTCAAAACATAATATGCTCAAAGTGTAGTAGTGTGATAGCCAAATGCAACAAATTCCCCAATCTTAGTTTTCACACAATTTCAAAAATCATACAAAGCACAAGTTCAACTTCAAATCTCACCAAAGTTGTCCTCTCACAAATGAATCACTCAGAAGAGGGCTATAATGCAACACTCAGTTATAAACATGAGATTAGAGTTAAACCATAAAGACTTAACTCAAAATAGAAAGATGAAGAACTTGCATTAATATGATCTCAAGAAGGATGCCAAACACTTAAAAGCAGAAAATGAATGCAATTCAACCACATGACATTTAAGATCAATTTAGGTCTTTAGTAAAGGTTGTAATTGGGCCAAGGGAGTAAGGTGAGTAAGAAATGAAAGGTATGGATAATACAAAGTCCAAGGAACTCGCAATGTAAGAGCATAAAATAATTGTTTACAAGACTTCGAATCATCACGATTAGATTTTTTCTTTTACATGATCAAAACTCCTTATACCTTCATTTACATTGATTGATACTCCTTTCCTTTAATTGAACAAACACCAATTTATTTTGAAGGCCCAAAAATGAAATTTCAATCAACCACCACTTAAATTTTCTCTTTTCTTTCACCAATTGTGTGATTTTTTTTTTCTTCGAAATGTAACACCCATTCCCAAACTTAGTATGAAAAACACATCCCAATTAAAGCTCATGAGTTCCTTAGAAAGGTAAATACTTGTTTTTCGGGCTAAGGCGAGGAAATAAAATTGGTAAATGAAAGAAAAGGTTTACATGTAGGCTCAAAATGGTTAACAATGGAAAATCATGCTTAAGCATGCATAAGGTTAGCTTGAAAGGCACAAACGATCCAAAGAGGGCCTTAATATCACTTCTTAAATGTCATGAAATCAAATTGCATAAGAATGAATGACTTTTAAGTGTTCAACCAAATCAATGAATAATGAGATCAAACAACAACTTTGATGACAAGAAAATAAGAGTATGTATATAACACTCATGAATTGAAGTACAAGGCTCAAAAGCTCACTTTATATGGTTGGTTATATAAGTCTAATTTATGCTTCATACAATTCTTTAGATCATGCAAATCCTTTAATTGGAAAATTATGAAACAAATGGCAAGTTTAAAGAAGGTTTCAAGCATATCATGTTAGAACAATGCCAAATTAAATTTTTTTTTTTTTTTATTTTTTTTTTTATTATTATTATTTTTTAATAAAGAAAAAAACACTAAAATAAAATGAAATCCAATTTTCATTTAAGTCATGCAAACATTTATCACAATCTCATCAAATGTGTTCGGAAAGTGAATAAAATCAAAATAAAAATAAAAGCAAGACTCAAACAAAATAAAATAAAAATAAAAACAAGCAAAAACAATTAAATTAAATTAAAAAAAATCAAATTTACATGCTAAACTCCAATACCCCCAAACCTAGAAATGAACATTGTCCTCAATGTTTAAAAATTAGGAACAAGCAATGTCATAGCAAGAAATGAAAGGTACTAAAGTAAATATAAATCACAAAACACACAAGAATTAAAATACACAAATAAAATAATTACAAAAATAAAAATTACAAAACAAACAAACAAACAAACAAAAAATGAAACAGTAAACCCTAATCACACAATTCTGAAACCCAAAAAAATTTGAAGCCCAAAGCCCACAATGAAATTAACCCACCTTGAAACCCAAACAAGGTGAAAAACCGACCCAAAATGAATTCTGAAGCCCACACATTTTATTATTATTATTATTTTTTTTAAAAACAGAAGATAAAACGTGAATTATGAGCGCAAAGTGGGATTTCTGAAAAGAAAGCACGTGGTCCCTAATGTCGTCTCATGGATAGTCACGGGCAGAAAGCAGGAGCCACGTGTCGACGCATAGAGGCGCCGCAGACTCCACAAGCAGAAATTACGGGGCCATACAAAGTCGTGATGACTTTACTGAACGAGTCCGTTCAGAAAGGTCACGTCGAGATAAATGTGTTGGGTACGGTTGGAAAGCGAGAAGGTTGTGGGACTCGATGAATGCTGGAGATTCAGAAATGCTTAGACGCTGCAATGGCTAGGGTTTGTCAAAGACTATATCTATAAGAAAGAAAAAGAAGGGGATAAAAACAAAACCACAAACTCAGAAACACAAAAGAGAAAAGAAGAAAAAAGTGAGAAATCAAATGGCCTCTTCCTACCCAATTTCGTTGGATCTCAACCTAGCTCCACCGACTCAAACACGGGGCCAAGCAGCAGCACCAGTATGGATGCCCTACTTTGGCTCCTCACGGGGGCCTGTGTCTGTCAATGACTCAATACTCCTAGACAACGATGTTGCTATTGGAGTTGGCAGAAATTTAGTGACTCCCAAAGATATACATGTGTTCGGGACAAGGGATGACAACCGAGTCACGAGTGATGCCCTGGCACTGAGCGTGCAGAGTACAGCATGTGTTGCAAGTTTGGGTCATCGCCTACTTGCGAAGTCCCATGAGGTAGAGGTGCTGAAAGCTCAGTTGGCGGCGGAGCGAAGTATGGTTGAAGATTGTCAAAGTGCTATAAAGAGCTTAAAAAGGGAGAGGTCAAGGATAGTGGAGGTGAATCGACACCAGCTAGAAGTATTGCGGGACGAGAATAAAAATCTATCAAAGATGGTAGAGTTGTATTCTCGCGACATGCGAAAGCAGCTGGAGGACCTAGACCGACCGGGTAAACGCAAGCAAGCAGATCGCGAGAGTAGTTACGCTCAAGCTAAAATTGCGATCTTTGGGAGCTCAAGTGATGAGCCCCAAGAGGCTGTGCGTGAAGCCCCGGAAGAGGACAGCCAGAGGGCCAAACTCAAAGCTCCTATGGTCGAGACACCGAAGGCCAAGAAGAAATGATTTCAGTTTTTATTTATTATTTAATTTTAAAGTGTATGTGTGTTTTTTTTTTCTTTAATTGGGAAATAAAAACGTTAGCTATCTCAAAGAAACGATTGACCCTAAATGTAAAGAACGACAATCAAACAAAAACACGAAGACCCAAACAAGATTTTTTTTTTTTATATTTTTTTATTTTTAGTTAAGTAAATACACAAATAACTGCTTCTTCTTTTAAGAGAAAAACTTAAGGATGACCAGTTAAGGGCCTCAGAAAACACAGCCAGGGGTTCCGGGAAGGTTGGAGGGGTCACAATGGTCCCGCTTAAAACCCTAACTTCTTAGACACCGAAGGTGTCGCCTTAAAGAACTCCTAGACACTGTATAGACTGCGGTTGCTCACTGGAGTTACCAAAAATTTAGCTCCTTCAAAGAATATCCTATGAGTTTTAAATTATACTACCTAATTAAATAAAAAACAAAATAAATAAATAAATAAATAAACTGAAATAAACACGCAATTCAAACAAGAATTTAAAAGAAGAGTTGGGATTCTTGCACCAGGTGTCCAAGACGCATCTTTAATTTTGTCTCTTCTTCCAACTACATTATTAAGAAACCTGTCAAACAAGAAGAAAATAATTGAAAATAAAATAAAATAAAATAAAATAAAAACTGAAAAAGCAAAAACACAAACATCAGAAAACAGGGAGGCAAAAGTAAGTGAAAGTGTAGACATGCTCCCTTTAAAAAAAAAAAAAACGTGCTCGCAATTTGCGCCAGAAATGAAGGGATCCGAGAGAAAAGAGCACAGGATAGCACCCTCGAGATCCGAAGTGCTTTCGGCTCCCTCATCTGCATAAGTCTATTTAAACTCATCTCGGTGAAGTAGAAGAGCACCCCGCATTTCTTCCTGCAAATTTAGAGAAAACATCAAAAAATCCAAAAACAAAACAATGGCATCCTCATGCACTCACCTTGATGATCTTAGCCTTGAACTGTCCCTTGCACCACCGAATGCGCAGATAAGGGCTCCTCAAAACCATGTCTTCCCAAACTCCACATATCATCACGGTACGGCCTCAAACTTTGCTGAGGTAATACCGAACTTTTCTGAGGCAATGCCGAACAGAGCAGCGCTGCTTGGAGGCATGATTGGCAGCAAGCTCACACCGACAGATCATCTGCATGTGGCACAGAGGTCTGACAAAGCAGCGGTGGAGGAGTCCAATAATTTAACTGTTCTCCATGCGGTCTCGGCTACCAATTTGGGTATGCGATTGCTGGCGAGAACACGGGAGTGTGCCGCGATGAGCGAGGAAATAACTTCCTTGAAGGCTATGGTGGCGGACTTGCAGAAGCGGCTCTACTGTGCCAATCAGCACGTGGAAGCACTGCAGAGAAAAAATGAGGACCATGTGGAGCTGCTGCAGATTCTGCAAGTAAGAGACAATAGAGGCATGCCATGAAGATGAAGATGAAGATGAAGAAGTTGTTTTTATTTTTAATTTACTTGAATGTTTTTTTTGTTTTTTTTGTTTTTTTTTGTATTTTTTTTTGTTTTACTTTTTTTTTTCTTTGTTTGTAATGCAGTGTTTGAGTGAAATAAAAATAATATGTTTTTAACACTCAGAAATAAACTAACTAACCACACCACGTAAATAAATACATAAACTAACTTAACAAAACAAAAAAAAAAGAAACAAAGAAGTTCCAAATTGATTTTTTTTTAAAATTTATTATTATTTACAACTAACTGACCACACAAAGAAAAATAAATAAATAAATAAAAAGAAGTTCCAAATTGCAATTTACAAGGATAAAAAAAATAAAAACTCAAATTTCAATTTTTTTTTAATTTTTTTTTGTTTTGTTTTGTTTTTTTATAAAACACACAAATATACAAGCAACTCATGGATGACCAATTAAGGGCCTCAGAAAACACAGCCAGGGGATCCGGGAAGGTTGGAGGGGTCACAAAGGTCCCACTTAAAACCCAAACTTCTTAGACACCGAAGGTGTCGCCTAAAGAACTCCTAGACACTGTATTGACGGAGACGCTTACTGGAGTTACCACGAGTCAGCTAATATAAAAAATCTTTTTAATTTTTTTTTAATAAAAGAAATAGAAAATTAAAATTACTGAAGTAATAACAAAACAACTAAAGAGAAAGGATTGGAATACTCCCCCTTGAAGCGATTAGGTCGAGCATGATGCATTTGGAGGTCGCGACTTCTCCCACTGCTCCACACTCCCCATTCTTATGATTGAGGTTGCCATCTCTCTCCATTTTTATTAAGCTATCATAAATTGCTAAAACGAACACAAAAAACTTGAAACAGAATTAAAGGATTACGAAATATAAAAAAAAAACTAAAAATGAAAAGGAAAAATCAACACATGTCCAATTCCATGCTTCAAAGCAACAAGCACCAATGGGTTGTGTAAGCTGGGACTTAAACCCAGTTCTCTTGCTTGTTGGGCAATTGTCCTTTTCTGTTGGACTACAAACACAACTTGTCCATTAACGTCATTAACTTTAAAACTTGAAATTGTCCAGTTAAGAAAAAAAAAATTAAAGTAGGAAAGCCAAATAGAATCAAACAATGTTACCGATCCCCGGCAACGGCGCCAAAAACTTGTTGTGTAGATACAGCTGCACCAAAATGGATTCAGTTGCATCCTCAACTTGTGATACTCGCAAGTGCACGAGCCGTTCGGTAGTATAGCGTATGTAAGTGCGAGGTCGATCCCACGAGGATTGGTGATTGAATGATTCAATTCATTTTCCCTACACAAAACAGAAATGAAAAAGAAAGGAAATAAATAAAACAAGGAAGAAAGAAATAACTAACTCAAGCAGATAAATTCCCAAGTTCAATTAGATTAACGGATTGATTCTAGCTAAAGTATGATTAAGCCATGGTGTTTGGTCATAATCTTGTGTTCCTAATTCCCTAATTTGATCATTTGTTGTCTAACCTAAAATTAAGCATTAGGAACCCATTAAGCATAGAAGAACAATTTAAACAACCAAGCATGTATCTAATCCCTGTTGTCGAATGTCCATACATACTCTTCCTATTCATAGTTCAATTCGAATTAAAGCATGGTGTCTACTCTTAATTCAAACCAAGATAGCTAACATGCAAGCCTAAATGGTGATCAATCATTCAAACTAGCATATTAACTTATAAGCATAATGAATAAGAACAAAAATCATAATTGAAACTTGGAAACTAATCAAACTTGAAACTAAAGAAAAGAATTTACATAACAATGAAAATTAAGTAGAACTTGGAAAAACTTAAGGAGAATTTCAGCAGAAAGATCTCATTATAACAATTGAAAACTAGAAAGAGAAACTAAGAGAATTTGAGGGAGAGAAGGGAAGGGAGCTCTAGAGAAGTGTTTGAGAGCTCCCCCCCCTTGGGGTGTTATTACAAGCTTAGAGAACTTCCCTATTTATAGGCCTAGGGGAAGTGAAAATCAGAATTCAATAAGACTAATGCATACAACACTTGAATTATAAAATCTGAAATGGTTGATGCACTTGTATTAGAAAATCTGAAATGGGTGATGCACTTGTATTAGAAAATCTTGAATTGGTTGATGCACTTCACCACTAAATCCCACCAGCAGCCCTAGCTCATCTTCATGTCACCATGACCAAGCTTCCAACCAGAAATGATAGCTCATACCTAGCTCACCATGACCAAGCATCCAACCAGCACATGCTGAGGTCAGCATGACCAGCAACTTCAAGGGCTTACAACTTGGGCTTCTCTTAATCAAATTAGGACTTTAAGCACTCCAAATTGAAGTTCAGAATGTCTTCTTTCCAGCCATATGTTATTTGGGCCAATCCAAGGTCGGAGGAAGAAGTTAAGGCCGAAACAAATTGCTAACTCATTTTCCGCGCTGATAAGATCCATCCTGAGCATGGTTCTGTGTTTGCTAGGTAATGGACTCCAGATTTATCCAATGGGGCTGAATTTTGGATATGTTATATTACACACCAATTGGAGCAACTTTCATGAAGAATGTGGCCTCATCCGAGCTATGTAGGTTGCTGAAACAAAGCTTGCAATATGACCTACGGAACTGGACTGGCAGGGGGCTGTAGCCATAATGAATTTGTCTTTAAGCTCTTCATCAATTCATCCAAATTAGGCCTTAACATGCTTGAATTGCATGAATTATGTTCTCCAAAGCCATCATTGTTACCTAAAGCTCAATTAACTGAAAGATAAACACAAAAAGGATTAAAAGCACAAGTTTAACTCAAAAACATAACCAAATCATAAGCTAGAAGGGTAAGAAATAATATACAATTATGAACCGATCAAATACACCGACCACTCCAATTAGGAACGAACTGTCGTTGAACTTGAATTGTCCAATTTCTCACACCTATTGATTTCGGATCGAGCCCCAAACTTGGGCAACATCATAATATGGTGGGAGGAGTCATTTGGTGAGTTTTGAGTGAAATCCAATCTTTAGGAGTATGGAATACACCAACCACTCCAATTACGAACGAACTGCCGTTGAACTTGAATTGTCCAATTTCTCACACCTATTGATTTCGGATCGAGCCCCAAACTTGGGTAACATCGTAATATGGTGGGAGGAGTCATTTCGTGAGTTTTGAGTGAAATCCAATCGCTAGAAGTATGGAATATACCAACCACTCCAATTAGGAACGAACTGCCGTTGAACTTGAATTGTGCAATTTCTCACACCTATTGATTTCGGATTGAGCCCCAAGCTTGGGCAACATCGTAATATGGTGGGAGGAGTCATTTGGTGAGTTTTGAGTGAAATCCAATCGCTAGAAGTCTGGAATACACCAACCACTCCAATTAGGAACGAACTGCCGTTGAACTTGAATTGTCCAATTTCTCACGCCTAATGATTTCGGATCAAGCCCCAAACTTGGGCAACATCATAATATGGTGGGAGGTGTCATTTGGTGAGTTTTGAGTGAAATCCAATTGCCAGAAGTATGGAATACACCAACCACTCCAATTAGGAACGAACTGCCGTTGAACTTGAATTGTCCAATTTCGAACACCTATTGATTTCGGATCGAGCCCCAAACTTGGGCGACATCATAATATGGTGGGAGGAGTCATTTGGTGAGTTTTGAGTGAAATCCTATTGCTAGAAGTATGGAATACACCAACCACTCCAATGAGGAACGAACAACCGTTGAACTTGAATTGTCCAATTTCGAACACCTATTGATTTCGGATCGAGCCCCAAACTTGGGCGACATCATAATATGGTGGGAGGTGTCATTTGGTGAGTTTTGAGTGAAATCCAATTGCTAGAAGTATGGAATACATTAACCACTCCAATTAGGAACGAACTACCGTTGAACTTGAATTGTCCAATTTCGAACACCTATTGATTTCGTATCGAGCCCCAAACTTGGGCAACATCATAATATGGTGGGAGGATTCATTTGGTGAGTTTTGAGTGAAATCCAAACGCTAGAAGTATGGAATACACCAACCACTCCAATTAGGAACGAACTGCCGTTGAACTTGAATTGTCCAATTTCTCACACCTATTGATTTCGGATCGAACCCCAAATTTGTGCAACACCATAATATGGTGGGAGGAGTCATTTGGTGAGTTTTGAGTGAAATCCAATCGCTAGAAGTATGGAATACACCAACCACTCCAATTAGGAACGAACTGCCGTTGAACTTGAATTGTCCAATTTGGAACACCTATTGATTTCGGATCGAGCCTAAAACTTGGGCAACATCATAATATGGTGGGAGGAGTCATTTGGTGAGTTTTGAGTGAAATCCAATCACTAGAAGTATGGAATACACCAACCACTCCAATTAGGAAGGAATTGCCGTTGAACTTGAATTGTCCAATTTGGAACCCCTATTGATTTCGGATCGAGCCCAAAACTTGGGCAACAACATAATATGGTGGGAGGAGTCATTTGGTGAGTTTTGAGTGAAATCCAATCGCTAGTAACTCATTTGGTGGGAGGAGTCTCCTACACAAAACAGAAACAAAAACAAAGAACATGAAAGAAGGAAGAAAATAAGAAAGTAACTCAAGCAAATAAGTTCCCAAGTTCAATTAGATTAATGGATTGATTCTAGCTAAAGTATGATTAAGCCATGGTGTGTGGTCGTAACCTTGTGTTCCTAATTCCCTAATTTGATCATTTGTTGTCTAACCTAAAATTAAGCATTAGGAACCCATTAAGCATAGAAGAACAATTTAAACAACCAAGCATTTATCTAATCCCTGTTGTCGAATGTCCATACATACTCTTCCTATTCATAGTTCAATTCGAATTAAAGCATGGTGTATACTCTTAATTCAAACCAAGATAGCTAACATGCAAGCCTAAATGGTGATCAATCATTCAAACTAGCATATTAACTTATAAGCATAATGAATAAGAACATGAACCATAATTGAAACTTGGAAACTAATCAAACTTGAAAAACTAAAGAAAAGAATTTACATAATGAAAAGTAAAGTGGAACTAAGAAAAACTTAAGAAGAATTTCAGCACAAATATTTCATTACAACAATTGAAAACTAGAAAATGAAACTAAGAGAATTTGAGGGAGAGAAGGGAAGGGAGCTCTAGAGAAGTGTTTGAGAGCTCCCCCCCTTGGGGTGTGTTTACAAGCTTAGAGAACTTCCCTATTTATAGGCCTAGGGGAAGTGAAAATCTGAATTCAATATGGCTAATGCATACAACACTTGTTTTATAAAATCTGAAATGGTTGATGCACTTGTATTAGAAAATCTAAATTGGGTGATGCACTTGTATTAGAAAATCTTGAATTGGTTGATGCACTTGACCAATAGATCCCACCAGCAGCCCTAGCTCATCTTCATGTCACCATGACCAAGCTTCCAACCAGAAATGATAGCTCATACCTAGCTCACCATGACCAAGCATCCAACCAGCACATGCTGAGGTCAGCATGACCAGCAACTTCAAGGGCTTACAACTTGGGCTTCTCTTAATCAAATTAGGACTTTAAGCACTCGAAATTGAAGTTCAGAATGTCTTCTTTCCAGCCATATGTTATAGTACACACCAATTGGAACAACTTTCATGAAGAATGTGGCCTCATTCGAGCAATGTAGGTTGTTGAAACAAAGCTTGCAATATGACCTACGGAACTGGACTGGCAGGGGGCTGTAGCCAAAATGAGTTTGTCTTTAAGCTCTTCATCCATTCATCCAAATTAGGCCTTAACATGCTTGAATTGCATGAATTATGCTCTCTAAAGCAATCATTATTACCTAAAGCTCAATGAACTGAAAGATAAACACAAAAAGGATTAAAAGCACAAGTTCAACTCAAAAACATAACCAAATCATAAACTAGAAGAGTACAAAATGATATACAATTATGAACCGATCAAATACACCAACCACTCCAATTAAGAACGAACTGCCTTTGAATTTGAATTGTCCAATTTGGAACACCTACTGATTTCGGATGGAGCCCAAAACTTGGGCAACATCATAATATGGTGGGGGGAGTCATTTGGTGAGTTTTGAGTGAAATCCAATCGCTAGAAGTATGGAATACACCAACCACTCCAATTAGGAACAAACTGCCGTTGAACTTATATTGTCCAATTTGGAACACCTATTGATTTCGGATCGAGCCCAAAACTTGGGCAACATCATAATATTGTGGGAGGAGTCAATTGGTGAGTTTTGAGTGAAATCCAATCGCTAGAAGTATGGAATACACCAACCACTCCAATTAGGAACGAACTGACGTTGAACTTGAATTGTCCAATTTCGAACACCTATTGATTCCGGATCGAGCCCAAAACTTGGGCAACATCATAATATGGTGGGAGTAGTCATTTGGTGAATTTTGAGTGAAATACAATCGCTAGAAGTATGGAATACACCAACCACTCCAATTAGGAACGAATTGCCGTTGAACTTGAATTGTCCAATTTGGAACACGTATTGATTTCGGATCGAACCCAAAACTTGGGCAACATCATAATATGGTGGGAGGAGTCATTTGGTGAGTTTTGAGTGAAATCCAATTGCTAGAAGTATGGAATACACCAACCACTCCAATTAGGAACGAACTGCCGTTGAACTTGAATTGTCCAATGTGAAACACCTATTGATTTCGGATCGAGCCCAAAACTTGGGCAACATCATAATATGGTGGGAGGAGTCATTTGGTGAGTTTTCAGTGAAATCCAATCGCTAGAAGTATGGAATACACCAACCACTCCAATTAAGAACGAACTGCCGTTGAATTTGAATTGTCCGATTTGGAACACCTATTGATTTCGTATCGAGCCCAAAACTTGGGCAACATCATAATATGGTGGGAGGAGTCATTTGGTGAGTTTTGAGTGAAATCCAATCGCTAGAAGTATGGAATACACCAACCACTCCAATTAAGAACGAACTGCCGTTGAATTTGAATTGTCCAATTTGGAACACCTACTGATTTCGGACGGAGCCCAAAACTTGGGCAACATCATAATATTCTGGGAGGAGTCATTTGGTGAGTTTTGAGTGAAATCCAATCGCTAGAAGTATGGAATACACCAACCACTCCAATTAGGAACGAACTGCCATTGAACTTGAATTGTCCAATTTCTCACACCTATTGATTTCGGATCGAGCTCAAAACTTGGGCAACATCATATTATGGTGGCATGAGTCATTTGGTGAGTTTTGAGTGAAATCTAATCGCTAGAAGTATGGAATACACCAACCACTCCAATTAGGAACGAACTGCCGTTGAGCTTGAATTGTCCAATTTCGCACACCTATTGATTTCGGATCGAGCTCAAAACTTGGGCAACATCATAATATGGTGGGTGGAGTCATTTGGTGAGTTTTGAGTGAAATCCAATCGCTAGAAGTATGGAATACACCAACCACTTCAATTAGGAACGAACTGCCGTTGAACTTGAATTGTCCAATTTGTCACACCTATTGCTTTCGGATCGAGCCCAAAACTTCGGCAACAAGATAATATGGTGGGAGGAGTCATTTGGTGAGTTTTGAGTGAAATCCAATCGTGAGAAGTATGGAATACACCAACCAAGACAATTAGGAACGAACTGCCGTTGAACTTGAATTGTCCAATTTCTCACAGCTATTGATTTCGGATCGAGCTCAAAACTTGGGCAACATCATATTATGGTGGGAGGAGTCATTTGGTGAGTTTTGAGTGAAATCGAATCCCCAGAAGTATGGAATACACCAACCACTCCAATTAGGAACGAACCGCCGTTGAACTTGAATCGTCCAATTTGGAACACCTATTGATTTCAGATCGAATCCAAAACTTGGGCAACATCATAATATGGTGGGAGGAGTCATTTGGTGAGTTTTGAGTGAAATCCAATCGCTAGAAGTATGGAATACACCAACCACTCCAATTAGGAACGAACTGCCGTTGAGCTTGAATTGTCCAATTTCGCACACCTATTGATTTCGGATCGAGCCCAAAACTTGGGAAACATCATAATATGGTGGGTGGAGTCATTTGGTGAGTTTTGAGTGAAATCCAATCGCTAGAAGTGTGGACATCATAATATGGTGGGAGGAGTCATTTGGTGAGTTTTGAGTGAAATCCAATCGCTAGAAGTATGGAATACACCAACCACTCCAATTAAGAACGCACTGCCGTTGAATTTGAATTGTCCAATTTGGAACACCTATTGATTTCGGATCGAGCCCAAAACTTGGGCAACAACATAATATGGTAGGAGGAGTCATTCGGTGAGTTATGAGTGAAATCCAATCGCGAGAAGTATGGAATACACCAACCAATCCAATTAGGAAAGAACTGCCGTTGAACTTGAATTGTCCAATTTCTCACACCTCTTAATTTCGGATCGAGCCCAGAACTTGGGCAACATAAGATGGTGGGAGGAGTCATTTGGTGAGTTTTGAGTGAAACCCAATTGGTAGAATTATGGAATACACCAACCACTTCAATTGGGAACGAACTGCCGTTGAACTTGAATTGTCCAATTTCGGATCGAGCTCAAAACTTGGGCAACATCATATTATGGTGGGAGGAGTCATTTGGTGAGTTTTGAGTGAAATCGAATCCCCAGAAGTATGGAATACACCAACCACTCCAATTAGGAACGAACCGCCGTTGAACTTGAATCGTCCAATTTGGAACACCTATTGATTTCGGATCGAGTCCAGAACTTGGGCAACATCATAATATGGTGGGAGGAGTCATTTGGTGAGTTTTGAGTGAAATCCAATCGCTAGAAGTATGGAATACACCAACCACTCCAATTAGGAACGAACTGCCGTTGAGCTTGAATTGTCCAATTTCGCACACCTATTGATTTCGAATCGAGCCCAAAACTTGGGAAACATCATAATATGGTGGGTGGAGTCATTTGGTGAGTTTTGAGTGAAATCCAATCGCTAGAAGTATGGAATACACCAACCACTTCAATTTGGAACGAACTGCCGTTGAACTTGAATTGTCCAATTTCGAACACCTATTGATTTCGGATCGAGCCCAAAACTTGGGCAACATCATAATATGGTGGGAGGAGTCATTTGGTGAGTTTTGAGTGAAATCCAATCGCTAGAAGTGTGGACATCATAATATGGTGGGAGGAGTCATTTGGTGAGTTTTAAGTGAAATCCATAATATGGTGGGAGGAGTCATTTGGTGAGTTTTGAGTGAAACCCAATTGCTAGAAGTATGGAATACACCAACCACTTCAATTAGGAACGAACTGCCGTTGAACTTGAATTGTCCAATTTGTCACACCTATTGCTTTCGGATCGAGCCCAAAACTTCGGCAACAACATAATATGGTGGGAGGAGTCATTTGGTGAGTTTTCAGTAAAATCCAATCGCTAGAAGTATAGAATACACCAACCACTCCAATTAGGAACGAACTGCCGTTGAACTTGAATTGTCCAATTTTGAACACCTATTGATTTCGGATCGAGCCCAGAACTTGGGCAACATCATAATATGGTGGGAGGAGTCATTTTGTGAGTTTTGAGTGAAATCCAATCGCTAGAAATATGGAATACACCAACCACTCCAATTAGGAACAAACTGCCGTTGAACTTGAATTGTCCAATTTTGAACACCTATGGATTTCGAATCGACCCCAAAACTTGGGCAACATAAAATGGTGGGAGGACTCATTCGGTGAGTTTTGAGTGAAACCCAATCGCAAGAAGTATGGAATACACCAACCACTCCAATTAGGAACGAACTGCCGTTGAACTTGAATTGTCCAATTTGGAACACCTATTGATTTCGGATCGAGCCCAAAAGTTGGGCAACATCATAATATGGTGGGAAGAGTCATTTGGTGAGTTTTGAGTGAAATCCAATCTCTAGAAGTATGGAATACACCAACCACTCCAATTAGGAACGAACTGCCGTTGAACTTGAATTGTTCAATTTGGAACACCTATTGATTTCGGACCAAGCCCAAAACTTGGGCAACATCATAATATGGTGGGAGGAATCATTTGGTGAGTTTTGAGTGAAATCCAATCGCTAGAAGTATGGAATACACCAACCACTCCAATTAGGAACGAACTGCCGTTGAACTTGAATTGTCCAATTTCTCACACCTATTGATTTCGGATCGAATCCCAAACTTGTGCAACATCATAATACGGTGGGAGGAGTCATTTGGTGAGTTTTGAGTGAGAAGTATGGAATACACCAACCACTCCAATTAAGAACCAACTGCCGTTGAATTTGAATTGTCCAATTTGGAACACCTATTGATTTCGGATCGAGCCCAAAAGTTGGGCAACATCATAATATGGTGGGAGGAGTCATTTGGTGAGTTTTGAGTGAAATCCAATCGCTAGAAGTATGGAATACACCAACCACTCCAATTAGGAACGAACTGCCGTTGAACTTGAATTGTCCAATTTCGAACACCTATTGATTTCGGATCGAGCCCAAAACTTGGGCAACATCATAATATGGTGGGAGTAGTCATTTGGTGAGTTTTGAGTGAAATCCAATCGCTAGAAGTATGGAATACACCAACCACTCCAATTAGGAACGAATTGCCGTTGAACTTGAATTGTCCAATTTGGAACACGTATTGATTTCGGATCGAGCCCAAAAGTTGGGCAACATCATAATATGGTGGGAGGAGTCATTTGGTGAGTTTTGAGTGAAATCCAATCGCTAGAAGTATGGAATACACCAACCACTCCAATTAGGAACGAACTGCCGTTGCACTAGAATTGTCCAATTTGGAACAACTATTGATTTCGGATCGAGCGCAAAACTTGGGCAACATCATAATTTGGTGGGAGGAGTCATTTGGTGAGTTTTGAGTGAAATCCAAACGCTAGAAGTATGGAATACACCAACCACTCCAATTAGGAACGAACTGCCGTTGAACTTGAATTGTCCAATTTCGAACACCTATTGATTTCGGATCGATCCCAGAACTTGGGCAACATCGTAATATGGTGGGAAGAGTCATTTGGTGAGTTTTGATTGAAATCCAATCGCTAGAAGTATGGAATACACCAACCACTCCAATTAAGAACGAACTGCCGTTGAATTTGAATTGTCCAATTTGGAACACCTATTGATTTCGGATCGAGCCCAACACTTGGGCAACATCATAATATGGTGGGAGGAGTCCTTTGGTGAGTTTTGAGTGAAATCCAATCGCTAGAAGTATGGAATACACCAACCACTCCAATTAGGAACGAACAGCCGTTGAACTTGAATTGTCCAATTTCTCACACCTATTGATTTCAGATCGAGCTGAAAACTTGGGCAACATCATATTACGGTGGCATGAGTCATTTGGTGAGTTTTGAGTGAAATCCAATCACTAGAAGTATGGAATACACTAACCACTCCAATTAGGAACGAACTGCCATTGAACTTGAATTGTCCAATTTGGAACACCTATTGATTTCGGATCGAGACCAAAACTTGGGCAACAACATAATATGGTGGGAGGAGTCATTTGGTGAGTTTTCAGTAAAATCCAATCGCTAGAAGTATAGAATACACCAACCACTCCAATTAGGAACGAACTGCCGTTGAACTTGAATTGTCCAATTTGGAACACCTATTGATTTCGGATCGAGCCCAAAACTTGGGCAACATCATAATATGGTGGGAGGAGTCATTTGGTGAGTTTTGAGTGAAATCCAATCGCTAGAAGTATGGAATACACCAACCACTCCAATTAGGAACGAACTGTTGTTGAACTTGAATTGTCCAATTTGGAACACCTATGGAGTTCGGATCGAGCCCAAAACTTGGGCAACATCATAATATTGTGGGAGGAGTCATTTGGTGAGTTTTGAGTGAAATTCAATCGCTAGAAGTATGGAATACACCAACCACTCCAATTAGGAACGAATTGCCGTTGAACTTGAATTGTCCAATTTCTCACACCTGTTGATTTCGGATCGAACCCCAAACTTGTGCAACATCATAATATGGTGGGAGGAGTCATTTGGTGAGTTTTGAGTGAAATCCAATCGCTAGATGTATGGAATACACCAACCACTCCAAATAGGAACGAACTGCCGTTGAACTTGAATTGTCCAATTTCTCACACCTATTGATTTCGGATCGAGCCCCAAACTTGGGCAACAACGTAATATGGTGGGAGGAGTCATTTGGTGAGTTTAAAGTGAAATCCAATCACTAGAAATATGGAATACACCAACCACTCCAATTAGGAACGAACTGTCGTTGAACTAGAATTGTCCAATTTGGAACACCTATTGATTTCGGATCGAGCCCAAAACATGGGCAACATCGTAATACGGTGGGAGGAGTCATTTGGTGAGTTTTGTGTCAAATCCAATCGCTAGAAGTATGGAATACACCAACCACTTCAATTACGAACGAACTGGCGTTGAACTTGAATTGTCCAATTTGGAACACCTATTGATTTCGGATCGAGCCCAAAACTTGGGCAACATCATAATATGGTGGGAGGAGTCATTTGCTTAGTTTTGAGTGAAATCCAATCACTAGAAGTATGTAATACACCAACCACTCCAATTCAGAACGAACTGCCGTTGAACTTGAATTGTCCAATTTGGAACACCTATTGATTTCGGATCGAGCCCAAAACTTGGGCAACATCATAATATGGTGGGAGGAGTCATTTGCTGAGTTTTGAGTGAAATCCAATCACTAGAAGTATGGAATACTCCAACCACTCCAATTAAGAACGAACTGCCGTTGAACTTGAATTGTCCAATTTGGAAGACCTATTGATTTCGGATCGAGCCCAAAACTTGGGCAACGTCATAATATGGTGAGAGGAGTCATTTCGTGAGTTTTGAGTGAAATCCAATCGCTAGAAGTATGGAATACACCAACCACTCCAGTTAGGAACGAACTGCCGTTGAACTTGAATTGTCCAATTTGGAACACCTATTGATTTCGGATCGAGCCCAAAACTTGGGCAACATCATAATATGGTGGGAGGAGTCATTTGGTGAGTTTTGAGTGAAATCCAATCGCTAGAAGTATGGAATACACCAACCGCTCCAATTAGGAACGAACTGCCGTTGAACTTGAATTGTCCAATTTGGAACACCTATTGATTTCGGATCGAGCCCAAAACTTGGTTAACAGCATAATATGGTGGGAGGAGTCATTTCGTGAGTTTTGAGTGAAATTCAATCGCTAGAAGTATGGAATACACCAACCGCTCCAATTAGGAACGAACTGCCGTTGAACTTGAATTGTCCAATTTGGAACACCTATTGATTTCGGATCGAGCCCAAAACTTGGACAACATCATAATATGGTGGGAGGAGTCATTTCGTGAGTTTTGAGTGAAATCCAATCACTAGAAATATGGAATACACCGACCACTCCAATTAGGAACGAACTGCCGTTGAATTAGAATTGTCCAATTTGGAACACCTATTGATTTCGGATCAAGCCCAAAACTTGGACAACATCATAATATGGTGGGAGGAGTCATTTCGTGAGTTTTGAGTGAAATCCAATCACTAGAAATATGGAATACACCGACCACTCCAATTAGGAACGAACTGCCGTTGAATTAGAATTGTCCAATTTGGAACACCTATTGATTTCGGATCAAGCCCAAAACATGGGCAACATCATAATATGGTGGGAGGAGTCATTTGGTGAGTTGTGAGTAAAATCCAATCGCTAGAAGTATGGAATACACCAACCACTTCAATTTGGAACGAACTGCTGTTGAACTTGAATTGTCCAATTTCTCATACCTATTGACTTCGGATCGAGCCCAAAACTTGGGCAACATCATAATATGGTGGGAGCAGTCATTTGGTGAGTTTTGAGTGAAATCCAATCGCTAGAAGTATGGAACACACCAAGCACTCCAATTAGGAACGAACTGCCGTTGAACTTGAATTGTCCAATTTTGAACACCTATTGATTTCGGATCGAGCCCAAAACTTGGGAAACAACATAATATGGTGCGAGGAGTCATTCGGTGAGTTTTGAGCGAAATCCAATCGCTAGAAGTATGGAATACACCAAGCACTCCAATTAGGAACGAACTGCCGTTGAACTTCAATTGTCCAATTTCGAACACCTTTTGATTTCGGATCGAGCCCAAAACTTGGTTAACAGCATAATATGGTGGGAGGAGTCATTTCGTGAGTTTTGAGTGAAATTCAATCGCTAGAAGTATGGAATACACCAACCGCTCCAATTAGGAACGAACTGCCGTTGAACTTGAATTGTCCAATTTGGAACACCTATTGATTTCGGATCGAGCCCAAAACTTGGACAACATCATAATATGGTGGGAGGAGTCATTTCGTGAGTTTTGAGTGAAATCCAATCACTAGAAATATGGAATACACCGACCACTCCAATTAGGAACGAACTGCCGTTGAATTAGAATTGTCCAATTTGGAACACCTATTGATTTCGGATCAAGCCCAAAACATGGGCAACATCATAATATCGTGGGAGGAGTCATTTGGTGAGTTGTGAGTAAAATCCAATCGCTAGAAGTATGGAATACACCAACCACTTCAATTTGGAACGAACTGCTGTTGAACTTGAATTGTCCAATTTCTCATACCTATTGACTTCGGATCGAGCCCAAAACTTGGGCAACATCATAATATGGTGGGAGGAGTCATTTGGTGAGTTTTGAGTGAAATCCAATCGCTAGAATTATGGAATACACCAACCACTCCAATTAGGAACGAACTGCCATTGAACTTGAATTGTCCAATTTCTCACACCTATTGATTTCGGATCAAGCCCAAAACTTGGGCAACATCATAATATGGTGGGAGGAGTCATTTGGTGGGTTTTGAGTGAAAACCAATCGCTAGAAGTGTGGAATACACCAACCACTCCAATTAGGAACGAACTGCCGTTGAACTTGAATTGTCCAATTTGGAACACCTATTGATTTCGGATCGAGCCCAAAACTTGGGCAACGTCATAATATGGTGGGAGGAGTCATTTCGTGAGTTTTGAGTGAAATCCAATCGCTAGAAGTATGGAATACACCAACCACTCCAGTTAGGAACGAACTGCCGTTGAACTTGAATTGTCCAATTTGGAACACCTATTGATTTCGGATCGAGCCCAAAACTTGGGCAACATCATAATATGGTGGGAGGAGTCATTCGGTGAGTTTTGAGTGAAATCCAATCGCTAGAAGTATGGAATACAACAAGCACTCCAATTAGGAACGAACTGCCGTTGAACTTCAATTGTCCAATTTCGAACACCTATTTATTTCGGATCGAGCGCAAAACTTGGGCAACAACATAATATGGTGGGAGGAGTCATTCGGTGAGTTTGGAGCGAAATCCAATCGCTAGAAGTATGGAATACACCAAGCACTCCAATTAGGAACGAACTGCTGTTGAACTTCAATTGTCCAATTTCGAACACCTATTGATTTCGGATCGAGCCCAAAACTTGGGCAACAACATAATATGGTGGGAGGAGTCATTTCGTGAGTTTTGAGTGAAATTCAATCGCTAGAAGTATGGAATACACCAACCGCTCCAATTAGGAACGAACTGCCGTTCAACTTGAATTGTCCAATTTGGAACACCTATTGATTTCGGATCGAGCCCAAAACTTGGACAACATCATAATATGGTGGGAGGAGTCATTTGGTGAGTTTTGAGTGAAATCCAATCACTAGAAATATGGAATACACCAACCACTCCAATTAGGAACGAACTGCCGTTGAATTAGAATTGTCCAATTTGGAACACCTATTGATTTCGGATCGAGCCCAAAACTTGGGCAACATCATAATATGGTTGGAGGAGTCATTTGGGGAGTTTTGAGTGAAAACCAATCGCTAGAAGTGTGGAATACACCAACCACTCCAATTAGGAACGAACTGCCGTTGAACTTGAATTGTCCAATTTCTCACACCTATTGATTTCGGATCGGGCCCAAAACTTGGGGAACATCATAATATGGTGGGAGGAGTCATATGGTGAGTTTTGAATGAAATCCAATCGCTAGAAGTATGGAATACACCAACCACTCCAATTAGGAACGAACTGCCGTTGAACTTGAATTGTCCAATTTGGAACACCTATTGATTTCGGATTGAGCCCAAAACATGGGCAACATCATAATATGGTGGGAGGAGTCATTTGGTGAGTTTTGAGTGAAATCCAATCGCTAGAAGTATGGAATACACCAACCACTCCAATTAGGAACGAACTGCGGTTGAACTTGAATTGTCCAATTTCTCACACCTATTGACTTCGGATCGAGCCCAAAACTTGGGCAACATCATAATATGGTTGGAGGAGTCATTTGGTGAGTTTTGAGTGAAATCCAATCGCTAGAACTATGGAATACACCAACCACTCCAATTAGGAACGAACTGCCATTGAACTTGAATTGTCCAATTTGGAAGACCTATTGATTTCGGATCGAGCCAAAAACTTCGGCAACATCATAATATGGTGGGAGGAGCCATTGGGTGAGTTTTGAGTGAAATCCAATCTCTAGAAGTGTGGAATACACCAACCACTCCAATTAGGAACGAACTGCCGTTGAACATGAATTGTCCAATTTGGAACACCTATTGATTTCGGATCGAGGCCAAAACTTGGGCAACATCATAATATGGTGGGAGTAGTCATTTGGTGAGTTTTGAGTGAAATCCAATCGCTAGAAGTATGGAATACACCAACCACTCCAATTAGGAACGAACTGCCGTTGAACTTGAATTGTCCAATTTGGAACACCTATTGATTTCGCATCGAGCCCAAAACTTGGGCAACATCATAATATGGTGCGAGGAGCCATTTGGTGAGTTTTGAGTGAAATCCAAGCGCTAGAAGTATGGAATACACCAACCACTCCAATTAGGAACGAACTTCCGTTGAACTTGAATTGTCCAATTTGGAACACCTATTGATTTCGGATCGTGCCAAAAATTGGGCAACATCATAATATGGTGGGAGGAGCCATTCGGTGAGTTTTGAGTGAAATCCAACCGCTAGAAGTGTGGAATACACCAACCACTCCAATTAGGAACGAACTGCCGTTGAACTTGAATTGTCCAATTTGGAACAGCTATTGATTTCGGATCGAGCCCAAAACTTGGGCAACATCATAATATGGTGGGAGGAGTCATTTGGTGAGTTTTGAGTGAAATCCAATCGCTAGAAGTATGGAATACACCAACCACTCCAATTAGGAACGAACTGCCGTTGAACTTGAATTGTCCAATTTCGAACACCTATTGATTTCGGATCGAGCCCAAAACTTGGGCAACATCATAATGTGGTGGGAGGAGTCATTTGGAGAGTTTTGAGTGAAATCCAATCGCTAGAAGTATGGATTACACCAACCACCCCAATTAGGAACGAACTGCTGTTGAACTTGAATTGTCCAATTTCTCACACCTATTGATTTCGGATCGAACCCCAAACTTTGGCAACATCATAATATGGTGGGAGGAGTCATTTGGTGAGTTTTGAGTGAAATCCAATCGCTAGAAGTATGGAATACACCAACCACTCCAATTAAGAACGAACTGCCGTTGAACTTGAATTGTCCAATTTGGAAAGCCTATTGATTTCGGATCGAGACCAAAACATGAGCAACATCATAGTATCGGTGAGTTTGAGTGAAAACCAATCGCTAGAAGTAAGGAATACACCAACCACTCCAATTAGGAACAAACTGTCGTTGAACTAGAATTGTCCAATTTCTCACACCTATTCATTTCGGATCGAGCCCAAAACTTGGGCAACATCATAATATGGTTGGAGGAGTCATTTGGTGAGTTTTGAGTGAAATCCAATTGCTCGAAGTATGGAATACACCAACCACTCCAATTAGGAACGAACTACCGTTGAACTTGAATTGTCCAATTTCTCACACCTATTGATTTCGGATCGAGCCAAAAGCTTGGGCAACAACATAATATGGTGGGAGGAGTCATTTTAGTGAGTTTTGAGCGAAATCCAATCGCTAGAAGTATGGAATACACCAACCACTCCAATTAGGAACGAACTGCCGTTGAAATTGAATTGTCCAATTTGGAACACCTATTGATTTCGGATCGAGCCCAAAACTTGGGCAACATCATAATATGGTAGGAGGAGTCATTTGGTGAGTTTTGAGTGAAATCCAATCGATAGAAGTATGGAATACACCAACCACTCCAATTCGGAACGAACTGCCGTTGAACTTGAATTGTCCAATTTGGAACACCTATTGATTTCGGACCTTGCCCAAAACTTGGGCAACATCATAATATAGTGGGAGGAGTCATTTGGTGAGTTTGAGTGAAATCCAATCGCTAGAAGTACGGAATACACCAACCACTCCAATTAGGAACGAACTGCCGTTGAACATGAATTGTCCAATTTGGAACACCTATTGATTTCGGATCGAGCCCAAAACTTGGGCAACATCATAATATGGTGGGAGGAGTCATTTGGTGAGTTTTGAGTGAAATCCAATCGCTAGAAGTATGGAATACACCAACCACTCCAGTTAGGAACGGACTGCCGTTGAACTTGAGTTGTCCAATTTCTCACACCTATTGATTTCGGATCGAGCCAAAAGCTTGGGCAACAACATAATATGGTGGGAGGAGTCATTTTAGTGAGTTTTGAGTGAAATCCAATCGCTAGAAGTATGGAATACACCAACCACCCCAATTAGGAACGAACTGCCGTTGAACTTGAATTGCCCAATTTGGAACACCTATTGATTTCGGATCGAGCCCAAAACTTGGGCAACGTCATAATATGGTGGGAGGAGTCATTTTGTGAGTTTTGAGTAAAATCCAATCGCTAGAAGTATGTAATACACCAACCAATCCAATTAGGAACGAAATGCCGTTGAACTTGAATTGTCCAATTTCGAACACCTATTGATTTCGGATCGAGCCCAAAACTTGGGCAACATCATAATGTGGTGGGAGGAGTCATTTGGAGAGTTTTGAGTGAAATCCAATCGCTAGAACTATGGATTACACCAACCACCCCAATTAGGAACGAACTGCTGTTGAACTTGAATTGTCCAATTTCTCACACCTATTGATTTCGGATCGAACCCCAAACTTTGGCAACATCATAATATGGTGGGAGGAGTCATTTGGTGAGTTTTGAGTGAAATCCAATCGCTAGAAGTATGGAATACACCAACCACTCCAATTAAGAACGAACTGCCGTTGAACTTGAATTGTCCAATTTGGAAAGCCTATTGATTTCCAATCGAGACCAAAACTTGAGCAACATCATAGTATCGGTGAGTTTGAGTGAAAACCAATCGCTGGAAGTAAGGAATACACCAACCACTCCAATTAGGAACAAACTGTCGTTGACCTTGAATTGTCCAATTTCTCACACCTATTGATTTCGGATCGAGCCCAAAACTTGGGCAACATCATAATATGGTGGGAGGAGTCATTTGGTGAGTTTTGAGTGAAATCCAATCGCTAGAAGTATGGAATACACCAACCACTCCAATTAGGAACGAACTACCGTTGAACTTGAATTGTCCAATTTCTCACACCTATTGATTTCGGATCGAGCCAAAAGCTTGGGCAACAACATAATATGGTGGGAGGAGTCATTTTAGTGAGTTTTGAGTGAAATCCAATCGCTAGAAGTATGGAATACACCAACCACCCCAATTAGGAACGAACTGCCGTTGAACTTGAATTGCCCAATTTGGAACACCTATTGATTTCGGATCGAGCCCAAAACTAGGGCAACATCATAATATGGTAGGAGGAGTCATTTGGTGGGTTTTGAGTGAAATCCAATCGCTAGAAGTATGGAATACACCAACCACCCCAATTAGGAACGAACTGCCGTTAAACTTGAATTGTCCAATTTCTCACACCTATTGATTTCAGATCGAACCCCAACCTTCGGCAACATCATAATATGGTGGGAGGAGTCATTTGGTGAGTTTTGAGTGAAATCCAATTGTGAGAAGTATGGAATACACCAACCACTCCAATTAGGTACGAACTGCTGTTGAACTTGAATTGTCCAATTTGGAACGCCTATCGATTTCGTATCGTGCCCAAAACTTGGGCAACATCATAATACGGTGGGAGGAGTCATTTGGTGAGTTTTAGTGAAATTCAATCGCTAGAAGTATGGAATACACCAACCACTCCAATTAGGAACGAACTGCCGTTGAACTTGAATTGTCCAATTTCGAACACCTATTGATTTCGGATCGAGCCCAAAACTTGGGAAACATCATAATATGGTGGAAGGAGTCATTTGGTGAGTTTTGAGTGAAATTCAATCGCTAGAAGTATGGAATACACCAACCACTCCAATTAGGAACGAACTGCCGTTGAACTTGAATTGTCCAATTTGGAACACCTATTGATTTCGGATCGAGCCCAAAACTTGGGCAGCATCATAATATGGTGGGAGGAGTCATTTGGTGAGTTTGGGTGAAATTCAATCGCTAGAAGTATGGAATACACCAACCACTCCAATTAGGAACGAACTGCCGTTGAACTTGAATTGTCCAATTTCTCACACCTATTGATTTCGGATCGAACCCCAAACTTGTGCAACATCATAATACGGCGGGAGGAGTCATTTGGTGAATTTTGGGTGAAATCCAATCGCTAGAAGTATGGAATACACCAACCACTCCAATTAGGAACGAACTGCCGTTGAACTTGAATTGTCCAATTTGGAACACCTATTGATTTCGGATCGAGCCCAAAACTTGGGCAACATCATAATATGGTGGGAGGAGTCATTTGGTGAGTTTTGAGTGAAATCCAATCGCTAGAAGTAAGGAATACACCAACCACTTCAGTTAGGAACGAACTGCCGTTGAACTTGAATTGTCCAATTTCTCACACCTATTGATTTCGGATCGAGCCAAAAGCTTGGGCAACAACATAATATGGTGGGAGGAGTCATTTTGGTGAGTTTTGAGTGAAATCCAATTGCTAGAAGTATGGAATACACCAACCACTCCAATTAGGAACGAACTGCCGTTGAACTTGAATTGTCCAATTTCTCACACCTATTGATTTCGGATCGAGCCAAAAGCTTGGGCAACATCATAATATGGTGGGAGGAGTCATTTGGTGGGTTTTGAGTGAAATCCAATCGCTAGAAGTATGGAACACACCAACCACTCCAATTAGGAACGAACTGCCGTTGAACTTGAATTGTCCAATTTCTCACACCTATTGATTTCGGATCGAACCCCAAACTTGTGCAACATCATAATACGGTGGGAGGAGTCATTTGGTGAGTTTTGGGTGAAATCCAATCGCCAGAAGTATGGAATACACCAACCACTCCAATTAGGAACGAACTGCCGTTGAACTTGAATTGTCTAATTTGGAACACCTATTGATTTCGGATCGAGCCCAAAACTTGGGCAACATCATAATATGGCAGGAGGAGTCATTTGGTGAGTTTTGAGTAAAATCCAATCGCTAGAAGTATGGAATACACCAACCACCCCAATTAGGAACGAACTGCCGTTGAACTTGAATTGTCCAATTTCTCACACCTATTGATTTCGGATCGAGCCAAAAGCTTGGGCACCATCATAATATGGTGGGAGGAGTCATTTGGTGGGTTTTGAGTGAAATCCAATCGCTAGAAGTATGGAATACACCAACCACTCCAATTAGGAACGAACTGCCGTTGAACTTGAATTGTCCAATTTGGAACACCTATTGATTTCGGATCGAGCCCAAAAGCTTGTGCAACATCATAATATGGTGGGAGGAGTCATTTGGTGAGTTTTGAGTGAAATCCAATCGCTAGAAGTAAAGAATACACCAACCACTTCAATTAGGAACGAACTGCCGTTGAACTTGAATTGTCCAATGTCTCACACCTATTGATTTCGGATCGAGCCAAAAGCTTGGGCAACATCATAATATGGTGGGAGGAGTCATTTTGGTGAGTTTTGAGTGAAATCCAATCGCTAGAAGTATGGAATACTCCAACCACTCCAATTAGGAACGAACTGCCGTTGAACTTGAATTGTCCAATTTGGAACACCTATTGATTTCGGATCGAGCCCAAAACTTGGGCAACATCATAATATGGTGGGACGAGTCATTTGGTGAGTTTTGAGTGAAATCCAATCGTTAGAAGTAAGGAATACACCAACCACTTCAATTAAGAACGAACTGCCGTTGAACTTGAATTGTCCAATTTGGAACACCTATTGGTTTCGGATCGAGCCAAAAGCTTGGGCAACAACATAATATGTTGGGAGGAGTCATTTTGGTGAATTTTGAGTGAAATCCAATCGCTCGAAGTATGGAATACTCCTACCACTCCAATTAGGAACGAACTGCCGTTGAACTTGAATTGTCCAATTTAGAACACCTATTGATTTCGGATCGAGCCCAAAACTTGGGCAACAGCATAATATGGTGGGAGGAGTCATTTTGGTGAGTTTTCAGAGAAATCCTATTGCTAGAAGTATGGAATACACCAACCACTCCAATTAGGAACGAACTGCCGTTGAACTTGAATTGTCCAATTTCGAACACCTATTGATTTCGGATCGAGCGCAAAACTTGGGCGAGAACACAATATGGTGGGAGGAGTCATTTCGTGAGTTTTGAGTGAAATCCAATCGCTAGAAGTATGGAATACACCAACCACTCCAATTAGGAACGAACTGCCGTTGAACTTGAATTGTCTAATTTGGAACACCTATTGATTTCGGATCGAGCCCAAAACTTGGGCAATATCATAATATGGTGGGAGGAGTCATTTGGTGAGTTTGAGTGAAATTCAATCGCTAGAAGTATGGAATACCCCAACCACTCCAATTAGGAACGAACTGCCGTTGAACTTGAATTGTCCAATTTCTCACACCTATTGATTTCGGATCGAACCCCAAACTTGTGCAACATCATAATACGGTGGGAGGAGTCCTTTGGTGAGTTTTGGGTGAAATCCAATCGTTAGAAGTATGGAATACACCAACCACTCCAATTAGGAACGAACTGCCGTTGAACTTGAATTGTTGAATTTCTCATGCCTATTGATTTCGGATCGAACCCCAAACTTGAGCAACATCATAATACGGTGGGAGGAATCATTTGGTGAGTTTTGATTGAAATCCAATCGCTTGAAGTATGGAATACACCATCCACTCCAATTAGGAACGAACTGCCGTTGAACTTGAATTGTCCAATTTGGAACGCCTATTGATTTCGAATTGAGCCCAAAACTTGGGCAACATCATAATATGGTGGGAGGAGTCATTTGGTGAGTTTTGAGTGAAATCTCATTGCTAGAAGTATGGAATACACCAACCACTCCAATTAGGAACGAACTGCCGTTGAACTTGAATTGTCCAATTTGGAACACCTATTGATTTCGGATCGAGCCCAAAACTTGGGCAACATCATAATATGGTGAGAGGAGTCATTTGGTGAGTTTTGAGTGAAATCCAATTGCTTGAAGTCATGAATACACCACCCACTCCAATTAGGAACGAACTGCCGTTGAACTTGAATTGTCCAATTTCTCACACCTATTGATTTCGGTTCGAACCCCAAACTTGTGCAACATCATAATACGGTGGGAGGAGTCATTTGGTGAGTTTTGAGTGAAATCCAATCGCTAGAAGTGTGGAATACACCAACCACCCCAATTAGGAATGAACTGCCGTTGAACTTGAATTGTCCAATTTGGAACATCTATTGATTTCGGATCGAGCCCAAAACTTGGGCAACATCATAATATGGTGGGAGGAGTCATTTTGTGAGTTTTGAGTGAAATCCAATTGCTAGAAGTATGGAATACACCAACCACTACAATTAGGAACGAACTGCCGTTGAACATGAATTGTCCAATTTCTCACACCTATTGATTTCGGATCGAACCCCAAACTTGTGCAACATCATAATACGGTGGGAGGAGTCATTTGGTGAGTTTTGGGTGAAATCCAATCGCTAGAAGTATGGAATACACCAACCACTCCAATTAGGAACGAACTGCCGTTGAACTTGAATTGTCTAATTTGGAACACCTATTGATTTCAGATCGAGCCCAAAACTTGGGCAACATCGTAATATGGTAGGAGGAGTCATTTGGTGAGTTTTGAGTGAAATCCAATTGCTAGAAGTATGGAATACACCAACCACCCCAATTAGGAACGAACTGCCGTTGAACTTGAATTGTCCAATTTCTCACACCTATTGATTTCGGATCGAGGCCAAAACTTGGGCAACATCATAATATGGTGGGAGGAGTCATTTGGTGAGTTTTGAGTGAAATCCAATTGCTAGAAGTACGGAATACACCAACCACTCCAATTAGGAACGAACTGCCGTTGAACTTGAATTGTCCAATTTGGAACACCTATTGATTTCGGATCGAGCCCAAAACTTGGGCAACGTCATAATATGGTGGGAGGATTCATTTGGTGACTTTTGAGTGAAATCCAATCGCTAGAAGTATGGAATACACCAACCACCCCAATTAGGAATGAACTGCCGTTGAACTTGAATTGTCCAATTTGGAACACCTATTGATTTCGGATCGAGCCCAAAACTTGGGCAACATCATAATATGGTGGGAGGAGTCATTTTTTGAGTTTTGAGTGAAATCCAATTGCTAGAAGTAAGGAATACACCAACCACTACAATTCGGAACGAACTGCCGTTGAACTTGAATTGTCCAATTTCTCACACCTATTGATTTCGGATCAAAACAAAAGCTTGGGCAACATCATAATATGGTCGGAGGAGTCATTTTGGTGAGTTTTGAGTGAAATCCATTCGCTAGAAGTACGGAATACACCAAGCACTCCTGTTAGGAACGAACTGCCGTTGAACTTGAATTGTCCAATTTGGGACACCTATTGATTTCGGATTGAGCCCAAAACTTGGGCAACAACATAATATGGTGGGAGGAGTCATTTGGTGAGTTTTGATTGAAATCCAATCGCTTGAAGTATGGAATACACCATCCACTCCAATTAGGAACGAACTGCCGTTGAACTTGAATTGTCCAATTTGGAACACCTATTGATTTCGGATCGAGCCCAAAACTTGGGCAACATCATAATATGGTGGGAGGAGTCATTTGGTGAGTTTGAGTGAAATCCAATCGTTAGAAGTATGGAATATACCAACCACTCCAATTAGGAATGAACTGCCGTTGAACTTGAATTGTTGAATTTCTCACGCCTATTGATTTCGGATCGAACCCCAAACTTGAGCAACATCATAATACGGTGGGAGGAATCATTTGGTGAGTTTTGATTGAAATCCAATCGCTTGAAGTATGGAATACACCATCCACTCCAATTAGGAACGAACTGCCGTTGAACTTGAATTGTCCAATTTGGAACGCCTATTGATTTCGGATTGAGCCCAAAACTTGGGCAACATCATAATATGGTGGGAGGAGTCATTTGGTGAGTTTTGAGTGAAATCTCATTGCTAGAAGTATGGAATACACCAACCACTCCAATTAGGAACGAACTGCCGTTGAACTTGAATTGTCCAATTTGGAACACCTATTGATTTCGGATCGAGCCCAAAACTTGGGCAACATCATAATATGGTGGGAGGAGTCATTTGGTGAGTTTTGAGTGAAATCCAATCGCTAGAAGTAAGGAACACATAAACCACCACAATTAGGAACGAACTGCCGTTGAACTTTAATTGTCCAATTTCTCACACCTATTGATTTCGGATCGAGCCCAAAACTTGGGCAACATCATAATATGGTGGGAGGACTCATTTGGTTAGTTTTGAGTGAAATCCAATCGCAAGAAGTATGGAATACACCGACCACTCCAATTAGGAACGAACTGCCGTTGAACTTGAATTGTCCAATTTCTCACACCTATTGATTTCGGATCGAGCCCAAAACTTGTGCCACATCATAATATGGTGTGAGGAGTCATTTGGTGAGTTTTGAGAGAAATCCAATCGCTAGAAGTATGGAATACACCAACCACTCCAATTAGGAACGAACTGCCGTTGAACTTGAATTTTCCAATTTGGAACACCTATTGATTTCAGATCGAGCCCAAAACTTGGGCAACATCATAATATGGTGGGAGGAGTCATTTCGGTGAGTTTCGAGTGAAATCCAATCGCTAGAAGTATGGAATACACGAACCACTCCAATTAGGAACGAACTGCAGTTCAACTTGAATTGTCCAATTTGGAACACCTATTGATTTCGGAACGAGCCCAAAACTTGGGCAACATCATAATATGGTGGGAGGAGTCATTTGGTGAGTTTCGAGTGAAATCCAATCGCTAGAAGTATGGAATACACCAACCACTCCAATTAGGAACGAAATGCCGTTGAACTTGAATTGTCCAATTTGGAACACCTATTGATTTCGGATCGAGCCCAAAACTTGGGCAACATCATAATATGGTGGGAGGAGTCATTTGGTGAGTTTTGAGTGAAATCCAATCGCTAGAAGTATGGAATACACCAACCACCCCAATGAGGAACGAACTGCCGTTGAACTTGAATTGTACAATTTGGAACACCTATTGACTTCGGATCGAGCCCAAAACTTGGGCAACATCATAATATGGGGGGAGGAGTCATTTGGTGAGTTTTGAGTGAAATCCAATCGCTTGAAGTCAGGAATACACCAACCACTCCAAGTAGGAACGAACTGCCGTTGAACTTGAATTGTCCAATTTGGAACACCAATTGATTTCGGATCGAGCCAAAAGCTTGGGCAACATCATAATATGGTGGGAGGAGTCATTTTGGTGAGTTTCGAGTGAAATTCAATCGCTAGAAGTATGGAATACACCAACCAGTCCAATTAGGAACGAACTGCCGTTGAACTTGAATTGTCCAATTTCTCACACCCATTGATTTCGGATCGAACCCCAAACTTGTGCAACATCATAATACGGTGGGAGGAGTCATTTGATGAATTTTGGGTGAAATCCAATCGCTAGAAGTATGGAATACACCAACCACTCCAATTAGGAACGAACTGCCGTTGAACTTGAATTGTCCAATTTGGAACACCTATTGATTTCGGATCGAGCCCAAAACTTGGGCAACACATTAATATGGTGGGAGGAGTCTTTTGGTGAGTTTTGAGTGAAATCCAATCGCTAGAAGTATGGAATACACCAACCACTCCAATTAGGAACGAACTGCCGTTGAACTTGAATTGTCCAATTTGGAACACCTATTGATTTCGGATCGAGCCCCAAACTTGGGCAGCATCATAATATGGTGGGAGGAGTCATTTGGTTAGTTTTGAGTGAAATCCAATCGCTAGAAGTATGGAATACACCAACCACTCCAATTAGGAACGAACTGCCGTTGAACTTGAATTGTCCAATTTCTCACACCTATTGATTTCGGATCGAGCCCAAAACTTGGACACCAACATAATATGGTGGGAGGAGTCATTTGGTGAGTTTTGAGTGAAATCCAATCGCTAGAAGTATGGAATACACCAACCACTCCAATTAGGAACGAACTGCCGTTGAACTTGAATTGTCCAATTTGGAACACCTATTGATTTCGGATCGAGCCCAAAACTTGGGCAACATCATAATATGGTGAGAGGAGTCATTTGGTGAGTTTTGAGTGAAATCCAATCGCTTGAAGTCATGAATACACCACCCACTCCAATTAGGAACGAACTGCCGTTGAACTTGAATTGTCCAATTTCTCACACCTATTGATTTCGGATCGAGCCAAAAGCTTGGGCAACATCATAATATGGTGGGAGGAGTCATTTTGGTGAGTTTTGAGTGAAATCCAATCGCTAGAAGTATGGAATACACCAACCACTCCAATTAGGAACGAACTGCCGTTGAACTTGAATTGTCCAATTTGGAACACCTATTGATTTCGGATCGAGTCCAAAACTTGGGCAACATCATAATATGGTGGGAGGAGTCATTTGGTGAGTTTTGAGTGAAATCCAATCGCTAGAAGTAAGGAACACATAAACCACTACAATTAGGAACGAACTGCCGTTGAACTTTAATTGTCCAATTTCTCACACCTATTGATTTCGGATCGAGCCCAAAACTTGGGCAACATCATAATATGGTGGGAGGACTCATTTGGATAGTTTTGAGTGAAATCCAATCGCAAGAAGTATGGAATACACCGACCACTCCAATTAGGAACGAACTGCCGTTGAACTTGAATTGTCCAATTTCTCACACCTATTGATTTCGGATCGAGCCCAAAACTTGGGCCACATCATAATATGGTGTGAGGAGTAATTTGGTGAGTTTTGAGAGAAATCCAATCGCTAGAAGTATGGAATACACCAACCACTCCAATTAGGAACGAACTGCCGTAGAACTTGAATTGTCACATTTGGAACACCTATTGATTTCGGATTGAGCCCAAAACTTGGGCAACATCATAATAAGGTGGGAGGAGTCATTTGGTGAGTTTTGAGTGAAATCCAAACGCTAGAAGTATGGAATACAACAACTACTCTGATTAGGAACGAACTGTCGTTGGAACTGAATTGACCAATTTCTCACACCTATTGATTTCGGATCGAGCCCAAAACTTGGGCAACATCATAATATGGTGGGAGGAGTCATTTGGTGAGTTTTGAGTGAAATCCAATCGCTAGAAGTATGGAAAACAACAACTACTCCGATTAGGAACGAACTGTCGTTGAAATTGAATTTACCAATTTCTCACACCTATTGATTTCGGATCGAGCCCAAAACTTGAGCAACATCATATAATGGTGTGAGGAGTCGTTTGGTGAGTTTTGAGTGAAATCCAATCGCTAGAAGTATGGAATACACCAACCACTCCAATTAGGAACGAACTGCCGTTGAACTTGAATTGTCCAATTTGGAACACCTATTGATTTCGGATCGAGCCCAAAACTTGGGCAACATCATAATATGGTGGGAGGAGTCATTTGGTGAGTTTTGAGTGAAATCCAATCGCTAGAAGTATGGAATACACCAACCACTCCAATTAGGAACGAACTGCCGTTGAACTTGAATTGTCCAATTTGGAACAACTATTGATTTCGGATCGAGCCCAAAACTTGGGCAACAACATAATATGGTGAGAGGAGTCATTTGGAGAGTTTTTAGTGAAATCCAATCGCTAGAAGTACGGAATACACCAACCACTCCAATTAGGAACGAACTGCCGTTGAACATGAATTGTCCAATTTCTCACACCTATTGATTTCGGATCGAGCCCAAAACTTGGGCAACATCATAATATGGTGGGAGGAGTCATTTGGTGAGTTTTGAGTGAAATCGAATTACTAGAAGTATGGAATACTGCAACTACTCCGATTAGGAACGAACTGTCGTTGAAATTTTATTGACCAATTTCTCACACCTATTGATTTCGGATCGAGCCCAAAACTTGGGCAACATCATAATATCGTGTGAGGAGTCATTTGGTGAGTTTTGAGTGAAATCCAATCGCTAGAAGTATGGAATACACCAACCACTCCAATTAGGAACGAACTGCCGTTGAACTTCAATTGTCAAATTTCTCACACCTATTGTTCCGGATCGAGCCCCAAACTTGGGCAACATCATAATATGGTGGGAGGAGTCATTTGGTGTGTTTTGAGTGAAATCCAATCGCTAGAAGTATGGAATACACCAACCACTACAATTAGGAACGAACAGACGTTGAACTTGAATCGTCCAATTTCTCACACCTATTGATTTCGGATCGATCCCCAAACCTGGGCAACATCATAATATGGTGGGAGGAGTCATGTCGTGTGTTTTGAGTGAAATCCAATCGCTAGAAGTATGGAATACACCAACCACTCCAATTAGGAACGACCTGCCGTTGAACTTGAATGGTCCAATTTGGAACACCTATTGATTTCGGAAAGAGCCCGAAACTTGGGCAACATCATAATATGGTGGGAGGAGTCATTTGGGGAGTTTTGAGTGAAATCAAATCGCTAGAAGTATGGAATACACCAACCACTCCAATTAGGAACGAACTTCCGTTGAACTTGAATTGTCTAATTTCTCACACCTATTGATTTCGGATCGAGCCCAAAACTTGGGCAACATCATAATATGGTGGGAGAAGTCATTTGGTGAATTTTGAGTGAAATCCAATCGCTAGAAGTATGGAATACACCAACCACTCCAATTAGGAACGTACTGCCGTTGAACTTGAATTGTCCAATTTCGAACACCTATTGATTTCGGATCGAGCCCCAAACTTGGGGAACATCATAATATGGTGGGAGGAGTCATTTGGTGAGTTTTGAGTGAAATCCAATTGCTAGAAGTATGGAATACACCAACCACTCCAATTAGGAACGAACTGCCGTTGAACTTGAATTGTCCAATTTGGAACACCTATTGATTTCGGATCGAGCCCAAAACTTGGGCAACATCATAATATGGTGGGAGGAGTCATTTGGTTAGTTTTGAGTGAAATCTAATCGCTAGAAGTATGGAATACACCAACCACTCCAATTAGGAACGAAGAGCCGTTGAACTTGAATTGTCCAATTTCTCACACCTATTGATTTCGGATCGATCCCCAAACTTGGGCAACATCATAATATGGTGGGAGGAGTCATGTCGTGTGTTTTGAGTGAAATCCAATCGCTAGAAGTATGGAATACACGAACCACTCCAATTAGGAACGAACTGCCGTTGAACTTGAATTGTCCAATTTCGAACACCTACTGATTTCGGAACGAGCCCCAAACTTGGGCAACATCATAATATGGTGGGAGGAGTCATTTGGTGAGTTTTGAGTGAAATCCAAACGCTAGAAGTATGGAATACAACAACTACTCTGATTAGGAACGAACTGTCGTTGGAACTGAATTGACCAATTTCTCACACCTATTGATTTCGGATCGAGCCCAAAACTGTGGCAACATCATAATATGGTGGGAGGAGTCATTTGGTGAGTTTTGAGTGAAATCCAATCGCTAGAAGTATGGAATACACCAACCACTCCAATTAGGAACGAACTGCCGTTGAACTTGAATTGTCCAATTTGGAACACCTATTGATTTCGGATCGAGCCCAAAACTTGGGCAACATCATAATATGGTGGGAGGAGTCATTTGGAGAGTTTTGAGGGAAATCCAATCGCTAGAAGTATGGAATACACCAACCACTCCAATTAGGAACGAACTGCCGTTGAACATGAATTGTCCAATTTCTCACACCTATTGATTTCGGATAGAGCCCAAAACTTGGGCAACATCATAATATGGTGGGTGGAGTCATTTTGGTGAGTTTTGAGTGAAATCCAATCGCTAGAAGTATGAAATACACCAACACCTCCAATTAGGAACGAACTGCCGTTGAACTTGAATTGTCAAATTTCTCACACCTATTGATTTCGGATCGAGCCCCAAACTTGGGCAACATCATAATATGGTGGGAGGAGTCATTTGGTGAGTTTTGAGTGAAATCCAATCGCTAGAAGTATGAAATACACCAACACCTCCAATTAGGAACGAACTGCCGTTGAACTTGAATTGTCAAATTTCTCACACCTATTGATTTCGGATCGAGCCCAAAACTTGGGCAACATCATAATATTGTGGGAGGAGTCATTTGGTGAGTTTTGAGTGAAATCCAATCGCTAGAAGTATGGAATACACCAACCACTCCAATTAGGAACGAACTGCCGTTGAACTTGAATTGTCCAATTTGGAACACCTATTGATTTCGGATTGAGCCCAACACTTGGGCAACATCATAATATGGTGGGAGGAGTCATTTGGTTAGTTTTGAGTGAAATCCAATCGTTAGAAGTATGGAATACACCAACCACACCAATTAGGAACGAACTGCCGTCGAACATGAATTGTCCAATTTCTCACACCTATTGATTTCGGATCGAGCCCAAAACTTGGGCAACATCAAAATATTGTGGGAGGAGTCATTTGGTGAGTTTTGAGTGAAATCCAATCGCTAGAAGTATGGAATACACCAACCACTCCAATTAGGAACAAACTGCCGTTGAACTTGAATTGTCCAATTTGGAACACCTATTGATTTCGGATTGAGCCCAACACTTGGGCAACATCATAATATGGTGGGAGGAGTCATTTGGTTAGTTTTGAGTGAAATCCAATCGCTAGAAGTATGGAATACACCAACCACTCCAATTAGGAACGAACAGACGTTGAACTTGAATTGTCCAATTTCTCACACCTATTTATTTCGGATCGAGCCCCAAACTTGGGCAACATCATAATATGGTGGGAGGAGTCATGTCGTGTGTTTTGAGTGAAATCCAATCGCTAGAAGTATGGAATACACCAACCACTCCAATTAGGAACAAACTGCCGTTGAACTTGAATTGTCCAATTTGGAACACCTATTGATTTCAGATCGAGACCAAAACTTGGGCAACATCATAATACATTGGGAGGAGTCATTTGGTGAGTTTTGAGTGAAATCCAATCGCTAGAAGTATGGAATACACCAACCACACCAATTAGGAACGAACTGCCGTTGAACATGAATTGTCCAATTTGTCACACCTATTGATTTCGGATCGAGCCCAAAACTTGGGCAACATCATAATATGGTGGGTGGAGTCATTTTGGTGAGTTTTGAGTGAAATCCAATCGCTAGAAGTATGGAATACACCAACCACACCAATTAGGAACGAACTGCCGTTCAACTTGAATTGTCCAATTTCTCACACCTATTGATTTCGTATCGAGCCCCAAACTTGGGCAACATCACAATATGGTGGGAGGAGTCATTTGGTGAGTTTTGAGTGAAATCCAATCTTTAGAAGTATGAAATACACCAACCCCTCCAATTAGGAACGAACTGCTGTTGAACTTGAATTGTCAAATTTCTCACACCTATTGATTTCGGATCGAGCCCAAAACTTGGGCAACATTATAGTATGGTGGGAGGAGTCATTTGGGGAGTTTTGAGTGAAATCCAATCGCTAGAAGTATGGAAGACACCAACCACTCCAATTAGGAACGAACTGCCGTTGAACTTGAATTGTCCAATTTGGAACACCTATTGATTACGGATCGAACCCAAAACAATGGCAACACCATAATATGGTGGGAGGAGTCATTTGGTGAGTTTTGAGTGAAATCAAATCGCTAGAATTATGGAATACACCAACCACTCCAACTAGGAACGAACTGCCGTTGAACTTGAATTGTCCAATTTCTCACACCTATTGATTTCGGATCGAGCCCAAAACTTGGGCAACATCATAATATGGTGGGAGGAGTCATTTAGTGAGTTTTGAGTGAAATCCTATCGCTAGAAGTATGGAAAACACCAACCACTCCAATTAGGAACGAACTGCCGTTGAACTTGAATTGTCCAATTTGGAACACCTATTGATTTCGGATCGAGCCCAAAACTTGGGGAACATCATAATGTGTTGGGAGGAGTCATTTGGTGAGTTTTGAGTGAAATCAAATCGCTAGAAGTATGGAATACACCAACCACTCCAGTTAGGAACGAACTGCCGTTGAACTTCAATTGTCCAATTTGGAACACCTATTGATTTCGGATCGACCCCAAAACTTGGGCAACATCATAACATGGTGGGAGGAGTAATTTGGTGAGTTTTGAGTGAAATCCAATCTCTAGAAGTATGGAATACACCAACCACTCCAGTTAGGAACGAACTGCCGTTGAACTTGAATTGTCCAATTTGGAACACCTATTGATTTCGGATCGAGCCCAAAACTTGTGCAACATCATAATATGGTGGGAGGAGTCATTTGGTGAGTTTTTAGTGAAATCCAATCGCTAGAAGTATGGAATACACCAACCACTCTAATTAGGAACTAACTGCCGTTGAACTTGAATTGTCCAATTTGGAACACCTATTGATTTCGGATCGAGCCCCAAACTTGGGCAACATCGTAATATGGTGGGAAGAGTCATTTGGTGAGTTTTGAGTGAAATCCAATCGCTAGAAGTATGGAAAACACCAACCAATCCAATTAGGAACGAACTCCCGTTGAACTTGAATTGTCCAATTTCGACCACCTATTGATTTCGGATCGAGCCCAAAACTTGGGGAACATCATAATGTGGTGGGAGGAGTCATTTGGTGAGTTTTGAGTGAAATCCAATCGCAAGAAGTATGGAATACACCAACCACTCCAATTAGGAACGAACTGCCGTTGAACTTGAATTGTCCAATTTCTCACACCTATTGAATTCGGATCGAGCCCAAAACTTGGGCAAAATCATAATATGGTGGGAGGAGTCATTTGGTGAGTTTTGAGTGAAATCCAATCGCAAGAAGTATGGAATACACCAACCCCTCCAATTAGGAACGAACTGCCGTTGAACTTGAATTGTCCGATTTCTAACACCTATTGAATTCGGATCGAGCCCAAACCTTGGGCAAAATCATAATATGGTGGGAGGAGTCATTTGGTGAGTTTTGAGTGAAATCCAATCGCTAGAAGTATGGAATACACCAACCACTCCAGTTAGGAACGAACTACCGTTGAACTTGAATTGTCCAATTTGGAACACCTATTGATTTCGGATTGAGCCCAAAACTTGGACAACATCATAATATAGTGGGAGGAGTCAATTGGTGAGTTTTGAGTGAAATCCAATCACTAGAAGTATGGAATACACCAACCACTCCAGTTAGGAACGAACTGCCGTTGAACTTGAATTGTCCAATTTGGAACACCTATTGATTTCGGATCGAGCCCAAAGCTTGGGCAACATCATAATGTGGTGGGAGGAGTCATTTGGTGAGTTTTGAGTGAAATCAAATCGCTAGAAGTATGGAATACACCAACCACTCCAATTAGGAACGAACTGCCGTTGAACTTGAATTGTCCAATTTCTCACACCTATTGATTTCGGATCGAGCCCCAAACTTGGGCAACAACATAATATGGTGGGAGGAGTCAATTGGTGAGTTTTGAGTGAAATCCAAATGCTAGAAGTATGGAATACACCAACCACTCCAGTTAGGAACGAACTGCCGTTGAACTTGAATTGTCCAATTTGGAACACCTATTGATTTCGGATCGACCCGAAAACTTGGGCAACATCATAACATGGTGGGAGGAGTCATTTGGTGAGTTTTGAGTGAAATCCCATCACTAGAAGTATGGAATACACCAACCACTCCAGTTAGGAACGAACTCCCGTTGAACTTGGATTGTCCAATTTGGAACACCTATTGATTTCGGATCGAGCCCAAAACTTGGACAACATCATAATATGGTGGGAGGAGTCAATTGGTGAGTTTTGAGTGAAATCCCATCACTAGAAGTATGGAATACACCAACCACTCCAGTTAGGAACGAACTGCCGTTGAACTTGAATTGTCCAATTTGGAACACCTATAGATTTCGGATCGAGCCCAAAACTTGGGCAACATCATAATATGGTGGGAGGAGTCATTTGGTGAGTTTTGAGTGAAATCCAATCGCCAGAAGTATGGAATACACCAACCACTCCAGTTCGTAACGAACTGCCGTTGAACTTGAATTGTCCAATTTATCACAACTATTGATTTCGGATCGAGCCCAAAACTTGGGCAACATCATAATATGGTGGGAGGAGTCATTTGGTGAGTTTTGAGTGAAATCCAATCGCTAGAAGTATGGAATACACCAACCACTCCAATTAGGAACGAACTGCCGTTGAACTTGAATTGTCCAATTTGGAACACCTATTTATTTCGGATCGAGCCCAAAACTTGGGAAACATCATAATATGGTGGGAGGAGTCATTTGGTGAGTTTTGAGTGAAATCCAATTGCTAGAGGTATGGAATACACCAACCACTACAATTAGGAACGAACGGTCGTTGAAATTGAATTGACCAATTTCTCGGACCTATTGATTTCGGATCGAGCCCAAAACTTGGGCAACAACATAATATGGTGGGAGGAGTCGTTTGGTGAGTTTTGAGTGAAATCCAATCTGTAGAAGTATCGAATACACCAACCACTCCAATTAGGAACGAACTGCCGTTGAACTTGAATTGTCCAATTTGGAACACCTATTGATTTCGGATCTAGCCCAAAACTTGGGAAACATCATAATATGGTGGGAGGAGTCATTTGGTTAGTTTTTAGTGAAATCCAATCGCTAGAAGTATGGAATACACCAACCACTCCAATTAGGAACGAACTGCCGTTGAACTTGAATTGTCCAATTTGGAACACCTATTGATTTCGGATCGAGCCCAAAACTTGGGCAACATCATAATATGGTGGGAGGAGTCATTTGGTGAGTTTTGAGTGAAATCCAATCGCTAGACGTATGGAATACACCAACCACTACAATTATGAACGAACGGTCGTTGAAATTGAATTGACCAATTTCTCGGACCTATTGATTTCGGATCGAGCCCAAAACTTGGGCAACAACATAATATGTTGGGAGGAGTCGTTTGGTGAGTTTTGAGTGAAATCCAATCGCTAGAAGTATCGAATACACCAACCACTCCAATTAGGAACGAACTGCCGTTGAACTTGAATTGTCCAATTTGGAACACCTATTGATTTCGGATCGAGCCCAAAACTTGGGCAACATCATAATATGGTGGGTGGAGTCATTTGGTGAGTTTTGAGTGAAATCAAATCGCTAGAAGTATGGAATATGTTGCGTCGATTCAGCTTCACCAAAATGGATTCAGCTGCATCCTCAACTTGTGATACTCGCAAGTGCACGAGCCGTTTGGTAATATAGCGTATGTAAGTGCGAGGTCGATCCTACAAGGATTGGTGATTGAATGATCCAATTCATTTCCCCTACACAAAACAGAAATGAAAAAGAAAATAAATAAAATAAGAAAAAAAAGGAAATAACTCAAGCAAATAAGTTCCCAAGTTCAATTTTGATTAATGGATTGATTCTAGCTAAAGTATGATTAAGCCATGGTGTTTGGTCATAACGTTGTGTTCCTAATTCCCTAATTTGATCATTTGTTGTATAACCTAAAATTAAGCATTAGGAACCCATTAAGCATAGAAGAACATTTTAAACAACCAAGTATGTATCTAATCCCTGTTGTCGAATGTCCATACATACTCTTCCTAGTTCAATTCGAATTGAAGCATGGTGTCTACTCTTAATTCAAACCAAGATAGCTAACATGCAAGCCTAAATGGTGATCAATCATTCAAACTAGCATATTAACTTATAAGCATAATGAATAAGAACAAAAACCATAATTGAAACTTGGAAACTAATTAAACTTGAATACTTAAGAAAGAATGTACGTTACAAATAAAATTAAAGTAGAACTTGAAAACTTGAAGGAAAATTTAGTAAAATCAATTTGTTACAACAATTGACAACTTGAAAGGAAACTAAGAGAATGTGAGGGAGAGAAGGGAAGGGAGCTCTAGAGAAGTGTTTGAGAGCTCCCCCTCTTGGGGTATGTTTTGAAGCTTGAAGGCTTCTCTATTTATAGGGCTAAGAGGGAGGAACATCATGATGGATTCCCACACCATCCTTCATCTTTTGCTGCTGCACCTCAAGCATCTTCACATGGGTTCAAAGGTGATCAGTTGTGGCTGCCTTTGCTGCCAACCCATGTGGTTGCCTTTTGCTGCCAACCCATGTGGTTGCCTTTTGGTTGCTGAAAAACGAGTTTTCTGAACCAGGCTTGGTGTAGGAAGGGCAGAGGTTTCAAAACGTATCCAATGGGGCTCAAATTTGGATATGTTATACTAGACACCCATTGGAACAACGTCTATGAAGAAAGTATTCCCATCGGAGCAGTAGAAGTGTGCGTTTTGGGCCTTGCAAGGTGGCTGCCGAACAGAGACTGGAATTGACTTCATTTCATCTTTTCTTTCCTTTTTGATTCACATGCATGCACATGCTTCCTCTTTCAATTAAAACCTGATTTCCAGCTCCAAAGTGATCTGCCAATTCAATTCCCATGTTCAAAGGCTGAAGCAAAATGCCTCTCATCATTCCTCATTCTTCTCTCTCTCCTTTCTCTTTGCTTCCCATGCATGCACATGCTTTCTCTATAATAACTCCAGCATGTACCAACTTGCTCCTTTAGAATTTCATAGCTGAAATGTCTCCCCACTTCACTCATTATGTTGGATCTAAAGTCAGTTGCAGCATGGGTGAGGCACATGGCTTAAAGGAGGAGACAAGGCTCAAAGCTGGCAGCTGCAAATCCTCCTGAGCATGGTTCAGTGTTGGACGGGCTAAGGACTCCACATATGTTCAATTGGGCTGAACTTTGGATATGTTATACTAGACACCCAATTGAACAACTTCTATGAAGAATGTCTCCTCATCCGAGTTGTGCAGATTGCTGAAATGAGACCTGTAAGGTGACTTACGAAACTGGACTGACAAGGAGTGTGGCCCAACTTTGGTTTTGTCTTTAAGCTCTTGCTCTTTGCCAATCAGCCCTTAACATGCATGGATTGCATCAAATGTGATCTCTTGCTATCTTAACCTACAAAACACACAAACAGAGGTAAGTGACTCAAAATAAAGAGACACTAAGCAAAATCAATAAGTAAAGAAGGCATGCAAGTGTATGAAATTATGGACTTATCAAAACAGAAAATGGATTAAAAGCACAAGTTTAACTCAATAACATAACCAAATCATAAGTTAGAAGGGTACAAAATGATATACAATTATGAACCGATCAGAATACACCAACCACTCCAATTAGGAACGAACTGCCGTTCAACTTGAATTGTCCAATTTGTCACACCTATTGATTTCGGATCGAGCCCAAAACTTGGGCAACATCATAATATGGTGGGAGGAGTCAATTGGTGAGTTTTGAGTGAAATCAAATCGCTAGAAGTATCGAATACACCAACCACTCCAATTAGGAACGAACTGCCGTTGAACTTGAATTGTCCAATTTGGAAGACCTATTGATTTCGGATCGAGCCCCAAACTTGGGCAACATCATAATATGGTGGGAAGAGTCATTTGTTGAGTTTTGAGTGAAATCCAATCGCTAGAAGTATGGAATACACCAACCACTCCAATTAGGAACGAACTGCCGTTGAACTTGAATTGTCCAATTTCTCACACCTATTGATTTCGGATCGAGCCCCAAACTTGGGCAACATCATAATATGGTGGGAAGAGTCATTTGGTGAGTTTTGAGTGAAATCCAATCGCTAGAAGTATGGAATACACCAACCACTCCAATTAGGAACGAACTGCCGTTGAACTTGAATTGTCCAATTTGGAACACCTATTGATTTCGGATCGAGCCCAAAACTTGGGCAACATCATAATATGGTGGGAGGAGTCATTTGGTGAGTTTTGAGTGAAATCCAATCGCTAGAAGTATGGAATACACCAACCACTCCAATTAGGAACGAACTGCCGTTGAACTTGAATTGTCCAATTTGGAACACCTATTGATTTCGTATCGAGCCCAAAACTTGGGCAACATCATAATATGGTGGGCGGAGTCATTTGGTGAGTTTTGAGTGAAATCCAATCTCTAGACGTATGGAATACACCAACCACTCCAATTAGGAACGAACTGTCGTTGAAATTGAATTGACCAATTTCTCAGACCGATTGATTTCGGATCGAGCCCAAAACTTGGGCAACATCATAATATGGTGGCAGGAGTCATTTGGTGAGTTTTGAGTGAAATCCAATCGGTAGAAGTATGGAATACACCAACCACTCCAGTTTGGAACGAACTGCCGTTGAACTTGAATTGTCCAATTTGGAACACCTATTGATTTCGGATCGAGCCCAAAACTTGGGCAACAACATAATATGGTGGGAGGAATCGTTTGGTGAGTTTTGAGTGCAATCCAATCGCTAGAAGTATGGAATACACCAACCACTCCAATTAGGAACGAACGGCCGTTGAACTTGAATTGTCCAATTTGGAACACCTATTGATTTCGGATCGAGCCCAAAACTAGGGCAACATCATAATGTGGTGGGACGAGCCAATTGGAGAGTTTTGAGTGAAATCAAAGCATTAGAAGTATCGAATACACCAACCACTCCAATTAGGAACGAACTGCCGTTGAACTTCAATTGTCCAATTTGGAACACCTATTGATTTCGGATCGAGCCCAAAACTTGGGGAACAACTTAATATGGTGGGAGGAGTCATTTGGTGAGTTTTGAGTGAAATCCGATCGCTAGAAGTATGGAATACACCAACCTCTCCAATTAGGAAAGAACTGCCGTTGAACTTGAATTGTCCAATTTGGAACACCTATTGATTTAGGATCGAGCCCAAAACTTGGGCAACATCATAATATGGTGGGAGGAGTCATTTCGTTAGTTTTGAGTGAAATCCAATAGCAAGAAGTATGGAATACACCAACCACTCCAATTAGGAACGAACTGCCGTTGAACTTGAATTGTCCAATTTGGAACACCTATTGATTTCGGATCGAGCCCAAAACTTGGGCAACAACATAATATGGTGGGAGGAGTTGTTTGGTGAGTTTTGAGTGAAATCCAATCGCTAGAAGTATGGAATACACGAACCACTCCAATTAGGAACGAACTGCCGTTGAACTTGAATTGTCCAATTCGGAACACCTATTGATTTCGGATCGAGCCCAAAACTTGGGCAACAACATAATATGGTGGGAGGAGTAAATTGGTGAGTTTTGAGTGAAATCCAATCGCTACAAGTATGGAATACACCAACCACCCCAATTAGGAACGAACTGCCGTTGAACTTGAATTGTCCAATTTGGAACACGTATTGATTTCGGATCGAGCCCAAAACTTGGGCAACATCAAAATATGGTGGGAGGAGTCATTTGGTGAGTTTTGAGTGAAATCCAATCGCTAGAAGTATGGAATACACCAACCACTCCAATTAGGAACGAAATGCCGTTGAACTTGAATTGTCCAATTTGGAACGTCCATTTATTTCGGATCGAGCCCAAAACTTGGGCAACATCATAATATAGTGGGAGGAGTCATTTGGTGAGTTTTGAGTGAAATCCAATCGCTACAAGTATGGAATACACCAACCACCCCAATTAGGAACGAACTGCCGTTGAACTTGAATTGTCCAATTTCTCACACCTATTGATTTCGGATCAAGCCCAAAACTTGGGCAACATCATAATATGGTGGGAGGAGTCAATTGGAGAGTTTTGAGTGAAATCAAATCGTTAGAAGTATCGAATACACCAACCACTCCAATTAGGAACGAACTGCCGTTGAACTTGAATTGTCCAATTTGGAACATCTATTGATTTCGGATCGAGCCCAAAACTTGGGCAACATCATAATATAGTGGGAGGAGTCAATTGGTGAGTTTTGAGTGAAATCCAATCGCTAGACGTATGGAATACACCAACCACTCCAATTAGGAACGAACTGCCGTTGAACTTGAATTGTCCAATTTGGAACACCTATTGATTTCGGATCGAGCCCAAAACGTGGGCAACATCATAATATGGTGGGATGAGTCATTTGGTTAGTTTTGAGGGAAATCCAATCGCCAGAAGTATGGAATACACCAACCACTCCAATTAGGAACGAACCGCCGTTGAACTTGAATTATCCAATTTGGAACTCCAATTGATTTCGGATCGAGCCCAAAAGTTGGGCAACATCATAATATGGTGGGAGGAGTCATTTGGTGAGTTTTGAGTGAAATCAAATCGCTAGAAGTATGGAATACACAACCACTCCAATTAGGAACAAACTGCCGTTGAACTTGAATTGTCCAATTTCTCACAACTATTGATTTCGGATCGAGCCCAAAACTTGGGCAACATCATAATACGGTGGGAGGAGTCATTTGGAGAGTTTCGAGGGAAATCCAATCGCTAGAAGTATGGAATACACCAACCACTCCAATTAGGAACGAACTGTCGTTGAAATTGAATTGACCAATTTCTCACACCTATTGATTTCGGATCGAGCCCAAAACTTGGGCAACATCGTAATATGGTGGGAGGAGTCATTTGGTGAGTTTTGAGTGAAATCCAATCGCTAGAAGAATGTAATACACCAACCACTGCAATTAGGAACGACCAGCCGTTGAACTTGAATTGTCCAATTTGGAACACCTATTGATTTCGGATCGAGCCCAAAACTTGGGCAACATCATACTATGGTGGGAGGAGTCATTTGGTGAGTTTTGAGTGAAATCCAATCGCTAGAAGTATAGAATACACCAACCACTCCAATTAGGAACGAACTGCCGTCGAACTTGAATTGTCCAATTTGGAACATCTATTGATTTCGGATCGAGCCCAAAACCTGGGCAACATCATAATATAGTGGGGAGGAGTCATTTGGTGAGCTTTGAGTGAAATCCAATCGCTAGACGTATGGAATACACCAACCACTACAGTTAGGAACGAACTGTCGTTGAAATTGAATTGGCCAATTTCGCACACCTATTGATTTCGGATCGAGCCCAAAACTTGGGCAACATCATAATATGGTGGGTGGAGTCATTTGGTGAGTTTTGAGTGAAATCCAATCGCTAGAAGTATGGAACACACCAACCACTCCAGTTAGGATCGAACTGCCAATGAACTTGAATTGTCCAATTAGGAACACCTATTGATTTCGGATCGAGCCCAAAACTTGGGCAACATCATAATATGGTGGGAGGGGTCATTTGGTTAGTTTTGAGTAAAATCCAATCGGTAGAAGTATGGAATACACCAACCACTCCAATTAGGAACGAACTGCCGTTGAACTTGAATTGTCCAATTTGGAACACCTATTGATTTCGGATTGAGCCCCAAACTTGGGCAACATCATAATATGGTGGGAGGAGTCATTTGGTGAGTTTTGAGTGAAATCCAATCGCTAGAAGTATGGAATACACCAACCATTCCAGTTAGGAACGAACTGCCGTTATACTTGAATTTTCCAATTTGGAATACCTATTGATTTCAGATCGATCCCAAAACTTGGGCAACATCATAATATGGTGGGAGGAGTCATTTGCTGAGTTTTGAGTGAAATCCAATCGCTAGACGTGTGGAATACACCAACCACTCCAATTAGGAACGAACTGTCGTTGAAATTGAATTGACCAATTTCTCACACCAATTGATTTCGGATCGAGCCCAAAACTTGGGCAACATCATAATATGGTGTGTGGAGTCATTTGGAGAGTTTTGAGTAAAATCCAATCGCTAGAAGAATGGAATACACCAACCACTCCAATTAGGAACGAACTTTCATTGAAATTGAATTGACCAATTTCTCACACCTATTGAATTCGGATCGAGCCCAAAACTTGGGCAACATCATAATATGGTGGGAGGAGTCATTTGGTGAGTTTTGAGTGAAATCCAATGGCCACCAACCACTCCAATTAGGAACGAACTGCCGTTGAACTTGAATTGTCCAATTTCTCACACCTATTGATTTCGGATCGAGCCCCAAACTTGGGCAACATCATAATATGGTGGGAGGAGTCATTTGGTGAGTTTTGAGTGAAATCCAATCGCAACAAGTATGGAATACACCAACCACCCCAATTAGGAACGAACTGCCGTTGAACTTGAATTGTCCAATTTCTCACACCTATTGATTTCGGATCAAGCCCAAAACTTGGGCAACATCATAATATGGTGGGAGGAGTCAATTGGAGAGTTTTGAGTGAAATCAAATCGTTAGAAGTATCGAATACACCAACCACTCCAATTAGGAACGAACTGCCGTTGAACTTGAATTGTCCAATTTGGAACATCTATTGATTTCGGATCGAGCCCAAAACTTGGGCAACATCATAATATAGTGGGAGGAGTCAATTGGTGAGTTTTGAGTGAAATCCAATCGCTAGACGTATGGAATACACCAACCACTCCAATTAGGAACGAACTGCCGTTGAACTTCAATTGTCCAATTTGGAACACCTATTGATTTCGGATCGAGCCCAAAACTTGGGCAACATCATAATATGGTGGGAGGAGTCATTTGGTTAGTTTTGAGGGAAATCCAATCGCCAGAAGTATGGAATACACCAACCACTCCAATTAGGAACGAACTGCCGTTGAACTGGAATTATCCAATTTGGAACTCCAATTGATTTCGGATCGAGCCCAAAAGTTGGGCAACAACATAATATGGTGGGGGGAGTCATTTGGTGAGTTTTGAGTGAAATCAAATCGCTAGAAGTATGGAATACACCAACCACTCTAATTAGGAACGAACTGCCGTTGAACTTGAATTGTCCAATTTCTCACACCTATTGAGTTCGGATCGATCCCAAAACTTGGGCAACATCGTAATATGGTGGGAGGAGTCAATTGGTGAGTTTTGAGTGAAATCCAATCGCTAGAAGAATGGAATGCACCAACCACTGCAATTCGGAACGACCAGCCGTTGAACTGGAATTGTCCAATTTGGAACACCTATTGATTTCGGATTGAGCCCAAAACTTGGGCAACATCATACTATGGTGGGAGGAGTCATTTGGTGAGTTTTGAGTGAAATCCAATCGCTAGAAGTATGGAATACACCAACCACTCCAATTAGGAACGAACTGCCGTTGAACTTGAATTGTCCAATTTTGAACATCTATTGATTTCGGATCGAGCCCAAAACTTGGGCAACATCATAATATAGTGGGGAGGAGTCATTTGGTGAGTTTTGAGTGAAATCCAATCGCTAGACGTATGGAATACACCAACCACTACAGTTAGGAACGAACTGTCGTTGAAATTGAATTGGCCAATTTCGCACACCTATTGATTTCGGATCGAGCCCAAAACTTGGGCAACATCATAATATGGTGGGTGGATTCATTTGGTGAGTTTTGAGTGAAATCCAATCGCTAGAAGTATGGAACTCACCAACCACTCCAGTTAGGATCGAACTGCCAATGAACTTGAATTGTCCAATTAGGAACACCTATTGATTTCGGATCGAGCCCAAAACTTGGGCAACATCATAATATGGTGGGAGGGGTCATTTGGTTAGTTTTGAGTAAAATCCAATCGGTAGAAGTATGGAATACACCAACCACAACAATTAGGAACGAACTGCCGTTGAACTTGAATTGTCCAATTTGGAACTCCAATTGATTTCGGATCGAGCCCAACAGTTGGGCAACATCATAATATGGTGGGAGGAGTCATTTGGTGAGGTTTGAGTGAAACTAAATCGCTAGAAGTATGGAATACACTAACCACTCTAATTAGGAACGAACTGCCGTTGAACTTGAATTGTCCAATTTCTCACACCTATTGAGTTCGGATCGAGCCCAAAACTTGGGCAACATCATAATATGGTGGGAGGAGTCATTTGAAGAGTTTCGAGGGAAATCCAATCGCTAGAAGAACGGAATACACCAACCACTCCAATTAGGAACGAACTGTCGTTGAAATTGAATTGACCAATTTCTCGCACCTCTTGATTTTAGATCGAGCCCAAAACTTGGGCAACATCGTAATATGGTGGGAGGAGTCATTTTGTGAGTTTTGAGAGAAATCCAATCGCTAGAAGTATGGAATACACCAACCACTGCAATTAGGAACGACCAGCCGTTGAACTTGAATTGTCCAATTTGGAACACCTATTGATTTCGGATCGAGCCCCAAACATGGGCAACATCATAATATGGTGGGAGCAGTCATTTGGTGAGATTTGAGTAAAATCCAATCACTAGAAGTATGGAATACACCAACCACTCCAATTAGGAACGAACTTTCGTTGAAATTGAATTGACCAATTTCTCACACCTATTGATTACGGATCGAGCCCAAAACTTGGGCAACATCATAATATGGTGGGAGGAGTCATTTGGTGAGTTTTGAGTGAAATCCAATCGCCACCAACCACTCCAATTAGGAACGAACTGCCGTTGAACTTGAATTGTCCAATTTGGAACACCTATTGATTTCGGATCGAGCCCAAAACTTGGGCAACATCATAATATGGTGGGAGGAGTCATTTGGTGAGTTCTGAGTGAAATCCAATCGGTAGAAGTATAGAATACACCAACCACTCCAGTTAGGAACGAACTGCCGTTATACTTGAATTTTCCAATTTGGAACACCTATTGATTTCGGATCGAGCCCAAAACTTGGGCAACATCATAATACGGTGGGAGTCATTTGGTGAGTTTTGAGTGAAATCCAATCGCTAGAAGTATGGAATACACCAACCACTCCAATTAGGAACGAACTGCCGCTGAACTTGAATTGTCCAATTTCTCACACCTATTGATTTCGGATCGAGACCCAAACTTGGGCAACATCATAATATGGTGGGAGGAGTCATTTGGTGAGTTTTGAGTGAAATCCAATCGCTAGAAGTATGGAATACACCAATCACTCCAATTAGAAACGAACTTCCGTTGAACTTGAATTGTCCAATTTCTCACACCTATTGAATTCGGATCGAGCCCAAACTTGGGCAACATCGTAATATGGTGGGAGGAGTCATTTGGTGAGTTTTCAGTGAAATCCAATCGCTAGAAGTATGGAATACACCAACCACTCCATTTAGGAACGAACTGCCGTTGAACTTGAATTGTCCCATTTCTCACACCTATTGATTTCGGATCGAGCCCAAAACTTGGGCAACATCATAATATGGTGGGAGGAGTCATTTTGGGAGTTTTGAGTGCAATCCAAACGCTAGAAGTATGGAATACACCAACCACTCCCATTAGGAACGAACTGCCGTTGAACTTGAATTGTCCAATTTCTCACACCTATTGAATTCGGATGGAACCCCAAACTTGTGCAACATCATAATATGGTGGGAGGAGTCATTTGGTGAGTTTTGAGTGAAATCCAATCGCTAGAAGTATGGAATACACCAACCACTCCATTTAGGAACGAACTGCCGTTGAACTTGAATTGTCCAATTTCTCACACCTACTCATTTTGGATCGAGCCCAAAACTTGGGCAACATCATAATATGGTGGGAGAAGTCATTTGGTGAGTTTTGAGTGAAATCCAATCGCTAGAAGTATGGAATACCCCAACCACTCCCATTAGGAACGAACTGCCGTTGAACTTGAATTGTCCAATTTCTCACACCTATTGTTTTCGGATCGAACCCCAAACTTGGGGAACATCACAATATGGTAGGAGGAGTTATTTGGTGAGTTTTGAATGAAATCCAATCGCTAGAAGTATGGAATACACCAACCACTCCAATTAGGAACGAACTGCCGTTGAACTTGAATTGTCCAATTTGGAACACCTATTGATTTCGGATCGAGCCCAAACTTGGGCAACATCATAATATGGTGGGAGGAGTCATTTGGGGAGTTTTGTGTGAATCCAATCGCTAGAAGTATGGAATACACCAACCACTCCCATTAGGAACGAACTGCCGTTGAACTTGAATTGTCCAATTTCTCACACCTATTGATTTCGGATCGAACCCCAAATTTGTGCAACATCATAATATGGTGGGAGGAGTCATTTGGTGAGTTTTGAGTGAAATCCAATCCCCAGAAGAAGTATGGAATACAACAACCACTCCAATTAGGAACGAACTGCCGTTGAACTTGAATTGTCCAATTTGGAACACCTATTGATTTCGGATCGAGCCTAAAACTTGGGCAACATCATAATATGGTGGGAGGAGTCATTTGGGGAGTTTTGAGTGAAATCCAATCGCCAGAAGTATGGAATACAACAACCACTCCAATTAGGAACGAACTGCCGTTGAACTTGAATTGTCCAATTTGGAACCCCTATTGATTTCGGATCGAGCCCAAAACTTGGGCAACATCATAATATGGTGGGAGGAGTCATTTGGTGAATTTTGTGTGAAATCCAATCGCTAGAAGTGTGGAATACACCAACCACTGCAATTAGGTACGAACTGCCGTTGAACTTGAATTGTCCAATTTCTCACACCTATTGATTTCGGATCGAGCCAAAAGCTTGGGCAACATCATAATATGGTGGGAGGATTCATTTTGGTGGGTTTTGAGTGAAATCCAATCGGTAGAAGTATGGGATACACCAACCACTCCAATTAGGAACGAACTGCCGTTGAACTTGAATTGTCCAATTTGGAACACCTATTGATTTCGGATCGAGCCTAAAACTTGGGCAACATCATAATATGGTGGGAGGAGTCTTTTGGGGAGTTTTGAGTGAAATCCAATCGCCAGAAGTATGGAATACAACAACCACTCCAATTCGGAACGAACTGCCGTTGAACTTGAATTGTCCAATTTGGAACCCCTATTGATTTCGGATCGAGCCCAAAACTTGGGTAACATCATAATATGGTGGGAGGAGTCATTTGGTGAGTTTTGTGTGAAATCCAATCGCCAGAAGTATGGAATACACCAACCACCCCAATTAGGAACGAACTGCCGTTGAACTTGAATTGTCCAATTTGGAACCCCTATTGATTTCGGATCGAGCCCAAAACTTGGGCAACATCATAATATGGTGTGAGGAGTCATTTGGTGAGTTTTGTGTGAAATCCAATCGCTAGAAGTGTGGAATACACCAACCACTGCAATTAGGTACGAACTCCCGTTGAACTTGAATTGTCCAATTTCTCACACCTAGTGATTTCGGATCGAGCCCCAAACTTGGGGAACATCATAATATGGTGGGAGGAGTTATTTGGTGAGTTTTGAGTGAAATCCAATCGCTAGAAGTGTGGAATACACCAACCACTCCATTTAGGAACGAACTGCCGTTGAACTTGAATTGTCCAATTTCTCACACCTATTGATTTCGGATCGAACCCCAAACTTGTGCAACATCATAATATGGTGGGAGGAGTCATTTGGTGAGTTTTGAGTGAAATCCAATCGCTAGAAGTGTGGAATACACCAACCACTCCAATTAGGAACGAACTGCCATTGAACTTTAATTGTCCAATTTGGAACACCTATTGATTTCGGATCGAGCCCAAAACTTGGGCAACATCATAATATGGTGGGAGGAGTCATTTGGTGAGTTTTGAGTGAAATCCAATCGCTAGAAGTATGGAATACACCAACGACTCCAATTAGGAACGAACTGCCGCTGAACTTGAATTGTCCAATTTCTCACACCTATTGATTTCGGATTGAGCCCCAAAGTTGGGCAACATCATAATATGGTGGGAGGAGTCATTTGGTGAGTTTTTAGTGAAATCCAATCGCTAGAAGTATGGAATACACCAACCACTCCCATTAGGAACGAACTGCCATTGAACTTGAATTGTCGATTTTCTCACACCTATTGATTTCGGATCGAGCCCAAAATTTGGACAACATCATAATATGGTGGGAGGAGTCGTTTTGGGAGTTTTGAGTGCAATCCAATCGCTAGAAGTATGGAATACACCAACCACTCCCATTAGGAACGAACTGCCGTTGAACTTGAATTGTCCAATTTCTCACACCTATTGAATTCGGATAGAACCCCAAACTTGTGCAACATCATAATATGGTGGGAGGATTCATTTGGTGAGTTTTGAGTGAAATCCAATCGCTAGAAGTATGGAATACACCAACCACTCCCATTAGGAACGAACTGCCGTTGAACTTGAATTGTCCAATTTCTCACACCTATTGATTTCGGATCGAACCCCAAACTTTTGCAACAACATAATATGGTGGGAGGAGTCATTTGGTGAGTTTTGTGTGAAATCCAATCGCTAGAAGTATGGAATACACCAACCACTCCAATTTGGTACGAACTGCCGTTGAACTTGAATTGTCCAATTTCTCACACCTATTGATTTCGGATCGAGCCCAAAACTTGGGCAACGTCATAATATGGTGGGAGGAGTCATTTGGTGAGTTTTGAGTGAAATCCAATCGCTAGAAGTATGGAATACACCAACGACTCCAATTAGGAACGAACTGCCGCTGAACTTGAATTGTCCAATTTCTCACACCTATTGATTTCGGATTGAGCCCCAAAGTTGGGAAACATCATAATATGGTGGGAGGAGTCATTTGGTGAGTTTTTAGTGAAATCCAATCGCTAGAAGTATGGAATACACCAACCACTCCCATTAGGAACGAACTGCCATTGAACTTGAATTGTCCATTTTCTCACACCTATTGATTTCGGATCGAGCCCAAACCTTGGACAACATCATAATATGGTGGGAGGAGTCATTTTGGGAGTTTTGAGTGCAATCCAATCGCTAGAAGTGTGGAATACACCAACCACTCCCATTAGGAACGAACTGCCGTTGAAATTGAATTGTCCAATTTCTCACACCTATTGAATTCGGATAGAAGCCCAAACTTGTGCAACATCATAATATGGTGGGAGGATTCATTTGGTGAGTTTTGAGTGAAATCCAATCGCTAGAAGTATGGAATACACCAACCACTCCCATTAGGAACGAACTGCCGTTGAACTTGAATTGTCCAATTTCTCACACCTATTGATTTCGGATCGAACCCCAAACTTTTGCAACAACATAATATGGTGGGAGGAGTCATTTGGTGAGTTTTGAGTGAAATCCAATCGCTAGAAGTATGGAATACACCAACCACTCCAATTAGGAACGAAATGCCGTTGAACTTGAATTGTCCAATTTCTCACACTTATTGATTTCGGATCGAGACCCAAACTTGGGCAACATCATAATATGGTGGGAGGAGTCATTTTGTGAGTTTTGAGTGAAATCCAATCGCTAGAAGTATGGAATAAATGAACCACTCCAATTAGGAACGAACTGCCGTTGAACTTGAATTGTCCAATTTCTCACACCTATTGATTTCGGATCGAGCCCCAAACTTGGGCTACATCATAATATTGTGGGAGGAGCCATTTGGTTAGTTTTGAGGGAAATCCAATCGCTAGAAGTATGGAATACACCAACCACTCCAATTTGGAACGAACTTCCGTTGAACTTGAATTGTCCAATTTGTCACACCTATTGAATTCGGATAGAACCCCAAACTTGGGCAACATCATAATATGGTGGGAGGAGTCATTTGGGGAGTTTTGAGTGAAATCCAATTGCTAGAAGTATGGAATACACCAACCACTTCAACTAGGAACGAACTGTCGTAGAACTTGAATTGTCCAATTTCTCACTCCTATTGATTTCGGACCGAGCCCCAAACTTGGGCAACATCATAATATGGTGGGAGGAGTCATTTGGTGAGTTTTGAGTGATATCCAATCGCTAGAAGTATGGAATACACCAACCACTCCCATTAGGAACGAACTGCCGTTGAACTTGAATTGTCCAATTTCTAACACCTATTGATTTCGGATCGAACCCCAAACTTGTGCAACATCATAATATGGTGGGGGAAGTCATTTGGTGGGTTTTGAGTGAAATCCAATCGCTAGAAGTATGGAATACACCAACCACTCCAATTAGGAACGAACTGCTGTTGAACTTGAATTGTTCAATTTGGAACACCTATTGATTTCGGATCGAGCCTGAAACTTGGGCAACATCATAATATGGTGGGAGGAGTCATTTGGGGAGTTCTGACTGAAATCCAATGGCTAGAAGTATGGAATACACCAACCACTCCAATTAGGAACGAACTGCCGTTGAACTTCAATTGTCCAATTTGGAACCCCTATTGATTTCGGATCGAGCCCAAAACTTGGGCAACATCATGATATGGTGGGAGGAGTCATTTGGTGTGTTTTGAGTGAAATCCAATCGCTAGAAGTATGGAATACACCAACCACTCCAATTAGGAACGAACTGCCGTTGAACTTGAATGGTCCAATTTGGAACACCTATTGATTTCGGATCGAGCCCCAAACTTGGGCAACATCATAATACGGTGGGAGGAGTCATTCGGTGAGTTTTGGGTGAAATCCAATCGCTAGAAGTATGGAATACACCAACCACTCCAATTAGGAACGAACTGCCGTTGAACTAGAATTGTCCAATTTCTCACACCTATTGATTTCGGATCGAGCCCAAAACTTGGGCAACATCATACTTTGGTGGGAGGAGTCATTTGGTGAGTTTTGAGTGAAATCCAATCGCTAGACGTATGGAATACACCAACCACTCCAATTAGTAACGAACCGTCATTGAAATTGAATTGACCAATTTCTCACACATATTGATTTCGGATCGAGCCCAAAACTTGGGCAACATCATGATATGGTGGGAGGAGTCATTTGGTGAGTTTTGAGTGAAATCCAATTGCTAGAAGTATGGAATACACCAACCACTCCAATTAGGAACGAACTGCCGTTGAACTTGAATGGTCCAATTTGGAACACCTATTGATTTCGGATCGAGCCCCAAACTTGGGCAACATCATAATATGGTGGGTGGAGTCTTTCGGTGAGTTCTGGGTGAAATCCAATCGCTAGAAGTATGGAATACACCAACCATTCCAATTAGGAACGAACTACCGTTGAACTTCAATTGTCCAAGTTCTCACACCTATTGATTTCGGATCGAGCCCAAAACTTGGGCAACATCATAATTTGGTGGGAGAAGTCATTTGGTGAGTTTTGAGTGAAATCCAATCGCTAGAAGTATGGGATACACCAACCACTCCAATTAGGAACGAACTGCCGTTGAACTTGAATTGTCCAATTTGTCACACCTATTGATTTTGGATCAAGCCCCAAACTTGGGCAACATCATAATATGGTGGGAGGAGTCATTTGGTGGGTTTTGTGTGAAATCCAATCGCTAGAAGTATGGAATACACCAACCACTCCCATTAGGAACGAACTGCCGTTGAACTTGAATTGTCCAATTTCTAACACCTATTGATTTCGGATCGAACCCCAAACTTGTGCAACATCATAATATGGTGGGAGGAGTCATTTGGTGAGTTTTGAGTGAAATCCAATCGCTAGAAGTATGGAATACACCAACCACTCCAATTTGGAACGAACTGCCGTTGAACTTGAATTGTCCAATTTGGAACACCTATTGATTTCGGATCGAGCCTAAAACTTGGGCAATATCATAATATGGTGGGAGGAGTCATTTGGTGAGTTTTGAGTGAAATCCAATCGCTAGAAGTATGGAATACACCAACTGTTGTTAATAATATGTTAACTCGCAATTGTACGGGGCAATTAGTAGTATAGCAAGACAAGTTCGAGGTCGTACCCACGAAGACTGAGAAGTTCAAATTAGTTATGTACTTTAGATTACCAAATTCAAGAAGTTAGGAAGTTAAATCTAAAACAGAATTTAAAGCAAGAGTGAGTTTGAAAACAAATGCAGCAAGATTAAAATGAACTTTGAAGTGAGAATGCTTGTGATTATAGAAAGAAATGAACAAACTGAAATTGCAACGGAAAGCAAGTAAACAAAAGTAACAAAGGGTGGTTTTGAAGGTTAAAACACAGGTTTGGAGACTAGGGCATTCGATTCACCATAACAATTCAATTCTGGGTTATAAAGATTCAAGTAACAAGTCTAATTCAGATTCAAAGATTGATTCTAGCTAAAGTATGATTAGGCCATGGTGTTTGGTCCTAACCTTGTGTTCCTAATTCCCTAATTTGATCATTTGTTGTCTAACCTAAAATTAAGCATTAGGAACCCATTAAGCATAGAAGAACATTTTAAACAACCAAGTATGTATCTAATCCCTGTTGTCGAATGTCCATACATACTCTTCCTATTCATAGTTCAATTCGAATTAAAGCATGGTGTATACTCTTAATTCAAACCAAGATAGTTAACAAACAAGTTCTAATGGTGATCAATCCTTCAAACAAGCATGTTAACTTATAAGCATAATGAATAAGAACATGAATCATGAATCAAACTTGAAACTCCAAACTTATAAACCCAGAATATTCATGTTAGGTTACATCGAAGCCCTAGTTATGGATTTAGCTACTCATAATGGAAAAGAGACTTGAACAGAAATGAGAAAACATAATGAATGCAATAAGAGTAGAAAAACCCTTTTTCTAAAGTTCTTGTGGTGTCCAAGGCTTCTCCAAGTGGTTCTCCACTTCTAATGCTTCTCCAAGAGCTTCCCCACTTCTAGAAAGATGTATGAAGGATATGGAGGTGATTTGGGATGAGTTTGAGTGAGTGGTGATGGCTAAGGAAGATGAAATTCGTAGGGAAATGGAAGAGAAGTTTGCTGGAGTTGTTTTGGTGATTGTTGGAGTGTTTGGGATTGTGAGAGTGTTTGAGGATGGTTGGAGTGAATTGTGGGGTTGTGAATCCCAAGATTTGTTGTGTCTTGAATGTGGAATGGATGTGGTATTTATAGGGAGAGGGGAGTGATAAATCTGAATTCAATATGGCTAATGCATTCAACACTTGCATTATAAAATCTAAATTGGTTGATGCACTTCACTAATGCATACAACACTTGCATTATAAAATCTGAATTGGTTGATGCACTTCACCAATAAATCCCACCAGCAGCCCTAGCTCATCTTCATGTCACCATGACCAAGCTTCCAACAAGCTCAATAGCTCATGCCTAGCTCACCATGACCAAGCTTCCAACCAGAAACAATAGCTCATCCTGAGGTCAGCATGACCAGCAACTTCAAGGGCTTACGAATTGGGCTTCTCTTAAGCAAATTAAGACTTTAAGCACTCAAACTTGAAGTTCAGAATGTCTTCTTTCCAGCCACACAAGTATTGGCCCAATCCAAGCTCGGATGAAGAAGATAAGTCCGAAATGAAATTCTAACTCCGTTTGCTCGCTGACAAAAATCCATCCTGAGCATGGATCTGTGTTTGCTAGGTGACGGACTCCAGATTTATCCAATGGGGCTGAATTTTGGATATGTTATAGTACACACCCATTGGAACAACTTTCATGAAGAATTCGGCCTCATCCGAGCCGTGTAGGTTGCTGAAACAGATCTTGCAATGTGACCCACGAAACTGGACTGGCAAGAGGCTGTAGGAAAAATGAGTTTGTCTTTAAGCTCTTCTTCCATTCATCCAAATTAGGCCTTAACATGCTTGAATTGCATGAATTATGCTCTCTTGCTCTATTGGCCTACAAAACACACAAAGGGAGGGAAATAACTTAGAATTATAGGAACTAAGCAAAAGAAGTAAGTAAATTGGGCATGTATATGTATGAAATTATGAGCTTAACACCAACCACTCCAATTAGGAACGATCTGCCGTTGAACTTGAATTATCCAATTTCTCACACCTATTGATTTCGGATCGAGCCCAAAATTTGGGCAACATCATAATATGGTGGGAGGAGTCATTTGGTGAGTTTTGAGTGAAATCCAATCGCTAGAAGTATGGAATACACCAACCACTCCAATTAGGAACGAACTGCCGTTGAACTTGAATTGTCCAATTCCGAACACCAATTGATTTCGGATAGAGCCCAAAACTTGCGCAACATCATAATATGGTGGGAGGAGTCATTTGGTGAGTTTTGAGTGAAATCCAATCGCTAGAAGTATAGAATACAACAACTACTCCGATTAGGAACGAACTGTCGTTGAAATTGAATTGACCAATTTCTCACACCTATTGATTTCGGATCGAGCCCAAAACTTGGGCAACATCATAATATGGTGGGAGGAGTCATTTGGTGAGTTTTGAGGGAAATCAAATCGCTAATTTCCCACACCTATTGATTTCGGATCGAGCCCAAAACTTGGGTAACATCATAATATGGTGGGAGGAGTCCTTTGGTGAGTTTTGAGTGAAATCCAATCGCTAGAAGTATGGAATACACCAACCACTCCAAGTAGGAACGAACTGCCGTTGAACTTGAATTGTCCAATTTGGAACACCTATTGATTTCGGATCGAGTCCAAAACTTGGGCAACATCATAATTTGGTGGGAGGAGTCATTTGGAGTGTTCTGAGTGAAATCCAATCGCTAGAAGTAAGGAATACACCAACCACTCCAATTAGGAACGAACTGCCGTTGAACTTGAATTATCCAATTTCTCACACCTATTGATTTCGGATCGAGCCCAAAATTTGGGCAACATCATAATATGGTGGGAGGAGTCATTTGGTGAGTTTTGAGTGAAATCCAATCGCTAGAAGAGAATACACCAACCACTCCAATTAGGAATGAAATGCCGTTGAACTTGAAATGTCCAATTTCTCACACCTATTGATTTCGGATCGAGCCCAAAACTTGGGCAACATCATAATATGGTGGGAGGAGTCAATTGGTGAGTTTTGAGTAAAATCGAATCGCTAGAAGTATGGAATACACCGACCCCTCCAATTAGGAACGAACCGCCGTTGAAATTGAATTGTCCAATTTCTCACACCTATTGATTTCGGATCGAGCCCAAAACTTGGGCAACATCATAATATGGTGGGAGGAGTCATTTGGTGAGTTTTGAGTGAAATCCAATCGCTAGAAGTATGGAATACACCAACCATTCCAATTAGGAACGAACTGCCGTTGAACTTGAATTGTCCAATTTCGAACACCTATTGATTTCGGATCGAGCCCAAAACTTGGGCAACATCATAATATGGTGGGAGGAGTCCTTTGGTGAGTTTTGAGGGAAATCCATTCGCTAGAAGTATGGAATACACCAACCACTCCAATTTGGAACGAACTGCCGTTGAACTTAAATTGTCCAATTTCTCGCACCAATTGATTTCGGATCGTGCCCCAAACTTGGGCAACATCATAATATGGTGCGAGGAGTCATTTGGTGGGTTTTGAGTGAAATCCAATCCCTAGACGTATGGAATACCCCAACCACTCCAATTCGGAATGAACTGCCGTTGAACTTGAATTGTCCAATTTCTCACACCTATTGATTTCGGATCGAGCCCAAAACTTGGGCAACATCATAATATGGTGGGAGGAGTCCTTTGGTGAGTTTTGAGTGAAATCCAATCGCTAGAAGTATGGAATACACCAACCACTCCAATTAGGAACGAACTGCCGTTGAACTTGAATTGTCCAATTTCGAACACCTATTGATTTCGGATCGAGTACAAAACTTGGGCAACATCATAATATGGTGGGAGGAGACCTTTGGCGAGTTTTGAGTGAAATCCAATCGCAAGAAGTATGGAATACGCCAACCAATCCAATCAGGAACGAACTGCCGTTGAACTTGAATTGTCCAATATCTCACACCTATTGATTTCTGATCGAGCTCAAAACTTGGGCAACGTTATAATATGGTGGGAGGAGTCATTTGGTGAGTTTTGAGTGAAATCCAATCGCTTGAAGTATGGAATACACCAACCACTCCAATTAGGAACGAACTGCAATTGCACTAGAATTGTATAATTTGGAATATCTATTGATTTCGGATCGAGTCCAAAACTTGGGCAACATCATAATTTGGTGGGAGGAGTCATTTGGTGTGTTCTGAGTGAAATCCAATCGCTAGAAGTAAGGAATACACCAACCACTCCAATTAGGAACGAACTGCCATTGAACTTGAATTATCCAATTTCTCACACCTATTGATGTCGGATCAAGCCCAAAACTTGGGCGACATCATAATATGGTGGGAGGAGTCATTTGGTGAGTTTTGAGTGAAATCCAATCGCTAGAAGTATGGAATACACCAACCATTCCAATTAGGAACGAACTGCCGTTGAACTTGAATTGTCCAATTCCGAACACCAATTGATTTCGGATCGAGCCCCAAACTTGGGCATCATCATAATATGGTGGGTCGAGTCATTTGAAGTGTTTTGAGTGAAATCTAATCCCTAGAAGTATGGAATACACCAACCACTCTAATTAGGAACGAACTGTCGTTGAAATTGAATTGACCAATTTCTCACACCTATTGATTTCGGATCGAGCCCAAAACTTGGGCAACATCATAATATGGTGGGAGGAGTCATTTGGTGAGTTTTGAGTGAAATCCAATCGCTAATTTCGAACACCTATTGAGTTCGTATCGAGCCCAAAACTTGGGGAACTTCATAATATGGTGGGAGGAGTCCTTTGGTGGATTTTGAGTGAAATCCAATCGCTAGAAGTATGGAATACACCAACCACTCCAATTCGGAACGAACTGCCGTTGAACTTGAATTGTCCAATTTCTCACACCTATTGATTTCGGATCTTGCCCAAAACTTGGGCAACAACATAATATGGTGGGAGGAGTCCTTTGGTGAGTTTTGAGTGAAATCCAATCGCTAGAAGTATGGAATACGCCAACCACTCCAATTAGGAACGAACTGCCGTTGCACTAGAATTGTCCAATTTGGAACACCTATTGATTTCGGATCGAGCCCAAAACTTGGGCAACATCATAATTTGGTGGGAGGAGTCATTTGGTGAGTTTTGAGTGAAATCCAAACGCTAGAAGTACGGAATACTCCAACCACTCCAATTAGGAACGAACTGCCGTAGAACTTTAATTGTCCAATTTGGAACACCTATCGATTTCGGATCGAGCCCAAAACTTGGACAACATCATAATATGGTGGGAGGAGTCATTTGGTGAGTTTTGAGTGAAATCCAATAGCTAGAAGTATGGAATACACCAACTACTCCAATTAGGAACGAACTGTCGTTGAAATTCAATTGACCAATTTCTCACACCTATTGATTACGGATCAAGCCCAAAACTTGGGCAACATCATAATATGGTGGGAGGAGTCACTTGGTGAGTTTTGAGTGAAATCCAATCGCTAGAAGTATGGAATACACCAACCACTCCCGTTAGGAACGAACTGTTGTTGAACTCGTATTGTTCAATTTCTCACACCTATTGATTTCGGATCGAACCCCAAACTTGGGCGACATCATAATATGGTGGGAGTTGTCATTTGGTGAGTTTTGAGTGAAATCCAACCGCTAGAAGTACGGAATACACCAACCACTCCAATTAGGAATGAACTGCCGTTGAACTTGAATTGTCCAATTTCTCACACCTATTGATTTCGGATCGAGCCCAAAACTTGATCAACATCATAAAATGGTGGGAGGAGTCATTTGGTGACTTTTGAGTGAAATCCAATCGCTAGAAATCTGGAATACACCAACCACTCCCATTAGGAACGAACTGCCGTTGAACTTGAATTGTCCAATTTGGAACACCTATTGATTTCGGATCGAGCCCCAAACTTGGGCAACATCATAATATGGTGGGAGGAGTCATTTGGTGAGTTTCGTGTGAAATCCAATCGCTAGAAGTATGGAATACACCAACCACCCCAATTTGGTACGAACTGCCGTTGAACTTGAATTGTCCAATTTGGAACACCGATTGGTTTCGGATAGAGCCCCAAACTTGGGCAACATCATAATATGGTGGGAGGAGTCATTTGGTGAATTTTGAGTGAAATCCAATCGCTAGAAGTGTGGAATACACAAACCACTCCAATTAGGAACGAACTGCCGTTGAACTTGAATTGTCCAATTTCTCACACCTATTGATTTCAGATCGAGTCCAAAACTTGGGCAACATCATAATATGGTGGGAGGAGTCATTTGGTGAATTTATAGTGAAATCAAATTGCCAGAAGTATGGAATACACCAACCACCGCAATTTGGAACAAACTGTCGTTGAAATTGAATTTACCAATTTCTCACACCTATTGATTTCGTATCGAGCCCAAAACTTGGGCAACATCATAATATGGTGGGAGGAGTAATTTGGTGAGTTTTGAGTGAAATCAAATTGCCAGAAGTATGGAATACACCAACCACCGCAATTTGGAACAAACTGTCGTTGAAATTGAATTTACCAATTTCTCACACCTATTGATTTCGTATCGAGCCCAAAACTTGGGCAACATCATAATATGGTGGGAGGAGTCATTTGGTGAGTTTTGAGTGAAATCCAATCGCTAGAAGTTTGGAATACACCAACCACTCCAATTAGGAACGAACTGCCGTTGAACTTGAATTGTCCAATTTGGAAAACCTATTGATTTCGGATCGAGCCCAAAACTTGGGCAACATCATAATATGTTGGGAGGAGTCATATGGTGAGTTTTGAGTGAAATCCAATCGCTAGAAGTATGGAATACACCAACCACTCCAATTAGGAACGAACTGCCGTTGAACTTGAATTGTCCAATTTGGAACACCTATTGATTTCGGATCGAGCCCAAAACTTGGGCAACATCATAATATGGTGGGAGGAGTCATTTGGTGAGTTTTGAGTGAAATCCAATCGCTAGAAGTATGGAATACACCAACCACTCCAATTAGGAATGAACTGCCGTTGAACTTGAATTGTCCAATTTCTCACACCTATTGATTTCGGATCGAGCCCAAAACTTGATCAACATCATAATATGGTGGGAGGAGTCATTTGGTGACTTTTGAGTGAAATCCAATCGCTAGAAATGTGGAATACACCAACCACTCCCATTAGGAACGAACAGCCGTTGAACTTGAATTGTCCAATTTGGAACACCGATTGATTTCGGATAGAGCCCCAAACTTGGGCAACATCATAATATGGTGGGAGGAGTCATTTGGTGAATTTTGAGTGAAATCCAATCGCTAGAAGTGTGGAATACACATACCACTCCAATTAGGAACGAACTGCCGTTGAACTTGAATTGTCCAATTTCTCACACCTATTGATTTCAGATCGAGTCCAAAACTTGGGCAACATCATAATATGGTGGGAGGAGTCATTTGGTGAGTTTTGAGTGAAATCAAATTGCCAGAAGTATGGAATACACCAACCACCGCAATTTGGAACAAACTGTCGTTGAAATTGAATTTACCAATTTCTCACACCTATTGATTTCGTATCGAGCCCAAAACTTGGGCAACATCATAATATGGTGGGAGGAGTCATTTGGTGAGTTTTGAGTGAAATCAAATTGCCAGAAGTATGGAATACACCAACCACCGCAATTTGGAACAAACTGTCGTTGAAATTGAATTTACCAATTTTTCACACCTATTGATTTCGTATCGAGCCCAAAACTTGGGCAACATCATAATATGGTGGGAGGAGTCATTTGGTGAGTTTTGAGTGAAATCCAATCGCTAGAAGTTTGGAAGACACCAACCACTCCAATTAGGAACGAACTGCCGTTGAACTTGAATTGTCCAATTTGGAACACCTATTGATTTCGGATCGAGCCCAAAACTTGGGAAACATCATAATATGTTGGGAGGAGTCATATGGTGAGTTTTGATTGAAATCCAATCGCAAGAAGTATGGAATACACCAACCACTCCAATTACGAACGAACTGCCGTTGAACTTGAATTGTCCAATTTGGAACACCTATTGATTTCGGATCGAGCCCAAAACATGGGCAACATCATAATATGGTGGGAGGAGTCATTTGGTGAGTTTTGAGTGAAATCCAATCGCTAGAAGTATGGAATACACCAACCACTCCAATTAGGAACGAACTGCCGTTGAACTTGAATTGTCCAATTTGGAACCCCTTTTGATTACGGATCGAGCCCAAAACTTGGGCAACAACATAATATGGTGGGAGGAGTCATTTGGTGATTTTTGAGTGAAATCCAATCGCTAGAAGTATGGAATACACCAACCACTCCAATTAGGAACGAACTGCCGTTGAACTTGAATTCTCCAATTTCTCACACCTATTGATTTCGGATCGAGCCCAAAACTTGGGCAACATCATAATATGGTGGGAGGAGTCATTTGGTGAGTTTTGAGTGAAATCCAATCGCTAGAAGTGTGGAATACACCAACCACAGCAATTAGGAACGAACTGCCGTTGAACTTGAATTGTCCAATTTGGAACACCTATTGATTTCGGATCGAGCCTAAAACTTGGGCAACATCATAATATGGTGGGAGGAGTCATTTGGTGAGTTTTGAGTGAAAACCAATCCCTAGAAATGTGGAATACACCAACCGCTCCAATTAGGAACGAACTGTCGTTGAACATGAATTGTCCAATTTGTAACACCTATTGATTTCGGATCGAGCCCAAAACTTGGGCAACATCATAATATGGTGGGAGGAGTCATTTGGTGAGTTTTGAGGGAAATCCAATCACTTGAAATATGGATTACTCCAACCACTCCAATTAGGAACGAACTGCCGTTGAACTTGAATTATCCAATTTGGAACACCTATTGATTTCGGGTCGAGCCAAAAACTTGGGCAACATCATAATATGGTGGGAGGAGCCATTCGGTGAGTTTTGAGTGAAATCCAATCGCTAGAAGTGTGGAATACACCAACCACTCCAATTAGGAACGAACTGCCGTTGAACTTGAATTGTCCAATTTGGAACACCTATTGATTTCGGATCGAGGCCAAAACTTGGGCAACGTCATAATATGGTGGGAGTAGTCATTTGGTGAGTTTTGAGTGAAATCTAATCGCTAGAAGTATGGAATACACCAACCACTCCAATTAGGAACGAACTGCCGTTGAACTTGAATTGTCCAATTTGGAACGCCTATTGATTTCGGATCGAGCCCAAAACTTGGGCAAAATCATAATATGGTGGGAGGAGTCATTTGGTGAGTTTTGAGTGAAATCCAATCGCTAGAAGTACAGAATACACCGACCACTCCAATTAGGAACGAACTGCCGTTGAACTTGAATTGTCCAATTTCTCACATCTATTGATTTCGGATCGAGCCCAAAACTTGGGCAACAACATAAAATGGTGGGAGGAGTCATTTGGTGAGTTTTGAGTGAAAACAAATCGCTAGAAATATGGAATACACCAACCACTCCAATAAGGAACGAACTGCCGTTGAACATGAATTGTCCAATTTGGAACCCCTATTGATTTCGGATCGAGCCCAAAACTTGGGCAACATCATAATATCGTGGGAGGAGCCATTTGGTGAGTTTTGAGTGAAATCCAATCGCTAGAAGTATGAATACACCAACCACTCCAATTAGGAACGAAATGCCGTTGAACTTGAATTGTCCAATTTGGAACACCTACTGATTTCGGATTGAGCCAAAAGCTTGGGCAACATCATAATATGGTGGGAGGAGTCATTTTGGTGAGTTTTGAGTGAAATCCAATCGCTAGAAGTGTGGAATACACCAACCACTCCAATTCGGAATGAACTGCCGTTGAACTTGAATTGTCCAATTTCGAACACCTATTGATTTCGGATCGAGCCCAAAACTTGGGCAACACCATAATATGGTGGGAGGAGTCATTTTGGTGAGTTTTGAGTGAAATCCAAACGCTAGAAGTATGGAATACACCAACCACTCCAATTAGGAACGAACAGTCGTTGAACTTGAATTGTCCAATTTGGAACACCTATTGATTTCGGATCGAGCCGAAAACTTGGACAACATCATAATATGGTGGTAGGAGTCATTTGGTGAGTTTTGAGTGAAATCCAATCGCTAGAAGTGTGGAATACACCAACCACTCCAATTAGGAATGAAATGCCGTTGAACTTGAAATGTCCAATTTCTCACACCTATTGATGTCGGATCGAGCCCAAAACTTGGGCAACATCATAATATGGTGGGAGGAGTCATTTGGTGAGTTTTGAGAAAAATCGAATCGCTAGAAGAATGGAATACACCAACCCCTCCAATTAGGAACGAACCGCCGTTGAAATTGAATTGTCCAATTTCTCACACCTATTGATTTCGGATCGAGCCCAAAACTTGGGCAACATCATAATATGGTGGGAGGAGTCATTTGGTGAGTTTTGAGTGAAATCCAATCGCTAGAAGTATGGAATACACCAACCACTCCAATTAGGAACGAACTGCCATTGAACTTGAATTGTCCAATTTGGAACACCTATTGATTTCGGATCGAGCCCAAAACTTGGGCAACATCATTATACGGTGGGAGGAGTCATTTGGTGAGTTTTGAGTGAAATCCAATCGCTAGAAGTATGGAATACACCAACCACCCCAATTAGGAAGGAACTTCCGTTGAACTTGAATTGTCCAATTTCTCACACCTATTGATTTCGGATCAAGCCCAAAACTTGGGCAACATCATAATATGGTGGGAGGAGTCATTTGGTGAGTTCTGAGTGAAATCCAATCGCTAGAAGTGTGGAATACACCAACCACTCCAATTAGGAACGAACTGCCATTGAACTTGAATTGTCCAATTTGGAACACCTATTGATTTCGGATCGAGCCCAAAACTTGGGCAACATCATTATATGGTGGGAGGAGTCATTTGGTGAGTTTTGAGTGAAATCCAATCGCTAGAAGTATGGAATACACCAACCACCCCAATTAGGAAGGAACTTCCGTTGAACTTGAATTGTCCAATTTCTCACACCTATTGATTTCGGATCAAGCCCAAAACTTGGGCAACATCATAATATGGTGGGAGGAGTCATTTGGTGAGTTCTGAGTGAAATCCAATCGCTAGAAGTGTGGAATACACCAACCACTCCAATTAGGAACGAACTGCCGTTGAACTTGAATTGTCCAATTTGGAACGCCTATTGATTTCGGATCGAGCCCAAAACATGGGCAACATCATAATATGGTGGGAGGATTCATTTGGTGAGTTTTGAGTGAAATCCAATCGCTAGAAGTATGGAATACACCAACCACTCCAATTAGGAACGAACTGCCGTTGAACTGGAATTGTCCAATTTGGAACGCCTATTGATTTCGGATCGAGCCCAAAACATGGGCAACATCATAATATGGTGGGAGGAGTCATTTGGAGAGTTTTGAGTGAAATCCAATCGGTAGATGTATGCAATACACCAACCACTCCAATTAGGAACGAACTGCCGTTGAACTTGAATTGTCCAATTTGGAACACCTATTGATTTTAGATCGAGCCGAAAACATGTGCAACATCATAATATGGTGGGAGGAGTCATTTGGTGAGTTTTGAGTGAAATCCAATCGCTAGAAGTATGGAATAGACCAACCACTCCTATTAGGAAAGAACTGCCGTTGAACTTGAATTGTCCAATTTGGAACACCTATTGATTTCGGATCGAGCCCAAAACTTGGGCAACATCATTATATGGTGGGAGGAGTCATTTGGTGAGTTTTGAGTGAAATCAAATTGCCAGAAGTATGGAATACACCAACCACCGCAATTTGGAACAAACTGTCGTTGAAATTGAATTTACCAATTTTTCACACCTATTGATTTCGTATCGAGCCCAAAACTTGGGCAACATCATAATATGGTGGGAGGAGTCATTTGGTGAGTTTTGAGTGAAATCCAATCGCTAGAAGTTTGGAAGACACCAACCACTCCAATTAGGAACGAACTGCCGTTGAACTTGAATTGTCCAATTTGGAACACCTATTGATTTCGGATCGAGCCCAAAACTTGGGAAACATCATAATATGTTGGGAGGAGTCATATGGTGAGTTTTGATTGAAATCCAATCGCAAGAAGTATGGAATACACCAACCACTCCAATTACGAACGAACTGCCGTTGAACTTGAATTGTCCAATTTGGAACACCTATTGATTTCGGATCGAGCCCAAAACATGGGCAACATCATAATATGGTGGGAGGAGTCATTTGGTGAGTTTTGAGTGAAATCCAATCGCTAGAAGTATGGAATACACCAACCACTCCAATTAGGAACGAACTGCCGTTGAACTTGAATTGTCCAATTTGGAACCCCTTTTGATTACGGATCGAGCCCAAAACTTGGGCAACAACATAATATGGTGGGAGGAGTCATTTGGTGATTTTTGAGTGAAATCCAATCGCTAGAAGTATGGAATACACCAACCACTCCAATTAGGAACGAACTGCCGTTGAACTTGAATTCTCCAATTTCTCACACCTATTGATTTCGGATCGAGCCCAAAACTTGGGCAACATCATAATATGGTGGGAGGAGTCATTTGGTGAGTTTTGAGTGAAATCCAATCGCTAGAAGTGTGGAATACACCAACCACTCCAATTAGGAACGAACTGCCATTGAACTTGAATTGTCCAATTTGGAACACCTATTGATTTCGGATCGAGCCTAAAACTTGGGCAACATCATAATATGGTGGGAGGAGTCATTTGGTGAGTTTTGAGTGAAAACCAATCCCTAGAAATGTGGAATACACCAACCGCTCCAATTAGGAACGAACTGTCGTTGAACATGAATTGTCCAATTTGTAACACCTATTGATTTCGGATCGAGCCCAAAACTTGGGCAACATCATAATATGGTGGTAGGAGTCATTTGGTTAGTTTTGAGTGAAATCCAATCGCTAGAAGTATGGAATACACCAACCACTCCAATTAGGAACGAACTGCCGTTGAACTTGAATTGTCCAATTTCTCACACCTATTGATTTCGGATCGAGCCCAAAACTTGGGCAACATCATATTATGGTGGGAGGAGTCATTTGGTGAGTTTTGAGTGAAATCCAATCGCTAGAAGTATGGAATACACCAACCACTCCAATTAGGAACGAACTGCCGTTGAACTTGGATTGTCTAATTTGGAACTCCTATTGATTTCGGATCGGGCCCAAAACTTGGGCAACAACATAATATGGTGGGAGGAGTCATTTGGTGAGTTTTGAGTGAAATCCAATTGCTAGAAGTATGAATACACCAACCACTCCAATTAGGAACGAAATGCCGTTGAACTTGAATTGTCCAATTTGGAACACCTACTGATTTCGGATTGAGCCAAAAGCTTGGGCAACATCATAATATGGTGGGAGGAGTCATTTTGGTGAGTTTTGAGTGAAATCCAATCGCTAGAAGTGTGGAATACACCAACCACTCCAATTAGGAATGAACTGCCGTTGAACTTGAATTGTCCAATTTCGAACACCAATTGATTTCGGATCGAGCCCAAAACTTGGGCAACACCATAATACGGTGGGAGGAGTCATTTTGGTGAGTTTTGAGTGAAATCCAATCGCTAGAAGTATGGAATACACCAACCACTCCAATCAGGAACGAACAGTCGTTGAACTTGAATTGTCCAATTTGGAACACCTATTGATTTCGTATCGAACCCCAAACTTGTGCAACATCGTAATACGGTGGGAGGAGTCATTTGGTGAGTTTTGAGTGAAATCCAATCGCTAGAAGTGTGGAATACACCAACCACTCCAATTAGGAACGAACTGCCGTTGACCTTGAATTGTCCAATTTGGAACACCTATTGATTTCGGATCGAGCCCCAAACTTGGGCAACATCATAATATGGTGGGAGGAGTCATTTGGTGAGTTTTGAGTGAAATCCAATCGCTAGAAGTATGGAATACACCAACCACCCCAATTAGGAACGAACTGCCGTTGAACTTGAATTGTCCAATTTGTCACACCTATTGATTTCGGATCGAGCCCAAAACTTGGGCAACACCATATGGTCGGAGGAGTCATTTGGTGAGTTTTGAGTGAAATCCAATCGCTAGAAGTATGGAATACACCAACCACTCCAATTAGGAATGAACTGCCGTTGGACTTGAATTGTCCAATTTCGAACACCTATTGATTTCGGATCGAGCCCAAAACTTGGGCAACACCATAATATGGTGGGAGGAGTCATTTTGGTGAGTCTTGAGTGAAATCCAATCGCTAGAAGTATGGAATACACCAACCACTCCAATTATGAACGAACAGTCGTTGAACTTGAATTGTCCAATTTGGAACACCTATTGATTTCTGATCGAGCCCAAAACTTGGGCAACAATAAAATATGGTGGGAGGAGTCCTTTGGTGAGTTTTGAGTGAAATCCAATCGCTAGAAGTATGGAATACACCAACCACTCCAATTAGGAACGAACTGCCGTTGAACTTGAATTGTCCAATTTGGAACACCTATTGATTTCGGATCGAGCCCAAAACTTGGGCATCATCGTAATATGGTGGGAGGTGTCATTTGGAGTGTTTTGAGTGAAATCCAATCGCTGGACGTATGGAATACACCAACCACTCCAATTAGGAACGAACTGTCGTTGAACTTGAATTGTCCAATTTGGAACACCTATTGATTTCGGATTGAGCCCAAAACTTGGGCCACATCATAATATGGTGGGAGGTGTCATTTGGTTAGTTTTGAGTGAAATCCAATCGCTAGAAGTATGAAATACACCAACCACTCCAATTTGGAACGAACTGCCGTTGAACTTGAATTGTCCAATTTCGGTCACCTATTGATTTCGGATCGAGCCCAAAACTTGGGCAACATGATAATCTGGTGGAAGGAATCATTTGGTGAGTTTTGAGTGAAATCCAATTGCTAGAAGTATGGAATACACCAAGCACTCAAATTAGGAACGAACTGCTGTTGAACTTGAATTGTCCAATTTCTCACACCTATTGATTTCGGATCGAGCCCCAAACTTGGGCAACATCATAATATGGTGAGAGGAGTCATTTGGTGAGTTTTGAGTGAAATCCAATCCCTAGAAGTATGTAATACACCAACCACTCCAATTAGGAACGAAATGCCGTTGAACTTGAATTGTCCAATTTGGAACACCTATTGATTTCGGATCGAGCCCAAAACTTGGGCAACAACAAAATATGGTGGAAGGAGTCATTTGGCGAGTTTTGAGTGAAATCCAATCGCTAGAAGTATGGAATACACCAACCACTCCAATTTGGAACGAACTGCCGTTGAAAATGAATTGACCAATTTCTCACACCTATTGATTTCGGATCGAGCCCCAAACTTGGGCAACATCATAATATGGTGGGAGGAGTCATTTGGTGAGTTTTGAGTAAAATGCAATCGCCAGAAGTATGGAATACACCAACCACTCCAATTAGGAACGAACGGCCGTTGAACTTGAATTGTCCAATTTGGAACACCTATTGATTTCGGATTGCGCCCAAAACTTGGGAAACATCATAATATGGTGGGAGAAGTCATTGAGTGAGTTTTGAGTGAAATCCAATCGCTAGAAGTACGGAATACACCAACCACTCCAGTTAGGAAATAACTGCCGTTGAACTTGAATTGTCCAATTTGGAACACCTATTGATTTCGGATCGAGCCCAAAACTTGGGCAACATCATAATATGGTTGGAGGAGTCATTTGGTGAGTTTTGAGTGAAATCCAATCGCTAGAAGTATGGAATACACCAACGACTCCAATTAGGAACGAACTGCCGTTGAACTTGAATTGTCCAATTTGGAACACCTATTGATTTCGGATCGAGCCCAAAACTTGGGCAACATCATAATATGGTGGGAAGAGTCATTTGGTGGGTTTTGAGTGAAATCCAATCGCTAGAAGTGTGGAATACAACAACCAGTCCAATTAGGAACGAACTGCCGTTGAACTTGAATTGTCCAATTTCTCACACCTATTGATTTCGGATTGAGCCCCAAACTTGGGCAACATCATAATATGGTGGGAAGAGTCATTTGGTGAGTTTTGAGTGAAATCCAATCGCTAGAAGTATGGAATACAATAACCACTCCAATTAGGAACGAACTGCCATTGAACTTGGATTGTCCAATTTGGAACATCTATTGATTTCGGATCGAGCCCAAAAGTTGGGCAACAACAAAATATGGTGGGAGGAGTCATTTGGTGAGTTTTGAGTGAAATCCAATCGCTAGAAGTATGGAATACACCAACCACTCCAATTAGGAACGAACAGCCGTTGAACTTGAATTGTCCAATTTGGAACACCAATTGAATTCGGATCGAGCCCAAAACTTGGGCAACAACAAAATATGGTGGGAGCAGTCATTTGGTGAGTTTTGAGTGAAATCCAATCGCTAGAAGTGTGGAATACACCAACCAGTCAAATTAGGAACGAACTGCCGTTGAACTTGAATTGTCCAATTTCTCACACCTATTGATTTCGGATTGAGCCCCAAACTTGGGCAACATCATAATATGGTGGGAAGAGTCATTTGGTGAGTTTTGAGTGAAATCCAATCGCTAGAAGTGTGGAATACAATAACCACTCCAATTGGGAACGAACTGCCATTGAACTTGAATTGTCCAAATTGGAACACCTATTGATTTCGGATCGAGCCCAAAAGTTGGGCAACAACAAAATATGGTGGGAGGAGTCATTTGGTGAGTTTTGAGTGAAATCCAATCGCTAGAAGTATGGAATACACCAACGACTCCAGTTAGGAAATAACTGCCGTTGAACTTGAAATGTCCAATTTGGAACACCTATTACTTTCGGATCGAGCCCAAAACTTGGGCAACATGATAATATGGTTGGAGGAGTCATTTGGTGAGTTTTGAGTGAAATCCAATCGCTAGAAGTATGGAATACACCAACCACTCCAATTACGAACGAACTGCCGTTGAACTTGAATTGTCCAATTTGGAACACCTATTGATTTCGGATCGAGCCCAAAACTTGGGCAACATCATAATATGGTGGGAGGAGTCATTTGGTTAGTTTTGAGTGAAATCCAATCGCTAGAAGTATCGAATACACCAACCACTCCAATTGGGAACGAACTGCCGTTGAACTTGAATTGTCCAATTTCTCACACCTATTGATTTCGGATCGAGCCCCAAACTTGGGCAACATCATAATATGGTGGGAAGAGTCATTTGGTGAGTTTTCAGTGAAATCCAATCGCTAGAAGTATGGAATACACCAACCACTCCAATTAGGAACGAAGTGCCGTTGAACTTGAATTGTCCAATTTGGAACACCTATTAATTTCAGATCGACCCCAAAACTTGTGCAACAATAAAATATGGTGGGAGGAGTCATTTGGTGAGTTTTGAGTGAAATCCAATCGCTAGAAGTATGGAATACACCAACCACTCCAATTAGGAACGAACTGCCGTTGAACTTGAATTGTCCAATTTGGAACACCTATTGATTTCAGATCTAGCCCAAAACTTGGGCATCATCATAATATGGTGGGAGGAGTCATTTGGAGAGTTTTGAGTGAAATCCAATCGCTGGACGTATGGAATACGCCAACCACTCCAATTAGGAACGAACTGTCGTTGAACTTGAATTGTCCAATTTGGAACACCTATTGATTTCGGATCGAGCCCAAAACTTGGGCCACATCATAATATGGTGGGAGGAGTCATTTGGTGAGTTTTGAGTGAAATCTAATCGCCAGAAGTATGGAATACAACAACCACTCCAATTAGGAACGACATGCCATTGAACTTGAATTGTCCAATTTCTCACACCTATTGATTTCGGATCGAGCCCAAAACATGGGCAACATCATAATATGGTGGTAGGACTCATTTGGTGAGTTTTGAGTGAAATCCAATCGCTAGAAGTATGGAATACACCAACCACTCCAATTAGGAACGAACTGCCGTTGAACTTGAATTGTCCAATTTGGAACACCTATTGATTTCAGATCTAGCCCAAAACTTGGGCATCATCATAATATGGTGGGAGGAGTCATTTGGAGAGTTTTGAGTGAAATCCAATCGCTGGACGTATGGAATACGCCAACCACTCCAATTAGGAACGAACTGTCGTTGAACTTGAATTGTCCAATTTGGAACACCTATTGATTTCGGATCGAGCCCAAAACTTGGGCCACATCATAATATGGTGGGAGGAGTCATTTGGTGAGTTTTGAGTGAAATCTAATCGCCAGAAGTATGGAATACAACAACCACTCCAATTAGGAACGACATTCCATTGAACTTGAATTGTCCAATTTCTCACACCTATTGATTTCGGATCGAGCCCAAAACATGGGCAACATCATAATATGGTGGTAGGACTCATTTGGTGAGTTTTGAGTGAAATCCAATCGCTAGAAGTATGGAATACACCAACCACTCCAATTAGGAACGAAGTGCCGTTGAACTTGAATTGTCCAATTTGGAACACCTATTGATTTCGGATCGAGCCCCAAACTTGGGCAACATCATAATATGGTGGGAGGAGTCATTTGGTGAGTTTTGAGTGAAATCCAATCGCTAGAAGTATGGAATACACCAACCACCCCAATTAGGAACGAACTGCCGATGAACTTGAATTGTCCAATTTGTCACACCTATTGATTTCGGATCGAGCCCAAAACTTGGGCAACACCATATGGTGGGAGGAGTCATTTGGTGAGTTTTGAGTGAAATCTAATCGCTGGAAGTATGGAATACACCAACCACTCCAATTAGGAACGAACTGCCGTTGAACTTGAATTGTCCAATTTGGAACACCTATTCATTTCGGATCGAGCCCCAAACTTGGGCAACATCATAATATGGTGGGAAGAGTCATTTGGTGAGTTTTTTGTGAAATCCAATCGCTAGAAGTATGGAATACACCAACCACTCCAATTAGGAACGAACTGCCGTTGAACTTGAATTGTCCAATTTGGAACACCTGTTAATTTCAGATCGAGCCCAAAACTTGGGCAACAATAAAATATGGTGGGAGGAGTCCTTTGGTGAGTTTTGAGTGAAATCCAATCGCTAGAAGTATGGAATACACCAACCACTCCAATTAGGAACGAACTGCCGTTGAACTTGAATTGTCCAATTTGGAACACCTATTGATTTCGGATCGAGCCCAAAACTTGGGCATCATCGTAATATGGTGGGAGGAGTCATTTGGAGAGTTTTGAGTGAAATCCATTCGCTGGACGTATGGAATACACCAACCACTCCAATTAGGAACGAACTATCGTTGAACTTGAATTGTCCAATTTAGAACACCTATTGATTTCGGATCGAGCCCAAAACTTGGGCCACATCATAATATGGTGGGAGGAGTCTTTTGGTTAGTTTTGTGTGAAATCCAATCGCTAGAAGTATGAAATACACCAACCACTCCAATTTGGAACGAACTGCCGTTAAACTTGAATTGTCCAATTTCTGTCACATATTGATTTCGGATCGAGCCCAAAACTTGGGCAACATGATAATCTGGTGGAAGGAGTCATTTGGTGAGTTTTGAGTGAAATCCAATTGCTAGAAGTATGGAATACACCAAGCACTCAAATTAGGAACGAACTGCTGTTGAACTTGAATTGTCCAATTTCTCACACCTATTGATTTCGGATCGAGCCCCAAACTTGGGCAACATCATAATATGGTGAGAGGAGTCATTTGGTGAGTTTTGAGTGAAATCCAATCGCTAGAAGTATGTAATACACCAACCACTCCAAGTAGGAACGAAATGCCGTTGAACTTGAATTGTCCAATTTGGAACACCTATTGATTTCGGATCGAGCCCAAAACTTGGGCAACAACAAAATATGGTGGGAGGAGTCATTTGGCGAGTTTTGAGTGAAATCCAATCGCTAGAACTATGGAATACACCAACCACTCCAATTTGGAACGAACTGCCGTTGAAAATGAATTGACCAATTTCTCACACCTATTGATTTCGGATCGAGCCCCAAACTTGGGCAACATCATAATATGGTGGGAGGAGTCATTTGGTGAGTTTTGAGTAAAATCCAATCGCCAGAAGTATGGAATACACCAACCACTCCAATTAGGAACGAACGGCCGTTGAACTTGAATTGTCCAATTTGGAACACCGATTGATTTCGGATTGCGCCCAAACCTTGGGCAACATCATAATATGGTGGGAGAAGTCATTGAGTGAGTTTTGAGTGAAATCCAATCGCTAGAAGTACGGAATACACCAACCACTCCAGTTAGGAAATAACTGCCGTTGAACTTGAATTGTCCAATTTGGAACAACTATTGATTTCGGATCGAGCCCAAAACTTGGGCAACATCATAATATGGTTGGAGGAGTCATTTGGTGAGTTTTGAGTGAAATCCAATCGCTAGAAGTGTGGAATACAACAACCAGTCCAATTAGGAACGAACTGCCGTTGAACTTGAATTGTCCAATTTCTCACAACTATTGATTTCGGATTGAGCCCCAAACTTGGGCAACATCATAATATGGTGGGAAGAGTCATTTGGTGAGTTTTGAGTGAAATCCAATCGCTAGAAGTATGGAATACAATAACCACTCCAATTAGGAACGAACTGCCATTGAACTTGAATTGTCCAATTTGGAACACCTATTGATTTCGGATCGAGCCCAAAAGTTGGGCAACAACAAAATATGGTGGGAGGAGTCATTTGGTGAGTTTTGAGTGAAATCCAATCGCTAGAAGTATGGAATACACCAACCACTCCAATTAGGAACGAACAGCCGTTGAACTTGAATTGTCCAATTTGGAACACCTATTGAATTCGGATCGAGCCCAAAACTTGGGCAACAACAAAATATGGTGGGAGGAGTCATTTGGTGAGTCTTGGGTGAAATCCAATCGCTAGAAGTATGGAATACACCAACCACTCCAATTAGGAACGAACAGATGTTGAACATGAATTGTCCAATTTGGAACACCTATTGATTTCGGATTGCGCCCAAAACTTGGGCAACATCATAATATGGTGGGAGAAGTCATTTAGTGAGTTTTGAGTGAAATCCAATCGCTAGAAGTATGGAATACACCAACCACTCCAGTTAGGAAATAACTGCCGTTGAACTTGAATTGTCCAATTTGGAACACCTATTGATTTCGGATCGAGCCCAAAACTTGGGCAACATCATAATATGGTTGGAGGAGTCATTTGGTGAGTTTTGAGTGAAATCCAATCGCTAGAAGTATGGAATACACCAACCACTCCAATTACGAACGAACTGTCGTTGAACTTGAATTGTCCAATTTGGAACACCTATTGATTTCGGATCGAGCCCAAAACTTGGGCAACATCATAATATGGTGGGAGGAGTCATTTGGTTAGTTTTGAGTGAAATCCAATCGCTAGAAGTATCGAATACACCAACCACTCCAATTGGGAACGAACTGCCGCTGAACTTGAATTGTCCAATTTCTCACACCTATTGATTTCGGATCGAGCCCCAAACTTGGGCAACATCATAATATGGTGGGAAGAGTCATTTGGTGAGTTTTGAGTGAAATCCAATCGCTAGAAGTATGGAATACACCAACCACTCCAATTAGGAACGAAGTGCCGTTGAACTTGAATTGTCCAATTTGGAACACCTATTAATTTCAGATCGAGCCCAAAACTTGGGCAACAATAAAATATGGTGGGAGGAGTCATTTGGTGAGTTTTGAGTGAAATCCAATAGCTAGAAGTATGGAATACACCAACCACTCCAATTAGGAACGAACTGTCGTTGAACTTGAATTGTCCAATTTGGAACACCTATTGATTTCGGATCGAGCCCAAAACTTGGGCCACATCATAATATGGTGGGAGGAGACATTTGGTGAGTTTTGAGTGAAATCCAATCGCTAGAAGTATGGAATACACCAACCACTCCACTTAGGAACGAACTGCCGTTGAACTTGAATTGTCCAATTTCTTTCACCTATTGATTTCGGATCGAGCCCAAAGCTTGGGCAACATCATAATGTGGTGGGAGGAGTCATTTGGTTAGTTTTGAGTGAAATCCAATCGCTAGAAGTATGGAATACACCAACCACTCCAATGAGGAACGAGCTGCCGTTGAACTTGAATTGTCCAACTTGGAACACCTATTGATTTCGGACGGAGCCCAAAACTTGGGCAACATCATAACATGGTGGGAGGAGTCATTTGGTGAGTTTTGAGTGAAATCCAATCGCTAGAAGTATGGAATACACCAACCACTCCAATGAGCAACGAACTGCCGTTGAACTTGAATTGTCCAACTTGGAACACCTATTGATTTCGGATGGAGCCCAAAACTTGGGCAACATCATAATATGGTGGGAGGAGTCATTTGGTGAGTTTTGAGTGAAATCCAATCGCTAGAAGTATGGAATACACCAACCACTCCAATTAGAAACGAACTTTCGTTGAAATTGAATTGACCAATTTCTCACACCTATTGATTTCGGATCGAGCCGAAAACTTGGGCAACAGCATAATATGGTGGGAAGAGTGATTTGGTGAGTTTTGAGTGAAATCCAATCTTTAGAAGTATGGAATACACCAACCACTCCAGTTAGGAACGAACTGCCGTTGAACTTGAATTGTCCAATTTGGAACACCTATTGATTTCTGATCGAGCCCAAAACTTGGGCAACATCAAAATATGGTGGGGGGAATCATTTGGTGAGTTTTGAGTGAAATCCAATCGCTAGAAGTATGGAATACACCAACCACTCCAATTAGGAACGAACTGCCGTTGAACTTGAATTGTCCAATTTCTCACACCTATTGATTTCGGATCGAGCCCAAAACTTAGGCCACATCATAATATGGTGGGAGGAGTCATTTGGTGAGTTTTGAGTGAAATCCAATCGCTAGAAGTATGGAATACACCAACCACTCCAATGAGGAACGAACTGCCGTTGAACTTGAATTGTCCAACTTGGAACACCTATTGATTTCGGATGGAGCCCAAAACTTGGGCAACATCATAATATGGTGGGAGGAGTCATTTGGTGAGTTTTGAGTGAAATCCAATCGCTAGAAGTATGGAATACACCAACCACTCCAATTAGAAACGAACTTTCGTTGAAATTGAATTGACCAATTTCTCACACCTATTGATTTCGAATCGAGCCGAAAACTTGGGCAACATCATAATATGGTGGGAAGAGTGATTTGGTGAGTTTTGAGTGAAATCCAATCTTTAGAAGTATGGAATACACCAACCACTCCAGTTAGGAACGAACTGCCGTTGAACTTGAATTGTCCAATTTGGAACACCTACTGATTTCTGATCGAGCCCAAAACTTGGGCAACATCAAAATATGGTGGGGGGAATCATTTGGTGAGTTTTGAGTGAAATCCAATCGCTAGAAGTATGGAATACACCAACCACTCCAATTAGGAACGAACTGCCGTTGAACTTGAATTGTCCAATTTGGAACACCTATTGATTTCGGATCGAGCCCAAAACTTGGGCAACATCATAATATGGTGGGAGGAGTCATTTGGTGAGTTTTGAGTGAAATCCAATCTTTAGAAGTATGGAATACACCAACCACTCCAGTTAGGAACGAACTGCCGTTGAACTTGAATTGTCCAATTTGGAACACCTATTGATTTCGGATCGAGCCCAAAACATGGGCAACATCATAATATGGGGGGAGGAGTCATTTGGTGAGTTTTGAGTGAAATCCAATCGCTAGAAGTATGGAATACACCAACCACTCCAATTAGGAACGAACTGCCGTTGAACTTGAATTGTCCAATTTCTCACACCTATTGATTTCGGATCGAGCCCAAAATTTGGGCAAGATCATAATATGGTGGGAGGAGTCATTTGGTGAGTTTTGAGTGAAATCCAATCGCCAGAAGTATGGAATACACCAACCACTCCAATTAGGAACGAACTGCCGTTGAACTTGAATTGTCCAATTTCTCACACCTATTGATTTCCGATCGAGCCCAAAACTTGGGAAACATCATAATATGGTGGGAGGAGTCATTTGGTGAGTTCTGAGTGAAATCCAATCGCTAGAAGTATGGAATACAACAACTACTCCGATTAGGAACGAACTGTCGTTGAAATTGAATTGACCAATTTCTCACAGCTATTGATTTCGGATCGAGCCCCAAACTTGGGCAACATCATAATATGGTGGGAGGAGTCATTTGGTGAGTTTTGAGTGAAGTCCAATCGCTTGAAGTATGGAATACACCAACTACACCGATTAGGAACGAACTTCCGTTGAACTTCAACTGTCCAATTTCTCACACCCATTGATTTCGGATCGAGTCCAAAACTTGGGCAACATCATAATATGGTGGGAGGAGTCATTTGGTGAGTTTTGAGTGAAATCCAATCGCTAGAAGTATGGAATACACCAAGCACTCCAATTAGGAACGAACTGCCGTTGAACTTGAATTGTCCAATTTGGAACACCTATTGATTTCGGATCGAGCCCAAAACTTGGGCAACATCATAATATGGTGGGAGGAGTCATTTGGTGAGTTTTGAGTGAAATCCAATCGCTAGAAGTATGGAATACACCAAGCACTCCAATTAGGAACGAACTGCCGTTGAACTTGAATTGTCCAATTTGGAACACCTATTGATTTCGTATCGAGTCCAAAACTTGGGCAACATCATAATTTGGCGGGAGGAGTCATTTGGTGTGTTCTGAGTGAAATCCAATCGCTAGAAGTAAGGAATACACCAAGCACTCCAATTGGGAACGAACTGCCGTTGAACTTGAATTATACAATTTCTCACACCTATTGATTTCGGATCGAGCCCAAAACTTGGGCAACAACATAATATGGTGGGAGGAGTCATTTGGTGAGTTTTGAGTGGAATCCAATCGCTAGAAGTAGGGAATACACCAACCTCTCCAATTAGGAACAAACCGCCGTTGAAATTGAATTGTCCAATTTCTCACACCTATTGATTTCGGATCGAGCCCAAAACTTGGGCAACATTATAATATGTTGGGAGGAGTCCTTTGGTGAGTTTTGAGGGAAATCCAATCGCTAGAAGTATGGAATACACCAACCACTCCAATTAGGAACGAACTGCCGTTGAACTTGAATTGTCCAATTTCCACCACCTATTGATTTCGGATCGAACCCCAAACTTGGGCAACATCTTAATATAGTGGGAGGAGTCATTTGGTGAGTTTTGAGTGAAATCCAATCGCTAGAAGTATGGAATACACCAACCACTCCAATTAGGAACGAACTGCCGTTGAAATTGAATTGTCCAATTTCTAACACCTATTGATTTCGGATCGAGCCCAAAACTTGGTCAAGATCATAATATGGTGGGAGGAGTCATTTGGTGAGTTTTGAGTGAAATCCAATCGCTAGAAGTATGGAATACACCAACCACTCCAATTAGGAACGAACTGCCGTTGAACTTGAATTGTCCAATTTCCCGCTCCTATTGATTTCGGATCGAACCCCAAACTTGGGGAACACCATAATATGGTGGGAGGAGTCCTTTGGTGAGTTTTGAGTGAAATCCAATGGCTAGAAGTATGGAATACACCAACCACTCCAATTAGGAACGAACTGCCGTTGAACTTGAATTGTCCAATTTCCACCACCTATTGATTTCGGATCGAACCCCAAACTTGGGCAACATCTTAATATGGTGGGAGGAGTCATTTGGTGAGTTTTGAGTGAAATCCAATCGCTAGAACTATGGAATACACCAACCACTCCAATTAGGAACGAACTGCCGTTGAACTTGAATTGTCCAATTTCTGACACCTATTAATTTCGGATCGAGCCCAAAACTTGGGCAAGATCATAATATGGTGGGAGGAGTCATTTGGTGAGTTTTGAGTGAAATCCAATCGCTAGAAGTATGGAATACGCCAACCACTCCAATTAGGAACGAACTGCCGTTGAACCTGAATTGTCCAATTTGGAACACCTATTGATTTCGGATCGAGCCCAAAACTTGGGCAAGATCATAATATGGTGGGAGGAGTCATTTGGTTAGTTTTGAGTGAAATCCAATCGCTAGAAGTTTGGAATACACCAACCACTCCAATTAGGAACGAACTGCCATTGAACTTGAATTGTCCAATTTCTCACACCTATTGATTTCGGATCGAGCCCAAAACTTGGGCAACATCATAATATGGTGGGAGGAGTCATTTGGTGAGTTTTGTGTGAAATCCAATCGCCAGAAGTATGGAATACACCAACCACTCCAATTAGGAATGAACTGCCGTTGAACTTGGATTTCATTATCATGTACACACCTCCTAATGATTTGATCAGGGCAGTATTTAAACAGATAGGGGTCATCCCAAAAGAAATTTTTAACCTCTGTAAGAAATTTCCTCTTGTCTTGAGCAGTCCAATCAGATGGAATTTTACCTGTAGCAAGAAAATTAACAATGTTAGCAAACCACGGTAATTCCGAAATAGTAAATAATTGCTCATCTGGAAAAGAATCATTAATTGGCAATGTTTCAATGGAATCCTCAAAACTCAATCTAGACAAATGATCAGCCACTACATTTTCTACTCCCTTTTTGTCTTTGATTGTGATGTCAAATTCTTGAAGTAGTAGGATCCACCTAATCAGTCGAGCTTTAGCATCTTTCTTTTCAAAAAGGTATTTTAAAGCTGCATGGTCAGTGAAAATAACAATAGGTGATCCAACTATATAAGAACGAAACTTATCCAAAGCAAATACCACAGCAAGGAGTTCTTTTTCAGTTGTAGAATAATTCATCTGAGCACTGTTCAAGGTTCTGCTTGCATAATGGATGACATGTGGCTTCTTATCCTTTCTTTGCCCCAAAACAGCTCCAACCGCAAAATCACTGGCATCACACATAATTTCAAAAGGTAAAGTCCAGTTAGGTGGTTGCATAATTGGAGCAGATGTGAGCATTTCAATTAATTTCTCAAAAGCCTTTTGACATGAATCAGACCACTCAAATATACTGTCTTTTAATAGGAGATTACACAAAGGTCTAGATATTGCACTAAAATTCTGAATAAATCTCCTATAAAAACCAGCATGACCTAAAAATGATCTGACATCTTTAACAGTTTTTGGAATTGGCAATTTTGAAATTAATTCAATTTTAGCTTTATCCACTTCAATTCCTTTAGATGAAACAATATGACCAAGAACAATTCCAGAAGAAACCATAAAATGACATTTCTCCCAATTTAAAACAAAGTTTTTCTCTTGGCATCAAACCAACACTTTTTCCAAATTTCTCAAGCAATTATCAAAAGAATCACCAAAAACAGATATATCATCCATGAAAACTTCAAGAAATTGCTCAACCATATCACTGAAAATACTGATCATGCATCTTTGAAAAGTAGCAGGAGCATTACATAATCCAAAAGGCATTCTACGAAAAGCAAAAGTACCAAAAGGACATGTAAAAGTAGTTTTTTCTTGATCTTCAATGGCAATTTCAATTTGATAATAACCTGAGTATCCATCTAAGAAGCAATAAAATTCATGACCGGCTACCCTTTCTAAGATTTGATCAATAAAAGGTAAAGGGAAATGGTCTTTTCTAGTTGCAGAATTTAGCTTTCTATAATCAATGCACATGCGCCAACTTGAAACAACTCTAGTAGGTATCAATTCATTTTTATCATTTTCATGGTCAGTGAAAATCAACCTGCAAGTAATTAAACAACGAATTAAGATAAGCAATTTCTGGATCTTCAAGTAATTCAGATTCTTTAGAATTCAATAAAAGATCATCTAAAGGTTCAGAAATACTGGTCTTCTCAAATTGATCCTGCACAAGAGCTTCAATCAAGTTCACCACTGCACATTCATCATCTTCATAAGGTCGCCTGAAAACATTAAAAATGTTAATTTCCAATGTCATGTTACCAAAACTGAGTTTCATTACCCCACTTCTGCAACTAATGTGTGCGTCACATGTAGCAAGAAATGGACGTCCTAAAATGACAGGAATTTCATTTTCAGAATGTAAAACAGGTTGTGTATCCAAAACAACAAAGTCAACAGGGTAGTAAAATTTGTCCACTTGGACCAATACATCCTCAATTACCCCTCTCGGCACTCGTACAGAACGATCAGCAAGTTGCAACTTCATTGTTGTGGGCTTCAATTCACCAAGACCTAACTGCAAATATACTGAATATGGCAATAAATTTACACTAGCCCCCAAATCAAGCAAAGCACAATTGATGTAATTTTTTCCAATTACACATGAAAGAGTAGGACTTCCTGGATCTTTGTATTTAGGAGGGACCTTATGTTGCAACAATGCACTCACATGTTCAGTCAAAAATGCAGTTTTCTTCACCTGATGCTTTCTTTTAAAAGTGCACAGATCTTTTAAAAATTTAGCATAAGAAGGGATCTGTTTAATAGCATCTAACAAAGGAATATTAACTTTGACTTCTTTAAAAACATCCAAAATTTCAGAATTTTGATTCAATTTCTTTGGAGGATTTAAAGCTTGAGGAAAAGGAGCAGGAAAATGATATTCATTTGATTCACTCAATTTGGACTTGTTTAGTTCATCATTATTCTTAGATTTTTCAACTTCCTTTGGTGAAGGTGTGTTATCAATTATTTTACCACTTCTAAGAGCAATGACAGACTTAGCATGTTCAATTGAGGTTTCACACGAATTAACATTCTTTGGATTTGGTTGAGTTTGAGAAGGAAATTTTCCTTTTTCATTTATTGCAAAAGAATTTGTCAATTTAGAAATTTGGCTTTTAATTTCTTTATTTTCTTCAACCATTTGACCAAACAAGGTATCATACCTTTGATTTTGCTTCTGTTGTTCCTGCATAAATGCTTGAAGAGTATCGCTCAAAGAGGGTCTGGCATTAAATGCGTTAGTTGTAGGAAATTGATGATTGAAAGAATTTCTATCACTTACCTGAGGTTGTGAATTATTGCTCCAACGAAAGTTTGGATGATTCCTTGTTGCTGGATTGTAAGTGTTGGAAAAAGGAGAATATTGTTGTTTGAAGTTTCCAACAGCAGCACAACGCTCCTCATAAGCTCCTTTCATTTCCTGAAAAATTGGGCAATTTTTAACAGTATGACCAATCTCATAACAAGAATCACATACTTGATTAACATCAGCTTGAAAAACAGGTTGAGGCAAATTTGATTTTTCCGTTTTCAAAGCAGCTATCTCTTTAGTCAAAACCTCAAATTTTAATTTCCAATCATCTTCTTCTTTTAATTGATAAATTCCTTTATTAGTAGAAGATGTGGCAATTCTTGAACGATCAGTGGTCTCAACTGGACTGGGGACAGTCCATTGATGAGCTTTTTCAGCAATTTCATCCAAAAATTCTAGGGCATCATCAGGGTCTTTTTGCATAAAATTTCCATTACACATTGACTCAACAAATTGGCGATCACGGGGGAGAAGTCCCTCATAGATATAACTAGCAAGACGCCAGTTTTCAAAGCCATGGTGTGGACACAAATTCAAAAGCTCTTTAAATTTTTCCCAAGTTTGATACAAAGTTTCATTTTCCTTTTGAGAGAAATTTGAGATTCTTTTCTTAAGACCAATCGTCTTGTGATTAGGAAAATACTTGTTGAAAAATGCTTGAGTCATTTCCCCCCAAGAACCTATGGATCTAGCCCTTAATGAATACAACCAACCTTTGGCTTTTTCTTTTAAGGAAAAAGGAAAAAAGTTCAACCTTATGAAATTAATCCTATCAAGTTGAACATTGTAAAAAGTGCCAATAGCCTCTTCAAATTCCCTAACATGCACATAAGGGTTTTCACTTTCCATGCCATGAAAAATAGGTAGCAGTTGAATCATTCCAGGTTTGAAATCATAATTTGGCATGTTAGGTGGAAACATGATGCATGAAGGATTTGGTGCACGAGTGGGATGCAAAAATGTCTCTAAAGTTCTAGGTGCAACTACTTCTTCTCTTATGGGAATTTCATTATTCTCAATCTGAGCATTAACCTCTTGTTCATTATTCGCAATTTCTTGTTCATCATTCACAATTGCTGCCATGCTTTCAGATTTATTGGATATTTCAGTTGAAGAAGTTGAAGCAGAATGTTCTAAATTAACACTTTCAGACTTTTTGACAAACCTTCCTAGATGATCTCTAGGTCGCATAAAGTAAATAAATAAATAAACAAAAAAAAAATAAAACAAAAACAAAAAACAAAAAAAAAATATTAACAATAGGATGAAAGTTGGAAAGAGTGTACCATATGTGAAGAATTTCACATAACCAGCAAACCTCTGACCAAGGGGATCTCTGTACTCTTTGACCAGCCGCTCCCCGGCAACGGCGCCAATTTGTTCGCACCACTTTGCAAAACCCAAGGGAGGTGTCGTATAGCAGTGTAACTCGGAAGTCCGAGTGTCGTATCCACAGAGAGCAGTGTAAAGAAAATAACAGAGATGAAAAAGAACAAGTGTGATTGAGAGGTTGATTTATGCAAGATTTGATTTAGAGAAAATTTAATTGATTAAAACACTAAGGCATTGGGGTTCCACTTTTAACATAAGCATGGAACTCTTAATAATTTGATCCACAAAATATTTTCCATTGTAGTTGTTCAAAATAATTAAAGCTCTTTTTAATTTCCTTTAGAAGTATTCTAAGCATAACTTGTACCATTGGCAACAAACTATCAAAAAAATAAACTTCATCGAAATTCTATTAATCTTTAGTAATTCTCTTCTCTTTTAAAAGCATGAAAGTTTTTACTACACAATGGGAAAAACATGATTGAACCCATGAAATAGATTATCAAACATTCATCAATTAATTAAAAAGAAAACTACAAATTCCATTTGAACAAAAACTACAAATTCACATTAAAGCTTAAGTTTGGATCAAACTAATAAAAATTACACACTTATATTAAAAGCTTTCCCCCTAGCCTTAGCTAGGGAGTTAGTTCCCCATAAAATAAAAATAAAACAGAAATTTAGAACTAGAAGAATTGGAGGAAGGAGAGAGAGCTCAAGAGAAGATTGTGAGCTTGGTGTGGTTTGAAGGCTTGTAGAGCTTCCTATTTATAGCCTTAAATCTCAACAACTAGGGAAATATTAAAATCTAAAATTCTCATCTCATTCAATGCACAACCGTAACCCTCATCTTAATATTTCTTCTTTTCTTCAATTGTTGCTCCACTTCTACTTGCTTTTGTTATTCAATCCTTTTTTTTTTTGGTTAAGTGTTGCACCTCTTATCATCATCCTTCATTTCATTTGCTTAACTCACAATTTTAATAGTTCATGATTCCACATCTTCAAGCCACCATCTTGTTTGTTGCTTCATCCACTCCATGCATGAATTGAATATGTCTTCCACTTGCCATCAAACCAATTGCCAATTTGCTTCCTTTATTTATTTCATAGTGTTGATGACTCCATTCTCCAAGTTCTTCATCTTTTTGTTTCATTGGTTGTTGCATCCATTTGCCTACTAGCATCCAATGATCTTCTTCAACCTTAAGATGAAATCATCATCAATTATGTAATGGGTATGTAAGCAAGTGCAAAAGTGAAAAACAAACCTAATTAACTAAAATTGTAAGAAAATCAATTACTAACAAATATATTTAGGGATAATAAATGTGATAGTTTATGTGCTCATCATCCAATCGCTAGAAGTATGGAATACACAAACCACTCCAATTAGGAACGAACTGCCGTTGAACTTCAATTGTCCAATTTCCCGCACCTAGTGATTTCGGATCGAACCCCAAACTTGGGGAACATCATAATATGGTGGGAGGAGTCATTTGGTGAGTTTTGAGTGAAATCCAATGGCTAGAAGTATGGAATACACCAACCACTCCAATTAGGAACGAACTGCCGTTGAACTTGAATTGTCCAATTTCTCACACCTATTGATTTCGGATCGAGCCCAAAACTTGGGCAACATCATAATATGGTGGGAGGAGTCATTTGGTGAGTTTTGAGTGAAATCCAATCGCTAGAAGTATGGAATACACCAACCACTCCAGTTAGGAACGAACTGCCGTTGAACTTGAATTGTTCCAATTTGGAACACCTATTGATTTCGGATCGAGCCCAAAAGTTAAGCAACATCATAATATGGTGGGAGGAGTCATTTGGTGAGTTTTGAGTGAAATCCAATGGCTAGAAGTATGGAATACACCAACCACTCCAATTAGGAACGAACTGCCGTTGAACTTGAATTGTCCAATTTCTCACACCTATTGATTTCGGATCGAGCCCAAACCTTGGGCAACATCATAATATGGTGGGAGGAGTCATCTGGTGAGTTTTGAGTGAAATCCAATCGCTAGAAGTATGGAATACACCAACCACTCCAATTAGGAACGAACTGCCGTTGAACTTGAATTGTCCAATTTCTGACACCTATTGATTTCGGATCGAGCCCAAAACTTGGGCAAGATCATAATATGGTGGGAGGCGTCATTTCGTGAGTTTTGAGTGAAATCCAATCGCTAGAAGTATGGAATACACCAACCACTCCAATTAGGAACGAACTGCCGTTGAACCTGAATTGTCCAATTTCTCACACCTATTGATTTCGGATCGAGCCCAAAACTTGGGCAAGATCATAATATGGTGGGAGGAGTCATTTGGTGAGTTTTGAGTGAAATCCAATCGCTAGAAGTATGGAATACACCAACAATTCCAATTAGGAACGAACTGCCGTTGAACTTGAATTGTCCAATTTCCCGCACCTATTGATTTCGGATCGAACCCCAAACTTGGGGAACATCATAATATGGTGGGAGGAGTCATTTGGTGAGTTTTGAGTGAAATCCAATGGCTAGAAGTATGGAATACACCAACCACTCCAATTAGGAACGAACTGCCGTTGAACTTGAATTGTCCAATTTCTCACACCTATTGATTTCGGAACGAGCCCAAAACTTGGGCAACATCATAATATGGTGGGAGGAGTCATTTGGTGAGTTTTGAGTGAAATCCAATCGCTAGAAGTATGGAATACACCAACCACTCCAGTTAGGAACGAACTGCCGTTGAACTTGAATTGTTCCAATTTGGAACACCTATTGATTTCGGATCGAGCCCAAAAGTTGGGCAACATCATAATATGGTGGGAGGAGTCATTTGGTGAGTTTTGAGTGAAATCCAATGGCTAGAAGTATGGAATACACCAACCACTCCAATTAGGAACGAACTGCCGTTGAACTTGAATTGTCCAATTTCTCACACCTATTGATTTCGGATCGAGCCCAAAACTTGGGCAACATCATAATATGGTGGGAGGAGTCATTTGGTGAGTTTTGAGTGAAATCCAATGGCTAGAAGTATCGAATACACCAACCACTCCAATTAGGAACGAACTGCCGTTGAACTTGAATTGTCCAATTTCTCACACCTATTGATTTCGGATCGAGCCCAAAACTTGGTCAACATCATAATATGGTGGGAGGAATCATTTGGTGAGTTTTGAGTGAAATCCAATCGCTAGAAGTATGGAATACACCAACCACTCCAATTAGGAACGAACTGCCGTTGAACTTGAATTGTCCAATTTGGAACACCTATTGATTTCGGATCGAGCCCAAAACTTGGGCAACATCATAATATGGTGGGAGGAGTCATTTGGTGAGTTTTGAGTGAAATCCAATCGCTAGAAGTATGGAATACACCAACCACTCCAATTAGGAACGAACTGCCGTTGAACTTGAATTGTCCAATTTGGAACACCTATTGATTTCGGATCGAGCCCAAAACTTGGGCAACATTATAATATGGTGGGAGGAGTCATTTGGTGTGTTTTAAGTGAAATCCAATGGCTAGAAGTATGGAATACACCAACCACTCCAATTAGGAACGAACTGCCGTTGAACTTGAATTGTCCAATTTCTCACACCTATTGATTTCGGATCGAGCCCAAAACCTGGGCAACATCATAATATGGTGGGAGGAGTCATTTGGTGAGTTTTGAATGAAATCCAATCGCTACAAGTATGGAATACTCCAGCCACTCCAATTTGGAACGAACTGCCGTTGAACTTGAATTGTCCAATTTCCAGCACCTATTGATTTCGGATCGAACCCCAAACTTGGGCAACATCATAATATGGTGGGAGAAGTCATTTGGTGAGTTTTGAGTGAAATCCAATCGCTAGAAGTATGGAATACACCAACCACTCTAGTTAGGAACGAACTGCCGTTGAACTTGAATTGTTCCAATTTGGAACACCTATTGATTTCGGATCGAGCCCAAAAGTTGGGCAACATGATAATATGGTGGGAGTAGTCATTTGGTGAGTTTTGAGTGAAATCCAATGGCTAGAAGTATGGAATACACCAACCACTCCAATTAGGAACGAACTGCCGTTGAACTTGAATTGTCCAATTTCTCACACCTATTGATTTCGGATCGAGCCCAAAACTTGGGCAACATCATAGTATGGTGGGAGGAGTCATTTGGTGAGTTTTGAGTGAAATCCAATGGCTAGAAGTATCGAATACACCAACCACTCCAATTAGGAACGAACTGCCGTTGAACTTGAAGTGTCCAATTTCTCACACCTATTGATTTCGGATCGAGCCCAAAACTTGGGCAACATCATAATATGGTGGGAGGAGTCATTTGGTGAGTTTTGAGTGAAATCCAATCGCTAGAAGTATGGAATACACCAACCACTCCAATTAGGAACGAACTGCCGTTGAACTTGAATTGTCCAATTTGGAACACCTCTTGATTTCGGATCGAGCCCAAAACTTGGGCAACATCATAATATGGTGGGAGGAGTCATTTGGTGAGTTTTGAGTGAAATCCAATCGCTAGAAGTATGGAATACACCAACCACTCCAATTAGGAACGAACTGCCGTTGAACTTGAATTGTCCAATTTGGAACACCTATTGATTTCGGATCGAGCCCAAAACTTGGGCAACATTATAATATGGTGGGAGGAGTCATTTGGTGTGTTTTAAGTGAAATCCAATGGCTAGAAGTATGGAATACACCAACCACTCCAATTAGGAACGAACTGCCGTTGAACTTGAATTGTCCAATTTCTCACACCTATTGATTTCGGATCGAGCCCAAAACCTGGGCAACATCATAATATGGTGGGAGGAGTCATTTGGTGAGTTTTGAATGAAATCCAATCGCTACAAGTATGGAATACTCCAACCACTCCAATTAGGAACGAACTGCCGTTGAACTTGAATTGTCCAATTTCCAGCACCTATTGATTTCGGATCGAACCCCAAACTTGGGCAACATCATAATATGGTGGGAGGAGTCATTTGGTGAGTTTTGAGTGAAATCCAATCGCTAGAAGTATGGAATACACCAACCACTCCAATTAGGAACGAACTGCCGTTGAACTTCAATTGTCCAATTTCTCACACCTATTGATTTCGGATCTAGCCCAAAACTTGGGCAACATCATAATATGGTGGGAGGAGTCATTTGGTGAGTTTTGAGTGAAATCCAATGGCTAGAAGTATGGAATACACCAACCACTCCAATTAGGAACGAACTGCCGTTGAACTTGAATTGTCCAATTTCTCACACCTATTGATTTCGGATCGAGCCCGAACCTTGGGCAACATCATAATATGGTGGGAGGAGTCATCTGGTGAGTTTTGAGTGAAATCCAATCGCTAGAAGTATGGAATACACCAACCACTCCAATTAGGAACGAACTGCCGTTGACCTTGAATTGTCCAATTTCTGACACCTATTGATTTCGGATCGAGCCCAAAACTTGGGCAAGATCATAATATGGTGGGAGGCGTCATTTGGTGAGTTTTGAGTGAAATCCAATCGCTAGAAGTATGGAATACACCAACCACTCCAATTAGGAACGAACTGCCGTTGAACCTGAATTGTCCAATTTCTCACACCTATTGATTTTGGATCGAGCCCAAAACTTGGGCAAGATCATAATATGGTGGGAGGAGTCATTTCGTGAGTTTTGAGTGAAATCCAATCGCTAGAAGTATGGAATACACCAACAATTCCAATTAGGAACGAACTGCCGTTGAACTTGAATTGTCCAATTTCCCGCACCTATTGATTTCGGATCGAACCCCAAACTTGGGGAACATCATAATATGGTGGGAGGAGTCATTTGGTGAGTTTTGAGTGAAATCCAATGGCTAGAAGTACGGAATACACCAACCACTCCAATTAGGAACGAACTGCCGTTGAACTTGAATTGTCCAATTTCTCACACCTATTCATTTCGGATCGAGCCCAAAACTTGGGCAACATCATAATATGGTGGGAGGAGTCATTTGGTGAGTTTTGAGTGAAATCCAATCGCTAGAAGTATGGAATACACCAACCACTCCAGTTAGGAACGAACTGCCGTTGAACTTGAATTGTTCCAATTTGGAACACGTATTGATTTCGGATTGAGCCCAAAAGTTGGGCAACATCATAATATGGTGGGAGGAGTCATTTGGTGAGTTTTGAGTGAAATCCAATGGCTAGAAGTATGGAATACATCAACCACTCCAATTAGGAACGAACTGCCGTTGAACTTGAATTGTCCAATTTCTCACACCTATTGATTTCGGATCGAGCCTAAAACTTGGGCAACATCATAATATGATGGGAGGAGTCATTTGGTGAGTTTTGAGTGAAATCCAATCGCTAGAAGTATGGAATACACCAACCACTCCAATTAGGAACGAACTGCCGTTGAACTTGAATTGTCCAATTTGGAACACCTATTGATTTCGGATCGAGCCAAAAACTTGGGCAACATCATAATGTGGTGGGAGGAGTCATTTGGTGAGTTTTGAGTGAAATCCAATCGCTAGAAGTATGGAATACACCAACCACTCCAATTAGGAACGAACTGCCGTTGAACTTGAATTGTCCAATTTGGAACACCTATTGATTTCGGATCGAGCCCAAAACTTGGGCAACATTATAATATGATGGGAGGAGTCATTTGGTGTGTTTTAAGTGAAATCCAATGGCTAGAAGTATGGAATACACCAACCACTCCAATTAGGAACGAACTGCCGTTGAACTTGAATTGTCCAATTTCTCACACCTATTGATTTCGGATCGAGCCCAAAACCTGGGCAATATCATAATATGGTGGGAGGAGTCATTTGGTGAGTTTTGAATGAAATCCAATCGCTACAAGTATGGAATACTCCAACCACTCCAATTAGGAACGAACTGCCGTTGAACTTGAATTGTCCAATTTCTCACAGCTATTGATTTCGGATCGAGCCCAAAACTTGGGCAACATCATAATATGGTGGGAGGAGTCATTTGGTGAGTTTTGAGTGAAATCCAATGGCTTGAAGTATCGAATACACCAACCACTCCAATTAGGAATGAACCGCCGTTGAACTTGAATTGTCCAATTTCTCACACCTATTGATTTCGGATCGAGCCCAAAACTTGGGCAACATCATAATATGGTGGGAGGAGTCATTTGGTAAGTTTCGAGTGAAATCCAATCGGTAAAAGTATGGAATAGACCAACCACCACAATTAGGAACGAACTGCTGTTGAACTTGAATAGTCCAATTTCTCACACCTATTGAGTTCGGATCGAGCCCAAAAGTAGGGCAACATCATAATATGGTGGGAGGAGTCATTTCAAGAGTTTTGAGTGCTATCCAATCGCTTGAAGTACGGAATACACCAACCACTCCAATTAGGAATGAACTGCTGTTGAACTTGAATTGTCCAATTTCTCACACCTATTGATTTCGGATCAAGCCCAAAACTTGGGCAAGATCATAATATGGTGGGAGGAGTCATTTGGTGAGTTTTGAGTGAAATCCAATCACTAGAAGTATGCAATACACCAACCACTCCAATTTCGAACGAACTGCCGTTGAATTTGAATTGTCCAACTTCCCGCACCTATTGATTTCGGATCGAACCCCAAACTTGGGCAACATCATAATATGGTGGGAGGAGTCATTTGGTGAATTTTGAGTAAAATCCAATGGCTAGAAGTATGGAATACACCAACCACTCCAATTAGGAACGAACTGCCGTTGAACTTGAATTGTCCAATTTCTCACACCTATTGATTTTGAATCGAGCCCAAAACTTGGGCAACATCATAATATGGTGGGAGGAGTCATTTGGTAAGTTTTGAGTGATATCCAATCGCTAGAAGTATGGAATACACCAACCACTCCAATTAGGAAGGAACTGCCGTTGAACTTGAATTGTCCAATTTGGAACACCTATTGAGTTCGGATCGAGCCCAAAACTTGGGCAATATCATAATATGGTGGGAGGAGTCATTTGATGAGTTTTGAGTGAAATCCAATCGCTAGAAGTATGGAATACACGAAACACTCCAATTAGGAACGGACTGCCGTTGAACTTGAATTGTCGAATTTGGAACACCTATTGATTTCGGATCGAGCCCAAAACTTGGGAAACATCATAATATGGTGGGAGGACTCATTTGGTGAGTTTTGAATGAAATCCAATGGCTAGAAGTATGGAATACACCAACCACTCCAATTAGGAACGAACTGCCGTTGAACTTGAATTGTCCAATTTCTCACACCTATTGATTTCGGATCGAGCCCAAAACTAGGGCAACATCATAATATGGTGGGAGGAGTCATTTCGTGAGTTTTGAGTGAAATCCAATCGCTACAAGTATGGAATACTCAAACCACGACAATTAGGAACGAACTGCCGTTGAACTTGAATTGTCCAATTTCCAGTACCTATTGATTTCGGATCGAACCCCAAACTTGGGCAACATCATAATATGGTGGGAGGAGTCATTTGGTGAGTTTTGAGTGAAATCCAATCGCTAGAAGTATGGAATACACCAACCAGTCCAATTAGGAACGAACTGCCGTTGAACTTGAATTGTCCAATTTCTCACACCTATTGACTTCGGATCGAGCCCAAAACTTGGGCAACATCATAATATGGTGGGAGGAGTCATTTGGTGAGTTTTGAGTGAAATCCAATCGCTAGAAGTATGGAATACACCAACCACTCCAATTAGGAACGAATTGCCGTTGAACTTGAATTGTCCAATTTGGAACACCTATTGATTTCGGATCGAGCCCAAAACTTGGGCGAAATCATAATATGGTGGGAGGAGTCATTTCATGAGTTTTGAGTGCTATCCAATCGCTTGAAGTACGGAATACACCAACCACTCCAATTAGGAACGAACTGCTGTTGAACTTGAATTGTCCAATTTCTCACACCTATTGATTTCGGATCAAGCCCAAAACTTGGGCAAGATCATAATATGGTGGGAGGAGTCATTTGGTGAGTTTTGAGTGAAATCCAATCGCTAGAAGTATGCAATACACCAACCACTCCAATTTCGAACGAACTGCCGTTGAACTTGAATTGTCCAACTTCCCGCACCTATTGATTTCGGATCGAACCCCAAACTTGGGCAACATCATAATATGGTGGGAGGAGTCATTTGGTGAGTTTTGAGTGAAATCCAATGGCTAGAAGTATGGAATACACCAACCACTCCAATTAGGAACGAACTGCCGTTGAACTTGAATTGTCCAATTTCTCACACCTATTGATTTCGGATCGAGCCCAAAACTTGGGCAACAACATAATATGGTGGGAGGAGTCATTTGGTAAGTTTTGAGTGATATCCAATCGCTAGAAGTATGGAATACACCAACCACTCCAATTAGGAAGGAACTGCCGTTGAACTTGAATTGTCCAATTTGGAACACCTATTGATTTCGGATCGAGCCCAAAACTTGGGCAACATCATAATATGGTGGGAGGAGTCATTTGGTGAGTTTTGAGTGAAATCCAATGGCTAGAAGTATGGAATACACTAACCACTCCAATTGGGAACGAACTGCCGTTGAACTTGAATTGTCCAATTTGGAACACCTATTGATTTCGGATCGAGCCCAAAACTTGGGGAACATCATAATATAGTGGGAGGAGTCATTTGGTGTGTTTTGAGTGAAATCCAATGGCTAGAAGTATGGAATACACTAACCATTCCAATTGGGAACGAACTGCCGTTGAACTTGAATTGTCCAATTTCTCACACCTATTGATTTCGGATCGAGCCCAAAACTTGGGCAACATCATAATATGGTGGGAGGAGTCATTTGGTGAGTTTTGAGTGAAATCCAATCGCTACAAGTATGGAATACTCCAACCACTCCAATTAGGAACGAACTGCCGTTGAACTTGAATTGTCCAATTTCCAGCACCTATTGATTTCGGATCGAACCCCAAACTTGGGTAACATCATAATATGGTGGGAGGAGTCATTTGGTGAGTTTTGAGTGAAATCCAATCGCTAGAAATATGGAATACACCAACCAGTCCAATTAGGAACGAACTGCCGTTGAACTTGAATTGTCCAATTTCTCACACCTATTGATTTCGGATCGAGCCCAAAACTTGGGCAACAACATAATATGGTGGGAGGAGTCATTTGGTAAGTTTTGAGTGATATCCAATCGCTAGAAGTATGGAATACACCAACCACTCCAATTAGGAAGGAACTGCCGTTGAACTTGAATTGTCCAATTTGGAACACCTATTGATTTCGGATCGAGCCCAAACCTTGGGCAACATCATAATATGGTGGGAGGAGTCATTTGGTGAGTTTTGAGTGAAATCCAATGGCTAGAAGTATGGAATACACTAACCACTCCAATTGGGAACGAACTGCCGTTGAACTTGAATTGTCCAGTTTGGAACACCTATTGATTTCGGATCGAGCCCAAAACTTGGGGAACATCATAATATAGTGGGAGGAGTCATTTGGTGTGTTTTGAGTGAAATCCAATGGCTAGAAGTATGGAATACACTAACCATTCCAATTGGGAACGAACTGCCGTTGAACTTGAATTGTCCAATTTCTCGCACCTATTGATTTCGGATCGAGATCAAAACTTGGGCAACATCATAATATGGTGGGAGGAGTCATTTGGTAAGTTTTGAGTGAAATCCAATCGCTAGAAGTATGGAATACACCAACCACTCCAATTAGGAACGAACTGCCGTTGAACTTGAATTGTCCAATTTCCCGCACCTATTGATTTCGGATCGAACCCCAAACTTGGGCAACATCATAATATGGTGGGAGGAGTCATTTGGTGAGTTTCGAGTGAAATCCAATCGCTAAAAGTATGGAATACACAAACCACCACAATTAGGAACAAACTGCTGTTGAACTTGAATAGTCCAATTTCTCACACCTATTGAGTTCGGATCGAGCCCAAAACTTGGGCAATATCATAATATGGTGGGAGGAGTCATTTGATTAGTTTTGAGTGAAATCCAATCGCTAGAAGTATGGAATACACGAAACACTCCAATTAGGAACGAACTGCCGTTGAACTTGAATTGTCGAATTTGGAACACCTATTGATTTCGGATCGAGCCCAAAACTTGGGAAACATCATAATATGGTGGGAGGACTCATTTGGTGAGTTTTGAATGAAATCCAATGGCTAGAAGTATGGAATACACCAACCACTCCAATTAGGAACGAACTGCCGTTGAACTTGAATTGTCCAATTTCTCACACCTATTGATTTCGGATCGAGCCCAAAACTTGGGCAACATCATAATATGGTGGGAGGAGTCATTTGGTGAGTTTTGAGTGAAATCCAATCGCTACAAGTATGGAATACTCCAACCACTCCAATTAGGAACGAACTGCCGTTGAACTTGAATTGTCCAATTTCCAGCACCTATTGATTTCGGATCGAACCCCAAACTTGGGTAACATCATAATATGGTGGGAGGAGTCATTTGGTGAGTTTTGAATGAAATCCAATCGCTAGAAATATGGAATACACCAGCCAGTCCAATTAGGAACGAACTGCCGTTGAACTTGAATTGTCCAATTTCTCACACCTATTGACTTCGGATCGAGCCCAAAACTTGGGCAACATCATAATATGGTGGGAGGAGTCATTTGGTGAGTTTTGAGTGATATCCAATCGCTAGAAGTATGGAATACACCAACCACTCCAATTAGGAACGAACTGCTGTTGAACTTGAATTGTCCAATTTCCCGAACCTATTGATTTCGGATCGAACCCCAAACTTGGGCAACATCATAATATGGTGGGAGGAGTCATTTGGTGAGTTTTGAGTGAAATCCAATAGCTAGAAGTATGGAGTACACCAACCACTACAATTAGGAACGAACTGCCGTGGAACTTGAATTGTCCAATTTTGAACACCTATTGATTTCGGATCGAGCCCAAAACTTGGGCAACATCATAATATGGTGGGAGGAGTCATTTGGTGAGTTTTGAGTGAAATCCAATGGCTAGAAGTATGGAATACACTAACCACTCCAATTGGAAACGAACTGCCGTTGAACTTGAATTGTCCAATTTTTCGCACCTATTGATTTCGGATCGAGATCAAAACTTGGGCAACATCATAATATGGTGGGTGGAGTTATTTGGTGAGTTTTGAGTGAAATCCAATCGCTAGAAGTATGGAATACACCAACCACTCCAATTAGGAACGAACTGCCGTTGAACTTGAATTGTCCAATTTCCCGCACCTATTGATTTCGCATCGAACCCCAAATTTGGGCAACATCATAATATGGTGGGTGGAGTCATTTGGTGAGTTTTGAGTGAAATCCAATCGCTAGAAGTATGGAATACACCAACCACTCCAATGAGGAACGAACTGCCGTTGAACTTGAATTGTCCAATTTGGAACACCTATTGATTTCGGATCGAGCCCAAAACTTGGGCAAAATCATAATATGGTGGGAGGAGTCATTTGGTGAGCTTTGAGTGCAATCCAATCGCTAGAAGTATGGAATACACCAACCACTCCAATTAGGAACGAACTGCCGTTGAACCTGAATTGTCCAATTTCGCACACCTATTGATTTCGGATCGAGCCCAAAACTTAGGCAAGATCATAATATGGAGGGAGGAGTCATTTGGTGAGTTTTGAGTGAAATCCAATCGCTAAAAGTATGGAATACACCAACCACCACAATTAGGAACGAACTGCTGTTGAACTTGAATAGTCCAATTTCTCACACCTATTGAGTTCGGATCGAGCCCAAAACTTGGGCAATATCATAATATGGTGAGAGGAGTCATTTGATTAGTTTTGAGTGAAATCCAATCGCTAGAAGTATGGAATACACGAAACACTCCAATTAGGAACGAACTGCCGTTGAACTTGAATTGTCGAATTTGGAACACCTATTTATTTCGGATCGAGCCCAAAACTTGGGAAACATCATAATATGGTGGGAGGACTCATTTGGTGAGTTTTGAATGAAATCCAATGGCTAGAAGTATGGAATACACCAACCACTCCAATTAGGAACGAACTGCCGTTGAACTTAAATTGTCCAATTTGGAACACCTATTGATTTCGGATCGAGCCCAAAACTTGGGCAACATTATAATATGGTGGGAGGAGTCATTTGGTGTGTTTTAAGTGAAATCCAATGGCTAGAAGTATGGAATACACCAACCACTCCAATTAGGAACGAACTGCCGTAGAACTTGAATTGTCCAATTTCTCACACCTATTGATTTCGGATCGAGCCCAAAACCTGGGCAACATCATAATATGGTGGGAGGAGTCATTTGGTGAGTTTTGAATGAAATCCAATCGCTACAAGTATGGAATACTCCAGCCACTCCAATTAGGAACGAACTGCCGTTGAACTTGAATTGTCCAATTTCCAGCACCTATTGATTTCGGATCGAACCCCAAACTTGGGCAACATCATAATATGGTGGGAGGAGTCATTTGGTGAGCTTTGAGTGCAATCCAATCGCTAGAAGTATGGAATACACCAACCACTCCAATTAGGAACGAACTGCCGTTGAACCTGAATTGTCCAATTTCGCACACCTATTGATTTCGGATCGAGCCCAAAACTTAGGCAAGATCATAATATGGAGGGAGGAGTCATTTGGTGAGTTTTGAGTGAAATCCAATCGCTAGAAGTATGGAATACACCAACCACTCCAATTAGGAACGAACTGCCGTTGAACTTGAATTGTCCAATTTCCCGCACCTATTGATTTCGGATCGAACCCCAAACTTGGGCAACATCATAATATGGTGGGAGGAGTCATTTGGTGAGTTTCGAGTGAAATCCAATCGCTAAAAGTATGGAATACACCAACCACCACAATTAGGAACGAACTGCTGTTGAACTTGAATAGTCCAATTTCTCACACCTATTGAGTTCGGATCGAGCCCAAAACTTGGGCAATATCATAATATGGTGAGAGGAGTCATTTGATTAGTTTTGAGTGAAATCCAATCGCTAGAAGTATGGAATACACGAAACACTCCAATTAGGAACGAACTGCCGTTGAACTTGAATTGTCGAATTTGGAACACCTATTTATTTCGGATCGAGCCCAAAACTTGGGAAACATCATAATATGGTGGGAGGACTCATTTGGTGAGTTTTGAATGAAATCCAATGGCTAGAAGTATGGAATACACCAACCACTCCAATTAGGAACGAACTGCCGTTGAACTTAAATTGTCCAATTTGGAACACCTATTGATTTCGGATCGAGCCCAAAACTTGGGCAACATTATAATATGGTGGGAGGAGTCATTTGGTGTGTTTTAAGTGAAATCCAATGGCTAGAAGTATGGAATACACCAACCACTCCAATTAGGAACGAACTGCCGTAGAACTTGAATTGTCCAATTTCTCACACCTATTGATTTCGGATCGAGCCCAAAACCTGGGCAACATCATAATATGGTGGGAGGAGTCATTTGGTGAGTTTTGAATGAAATCCAATCGCTACAAGTATGGAATACTCCAGCCACTCCAATTAGGAACGAACTGCCGTTGAACTTGAATTGTCCAATTTCCAGCACCTATTGATTTCGGATCGAACCCCAAACTTGGGCAACGTCATAATATGGTGGGAGGAGTCAGTTGGTGAGTTTTGAGTGAAATCCAATGGCTAGAAGTATGGAATACACCAACCACTCCAATTAGGAACGAACTGCCGTTGAACTTGAATTGTCCAATTTCCCGAACCTATTGATTTCGGATCGAACCCCAAACTTGGGCAACATCATAATATGGTGGGAGGAGTCATTTGGTGAGTTTTGAGTGAAATCCAATAGCTAGAAGTATGGAATACACCAACCACTACAATTAGGAACGAACTGCCGTTGAACTTGAATTGTCCAATTTGGAACACCTATTGATTTCGGATCGAGCCCAAAACTTGGGCAACATCATAATATGGTGGGAGGAGTCATTTGGTGAGTTTTGAGTGAAATCCAATGGCTAGAAGTATGGAATACACTAACCACTCCAATTGGGAACGAACTGCCGTTGAACTTGAATTGTCCAATTTCTCGCACCTATTGATTTCGGATCGAGATCAAAACTTGGGCAACATCATAATATGGTGGGTGGAGTTATTTGGTGAGTTTTGAGTGAAATCCAATCGCTAGAAGTATGGAATACACCAACCACTCCAATTAGGAACGAACTGCCGTTGAACTTGAATTGCCCAATTTCCCGCACCTATTGATTTCGCATCGAACCCCAAACTTGGGCAACATCATAATATGGTGGGAGGAGTCATTTGGTGAGTTTTGAGTGAAATCCAATCGCTAGAAGTATGGAATATACCAACCACACCAATTAGGAACGAACTGCCGTTGAACTTGAATTGTCCAATTTCTCACACCTATTGATTTCGGATCGAGCCAAAAGCTTGGGCAACATCATAATATGGTGGGAGGATTCATTTTGGTGGGTTTTGAGTGAAATCCAATCGGTAGAAGTATGGGATACACCAACCACTCCAATTAGGAATGAACTGCCGTTGAACTTGAATTGTCCAATTTGGAACACCTATTGATTTCGGATCGAACCCTAAACTTGTGCAACATCATAATACGGTGGGAGGAGTCATTTGGTGAGTTTTGGGTGAAATCCAATCGCTAGAAGTATGGAATACACCGACCGCTCCAATTAGGAACGAACTGCCGTTGAACTTGAATTGTCCAATTTGGAACACCTATTGATTTCGGATCGAGCCCAAAACTTGGGCAACAACATAATATGGTAGGAGGAGTCATTTGGTGAGTTTTGAGGGAAATCCAATCGCTAGAAGTATGGAATACACCAACCATCCCAATTAGGAACGAACTGCCGTTGAACTTGAAATGTCCAATTTGGAACACCTATTGATTTCGGATCGAGCCCAAAACTTGGGCAACATTATAATATGGTGGGAGGAGTCATTTGGTGAGTTTTGAGTGAAATCCAAATGCTAGAAGTATGGAATACACCAACCACCCCAATTAGGAACGAACTGCCGTTGAACTTGAAATGTCCAATTTGGAACACCTATTGATTTCGGATCGAGCCCAAAACTTGGGCAACATTATAATATGGTGGGAGGAGTCATTTGGTGAGTTTTGAGTGAAATCCAATCTCTAGAAGTATGGGATACACCAACCACTCCAGTTAGGAACGAACTGTCGTTGAACTTGAATTGTCCAATTTGGAACACCTATTGATTTCGGATCGAACCCCAAACTTGTGCAACATCATAATACGGTGGGAGGAGTCATTTGGTGAGTTTTGAGTGAAATCCAATCGCTAGAAGTATGGAATACACCAACCACCCCAATTAGGAACGAACTGCCGTTGAACTTGAATTGTCCAATTTGGAACACCTATTGATTTCGGATCTAGCCAAAAGCTTGGGCAACATCATAATATGGTGGGAGGATTCATTTTGGTGGGTTTTGAGTGAAATCCAATCGCTAGAAGTATGGGATACACCAACCACTCCAATTAGGAACGAACTGCCGTTGAACTTGAATTGTCCAATTTGGAACACCTATTGATTTCGGATCGAACCCCAAACTTGTGCAACATCATAATACGGTGGGAGGAGTCATTTGGTGAGTTTTAGGTGAAATCCAATCGCTAGAAGTATGGAATACACCGACCGCTCCAATTAGGAACGAACTGCCGTTGAACTTGAATTGTCCAATTTGGAACTCCTATTGATTTCGGATCGAGCCCAAAACTTGGGCAACAAGATAATATGGTAGGAGGAGTCATTTGGTGAGTTTTGAGGGAAATCCAATCGCTAGAAGTATGGAATACACCAACCACCCCAATTAGGAACGAACTGCCGTTGAACTTGAAATGTCCAATTTGGAACACCTATTGATTTCGGATCGAGCCCAAAACTTGGGCAACATTATAATATGGTTGGAGGAGTCATTTGGTGAGTTTTGAGTGAAATCCAGTCGCTAGAAGTATGGAATACACCAACCACCCAATTAGGAACGAACTGCCGTTCAACTTGAAATGTCCAATTTGGAACACCTATTGATTTCGGATCGAGCCCAAAACTTGGGCAACATTATAACATGGTGGGAGGAGTCATTTGGTGAGTTTTGAGTGAAATCCAATCGCTAGAAGTGTGGAATATACCAACCACACCAATTAGGAACGAACTGCCGTTGAACTTGAATTGTCCAATTTCTCACACCTATTGATTTCGGATCGAGCCAAAAGCTTGGGCAACATCATAATATGGTGGGAGGATTCATTTTGGTGAGTTTTGAGTGAAATCCAATCGCTAGAAGTATGGGATACACCAACCACTCCAATTAGGAACGAACTGCCGTTGAACTTGAATTGTCCAATTTGGAACACCTATTGATTTCGGATCGAATCCCAAACTTGTGCAACATCATAATACGGTGGGAGGAGTCATTTGGTGAGTTTTGGGTGAAATCCAATCGCTAGAAGTATGGAATACACCGACCGCTCCAATTAGGAACGAACTGCCGTTGAACTTGAATTGTCCAATTTGGAACACCTATGGATTTCGGATCGAACCTCAAACTTTTGCAACATCATAATAGGTAGGAGGAGTCATTTGGTGAGTTTTGGGTGAAATCCAATCGCTAGAAGTATGGAATACACCGACCGCTCCAATTAGGAACGAACTGCCGTTGAACTTGAATTGTCCAATTTGGAACACCTATTGATTTCGGATCGAGCCCAAAACTTGGGCAATATCGTAATATGGTAGGAGGAGTCATTTGGTGAGTTTTGAGGGAAATCCAATCGCTAGAAGTATGGAATACACCAACCACCCCAATTAGGAACGAACTGCCGTTGAACTCGAAATGTCCAATTTGGAACACCTATTGATTTCGGATCGAGCCCAAAACTTGGGCAACATTATAATATGGTGGGAGGAGTCATTTGGTGAGTTTTGAGTGAAATAATTCATCTGAGCACTGTTCAAGGTTCTGCTTGCATAATGGATGACATGTGGCTTCTTATCCTTTCTTTGCCCCAAAACAGCTCCAACCGCGTAATCACTAGCATCACACATAATTTCAAAAGGTAAAGTCCAGTCAGGTGGTTGCATAATTGGAGCAGATGTGAGCATTTCAATTAATTTCTCAAAAGCCTTTTGACATGAATCAGACCATTCAAATTTACTGTCTTTTAATAGGAGATTACACAGGGGTCTAGATATTGCACTAAAATTCTGAATAAATCTCCTGTAAAAACCAGCATGACCTAAAAATGATCTGACATCTTTAATAGTTTTTGGAACTGGCAATTTTGAAATTAATTCAATTTTAGCTTTATCCACTTCAATTCCTTTAGATGAAACAATATGACCAAGAACAATTCCAGAAGAAACCATAAAATGACATTTCTCCCAATCGCTAGAAGTATGGAATACACCAACCACTCCAATTAGGAACGAACTGCCGTTGAACTTGAATTGTCCAATTTGGAACACCTATTGATTTCGGATCGAGGCCAAAACTTGGGCAAAATGTGGGAGGAGTCATTTGATGAGTTTTGAGTGCTATCCAATCGCTAGAAGTATGGAATACAGCAACCACTCCAATTAGGAACGAACTGCCGTTGAACTTGAATTGTCCAATTTCTCACACCTATTGATTTCGGATCGAGCCCCAAACTTGGGCAACATCGTAATATGGTGGGAGGACTCTTTTTGTGAGTTTTGAGTTAAATCAAATTGCTAGAAGTATGGAATCCACCAACCACTCCAATTAGGAACGAACTGCCGTTGAACTTGAACTGTCCAATTTCTCACACCTATTGATTACGGATCGAGCCCAAAACTTGGGCAACAACATAATATGGTGGGTGGAGTCATTTGGTGAGTTTTGAGTGAAATCCAATCGCTACAAGTATGGAATACTCCAACCACTCCAATTAGGAACGAACTGCCGTTGAACTTGAATTGTCCAATTTCCAGCACCTATTGATTTCGGATCGAACCCCAAACTTGGGCAACATCATAATATGGTGGGAGGAGTCATTTGGTGAGTTTTGAGTGAAATCCAATCGCTAGAAGTATGGAATACACCAACCACTCCAATTAGGAACGAACTACCGTTGAACTTGAATTGTCCAATTTCTCACACCTATTGATTTCGGACCGAGCCCAAAACTTGGGCAACATCATAATATGGTGGGAGGAGTCATTTGGTGAGTTTTGAGTGAAATCCAATCGCTAGAAGTATGGAATACACCAACCACTCCAAATAGGAACGAGCTGCCGTTGAACTTGAATTGTCCAATTTGGAACACCTATTGATTTCGGATCGAGCCCCAAACTTCTGCAACATCGTAATATGGTGGGAGGACTCTTTTTGTGAGTTTTGAGTGAAATCCAATTGCTAGAAGTATGGAATCCACCAACCACTCCAATTAGGAACGAACTGCCGTTGAACTTGAATTGTCCAATTTCTCACACCTATTGATTTCGGATCGAGCCCCAAACTTGGGCAACATCATAATATGGTGGGAGGATTCATTTGGTGAGTTTTGAGTGAAATCCAATTGCTAGAAGTATGGAATACACCAACCACTCCAATTAGGAACGAACTGCCGTTGAACTTGAATTGTCCAATTTCGAACACCTATGGATTTCGGATCGAGCCCAAAACTTGGGCACGTCATAATATGGTGGGAGGAGTCATTTGGTGAGTTTTGAGTGAAATCCAATCGCTATAAGTATGGAATACACCAACCACTCCAATTAGGAACGAACTGCTGTTGAACTTGAATTGTCCAATTTCTCACACCAATTGATTTCGGATCGAGCCCAAAACCCGGGCAACATCATAATATGGCGGGAGGAGTCATTTGGTGAGTTTTGAGTGAAATCCAATCGCTAGAAGTATGGAATACACCAACCACTCCAATTAGGAACGAACTGCCGTTGAACTTGAATTGTCCAATTTCTCACACCTATTGATTTCGGATCGAACCCCAAACTTGTGCAACATCATAATACGGTGGGAGGAGTCATTTGGTGAGTTTTGAGTGAAATACAATCGCTAGAAGTATGGAATACACCAACCACTCCGATTAGGAACGAAATGCCGTTGAACTTTAATTGTCCAATTTGGAACACCTATTGATTTCGGACCGAGCCCAAAACTTGGGCAACATCATAATATGGTGGGAGGAGTCATTTGGTGAGTTTTGAGTGAAATCCAATCGCTAGAAGTATGGAATACACCAACCACTCCAAATAGGAACGAGCTGCCGTTGAACTTGAATTGTCCAATTTGGAACACCTATTGATTTCGGATCGAGCCCCAAACTTCTGCAACATCGTAATATGGTGGGAGGACTCTTTTTGTGAGTTTTGAGTGAAATCCAATTGCTAGAAGTATGGAATCCACCAACCACTCCAATTAGGAACGAACTGCCGTTGAACTTGAATTGTCCAATTTCTCACACCTATTGATTTCGGATCGAGCCCCAAACTTGGGCAACATCATAATATGGTGGGAGGATTCATTTGGTGAGTTTTGAGTGAAATCCAATTGCTAGAAGTATGGAATACACCAACCACTCCAATTAGGAACGAACTGCCGTTGAACTTGAATTGTCCAATTTCGAACACCTATGGATTTCGGATCGAGCCCAAAACTTGGGCACGTCATAATATGGTGGGAGGAGTCATTTGGTGAGTTTTGAGTGAAATCCAATCGCTATAAGTATGGAATACACCAACCACTCCAATTAGGAACGAACTGCTGTTGAACTTGAATTGTCCAATTTCTCACACCAATTGATTTCGGATCGAGCCCAAAACCCGGGCAACATCATAATATGGCGGGAGGAGTCATTTGGTGAGTTTTGAGTGAAATCCAATCGCTAGAAGTATGGAATACACCAACCACTCCAATTACGAAAGAACTGCCGTTGAACTTGAATTGTCCAATTTGGAACACCTATTGATTTCGGATCGAGCCCAAAACTTGGGCGACATCATAATATGGTGGGAGGAGTAATTTGGTTTGTTTTGAGTGAAATCCAATCGCTAGAAGTACGGAATACACCAACCACTCCAATTAGGAACGAACTGCCGTTGAACTTGAATTGTCCAATTTGGAACACCTATTGATTTCGGATCGAGCCCAAAACTTGGGTAACAACATAATATGGTGGGAGGAGTCATTTGGTTAGTTTTGAGTGAAATCCAATCGCTAGAAGTATGGAATACACCAACCACTCCAATTAGGAACGAACTGCCGTTGAACTTGAATTGTCCAATTTCTCACACGTATTGATTTCGGATCGAACCCCAAACTTGTGCAACATCATAATACGGTGGGAGGAGTCATTTGGTGAGTTCTGAGTGAAATCCAATCGCTAGAAGTATGGAATACACCAACCACTCCAGTTAGGAACGAACTGCCGTTGAACTTGAATTGTCCAATTTGTAACACCTATTGATTTCGGATCGAGCCCAAAACCTGGGCAACATCATAATATGGTGGGAGGAGTCATTTGGTGAGTCTTGAGTGAAATCCAATCGCTAGAAGTATGGAATACACCAACCACTCCAATTAGGAACGAACTGCCGTTGAACTAGAATTGTCCAATTTGGAACCCCTATTTTTTTCGGATCGAGCCCAAAACTTGGGCAACATTATAATATGGTGGGAGGAGTCATTTGGGGAGTTTTGAGTGAAATCCAATCGCTAGAAGTATGGAATACACCAACCACTCCAATTAGGAACGAACTGCCGTTGAACTTGAATTGTCCAATTTGGAACAACTATTGATTTCGGATCGAGCCCAAAACTTGGGCAACATCATAATATGGGGGGAGGAGTCATTTGGTTAGTTTTGAGTGAAATCCAATCGCTAGAAGTAAGGAATACACCAGCCACTCCAATTAGGAACGAACTGCCGTTCAACTTGAATTGTCCAATTTCGAACAGCTACTGATTTCGTATCGAGCCCAAACTTGGGCAACATCATAATATGGTGGGAGGAGTCATTTGGTGAGTGAAATCCAATCGCTAGAAGTATGGAATAGACCAACCACTCCAATTCGGAACGAACTGCCGTTGAACTTGAATTGTCCAATTCGGAACACCTATTGATTTCGGATCGAGCCCCAAACTTGGGCAACATCATAATATGGTGGGAGGAGTCATTTGGGGAGTTTTGAGTGAAATCCAATCGCTAGAAGTATGGAATACACCAACCACTCCAATTAGGAACGAACTGCCATTGAACTTGAATTGTCCAATTTCTCACACCTATTGATTTCGGATCGAGCCCCAAACTTGGGCAACATCATAATATGGTGGGAGGAGTCATTTGGGGAGTTTTGAGTGAAATCCAATCGCTAGAAGTATGGAATACACCAACCACTCCAATTAGGAACGAACTGCCGTTGAACTTGAATTGTCCAATTTCTCACAACTATTGATTTCGGATCGAGTCCAAACTTGGGCAATATCATAATATGGTCGGAGGAGTCATTTGGTGAGTTTTGAGTGAAATCCAATCGCTAGAAGTATGGAATACACCAACCACTCCAATTAGGAACGAACTGCCGTTGAACTTGAATTGTCCAATTTCTCACACCTATTGATTTCGGATCGAGCCCAAAACTTGGGCAACATGATAATATGGTGGGAGGAATCATTTGGTTAATTTTGAGTGAAATCCAATCGCTAGAAGTATGGAATACACCAACCACTCCAATTAGGAACGAACTGTCGTTGAACTTGAATTGTCCAATTTCTCACAACTATTGATTTCGGATCGAGTCCAAACTTGGGCAACATCATAATATGGTCGGAGGAGTCATTTGGTGGGTTTTGAGTGAAATCCAATCGCTAGAAGTATGGAATACACCAACCACTCCAATTAGGAACGAACTGCCGTTGAACTTGAATTGTCCAATTTCTCACACCTATTGATTTCGGATCGAGTCCAAACTTGGGCAACATCATAATATGGTGGGAGGAGTCATGTGGTGAGTGAAATCCAATCGCTAGAAGTACGGTATACACCAACCACTCCAATTAGGAACGAACTGCCGTTGAACTTGAATTGTCCAATTTCTCACACCTATTCATTTCGGATCGAGCCCCAAACTTGAGCAACATCGTAATATGGTGGGAGTAGTCATTTGGTGAGTTTTGAGTGAAATCGAATCGCTAGAAGTATGGAATACACCAACCATTCCAATTAGGAACGAACTGCCGTTGAACTTGAATTGTCCAATTTCTCACACCTATTGATTTTGGATCGAGCCCCAAACTTCGGCAACATTGTAATATAGTGGGAGGAGTCATTTGGTGAGTTTTGAGTGAAATCCAATCGCTAGAAGTATGGAATACACCAACCACTCCAATTAGGAACGAACTGCCGTTGAACTTGAATTGTCCGATTTCTCACACCTATTGATTTCGGATCGAGCCCAAAACTTGGGCAACATCATAATATGGTGGGAGGAGTCATTTGGTGAGTTTTGAGTGAAATCCAATCGCTAGAAGTATGGAATACACCACCCACTCCAATTAGGAACGAACTGCCGCTGAACTTGAGTTGTCCAATTTGGAACACCTATTGATTTCGGATCGAGCCCAAAACTTGGGAAACATCATAATGTCGTGGGAGGAGTCATTTGGTGAGTTTTGAGTGAAATCCAATCGCTAGAAGTATGGAATACACCAACTACTCCAATTAGGAACGAACTGCCGTTGAACTTGAATTGTCCAATTTGGAACACCTATTGATTTCGGATCGAGCCCAAACCTTGGGCAACACCGTAATATGGTGGGAAGAGTCATTTGGTGAGTTTTGAATGAAATCCAATCGCAAGAAGTATGGAATACACCAACCACTCGAATTAGGAACGAACTTGCGTTGAACTTGAATTGTGCAATTTCGAACACCTATTGATTTCGGATCGAGCCCAAAACTTGGGCAACATCATAATATGGTGGGAGGAGTCATTTGGGGAGTTTTGAGTGAAATCCAATCGCTAGAAGTATGGAATACACCAACCACTCCAATTAGGAACGAACTGCCGTTGAACTTGAATTGTTCAATTTCTCACAACTATTGATTTCGGATCGAGTCCAAACTTGGGCAATATCATAATATGGTCGGAGGAGTCATTTGGTGAGTTTTGAGTGAAATCCAATCGCTAGAAGTATGGAATACACCAACCACTCCAATTAGGAACGAACTGCCGTTGAACTTGAATTGTCCAATTTCTCACACCTATTGATTTCGGATCGAGCCCAAAACTTGGGCAACATGATAATATGGTGGGAGGAATCATTTGGTTAATTTTGAGTGAAATCCAATCGCTAGAAGTATGGAATACACCAACCACTCCAATTAGGAACGAACTGTCGTTGAACTTGAATTGTCCAATTTCTCACAACTATTGATTTCGGATCGAGTCCAAACTTGGGCAACATCATAATATGGTCGGAGGAGTCATTTGGTGGGTTTTGAGTGAAATCCAATCGCTAGAAGTATGGAATACACCAACCACTCCAATTAGGAACGAACTGCCGTTGAACTTGAATTGTCCAATTTCTCACACCTATTGATTTCGGATCGAGTCCAAACTTGGGCAACATCATAATATGGTGGGAGGAGTCATGTGGTGAGTGAAATCCAATCGCTAGAAGTACGGTATACACCAACAACTCCAATTAGGAACGAACTGCCATTGAACTTGAATTGTCCAATTTCTCACACCTATTCATTTCGGATCGAGCCCCAAACTTGAGCAACATCGTAATATGGTGGGAGTAGTCATTTGGTGAGTTTTGAGTGAAATCCAATCGCTAGAAGTATGGAATACACCAACCACTCCAATTAGGAACGAACTGCCGTTGAACTTGAATTGTCCGATTTCTCACACCTACTGATTTCGGATCGAGCCCAAAACTTGGGCAACATCATAATATGGTGGGAGGAGTCATTTGGTGAGTTTTGAGTGAAATCCAATCGCTAGAAGTATGGAATACACCACCCACTCCAATTAGGAATGAACTGCCGCTGAACTTGAATTGTCCAATTTGGAACACCTATTGATTTCGGATCGAGCCCAAAACTTGGGAAACATCATAATGTCGTGGGAGGAGTCATTTGGTGAGTTTTGAGTGAAATCCAATCGCTAGAAGTATGGAATACACCAACTACTCCAATTAGGAACGAACTGCCGTTGAACTTGAATTGTCCAATTTGGAACACCTATTGATTTCGGATCGAGCCCAAACCTTGGGCAACACCGTAATATGGTGGGAAGAGTCATTTGGTGAGTTTTGAATGAAATCCAATCGCTAGAAGTATGGAATACACCAACCACTCCAATTAGGAACGAACTTGCGTTGAACTTGAATTGTGCAATTTCGAACACCTATTGATTTCGGATCGAGCCCAAAACTTGGGCAACATCATAATATGGTGGGAGGAGTCATTTAGTGAGTTTTGAGTGAAATCCAATCGCTAGAAGTATGGAATACACCAACCACTCCAATTAGGAACGAACTGCCATTGAACTTGATTGTCCAGTTTGGAACACCTACTGATTTCGGATCGAGATCAAAACATGGGCACCATCATAATATGGTGGGAGGAGTCATTTGGTGAGTTTTGAGTGAAATCCAGTCGCTAGAAGTATGGAATACAACAACCACTCCAATTAGGAACGAACTGCCGTTGAACTTGAATTGTCCAATTTCTCACACCTATTGATTTCGGATCGAAGCCCAAACTTGGGCAACATCATAATATGGTGGGAGGAGTCATTTGGTGAGTTTTGAGTGAAATCCAATCACTACAAGTATGGAATACCCCAACCACTCCAATTAGGAACAAACTGCCGTCGAACTTGAATTGTCCAATTTCGAACACCTATTGATTTCGGATCGAGCCCAAAACTTGGGCAACATCATAATATGGTCGGAGGAGTCATTTGGTTAGTTTTGAGTGAATTCCAATCGCTAGAAGTAGGGAATACACCAACCACTCCAATTAGGAACGAACTGCCGTTGAACTTGAATTGTCCAATTTCTCACACCTATTGATTTCGGATCGAGTCCAAACTTGGGCAACATCATAATATGGTGGGACGAGTCATTTGGTGAGTTTTGAGTGAAATCCAATCGCTAGAAGTATGGAATACACCAACCACTCCAATTAGGAACGAACTGCCGATGAACTTGAATTGTCCAATTTCTCACACCTATTGATTTCGTACCGAGCCCCAAACTTGGGCAACATCATAATATGGTGGGAGGAGTCATTTGGTGAGTTTTGAGTGAAATCCAATCGCTAGAAGTATGGAATACACCAACCACTCCAATTAGGAACGAACTGCCGATGAACTTGAATTGTCCAATTTCTCACACCTATTGATTTCGTACCGAGCCCCAAACTTGGGCAACATCATAATATGGTGGGAGGAGTCATTTGGTGAGTTTTGAGTGAAATCCAATCGCTAGAAGTATGGAATACACCAACCACTCCAATTAGGAACGAACTGCCGTTGAACTTGAATTGTCCAGTTTCTCACACCTATTGATTTCGGATCGAGTCCAAACTTGGGCAACATCATACTATGGTGGGAGGAGTCATTTGGTGAGTTTTGAGTGAAATCCAATCGCTAGAAGTATGGAATACACCAACTACTCGAATTAGGAACGAACTGCCGTTGAACTTGAATTGTCCAATTTGGAACACCTATTGATTTCGGATCGAGCCCCAAACTTGGGCAACATCATAATATGGTGGGAGGAGTCATGTGGTGAGTGAAATCCAATAGCTAGAAGTATGGAATACACCAACCACTCCAATTAGGAACGAACTGTCGTTGAACTTGAATTGTCCAATTTCTCACACCTATTGATTTCGGATCGAGCCCCAAACTTGGGCAACATCATAATATGGTGGGAGGAGTCATGTGGTGAGTGAAATCCAATAGCTAGAAGTATGGAATACACCAACCACTCCAATTAGGAACGAACTGTCGTTGAACTTGAATTGTCCAATTTCTCACACCTATTGATTTCGGATCGAGCCCCAAACTTGGGCAACATCATAATATGGTGGGAGGAGTCATTTGGTGAGTTTTGAGTGAAATCCAATCGCTAGAAGTATGGAATACACCAACCACTCCAATTAGGAACGAACTGCCGATGAACTTGAATTGTCCAATTTCTCACACCTATTGATTTCGTACCGAGACCCAAACTTGGGCAACATCATAATATGGTGGGAGGAGTCATTTGGTGAGTTTTGAGTGAAATCCAATCGCTAGAAGTATGGAATACACCAACCACTCCAATTAGGAACGAACTGCCGTTGAACTTGAATTGTCCAGTTTCTCACACCTATTGATTTCGGATCGAGTCCAAACTTGGGCAACATCATACTATGGTGGGAGGAGTCATTTGGTGAGTTTTGAGTGAAATCCAATCGCTAGAAGTATGGAATACACCAACTACTCGAATTAGGAACGAACTGCCGTTGAACTTGAATTGTCCAATTTGGAACACCTATTGATTTCGGATCGAGCCCCAAACTTGGGCAACATCATAATATGGTGGGAGGAGTCATGTGGTGAGTGAAATCCAATAGCTAGAAGTATGGAATACACCAACCACTCCAATTAGGAACGAACTGTCGTTGAACTTGAATTGTCCAATTTCTCACACCTATTGATTTCGGATCGAGCCCCAAACTTGGGCAACATCATAATATGGTGGGAGGAGTCATGTGGTGAGTGAAATCCAATAGCTAGAAGTATGGAATACACCAACCACTCCAATTAGGAACGAACTGTCGTTGAACTTGAATTGTCCAATTTCTCACACCTATTGATTTCGGATCGAGCCCCAAACTTGGGCAACATCATAATATGGTGGGAGGAGTCATGTGGTGAGTGAAATCCAATAGCTAGAAGTATGGAATACACCAACCACTCCAATTAGGAACGAACTGTCGTTGAACTTGAATTGTCCAATTTCTCACACCTATTGATTTCGGATCGAGCCCCAAACTTGGGCAACATCATAATATGGTGGGAGGAGTCATTTGGTGAGTTTTGAGTGAAATCCAATCGCTAGAAGTATGGAATACACCAACCACTCCAATTAGGAACGAACTGCCGATGAACTTGAATTGTCCAATTTCTCACACCTATTGATTTCGTACCGAGACCCAAACTTGGGCAACATCATAATATGGTGGGAGGAGTCATTTGGTGAGTTTTGAGTGAAATCCAATCGCTAGAAGTATGGAATACACCAACCACTCCAATTAGGAACGAACTGCCGTTGAACTTGAATTGTCCAGTTTCTCACACCTATTGATTTCGGATCGAGTCCAAACTTGGGCAACATCATACTATGGTGGGAGGAGTCATTTGGTGAGTTTTGAGTGAAATCCAATCGCTAGAAGTATGGAATACACCAACTACTCGAATTAGGAACGAACTGCCGTTGAACTTGAATTGTCCAATTTGGAACACCTATTGATTTCGGATCGAGCCCAAACCTTGGACCACACCGTAATATGGTGGGAGGAGTCATTTGGTGAGTTTTGAGTGAAATCCAATCGCTAGAAGTATGGAATACACCAACCACTCCAATTAGGAACGAACTTGCGTTGAACTTGAATTGTGCAATTTCGAACACCTATCGATTTCGGATCGAGCCCAAAACTTGGGCAACATCATAATATGGTGGCGGGAGTCATTTGGTGAGTTTTGAGTGAAATCCAATCGCTAGAAGTATGGAATACACCAACCACTCCAATTAGAAACGAACTGCCGTTGAACTTGAATTGTCCAGTTTCTCACACCTATTGATTTCGGATCGAGTCCAAACTTGGGCAACATCATACTATGGTGGGAGGAGTCATTTGGTGAGTTTTGAGTGAAATCCAATCGCTAGAAATATGGAATACACCAACTACTCCAATTAGGAACGAACTGCCGTTGAACTTGAATTGTCCAATTTGGAACACCTATTGATTTCGGATCGAGCCCAAACCTTGGGCAACACCGTAATATGGTGGGAGGAGTCATTTGGTGAGTTTTGAGTGAAATCCAATCGCTAGAAGTATGGAATACACCAACCACTCCAATTAGGAACGAACTTGCGTTGAACTTGAATTGTGCAATTTCGAACACCTATTGATTTCGGATCGAGCCCAAAACTTGGGCAACATCATAATATGGTGGGGGGAGTCATTTGGTTACTTTTGAGTCAAATCCAATCGCTAGAAGTAAGAATACACCAACCACTCCAATTAGGAACGAACTGCCGTTGAACTTGAATTGTCCAATTTCTCACACCTATTGATTTCGGATCGAGCCCAAAACTTGGGCAACATCATAATATGGTGGGAGGAGTCGTTTGGTGAGTTTTGAGTGAAATCCAATCGCTAGAAGTATGGAATACACCACCCACTCCAATTAGGAACGAACTGCCGTTGAACTTGAATTGTCCAATTTCTCACACCTATTGATTTCGGATTGAGCCCAAAACTTGGGCAACATCATAATATGGTGGGAGGAGTCATTTGTTGAGTTTTGAGTGAAATCCAATCGCTAGAAGTGTGGAATACACCAACCACTCCAATTAGGAACGAACTGCCGTTGAACTTGAATTGTCCAATTTCGAAAACCTATTGATTTCGGATTGAGCCCAAAACTTCGGCAACAACATAATATGGTGGGAGGAGTCATTTGGTGAGTTTTGAGAGAAATCCAATCGCTAGAAGTATGGAATACACCAACCACTCCAATTAGGAACGAACTGCCGTTGAATTTGAATTGTCCAATTTCTCACACCTATTGATTTCGGATCGAGGCCCAAACTTGGGCAACATCATAATATGGTGGGAGAAGTCATGTGGTGAGTGAAATCCAATAGCTAGAAGTATGGAATACACCAACCACTCCAATTAGGAACGAACTGCCGTTGAACTTGATTTGTCCAGTTTCTCACACCTATTGATTTCGGATCGAACTCAAAACTTGGGCAACATCATAATATGGTGGGAGGAGTCATTTGGTTAGTTTTGAGCGAAATCCAATCGCTAGAAGTATGGAATACACCAACCACTCCAATTAGGAACGAACTGCCGTTGAACATGAATTGTCCAATTTCTCACACCTATTGATTTCGGATCGAACCCCAAACTTGGGCAACATCATAATATGGTGGGAGGAGTCATTTGGTGAGTTTTGAGTGAAATCCAATCACTAGAAGTATGGAAAACCCCAACCACTCCAATTAGGAACAAACTGCCGTTGAACTTGAATTGTGCAATTTCGAACACCTATTGATTTCGGATCGAGCCCAAAACTTGGGCAACATCATAACATGGTGGGAGGAGCCATTTGGTGAGTTTTGAGTGAAATCCAATCGCTAGAAGTATGGAATACACCAACCACTCCAATTAGGAACGAACTGCCGTTGAACATGAATTGTCCAATTTCTCACACCTATTGATTTCGGATCGAGTCCAAACTTGGGCAACATCATACTATGGTGGGAGGAGGCATTTGGTGAGTTTTGAGTGAAATCCAATCGCTAGAAGTATGGAATACACCAACCACTCCAATTAGGAACGAACAGCCGTTGAACTTGAATTGTCCAATTTCTCACACCTATTGATTTCGGATCGAGCCCCAAACTTGGGCAACATCATAATATGGTGGGAGGAGTCATGTGGTGAGTGTAATCCAATCGCTAGAAGTATGGAATACACCAACCACTCCAATTAGGAACGAACTGCCGTTGAACTTTAATTGTCCAATTTCTCACACCTATTGATTTCGGATCGAGTCCAAACTTGGCAACATCATAATATGGTCGGAGGAGTCATTTGGGGAGTTTTGAGTGAAATCCAATCGCTAGAAGTATGGAATACACCACCCACTCCAATTTGGAACGAACTGCCGTTGAACTTGAATTGCCCAATTTCGAACACCTATTGATTTCGGATCGAGCCCCAAACTTGGGCAACATCATAATATGGTGGGAGGAGTCATGTGGTGAGTGAAATCCAATCGCTAGAAGTATGGAATACACCAACCACTCCAATTAGGAACGAACTGCTGTTGAACTTGAATTGTGCAATTTCGAACACCTATTGATTTCGGATTGAGCCCAAAACTTGGGCAACATCATAATATGGTGGGAGGAGTCATTTGGTTAGTTTTGAGTGAAATCCAATCGCTAGAAGTATGGAATACACCAACCACTCCAATTAGGAACGAACTGCCGTTGAACTTGAATTGTCCAGTTTCTCACACCTATTGATTTCGGATCGAGTCCAAACTTGGGCAACATCATACTATGGTCGGAGGAGTCATTTGGTGAGTTTTGAGTGAAATCCAATCGCTAGAAGTATGGAATACACCAACCACTCCAATTAGGAACGAACTGCCGCTGAACTTGAATTGTCCAATTTGGAACCCCTATTGATTTCGGATCGATCCCAAAACATGGGCACCATCATAATATGGTGGGAGGAGTCATTTGGTGAGTTTTGAGTGAAATCCAATCGCTAGAAGTATGGAATACACCAACCACTCCAATTAGGAACGAACTGCCGTTGAACTTGAATTGTCTAGTTTTGAACACCTATTGATTTCGGATCGAGCCCAAAAGTTGGGCAACATCATAATATGGTGGGAGGAGTCATTTGGTTAGTTTTGAGTGAAATCCAATCGCTAGAAGTATGGAATACACCAACCACTCCAATTGGGAACGAACTGCCGTTGAACTTGAATTGTCCCATTTCTCACACCTATTGATTTCGGATCGAGCCCCAAACTTGGGCAACATCATAATATGGTGGGAGGAGTCATGTGGTGAGTGAAATCCAATCGCTAGAAGTATGGAATACACCAACCACTCCAATTAGGAACGAACTGCTGTTGAACTTGAATTGTGCAATTTCGAACACCTATTGATTTCGGATTGAGCCCAAAACTTGGGCAACATCATAATATGGTGGGAGGAGTCATTTGGTTAGTTTTGAGTGAAATCCAATCGCTAGAAGTATGGAATACACCAACCACTCCAATTAGGAACGAACTGCCGTTGAACTTGAATTGTGCAATTTCGAACACCTATTGATTTCGGATCGAGCACAAAACTTGGGCAATATCATAATATGGTGGGAGGAGTCATTTGGTTAGTTTTGAGTGAAATCCAATCGCTAGAAGTATGGAATACACCAACCACTCCAATTAGGAACGTACTGCCGTTGAACTTGAATTGCCCAATTTCGAACACCTATTGATTTCGGATCGAGCCCAAAACTTGGGCAACATCATAATATGGTGGGAGGAGTCATTTGGTGAGTTTTGAGTGAAATCCAATCGCTAGAAGTATGGAATACACCACCCACTCCAATTAGGAACGAACTGCCGCTGAACTTGAATTGTCCAATTTGGAACACCTATTGATTTCGGATCGATCCCAAAACATGGGCACCATCATAATATGGTGGGAGGAGTCATTTGGTGAGTTTTGAGTGAAATCCAATAGCTAGAAGTATGGAATACACCAACCACTCCAATTAGGAACGAACTGCCGTTGAACTTGAATTGTCTAGTTTTGAACACCTATTGATTTCGGATCGAGCCCAAAAGTTGGGCAACATCATAATATGGTGGGAGGAGTCATTTAGTTAGTTTTGAGTGAAATCCAATCGCTAGAAGTATGGAATACACCAACCACTCCAATTAGGAACGAACTGCCGTTCAACTTGAATTGTCCAATTTCTCACACCTATTGATTTCGGATCGAACCCCAAACTTGGGCAACATCATAATATGGTGGGAGGAGTCATTTGGTGAGTTTTGAGTGAAATCCAATCACTAGAAGTATGGAATACACCAACCACTCCAATTAGGAACGAACTGCCGTTCAACTTGAATTGTCCAATTTCTCACACCTATTGATTTCGGATCGAGTCCAAACTTGGGCAACACCGTAATATGGTGGGAGGAGTCATTTGTTGAGTTTTGAGTGAAATCCAATCGCTAGAAGTATGGAATACACCAAGCACTCCAATTAGGAACGAACTGCCGTTGAACTTGATTGTCCAATTTGGAACACCTATTGATTTCGGATCGAGCCCAAAACATGGGCAACATCATAATATGGTGGGAGGAGTCATTTGGTGAGTGTTGAGTGAAATCCAATCGCTAGAAGTATGGAATACACCAACCACTCCAATTAGGAACGAACTGCCGCTGAACTTGAATTGTCGAATTGCTCACACCTATTAATTTCGGATCGAGCCCCAAACTTGGGCAACATAATTATATGGTGGGAGGAGTCATTTGGTGAGTTTTGAGTGAAATCCAATCGCTAGAAGTATGGAATACACCAACCACTCCAATTAGGAACGAACTGCCGTTGAACTTGAATTGTCCAGTTTCGAACACCTATTGATTTCGGATCGAGCCCAAAACTTGGGCAACATCATAATATGGTGGGAGGAGTCATTTGGTGAGTTTTGAGTGAAATCCAATCGCTAGAAGTAGGGAATACAACAACCACTCCAGTTAGGAACGAACTGGAGTTGAATTTGAATTGTCCAATTTGGAACACCTATTCATTTCGGATCGAGGCCAAAACTTGGGCAACATCATAATATGATGGGAGGAGTCATTTGGTGAGTTTTGAATGAAGTCCAATCGCTAGAAGTATGGAATACACGAACCACTCCAATTAGGAACGAACTGCCGTTGAACTTGAATTGTCCAATCTCTCAGACCTATTGATTTCGGATTGAGCCCAAAACTTGGGGAACATCATAATATGGTGGGAGGAGTCATTTGGTGAGTTTTGAGTGAAATCCAATCGCTAGAAGTATGGAATACAACAACTACTCCGATTAGGAACGAACTGTCGTTGAAATTGAATTGACCAATTTTTCACACCTACTAATTTCGGATCGAGCCCAAAACTTGGGCAACATCATAATATGGTGGGAGGAGTTATTTGGTGAGTTTTGAGTGAAATCCAATCGCTAGAAGTATGGAATACACCAACCACTCCAATTGGGAACGAACTGCCATTGAACTTGAATTGTCCAATTTCTCACACCGATTGATTTCGGATTGAGCCCAAAACTTGGGCAAAATCATAATATGGTGGGAGGAGTCATTTGGTGAGTTTTGAGTGAAATCCAATAGCTAGAGGTATGGAATACACCAACCACTCCAATTAGGAACGAACTGCCGCTGCACTTGACTTGTCCAATTTCTCACACCTATTGATTTCGGATCGAGCCCAAAACTTGGGCAACATCATAATATCGTGGGAGGAGTCATTTGGTGAGTTTTGAGTGAAATCCAACCGCTAGAAGTATGGAATACAACAACTACTCCGATTAGGAACAAAATGTCGTTGGAATTGAATTGACCAATTTCTCACACCAATTGATTTCGGATCGAGCCCAAAACTTGGGCAACATCATAATATGGTGGGAGGAGTCATTTGGTGAGTTTTGAGTGAAATCCAATCGCAAGAAGTGTGGAATACACCAACCACTCCAATTAGGAACGAACTGCCGTTGAACTTGAATTGTCCAATTTGGAACACCTATTGATTTCAGATCGAGCCCAAAACTTGGGCAACATCATAATGTGGTGGGAGGAGTCATTTGGTGAGTTTTGAGTGAAATCCAATCGCTAGAAGTATGGAATACACCAACCACTCCAATTAGGAACGAACTGCCGTTGCACTTGACTTGTCCAATTTCTCACACTTATTGATTTCGGATCGAGCCCAAAACTTGGGCAACATCATAATATCGTGGGAGGAGTCATTTGGTGAGTTTTGAGTGAAATCCAATCGCTAGAAGTATGGAATACAACAACTACTCCGATTAGGAACGAACTGTCGTTGAAATTGAATTGACCAATTTCTCACACCTATTGATTTCGGGTCGAGCCCAAAACTTGGGCAACATCATAATATGGTGGGAGGAGTCATTTGGTGAATTTTGAGTGAAATCCAATCGATAGAAGTATGGAATACACCAACCACTCCAATTAGGAACGAACTGCCGTTGAACTTGAATTGTCCAATTTCTCAAACCTATTGATTTCGGATCGAGCCCCAAACTTGGGCAACATCATAATATGGTGGGAGGAGTCATTTTGTGAGTTTTGAGTGAAATCCAATCGCTAGAAGTGTGGAATACCCCAACCACTCCAATTAGGAACGAACTGCCGCTGAACTTGAATTGACCAATTTCTCACACCAATTGATTTCGGATCGAACCCCAAACTTGTGCAACATCATAATATGGTGGGAGGAGTCATTTGGTGAGTTTTGAGTGAAATCCAATCACTAGAGGTACGGAATACACCAACCACTCCAATTAGGAACGAAGTGCCGTTGAACTTGAATTGTCCAATTTGGAACACCTATTGATTTCGGATCGGGCCCAAAACTTGGGCAACATCATAATATGGTGGGAGGAGTTATTTGGTGAGTTTTGAGTGAAATCCAATCGCTAGAAGTATGGAATACACCAACCACTCCAATTGGGAACGAACTGCCGTTGAACTTGAATTGTCCAATTTCTCACACCTATTGATTTCGGATCGAGCCCAAAACATGGGCAGCATCATAATATGGTGGGAGGAGTCATTTGGTGAGTTTTGAGTGAAATCCAATCGCTAGAAGTATGGAATACACCAACCACTCCAATTAGGAACGAACTGCCGTTGAACTTGACTTGTCCAATTTCTCACACCTATTGATTTCGGATCATGCCCAAAACTTGGGCAACATCATAATATCGTGGGAGGAGTCATTTGATGAATTTTGAGTGAAATCCAAACGCTAGAAGTATGGAATACAACATCTACTCCGATTAGGAACAAAATGTCGTTGGAATTGAATTGACCAATTTCTCACACCAATTGATTTCGGATCGAGCCCAAAACTTGGGCAACATCATAATATGGTGGGAGGAGTCATTTGGTGAGTTTTGGGTGAAATCCAATCGCTAGAAGTGTGGAATACTCCAACCACTCCAATTAGGAACGAACTACCATTGAACTTGAATTGTCCAATTTGGAACACCTATTGATTTCGGATCGAGCCCAAAACTTGGGCAACATCATAATGTGGTAGGAGGAGTCATTTGGTGACTTTTGAGTGAAATCCAATCGCTAGAAGTATGGAATACACCAACCACTCCAATGTGGAACGAACTGCCGTTGAAATTGACTTGTCCAATTTCTCACACTTATTGATTTCGGAACGAGCCCAAAACTTGGGCAACATCATAATATCGTGGGAGGAGTCTTTTGGTGAGTTTTGAGGGAAATCCAATCGCTAGAAGTATGGAATACAACAACTACTCCGATTAGGAACGAACTGTCGTTGAAATTGAATTGACCAATTTCTCACACCTATTGATTTCGGGTCGAGCCCAAAACTTGGGCAACATCATAATATGGTGGGAGGATTCATCTGGTGAATTTTGAGTGAAATCCAATCGCTAGAAGTATGGAATACACCAACCACTCCAATTAGGAATGAACTGCCGTTGAACTTGATTTGTCCAATTTCTAACACCTATGGATTTCTGATCGAGCCCCAAACTTGGGCAACATCATAATATGGTGGGAGGAGTCTTTTGGTGAGTTTTGAGTGAAATCCAATCGCTAGAAGTATGGAATACACCAACCACTCCAATTAGGAACGAACTGCCGTTGAACTTGAATTGTCCAATTTCTCACACCTATTGATTTCGGATCGAGCCCCAAACTTGGGCAACAACATAATATGGTGGGAGGAGTCATTTTGTGAGTTTTGAGTGAAATCCAATCGCTAGAAGTATGGAATACACCAACCACTCCAATTAGGAACGAACTTCCGTTGAACTTGAATTGTCTAATTTCTCACAACTATTGATTTCGGATCGAGCCCAAAACTTGGGCAACATCATAATATGGTGGGGGGAGTCATTTGGTGAATTTTGAGTGAAATCCAATCGCTAGAAGTATGGAATACACCAACCACTCCAATTAGGAACGAACTGCCGCTGAACTTGACTTGTCCAATTTCTCACACCTATTGATTTCGGATCGAGCCCAAAACTTGTGCAACATCATAATATCGTGGGAGGAGTCATTTGGTGAGTTTTGAGTGAAATCCAAACGCTAGAAGTATGGAATACAACAACTACTCCGATTAGGAACAAAATGTCGTTGGAATTGAATTGACCAATTTCTCACACAAATTGATTTCGGATCGAGCCCAAAACTTGGGCAACATCATAATATGGTGGGAGGAGTCATTTGGAGAGTTTTGAGTGAAATCCAATCGCTAGAAGTGTGGAATACACCAACCACTCCAATTAGGAACGAACTGCCGTTGAACTTGAATTGTCCAATTTGGAACACCTATTGATTTCGGATCGAGCCCAAAACTTGGGCAACATCATGATGTGGTGGGAGGAGTCATTTGGTGAGTTTTGAGGGAAATCCAATCGCTAGAAGTATGGAATACACCAACCACTCCAATTAGGAACGAACTGCCGTTGAACTTGAATTGTCCAATTTCTCACACCTATTGATTTCGGATCGAGCCCCAAACTTGGGCAACAACATAATATGGTGGGAGGAGTCGTTTTGTGAGTTTTGAGTGAAATCCAATCGCTAGAAGTATGGAATACACCAACCACTCCAATTAGGAACGAACTTCCGTTGAACTTGAATTGTCTAATTTCTCACAACTATTGATTTCGGATCGAGCCCAAAACTTGGGCAACATCATAATATGGTGGGGGGAGTCATTTTGTGAATTTTGAGTGAAATCCAATCGCTAGAAGTATGGAATACACCAACCACTCCAATTAGGAACGAACTGCCGCTGAACTTGACTTGTCCAATTTCTCACACCTATTGATTTCGGATCGAGCCCAAAACTTGTGCAACATCATAATATCGTGGGAGGAGTCATTTGGTGAGTTTTGAGTGAAATCCAAACGCTAGAAGTATGGAATACAACAACTACTCCGATTAGGAACAAAATGTCGTTGGAATTGAATTGACCAATTTCTCACACAAATTGATTTCGGATCGAGCCCAAAACTTGGGCAACATCATAATATGGTGGGAGGAGTCATTTGGTGAGTTTTGAGTGAAATCCAATCGCTAGAAGTGTGGAATACACCAACCACTCCAATTAGGAACGAACTGCCGTTGAACTTGAATTGTCCAATTTGGAACACCTATTGATTTCGGATCGAGCCCAAAACTTGGGCAACATCATGATGTGGTGGGAGGAGTCATTTGGTGAGTTTTGAGGGAAATCCAATCGCTAGAAGTATGGAATACACCAACCACTCCAATTAGGAACGAACTGCCGTTGAACTTGAATTGTCCAATTTCTCACACCTATTGATTTCGGATCGAGCCCCAAACTTGGGCAACATCATAATATGGTGGGAGGAGTCATTTGGTGAATTTTGAGTGAAATCCAATCGCTAGAAGTATGGAATACACCAACGACTCCAATTAGGAACGAACTGCCGTTGAATTTGAATTGTCCAATTTGGAACACCTATTGATTTCGGATCGAGCCCAAAACTTGGGCAACATCATGATGTGGTGGGAGGAGTCATTTGGTGAGTTTTGAGGGAAATCCAATCGCTAGAAGTATGGAATACACCAACCACTCCAATTAGGAACGAACTGCCGTTGAACTTGAATTGTCCAATTTCTCACACCTATTGATTTCGGATCGAGCCCCAAACTTGGGCAACAACATAATATGGTGGGAGGAGTCGTTTTGTGAGTTTTGAGTGAAATCCAATCGCTAGAAGAATGGAATACACCAACCACTCCAATTAGGAACTAACTGCCGTTGAACTTGAATTGTCCAATTTGGAACACCTATTGATTTCGGATCGAGCCCAAAACGCGGGCAACATCATAATATGGTGGGAGGAGTCATTTGGAGAGTTTTGAGTGAAATCCAATCGCTAGAAGTATGGAATACACCAACCACTCCAATTAGGAACTAACTGCCGTTGAACTTGAATTGTCCAATTTCTCACACCTATTGATTTCGGATCGAGCCCCAAAATTGGGCAACATCATAATATGAGGGTAGGAGTCATTTGGTGAGTTTTGAGTGAAATCCAATCGCTAGAAGTATGGAATGCACCAACCACTCCAATTAGGAACGAACTTCCGTTGAACTTGAATTGTCTAATTTCTCACAAGTATTGATTTTGGATCGAGCCCAAAACTTGGGCAACATCATAATATGGTGGGAGGAGTCATTTGGTGAATTTTGAGTGAAATCCAATCGCTAGAAGTATGGAATACACCAACGACTCCAATTAGGAACGAACTGCCGTTGAATTTGAATTGTCCAATTTGGAACACCTATTGATTTCGGATCGAGCCCAAAACTTGGGCAACATCATAATACGGAGGGAGGAGTTGTTTGGTGAGTTTTGAGTGAAATCCAATCGCTAGAAGTATGGAATACACCAACCACTCCAATTAGGAACGAACCGCCGTTGAATTTGAATTGTCCAATTTCTCACACCTATTGATTTCGGATCGAGCCCAAAACTTGGGCAACATCGTAAGATGGTGGGAGGAGTCATTTGGAGAGTTTTGAGTGAAATCCAATCGCTAGAAGAATGGTATACACCAACCACTCCAATTAGGAACTAACTGCCGTTGAACTTGAATTGTCCAATTTCTCACACCTATTGATTTCGGATCGAGCCCCAAACTTGGGCAACATCATAATATGATGGTAGGAGTCATTTGGTGAGTTTTGAGTGAAATCCAATCGCTAGAAGTATGGAATGCACCAACCACTCCAATTAGGAACGAACTGCCGTTGAACTTGAATTGTCCAATTTCTCATACCTATTGATTTCAGATCGAGCCCCAAACTTGCGCAACAACATAATATGGTGGGAGGAGTTATTCGGTGAGTTTTGAGTGAAATCCAATCGCTAGAAGTCTGGAATACACCAACGACTCCAATTAGGAACGAATTGCCGTTGAACTTGAATTGTTCAATTTGGAACACCTATTGATTTCGGATTGAACCCAAAACTTGGGAAACATCATAATATGGTGGGAGGAGTCATTTGGGGAGTTTTGAGTGAAATCCAATCGCTAGAAGTATGGAATACACCAACCACTCCAATTAGGAACGAACTGCCGTTGAACTTGATTTGTCCAATTTCTCACACCTATTGATTTCTGATCGAGCCCCAAACTTGGGCAACATCATAATATGGTTTGAGGAGTCATTTGGGGAGTTTTGAGTGAAATCCAATCGCTAGAAGTATGGAATACACCAACCACTCCAATTAGGAACGAACTGCCGTTGAACTTGAATTGTCCAATTTCTCACACCTATTGATTTCGGATCGAGCCCCAAACTTGGGCAACAACATAATATGGTGGGAGGAGTCATTTCGTGAGTTTTGAGTGAAATCCAATCGCTAGAAGTATGGAATACAGCAACGACTCTAATTAGGAACGAACTGCCGTTGAACTTGAATTGTCCAATTTGGAACACCTACTGGTTTCGGATCGAGCCCAAAACTTGGGCAACATCATAATACGGTGGGAGGAGTCGTTTGGTGAGTTTTGAGTGAAATCCAATCGCTAGAAGTATGGAATACACCAACCACTCCAATTGGGAACGAACTGCCGTTGAACTTGAATTGTCCAATTTGGAACACCTATTGATTTCGGGTCGACCCAAAAACTTGGGCAACATCGTAATATGGTGGGAGGAGTCATTTGGTGTGTTTTGAGTGAAATCCAATCGCTAGAAGTATGGAATAAACCAACCACTCCAATTAGGAACGAACTGCCGTTGAACTTGGATTGTCCAATTTCTTACACCTATTGATTTCGGATCGAGCCCAAAATGCGGGCAACATTATAATACGGTGGGAGGAGTCATTTGGTAAGTTTTGAGTGAAATCCAATCGCTAGAAGTATGGAATACACCAACCACTCCAATTAGGAACGAACTGCCGTTGAACTTGAATTGTCCAATTTCGAACACCTATTGATTTCGGATCGATCCCAGAACTTGGGCAACATCATAATATGGTGGGAGGAGTCATTTGGTTAGTTTCGAGTGAAATCCAAACGCTAGAAGTACGGAATACACCAGCCACCCCAGTTAGGAACGAACTGCCGTTGAACTTGAATTGTCCAATTTCTCACACCTATTGATTTCGGATCGAGCCCAAAACTTGGGCAACATCATAATATGGTGGGAGGAGTCATTTGGTGAGTTTTAAGTGAAATCCAATCGCTAGAAGTATGGAATACACCAACCACTCCAATTAGGAACGAACTGCCGTTGAACTTGAATTGTTCAATTTCGAACAACTATTGATTTCGGATCGAGTCCAAAACTTGGGCAACACCATAATATGGTGGGAGGAGTCATTTGGTGAGTTTTGAGTGAAATCCAATCGCTAGAAGTATGGAGTACACCAACCACTCCAATTAGGAACGAACTGCCGTTGAACTTGAATTGTCCAATTTGGAACACCTATTGATTTCGGATCGAGCCCAAAACTTGGGTAACATCATAATATGGTGGGAGGAGTCATTTGGTTAGTTTTGTGTGAAATCCAATCGCTACAAGTATGGAATACACCAACCACTCCAATTAGGAACGAACTGCCGTTGAACTTGAATTGTCCAATTTGGAACACCTATTGATTTCGGATCAAGCCCCAAACTTGGGCAACATCGTAATATGGTGGGAAGACTCATTTGGTGTGTTTTGAGTGAAATCCAATCGTTAGAAGTATGGAATACACCAACCACTCCAATTAGGAACGAACTGCCGTTGAACTTGAATTGTCCAATTTCGAACAGCTATTGATTTCGGATCAAGCCCAAAAGTGGGGCGACATCATAATATGGTGGGAGGAGTCATTTAGTGAGTTTTGAGTGAAATCCAATCGCTAGAAGTATGGAATACACCAACCACTCCAATTGGGAACGAACTGCCGTTGAACTTGGATTGTCCAATTTCTTACACCTATTGATTTCGGATCGAGCCCAAAACGCGGGCAACATCATAATATGGTGGGAGGAGTCATTTGGTGTGTTTTGAGTGAAATCCAATCGCTAGAAGTATGGAATACAACAACTACTCCGATTAGGAACGAACTGTCGTTGAAATTGAATTGACCAATTTCTCACACCTATTGATTTCGGATCGAGCCCAAAACTTGGGCAACATCATAATATGGTGGGAGGAGTCATTTGGTGAGTTTTAAGTGAAATCCAATCGCTAGAAGTATGGAATACACCAACCACTCCAATTAGGAACGAACTGCCGTTGAACTTGAATTGTCCAATTTCGAACAACTATTGATTTCGGATCGAGCCCAAAACCTGGGCAACATCATAATATGGTGGGAGGAGTCATTTGGTGAGTTTTGAGTGAAATCCAATCGCTAGAAGTATGGAATACACCAACCACTCCAATTGGGAACGAACTGCCGTTGAACTTGAATTGTCCAATTTGGAACACCTATTTATTACGGGTGGACCCAAAAACTTGGGCAACATCATAATATGGTGGGAGGAGTCATTTGGTGTGTTTTGAGTGAAATCCAATCGCTAGAAGTATGGAATAAACCAACCACTCCAATTAGGAACGAACTGCCGTTGAACTTGGATTGTCCAATTTCTTACACCTATTGATTTCGGATCGAGCCCCAAACTTGGGAAACATCATAATACGGTGGGAGGAGTCATTTGGTGAGTTTTTGGTGAAATCCAATCGTTAGAAGTATGGAATACACCAACCACTCCAATTAGGAACGAACTGCCGTTGAACTTGAATTGTCCAATTTCTCACACCTATTGATTACGGATCGAGCCCAAAACTTGGGCAACATGATAATATGGTGGGAGGAGTCATTTGGTGAGTTTTGAGTGAAATCCAATCGCTAGACGTATGGAATACACCAACCACTCCAATTTGGAACGAACTGTCGTTGAAATTGAATTGACCAATTTCTCACACTTATTGATTTCGGATCGAGCCCAAAACTTGGGCAACATCATAATATGGTGGGAGGAGTCAATTGGTGAGTTTTGAGTTAATTCCAATCGCTAGAATTATGGAATACACCAACCACTCCAGTTAGGAACGAACTGCCGTCGAACTTGAATTGTCCAATTTGGAAAACCTATTGATTTCGGATCGAGCCCAAAACTTGGGCAACATCATAATATGGTGGGAGGAATCATTTGGTGAGTTTTGAGTGAAATCCAATCGCTAGAAGTATGGAATACACCAACCACTCCAATTAGTAACGAACTGCCGTTGAACTTGAATTGTCCAATTTGGAACACCTATTGATTTCGGATCGAGTCCAAAACTTGGGCAACATCATAATATGGTGGGAGGAGTCATTTGGTGAGTTTTGAGTGAAATCCAATCGCTAGAAGTATGGAATACACCAACCACTCCAATTAGGAACGAACTGTCGTTGAAATTAAATTGACCAATTTCTTAGACCTATTGATTTCGGATCGAGCCCAAAACAGGGGCAACATCATAATATGGTGGGAGGAGTCATTTGGTGAGTTTTGAGTGATATCCAATCGCTAGAAGTATGGAATACACCAACCACTCCAATTAGGAATGAACTGCCGTTGAACTTGAATTGTCCAATTTGGAACATCTATTGATTTCGGATCGAGCCCAAAACTTGGGCAACATCGTAATATGGTGGGAGGAGTCATTTGGTGAGTTTTGAGTGAAATCCAATCGCTAGACGTACGGAATACACCAACCACTACAATTAGGAACGAACGGTCGTTGAAATTGAATTGACCAATTTCTCGGACCTATTGATTTCGGATCGAGCCCAAAACTTGGGCAACAACATAATATGGTGGGAGTAGTTGTTTGGTGAGTTTTGAGTGAAATCCAATCGCTAGAAGTATGGAATACACCAACCACTCCAACTAGGAACGAACTGCCGTTGAACTTGAATTGTCCAATTTGGAACACCTATTGGTTTCGGATCGAGCCCAAAACTTGGGCAACATCATAATATGGTGGGAGGAGTCATTTGGTGAGTTTTGAGTGATATCCATTCGCTAGAAGTATGGAATACACCAACCACTCCAATTAGGAACGAACTGCCGTTGATCTTGAATTGTCCAATTTGGAACACCTATTGATTTCGGATCGAGCCCAAAACTTGGGCAACATCATAATATGGTGGGAGGACTCATTTGTTGAGTTTTAAGTGAAATCCAATCGCTAGAAGTACGGAATACACCAACCACTCCAATTAGGAACGAACTGCCGCTGAACTTGAATTGTCCAATTTGGAACACCTATTGATTTCGGATCGAGCCCAAAACTTTTGCAACATCATAATATGGTGGGAGGAGTCATTTGGTGAGTTTTGAGTGAAATCCAATTGCTAGACGTATGGAATACACCAATCACTCCAATTAGGAACGAACTGTCGTTGAAATTGAATTGACCAATTTCTCAGACCTATTGATTTCGGATCGAGCCCAAAACTTGGGCAACATCATAATATGGTGGGAGGAGTCATTTGGTGAGTTTTGAGTGAAATCAAATCACTAGAAGTATGGAACACACCAACCACTCCAATTAGGAACGAACTGCCGTTGAACTTGAATTGTCCAATTTCTCACCTTTTGATTTCGGATCGAGCCCCGAACTTGGGCAACATCATAATATGGTGGGAGGAGTCAATTGGTGAGTTTTGAGTGAAATCCAATCGCTAGAAGTACGAAATACACCAACCACCCCAATTAGGAACGAACTGCCGTTGAACTTGAATTGTCCAATTTGGAACACCTATTGATTTCGGATCGAGCCCAAAACTTGGGCAACATCATAATATGGTGGGAGGAGTCATTTGGTGAGTTTTGAGTGAAACCCAATCGCTAGAAGTATGGAATACACCAACCACTATAGTTAGGAACGAACTGCCGTTGAACTTGAATTGTCCAAATTCTCACACCTATTGATTTCGGATCGAGCCCAAAACTTTTGCAACATCATAATATGGTGGGAGGAGTCGTTTGGTGAGTTTTGAGTGAAATCCAATTGCTAGACGTATGGAATACACCAACCACTCCAATTAGGAACGAACTGTCGTTGAAATTGAATTGACCAATTTCTCAGACCTATTGATTTCGGATCGAGCCCAAAACTTGGGCAACATCATAATATGGTGGGAGGAGTCATTTGGTGAGTTTTGAGTGAAATCAAATCGCTAGAAGTATGGAATACACCAACCACTCCAATTAGGAACGAACTGCCGTTGAACTTGAATTGTCCAATTTCTCACCTTTTAATTTCGGATCGAGCCCCGAACTTGGGCAACATCATAATATGGTGGGTGGAGTCAATTGGTGAGTTTTGAGTGAAATCCAATCGCTAGAAGTACGAAATACACCAACCACCCCAATTAGGAACGAACTGCCGTTGAACTTGAATTGTCCAATTTGGAACACCTATTGATATCGGATCGAGCCCAAAACTTGGGCAACATCGTAATATGGTGAGAGGAGTCATTTGGTGAGTTTTGAGTGAAATCCAATCGCTAGAAGTATGGAATACACCAACCACTCCAATTAGGAACGAACTGCCGCTGAAATTGAATTGACCAATTTCTCACACCTATTGATTTCGGATCGAGCCCAAAACTTGGGCAACATCATAATATAGTGGGAGGAGTCATTTGGTGAGTTTTGAGTGAAATCCAATCGCTAGAAGTATGGAATACACCAACCACTCCAATTTGGAACGAACTGCCACTGAACTTGAATTGTCCAATTTCTCACACCTATTGATTTCGGATCGAGCCCAAAACTTTTGCAACATCATAATATGGTGGGAGGAGTCATTTGGTGAGTTTTGAGTGAAATCCAATCGCTAGACGTATGGAATACACCAACCACTCCAATTAGGAACGAACTGTCGTTCAAATTGAATTGACCAATTTCTCAAACCTATTGATTTCGGATCGAGCCCAAAACTTGGGCAACATCATAATATGGTGGGAGGAGTCATTTGGTGAGTTTTGAGTGAAATCAAATCGCTAGAAGTATGGAATACACCAACCACTCCAATTAGGAACGAACTGCCGTTGAACTTCAATTGTCCAATTTCTCACCTATTGATTTCGGATCGAGCCCCGAACTTGGGCAACATCATAATATGGTGGGAGGAGTCAATTGGTGAGTTTTGAGTGAAATCCAATCGCTAGAAGTACGAAATACACCAACCACCCCAATTAGGAACGAACTGCCGTTGAACTTGAATTGTCCAATTTGGAACACCTATTGATTTTGAATCGAGCCCAAAACTTGGGCAACATCATAATATGGTGGGAGGAGTCATTTGGTGAGTTTTGAGTGAAACCCAATCGCTAGAAGTGTGGAATACACCAACCACTATAGTTAGGAACGAACTGCCGTTGAACTTGAATTGTCCAATTTCGAACACCTATTGATTTCGAATCGAGCCCAAAACTTGGGCAACATCATAATATGGTGGGAGGAGTCATTTGGTGAGTTTTGAGTGAAATCAAATCGCTAGAAGTATGGAATACACAACCACTCCAATTAGGAACGAACTGCCGTTGAACTTGAATTGGCTAATTTCTCACAACTATTGATTTCGGATCGATCCCCAAACTTGGCCAACATCATACTATGGTGGGAAGAGTCATTTGGTGAGTTTTGAGTGAAATCCAATCGCTAGAAATATGGAATACACCAACCACTCCAATTAGGAACGAACTACCGTTGAACTTGAATTGTCCAATTTGGAACACCTATTGATTTCGGATCGAGCCCAAAACTAGGGCAACAACAAAATATGGTGGGAGGAGTCATTTGGTGAGTTTTGAGTGAAATCCAATCGCTAGAAGTATGGAATACACCAACCACTCCAATTAGGAACGACGTGTCGTTGAACTTGAATTGTCCAATTTGGAAAACCTATTGATTACGGATCGAGCCCAAAACTTGGGCAACATCATAATATGGAGGGAGGAGTCATTTGGTGAGTTTTGAGGGAAATCCAATCGCTAGAAGTATGGTATACACCAACCACTCCAGTTAGGAACGAACTGCCGTTGAACTTGAATTTTCCAATTTGGAACACCTATTGATTTTGGATCGAGCCCAAAACTTGGGCAACATCATAATATGGTGGGAGGAGTCATTTGGTGAGTTTTGAGTAAAATCCAATCGCTAGAAGTATGGAATACACCAACCACTCCAATTAGGAACGAACTGCCGTTGAACATGAATTGTCCAATTTGGAAAATCTATTGATTTCGGATCGAGCCCAAAACTTGGGCAACATCATAATATAGTGGGAGGAGTCATTTGGTGAGTTTTGAGTGAAATCCAATTGCTAGACGTATGGAATACACCAACCACTCGAATTAGGAACGAACTGTCGTTGAAATTGAATTGACCAATTTCTCACACCTATTGATTTCGTATCGAGCCCAAAACTTGGGCAACATCATAATATGGTGGGAGGAGTCATTTGGTGAGTTTTGAGTGAAATCCAATCGCTAGAAGTATGGTATACACCAACCACTCCAGTTAGGAACGAACTGCCGTTGAACTTGAATTGTCCAATTTGGAACATATATTGATTTCGGATCGGGCCCAAAACTTGGGCAACATCATAATATAGTGGGAGGAGTCATTTGGTGAGTTTTGAGTTAAATCCAATCGCTAGCCGTATGGAATACACCGACCAGTCCAATTAGGAACGAACTGTCGTTGAAATTGAATTGACCAATTTCTCACACCTATTGATTTCGGATCGAGCCCAAAACTTGGGCAACATCATAATATGGTGGGAGGAGTCATTTGGAGAGTTTCGAGTGAAATCCAATCCCTAGAAGTATGGAATACACCAACCACTCCAATTAGGAACGAACTGTCGTTGAAATTGAATTGACCAATTTCTCACACCTATTGATTTCGGATCGATCCCAAAACCTGGGCAGCATCGTAATATGGTGGGTGGAGTCATTTGGTGAGTTTGGAGTGAAATCCAATCGCTAGAAGTATGGAATACACCAACCACTGCAATTAGGAACGACCTGCCGTTGAACTTGAATTGTCCAATTTCTCAGACCTATTGATTTCGGATCGAGCCCCGAACTTGGGCAACATCATAATATGGTGGGAGGAGTCAATTGGTGAGTTTTGAGTGAAATCCAATCGCTAGAAGTACGAAATACACCAACCATCCCAATTAGGAACGAACTGCCGTTGAACTTGAATTGTCCAATTTGGAACACCTATTGATTTTGAATCGAGCCCAAAACATGGGCAACATCATAATATGGTGGGAGGAGTCATTTGGTGAGTTTTGAGTGAAACCCAATCGCTAGCCGTATGGAATACACCGACCACTCCAATTAGGAACGAACTGTCGTTGAAATTGAATTGGCCAATTTCTCACACCTATTGATTTCGGATCGAGCCCAAAACTTGGGCAACATCATAATATGGTGGGAGGAGTCATTTGGAGAGTTTCGAGTGAAATCCAATCGCTAGAAGTATGGAATACACCAACCACTCCAATTAGGAACGAACTGTCGTTGAAATTGAATTGACCAATTTCTCACACCTATTGATTTCGGATCGAGCCCAAAACTTGGGCAACATCATAATATGGTGGGAGGAGTCATTTGGAGAGTTTCGAGTGAAATCCAATCGCTAGAAGTATGGAATACACCAACCACTCCAATTAGGAACGAACTGTCGTTCAAATTGAATTGACCAATTTCTCAGACCTATTGATTTCGGATCGAGCCCAAAACTTGGGCAACATCACAATATGGTGGGAGGAGTCATTTGGTGAGTTTTGAGTGAAATCAAATCGCTAGAAGTATGTAATACACCAACCACTCCAATTTGGAACGAACTGCCGTTGAACTTGAATTGTCCAATTTCTCACCTGTTGATTTCGGATCGAGCCCCGAACTTGGGCAACATCATAATATGGTGGGAGGAGTCATTTGGTGACTTTTGAGTGAAATCCAATCGCCAGAACTATGGAATACACCAACCACTCCAATTTGGAACGAACTGCCGTTGAACTTGAATTGTCCAATTTGGAACACCTACTGATTTCGGATCGACCCCAAAACTTGGGCAACATCATAACATGGTGGGAGGAGTCATTTGGTGAGTTTTGGGTGAAATCCGATTGCTAGAAGTATGGAATACACCAACCACTCCAATTAGGAATGAACTGCCGTTGAACTTCAATTGTCCAATTTGGAACACCTATTGATTTCGGATCGAGCCCAAAACTTGGGCAACATCATAATATGGTGGGAGGAGTCATTTGGTGAGTTTTGAGTGAAATCAAATCGCTAGAAGTATGGAATACACCAACCACTCCAATTAGGAACGAACTGCCGTTGAACTTGAATTGTCCAATTTCTCACCTTTTGATTTCGGATCGAGCCCCGAACTTGGGCAACATCATAATATGGTGGGTGGAGTCAATTGGTGAGTTTTGAGTGAAATCCAATCGCTAGAAGTACGAAATACACCAACCACCCCAATTAGGAACGAACTGCCGTTGAACTTGAATTGTCCAATTTGGAACACCTATTGATATCGGATCGAGCCCAAAACTTGGGCAACATCGTAATATGGTGAGAGGAGTCATTTGGTGAGTTTTGAGTGAAATCCAATCGCTAGAAGTATGGAATACACCAACCACTCCAATTAGGAACGAACTGCCGCTGAAATTGAATTGACCAATTTCTCACACCTATTGATTTCGGATCGAGCCCAAAACTTGGGCAACATCATAATATAGTGGGAGGAGTCATTTGGTGAGTTTTGAGTGAAATCCAATCGCTAGAAGTATGGAATACACCAACCACTCCAATTTGGAACGAACTGCCACTGAACTTGAATTGTCCAATTTCTCACACCTATTGATTTCGGATCGAGCCCAAAACTTTTGCAACATCATAATATGGTGGGAGGAGTCATTTGGTGAGTTTTGAGTGAAATCCAATCGCTAGACGTATGGAATACACCAACCACTCCAATTAGGAACGAACTGTCGTTCAAATTGAATTGACCAATTTCTCAAACCTATTGATTTCGGATCGAGCCCAAAACTTGGGCAACATCATAATATGGTGGGAGGAGTCATTTGGTGAGTTTTGAGTGAAATCAAATCGCTAGAAGTATGGAATACACCAACCACTCCAATTAGGAACGAACTGCCGTTGAACTTCAATTGTCCAATTTCTCACCTATTGATTTCGGATCGAGCCCCGAACTTGGGCAACATCATAATATGGTGGGAGGAGTCAATTGGTGAGTTTTGAGTGAAATCCAATCGCTAGAAGTACGAAATACACCAACCACCCCAATTAGGAACGAACTGCCGTTGAACTTGAATTGTCCAATTTGGAACACCTATTGATTTTGAATCGAGCCCAAAACTTGGGCAACATCATAATATGGTGGGAGGAGTCATTTGGTGAGTTTTGAGTGAAACCCAATCGCTAGAAGTGTGGAATACACCAACCACTATAGTTAGGAACGAACTGCCGTTGAACTTGAATTGTCCAATTTCGAACACCTATTGATTTCGAATCGAGCCCAAAACTTGGGCAACATCATAATATGGTGGGAGGAGTCATTTGGTGAGTTTTGAGTGAAATCAAATCGCTAGAAGTATGGAATACACAACCACTCCAATTAGGAACGAACTGCCGTTGAACTTGAATTGGCTAATTTCTCACAACTATTGATTTCGCATCGATCCCCAAACTTGGCCAACATCATACTATGGTGGGAAGAGTCATTTGGTGAGTTTTGAGTGAAATCCAATCGCTAGAAATATGGAATACACCAACCACTCCAATTAGGAACGAACTACCGTTGAACTTGAATTGTCCAATTTGGAACACCTATTGATTTCGGATCGAGCCCAAAACTAGGGCAACAACAAAATATGGTGGGAGGAGTCATTTGGTGAGTTTTGAGTGAAATCCAATCGCTAGAAGTATGGAATACACCAACCACTCCAATTAGGAACGACGTGTCGTTGAACTTGAATTGTCCAATTTGGAAAACCTATTGATTACGGATCGAGCCCAAAACTTGGGCAACATCATAATATGGAGGGAGGAGTCATTTGGTGAGTTTTGAGGGAAATCCAATCGCTAGAAGTATGGTATACACCAACCACTCCAGTTAGGAACGAACTGCCGTTGAACTTGAATTTTCCAATTTGGAACACCTATTGATTTTGGATCGAGCCCAAAACTTGGGCAACATCATAATATGGTGGGAGGAGTCATTTGGTGAGTTTTGAGTAAAATCCAATCGCTAGAAGTATGGAATACACCAACCACTCCAATTAGGAACGAACTGCCGTTGAACATGAATTGTCCAATTTGGAAAATCTATTGATTTCGGATCGAGCCCAAAACTTGGGCAACATCATAATATAGTGGGAGGAGTCATTTGGTGAGTTTTGAGTGAAATCCAATTGCTAGACGTATGGAATACACCAACCACTCGAATTAGGAACGAACTGTCGTTGAAATTGAATTGACCAATTTCTCACACCTATTGATTTCGTATCGAGCCCAAAACTTGGGCAACATCATAATATGGTGGGAGGAGTCATTTGGTGAGTTTTGAGTGAAATCCAATCGCTAGAAGTATGGTATACACCAACCACTCCAGTTAGGAACGAACTGCCGTTGAACTTGAATTGTCCAATTTGGAACATATATTGATTTCGGATCGGGCCCAAAACTTGGGCAACATCATAATATAGTGGGAGGAGTCATTTGGTGAGTTTTGAGTGAAATCCAATCGCTAGCCGTATGGAATACACCGACCAGTCCAATTAGGAACGAACTGTCGTTGAAATTGAATTGACCAATTTCTCACACCTATTGATTTCGGATCGAGCCCAAAACTTGGGCAACATCATAATATGGTGGGAGGAGTCATTTGGAGAGTTTCGAGTGAAATCCAATCCCTAGAAGTATGGAATACACCAACCACTCCAATTAGGAACGAACTGTCGTTGAAATTGAATTGACCAATTTCTCACACCTATTGATTTCGGATCGATCCCAAAACCTGGGCAGCATCGTAATATGGTGGGTGGAGTCATTTGGTGAGTTTGGAGTGAAATCCAATCGCTAGAAGTATGGAATACACCAACCACTGCAATTAGGAACGACCTGCCGTTGAACTTGAATTGTCCAATTTCTCAGACCTATTGATTTCGGATCGAGCCCCGAACTTGGGCAACATCATAATATGGTGGGAGGAGTCAATTGGTGAGTTTTGAGTGAAATCCAATCGCTAGAAGTACGAAATACACCAACCATCCCAATTAGGAACGAACTGCCGTTGAACTTGAATTGTCCAATTTGGAACACCTATTGATTTTGAATCGAGCCCAAAACATGGGCAACATCATAATATGGTGGGAGGAGTCATTTGGTGAGTTTTGAGTGAAACCCAATCGCTAGCCGTATGGAATACACCGACCACTCCAATTAGGAACGAACTGTCGTTGAAATTGAATTGGCCAATTTCTCACACCTATTGATTTCGGATCGAGCCCAAAACTTGGGCAACATCATAATATGGTGGGAGGAGTCATTTGGAGAGTTTCGAGTGAAATCCAATCGCTAGAAGTATGGAATACACCAACCACTCCAATTAGGAACGAACTGTCGTTGAAATTGAATTGACCAATTTCTCACACCTATTGATTTCGGATCGAGCCCAAAACTTGGGCAACATCATAATATGGTGGGAGGAGTCATTTGGAGAGTTTCGAGTGAAATCCAATCGCTAGAAGTATGGAATACACCAACCACTCCAATTAGGAACGAACTGTCGTTCAAATTGAATTGACCAATTTCTCAGACCTATTGATTTCGGATCGAGCCCAAAACTTGGGCAACATCACAATATGGTGGGAGGAGTCATTTGGTGAGTTTTGAGTGAAATCAAATCGCTAGAAGTATGTAATACACCAACCACTCCAATTTGGAACGAACTGCCGTTGAACTTGAATTGTCCAATTTCTCACCTGTTGATTTCGGATCGAGCCCCGAACTTGGGCAACATCATAATATGGTGGGAGGAGTCATTTGGTGACTTTTGAGTGAAATCCAATCGCCAGAACTATGGAATACACCAACCACTCCAATTTGGAACGAACTGCCGTTGAACTTGAATTGTCCAATTTGGAACACCTACTGATTTCGGATCGACCCCAAAACTTGGGCAACATCATAACATGGTGGGAGGAGTCATTTGGTGAGTTTTGGGTGAAATCCGATTGCTAGAAGTATGGAATACACCAACCACTCCAATTAGGAATGAACTGCCGTTGAACTTCAATTGTCCAATTTGGAACACCTATTGATTTCGGATGGAGCCCAAAACTTGGGCAACATCATAATATGGTGGGAGGAGTGATTTGGTGAGTTTTGAGTGAAATCCAATCGCTAGAAGTATGGAATACACCAACCACTCCAATTAGGAACGAACTGCCGTTGAACTTGAATTGTCCAATTTCTCACATCTACTGATTTCGGATCGAGCCCCAAACTTGGGCAACATCATAATATGGTGGGAGGAGTCATTTGGTGAGTTTTGAGTGAAATCCAATCGCTAGAAGTATGGAATACACCAACCACTCCAATTAGGAACGAACTGCCGTTGAACTTGAATTGTCCAATTTCTCACACCTGTTGATTTCGGATCGAGCCCAAAACTTGGGCAACATCATAATATGGTGGGAGGAGTCATTTGGTGAGTTTTGAATGAAATCCAATCGCTAGAAGTATGGAATACACCAACCACTCCAATTAGGGACGTACTGCCGTTGAACTTGAATTGTCCAATTTGGAATACCTATTGATTTCGGATCGAGCCCAAAACTTGGGCAACATCATAATATGGTGGGAGGAGTCATTTGGTGAGTTTTGAGTGAAATCCAATCGCTACAAGTATGGAATACACCAACGACTCCAGTTAGGAACGAACTGCCGTGATACTTTGATTTTCCAATTTCGCACACCTATTGATTTCGGATCGAGCCCAAAACTTGGGCAACATCATAATATGGTGGGAGGAGTCTTTTGGTGAGTTTGTAGAGAAATCCACTCACTAGAAGTATGGAATACACCAACCACTCCAATTAGGAACGAACTGTCGTTGAACTTGAATTGTCCAATTTGGAAGACCTATTGATTTCGGATCGAGCCCAAAACTTGGGCAACATCATAATATGGTGGTAAGAGTCATTTGGTGACTTTTGAGTGAAATCCAATCGCCAGAACTATGGAATACACCAACCACTCCAATTTGGAACGAACTGCCGTTGAACTTGAATTGTCCAATTTGGAACACCTATTGATTTCGGATCGACCCCAAAACTTGGGCAACATCATAATATGGTGGGAGGAGTCATTTGGTGAGTTTTGTGTGAAATCCAATCGCTAGAAGTATGGAATACACCAACCACTCCAATTAGGAATGAACTGCCGTTGAACTTGAATTGTCCAATTTGGAACACCTATTGATTTCGGATGGAGCCCAAAACTTGGGCAACATCATAATATGGTGGGAGGAGTCATTTGGTGAGTGTTGAGTGAAATCCGATTGCTAGAAGTATGGAATACACCAACCACTCCAATTAGTAATGAACTGCCGTTGAACTTGAATTGTCCAATTTGGAACACCTATTGATTTCGGATCGAGCCCAAAACTTGGGCAACATCATAATATGGTGGGAGGAGTCATTTGGTGAGTTTTGAGTGAACGCTAGAAGTATGGAATACACCAACCACTCCAATTAGGAACGAACTGCCGTTGAACTTGAATTGTCCAATTTCTCACACCTATTGATTTCGGATCGAGCCCCAAACTTGGGCAACATCATAATATGGTGGGAGGAGTCATTTGGTGAGTTTTGAGTGAAATCCAATCGCTAGAAGTATGGAATACACTAACCACTCCAGTTAGGAACGAACTGCCGTTGAACTTGAATTGTCCAATTTCTCAAACCTATTGATTTCGGATCGACCCCAAAACTTGGGCAACATCGTAATATGGTGGGAGAAGTCATTTGGTGAGTTTTGAGTGAAATCTACTCGCTAGAAGTATGGAATACACCAACCACTCCAATTGGGAACGAACTGCCGTTGAACTTTAATTGTCCAATTTCTCACACCTATTGATTTCGGATCGAGCCCAAAACTTGGGCAACATCATAATATGGTGGGAGGAGTCATTTGGTGAGTTTGGAGAGAAATCCAATCACTAGAAGTATGGAATACACCAACCACTACAATTAGGAACGAACTGCCGTTGAGCTTGAATTGTCCAATTTGGAACACCTATTGATTTCGGATCGAGCCCAAAACTTCGGCAACATCATAATATGGTGGGAGGAGTCATTTGATGAGTTTTGAGTGAAATCCAATCGCTAGAAGTATGGAATACACTAACCACTCCAGTTAGGAACGAACTGCCGTTGAACTTGAATTGTCCAATTTCTCACACCTATTGATTTCGGATCGAGCCCAAAACTTGGGCAACATCATAATATGGTGGGAGGAGTCATTTGCTGAGTTTTGAGTGAAATCCAATCGCTAGAAGTATGGAATACACCAACCGCTCCAATTAGGAACGAACTACCGTTGAACTTGAATTGTCCAATTTCTCACACCTATTGATTTCGGATCGAGCCCAAAACTTTTGCAACATCATAATATGGTGGGAGGAGTCATTTGGTGAGTTTTGAGTGAAATCCAATCGCTAGAAGTATGGAATACACCAACCGCTCCAATTAGGAACGAACTACCGTTGAACTTGAATTGTCCAATTTCTCACACCTATTGATTTCGGATCAAGCCCAAAACTTGGGCAACATCATAATATGGTGGGAGGAGTCATTTGCTGAGTTTTGAGTGAAATCCAATCGCAAGAAGTATGGAAAACACCAACCATCCAAATTAGGAACGAACTGCCGTTGAACTTGAATTGTCCATTTTGGAACACCTATTGATTTCGGATCGAGCCCCAAACTTGGGCAACATCATAATATGGTGGGAGTAGTAATTTGGGGAGTTTTGATTGAAATCCAATTGCTAGAAGTGTGGAATACCCCAACCACTCCAATTAGGAACGTACTGCCGTTGAACTTGAATTGTCCAATTTCTCACACCTATTGATTTCGGATCGAGCCCAAAACTTGGGCAACAGCATAATATGGTGGGAGGAGTCATTTCGGGAGTTTTGAGAGAAATCCAATCGCTAGAAGTATGGAATACACCAACCACTCCAATTAGGAAAGAACTGTCGTTGAAATTGAATTGACCAATTTTTCACACCTGTTGAATTCGGATCGAGCCCAAAACTTGGGCAACATCATAATATGGTGGGAGGAGTCATTTGGTGAGTTTTGAGTGAAATCCAATCGCTAGAGGTATGGAATACACCAACCACTCCAATTAGGAAAGAACTGTCGTTGAAATTGAATTGACCAATTTCTCACACCTATCGAATTCGGATCGAGCCCAAAACTTGAGCAACATCATAATATGGTGGGAGGAGTCATTTGGTGAGTTTTGAGGGAAATCCAATCGCTAGAAGTATGGAATACACCAACCACTCCAATTAGGAACGAACTGCCGTTGAAATTGAATTATCCAATTTCTCACACGTATTGATTTCTGATCGAGCCCCAAACTTGGGCAACATCATAATATGGTGGGAGGAGTCATTTGGTGAGTTATGAGTGAAATCCAATCGCTAGAAGTATGGAATACACCAACCACTCCAATTAAGAACGAATTGCCGTTGAACTTGAATTGTCCAATTAAGAACGAACTGCCGTTGAACTTGAATTGTCCAATTTGGAACACGTATTGATTTCGGATCGACCCCAAAACTTGGGCAACATCATAATATGGTGGGAGGAGTCATTTGGTGAGTTTTGAGTGAAATCCAATCCCAAGAAGTATGGAATACACCAACCACTCCAATTAGGAACGAACTGCCGTTGAACTTGAATTGTCCAATTTCTCACACCTATTGATTTCGGATCGAGCCCAAAACTTGGGCAACATCATAATATGGTGGGAGGAGTCATTTGGTGAGTTATGAGTGAAATCCAATCGCAAGAAGTATGGAATACACCAACCAATCCAATTAGGAACGAACTGCCGTTGAAATTGAATTGTCCAATTTCTCACGCGTACTGATTTCGAATCGAGCCCAAAACTTGGGCAACATCATAATATGGTGGGAGGAGTCATTTGGTGAGTTTTGAGTGAAATCCAATCGCTAGAAGTATGGAATACACCAACCACTCCAATTTGGAACGAATTGCCGTTGAATTTGAATTGTCCAATTTCTCACACCTATTGATTTCGGATCGAGCCCCAAACTTGGGCAAGATCCTAATATGGTGGGAGGAGTCATTTGATGAGTTTTGAGTGAAATCCAATAGCTAGAAGTATGGAATACCCCAACCACTCCAATTAGGAACGAATTGCCGTTGAACTTGAATTGTCCAATTTCTCACACCTATTGATTTCGGATCGAGCCCCAAACTTGGGCAACATCCTAATATGGTGGGAGGAGTCATTTGGTGAGTTTTGAGTGAAATCCAATTGCTAGAGGTATGGAATACCCCAACCACTCCAATTAGGAACGAACTGCCGTTGAACTTGAATTGTCCAATTTCTCACACCAATTGATTTCGGATCGAGCCCAAAACTTGGGCAACATCATAATATGGTGGGAGGAGTCATTTGGTGAGTTTTGAGTGAAATCCAATCGCTAGAAGTATGGAATACACCAACCACTCCAATTAGGAACGAACTGCCGTTGAACTTGAATTGTCCAATTTGGAACACGTATTGATTTCGGATCGACCCCAAAACTTGGGCAACATCATAATATGGTGGGAGGAGTCATTTGGTGAGTGTTGAGTGAAATCCAATCGCTAGAATTATGGAATACACCAACCACTCAAATTAGGAACGAACTGCCGTTGAACTTGAATTGTCCAATTTCTCGCACCTATTGATTTCGGATCGAGCCCCAAACTTGGGCAACATCATAATATGGTGGGAGGAGTCATTTGGTTTGTTTTGAGTGAAATCCAATTGCTAGAAGTATGGAATAGACCAACCACTCCAATTAGGAACGAACTGCCGTTGAACTTGAATTGTCCAATTTGGAACACGTATTGATTTCGGATCGAGCCCAAAACTTGGGCAACATCATAATATGGTGGGAGTCATTTGGTGAGTTTTGAGTGAAATCCAATCGCTAGAAGTATGGAATACATGTTGTGTAAATACAGCTGCACCAAAATGGATTCAGTTGCATCCTCAACTTGTGATACTCGCAAGTGCACGAGCCGTTTGGTAGTATAGCATATGTAAGTGCGAGGTCGATCCCACGAGGATTGGTGATTGAATGATCCAATTCATTTTCCCTACACAAAACAGAAACGAAAAAAGAAAGGAAATAAATAAAACAAGAAAGAAAGAAAATAACTAACTCAAGTAGATAAGTTCCCAAGTTCAATTAGATTAACGGATTGATTCTAGCTAAAGTATGATTAAGCCATGGTGTTTGGTCAGAACCTTGTGTTCCTAATTCCCTAATTTGATCATTTGTTGTCTAACCTAAAATTAAGCATTAGGAACCCATTAAGCATAGAAGAACAATTTAAACAACCAAGCATGTATCTAATCCCTGTTGTCGAATGTCCATACATACTCTTCCTATTCATAGTTCAATTCGAATTAAAGCATGGTGTATACTCTTAATTCAAACCAAGATAGCTAACATGCAAGCCTAAATGGTGATCAATCATTCAAACTAGCATATTAACTTATAAGCATAATGAATAAGAACATGAACCATAATTGAAACTTGGAAACTAATCAAACTTGAAACTAAAGAAAAGAATTTACATAATGAAAAGTTAAGTGGAACTAAGAAAACTTAAGAAGAATTTCAGCACAAATATTTCATTACAACAATTGAAAACTAGAAAATGAAACTAAGAGAATTTGAGGGAGAGAAGGGAAGGGAGCTCTAGAGAAGTGTTTGAGAGCTCCCCCCCTTGGGGTGTTATTACAAGCTTAGAGAACTTCCCTATTTATAGGCCTAGGGGAAGTGAAAATCAGAATTCAATAAGACTAATGCATACAACACTTGAATTATAAAATCTGAAATGGTTGATGCACTTGTATTAGAAAATCTGAAATGGGTGATGCACTTGTATTAGAAAATCTTGAATTGGTTGATGCACTTCACCACTAAATCCCACCAGCAGCCCTAGCTCATCTTCATGTCACCATGACCAAGCTTCCAACCAGAAATGATAGCTCATACCTAGCTCACCATGACCAAGCATCCAACCAGCACATGCTGAGGTCAGCATGACCAGCAACTTCAAGGGCTTACAACTTGGGCTTCTCTTAATCAAATTAGGACTTTAAGCACTCTAAATTGAAGTTCAGAATGTCTTCTTTCCAGCCATATGTTATTTGGGCCAATCCAAGGTCGGAGGAAGAAGTTAAGGCCGAAACAAATTGCTAACTCATTTTCCGCGCTGATAAGATCCATCCTGAGCATGGTTCTGTGTTTGCTAGGTAACGGACTCCAGATTTATCCAATGGGGCTGAAGTTTGGATATGTTATAGTACACACCAATTGGAGCAACTTTCATGAAGAATGTGGCCTCATCCGAGCTATGTAGGTTGCTGAAACAAAGCTTTCAATATGACCTACGGAACTGGACTGGCAGGGGGCTGTAGCCATAATGAATTTGTCTTTAAGCTCTTCATCAATTCATCCAAATTAGGCCTTAACATGCTTGAATTGCATGAATTATGTTATCCAAAGCCATCATTGTTACCTAAAGCTCAATTAACTGAAAGATAAACACAAAAAGGATTAAAAGCACAAGTTTAACTCAAAAACATAACCAAATCATAAGCTAGAAGGGTAAGAAATAATATACAATTATGAACCGATCAAATACCCCCAAACCTAGATTTTGCTAGTCCTCGAGCAAAACAACACAAAACAAAGTTAAAAACAAAACTAGAAGTTAACTAAACCACTTTCGTAGGTAACTCGATTGCATTTAGCATATGCAACAAGCCTTTAAACCTCTAGGCATCCCTAGTAGGAGGAGTTGTGTCTCTTGAGGGTTTAACAGATACGATACCCACAAACGTTTTACTGACTCTGTAAAACAAAGTAATTAGAAAACTTAAAGATTGTTAGTCCTTAAGCAAAACCAAAAACAAAAACAAACACAAAAACACAAAGAACTTAAAACAATTTTTCCGAACATTTTCTGAAGAGAAATGACTCATGCACATGACTTAAACGTTTTAACAATAAAAGCTCAATTTTTAGACATTATTTACAAAGCGGCAAAGTTCTAAACACAATATGCTCAAAGTGTAGTAGTGTGATAGCCAAATGCAACAAATTCCCCAATCTTAGTTTTCACACAATTTCAAAAATCATACAAAGCATAAGTTCAACTTCAAATCTCACCAAAGTTGTCCTCTCACAAATGAATCACTCAGAAGAGGGCTATAATGCACACTCAGTTATAAACATGAGAATAGAGTTAAACCATAAGGGACTTAACTCGCAATAGAAATATGAAGAACTTGCATTAATATGATCTCAAGAAGGATGTCAAACACTTAAAAGTAGAAAAATGAATGCAATTCAACCACATGACATTTAAGATCAATTTAGGTCTTTAACATGGGTTGTAATGGGGCCAAGGGTGTAAGGTGAGTAAGAAATGAAGGATATGGATAATACAAAGTCCAAGGAACTCGCAATGCAAGAGCATAAAATAATTGTTTACAAGACTTCGAATCATCACGATTAGATTTTTTTCTTTTACCTGATCAAAACTCCTTATACCCTTCATTTACATTGATTCACTCCTTTCCTGAACAACCACCAATTTATTTTGAAGGCCCAAAAATGAAATTTCATTCAACCACCACTCAGAACCTTGTGTTCCTAATTCCCTAATTTGATCATTTGTTGTCTAACCTAAAATTAAGCATTAGGAACCCATTAAGCATAGAAGAACAATTTAAACAACCAAGCATGTATCTAATCCCTGTTGTCGAATGTCCATACATACTCTTCCTATTCATAGTTCAATTCGAATTAAAGCATGGTGTATACTCTTAATTCAAACCAAGATAGCTAACATGCAAGCCTAAATGGTGATCAATCATTCAAACTAGCATATTAACTTATAAGCATAATGAATAAGAACATGAACCATAATTGAAACTTGGAAACTAATCAAACTTGAAACTAAAGAAAAGAATTTACATAATGAAAAGTTAAGTGGAACTAAGAAAACTTAAGAAGAATTTCAGCACAAATATTTCATTACAACAATTGAAAACTAGAAAATGAAACTAAGAGAATTTGAGGGAGAGAAGGGAAGGGAGCTCTAGAGAAGTGTTTGAGAGCTCCCCCCCTTGGGGTGTTATTACAAGCTTAGAGAACTTCCCTATTTATAGGCCTAGGGGAAGTGAAAATCAGAATTCAATAAGACTAATGCATACAACACTTGAATTATAAAATCTGAAATGGTTGATGCACTTGTATTAGAAAATCTGAAATGGGTGATGCACTTGTATTAGAAAATCTTGAATTGGTTGATGCACTTCACCACTAAATCCCACCAGCAGCCCTAGCTCATCTTCATGTCACCATGACCAAGCATCCAACCAGCACATGCTGAGGTCAGCATGACCAGCAACTTCAAGGGCTTACAACTTGGGCTTCTCTTAATCAAATTAGGACTTTAAGCACTCTAAATTGAAGTTCAGAATGTCTTCTTTCCAGCCATATGTTATTTGGGCCAATCCAAGGTCGGAGGAAGAAGTTAAGGCCGAAACAAATTGCTAACTCATTTTCCGCGCTGATAAGATCCATCCTGAGCATGGTTCTGTGTTTGCTAGGTAACGGACTCCAGATTTATCCAATGGGGCTGAATGTTGGATATGTTATAGTACACACCAATTGGAGCAACTTCCATGAAGAATGTGGCCTCATCCGAGCTATGTAGGTTGCTGAAACAAAGCTTTCAATATGACCTACGGAACTGGACTGGCAGGGGGCTGTAGCCATAATGAATTTGTCTTTAAGCTCTTCATCAATTCATCCAAATTAGGCCTTAACATGCTTGAATTGCATGAATTATGTTCTCCAAAGCCATCATTGTTACCTAAAGCTCAATTAACTGAAAGATAAACACAAAAAGGATTAAAAGCACAAGTTTAACTCAAAAACATAACCAAATCATAAGCTAGAAGGGTAAGAAATAATATACAATTATGAACCGATCAATACACCAACCACTCAAATTAGGAACGAACTGCCGTTGAACTTGAATTGTCCAATTTCTCGCACCTATTGATTTCGGATCGAGCCCCAAATTTGGGCAACATCATAATATGGTGGGAGGAGTCATTTGGTGAGTTTTGAGTGAAATCCAATTGCTAGAAGTATGGAATACCCCAACCACTCCAATTAGGAACGAACTGTCGTTGAACTTGAATTGTCCATTGTCTCACACCTATTGATTTCGGATCGAGCCCAAAACTTGGGCAACATCATAATATGGTGGGAGGAGTCATTTGGTGAGTTTTGAGTGAAAAACAATCGCTAGAAGTATGGAATACACCAACCACTCCAATTCGGAAAGAACTTTCGTTGAAATTGAATTGACCAATTTCTCACACCTATTGATTTCGGATCGAGCCCAAAACTTGGGCAACATCATAATATGGTGGGAGGAGTCATTTGGTGAGTTTGGAGAGAAATCCAATCACTAGAAGTATGGAATAGACCAACCACTCCAATTAGGAACGAACTGCCGTTGAACTTGAATTGTCCAATTTGGAACACGTATTGATTTCGGATCGAGCCCAAAACTTGGGCAACATCATAATATGGTGGGAGTCATTTGGTGAGTTTTGAGTGAAATCCAATCGCTAGAAGTATGGAATACACCAACCACTCAAATTAGGAACGAACTGCCGTTGAACTTGAATTGTCCAATTTCTAGCACCTATTGATTTCGGATCGAGCCCCAAACTTGGGCAACATCATAATATGGTGGGAGGAGTCATTTGGTGAGTTTTGAGTGAAATACAATTGCTAGAAGTATGGAATACCCCAACCACAACAATTAGGAACGAACTGCCGTTGAACTTGAATTGTCCAATTTCTCACACCTATTGATTTCGGATCGAGCCCCAAACTTGGGCAACAGCATAATATGGTGGGAGGAGTCATTTGGTGAGTTTTGAGTGAAATCCAATTGCTAGAAGTATGGAATACCCCAACCACTCCAATTAGGAACGAACTGCCGTTGAACTTGAATTGTCCAATTTCTCACACCTATTGATTTCGGATCGAGCCCAAAACTTGGGCAACATCATAATATGGTGGGAGGAGTCATTTGGTGAGTTTTGAGTGAAATCCAATCTTTAGAAGTATGGAATACACCAACCACTCCAATTAGGAACGAACTGCCGTTGAACTTGAATTGTCCAATTTCTCACACCTATTGATTTCGGATCGAGCCCCAAACTTGGGCAAAATCATAATATGGTGGGAGGAGTCATTTGGTGAGTATGGAGTGAAATCCAATTGCTAGAGGTATGGAATACCCCAACCACTCCAATTAGGAACGAACTACCTTTGAACTTGAATTGTCCAATTTCTCACACCAATTGATTTCGGATCGAGCCCAAAACTTGGGCAACAACATAATATGGTGGGAGGAGTCATTTTGTGAGTTTTGAGTGAAATCCAATCGCTAGAAGTATGGAATACACCAACCACTCCAATTCGGAAAGAACTGTCGTTGAAATTGAATTGACCAATTTCTCACACCTATTGATTTCGGATCGAGCCCAAAACTTGGGCAACATCATAATATGGTGGGAGGAGTCATTTGGTGAGTTTGGAGAGAAATCCAATCACTAGAAGTATGGAATAGACCAACCACTCCAATTAGGAACGAACTGCCGTTGAACTTGAATTGTCCAATTTGGAACACGTATTGATTTCGGATCGAGCCCAAAACTTGGGCAACATCATAATATGGTGGGAGGAGTCATTTGGTGAGTTTTGAGTGAAATCCAATCGCTAGAAGTATGGAATACACCAACCACTCAAATTAGGAACGAACTGCCGTTGAACTTGAATTGTCCAATTTCTCGCACCTATTGATTTCGGATCGAGCCCCAAACTTGGGCAACATCATAATATGGTCGGAGGAGTCATTTGGTGAGTTTTGAGTGAAATCCAATTGCTAGAAGTATGGAATACCCCAACCACAACAATTAGGAACGAACTGCCGTTGAACTTGAATTGTCCAATTTCTCACACCTATTGATTTCGGATCGAGCCCCAAACTTGGGCAACATCATAATATGGTGGGAGGAGTCATTTGGTGAGTTTTGAGTGAAATCCAATTGCTAGAAGTATGGAATACCCCAACCACTCCAATTAGGAACGAACTGCCGTTGAACTTGAATTATCCAATTTGGAAGACCTATTGTTTTCGGATCGATTCCAAAACTTGGGCAACATCATAATATGGTGGGAGGAGTCATTTGGTGAGTTTTGAGTGAAATCCAATCGCTAGAAGTATGGAATACACCAACCACTCCAATTAGGATCGAACTGCCGTTGAACTTGAATTGTCCAATTTGGAAGATCTGTTCATTTCGGATCGAGCCCAAAACTTGGGCAACATCATAATATGGTGGGAGGAGTCATTTGGTGAGTTTTGAGTGAAATCCAATCGCTAGAAGTATGGAATACACCAACCAGTCCAATTAGGAAAGAACTGTCGTTGAAATTGAATTGACCAATTTCTCACACCTATTGAATTCGGATCGAGCCCAAAACTTGGGCAACATCATAATATGTTGGGAGGAGTCATTTGGTGAGTTTTGAGTGAAATCAATCGCAAGAAGTATGGAATATACCCACCGCTCCAATTAGGAACGAACTGCCGTTGAACTTGAATTGTCCAATTTCTCACACCTATTGATTTCGGATCGAGCCCCAAACTTGGGCAACATCATAATATGGTGGGAGGAGTCATTTCGTGAGTTTTGAGTGAAATCCAATCGCTAGAAGTATGGAATACCCCAACCACTCCAATTTGAAACGAAATGCCGTTGAACTTGAATTGACCAATTTCTCGCACCTATTGATTTCGGATCGAGCCCCGAACTTGGGCAACATTATAATATGGTGGGAGGAGTCATTTGGTGAGTTTTGAGTGAAATCCAATCGGTAGACGTATGGAATACACCAACCGCTCCTGTTAGGAACGAACTGCCGCCGAACTTGAATTGTCCAATTTCTCACACCTATTGATTTCGGATCGAGCCCAAAACTTGGGCAACATCATAATACGGTGGGAGGAATCATTTGGTGAGTTTTGAGTGAAATCCAATTGCTAGAAGTATGGAATACCCCAACCACTCCAATTTGGAACGAACTGCCGTTGAACTTGAATTGTCCAATTTCTCACACCAATTGATTTCGGATCGAGCCCAAAACTTTGGCAACATCATAATATGGTTGGAGGAGTCATTTGGTGAGTTTTGAGTGAAATCCAATCCCTAGAAGTATGGAATACACCAACCACTCCAGTTAGGAACGAACTGCCGTTGAACTTGAATTGTCCAATTTCTCACACCTATTGATTTCGGATCGAGCCCAAAACTTGGGCAACATCATAATATGGTGGGAGGAGTCATTTGGTGAGTTTTGAGTGAAATCCAATCTTTAGAAGTATGGAATACACCAACCACTCCAATTAGGAACGAACTGCCGTTGAACTTGAATTGTCCAATTTCTCACACCTATTGATTTCGGATCGAGCCCCAAACTTGGGCAAAATCATAATATGGTGGGAGGAGTCATTTGGTGAGTATGGAGTGAAATCCAATTGCTAGAGGTATGGAATACCCCAACCACTCCAATTAGGAACGAACTGCCTTTGAACTTGAATTGTCCAATTTCTCACACCAATTGATTTCGGATCGAGCCCAAAACTTGGGCAACAACATAATATGGTGGGAGGAGTCATTTTGTGAGTTTTGAGTGAAATCCAATCGCTAGAAGTATGGAATACACCAACCACTCCAATTCGGAAAGAACTGTCGTTGAAATTGAATTGACCAATTTCTCACACCTATTGATTTCGGATTGAGCCCAAAACTTGGGCAACATCATAATATGGTGGGAGGAGTCATTTGGTGAGTTTGGAGAGAAATCCAATCACTAGAAGTATGGAATAGACCAACCACTCCAATTAGGAACGAACTGCCGTTGAACTTGAATTGTCCAATTTGGAACACGTATTGATTTCGGATCGAGCCCAAAACTTGGGCAACATCATAATATGGTGGGAGGAGTCATTTGGTGAGTTTTGAGTGAAATCCAATCGCTAGAAGTATGGAATACACCAACCACTCAAATTAGGAACGAACTGCCGTTGAACTTGAATTGTCCAATTTCTCGCACCTATTGATTTCGGATCGAGCCCCAAACTTGGGCAACATCATAATATGGTCGGAGGAGTCATTTGGTGAGTTTTGAGTGAAATCCAATTGCTAGAAGTATGGAATACCCCAACCACAACAATTAGGAACGAACTGCCGTTGAACTTGAATTGTCCAATTTCTAACACCTATTGATTTCGGATCGAGCCCCAAACTTGGGCAACATCATAATATGGTGGGAGGAGTCATTTGGTGAGTTTTGAGTGAAATCCAATTGCTAGAAGTATGGAATACCCCAACCACTCCAATTAGGAACGAACTGCCGTTGAACTTGAATTGTCCAATTTCTCACACCTATTGATTTCGGATCGAGCCCAAAACTTGGGCAACATCATAATATGGTGGGAGGAGTCATTTGGTGAGTTTTGAGTGAAATCGAATTGCTAGAGGTATGGAATACCCCAACCACTCCAATTAGGAACGAACTGCCGTTGAACTTGAATTATCCAATTTGGAAGACCTATTGTTTTCGGATCGATTCCAAAACTTGGGCAACATCATAATATGGTGGGAGGAGTCATTTGGTGAGTTTTGAGTGAAATCCAATCGCTAGAAGTATGGAATACACCAACCACTCCAATTAGGATCGAACTGCCGTTGAACTTGAATTGTCCAATTTGGAAGATCTGTTCATTTCGGATCGAGCCCAAAACTTGGGCAACATCATAATATGGTGGGAGGAGTCATTTGGTGAGTTTTGAGTGAAATCCAATGCTAGATGTTTGGAATACACCAACCAGTCCAATTAGGAAAGAACTGTCGTTGAAATTGAATTGACCAATTTCTCACACCTATTGAATTCGGATCGAGCCCAAAACTTGGGCAACATCATAATATGTTGGGAGGAGTCATTTGGTGAGTTTTGAGTGAAATCAATCGCAAGAAGTATGGAATATACCCACCGCTCCAATTAGGAACGAATTGCCGTTGAACTTGAATTGTCCAATTTCTCACACCTATTGATTTCGGATCGAGCCCCAAACTTGGGCAACATCATAATATGGTGGGAGGAGTCATTTGGTGAGTTTTGAGTGAAATCCAATTGCTAGAAGTATGGAATACCCCAACCACTCCAATTTGGAACGAACTGCCGTTGAACTTGAATTGACCAATTTCTCACACCTATTGATTTCGGATCGAGCCCCAAACTTGGGCAACATCATAATATGGTGGGAGGAGTCATTTGGTGAGTTTTGGGTGAAATCCAATTGCTAGAAGTATGGAATACCCCAACCACTCCAATTTGAAACGAAATGCCGTTAAACTTGAATTGACCAATTTCTCGCACCTATTGATTTCGGATCGAGCCCCGAACTTGGGCAACATCATAATATGGTGGGAGGAGTCATTTGGTGAGTTTTGAGTGAAATCCAATCGGTAGACGTATGGAATACACCAACCGCTCCTGTTAGGAACGAACTGCCGCCGAACTTGAATTGTCCAATTTCTCACACCTATTGATTTCGGATCGAGCCCAAAACTTGGGCAACATCATAATACGGTGGGAGGAGTCATTTGGTGAGTTTTGAGTGAAATCCAATTGCTAGAAGTATGGAATACCCCAATCACTCCAATTTGGAACGAACTGCCGTTGAACTTGAATTGTCCAATTTCTCACACCTATTGATTTCGGATCGAGCCCAAAACTTGGGCAACATCATAATATGGTTGGAGGAGTCCTTTGGTGAGTTTTGAGTGAAATCCAATCGCTAGAAGTATGGAATACACCAACCACTCCAGTTAGGAACGAACTGCCGTTGAACTTGAATTGTCCAATTTCTCACACCTATTGATTTCGGATCGAGCCCAAAACTTGGGCAACAACATAATGTGGTGGGAGGAGTCATTTGGTGAGTTTTGAGAGAAATCCAATCGCTAGAAGTATGGAATACGCCAACCTCTCCAGTTAGGAATGAACTGCCGTTGAACTTGACTTGTCCAATTTGGAAGACCTATTGATTTCGGATCGATTCCAAAACTTGGGCAACATCATAATATGGTGGGAGGAGTCATTTGGTGAGTTTTGAGTCAAATCCAATCGCTAGAAGTATGGAATACACCAACCACTCCAGTTAGGAACGAACTGCCGTTGAACTTGAATTGTCCAATTTCTCACACCTATTGATTTCGGATCGATCCCAAATCTTGGGCAACAACATAATATGGTGGGAGGAGTGATTTGGTGAGTTTTGAGTGAAATCCAATCGCTAGAAGTATGGAATACACCAACCATTTCAATTAGGAACGAACTGCCGTTGAACTTGAATTGTCCAATTTGGAACACGTATTGATTGCGGATCGAGCCCAAAACTTGGGCAACATCATAATATCGTTGGAGGAGTCATTTGGTGAGTTTTGAGTGAAATCCAATCCCAAGAAGTATGGAATACACCAACCACTCCAATTAGGAACGAACTGCCGTTGAACTTGAATTGTCCAATTTGGAACACCCATTGATTTCGGATCGAGCCCAAAACTTGGGCAACATCATAATATGGTGGGAGGAGTCATTTGGTGAGTTATGAGTGAAATCCAATCGCTAGAAGTATGGAATACACCAACCACTCCAATTAGGAACGAACTGCCGTTGAAATTGAATTGTCCAATTTGGAACACGTATTGATTTCGGATCGAGCCCAAAACTTGGGCAACATCATAATATGGTGGGAGGAGTCATTTGGTGAGTTTTGAGTGAAATCCAATCGGTAGAAGTATGGAAAACACCAACCGCTCCAGTTAGGAACGAACTGCCGCTGAACTTGAATTGTCCAATTTCTCACACCTATTGATTTCGGATAGAGCCCAAAACTTGGGCAACATCATAATACGGTGGGAGGAGTCATTTGGTGAGTTTTGAGTGAAATCCAATTGCTAGAAGTATGGAATACCCCAACCACTCCAATTTGGAACGAACTGCCGTTGAACTTGAATTGTCCAATTTCTCACACCTATTGATTTCGGATCGAACCCAAAACTTGTGCAACATCATAATATGGTTGGAGGAGTCATTTGGTGAGTTTTGAGTCAAATCCAATCGCTAGAAGTATGGAATACACCAACCACTCCAATTAGGAAAGAACTGACGTTGAAATTGAATTGACCAATTTCTCACATCTATCGAATTCGGATCGAGCCCAAAACTTGGGCAACATCATAATATGGTGGGAGGAGTCATTTGGTGAGTTTTGAGTGAAATCCAATCGCTAGAAGTATGTAATACAACAACCACTCCAATTAGGAACGAACTGCCGTTGAACTTGAACTGTCCAATTTCTCACACCTATTGATTTCGGGTCGAGCCCCAAACTTGGGCAACATCATAATATGGTGGGAGGAGTCATTTGGTGAGTTTTGAGTGAAATATAATCGCTAGAAGTATGGAATACACCAACCACTCCAATTAGGAACGAACTGCCGTTGAACTTGAATTGGCCAATTTGGAACACCAATTGATTTCGGATCGAGCCCAAAACTTGGGCAACAACATAATATGGTGGGAGGAGTCATTTGGTGAGTTTTGAGTGAAATCCAATCCCTAGAAGTATGGAATACACGAACCACTCCAGTTTGGAACGAACTGCCGTTGAACTTGAATTGTCCAATTTGGAACACCTATTGATTTCGGATCGACCCCAAAACTTGGGCAACATCATCATATGGTGGGAGGAGTCATTTGGTGAGTTTTGAGTGAAATCTAATCGCTAGAAGTATGGAATACACCAACCACTCCAATTAGGAACGAACTGCCGTTGAACATGAATTGTCCAATTTGGAAGACCTATTGATTTCGGATCGAGCCCAAAACTTGGGCAACATCATAATATGGTGGGAGGAGTCATTTGGTGAGTTTTGAGTGAAATCCAATCGCTAGAAGTACGGAATACACCAACCACTCCAATTAGGAACGAACTTTCGTTGAAATTGAATTGACCAATTTCTCACACCTATTGATTTCGGATCGAGCTCAAAACTTGGGCAACATCATAATATGGTGGGAGGAGTCATTTGGTGTGTTTTGAGTGGAATCCGATTGCTAGAAGTATGGAATACACCAACCACTCCGATTAGGAATGAACTGCCGTTGAACTTGAATTGTCCAATTTGGAACACCTATTGATTTCGGATCGACCCCAAAACTTGGGCAACATCATCACATGGTGGGAGGAGTCATTTGGTGAGTTTTGAGTGAAATCTAATCGCTAGAAGTATGGAATACACCAACCACTCCAATTAGGAACGAACTGCCGTTGAACATGAATTGTCCAATTTGGAACACCAATTGATTTCGGATCGAGCCCAAAACTTGGGCAACAACATAATATGGTGGGAGGAGTCATTTGGTGAGTTTTGAGTGAAATATAATCGCTAGAAGTATGGAATACACCAACCACTCCAATTAGGAACGAACTGCCGTTGAACTTGAACTGTCCAATTTGGAACACCAATGGATTTCGGATCGAGCCCAAAACTTCGGCAACAACATAATATGGTGGGAGGAGTCATTTGGTGAGTTTTGAGTGAAATCCAATCGCTAGAAGTATGTAATACAACAACCACTCCAATCAGGAACGAACTGCCGTTGAACTTGAACTGTCCAATTTCTCACACCTATTGATTTCGGGTCGAGCCCCAAACTTGGGCAACATCATAATATGGTGGGAGGAGTCATTTGGTGAGTTTTGAGTGAAATATAATCGCTAGAAGTATGGAATACACCAACCACTCCAATTAGGAACGAACTGCCGTTGAACTTGAATTGTCCAATTTGGAACACCAATTGATTTCGGATCGAGCCCAAAACTTGGGCAACAACATAATATGGTGGGAGGAGTCATTTGGTGAGTTTTGAGTGAAATCCAATCCCTAGAAGTATGGAGTACACGAACCACTCCAGTTTGGAACGAACTGCCGTTGAACTTGAATTGTCCAATTTGGAACACCTATTGATTTCGGATCGACCCCAAAACTTGGGCAACATCATCATATGGTGGGAGGAGTCATTTGGTGAGTTTTGAGTGAAATCCAATCGCTAGAAGTACGGAATACACCAACCACTCCAATTAGGAACGAACTTTCGTTGAAATTGAATTGACCAATTTCTCACACCTATGGATTTCGGATCGAGCTCAAAACTTGGGCAACATCATAATATGGTGGGAGGAGTCATTTGGTGTGTTTTGAGTGGAATCCGATTGCTAGAAGTATGGAATACACCAACCACTCCGATTAGGAATGAACTGCCGTTGAACTTGAATTGTCCAATTTGGAACCCCTATTGATTTCGGATCGACCCCAAAACTTGGGCAACATCATCATATGGTGGGAGGAGTCATTTGGTGAGTTTTGAGTGAAATCTAATCGCTAGAAGTATGGAATACACCAACCACTCCAATTAGGAACGAACTGCCGTTGAACATGAATTGTCCAATTTGGAACACCAATTGATTTCGGATCGAGCCCAAAACTTGGGCAACAACATAATATGGTGGGAGGAGTCATTTGGTGAGTTTTGAGTGAAATCCAATCCCTAGACGTATGGAATACACGAACCACTCCAGTTTGGAACGAACTGCCGTTGAACTTGAATTGTCCAATTTGGAACACCTATTGATTTCGGATCGACCCCAAAACTTGGGCAACAACATAATATGGTGGGAGGAGTCATTTGGTGAGTTTTGAGTGAAATCCAATCGCTAGAAGTACGGAATACACCAACCACTCCAATTAGGAACGAACTTTCGTTGAAATTGAATTGACCAATTTCTCACACCTATTGATTTCAGATCGAGCTCAAAACTTGGGCAACATCATAATATGGTGGGAGGAGTCATTTGGTGTGTTTTGAGTGGAATCCGATTGCTAGAAGTATGGAATACACCAACCACTCCGATTAGGAATGAATTGCCGTTGAACTTGAATTGTCCAATTTGGAAAACCTATTGATTTCGGATCGAGCCCAAAACTTGGGCAACATCATAATATGGTGGGAGGAGTCATTTGGTGAGTTTTGAGTGAAATCCAATCACTCGAAGTATGGAATACACCAACCACTCCAATTAGGAACGAACTGCCGTTGAACTTGAATTGTCCAATTTTCAAGACCTATTGATGTCGGATCGAGCCCAAAACTTGGGCAACATCATAATATGGCGGGAGGAGTCATTTGGTGACTTTTGAGTGAAATCCAATCGCCAGAACTATGGAATACACCAACCACTCCAATTTGGAACGAACTGCCGTTGAACTTGAATTGTCCAATTTGGAACACCTATTGATTTCGGATCGACCCCAAAACTTGGGCAACATCATAATATGTTGGGAGGAGTCATTTGGAGAGTTTTGAATGAAATCCAATCGCTAGAAGTGTGGAATACACCAACCACTCCAATTAGGATCGAACGGCCGTTGAACTTGCATTGTCCAATTTGGAACACCTATTGATTTCGGATCGAGCCCAAAACTTGGGCAACATCATAATATGGTGGGAGGAGTCATTTGGTGAGTTTTGAGTGAAATCCAATCGCTAGAAGTATGGAATACACCAACCACTCCAATTACGAACGAACTGCCGTTGAACATGAATTGTCCAATTTGGAAGACCTATTGATTTCGGATCGAGCCCAAAACTTGGGCAACATCATAATACGGTGGGAGGAGTCATTTGGTGAGTTTTGAGTGAAATCCAATCGCTAGAAATATGGAAAACACCAACCACTCCAATTTGGAACAAACTGCCGTTGAACTTGAATTGTCCAATTTCTCACACCTATTGATTTCGGATCGAGCCCAAAACTTGGGCAACATAATAATATGGTGGTAAGAGTCATTTGGTGACTTTTGAGTGAAATCCAATCGCCAGAACTATGGAATACAGCAACCACTCCAATTTGGAACGACCTGCCGTTGAACTTGAATTGTCCAATTTCTCACACCTATTGATTTCGGATCGAGCCCAAAACTTGGGCAACATAATAATATGGTGGTAAGAGTCATTTGGTGACTTTTGAGTGAAATCCAATCGCCAGAACTATGGAATACAGCAACCACTCCAATTTGGAACGAACTGCCGTTGAACTTCAATTGTCCAATTTGGAACACCTATTGATTTCGGATCGAGCCCAAAACTTGGGCAACATCATAATATGGTGGGAGGAGTCATTTGGTGAGTTTTGAGTGAAATCCAATCGCTAGAAGTACGGAATACACCAACCACTCCAATTAGGAAAGAACTGTCGTTGAAATTGAATTGACCAGTTTCTCACACCTATTGAATTCAGATCGAGCCCAAAACTTGGGCAACATCAAAATATGGTGGGAGGACTCATTTGGTGAGTTTTGAGTGAAATCCAATCGCTAGAAGTACGGAATACACCAACCACTCCAATTAGGAAAGAACTGTCGTTGAAATTGAGTTGACCAATTTGTCACATCTATTGAATTCGGATCGAGCCCAAAACTTGGGTAACATCATAATATGGAGGGAGGAGTCATTTGCTGAGTTTTAAGTGAAATCCAATCGCGAGAAGTATGGAAAACACCAACCACTCCAATTAGGAACGAACTGCCGTTAAACTTGAATTGTCCAATTTGGAACACCTATTGATTTCAGATCGAGCCCAAAACTTGGGCAACATCATAATATGTTGGGAGGAGTCATTTGGAGAGTTTTGAGTGAAATTCAATCGCTAGAAGTGTGGAATACACCAACCACTCCAATTAGGAACGAACGGCCGTTGAATTTGAATTGTCCAATTTGGAACACCTATTGATTTCGGATCGAGCCCAAAACATGGGCAACATCATAATATGGTGGGAGGAGTCATTTGGTGAGTTTTGAGTGAAATCCAATCGCTCGAAGTATGGAATACACCAACCACTCCAATTAGGAACGAACTACCGTTGAACTTGAATTGTACAATTTCTCACACCTATTGATTTCGGATCGAGCCCCAAACTTGGGCAACATCATAATATGGTGGGAGGAGTCATTTGGTGAGTTTTGAGTGAAATCCAATCGCTAGAAGTATGGAATACACTAACCACTCCAATTAGGAAAGAACTGTCGTTGAAATTGAATTGACCAATTTCTCACACCTATTGAATTCGGATCGAGCCCAAAATTTGGGCAACATCATAATATGGTGGGAGGAGTCATTTGGTGAGTTTTGAGTGAAATCCAATCGCTAGAAGTTTGGAATAGACCAACCACTCCAATTAGGAACGAACTGCCTTTGAACTTGAATTGTCCAATTTCTCACATCTATTGAATTCGGATCGAGCCCAAAACTTGGGCAACATCATAATATGGTGGTAAGAGTCATTTGGTGACTTTTGAGTGAAATCCAATCGCCAGAACTATGGAATACACCAACCACTCCAATTTGGAACGAACTGCCGTTGAACTTGAATTGTCCAATTTGGAACACCTATTGATTTCGGATCGACCCCAAAAAATGGGCAACATCATAATATGGTGGGAGGAGTCGTTTGGTGAGTTTTGTGTGAAATCCAATCGCTAGAAGTATGGAATACCCCAACCACTCCAATTAGGAACGAACTGCTGTTGAACTTGAATTGTCCAATTTGGAACACCTATTGATTTCGGATCGGGCCCAAAACTTGGGCAACATCATAATATGGTGGGAGAAGTCATTTGGTGAGTTTTGAGTGAAATTCGATTGCTAGAAGTATAGAATACACCAACCACTCCAATTAGGAATGAACTGCCGTTGAACTTGAATTGTCCAATTTGGAACACCTATTGATTTCGGATCGAGCCCAAAACTTGGGCAACATCATAATATGGTGGGAGGAGTGATTTGGTGAGTTTTGAGTGAAATCCAATCGCTAGAAGTATGGAATACACCAACCACTCCAATTAGGAACGAACTGCCGTTGAACTTGAATTGTCCAATTTCTCAGACCTATTGATTTCGGATCGAGCCCAAACTTGGGCAACATCATAATATGGTGGTAAGAGTCATTTGGTGACTTTTGAGTGAAATCCAATCGCCAGAAGTATGGAGTACACCAACCACTCCAATTAGGAATGAACTGCCGTTGAACTTGAATTGTCCAATTTGGAACACCTATTGATTTCGGATCGAGCCCAAAACTTGGGCAACATCATAATATGGTGGGAGGATTGATTTGGTGAGTTTTGAGTGAAATCCAATCGCTAGAAGTATGGAATACACCAACCACTCCAATTAGGAACGAACTGCCATTGAACTTGAATTGTCCAATTTCTCACACCTATTGATTTCGGATCGAGCCCAAAACTTGGGCAACATCATAATATGGTGGTAAGAGTCATTTGGTGACTTTTGAGTGAAATCCAATCGCCAGAACTATGGAATACACCAACCACTCCAATTAGGAACGAACTGCCGTTGAACTTGAATTGTCCAGTTTCTCACACCTATTGATTTCGGATCGAGCCCCAAACTTGGGCAACATCATAATATGGTGGGAGGAGTCATTTGGTGAGATTTGAGTGAAGTCCAATCGCTAGAAGTATGGAATACACCAACCACTCCAATTAGGAACGAACTGCCGTTGAACTTGAATTGTCCAATTTCTCACACCTATTGATTTCGGATCGAGCCCAAAACTTGGGCAACATCATAATATGGTGGTAAGTGTCATTTGGTGACTTTTGAGTGAAATCCAATCGCCAGAACTATGGAATACACCAACCACTCCAATTGGGAACGAACTGCCGTTGAACTTGAATTGTCCAATTTGGAACACCTATTGATTTAGGATCGACCCCAAAACTTGGGGAACATTATAATATGGTGGGAGGAGTCATTTGGTGAGATTTGTGTGAAATCCAATCGCTAGAAGTATGGAATACACCAACCACTCCAATTAGGAACGAACTGCCGTTGAACTTGAATTGTCCAATTTGGAACACCTATTGATTTCGGATCGAGCCCAAAACTTGGGCAACATCATAATATGGTGGGAGGAGTCATTTGGTTAGTTTTGAGTGAAATCCAATCGCTAGAAGTGTGGAATACACCAACCACTCCAATTAGGAACGAACTGCCGTTGAACTTGAATTGTCCAATTTCTCACACCTATTGTTTTCGGATCGAGCCCCAAACTTGGGCAACATCATAATATGGTGGGAGGAGTCATTTGGTGAGTTTTGAGTGAAATCCAATCGCTAGAAGTATGGAATACACCAACCACTCCAATTAGGAACGAACTGCCGTTGAACTTGAATTGTCCAATTTCTCACACATATTGATTTCGGATCGAGCCCCAAATTTGTGCAACATCATAATGTGGTGGGAGGAGTCATTTGGTGAGTTTTGAGTGAAATCCAATTGCTAGAAGTATGGAATACCCCAACCACTCCAATTAGGAACGAACTGCCATTCAACTTGAATTGTCCAATTTCTCACACCTATTGATTTCGGATCGAGCCCAAAACTTGGGCAACATCATAATATGGTGGGAGGAGTCATTTAGTGATTTTTGAGTGAAATCCAATCGCTAGAAGTATGGAATACACCAACCACTCCAATTAGGAACGAACTGCCGTTGAACTTGAATTGTCCAATTTCTCACACCTATTGATTTCGGATCGAGCCCCAAATTTGTGCAACATCATAATGTGGTGGGAGGAGTCATTTGGTGAGTTTTGAGTGAAATCCAATTGCTAGAAGTATGGAATACACCAACCACTCCAGTTAGGAACGAACTGCCGTTGAACTTGAATTGTCCAATTTCTCACACATATTGATTTCGGATCGAGCCCCAAATTTGTGCAACATCATAATGTGGTGGGAGGAGTCATTTGGTGAGTTTTGAGTGAAATCCAATTGCTAGAAGTATGGAATACCCCAACCACTCCAATTAGGAACGAACTGCCATTCAACTTGAATTGTCCAATTTCTCACACCTATTGATTTCGGATCGAGCCCAAAACTTGGGCAACATCATAATATGGTGGGAGGAGTCATTTAGTGATTTTTGAGTGAAATCCAATCGCTAGAAGTATGGAATACACCAACCACTCCAATTAGGAACGAACTGCCGTTGAACTTGAATTGTCCGATTTCTCACACCTATTGATTTCGGATCGAGCCCCAAATTTGTGCAACATCATAATGTGGTGGGAGGAGTCATTTGGTGAGTTTTGAGTGAAATCCAATTGCTAGAAGTATGGAATACCCCAACCACTCCAATTAGGAACGAACTGCCATTGAACATGAATTGTCCAATTTCTCACACCTATTGATTTCGGATCGAGCCCAAAACTTGGGCAACATCTTAATATGGTGGGAGGAGTCATTTAGTGATTTTTGAGTGAAATCCAATCGCTAGAAGTACGGAATACACCAACCACTCCAATTAGGAACGAACTGCCGTTGAACTTGAATTGTCCAATTTCTCACACCTTTTGATTTCGGATCGAGCCCAAAACTTGGGCAACATCATAATATGGTGGGAGGAGTCATTTGGTGAGTTTTGAGTGAAATCCAATCGCTAGAAGTATGGAATACACCAACCACTCCAATTAGGAACGAACTGCCGTTGAACTTGAATTGTCCAATTTGGAAGACCTATTGATTTCGGATCGAGCCCAAAACTTGGGCAACATCATAATATGGTGGGAGGAGTCATTTGGTGAGTTTGGAGAGAAATCCAATCACTAGAAGTATGGAATACACCAACCACTCCAATTAGGAACGAACTGGCGTTGAACTTGAATTGTCCAATTTGGAAGACCTATTGATTTCGGATCGAGCCCAAAACTTGGGCAACATCATAATATGGTGGGAGAAGTCATTTGGTGAGTTTTGAGTGAAATCCAATCGTTAGAAGTATGGAATACACCAACCACTCCAATCAGGAACGAACTGCCGTTGAACTTGAATTGTCCAATTTCTCAGACCTATTGAATTCAGATCGAGCCCCAAACTTGGGCAACATCATAATATGGTGGGAGGAGTCATTTGGGGAGTTTTGAGTGAAATCCAATTGCTAGAAGTATGGAATACCCCAACCACTCCAATTAGGAACGAACTGCCGTTGAACTTGAATTGTCCAATTTCTCACACCAATTGATTTCGGATCGAGCACAAAACTTGGGCAACATCATAATATGGTGGGAGGAGTCATTTGGTGAGTTTTGAGTGAAATCCAATCGCTAGAAGTATGGAATACACCAACCACTCCAATTCGGAAAGAACTGTCGTTGAAATTGAATTGACCAATTTCTCACACCTTTTGATTTCGGATCGAGCCCAAAACTTGGGCAACATCATAATATGGTGGGAGGAGTCATTTGGTGAGTTTTGAGTGAAATCCAATCGCTAGAAGTATGGAATACACCAACCACTCCAATTAGGAACGAACTGCCGTTGAACTTGAATTGTCCAATTTGGAAGACCTATTGATTTCGGATCGAGCCCAAAACTTGGGCAACATCATAATATGGTGGGAGGAGTCATTTGGTGAGTTTTGAGTGAAATCCAATCGCTAGAAGTATGGAATACACCAACCACTCCAGTTAGGAACGAATTGCCGTTGAACTTGAATTGTGCAATTTGGAACACCTATTGATTTCGGATCGAGCCCAAAACTTGGGCAACAACATAATATGGTGGGAGGAGTCATTTGGTGAGTTTTGAGTGAAATCCAATCGCTAGAAGTATGGAATACACCAACAACTCCAATTCGGAAAGAACTGTCGTTGAAATTGAATTGACCAATTTCTCACACCTTTTGATTTCGGATCGAGCCCAAAACTTGGGCAAGATCATAATATGGTGGGAGGAGTCATTTGGTGAGTTTTGAGTGAAATCCAATCGCTAGAAGTATGGAATACACCAACCACTCCAATTAGGAACGAACTGCCGTTGAACTTGAATTGTCCAATTTGGAAGACCTATTGATTTCGGATCGAGCCCAAAACTTGGGCAACATCATAATATGGTGGGAGGAGTCATTTGGTGAGTTTTGAGTGAAATCCAATCGCTAGAAGTATGGAATACACCAACCACTCCAGTTAGGAACGAATTGCCGTTGAACTTGAATTGTGCAATTTGGAACACCTATTGATTTCGGATCGAGCCCAAAACTTGGGCAACATCATAATATGGTGGGAGGAGTCATTTGGTGAGTTTTGAGTGAAATCCGATCGCTAGAAGTATGGAATACACCAACCACTCCAATGAGGAAAGAACTGTCGTTGAAATTGAATTGGCCAATTTCTCACACCTGTTGAATTCGGATCAAGCCCAAAACTTAGGCAACATCATAATATGGTGCGAGGAGTCATTTGGTGAGTTTTGAGTGAAATCCAATCACTAGAAGTATGGAATACACCAACCATCCAAATTAGGAACGAACTGCCGTTGAACTTGAATTGTCCAATTTCTCACACCTATTGATTTCGGATCGAGCCCCAAACTTGGGCAACATCATAATATGGTGGGAGGAGGCATTTGGTGAGTTTTGAGTGAAATCCAATTGCTAGAGGTATGGAATACCCCAACCACTCCAATTAGGAACGAACTGCCGTTGAACTTGTATTGTCCAATTTCTCACACAAATTGATTTCGGATCGAGACCAAAACTTGGGCAACATCATAATATGGTGGGAGGAGTCATTTGGTGAGTTTTGAGTGAAATCCAATCGCTAGAAGTATGGAATACACCAACCACTCCAATTCGGAAAGAACTGTCGTTGAAATTGAATTGACCAATTTCTCACACCTATTGATTTCGGATCGAGCCCAAAACTTGGGCAACAACATAATATGGTGGGAGGAGTCATTTGGTGAGTTTGGAGAGAAATCCAATCACTAGAAGTATGGAATACACCAACCACTCCAATTAGGAACGAACTGCCGTTGAACTTGAATTGTCCAATTTGGAACACGTATTGATTTCGGATCGAGCCCAAAACTTGGGAAACATCATAATATGGTGGGAGGAGTCATTTGGTGAGTTTTGAGTGAAATCCAATCGCTAGAAGTATGGAATACACCAACCATTCGAATTAGGAACGAACTGCCGTTGAACTTGAATTGTCCAATTTGGAACACGTATTGATTTCGGATCGAGCCCAAAACTTGGGCAACAACATAATATGGTGGGAGGAGTCATTTGGTGAGTTTTGAGTGAAATCCAATCGCTAGAAGTATGGAATACACCAACCACTCCAATTAGGAACGAACTCCCGTTGAACTTCAATTGTCCAATTTGGAACACCAATTGATTTCGGATTGAGCCCAAAACTTGGGCAACATTATAATATGGTGGGAGGAGTCATTTGGTGAGTTTTGAGTGAAATCCAATCGCTAGAAGTATGGAATACACCAACCACTCCAATTAGGAAAGAACTGTCGTGGAAATTGAATTGACCAATTTCTCACACCTGTTGAATTCGGATCGAGCCCAAAACTTGGGCAACATTATAATATGGTGGGAGGAGTCATTTGGTGAGTTTTGAGTGAAATCCAATTGCTAGAAGTATGGAATACCCCAACCACTCCAATTAGGAACGAACTGCCGTTGAACTTGAATTGTCCAATTTCTCACCACAATTGATTTCGGATCGAGCCCAAAACTTGGACAACATCGTAATATGGTGGGAGGAGTCATTTGGTGAGTTTTGAGGGAAATCCAATCGCTAGAAGTGTGGAATACCCCAACCACTCCAATTCGGAAAGAACTGTCGTTGAAAATGAATTGACCAATTTCTCCCACCAATTGATTTCGGATCGAGCCCAAAACTTGGGCAACACCATAATATGGTGGGAGGAGTCATTTGGTGAGTTTTGAGAGAAATCCAATCGCTAGAAGTATGGAATACACCAACCACTCCAATTAGGAACGAACTGCCGTTGAACTTGAATTGTCCAATTTCTCACACCTATTGATTTCGGATCGAGCCCAAAACTTGGGCAACATCATAATATGGTGGGAGGAGTCATTTGGGGAGTTTTGAGTGAAATCCAATCGCCAGAAGTATGGAATACACCAACCATTCCAATTAGGAACGAACTGCCGTTGAACTTGAATTGTCCAATTTGGAAGACCTATATTGATTTCGGATCGAGCCCAAAACTTGGGCAACAAAATAATATGGTGGGAGGAGTCTTTTGGTGAGTTTTGAGTGAAATCCAATCTCTAGAAGTATGGAATACACCAACCATTCCAATTACGAACGAACTGCCGTTGAACTTGAATTGTCCAATTTGGAACACGTATTGATTTCGGATCGAGCCCAAAACTTGGGCAACATTATAATATGGTGGGAGGAGTCATTTGGTGAGTTTTGAGTGAAATCCAATCGCTAGAAGTACGGAATACACCAACCACTCCAATTAGGAACGAACTGCCGTTGAACTTGAATTGTCCAATTTCTCACACCTATTGATTTCGGATCAAGCCCAAAACTTGGGCAACATCATAATATGGTGGGAGGAGTCATTTGGTGAGTTTTGAGTGAAATCCAATCCCAAGAAGTATGGAATACACCAACCACTCCAATTAGGAACGAACTGTCGTTGAACTTGAATTGTCCAATTTCTCACACCTATTGATTTCGGATCGAGCCCAAAACTTGGGCAACATCATAATATGGTGGGAGGAGTCATTTGGTGAGTTTTGAGTGAAATCCAATCGCTAGAAGTATGGAATACACCAACCACTCCAATTAGGAAAGAACTGTCGTTGAAATTGAATTGACCAATTTCTCACACCTGTTGAATTCGGATCGAGCCCAAAACTTGGGCAACATTATAATATGGTGGGAGGAGTCATTTGGTGAGTTTTGAGTGAAATCCAATCGCTAGAAGTATGGAATACCCCAACCACTCCAATTAGGAACGAACTGCCGTTGAACTTGAATTGTCCAATTTCTCACACCAATTGATTTCGGATCGAACTCCAAACTTGTGCAACATCATAATATGGTGGGAGGAGTCATTTGGTGAGTTTTGAGTGAAATCCAATCGCTAGAAGTATGGAATACACCAACCACTCCAATTAGGAACGAACTGCCGTTGAACTTGAATTGTCCAATTTGGAAGAACTGTTCATTTTGGATCGAGCCCAAAACTTGGGCAATATCATAATATGGTGGGAGGAGTCATTTGGTGAGTTTTGAGTGAAATCCAATCGCTAGAAATTTGGAATACACCAACCACTCCAATTAGGAAAGAACTGTCGTTGAAATTGAATTGACCAATTTCTCACACCTATTGAATTCGGATCGAGCCCAAAACTTGGGCAACATCATAATATGGTGGGAGGAGTCATTTGGTGAGTTTTGAGTGAAATCCAATCGCTAGAAGTATGGAATACCCCAACCACTCCAATTAGGAACGAACTGTCGTTGAACTTGAATTGTCCAATTTCTCACACCTATTGATTTCGGATCGAGCCCAAAACTTGGGCAACATCATAATATGGTGGGAGGAGTCATTTGGTGAGTTTTGAGAGAAATCCAATCGCTAGAAGTATGGAATACACCAACCACTCCAATTAGGAAAGAACTGTCGTTGAAATTGAATTGACCAATTTCTCACACCTGTTGATTTCGGATCGAGCCCAAAACTTGGGCAACATCATAATATGGTGGGACGAGTCATTTGGTGAGTTTTGAGTGAAATCCAATCGCTAGAAGTATGGAATACACCAACCACCCCAGTTAGGAACGAACTGTCGTTGAACTTCAATTGTCCAATTTCTCACACCTGTTGATTTCGGATCGAGCCCAAAACTTGGGCAACATCATAATATGGTGGGAGGAGTCCTTTGGCGAGTTTTGAGTGAAATCCAATCGCTAGAAGTATGGAATACCCCAACCACTCCAATTAGGAAAGAACTGTCGTTGAAATTGAATTGACCAATTTCTCACACCTATCGAATTCGGATCGAGCGCAAAACTTGGGCAACATCATAATATGGTGGGAGGAGTCATTTGGTGAGTTTTGAGGGAAATCCAATCGCTAGAAGTATGGAATACACCAACCACTCCAATTAGGAACGAACTGCCGTTGAACTTGAATTGTCCAATTTGGACACCTATTGATTTCGGATAGAGCCCAAAACTTGGGCAACAACATAATATGGTGGGAGGAGTCATTTTGTGAGTTTTGAGTGAAATCCAATCGCTAGAAGTATGGAATACACCAACCACTCCAATTAGGAACGAAATGCCGTTGAACTTGAATTGTCCAATTTGGAACACCTATTGAATTCGGATCGAGCCCAAAACTTGGTCAACATCATAATATGGTGGGAGGAGTCCTTTGGTGAGTTTTGAGTGAAATCCAATCGCTAGAAGTATGGAATACCCCAACCACTCCAATTAGGAACGAACTGCCGTTGAACTTGAATTGTCCAATTTCTCACACCAATTGATTTCGGATCGAACTCCAAACTTGGGCAACAACATAATATGGTGGGAGGAGTCATTTGGTGAGTTTTGAGTGAAATCCAATCGCTAGAAGTATGGAATACACCAACCACTCCAATTAGGAACGAAATGCCGTTGAACTTGAATTGTCCAATTTGGAACACCTATTGATTTCGGATCGAGCCCAAAACTTGGGCAACATCATAATATGGTGGGAGGAGTCATTTGGTGAGTTTCGAGTTAAATCCAATCGCTAGAAGTTTGGAATACACCAACTACTCCAATTAGGTACGAAATGCCGTTGAACTTGAATTGTCCAATTTCTCACACCTATTGATTTCGGATCGAACTCCAAACTTGTGCAACATCATAATATGGTGGGAGGAGTCATTTGGTGAGTTTTGAGTGAAATCCAATCGCTAGAAGTATGGAATACAACAACCACTCCAATTAGGAACGAACTGCCGTTGAACTTGAATTGTCCAATTTGGAACACCTATTGATTTCGGATCGAGCCCAAAACTTGGGCAACATCATAATATGGTGGGAGGAGTCATTTTGGTGAGTTTTGAGTGAAATCCAATCGCTAGAAGTATGGAATACACCAACCACTCCAATTAGGAACGAACTGCCGTTGAACTTGAATTGTCCAATTTGAAACACCTATTGATTTCGGATCAAGCCCAAAACTTGGGCAACATCATAATATGGTGGGAGGAGTCATTTGTTGAGTTTCGAGTGAAATCCAATCGCTAGAGGTGTGGAATACACCAACCACTCCAATTAGGTACGAAATGCCGTTGAACTTGAATTGTCCAATTTGGAACACCTATTGATTTCGGGTCGAGCCCAAAACTTGGGCAACATCATAATATGGTGGGAGGAGTCAATTGGTGAGTTTTGAGCGAAATCCAATCGCTAGAAGTATGGAATACACCAACCACTCCAATTAGGAACGAACTGCCGTTGAACTTGAATTGTCCAATTTGAAACACCTTTTGATTTCGGATCAAGCCCAAAACTTGGGCAACATCATAATATGGTGGGAGGAGTCATTTGGTGAGTTTCGAGTTAAATCCAATCGCTAGAAGTATGGAATACACCAACCACTCCAGTTAGGTACGAAATGCCGTTGAACTTGAATTGTCCAATTTCTCACACCTATTGATTTCGGATCGAACTCCAAACTTGTGCAACATCATAATATGGTGGGAGGAGTCATTTGGTGAGTTTTGAGTGAAATCCAATCGCTAGAAGTATGGAATACACCAACCACTCCAATTAGGAACGAACTGCCGTTGAACTTGAATTGTCCAATTTGGAACACCTATTGATTTCGGATCGAGCCAAAAGCTTGGGCAACATCATAATGTGGTGGGAGGAGTCATTTTGGTGAGTTTTGAGTGAAATCCAATTGCTAGAAGTATGGAATACACCAACCGATCCAATTAGGAACGAACTGCCGTTGAACTTGAATTGTCCAATTTGGAACACCTATTGATTTCGGATCGAGCCCAAAACTTGGGCTACATCATAATATGGTGGGAGGAGTCATTTTGGTGAGTTTTGAGTGAAATCCAATCGCTAGAAGTATGGAATACACCAACCACTCCAGTTAGGAACGAACTGCCGTTGAACTTGAATTGTCCAATTTCGAACACCTATTGATTTCGGATCGAGCCCAAAACTTGGGCAACATCATAATATGGTGGGAGGAGTCATTTTGGTGAGTTTTGAGTGAAATCCAATCTCTAGAAGTATGGAATACACCAACCACTCCAATTAGGAACGAACTGCCGTTGAACTTGAATTGTCCAATTTGGAACACCTATTGATTTCGGATCGAACCCCAAACTTGTGCAACATCGTAATACGGTGGGAGGAGTCATTTGGTGAGTTTTGAGTGAAATCCAATCGCTAGAAGTATGGAATACACCAACCACTCCAATTAGGAACGAACTGCCGTTGAACTTGAATTGTCCAATTTCTCACACCTATTGATTTCGGATCGATCCCAAAACTTGGGCAACGTCGTAATATGGTGGGAGGAGTCATTTGGTTAGTTTTGAGTGAAATCCAATCGCTAGAAGTATGGAATACACCAACCACTCATATTAGGAAAGAACTGCCGTTGAACTTGAATTGTCCAATTTGGAACACCTATTGATTTCGGATCAAGCCCAAAACTTGGGCAACATCATAATATGGTGGGAGGAGTCATTTGGTGAGTTTTGAGTCAAATCCAATCGCTAGAAGTATGGAATACACCAACCACTCCAATTAGGAACGAACTGCCGTTGAACTTGAATTGTCCAATTTGGAACACCTATTGATTTCGGATCGAACCCCAAACTTGTGCAACATCGTAATACGGTGGGAGGAGTCATTTGGTGAGTTTTGAGTGAAATCCAATCGCTAGAAGTATGGAATACACCAACCACTCCAATTAGGAACGAACTGTCGTTGAACTTGAATTGTCCAATTTCTCACACCTATTGATTTCGGATCGATCCCAAAACTTGGGCAACGCCCTAATATGGTGGGAGGAGTCATTTGGTGAGTTTTGAGTGAAATCCAATCGCTAGAAGTATGGAATACACCAACCACTCCAGTTAGGAACGAACTGCCGTTGAACTTGAATTGTCCAATTTGGAACACCTATTGATTTCGGATCGATCCCAAAACTTGGGCAACATCATAATATGGCAGGAGGAGTCATTTGGTGAGTTTTGAGTGAAATCCAATCGCTAGAAGTATGGAATACACCAACCACCCCAATTAGGAACGAACTGCCGTTGAACTTGAATTGTCCAATTTCTCACACCTATTGATTTCGGATCAAGCCCAAAACTTGGGCAACATCATAATATGGTGGGAGGAGTCATTTTGGTGAGTTTTGAGTGAAATCCAATCGCTAGAAGTATGGAATACACCAACCACCCCAATTAGGAACGAACTGCCGTTGAACTTGAATTGTCCAATTTGGAACACCTATTGCTTTCGGATCGAGCCCAAAACTTGGGCAACTACATAATATGGTGGGAGGAGTCATTTTGTGAGTTTTGAGTGGAATCCGATTGCTAGAAGTATGGAATACACCAACCACTCCGATTAGGAATGAACTGCCGTTGAACTTGAATTGTCCAATTTGGAACACCTATTGATTTCGGATCGACCCCAAAACTTGGGCAACATCATAATATGGTGGGAGGAGTCATTTTGGAGAGTTTTGAGTGAAATCCAATCGCTAGAAGTATGGAATACACCAACCACTCCAATTAGGAACGAACTGCCGTTGAACTTGAATTGTCCAATTTGGAACACCTATTGATTTCGGATCGAGCCCAAAACTTGGGCAACAACATAATATGGTGGGAGGAGTCATTTGGTGAGTTTTGAGTGAAATCCAATCGCTTCAAGTATGGAATACACCAACCACTCCAATTAGGAACGAACTGCCGTTGCACTTGAATTGTCCAATTTGGAACACCTATTGAATTCGGATCGAGCCCAAAACTTGGGCAACATCATAATATGGTGGGAGGAGTCATTCGGTGAGTTTCGAGTGAAATCCAATCGCTTCAAGTATGGACTACACCAACCACTGCAATTAGGAACGAAATGCCGTTGAACTTGAATTGTCCAATTTCTCACACCTATTGATTTCGGATCGAAACAAAAACTTGGGCAACATCATAATATGGTGGGAGGAGTCATTTTGGTGAGTTTTGAGTGAAATCCAATCGCTAGAAGTATGGAATACACCAACCACCCCAATTAGGAACGAACTGCCGTTGAACTTGAATTGTCCAATTTGGAACACCTATTGCTTTCGGATCGAGCCCAAAACTTGGGCAACTACATAATATGGTGGGAGGAGTCATTTTGTGAGTTTTGAGTGGAATCCGATTGCTAGAAGTATGGAATACACCAACCACTCCGATTAGGAATGAACTGCCGTTGAACTTGAATTGTCCAATTGGGAACACCTATTGATTTCGGATCGACCCCAAAACTTGGGCAACATCATAATATGGTGGGAGGAGTCATTTTGGAGAGTTTTGAGTGAAATCCAATCGCTAGAAGTATGGAATACACCAACCACTCCAATTAGGAACGAACTGCCGTTGAACTTGAATTGTCCAATTTGGAACACCTATTGATTTCGGATCGAGCCCAAAACTTGGGCAACAACATAATATGGTGGGAGGAGTCATTTGGTTAGTTTTGAGTGAAATCCAATCGCTAGAAGTATGGAATAGACCAACCACTCCAATTAGGAACGAACTGCCGTTGAACTTGAATTGTCCAATTTGGAACACCTATTGATTTCGGATCGAGCTCAAAACTTGGGCAACATCATAATATGGTGGGAGGAGTCATTTGGTGAGTTTTGAGTGAAATCCAATCGCTAGAAGTATGGAATACACCAACCACCCCAATTAGGAACGAACTGCCGTTGAACTTGAATTGTCCAATTTCTCACACCTATTGATTTCGGATCGAGCCCAAAACTTGGGCAACATCATAATATGGTGGGAGGAGTCATTTGGTGAGTTTTGAGTGAAATCCAATCGCTAGAAGTATGGAATACACCAACCACTCCAATTAGGAACGAACTGCCGTTGAACATGAATTCTTCAATTTCTCACACCTATTGATTTCGGATCGAACCCCAAACTTGTGCAACATCATAATACGGTGGGAGGAGTCATTTGGTGAGTTTTGAGTGAAATCCAATCGCTAGAAGTATGGAATACACCAACCACTCCAATTAGGAACGAACTGCCGTTGAACTTAAATTGTAGAATTTGGAACACCTATTGATTTCGGATCGAGCCCAAAACTTGGGCAACATCATAATATGGTGGGAGGAGTCATTTGGCTAGTTTTGAGTGAAATCCAATCGCTAGAAGTATGGAATACACCAACCACCCCAATTAGGAACGAACTGCCGTTGAACTTGAATTGTCCAATTTCTCACACCTATTGATTTCGGATCAAGCCCAAAACTTGGGCAAAATCATAATATGGTGGGAGGAGTCATTTTGGTGAGTTTTGAGTGAAATCCAATCGCTAGAAGTATGGAATACACCAACCACCCCAATTAGGAACGAACTGCCGTTGAACTTGAATTGTCCAATTTGGAACACCTATTGATTTCGGATCGAGCCCAAAACTTGGGCAACAACATAATATGGTGGGAGGAGTCATTTGGTTAGTTTTGAGTGAAATCCAATCGCTAGAAGTATGGAATAGACCAACCACTCCAATTAGGAACGAACTGCCGTTGAACTTGAATTGTCCAATTTGGAACACCTATTGATTTCGGATCGAGCTCAAAACTTGGGCAACATCATAATATGGTGGGAGGAGTCATTTGGTGAGTTTTGAGTGAAATCCAATCGCTAGAAGTATGGAATACACCAACCACTCCGATTAGGAACGAAATGTCGTTGAACTTGAATTGTCCAATTTGGAACACCTATTGATTTCGGATTGAGCCCAAAACTTGGGCAACATCATAATACGGTGGGAGGAGTCCTTTGGTGTGTTTTGAGTGAAATACAATCGCTAGAAGTATGGAATACACCAACCACTCCAATTAGGAACGAACTGCCGTTGAACTTGAATTGTCCAATTTGGAACACCTATTGATTTCGGATCGAGCCCAAAACTTGGGCAACCCCATAATATGGTGGGAGGAGTCATTTGGTGAGTTTTGAGTGAAATCCAATAGCTAGAAGTATGGAATACACCAACCACTCCAATTAGGAATGAACTGCCGTCGAACTTGAATTGTCCAATTTGGAACACCTATTGATTTCGGATCGAGCCCAAAACTTGGGCAACATCATAATATGGTGGGAGGAGTCATTTGGGTAGTTTTGAGTGAAATCCAATTGCTAGAAGTAAGGAATACACCAACCAGTACAATTAGGAACGAACGGCCGTTGAACTTGAATTGTCCAATTTCTCACACCTATTGATTTCGGATCGAAACAAAAGCTTGGGCAACATCATAATATGGTGGGAGGAGTCATTTTGGTGAGTTTTGAGTGAAAACCAATCGCTAGAAGTACAGAATACACCAACCACTCCAATTAGGAACGAACTGCCGTTGAACTTGAATTGTCCAATTTGGAACACCTATTGATTTCGGATCGATCCCAAAACTTGGGCAACATCATAATATGGTAGGAGGAGTCATTTGGTGAGTTTTGAGTGAAATCCAATCGCTAGAAGTATGGAATACACCAACCACCCCAATTAGGAACGAACTGCCGTTGAACTTGAATTGTCCAATTTCTCACACCTATTGATTTCGGATCAAGCCCAAAACTTGGGCAAAATCATAATATGGTGGGAGGAGTCATTTTGGTGAGTTTTGAGTGAAATCCAATCTCTAGAAGTATGGAATACACCAACCACTCCAATTAGGAACGAACTGTCGTTGAACTTGAATTGTCCAATTTGGAACACCTATTGATTTCGGATCGAACCCCAAACTTGTGCAACATCGTAATACGGTGGGAGGAGTCATTTGGTGAGTTTTGAGTGAAATCCAATCGCTAGAAGTATGGAATACACCAACCACTCCAATTAGGAACGAACTGTCGTTGAACTTGAATTGTCCAATTTCTCACACCTATTGATTTCGGATCGATCCCAAAACTTGGGCAACGCCCTAATATGGTGGGAGGAGTCATTTGGTGAGTTTTGAGTGAAATCCAATCGCTAGAAGTATGGAATACACCAACCACTCCAGTTAGGAACGAACTGCCGTTGAACTTGAATTGTCCAATTTGGAACACCTATTGATTACGGATCGATCCCAAAACTTGGGCAACATCATAATATGGCAGGAGGAGTCATTTGGTGAGTTTTGAGTGAAATCCAATCGCTAGAAGTATGGAATACACCAACCACCCCAATTAGGAACGAACTGCCGTTGAACTTGAATTGTCCAATTTCTCACACCTATTGATTTCGGATCAAGCCCAAAACTTGGGCAACATCATAATATGGTGGGAGGAGTCATTTTGGTGAGTTTTGAGTGAAATCCAATCGCTAGAAGTATGGAATACACCAACCACCCCAATTAGGAACGAACTGCCGTTGAACTTGAATTGTCCAATTTGGAACACCTATTGCTTTCGGATCGAGCCCAAAACTTGGGCAACTACATAATATGGTGGGAGGAGTCATTTTGTGAGTTTTGAGTGGAATCCGATTGCTAGAAGTATGGAATACACCAACCACTCCGATTAGGAATGAACTGCCGTTGAACTTGAATTGTCCAATTTGGAACACCTATTGATTTCGGATCGACCCCAAAACTTGGGCAACATCATAATATGGTGGGAGGAGTCATTTTGGAGAGTTTTGAGTGAAATCCAATCGCTAGAAGTATGGAATACACCAACCACTCCAATTAGGAACGAACTGCCGTTGAACTTGAATTGTCCAATTTGGAACACCTATTGATTTCGGATCGAGCCCAAAACTTGGGCAACAACATAATATGGTGGGAGGAGTCATTTGGTTAGTTTTGAGTGAAATCCAATCGCTAGAAGTATGGAATAGACCAACCACTCCAATTAGGAACGAACTGCCGTTGAACTTGAATTGTCCAATTTGGAACACCTATTGATTTCGGATCGAGCTCAAAACTTGGGCAACATCATAATATGGTGGGAGGAGTCATTTGGTGAGTTTTGAGTGAAATCCAATCGCTAGAAGTATGGAATACACCAACCACCCCAATTAGGAACGAACTGCCGTTGAACTTGAATTGTCCAATTTCTCACACCTATTGATTTCGGATCGAGCCCAAAACTTGGGCAACATCATAATATGGTGGGAGGAGTCATTTGGTGAGTTTTGAGTGAAATCCAATCGCTAGAAGTATGGAATACACCAACCACTCCAATTAGGAACGAACTGCCGTTGAACATGAATTCTTCAATTTCTCACACCTATTGATTTCGGATCGAACCCCAAACTTGTGCAACATCATAATACGGTGGGAGGAGTCATTTGGTGTGTTTTGAGTGAAATACAATCGCTAGAAGTATGGAATACACCAACCACTCCAATTAGGAACGAACTGCCGTTGAACTTGAATTGTCCAATTTGGAACACCTATTGATTTCGGATCGAGCCCAAAACTTGGGCAACATCATAATATGGTGGGAGGAGTCATTTGGCTAGTTTTGAGTGAAATCCAATCGCTAGAAGTATGGAATACACCAACCACCCCAATTAGGAACGAACTGCCGTTGAACTTGAATTGTCCAATTTCTCACACCTATTGATTTCGGATCGAGCCCAAAACTTGGGCAACATCATAATATGGTGGGAGGAGTCATTTGGTGAGTTTTGAGTGAAATCCAATCGCTAGAAGTATGGAATACACCAACCACTCCGATTAGGAACGAAATGTCGTTGAACTTGAATTGTCCAATTTGGAACACCTATTGATTTCGGATTGAGCCCAAAACTTGGGCAACATCATAATACGGTGGGAGGAGTCCTTTGGTGTGTTTTGAGTGAAATACAATCGCTAGAAGTATGGAATACACCAACCACTCCAATTAGGAACGAACTGCCGTTGAACTTGAATTGTCCAATTTGGAACACCTATTGATTTCGGATCGAGCCCAAAACTTGGGCAACCCCATAATATGGTGGGAGGAGTCATTTGGTGAGTTTTGAGTGAAATCCAATAGCTAGAAGTATGGAATACACCAACCACTCCAATTAGGAACGAACTGCCGTTGAACTTGAATTGTCCAATTTGGAACACCTATTGATTTCGGATTGAGCCCAAAACTTGGGCAACATCATAATACGGTGGGAGGAGTCCTTTGGTGTGTTTTGAGTGAAATACAATCGCTAGAAGTATGGAATACACCAACCACTCCAATTAGGAATGAACTGCCGTCGAACTTGAATTGTCCAATTTGGAACACCTATTGATTTCGGATCGAGCCCAAAACTTGGGCAACATCATAATATGGTGGGAGGAGTCATTTGGGTAGTTTTGAGTGAAATCCAATTGCTAGAAGTAAGGAATACACCAACCACTACAATTAGGAACGAACGGCCGTTGAACTTGAATTGTCCAATTTCTCACACCTATTGATTACGGATCGAAACAAAAGCTTGGGCAACATCATAATATGGTGGGAGGAGTCATTTTGGTGAGTTTTGAGTGAAAACCAATCGCTAGAAGTACAGAATACACCAACCACTCCAATTAGGAACGAACTGCCGTTGAACTTGAATTGTCCAATTTGGAACACCTATTGATTTCGGATCGAGCCCAAAACTTGGGCAACATCATAATATGGTGGGAGGAGTCATTTGGTGAGTTTTGAGTGAAATCCAACCGCTAGAAGTATGGAATACACCAACCACTCCAATTAGTAACGAACTGCCGTTGAACTTGAATTGTCCAATTTGAAACACCTATTGATTTCGGATCAAGCCCAAAACTTGGGAAACATCATAATATGGTGGGAGGAGTCATTTGGTGAGTTTCGAGTGAAATCCAATCGCTAGAAGTATGGAATACACCAACCACTCCAATTAGGAACGAACTGCCGTTGAACTTGAATTGTCCAATTTCTCACACCTATTTATTTCGCATCGAACCCCAAACTTGTGCAACATCATAATACGGTGGGAGGAGTCATTTGGTGAGTTTTGAGTGAAATACAATCGCTAGAAGTATGGAATAAACCAACCACTCCGATTAGGAACGAAATGTCGTTGAACTTGAATTGTCCAATTTGGAACACCTATTGATTTCGGATTGGGCCCAAAACTTGGGCAACATCATAATACGGTGGGAGGCGTCATTTGGTGAGTTTTGAGTGAAATACAATCGCTAGAAGTATGGAATACAACCAACCACTCCAATTAGGAACGAACTGCCGTTGAACTTGAATTGTCCAATTTCTCACACCTATTGATTTCGGATCGAGCCCAAAACTTGGGCAACATCATAATATGGTGGGAGGAGTCATTTGTTGAGTTTTGAGTGAAATCCAATCGCTAGAAGTATGGAATATGATCGGTTCATAATTGCATATCATTTTGTACCCTTCTAGGTTATGATTTGGTTATGTTTTTGAGTTAAACTTGTGCTTTTAATCCTTTTTGTGTTTATCTTTCAGTTCATTGAGCTTTAGGTAATAATGATGGCTTTAGAGAGCATAATTCATGCAATTCAAGCATGTTAAGGCCTAATTTGGATGAATGGATGAAGAGCTTAAAGACAAACTCATTTTGGCTACAGTCCCCTGCCAGCTCAGTTTCGTAGGTCATATTGCAAGCTTTGTTTCAGCAACCTACATAGCTCGGATGAGGCCACATTCTTCATGAAAGTTGTTCCAATGGATGAGGCCTATATATAGTGAGGTTTCCCAAGCTTGTAAACACACCCCAAGGGGGGGAGCTCTCAAACACTTCTCTAGAGCTCTCTTCCCTTCTCTCCCTCAAATTCTCTTAGTTTTGCTTTCTAGTTCTCAATTCTAGCTTTCTTTAATGTTTTCTTAGTTGTAATTTATTTTTCTTGTAATGTACATTCTTTCTTAAGTATTCAAGTTTAATTAGTTTCCAAGTTTCAATTATGGTTTTTGTTCTTATTCATTATGCTTATAAGTTAATATGCTAGTTTGAATGATTGATCACCATTTAGGCTTGCATGTTAGCTATCTTGGTTTGAATTAAGAGTATACACCATGCTTTAATTCGAATTGAACTATGAATAGGAAGAGTATGTATGGACATTCGACAACAGGGATTAGATACATGCTTGGTTGTTTAAATTGTTCTTCAATGCTTAATGGGTTCCTAATGCTTAATTTTAGGTTAGACAACAAATGATCAAATTAGGGAATTAGGAACACAAGGTTATGACCACACACCATGGCTTAATCATACTTTAGCTAGAATCAATCCATTAATCTAAATTGAACTTGGGAACTTATTTGCTTGAGTTACTTATTTCTTTCTTCCTTGTTTTATGTTCTTTGTTTTTGTTTCTATTTTGTGTAGGGAAACTAAATTGGATCATTCAATCACCAATCCTCGTGGGATCGACCTCGCACTTACATACGCTATACTACCGAACGGCTCGTGCACTTGCGAGTATCACAAATTGAGGATGCAACTGAATCCATTTTGGTGCAGTTGTATCTATACAACAGAATACACCAACCACTCCAATTAGGAACGAACTGCCGTTGAACTTGAATTGTCCAATTTCGAACACCTATTGATTTCGGATCGAGCCCAAAACTTCGGCAACATCATAATATGGTGGGAGGAGTCATTTGGTGAGTTTTGAGTGAAATCCAATCGCTAGAAGTATGGAATACACTAACCACTCCAATTAGGAACGAACTGCCGTTGAACTTGAATTGTCCCATTTCTCACACCTATTGATTTCGGATCGAGCCCCAAACTTGGGCAACATCATAATATGGTGGGAGGAGTCATGTGGTGAGTGAAATCCAATCGCTAGAAGTATGGAATACACCAACCACTCCAATTAGGAACGAACTGCCGTTGAACTTGAATTGTCCAATTTCTCACACCTATTGATTTCGGATCGAGTCCAAACTAGGCAACATCATAATATGGTCGGAGGAGTCATTTGGTGAGTTTTGAGTGAAATCCAATCGCTAGAAGTATGGAATACACCAACCACTCCAATTAGGAACGAACAGCCGTTGAACTTGAATTGTGCAATTTCGAACACCTATTAATTTCGGATCGAGCCCAAGACTTGGGCAACATCATAATATGGTAGGAGGAGTCATTTGGTTAGTTTTGAGTGAAATCCAATCGCTAGAAGTATGTAATACACCAACCACTCCAATTAGGAACGTACTGCCGTTCAACTTGAATTGCCCAATTTCGAACACCTATTGATTTCGGATCGAGCCCAAAACTTGGGCAACATCATAATATGGTGGGAGGAGTCATTTGGTGAGTTTTGAGTGAAATCCAATCGCTAGAAGTATGGAATACACCACCCACTCCAATTAGGAACGAACTGCCGTTGAACTTGAATTGTCCAATTTCTCACACCTATTGATTTCGGATCGAACCCCAAACTTGGGCAACATCATAATATGGTGGGAGGAGTCATTTGGTGAGTTTTGAGTGAAATCCAATCACTAGAAGTATGGAATACCCCAACCACTCCAATTAGGAACAAACTGCCGTTGAACTTGAATTGTCCAATTTCTCAGACCTATTGAATTCGGATCGAGCCCAAAACTTGGGCAACATAATAATATGGTGGGAGGAGTCATTTGGTGAGTTTTGAGTGAAATCCAATCGCTAGAAGTGTGGAATACACCAACCACTCCAATTAGGAACGAACTGCCGTTGAACTTGAATTGTCCAATTTCTCACACCTATTGATTTCGGATCGAGTCCAAACTTGGGCAACATCATAATATGGTGGGAGGAGTCATTTGGTGAGTTTTGAGTGAAATCCAATCGCTAGAAGTATGGAATGCACCAAAGACTCCAATTAGGAACGAACTGCCGTTGAACTTGAATTGTGCAATTTCGAACACCTATTGATTTCGGATCGAGCCCAAAACTTGGGCATCATCATAATATGGTGGGAGGAGTCATTTGGATAGTTTTGAGTGAAATCCAATCGCTAGAAGTACGGAATACACCAACCACTCCAGTTAGGAACGAACTGGCGTTGAACTTGAATTGTCCAATTTGGAACACCTATTCATTTCGGATCGAACCCCAAACTTGTGCAACATCATAATATGGTGGGAGGAGTAATTTGGTGAGTTTTGAGTGAAATCCAATCGCTAGAAGTATGGAATACACGAACCACTCCAATTAGGAACGAACTGCCGTTGAACTTGATTTGTCCAATCTCTCAGACCTATTGATTTCGGATCGAGCCCAAAACTTGGGCAACATCATAATATGGTGGGAGGAGTCATTTGGTGAGTTTTGAGTGAAATCCAATCGCTAGAAGTATGGAATACAACAACTACTCCGATTAGGAACGAACTGTCGTTGAAATTGAATTGAACAATTTCTCACACCTATTGACATCGGATCGAGCCCAAAACTTGGGCAACATCATAATATGGTGGGAGGAGTCATTTGGTGAGTTTTGAGTGAAATCCAATCTTTAGAAGTGTGGAATACACCAACCACTCCAATTAGGAACGAACTGCCGTTGAACTTCAATTGTCCAATTTGGAACACCTATTGATTTCGGATCGAGCCCAAAACTTGGGCAACACCGTAATATGGTGGGAGGAGTCATTTGGTGAGTTTTGTGTGAAATCCAAACGCTAGAAGTATGGAATACACCAACCACTCCAATTAGGAATGAACTGCCGTTGAACTTGAATTGTGCAATTTCGAACACCTATTGATTTCGGATCGAGCCCAAAACTTGGGCAACATTATAATGTGGTGGCAGGAGTCATTTGGTGAGTTTTGAGTGAAATCCAATCGCTAGAAGTATGGACTACACCAACCACTCCAATTAGGAACGAACTGCCGTTGAACTTGACTTGTCCAATTTCTCACACTTATTGATTTCGGATCGAGCCCAAAACTTGGGCAACATCATAATATGGTGGGAGGAGTCATTTGATGAGTTTTGAGTGAAATCCAATCGCTAGAAGTATGGAATACACCAACCACTCCCATTAGGAACGAACTGCCGTTGAACTTGAATTGTCCAATTTCTCACACCTATTGATTTCAGATCGAGCCCCAAACTTGGGCAACATCATAATATGGTGGGAGGAGTCATTTGGTGAGTTTTGAGTGAAATCCAATCGCTAGAAGTATGGAATACACCAACCACTCCAATTAGGAACAAACTGCCGTTGAACTTGAATTGTCCAATTTCGAACACCTATTGATTTCGGATCGAGTCCAAAACTTGGGCAACATCATAATATGGTGGGAGGAGTCATTTGGTGAGTTTTGAGTGAAATCCAATCGCTAGAAGTATGGAATAAACCAACCACTCCAGTTAGGAACGAACTGGCGTTGAACTTGAATTGTCCAATTTGGAACACCTATTCATTTCGGATCGAACCCCAAACTTGTGCAACATCATAATATGGTGGGAGGAGTCATTTGGTGAGTTTTGAGTGAAATCCAATCGCTAGAAGTATGGAATACACCAACCACTCCCATTAGGAACGAACTGCCGTTGAACTTGAATTGTCCAATTTCTCACACCTATTGATTTCAGATCGAGCCCCAAACTTGGGCAACATCACAATATGGTGGGAGGAGTCATTTGGTGAGTTTTGAGTGAAATCCAATCGCTAGAAGTATGGAATACACCAACCACTCCAATTAGGAACAAACTGCCGTTGAACTTGAATTGTCCAATTTCGAACACCAATTGATTTCAGATCGAGTCCAAAACTTGAGCAACATCATAATATGGTGGGATGAGTCATTTGGTGAGTTTTTAGTGAAATCCAATCGCTAGAAGTATAGACTACACCAACCACTCCAGTGAGGAACGAACTGGCGTTGAACTTGAATTGTCCAATTTGGAACACCTATTCATTTCGAATCGAGGCCAAAACTTGGGCAACATCATAATATGATGGGAGGAGTCATTTGGGGAGTTTTGAGTGAAATCCAATCGCTAGAAGTATGGAATACACGAACCACTCCAATTAGGAACGAACTGCCGTTGAACTTGAATTGTCCAATCTCTCAGACCTATTGATTTCGGATCGAGCCCAAAACTTGGGCAACATCATAATATGGTGGGAGGAGTCATTTGGTGAATTTTGAGTGAAATCCAATCGCTAGAAGTATGGAATACACCAACCACTCCAATTAGGAACGAACTGCCGTTGAACTTGAATTGTCCAATTTCTCAAACCTATTGATTTCGGATCGAGCCCCAAACTTGGGAAACATCATAATATCGTGGGAGGAGTCATTTGGTGAGTTTTGAGTGAAATCCAAACGCTAGAAGTATGGAATACAACAACTACTCCGATTAGGAACAAAATGTCGTCGGAATGGAATTGACCAATTTCTCACACCTATTGATTTCGGATCGAGCCCAAAACTTGGGCACCATCATAATATGGTGGGAGGAGTCATTTGGTGAGTTTTGAGTGAAATCCGATCGCTAGAAGTGTTGAATACACCAACCACTCCAGTTGGGAACGAACTGCCGTTGAACTTGAATTGTCCAATTTGGAACACCTATTGATTTCGAATCGAGCCCAAAACGTGGGCAACATCATAATGTGGTGGGAGGAGTCATTTGGTGAGTTTTGAGTGAAATCCAATCGCTAGAAGTATGGAATACACCAACCACTCCAATTAGGAACGAACTGCCGTTGAACTTGACTTGTCCAATTTCTCACACTTAGTGATTTCGGATCGAGCCCAAAACTTGGGCAACATCGTAATATCGTGGGAGGAGTCATTTGGTGAGTTTTTAGTGAAATCCAATCGCTAGAAGTATGGAATACAACAACTACTCCGATTAGGAACGAACTGTCGTTGAAATTGAATTGACCAATTTCTCAAACCTATTGATTTCGGATCGAGCCCAAAACTTGGGCAACATCATAATATGGTGGGAGGAGTCATTTGGTGAATTTTGAGTGAAATCCAATCGCTAGAAGTATGGAATACACCAACCACTCCAATTAGGAACGAACTGCCGTTGAACTTGAATTGTCCAATTTCTCAAACCTATTGATTTCGGATCGAGCCCCAAACTTGGGCAACATCATAATATGGTGGGAGGAGTCATTTGGGGAGTTTTGAGTGAAATCCAATCGCTAGAAGTGTGGAATACACCAACCACTCCAATTAGGAACGAACTGCCGTTGAACTTGAATTGTCCAATTTCTCACACCTATTGATTTCGAATCGAGCCCCAAACTTGGGCAACATCATAATATGGTGGGAGGAGTCATTTGGTGAGTTTTGAGTGAAATCCAATCGCTAGAAGTATGGAATACACCAACCACTCCAATTGGGAACGAACTGCCGTTGAACTTGAATTGTCCAATTTGGAACACCTATTGATTTCGGATCGAGCCCAAAACTTGGGCAACATCATAATGTGGTGGGAGGAGTCATTTGGTGAGTTTTGAGTGAAATCCAATCGCTAGAAGTATGGAATACACCAACCACTCCAATTAGGAACGAACTGCCGTTGAACTTGACTTGTCCAATTTCTCACACCTTTTGATTTCGTATCGAGCCCAAAACTTGGGCAACATCATAATATGGTGGGAGGAGTCATTTGGTGAGTTTTGAGTGAAATCCAATCGCTAGAAGTATGGAATACACCAACGACTCCAATTAGGATGGAACTGCCGTTGAACTTGACTTGTCCAATTTCTCACACCTTTTGATTTCGGATCGAGCCCAAAACTTGGGCAACATCATAATATCGTGGGAGGAGTCATTTGGTGAGTTTTGAGTGAAATCCAAACGCTAGAAGTATGGAATACAACAACTACTCCGATTAGGAACAAAATGTCGTCGGAATTGAATTGACCAATTTCTCACACCTATTGATTTCGGATCGAGCCCAAAACTTGGGCACAATCATAATATGGTGGGAGGATGCATTTGGTGAGTTTTGAGTGAAATCCAATCGCTAGAAGTGTTGAATACGCCAACCACTCCAGTTAGGAACGAACTGCCGTTGAACTTGAATTGTCCAATTTGGAACACCTATTGATTTCGGATCGAGCCCAAAACGTGGGCAACAACATAATGTGGTGGGAGGAGTCATTTGGTGAGTTTTGAGTGAAATCCAATCGCTAGAAGTATGGAATACACCAACGACTCCAATTAGGAAGGAACTGCCGTTGAACTTGACTTGTCCAATTTCTCACACCTTTTGATTTCGGATCGAGCCCAAAACTTGGGCAACATCATAATATCGTGGGAGGAGTCATTTGGTGAGTTTTGAGTGAAATCCAAACGCTAGAAGTATGGAATACAACAACTACTCCGATTAGGAACAAAATGTCGTCGGAATTGAATTGACCAATTTCTCACACCTATTGATTTCGGATCGAGCCCAAAACTTGGGCACCATCATAATATGGTGGGAGGAGTCATTTGGTGAATTTTGAGTGAAATCCAATCGCCAGAAGTGTTGAATACACCAACCACTCCAGTTAGGAACGAACTGCCGTTGAACTTGAATTGTCCAATTTGGAACACCTATTGATTTCGGATCGAGCCCAAAACGTGGGCAACATCATAATGTGGTGGGAGGAGTCATTTGGTGAGTTTTGAGTGAAATCCAATCGCTAGAAGTATGGAATACACCAACCACTCCAATTAGGAACGAACTGCCGTTGAACTTGACTTGTCCAATTTCTCACACTTAGTGATTTCGGATCGAGCCCAAAACTTGGGCAACATCATAATATCGTGGGAGGAGTCATTTGGTGAGTTTTGAGTGAAATCCAATCGCTAGAAGTATGGAATACACCAACCACTCCAATTAGGAACGAACTGCCGTTGAACTTGACTTGTCCAATTTCTCACACCTTTTGATTTCGTATCGAGCCCAAAACTTGGGCAACATCATAATATGGTGGGAGGAGTCATTTGGTGAGTTTTGAGTGAAATCCAATCGCTAGAAGTATGGAATACACCAACGACTCCAATTAGGATGGAACTGCCGTTGAACTTGACTTGTCCAATTTCTCACACCTTTTGATTTCGGATCGAGCCCAAAACTTGGGCAACATCATAATATCGTGGGAGGAGTCATTTGGTGAGTTTTGAGTGAAATCCAAACGCTAGAAGTATGGAATACAACAACTACTCCGATTAGGAACAAAATGTCGTCGGAATTGAATTGACCAATTTCTCACACCTATTGATTTCGGATCGAGCCCAAAACTTGGGCACAATCATAATATGGTGGGAGGATGCATTTGGTGAGTTTTGAGTGAAATCCAATCGCTAGAAGTGTTGAATACACCAACCACTCCAGTTAGGAACGAACTGCCGTTGAACTTGAATTGTCCAATTTGGAACACCTATTGATTTCGGATCGAGCCCAAAACGTGGGCAACAACATAATGTGGTGGGAGGAGTCATTTGGTGAGTTTTGAGTGAAATCCAATCGCTAGAAGTATGGAATACACCAACGACTCCAATTAGGAAGGAACTGCCGTTGAACTTGACTTGTCCAATTTCTCACACCTTTTGATTTCGGATCGAGCCCAAAACTTGGGCAACATCATAATATCGTGGGAGGAGTCATTTGGTGAGTTTTGAGTGAAATCCAAACGCTAGAAGTATGGAATACAACAACTACTCCGATTAGGAACAAAATGTCGTCGGAATTGAATTGACCAATTTCTCACACCTATTGATTTCGGATCGAGCCCAAAACTTGGGCACCATCATAATATGGTGGGAGGAGTCATTTGGTGAATTTTGAGTGAAATCCAATCGCCAGAAGTGTTGAATACACCAACCACTCCAGTTAGGAACGAACTGCCGTTGAACTTGAATTGTCCAATTTGGAACACCTATTGATTTCGGATCGAGCCCAAAACGTGGGCAACATCATAATGTGGTGGGAGGAGTCATTTGGTGAGTTTTGAGTGAAATCCAATCGCTAGAAGTATGGAATACACCAACCACTCCAATTAGGAACGAACTGCCGTTGAACTTGACTTGTCCAATTTCTCACACTTAGTGATTTCGGATCGAGCCCAAAACTTGGGCAACATCATAATATCGTGGGAGGAGTCATTTGGTGAGTTTTGAGTGAAATCCAATCGCTAGAAGTATGGAATACAACAACTACTCCGATTTGGAACGAACTGTCGTTGAAATTGAATTGACCAATTTCTCAAACCTATTGATTTCGGATCGAGCCCAAAACTTGGGCAACATCATAATATGGTGGGAGGAGTCATTTGGTGAATTTTGAGTGAAATCCAATCGCTAGAAGTACGGAATACACCAACCACTCCAATTAGGAAAGAACTGCCGTTGAACTTGAATTGTCCAATTTCTCAAACCTATTGATTTCGGATCGAGCCCCAAACTTGGGCAACATCATCATATGGTGGGAGGTGTCATTTGGTGAGTTTTGAGTGAAATCCAATCGCGAGAAGTATGGAATACACCACCCACTCCAATTAGGAATGAACTGCCGCTGAACTTGAATTGTCCAGTTTGGAACACCTATTGATTTCGGATCGAGCCCAAAACTTGGGAAACATCATAATATCGTGTGAGGAGTCATTTGGTGATTTTTGAGTGAAACCCAATCGCTAGAAGTATGGAATACACCAACCACTCCAATTAGGAACGAACTGCCGTTGAACTTCAATTGTCCAATTTGGAACACCTATTGATTTCGGATCGAGCCCAAAACTTGGGCAACACCGTAATATGGTGGGAGGAGTCATTTGGTGAGTTTTGAGTGAAATACAAACGCTAGAAGTATGGAATACACCAACCACTCCAATTAGGAACGAACTGCCGTTGAACTTGAATTGTGCAATTTGGAACACCTATTGATTTCGGATCGAGCCCAAAACATGGGCAACATCATAATATGGTGGGAGGAGTCATTTGGTTAGTTTTGAGTGAAATCCAATCGCTCGAAGTATGGAATACACCAACCACTCCAATTAGGAACGAACTGCCGTTGAACTTGAATTGTCCAATCTCTCACACCTATTGATTTCGGATCGAGGCCCAAACTTGGGCAACATCAGAATATGGTGGGAGGAGTCATTTGTGGAGTTTTGAGTGAAATCCAATCGCTAGAAGTATGGAATACACCAACCACTCCAATTAGGAACAAACTGCCGTTGAACTTGAATTGTCCAATTTCGAACACCTATTTATTTCGTATCGAGTCCAAAACTTGGGCAACATCATAATATGGTGGGAGGAGTCATTTGGTGAGTTTTGAGTGAAATCCAATCGCTAGAAGTATGGAATACACCAACCACTCCCATTAGGAACGAACTGCCGTTGAAATTGAATTGTCCAATTTCTCAAACCTATTGATTTCGGATCGAACCCCAACCTTGTGCAACATCATAATATGGTGGGAGGAGTCATTTGGTGAGTTTTGAGTGAAATCCAATCGCTAGAAGTATGGAACACAACAACTACTCCGATTAGGAACGAACTGTCGTTGAAATTGAATAGACCAATTTCTCACACCTATTGATTTCGGATCGAGCCCAAAACTTGGTGAACATCATAATATGGTGGGAGGAGTCATTTGGTGAATTTTGAGCGAAATTCAATCGCTAGAAGTATGGAAAACACCAACCACTCCCGTTAGGAACGAACTGCCGTTGAACTTGAATTGTCCAATTTGGAACACCTATTGATTTCGAATCGCGCCCCAAACTTGGGCAACATCAGAATATGGTGGGAGGAGTCATTTGGGGAGTTTTGAGTGAAATCCAATCGCTAGAAGTATGGAATACACCAACCACTCCAATTAATTAAGAACTGCCGTTGAACTTGACTTGTCCAATTTCTCACACCTATTGATTTCGGATCGAGCCCAAAACTTGGCAACATCATAATATCGTGGGAGGAGTCATTTGGTGAGTTTTAAGTGAAATCCAAACGCTAGAAGTGTGGAATACAACAACTACTCCGATTAGGAACAAAATGTCGTTGGAATTGAATTGACCAATTTCTCACACCTATTGATTTCGGATCGAGCCCAAAACTTGGGCAACATCATAATGTGGTGGGAGGAGTCATTTGGTGAGTTTTGAGTGAAATCCAATCGCTAGAAGTGTGGAATACACCAACCACTCCAATTAGGAACGAACTGCCGTTGAACTTGAATTGTTCAATTTGGAACACCTATTGATTTTGGATCGAGCCCAAAACTTGGGCAACACCGTAATATGGTGGGAGGAGTCATTTGGTGAGTTTTGAGTGAAATCCAAACGCTAGAAGTATGGAATACAACAACCACTCCAATTAGGAACGAACTGCCGTTGAACTTGAATTGTCCAATTTGGAACACCTATTGATTTCGGATCGAGCCCAAAACTTGGGCAACACCGTAATATGGTTGGAGGAGTCATTTGGTGAGTTTTGAGTGAAATCCAAACGCTAGAAGTATGGAATACACCAACCACACCAATTAGGAACGAAATGCCGTTGAACTTGAATTGTGCAATTTCGAACACCTATTGATTTCGGATCGAGCCCAAAACTTGGGCAACATCATAATATGGTGGGAGGAGTCATTTCGTTAGTTTTGAGTGAAATCCAATCGCTAGAAGTATGGAATACACCAACCACTCCAATTAGGAACAAACTGCCGTTGAACTTGATTGTCCAATTTGGAACACCTATTGATTTCGGATCGAGCCCAAAATATGGGCAACATCATAATATGGTGGGAGGAGTCATTTGGTGAGTTTTGACTGAAATCCAATCGCTAGAAGTATGGAATACACCAACCACTCCAATTAGGAACGAACTGCCGTTGAACTTGAATTGTCCAATTTCTCACAACTATTGATTTCGGATCGAGCCCCAAACTTGGGCAACATCATAATATGGTGGGAGGAGTCATTTGGTGAGTTTTGAGTGAAATCCAATCGCTAGAAGTATGGAATACACCAACCACTCCAATTAGGAACAAACTGCCGTTGAACTTGAATTGTCCAATTTCGAACACCTATTGATTTCGGATCGAGTCCAAAACTTGGGCAACATCATAATATGGTGGGAGGAGTCATTTGGTGAGTTTTGAGTGAAATCGAATCGCTAGAAGTATGGAATACACCAACCACTCCAGTTAGGAACGAACTAGCGTTGAACTTGAATAGTCCAATTTGGAACACCTATTCATTTCGGATCGAGGCCAAAACTTGGGCAACATCATAATATGATGGGAGGAGTCATTTGGTGAGTTTTGAGTGAAATCCAATCGCTAGAACTATGGAATACACGAACCACTCCAATTAGGAACGAACAGCCGTTGAACTTGAATTGTCCAATCTCTCATACCTATTGATTTCGGATCGTGCCCAAAACTTGGGCAACATCATAATATGGTGGGAGGAGTCATTTGGTGAGTTTTGAGTGAAATCCAATCGCTAGAAGTATGGAATACAACAACTACTCCGATTAGGAACGAACTGTCGTTGAAATTGAATTGACCAATTTCTCACACATATTGATTTCGGATCGAGCCCAAAACTTGGGCAACATCATAATATGGTGGGAGGAGTCATTTGGTGAATTTTGAGTGAAATCCAATCGCTAGAAGTATGGAATACACCAACCACTCCAATTTGGAACGAACTGCCGTTGAACTTGAATTGTCCAATTTCTCAAACCTATTGATTTCGGATCGAGCCCCAAACTTGGGCAACATCATAATATGGTGGGAGGAGTCATTTGGTGAGTTTTGAGTGAAATCCAATCGCTAGAAGTATGGAATACACCAACCACTCCAATTAGGAACGAACTGCCGTTGAACTTGAATTGTCCAATTACGAATACCTATTGATTTCGGATCGAGCCCAAAACTTGGGCAACATCATAATGTGGTGGGAGGAGTCATTTGGTGAGTTTTGAGTGAAATCCAATCGCTAGAAGTATGGAATACACCAACCACTCCAATTAGGAACGAACTGCCGTTGAACTTGAATTGTCCAATTTGGAACACCTATTGATTTCGGATCGAGCCCAAAACTTCGGCAACATCATAATATGGTGGGAGGAGTCATTTGGTGAGTTTTGAGAGAAATCCAATCGCTAGAAGTATGGAATACACCAACCCCTCCAATTAGGAACGAACTGCCGTTGAACTTGACTTGTCCAATTTCTCATGCCTATTGATATCGGATCGAGCCCCAAACTTGGGCAACATCATAATATGGTGGGAGGAGTCATTTGGTGAGTTTTGAGTGAAATCCAATCGCTAGAAGTATGGAATACACCTACCACTCCAATTAGGAACGAACTGCCGTTGTACTTGAATTGTCCAATTTCTCGCACCTATTGATTTCGGGTCGAGCTCTAACCTTGGGCAACATCATAATGAGGTGGGTGGAGTCGTTTGGTGAGTTTTAAGTGAAATCCAATCGCTAGAAGTATGGAATACACCAACCACTCCAATTAGGAACGAACTGCCGTTGAACTTGAATTGTCCAATATGGAACACCTATTGATTTCGGATCGAGCCCAAAACTTGGGCAACACCATAATGCGGTGGGAGGAGTCATTTGGTGAGTTTTGAGTGAAATCCAATCGCTAGAAGTATGGAATACAACAACTACTCTGATTAGGAACGAACTGTCGTTGAAATTGAATTGACCAATTTCTCACACATATTGATTTCGGATCGAGCCCAAAACTTGGGCAACATCATAATATGGTGGGAGGAGTCATTTGGTGAATTTTGAGTGAAATCCAATCGCTAGAAGTATGGAATACACCAACCACTCCAATTAGGAACGAACTGCCGTTGAACTTGAATTGTCCAATTTCTCAAACCTATTGATTTCGGATCGAGCCCCAAACTTGGGCAACATCATAATATGGTGGGAGGAGTCATTTGGTGAGTTTTGAATGAAATCCAATCGCTAGAAGTGTGGAATGCACCAACCACTCCAATTAGGAACGAACTGCCGTTGAACTTGAATTGTCCAATTACGAATACCTATTGATTTCGGATCGAGCCCAAAACTTGGGCAACATCATAATGTGGTGGGAGGAGTCATTTGGTGAGTTCTGAGTGAAATCCAATCGCTAGAAGTATGGAATACACCAACCACTCCCATTAGGAACGAACTGCCATTGAACTTGAATTGTCCAATTTCTCACACCTATTGATTTCGGATCGAACCCCAAACTTGGGCAACATCATAATATGGTGGTAGGAGTCATTTGGTGAGTTTTGAGTGAAATCCAATCGCTAGAAGTATGGAATACAACAACTACTCTGATTAGGAATGAACTGTCGTTGAAATTGACTTGACCAATTTCTCACACATATTGATTTCGGATCGAGCCCAAAACATGGGCAACATCATAATATGGTGGGAGGAGTCATTTGGTGAATTTTGAGTGAAATCCAATCGCTAGAAGTATGGAATGCACCAAAGACTCCAATTAGAAACGAACTGCCGTTGAACTTGAATTGTCCAATTTCTCACACCTATTGATTTCGGATCGAGCCCAAAACTTGGCAACATCATAATATCGTGGGAGGAGTCATTTGGTGAGTTTTGAGTGAAATCCAAACGCTAGAAGTGTGGAATACAACAACTACTCCGATTAGGAACAAAATGTCGTTGGAATTGAATTGACCAATTTCTCACACCTATTGATTTCGGATCGAGCCCAAAACTTGGGCAACATCATAATATGGTGGGAGGAGTCATTTGGTGAGTTTTGAGAGAAATCCAATCGCTAGAAGTGTGGAATACACCAACCACTCCAATTAGGAACAAACTGCCGTTGAACTTGAATTGTCCAATTTGGAACACCTATTGATTTCGGATCGAGCCCAAAACTTGGGCAACACCGTAATATGGTGGGAGGAGTCATTTGGTGAGTTTTGAGTGAAATCCAAACGCTAGAAGTATGGAATACACCAACCACTCCAATTAGGAACGAACTGCCGTTGAACTTGAATTGTCCAATTTGGAACACCTATTGATTTCGGATCGAGCCCAAAACTTGGGCAACACCGTAATGTGGTTGGAGGAGTCATTTGGTGAGTTTTGAGTGAAATCCAAACGCTAGAAGTATGGAATACACCAACCACTCCAATTAGGAACGAACTGCCGTTGAACTTGAATTGTGCAATTTCGAACACCTATTGATTTCGGATCGAGCCCAAAACTTGGGCAACATCATAATATGGTGGGAGGAGTCATTTCGTTAGTTTTGAGTGAAATCCAATCGCTAGAAGTATGGAATACCCCAACCACTCCAATTAGGAACAAACTGCCGTTGAACTTGATTGTCCAATTTGGAACACCTACTGATTTCGGATCGAGCCCAAAATATGGGCAACATCATAATATGGTGGGAGGAGTCATTTGGTGAGTTTTGACTGAAATCCAATCGCTAGAAGTATGGAATACACCAACCACTCCAATTAGGAACGAACTGCCGTTGAACTTGAATTGTCCAATTTCTCACACCTATTGATTTCGGATCGAGCCCAAAACTTGGCAACATCATAATATCGTGGGAGGAGTCATTTGGTGAGTTTTGAGTGAAATCCAAACCCTAGAAGTGTGGAATACAACAACTACTCCGATTAGGAACAAAATGTCGTTGGAATTGAATTGACCAATTTCTCACACCTGTTGATTTCGGATCGAGCCCAAAACTTGGGCAACATCATAATATGGTGCGAGGAGTCATTTGGTGAGTTTTGAGTGAAATCCAATCGCTAGAAGTGTGGAATACACCAACCACTCCAATTAGGAACAAACTGCCGTTGAACTTGAATTGTCCAATTTGGAACACCTATTGATTTCGGATCGAGCCCAAAACTTGGGCAACACCGTAATATGGTGGGAGGAGTCATTTGGTGAGTTTTGAGTGAAATCCAATCGCTAGAAGTGTGGAATACACCAACCACTCCAATTAGGAACAAACTGCCGTTGAACTTGAATTGTCCAATTTGGAACACCTATTGATTTCGGATCGAGCCCAAAACTTGGGCAACACCGTAATATGGTGGGAGGAGTCATTTGGTGAGTTTTGAGTGAAATCCAAACGCTAGAAGTATGGAATACACCAACCACTCCAATTAGGAACGAACTGCCGTTGAACTTGAATTGTCCAATTTGGAACACCTATTGATTTCGGATCGAGCCCAAAACTTGGGCAACACCGTAATGTGGTTGGAGGAGTCATTTGGTGAGTTTTGAGTGAAATCCAAACGCTAGAAGTATGGAATACACCAACCACTCCAATTAGGAACGAACTGCCGTTGAACTTGAATTGTGCAATTTCGAACACCTATTGATTTCGGATCGAGCCCAAAACTTGGGCAACATCATAATATGGTGGGAGGAGTCATTTCGTTAGTTTTGAGTGAAATCCAATCGCTAGAAGTATGGAATACCCCAACCACTCCAATTAGGAACAAACTGCCGTTGAACTTGACTGTCCAATTTGGAACACCTATTGATTTCGGATCGAGCCCAAAATATGGGCAACATCATAATATGGTGGGAGGAGTCATTTGGTGAGTTTTGACTGAAATCCAATCGCTAGAAGTATGGAATACACCAACCACTCCAATTAGGAACGAACTGCCGTTGAACTTGAATTGTCCAATTTCTCACACCTATTGATATCGGATCGAGCCCCAAACTTGGGCAACATCATAATATGGTGGGAGGAGGCATTTGCTGAGTTTTGAGTGAAATCCAATCACTAGAAGTATGGAATACACCAACCACTCCAATTAGGAATGAACTGCCGTTGAACTTGAATTGTCCAATTTCTCACACCTATTGATTTCGGATCGAGCCCCAAACTTCCGCAACAACATAATATGGTGGGAGGAGTCACTCGGTGAGTTTTGAGTGAAATCCAATCGCTAGAAGTATGGAATACACCAACCACTCCAATTAGGAACGAACTGCCATTGAACTTGACTTCGGATCGAGCCCAAAACTTGGGCAACATCATAATATCGTGGGTGGAGTCATTTGGTGAGTTTTGAGTGAAATCCAATCGCTAGAAGTATGGAATACAACAACTACTCCGATTAGGAACGAACTGTCGTTGAAATTGAATTGACCAATTTCTCACACCTATTGATTTCGGATCGGGCCCAAAACTTGGGCAACATCATAATATGGTGTGAGGAATCATTTGGTGAGTTTTGAGTGAAATCCAATCGCCAGAAGTATGGAATGCACCAACCACTCCAATTTGGAACGAACTGCCGTTGAACATGAATTATCCAATTTGGAACACCTATTGATTTCGGATCGAGACCAAAACTTGGGCAACATCATAATATGGTGGGAGGAGTCATTTGGTGAGTTTTGAGTGAAATCCAAACCCTAGAAGTGTGGAATACAACAACTACTCCGATTAGGAACAAAATGTCGTTGGAATTGAATTGACCAATTTCTCACACCTGTTGATTTCGGATCGAGCCCAAAACTTGGGCAACATCATAATATGGTGCGAGGAGTCATTTGGTGAGTTTTGAGTGAAATCCAATCGCTAGAAGTGTGGAATACACCAACCACTCCAATTAGGAACAAACTGCCGTTGAACTTGAATTGTCCAATTTGGAACACCTATTGATTTCGGATCGAGCCCAAAACTTGGGCAACACCGTAATATGGTGGGAGGAGTCATTTGGTGAGTTTTGAGTGAAATCCAATCGCTAGAAGTGTGGAATACACCAACCACTCCAATTAGGAACAAACTGCCGTTGAACTTGAATTGTCCAATTTGGAACACCTATTGATTTCGGATCGAGCCCAAAACTTGGGCAACACCGTAATATGGTGGGAGGAGTCATTTGGTGAGTTTTGAGTGAAATCCAAACGCTAGAAGTATGGAATACACCAACCACTCCAATTAGGAACGAACTGCCGTTGAACTTGAATTGTCCAATTTGGAACACCTATTGATTTCGGATCGAGCCCAAAACTTGGGCAACACCGTAATGTGGTTGGAGGAGTCATTTGGTGAGTTTTGAGTGAAATCCAAACGCTAGAAGTATGGAATACACCAACCACTCCAATTAGGAACGAACTGCCGTTGAACTTGAATTGTGCAATTTCGAACACCTATTGATTTCGGATCGAGCTCAAAACTTGGGCAACATCATAATATGGTGGGAGGAGTCATTTCGTTAGTTTTGAGTGAAATCCAATCGCTAGAAGTATGGAATACCCCAACCACTCCAATTAGGAACAAACTGCCGTTGAACTTGACTGTCCAATTTGGAACACCTATTGATTTCGGATCGAGCCCAAAATATGGGCAACATCATAATATGGTGGGAGGAGTCATTTGGTGAGTTTTGACTGAAATCCAATCGCTAGAAGTATGGAATACACCAACCACTCCAATTAGGAACGAACTGCCGTTGAACTTGAATTGTCCAATTTCTCACACCTATTGATATCGGATCGAGCCCCAAACTTGGGCAACATCATAATATGGTGGGAGGAGGCATTTGCTGAGTTTTGAGTGAAATCCAATCACTAGAAGTATGGAATACACCAACCACTCCAATTAGGAATGAACTGCCGTTGAACTTGAATTGTCCAATTTCTCACACCTATTGATTTCGGATCGAGCCCCAAACTTCCGCAACAACATAATATGGTGGGAGGAGTCACTCGGTGAGTTTTGAGTGAAATCCAATCGCTAGAAGTATGGAATACACCAACCACTCCAATTAGGAACGAACTGCCATTGAACTTGACTTCGGATCGAGCCCAAAACTTGGGCAACATCATAATATCGTGGGTGGAGTCATTTGGTGAGTTTTGAGTGAAATCCAATCGCTAGAAGTATGGAATACAACAACTACTCCGATTAGGAACGAACTGTCGTTGAAATTGAATTGACCAATTTCTCACACCTATTGATTTCGGATCGAGCCCAAAACTTGGGCAACATCATAATATGGTGTGAGGAATCATTTGGTGAGTTTTGAGTGAAATCCAATCGCCAGAAGTATGGAATGCACCAACCACTCCAATTTGGAACGAACTGCCGTTGAACATGAATTGTCCAATTTGGAACACCTATTGATTTCGGATCGAGACCAAAACTTGGGCAACATCATAATATGGTGGGAGGAGTCATTTGGTGAGTTTTGAGTGAAATCCAAACGCTAGAAGTATGGAATACAACAACCACTCCGATTAGGAACAAACTGTCGTTGGAATTGAATTGACCAATTTCCCGCACCTATTGATTTCGGATCGAGCCCAAAACTTGGGCAACAACATAATATGGTGGGAGGAGTCATTTGGTGAGTTTTGAGTGAAATCCAATCGGTAGAAGTGTGGAATACACCAACCACTCCAATTAGGAACGAACTGCCGTTGAACTTGAATTGTCCAATTTGGAACACCTATTGATTTCGGATCGAGCCCAAAACTTGGGCAACATCATAATATGGTGGGAGGAGTCATTTGGTGAGTTTTGAGTGAAATCCAATCGCTAGAGGTATGGAATACACCAACCAGTCCAATTAGGAACGAACTGCCGTTGAGCTTGAATTGTCCAATTTCTCACACCTGTTGATTTCGGATCGAGCCCAAAACTTGGGCAACATCATAATATGGTGGGAGGAGTCATTTGGTGAGTTTTGAGTGAAATCCAATCGCTAGAAGTATGGAATACTACAACTACTCCGATTAGGAACGAACTATCGTTGAAATTCAATTGACCAATTTCTCACACCTATTGATTTCGGATCGAGCCCAAAAGTTGGGCAACATCGTAATATCGTGGGAGGAGTCATTTGGTGAGTTTTGAGAGAAATCCAATCGCTAGAAGCATGGAATACAACAACTACTCCGATTAGGAACGAACTGTCGTTGAAATTGAATTGGCCAATTTCTCACACCTATTGATTTCGGATCGAGCCCCAAACTTGGGCAACAACATAATATGGTGGGAGGAGTCATTTGGTGAGTTTTGAGTGAAATCCAATCGCTAGAAGTATGGAATACACCAACCACTCCAATTAGGAACGAACTGCCGTTCAACTTGAATTGTCCAATTTCTCACACCTATTGATTTCGGATCGAGCCCAAAACTTGGGCAACATCATAATATGGTGGGTGGAGTCATTTTGGTGAGTTTTGAGTGAAATCCAATCGCTAGAAGTATGGAATACACCAACCACTTCAATTAGGAACGAACTGCAGTTGAACTTGAATTGTCCAATTTGGAACACCTATTGATTTCGGATCGAGCCCAAAACTTGGGCAACATCATAATATGGTGGGAGGAGTCATTTGGTGAGTTTTGAGTGAAATCCAATCGCTAGAAGTATGGAATACACCAACCACTCGAATTAGGAACGAACTGCCGTTCAACTTGAATTGTCCAATTTCTCACACCTATTGATTTCGGATAGAGCCCAAAACTTGGGCAACATCATAATATGGTGGGTGGAGTCCTTTTGGTGAGTTTTGAGCGAAATCCGATCGCTAGAAGTATGGAATACACCAACCACTCCAATTAGGAACGAATTGCTGTTGAACTTGAATTGTCCAATTTGGAACACCTATTGATTTCGGATCGAGCCCAAAACTTGGGCAACATCATAATACGGTGGGAGGAGTCATTTGGTGAGTTTTGAGTGAAATACAATCGCTAGAAGTATGGAATACACCAACCACTCCAATTAGGAACGAACTGCCGTTGAACATGAATTGTCCAATTTCTCACACCTATTGTTTTTGGATCGAGCCCCACACTTGGGCAACAGCATAATATGGTGGGAGGAGTCATTTATTGAGTTTTGAGTGAAATCCAATCGATAGAAGTATGGAATACACCAACCACTCCAATTAGGAACGAACTGCCGTTGAATTTGAATAGTCCAATTTCTCACACCTATTGATTTCGGATCGAGCCCCAAACTTGGGCAACAACATAATATGGTGGGAGGAGTCATTTGGTGAGTTTTGAGTGAAATCCAATCGCAAGAAGTATGGAATACACCAACCACTCCAATTAGGAACGAACTGCCGTTGAACTTGAATTGTCCAATTTGGAACACCTATTGATTTCGGATCGAGCCCAAAACTTGGGCAACATCATAATATGGTGGGTGGAGTCATTTTGGTGAGTTTTGAGTGAAATCCAATCGCTAGAAGTATGGAATACACCAACCACTCCAATTAGGAACGTACTGCCGTTGAACTTGAATTGTCCAATTTGGAACACCTATTGATTTCGGATCGAGCCCAAAACTTGGGCAACATCATAATATGGTGGGAGGAGTCATTTGGTGAGTTTTGAGTGAAATCCAAATGCTAGAAGTATGGAATACAACAACTACTCCGATTAGGAACGAACTGTCGTCGGAATTTAATTGACCACTTTCTCACACCAATTGATTTCGGATCGAACCCAAAACTTGGGCAATATCATAATATGGTGGGAGGAGTCATTTGGTGAGTTTTGAGTGAAATCCAGTCGCTAGAAGTATGGAATACACCAACCACTCCAATTAGGAACGAACTACCGTTGTACTTGAATTGTCCAATTTCTCGCACCTATTGATTTTGGGTCGAGCCCTAACCTTGGGCAACATCATAATAAGGTGGGTGGAGTCGTTTGGTGAGTTTTAAGTGAAATCCAATCGCTAGAAGTATGGAATACACCAACCAATCCAATTAGGAACGAACTGCCGTTGAACTTGAATTGTCCAATTTGGAACACCTATTGATTTCAGATCGAGCCCAAAACTTGGGCAACATCATAATGCGTTGGAAGGAGTCATTTGGTGAGTTTTGAGTGAAATCCAATCGCTAGAAGTATGGAATGCACCAACCACTCCAATTAGGAACGAACTGCCGTTGAACTTGAATTGTCCAATTTCTCACACCTATTGATTTCGGATCGAGCCCCAAACTTGCGCAACAACATAATATGGTGGGTGGAGTCATTCGGTGAGTTTTGAGTGAAATCCAATCGCTAGAAGTATGGAATACACCAACCACTCCAATTAGGAACGAACTTCCGTTGAACTTGAATTGTCTAATTTCTCACAACTATTGATTTCGGATCGAGCCCAAAACTTGGGCAACATCATAATATGGTTGGAGGAGTCATTTGGTGAATTTTGAGTGAAATCCAATCGCTAGAAGTATGGAATACACCAACGACTCCAATTACGAACGAACTGCCGTTGAACTTAAATTGTCCAATTTGGAACACCTATTGATTTCGGATTGAGCCCAAAACATGGGCCGCATCATAATATGGTGGGAGGAGTCATTTGGTGAGTTTTGAGTGAAATCCAATCGCTAGAAGTATGGAATACAACAACTACTCCGATTAGGAACGAACTGTCGTTGAAATTGAATTGACCAATTTCTCACACCTATTGATTTCGGATCGAGCCCAAAACTTGGGCAACATCATAATATGGTGGGAGGAGTCATTTGGTGAGTTTTGAGTGAAATCCAATCGCTAGAAGTATGGAATACACCAACCACTCCAATTAGGAACGAACTGCCGTTGAACTTGATTTGTCCAATTTCTCACACCTATGGATTTCTGATCGAGCCCCAAACTTGGGCAACATCATAATATGGTGGGAGGAGTCATTTGGTGAGTTTTGAGTGAAATCCAATCGCTAGAAGTATGGAATACACCAACCACTCCAATTAGGAACGAACTGCCGTTGAACTTGAATTGTCCAATTTCTCACACCTATTGATTTCGGATCGAGCCCCAAACTTGGGCAACAACATAATATGGTGGGAGGAGTCATTTCGTGAGTTTTGAGTGAAATCCAATCGCTAGAAGTATGGAATATACCAACCACTCCAATTAGGAACGAACTTCTGTTGAACTTGAATTGTCTAATTTCTCACAACTATTGATTTCGGATCGAGCCCAAAACTTGGGCAACATCATAATATGGTGGGCGGAGTCATTTGGTGAATTTTGAGTGAAATCCAATCGCTAGAAGTATGGAATACACCAACGACTCCAATTAGGAACGAACTGCCGTTGAACTTGAATTGTCTAATTTCTCACAACTATTGATTTCGGATCGAGCCCAAAACTTGGGCAACATCATAATATGGTGGGCGGAGTCATTTGGTGAATTTTGAGTGAAATCCAATCGCTAGAAGTATGGAATACACCAACCACTCCAATTAGGAATGAACCGCCGTTGAATTTGAATTGTCTAATTTCTCACACCTATTGATTTCGGATCGAGCCCAACACTTGGGCAACATCATAATCCGGTGGGAGGAGTCGTTTGGTGAGTTTTGAGTGAAATCCAATCGCTAGAAGTATGGAATACACCAACCACTCCAATTAGGAACGAACCGCTGTTGAACTTGAATTGTCCAATTTCTCACACCTATTGATTTCGGATCGAGCCCCAAACTTGGGCAACAATATAATATGGTGGGAGGAGTCATTTCGTGAGTTTTGAGTGAAATACAATCGCTAGAAGTATGGAATACACCAACCACTCCAATTAGGAATGAACTGCTGTTGAACTTGAATTGTCCAATTTCTCACACCTATTCATTTCGGATCGAGCCCAAAACTTGGGCAACATCATAATATGGTGGGAGGAGTCATTTGGTTAGTTTTGAGTGAAATGCAATCGCTAGAAGTACGGAATACAACAACTACTCCGATTAGGAACGAACTGTCGTTGAAATTGAATTGACCAATTTCTCACACCTATTGATTTCGGATCGAGCCCAAAAATTGGGCAACATCATAATATGGTGGGAGGAGTCATTTGGTGAGTTTTGAGTGAAATCCAATCGCTAGAAGTATGGAATACACCAACCACTCCAATTAGGAACGAACTGCCGTTGAACTTGAATTGTCCAATTTGGAACACCTATTGATTTCGGATCGAGCCCAAAACTTGGGAAACATCATAATATGGATGGAGGAGTCATTTGGTGAGTTTTTAGTGAAATCCAATCGCTAGAAGTATGGAATACACCAACCACTCCAATTAGGAACGAACTGCCGTTGAACTTGAATTGTCCAATTTGGAACACCTATTGATTTCGGATCGGGCCCAAAACTTGGGCAACATCATAATATGGTGGGAGGAGTCAATTGGTGAGTTTTGAGTGAAATCCAATCGCTAGAAGTATGGAATACACCAACCACTCCAGTTAGGAACAAACTGCCGTTGAACTTAAATTGTCCAATTTGGAAGACCTATTGATTTCGGATCGAGCCCAAAACTTGGGCAACAACATAATATGGTGGGAGGAGTCGTTTGGTGAGTTTTGAGTGAAATCCAATCGCTAGAAGTATCGAATACACCAACCACTCCAATTAGGAACGAACTGCCATTGAACTTGAATTGTCCAATTTGGAACACCTATTGATTTCGGATCGAGCCCAAAACTTGGGCAACATCATAATATGGTGGGAGGAGTCATTTGGTGAGTTTTGAGTGAAATCCAATCGCTAGAAGTATGGAATACACCAACCACTCCAATTAGGAACGAATTGTCGTTGAAATTAAATTGACCAATTTCTCAGTCCTATTGATTTCGGATCGAGCCCAAAACATGGGCAACATCATAATATGGTTGGAGGAGTCATTTGGTGAGTTTTGAGTGAAATCCAATCGCTAGAAGTATGGAATACACCAACCACTCCAATTAGGAACGAACTGCCGTTGAACTTGAATTGTCCAATTTGGAACACCTATTGATTTCGGATCGACCCCAAAACTTGGGCAACATCATAATATGGTGGGAGGAGTCATTTGGTTAGTTTTGAGTGAAATTCAATCGCTAGAAATAAGGAATACACCAACCACTCCAATTAGGAACGAACTACCGTTGAAGTTGAATTGTCCAATTTCTCACACCTATTGATTTCGGATCGAGCCCAAAACTTGGGCAACATCATAATATGGTGGGAGGAGTCAATTGGTGAGTTTTGAGTGAAATCCAATCGCTAGAAGTATGGAATACACCAAACACTCCAGTTACGAACGGACTGCCGTTGAACTTGAGTTGTCCAATTTGGAACACCTATTGATTTCGGATCGAGCCCAAAACTTGGGCAACATCATAATATGGTGGGAGGAGTCATTTGGTGAGTTTTGAGTGAAATCCAATCGCTAGAAGTATGGAATACACCAACCACTCCAATTAGGAACGAATTGTCGTTTTAATTAAATTGACCAATTTCTCAGTCCTATTGATTTCAGATCGAGCCCAAAACATGGGCAACATCATAATATGGTTGGAGGAGTCATTTGGTGAGTTTTGAGTGAAATCCAATCGCTAGAAGTATGGAATACACCAACCACTCCAATTAGGAACGAACTACCGTTGAAGTTGAATTGTCCAATTTCTTACACCTATTGATTTCGGATCGACCCCAAAACTTGGGCAACATCATAATATGGTGGGAGGAGTCAATTGGTGAGTTTTGAGTGAAATCCAATCGCTAGAAGTATGGAATACACCAAACACTCCAGTTACGAACGGACTGCCGTTGAACTTGAGTTGTCCAATTTGGAACACCTATTGATTTCGGATCGAGCCCAAAACTTGGGCAACATCATAATATGGTGGGAGGAGTCATTTGGTGAGTTTTGAGTGAAATCCAATCGCTAGAAGTATGGAATACACCAACCACTCCATTTAGGGACGAACTGCCGTTGAACTTGAATTGTCCAATTTGGAACACCTATTGATTTCGGATCGAGCCCAAAACATGGGCAACATCATAATATGGTGGGAGGAGTCATTTGGTGAGTTTTGAGTGAAATCCAATCGCTAGAAGTATGGAATACACCAACCACTCCAATTAGGAACGAACTGCCGTTGAACTTGAATTGTCCAATTTCTCAGACCTATTGATTTCGGATCGAGCCCAAAACTTGGGCAACATCATAATATGGTGGGAGGAGTCATTTGGTGAGTTTTGAGTGAAATCCAATCGCTAGAAGTATGGAATACACCAACCACTCCAGTTTGGAACGAACTGCCGTTGAACTTGAATTGTCCAATTTGGAACACCTATTGATTTCGGATCGAGCCCAAAACTTGGGCAACATCATAATATGTCGGGAGGAGTCATTTGGTGAGTTTTGAGTGAAATCAAATCGCTAGAAGTATGGAATACACCAACCACGCCAATTAGGAACGAACTGTCGTTGAAATTGAATTGACCAATTTCTCACACCTATTGAATTCGGATCGAGCCCAAAACTTGGGCAACATCATAATATGGAGGGGGGAGTCATTTGCTGAGCTTTGAGTGAAATCCAATCGCTAGAAGTACGGAATACACCAACCACTCCAATTAGGAACGAACTGTCGTTGAAATTGAATTGACCAATTTCTCACACCTATTGATTTCGGATCGAGCCCAAAACTTGGGCAACATCGTAATATGGTGGGAGGAGTCATTTGGTGAGTTTTGAGTGCAATCCAATCGCTAGAAGTATGGAATACACCAACCACTCCAGTTTGGAACGAACTGTCGTTGAACTTGAATTGTCCAATTTGGAACACCTATTGATTTCGGATCGAGCCCAAAACTTGGGCAACATCATAATATGGTGGAAGGAGTCATTTGGTGAGTTTTGAGTGAAATCCAATCGCTAGAAGTATGGAATACACCAACCACTCCAATTAGGAACGAACTGCCGTTGAAATTGAATTGACCAATTTCTCACACTTATTGAATTCGGATCGAGCCCAAAACTTGGGCAACATCATAATATGGTGGAAGGAGTCATTTGGTGAGTTTTGAGTGAAATCCAATCGCTAGAAGTATGGAATACACCAACCACTCCAATTAGGAACGAACTGCCGTTGAAATTGAATTGACCAATTTCTCACACTTATTGAATTCGGATCGAGCCCAAAACTTGGGCAACATCATAATATGGTGGGAGGAGTCATTTGGTAAGTTTTGAGTGAAATCCAATCGCTAGAAGTACGGAATACACCAACCACTCCAATTAGGAAAGAACTGTCGTTGAAATTGAATTGACCAATTTCTCACACCTATTGATTTCGGATCGAGCCCAAAACTTGGGCAACATCGTAATATGGTGGGAGGAGTCATTTAGTGAGTTTTGAGTGAAATCCAATCGCTAGAAGTATGGAATACACCAACCACTCCAATTAGGAACGAACTGCCGTTGAACTTGAATTGTCCAATTTGGAACACCTATTGATTTCGGATCGAGCCCAAAACTTGGGCAACATCATAATATGGTGGGAGGAGTCATTTGATGAGTTTAGAGTGAAATCGAATCGCTAGAAGTATGGAATACACCAACCACTCCAATTAGGAACGAACTGCCGTTGAACTTGAATTGTCCAATTTCTCACACCTATTGATTTCGGATCGAGCCCAAAACTTTTGCAACATCATAATATGGTGGGAGGAGTCATTTGGTGAGTTTTGAGTGAAATCCAATCGCAAGAAGTATGGAATACACCAACCACTCCAGTTAGGAACGAACTGCCGTTGAACTTGAATTGTCCAATTTGGAACACCTATTGATTTCGGATCGAGCCCAAAACTTGGGTAACATCATAATATGGTGGGAGGAGTCATTTGGTGAGTTTTGAATGAAATCCAATCGCTAGAAGTATGGAATACACCAACCACTCCAATTAGGAACGAACTGCCGTTGAACTTGAATTGTCCAATTTGGAACATCTATTGATTTCGGATCGAGCCCAAAACTTGGGCAATAACATAATATAGTGGGAGGAGTCATTTGGTGAGTTTTGAGTGAAATCCAATCGCTAGACGTATGGAATTGTTAAGCTCATAATTTCATACATATACATGCCCTATTTACTTACTTCTTTTGCTTAGTTTCTTAGATTTCTAAGTTATTTGCCTCCCTTTGTGTGTTTTGTAGGCAAATAGAGCAAGAGAGCATAATTCATGCAATTCAAGCATGTTAAGGCCTAATTTGGATGAATGGATGAAGAGCTTAAAAGACAAACTCATTTTGGCTACAGCCCCCTGCCAGTCCAGTTCCGTAGGTCATATTGCAAGCTTTGTTTCAACAACCTAAATAGCTCGAATGAGGCCACATTCTTCATGAAAGGTGTTCCAATTGGTGTGTACTATAACATATCCAAAATTCAGCCCCATTGGATAAATCTGGAGTCCGTTACCTAGCAAACACAGAACCATGCTCAGGATGGATCTTATCAGCGCGGAAAATGAGTTAGCAATTTGTTTCGGCCTTAACTTCTTCCTCCGACCTTGAATTGGCCCAAATAACATATGGCTGGAAAGAAGACATTCTGAACTTCAATTTCGAGTGATTAAAGTCCTAATTTGATTAAGAGAAGCCCAAGTTGTAAGCCCTTGAAGTTGCTGGTCATGCTGACCTCAGCATGTGCTGGTTGGATGCTTGGTCATGGTGAGCTAGGTATGAGCTATCATTTCTGGTTGGAAGCTTGGTCATGGTGACATGAAGATGAGCTAGGGCTGCTGGTGGGATCTATTGGTGAAGTGCATCAACCAATTCAAGATTTTCTAATACAAGTGCATCACCCAATTTAGATTTTCTAATACAAGTGCATCAACCATTTCAGATTTTATAAAACAAGTGTTGTATGCATTAGCCATATTGAATTCAGATTTTTCACTTCCTTAGGCCTATAAATAGGGAGGTTCTCTAAGCTTGTAAACACACCCCAAGGGGGGGAGCTCTCAAACACTTCTCTAGAGCTCCCCTCCCTTCTCTCCCTCAAATTCTCTTAGTTTCTCTTTCTAGTTTTCAATTGTTGTAATGAAATCTTTTGTGTTGAAATTTTCCTTAAGTTTTTCTTAGTTCCACTTTACTTTTCATTATGTAAATTCTTTTCTTTAGTCTCAAGTTTGATTAGTTTCCAAGTTTCAATTATGGTTAATGTTCTTATTCATTATGCTTATAAGTTAATATGCTAGTTTGAATGATTGATCACCATTAAGGCTTGCATGTTAGCTATCTTGGTTTGAATTAAGAGTATACACCATGCTTTAATTCGAATTGAACTATGAATAGGAAGAGTATGTATGGACATTCGACAACAGGGATTAGATACATGCTTGGTTGTTTAAATTGTTCTTCTATGCTTAATGGGTTCCTAATGCTTAATTTTAGGTTAGACAACAAATGATCAAATTAGGGAATTAGGAACACAAGGTTATGACCACACACCATGGCTTAATCATACATTAGCTAGAATCAATCCGTTAATCTAATTGAACTTGGGAACTTATCTACTTGAGTTAGTTATTTTCTTTCTTCCTTGTTTTATTTATTTCCTTTCTTTTTCATTTCTGTTTTGTGTAGGAGAAATGAATTGGATCATTCAATCACCAATCCTCGTGGGATCGACCTCGCACTTACATACGCTATACTACCAAACGGCTCGTGCACTTGCGAGTATCACAAGTTGAGGATGCAACTGAATCCATTTTGGTACAGCTGTATCAAAACAACAGGAATACAGCGACCACTCCAATTAGGAACGAACTGTCGTTGAAATTAAATTGACCAATTTCTCACACCTATTGATTTCAGATCGAGCCCAAAACTTGGGCAACATCGTAATATGGTGGGTGGAGTCATTTGGTGAGTTTTGAGTGAAATCCAATCGCTAGAAGTATGGAATACACCAACCACTGCAATTAGGAACGACCTGCCGTTGAACTTGAATTGTCGAATTTCCCACACCTACTGATTTCGGATCGAGCCCAAAACTTGGGCAACATCATAATATGGTGGGAGGAGTCATTTGATGAGTTTTGAGTGAAATCAAATCGCTAGAAGTATAGAATACACCAACCACTCCAATTAGGAACGAACTGCCGTTGAACTTGAATTGTTCAATTTCTCACACCTATTGATTACGGATCGAGCCCCAAACTTGGGCAACAACATAATATGGTGGGAGGAGTCATTTGGTGGGTTTTGAGTGAAATCTAATCGCTAGAAGTATGGAATACACCAACCACTCCAATTAGGAACGAACTGCCGTTGAACTTGAATTGTCCAATTTGGAACACCTATTGATTTCGGATCGAGCCCAAAACTTGGGCAACATCATAATATGGTGGTAAGAGTCATTTGGTGACTTCTGAGTGCAATCCAATCGCCAGAACTATGGAATACACCAACCACTCCAATTTGGAACGAACTGCCGTTGAACTTGAATTGTCCAATTTGGAACACCTATTGATTTCGGATCGACCCCAAAACTTGGGCAACATCATAATATGGTGGGAGGAGTCATTTGGTGAGTTTTGATTGAAATCCGATTGCTAGAAGTATGGAATACACCAACCACTCCAATTAGGAATGAACTGCCGTTGAACTTGAATTGTCCAATTTGGAACACCTATTGATTTCGGATCGACCCCAAAACTTGGGCAACATCATAATATGGTGGGAGGAGTCATTTGGTGTGTTTTGAGTGAAATCCAATCGCTAGAAGTATGGAATACACTATCCACTCCAATTAGGAAAGAACTGTCGTTGAAATTGAATTGACCAATATCTCACACCTATTGAATTCGGATCGAGCCCAAAACTGGGGCAACATCATAATATGGTGGGAGGAGTCATTTGGTGAGTTTTGAGTGAAATCCAATCGCTAGAAGTACGGAATACACCAACCACTCCAATTAGGAAAGAACTGTCGTTGAAATTGAATTGATCAATTTCTCACAGCTATTGAATTCGGATCGAGCCCAAAACTTGGGCAACATCATAATATGGAGGGAGGAGTCATTTGCTGAGTTTTGAGTGAAATCCAATCGCTAGAAGTACGGAAAACACCAACCACTCCAATTTGGAACGAACTGCCGTTGAACTTGAATTGTCCAATTTGGAACACCTATTGATTTCGGATCGACCCCAAAACTTGGGCAACATCATAATTTGGTGGGAGGAGTCATTTGGGGAGTTTTGAGTGAAATCCAATCGCTAGAAGTATGGAATACACTAACCACTCCAATTAGGAAAGAACTGTCGTTGAAATTGAATTGACCAATTTCTGACACCTATTGAATTCGGATCGAAACCAAAAGTTGGGCAACATCATAATATGGTGGGAGGAGTCATTCGGTGAGTTTTCAGTGAAATCCAATCGCTAGATATACGGAATACACCAACCACTCCAATTAGGAACGCAGTTTCGTTGAATTTGAATTGACCAATTTCTCACACCTATTGATTTCGGATCAAGCCCAAAACTTGGGCAACATCATAATATGGTGGGAGGAGTCATTTGGTGAGTTTTGAGTGAAATCCAATCGCTTGATGTATGGAATACACCAACCACTCCAGTTAGGAACGAACTGCCGTTATACTTGAATTTTCCAATTTGGAACACCTATTGATTTCGGATCGAGCCCAAAACTTGGGCAACATCATAATATGGTGGGAGGAGTCATTTGGTGAGTTTCGAGTGAAATCCAATCGCTAGAAGTATGGAATACACCAACTACTCCAATTAGGAACGAACTGCCGTTGAACTTGAATTGTCCAATTTCCCACACCTATTGATTTCGGATCGAGCCCCAAACTTGGGCAACATCATAATATGGTGGGAGGAGTCATTTGGTGAGTTTTGAGTGAAATCCAATCGCTAGAAGTATGGAATACAGAAACCACTCCAATTAGGAAAGAACTGCCGTTGAACTTGAATTGTCCAATTTCCCACACCTATTGATTTCGGATCGAGCCCCAAACTTGGGCAACATCATAATATGGTGGGAGGAGTCATTTGGTGAGTTTTGAGTGAAATCCGATTGCTAGAAGTATGGAATACACCAACCACTCCTATTAGGAATGAACTGCCGTTGAACGTGAATTGTCCAATTTGGAACACCTATTGATTTCGGATCGACCCCAAAACTTGGGCAACATCATAATATGGTGGGAGGAGTCATTTGGTGAGTTTTGAGTGATATCCAATCGTTAGAAGTATGGAATACACCAACCACCCCAATTAGGAACGAACTGCCGTTGAACTTGAATTGTCCAATTTCTCACACCTATTGATTTCGGATCGAGCCCCAAACTTGGGCAACATCACAATATGGTGGGAGGAGTCATTTGGTGAGTTTTGAGTGAAATCCAATCGCTAGAAGTATGGAATACACCAACCACTCCAATTAGGAACGAACTGCCGTTGAACTTGAATTGTCCAATTTCTCACACCTATTGATTTCGGATCGAGCCCAAAACTTTGGCAACATCATAATATGGTGGGAGGAGTCATTTGGTGAGTTTTGAGTGAAATCCAATCCCAAGAAGTATGGAATACACCAACCACTCCAATTAGGAACGAACTGCCGTTGAACTTGAATTGTCCAATTTCTCACACCTATTGATTTCGGATCGAGCCCAAAACTTGGGCAACATCATAATATGGTGGGAGGAGTCATTTGGGGAGTTTTGAGGGAAATCCAATCGCTAGAAGTATGGAATACACAAACCACTACAATTAGGAACGAACTGCCGTTGAAGTTGAATTATCCAATTTGTCACACGTATTGATTTCTGATCGAGCCCAAAACTTGGGCAACATCATAATATGGTGGGGGGAGTCATTTGTTGAGTTTTGAGTGAAATCCAATCGCTAGAAGGATGGAATACACCAACCACTCCAATTAGGAACGAACTGCCGTTGAACTTGAATTGTCCAATTTCTCACACCTATTGATTTCGGATCGAGCCCCAAACTTGGGCAACATCATAATATGGTGGGAGGAGTCATTTGTTGAGTTTTGAGTGAAATCCAATCGCTAGAAGTATGGAATACACCAACCACTCCAATTAGGAACGAACTGCCGTTGAATTTGAATTGTCCAATTTGGAACACCCATTGATTTCGGATCGAGCCCAAAACTTGGGCAACATCATAATATGGTGGGAGGAGTCATTTGGTGAGTTATGAGTGAAATCCAATCGCTAGAAGTATGGAATACACCAACCACTCCAATTAGGAACGAACTGCCGTTGAAATTGAATTGTCCAATTTCTCACACCTACTGATTTCGGATCGAGCCCAAAACTTTGGCAACATCATAATATGGTGGGAGGAGTCATTTGGTGAGTTTTGAGTGAAATCCAATCGCTAGAAGTATGGAATACACCAACCACTCCAATTAGGAAAGAACTGTCGTTGAAATTGAATTGACCCATTTCTCACACCTATCGAATTCGGATCGAGCCCAAAACTTGGGCAACATCATAATATGGTGGGAGGAGTCACTTGGTGAGTTTTGAGGGAAATCCAATTGCTAGAAGTATGGAATACACCAACCACTCCAATTAGGAACGAACTGCCGTTGAATTTGAATTGTCCAATTTGGAACACCCATTGATTTCGGATCGAGCCCAAAACTTGGGCAACATCATAATATGGTGGGAGGAGTCATTTGGTGAGTTTTGAGTGAAATCCAATCGCTAGAAGTATGGAATACACCAACCACTCGAAATATGAACAAACTGCCGTTGAAATTCAATTATCCAATTTCACACACGTATTGATTTCTGATCGAGCCCAAAACTTGGTCAACATCATAATATGGTGGGAGGAGTCATTTGGTGAGTTTTGAGTGAAATCCAATCGCTAGAAGTATGGAATACAGCAACCACTCCAATTAGGAACGAACTGCCGTTGAACTTGAATTGTCCAATTTGGAACACCTATTGATTTCGGATCGAGCCCAAAACTTGGGCAACGTCATTATATGGTGGGAGGAGTCATTTGGTGAGTTTTGAGTAAAATCCAATCGCTAGAAGTATGGAATACACCAACCACTCCAATTAGGAACGAACTGCCGTTGAACTTGAATTGTCCAATTTCTCACACCTATTGATTTCGGATCGAGCCCCAAACATGGGCAACATCATAATATGGTGGGAGGAGTCGTTTGGTGAGTTTTGAGTGAAATCCAATTGCTAGAAGTATGGAATACACCAACCACTCCAATTAGGAACGAACTGCCGTTGAACTTGAATTGTCCAATTTCTCACACCTATTGATTTCGGATCGAGCCCAAAACTTGGGCAATATCATAATATGGTGGGAGGAGTCATTTGGTGAGTTTTTAGTGAAATCCAATCGCTAGAAGTATGGAATACACCAACCACTCCAATTAGGAACGAACTGCCGTTGAACTTGAACTGTCCAATTTCTCACACCTATTGATTTCGGATCGAGCCCAAAACTTGGGCAACATCATAATATGGTGGGAGGAGTCATTTGGTGAGTTTTGAGTGAAATCCAATCTCTAGAAGTATGGAATACACCAACCCCTCCAATTAGGAAAGAACTGTCGTTGAAATTGAATTGACCAATTTCTCACACCTGTTGAATTCGGATCGAGCCCAAAACTTGGGCAACATCATAATATGGTGGGAGGAGTCATTTGGTGAGTTTTGAGTGAAATCCAATCGCTAGAAGTATGGAATACACCAACCACTCCAATTAGGAAAGAACTGTCGTTGAAATTGAATTGACCAATTTCTCACACCTATCGAATTCGGATTAAGCCCAAAACTTGGGCAACATCATAATATGGTGGGAGGAGTCATTTGGTGAGTTTTGAGGGAAATCCAATCGCTAGAAGTATGGAATACACCAACCACTCCAATTAGGAAAGAACTGTCGTTGAAATTGAACTGACCAATTTCTCACACCTGTTGAATTCGGATCGAGCCCAAAACTTGGGCAACACCATAATATGGTGGGAGGAGTCATTTGGTGAGTTTTGAGTGAAATCCAACCGCTAGAAGTATGGAATACACCAACCACTCCAATTAGGAAAGAACTGTCGTTGAAATTGAATTGACCAATTTCTCACACCTATCGAATTCGGATTGAGCCCAAAACTTGGGCAACATCATAATATTGTGGGAGGAGTCATTTGGTGAGTTTTGAGGGATATCCAATCGCTAGAAGTATGGAATACACCAACCACTCCAATTAGGAACGAACTGCCGTTGAAATTGAATTATCCAATTTCTCACACGTATTGATTTCTGATCGAGCCCAAAACTTGGGCAACATCATAATATGGTGGGAGGAGTCATTTGGTGAGTTTTGAGTGAAATCCAATCGCTAGAAGTATGGAATACATCAACCACTCCAATTAGGAACGAACTGCCGTTGAACTTGAATTGTCCAATTTGGAACACCTATTGATTTCGGATCGAGCCCAAAACTTGGGCAACGTCATAATATGGTGGGAGTAGTCATTTGGTGAGTTTTGAGTGAAATCCAATCGCTAGAAGTATGGAATACACCAACCACTCCAATTAGGAACGAACTGCCGTTGAACTTGAATTGTCCAATTTCTCACACCTATTGATTTCGGATCGAGCCCAAAACTTGGGCAACATCATAATACGGTGGGAGGAGTCATTTGGTGAGTTTTGAGTGAAATCCAATCGCTAGAAGTATGGAATACACCAACCATTCCAATTAGGAACGAACTGCCGTTGAACTTGAATTGTCCAATTTGGAACACGTATTGATTTCGGATCGAGCCCAAAACTTGGGCAACATCATAATACGGTGGGAGGAGTCATTTGGTGAGTTTTGAGTGAAATCCAATCGCTAGAAGTATGGAATACACCAACAACTCCAATTAGGAAAGAACTGTCGTTGAAATTGAATTGACCAATTTCTCACACCTGTTGAATTTGGATCGAGCCCAAAACTTGGGCAACATCATAATATGGTGGGAGGAGTCATTTGGTGAGTTTTGAGTGAAATCCAATTGCTAGAAGTATGGAATACACCAACCACTCCAATTAGGAACGAACTGCCGTTGAACTTGAATTGTCCAATTTGGAACACGTATTGATTTCGGATCGAGCCCAAAACTTGGGCAACATCATAATACGGTGGGAGGAGTCATTTGGTGAGTTTTGAGTGAAATCCAATCGCTAGAAGTATGGAATACACCAATAACTCCAATTAGGAAAGAACTGTCGTTGAAATTGAATTGACCAATTTCTCACACCTGTTGAATTTGGATCGAGCCCAAAACTTGGGCAACATCATAATATGGTGGGAGGAGTCATTTGGTGAGTTTTGAGTGAAATCCAATCGCTAGAAGTATGGAATACATCAACCACTCCAATTAGGAACGAACTGCCGTTGAACTTGAATTGTCCAATTTGGAACACCTATTGATTTCGGATCGAGCCCAAAACTTGGGCAACATCATAATATGGTGGGAGGAGTCATTTGGTGAGTTTTGAGTGAAATCCAATCACTAGAAGTATGGAATACACCAACCACTCCAATTAGGAAAGAACTGTCGTTGAAATTGAATTGACCAATTTCTCACACCTGTTGAATTTGGATCGAGCCCAAAACTTGGGCAACATCATAATATGGTGGGAGGAGTCATTTGGTGAGTTTTGAGTGAAATCCAATTGCTAGAAGTATGCAATACCCCAACCACTCCAATTAGGAACGAACTGCCGTTGAACTTGAATTGTCCAATTCGGAAGACCTGTTCATTTCGGATCGAGCCCAAAACTTGGGCAACATCGTAATATGGTGGGAGGAGTCATTTGGTGAGTTTTGAGTGAAATCCAAACGCTAGAAGTTTGGAATACACCAACCACTCCAATTAGGAAAGAACTGTCGTTGAAATTGAATTCACCAATTTCTCACACCTATTGAATTCGGATCGAGCCCAAAACTTGGGCAACATCATAATATGGTGGGAGGAGTCATTTGGTGAGTTTTGAGTGAAATCCAATCGCTAGAAGTATGGAATACACCAACCGCTCCAATTAGGAACGAACTGCCGTTGAACTTCAATTTTCCAATTTGGAACACCCTTTGATTTCGGATCGAGCCCAAAACTTGTGCAACATCATAATATGGTGGGAGGAGTCATTTGGTGAATTTTGAGTGAAATCCAATCGCTAGAAGTATGAAATACACCAACCACTCCAATTAGGAAAGAACTGTCGTTGAAATTGAATTGACCAATTTCTCACACCTGTTGAATTCGGATTGAGCCCCAAACTTGGGCTACATCATAATATGGTGTGAGGAGTCATTTGGTGAGTTTTGAGTGAAATCCAATCGCTAGAAGTATGAAATACACCAACCACTTCAATTAGGAACGAACTGCCGTTGAAATTGAATTGTCCAATTTCTCACACCTACGAATTTCGGATCGAGCCCAAAACAAGGGCAACATCATAATATGGTGGGAGGAGTCATTTGGTGAGTTTTGAGTGAAATGCAAACACTCGAAGTATGGAATACACCAACCACTCCAATTAGGTACGAACTGCCATTGAACTTGAATTGTCCAATTTGGAACACCTATTGATTTCGGATCGAGCCCAAAACTTGGGCAACGTCATTATATGGTGGGAGGAGTCATTTGGTGAGTTTTGAGTAAAATCCAATCGCTAGAAGTATGGAATACACGAACCACTCCAATTAGGAATGAACTGCCGTTCAACTTGAATTGTCCAATTTCTCATACCTATTGATTTCGGATCGAGCCCCAAACTTGGGCAACGTCATAATATGGTGGGAGGAGTCATTTGGTGAGTTTTGAGTGAAATCCAATCGCTAGAAGTATGGAAAACACCAACCACTCCAATTAGGAACGAACTGCCGTTGAACTGGAATTGTCCAATTTCTCACACCTATTGATTTCGGATCGAGCGCAAAACTTGGGCAACATCATAATATGGTGGGAGGAGTCATTTGGTGAGTTTTGAGTGAAATCCAGTCCCAAGAAGTATGGAATGCACCAACCACTCCGATTAGGAATGAACTGCCATTGAACTTGAATTGTCCAATTTCTCACACCTATTGATTACGGATCGAGCCCAAAACTTGGGCAACATCATAATGTGGTGGGAGGAGTCATTTGGTGAGTTTTGAGTGAAATCCAGTCGCTAGAAGTATGGAATACACCAACCACTCCAATTAGGAAAGAACTGTCGTTGAAATTGAATTGACCAATTTCTCACACCTGTTGAATTCGGATCGAGCCCAAAACTTGGGCAAGATCATAATATGGTGGGAGGAGTCATTTGGTGAGTTTTGAGTGAAATCCCATCGCTAGAAGTATGGAGTACACCAACCACCCCAATTAGGAAAGAACAGTCGTTGAAATTGAATTGACCAATTTCTAACACCTATTGAATTCGGATCGAGCCCAAAAGTTGGGCAGCATCATAATATGGTGGCAGGAGTCATTTGGTGAGTTTTGAGTGAAATCCAGTCCCAAGAAGTATGGAATACACCAACCACTCCAATTAGGAATGAACTGCCGTTGAACTTGAATTGTCCAATTTCTCACACCTATTGATTTCGGATCGAGCCCAAAACTTGGGCAACATCATAATATGGTGGGAGGAGTCATTTGGTGAGTTTTGAGTGAAATCCAATCGCTAGAAGTATGGAATACACCAACCTCTCCAATTAGGAAAGAACTTTCGTTGAAATTGAATTGACCAATTTGTCACACCTGTTGAATTCGGATCGAGCCCAAAACTTGGGCAGCATCATAATATGGTCGGAGGAGTCATTTGGTGAGTTTTGAGTGAAATCCAATCGCTAGAAGTATGGAATACACCAACCACTCCAATTAGGAACGAACTGCCGTTGAACTTGAATTGTCCAATTTCTCACACCTATTGATTTCGGATCGAGCCCCAAACTTGGGCAACATCATAATATGGTGGGAGGAGTCATTTGGTGAGTTTTGAGTGAAATCCAATCCCAAGAAGTATGGAATACACCAACCACTCCAATTAGGAATGAACTGCCGTTGAACTTGAATTGTCCAATTTCTCACACCTGTTGAATTCGGATCGAGCCCAAAACTTGGGCAACATCATAATATGGTGGGAGGAGGCATTTGCTGAGTTTTGAGTGAAATCCAATCGCTAGAAGTATGGAATACACCAACCACTCCAATTAGGAATGAACTGCCGTTGAACTTGAATTGTCCAATTTCTCACACCTGTTGAATTCGGATCGAGCCCAAAACTTGGGCAACATCATAATATGGTGGGAGGAGGCATTTGCTGAGTTTTGAGTGAAATCCAATCGCTAGAAGTATGGAATACACCAACCACTCCAAGTAGGAACGAACTGCTGTTGAACTTGAATTGTCCAATTTGGAAGACCTATTGATTTCGGATCGAGCCCCAAACTTGGGCAACATTATAATATGGTGGGAGGAGTCATTTGGTGAGTTTTGAGTGAAATCCAATCGCTAGAAGTATGGAATACACCAACCACTCCAATTAGGAATGAACTGTCGTTGAACTTGAATTGTCCAATTTCTCACACCTGTTGAATTCGGATCGAGCCCAAAACTTGGGCAACATCATAATATGGTCGAAGGAGTCATTTGGTGAGTTTTGAGGGAAATCCAATCGCTAGAAGTATGGAATACACCAACCACTCCAATTAGGAACGAACTGCCGTTGAACTTGAATTGTCCAATTTCTTTCACCTATTGATTTCGGATCGAGCCCAAAACTTGAGCAACATCATAATGTGGTGGGAGGAGTCATTTGGTGAGTTTTGAGTGAAATCCAATCGCTAGAAGTATGAAATACACCAACCACTCCAATTAGGAACGAACTGCCGTTGAACTTGAATTGACCAATTTCTGACACCTGTTGAATTCGGATCGAGCCCAAAACTTGGGCAACGTCATAATATGGTGGGAGGAGTCATTTGATGAGTTTTGAGTGAAATCCAATCGCTAGAAGTATGGAATACACCAACCACTCCAAGTAGGAACGAACTGCCGTTGAACTTGAATTGTCCAATTTCTCACAACTATTGATTTCGGATCGAGCCCCAAACTTGGGCAACATCATAATATGGTGGGAGGAGTCATTTGGTGAGTTTTGAGTGAAATCCAATCGCTAGAAGTACGGAATACACCAACCACTCCAATTAGGAAAAAACTGTCGTTGAAATTGAATTGACCAATTTCTGACACCTGTTGAATTCGGATCGAGCCCAAAACTTGGGCAACATCATAATATGGTGGGAGGAGTCATTTGATGAGTTTTGAGTGAAATCCAATCGCAAGAAGTATGGAATACACCAACCACTCCAAGTAGGAATGAACTGCCGTTGAACTTGAATTGTCCAATTTGGAATACCTATTGATTTCGGATCGAGCCCCAAACTTGGGCAACATTATAATATGGTGGGAGGAGTCATTTCGTGAGTTTTGAGTGAAATCCAATCGCTAGAAGTATGGAATACACCAACCACTCCAATTAGGAAAGAACTGTCGTTGAAATTGAATTGACCAATTTCTCACACCTGTTGAATTCGGATCGAGCCCAAAACTTGGGCAACATCATAATATGGTGGGAGGAGTCATTTGGTGAGTTTTGAGTGAAATCCCATCGCTAGAAGTATGGAATACACCAACCACTCCAATTAGGAAAGTAATGTCGTTGAAATTGAATTGACCAATTTCTAACACCTATTGAATTCGGATCGAGCCCAAAACTTGGGCAACATCATAATACGGTGGGAGGAGGCATTTGCTGAGTTTTGAGTGAAATCCAAACGCTAGAAGTATGGAATACACCAACCACTCCAAGTAGGAACGAACTGCCGTTGAACTTGAATTGTCCAATTTCTCACAACTATTGATTTCGGATCGAGCCCCAAACTTGGGCAACATCATAATATTTTGGGAGGAGTCATTTGGTGAGTTTTGAGTGAAATCCAATCGCTAGAAGTACGGAATACACCAACCATTCCAATTAGGAACGAACTGCCGTTGAACTTGAATTGTCCAATTTCTCACAACTATTGGTTTCGGATCGAGCCCCAAACTTGGGCAACATCATAATATGGTGGGAGGAGTCATTTGGTGAGTTTTGAGTGAAATCCAATCGCTAGAAGTACGGAATACACCAACCATTCCAATTAGGAACGAACTGCCGTTGAACTTGAATTGTCCAATTTCTCACAACTATTGATTTCGGATCGAGCCCCAAACTTGGGCAACATCATAATATGGTGGGAGGAGTCATTTGGTGAGTTTTGAGTGAAATCCAATCCCAAGAAGTATGGAATACACCAACCACTCCAATTAGGAATGAACTGCCGTTGAACTTGAATTGTCCAATTTCTCACACCTGTTGAATTCGGATCGAGCCCAAAACTTGGGCAACATCATAATATGGTGGGAGGAGGCATTTGCTGAGTTTTGAGTGAAATCCAATCACTAGAAGTATGGAATACACCAACCACTCCAAGTAGGAACGAACTGCCGTTGAACTTGAATTGTCCAATTTGGAAGACCTATTGATTTCGGATCGAGCCCCAAACTTGGGCAACATTATAATATGGTGGGAGGAGTCATTTGGTGAGTTTTGAGTGAAATCCAATCGCTAGAAGTATGGAATACACCAACCACTCCAATTAGGAATGAACTGTCGTTGAACTTGAATTGTCCAATTTCTCACACCTGTTGAATTCGGATCGAGCCCAAAACTTGGGCAACATCATAATATGGTCGGAGGAGTCATTTGGTGAGTTTTGAGGGAAATCCAATCGCTAGAAGTATGGAATACACCAACCACTCCAATTAGGAACGAACTGCCGTTGAACTTGAATTGTCCAATTTCTTTCACCTATTGATTTCGGATCGAGCCCAAAACTTGAGCAACATCATAATGTGGTGGGAGGAGTCATTTGGTGAGTTTTGAGTGAAATCCAATCGCTAGAAGTATGAAATACACCAACCACTCCAATTAGGAACGAACTGCCGTTGAACTTGAATTGACCAATTTCTGACACCTGTTGAATTCGGATCGAGCCCAAAACTTGGGCAACGTCATAATATGGTGGGAGGAGTCATTTGATGAGTTTTGAGTGAAATCCAATCGCTAGAAGTATGGAATACACCAACCACTCCAAGTAGGAACGAACTGCCGTTGAACTTGAATTGTCCAATTTGGAAGACCTATTGATTTCGGATCGAGCCCCAAACTTGGGCAACATTATAATATGGTGGGAGGAGTCATTTCGTGAGTTTTGAGTGAAATCCAATCGCTAGAAGTATGGAATACACCAACCACTCCAATTAGGAAAGAACTGTCGTTGAAATTGAATTGACCAATTTCTCACACCTGTTGAATTCGGATCGAGCCCAAAACTTGGGCAACATCATAATATGGTGGGAGGAGTCATTTGGTGAGTTTTGAGTGAAATCCCATCGCTAGAAGTATGGAATACACCAACCACTCCAATTAGGAAAGTAATGTCGTTGAAATTGAATTGACCAATTTCTAACACCTATTGAATTCGGATCGAGCCCAAAACTTGGGCAACATCATAATACGGTGGGAGGAGGCATTTGCTGAGTTTTGAGTGAAATCCAAACGCTAGAAGTATGGAATACACCAACCACTCCAAGTAGGAACGAACTGCCGTTGAACTTGAATTGTCCAATTTCTCACAACTATTGATTTCGGATCGAGCCCCAAACTTGGGCAACATCATAATATGGTGGGAGGAGTCATTTGGTGAGTTTTGAGTGAAATCCAATCGCTAGAAGTACGGAATACACCAACCATTCCAATTAGGAACGAACTGCCGTTGAACTTGAATTGTCCAATTTCTCACAACTATTGATTTCGGATCGAGCCCCAAACTTGGGCAACATCATAATATGGTGGGAGGAGTCATTTGGTGAGTTTTGAGTGAAATCCAATCGCTAGAAGTACGGAATACACCAACCATTCCAATTAGGAACGAACTGCCGTTGAACTTGAATTGTCCAATTTCTCACAACTATTGATTTCGGATCGAGCCCCAAACTTGGGCAACATCATAATATGGTGGGAGGAGTCATTTGGTGAGTTTTGAGTGAAATCCAATCGCTAGAAGTACGGAATACACCAACCATTCCAATTAGGAACGAACTGCCGTTGAACTTGAATTGTCCAATTTCTCACAACTATTGATTTCGGATCGAGCCCCAAACTTGGGCAACATCATAATATGGTGGGAGGAGTCATTTGGTGAGTTTGGAGTGAAATCCAATCGCTAGAAGTACGGAATATACCAACCACTCCAATTAGGAAAAAACTGTCGTTGAAATTGAATTGACCAATTTCTGACACCTGTTGAATTCGGATCGAGCCCAAAACTTGGGCAACAGCATAATATGGTGGGAGGAGTCATTTGATGAGTTTTGAGTGAAATCCAATCGCAAGAAGTATGGAATACACCAACCACTCCAAGTAGGAACGAACTGCCGTTGAACTTGAATTGTCCAATTTGGAATACCTATTGATTTCGGATCGAGCCCCAAACTTGGGCAACATTATAATATGGTGGGAGGAGTCATTTGGTGAGTTTTGAGTGAAATCCAATCGCTTGAAGTATGGAATAAACCAACCACTCCAATTAGGAAAGAACTGTCGTTGAAATTGAATTGACCAATTTCTCACACCTGTTGAATTCGGACCGAGCCCAAAACTTGGGCAACATCATAATATGGTGGGAGGAGTCATTTGTTGAGTTTTGAGTGAAATCCAATCGCTAGAAGTATGGAATACACCAACCACTCCAATTAGGAACGAACTGCCGTTGAACTTGAATTGTCCAATTTTTCACACCCATTGATTTTGGATCGAACCCAAAACATGGGCAACATCATAATATGGTGGGAGGAGTCATTTGGTGAGTTTTGAGTGAAATCCAATCGCTAGAAGTATGGAATACACCAACCACTCCAATTAGGAACGAACTGCCGTTGAACTTGAATTGTCCAATTTGGAACACCTATTGATTTCGGATCGAGCCCAAAACTTGGGCAACGTCATAATATGGTGGGAGGAGTCATTTGGTGAGTTTTGAGTGAAATCCAATCGCTAGAAGTATGGAATACACCAACCACTCCAATTAGGAAAGAACTGTCGTTGAAATTGAATTGACCAATTTCTCACACCTGTTGAATTCGGATCGAGCCCAAAACCTGGGCAACATCATAATATGGTGGGAGGAGTCATTTGGTGAGTTTTGAGTGAAATGCAATTGCTAGAAGTATGGAATACACCAACCACACCAATTAGGATAGAACTGTCGTTGAAATTGAATTGACCAATTTCTCACACCTATTGAATTCGGATCGAGCCAAAAACTTGGGCAACATCATAATATTGTGGGAGGAGGCATTTTCTGAGTTTTGAGTGAAATCCAATCGCTAGAAGTATGGAATACACCAACCACTCCAATTAGGAACGAACTGCCGTTGAACTTGAATTGTCTAATTTGGAACACCTATTGATTTTGGATCGAGCCCAAAACTTGGGCAACATCATAATATGGTGGGAGGAGTCATTTGGTGAGTTTTGAGTGAAATCCCATCGCTAGAAGTATGGAATACACCAACCACTCCAATTAGGAAAGTACTGTCGTTGAAATTGAATTGACCAATTTCTAACACCTATTGAATTCGGATCGAGCCCAAAACTTGGGCAACATCATAATATGGTGGGAGGAGTCATTTGTTGAGTTTTGAGTGAAATCCAATCGCTAGAAGTATGGAATACACCAACCACTCCAATTAGGAACGAACTGCCGTTGAACTTGAATTGTCCAATTTGGAACATCTATTGATTTCGGATCGAGCCCAAAACTTGGGCAACGTCATTATACGGTGGGAGGAGGCATTTTCTGAGTTTTGAGTGAAATCCAATCGCTAGAAGTATGGAAAACACCAACCACTCCAATTAGGAACGAACTGCCGTTGAACTTGAATTGTCCAATTTCTCACACCTATTGATTTCGGATCGAGCCCCAAACTTGGGCAACATCATAATATGGTGGGATCATTTGGTCAGTTTTGAGTGAAATCCAATCGCGAGAAGTATGGAATACACCAACCACTCCAATTAGGAACGAACTGCCGTTGAACTTGAATTGTCCAATTTCTCACACCTATTGATTTCGGATCGAGCCCCAAACTTGGGCAACATCGTAATATGGTGGGAGGAGTCATTTGGTGAGTTTTGAGTGAAATCCAATTGCTAGAAGTATGGAATACACGAACCACTCCAATTAGGAATGAACTGCCGTTGAACTTGAATTGTCCAATTTCTCACACCTGTTGAATTCGGATCGAGCCCAAAACTTGGGCAACATCATAATATGGTGGGAGGAGTCATTTGGTGAGTTTTGAGTGAAATCCAATCGCTAGAAGTATGGAATACACCAACCACTCCAATTAGGAACGAACTGCCGTTGAAATTGAATTGTCCAATTTCTCACACCTATTGATTTCGGATCGAGCCCAAAACTTGGGCAACAACATAATATGGTGGGAGGAGTAATTTGGTGAGTTTTGAGTGAAATCCAATCGCTAGAAGTATGGAATACACCAACCACTCCAGTTAGGAACGAACTGCCGTTATACTTGAATTTTCCAATTTGGAACACCTATTGATTTCGGATCGAGCCCAAAACTTGGGCAACATCATAATGTGGTGGGAGGAGTCATTTGGTGAGTTTTGAGTGAAATCCAATCGCTAGAAGTATGGAATACACCAACCACTCCAGTTAGGAACGAACTGCCGTTATACTTGAATTTTCCAATTTGGAACACCTATTGATTTCGGATCGAGCCCAAAACTTGGGCAACATCATAATATGGTGGGAGTCATTTGGTGAGTTTTGAGTAAAATCCAATCGCTAGAAGTATGGAATACACCAACCATTCTAGTTAGGAACGAACTGCCGTTGAACTTGAATTGTCCAATTTCTCACACCTATTGATTTCGGATCGAGCCCAAAACTTGGGCAACGTCATAATATGGTGGGAGGAGTCATTTGGTGAGTTTTGAGTGAAATCCAATCGCTAGAAGTACGGAATACACCAACCATTCCAATTAGGAACGAACTGCCGTTGAACTTGAATTGTCCAATTTCTCACAACTATTGATTTCGGATCGAGCCCCAAACTTGGGCAACATCATAATATGGTGTGGGGAGTCATTTGGTGAGTTTTGAGTAAAATCCAATCGCTAGAAGTATGGAATACACCAACCATTCTAGTTAGGAACGAACTGCCGTTGAACTTGAATTGTCCAATTTCTCACACCTATTGATTTCGGATCGAGCCCAAAACTTGGGCAACGTCATAATATGGTGGGAGGAGTCATTTGGTGAGTTTTGAGTGAAATCCAATCGCTAGAAGTATGGAATACACCAACCACTCAAATTAGGAAAGAACTGGCGTTGAAATTGAATTGACCAATTTCTCACACCTATTGAATTCGGATCGAGCCCAAAACTTGGGCAACATCATAATATGGTTGGAGGAGTCATTTGCTGAGTTTTGAGTGAAATCCAATCCCTAGAAGTATTGAAAACACCAACCACTCCAATTAGGAACGAACTGCCGTTGAACTTGAATTGTCCAATTTGGAACACCTATTGATTTCGTATCGAGCCCAAAATTTGGGCAACATCATAATATGGTGGGAGGGGTCATTTGGTGAGTTTTGAGTGAAATCCAATCGCTAGAAGTATGGAATACACCAACCACTCCAATTAGGAACGAACTGCCGTTGAACTTGAATTTTCCAATTTCTCACACCTATTGATTTCGGATCGAGCCCAAAACTTGGGTAACATCATAATATGGTGGGAGGAGTCATTTGGTGAGTTTTGAGTGAAATCCAATCGCTAGAAGTATGGAATACACCAACCACTCCAATTAGGAAAGAACTGGCGTTGAAATTGAATTGACCAATTTCTCACACCTATTGAATTTGGATCGAGCCCAAAACTTGGGCAACATCATAATATGATGGGAGGAGTCATTTGCTGAGTTTTGAGTGAAATCCAATCCCTAGAAGTATTGAAAACACCAACCACACCAATTAGGAACGAACTGCCGTTGAACTTGAATTGTCCAATTTGGAACACCTATTGATTTCGTATCGAGCCCAAAATTTGGGCAACATCATAATATGTTGGGAGGAGTCATTTGGTGAGTTTTGAGTGAAATCCAATCGCTAGAAGTATGGAATACACCAACCACTCCAATTAGGAACGAACTGCCGTTGAATTTGAATTGTCCAATTTCTCACACCTATTGATTTCGGATCGAGCCCCAAACTTGGGCAACATCATAATATGGTGGGAGGAGTCATTTGGTGAGTTTTGAGTGAAATCCAATTGCTAGAAGTATGGAATACCCCAACCACTCCAATTAGGAACGAACTGCCGTTGAACTTGAATTGTCCAATTTCTCACACCTATTGATTTCGGATCGAGCCCAAAACTTGGGCAACATCATAATATGGTGGGAGGAGTCATTTGGTGAGTTTTGAGTGAAATCCAATCGCTAGAAGTATGGAATACACCAACCACTCCAGTTAGGAACGAACTGCCGTTATACTTGAATTTTCCAATTTGGAACACCTATTGATTTCGGATCGAGCCCAAAACTTGGGCAACATCATAATATGGTGTGGGGAGTCATTTGGTGAGTTTTGAGTAAAATCCAATCGCTAGAAGTATGGAATACACCAACCATTCTAGTTAGGAACGAACTGCCGTTGAACTTGAATTGTCCAATTTCTCACACCTATTGATTTCGGATCGAGCCCAAAACTTGGGCAACGTCATAATATGTGGGAGGAGTCATTTGGTGAGTTTTGAGTGAAATCCAATCGCTACAAGTATGGAATACACCAACCACTCCAATTAGGAATGAACTGGCGTTGAAATTGAATTGACCAATTTCTCACACCTATTGAATTCGGATCGAGCCCAAAACTTGGGCAACATCATAATATGGTGGGAGGAGTCATTTGCTGAGTTTTGAGTGAAATCCAATCCCTAGAAGTATTGAAAACACCAACCACTCCAATTAGGAACGAACTGCCGTTGAACTTGAATTGTCCAATTTGGAACACCTATTGATTTCGTATCGAGCCCAAAATTTGGGCAACATCATAATATGGTGGGAGGAGTCATTTGGTGAGTTTTGAGTGAAATCCAATCGCTAGAAGTATGGAATACACCAACCACTCCAATTAGGAACGAACTGCCGTTGAACTTGAATTGTCCAATTTCTCACACCTATTGATTTCGGATCGAGCCCCAAACTTGGGCAACATCATAATATGGTGGGAGGAGTCATTTGGTGAGTTTTGAGTGAAATCCAATTGCTAGAAGTATGGAATACCCCAACCACTCCAATTAGGAACGAACTGCCGTTGAACTTGAATTGTCCAATTTCTCACACCTATTGATTTCGGATCGATCCCAAAACTTGGGCAACATCATAATATGGTGGGAGGAGTCATTTGGGGAGTTTTGAGTGAAATCCAATCGCTAGAAGTACGGAATACACCAACCACTCCAATTAGGAAAGAACTGTCGTTGAAATTGAATTGACCAATTTCTCACACCTGTTGAAATCGGATCGAGCCAAAAACTTGGGCAACTTCATAATATGGTGGGAGAAGTCATTTGGTGAGTTTTGAGTGAAATCCAATCGCTAGAAGAATGGAATACACCAACCACTCCAATTAGGAACGAACTGCCGTTGAACTTGAATTGTCCAATTTCTCACACCTATTGATTTCGGATCGAGCCCAAAACTTGGGTAACATCATAATACGGTGGGAGGAGTCATTTGGTGAGTTTTGAGTGAAATCCAATCGCTAGAAGTATGGAATACACCAACCACTCCAATTAGGAAAGAACTGGCGTTGAAATTGAATTGACCAATTTCTCACACCTATTGAATTTGGATCGAGCCCAAAACTTGGGCAACATCATAATATGATGGGAGGAGTCATTTGCTGAGTTTTGAGTGAAATCCAATCCCTAGAAGTATTGAAAACACCAACCACACCAATTAGGAACGAACTGCCGTTGAACTTGAATTGTCCAATTTGGAACACCTATTGATTTCGTATCGAGCCCAAAATTTGGGCAACATCATAATATGTTGGGAGGAGTCATTTGGTGAGTTTTGAGTGAAATCCAATCGCTAGAAGTATGGAATACACCAACCACTCCAATTAGGAACGAACTGCCGTTGAATTTGAATTGTCCAATTTCTCACACCTATTGATTTCGGATCGAGCCCCAAACTTGGGCAACATCATAATATGGTGGGAGGAGTCATTTGGTGAGTTTTGAGTGAAATCCAATTGCTAGAAGTATGGAATACCCCAACCACTCCAATTAGGAACGAACTGCCGTTGAACTTGAATTGTCCAATTTCTCACACCTATTGATTTCGGATCGAGCCCAAAACTTGGGCAACATCATAATATGGTGGGAGGAGTCATTTGGTGAGTTTTGAGTGAAATCCAATCGCTAGAAGTATGGAATACACCAACCACTCCAGTTAGGAACGAACTGCCGTTATACTTGAATTTTCCAATTTGGAACACCTATTGATTTCGGATCGAGCCCAAAACTTGGGCAACATCATAATATGGTGTGGGGAGTCATTTGGTGAGTTTTGAGTAAAATCCAATCGCTAGAAGTATGGAATACACCAACCATTCTAGTTAGGAACGAACTGCCGTTGAACTTGAATTGTCCAATTTCTCACACCTATTGATTTCGGATCGAGCCCAAAACTTGGGCAACGTCATAATATGTGGGAGGAGTCATTTGGTGAGTTTTGAGTGAAATCCAATCGCTACAAGTATGGAATACACCAACCACTCCAATTAGGAATGAACTGGCGTTGAAATTGAATTGACCAATTTCTCACACCTATTGAATTCGGATCGAGCCCAAAACTTGGGCAACATCATAATATGGTGGGAGGAGTCATTTGCTGAGTTTTGAGTGAAATCCAATCCCTAGAAGTATTGAAAACACCAACCACTCCAATTAGGAACGAACTGCCGTTGAACTTGAATTGTCCAATTTGGAACACCTATTGATTTCGTATCGAGCCCAAAATTTGGGCAACATCATAATATGGTGGGAGGAGTCATTTGGTGAGTTTTGAGTGAAATCCAATCGCTAGAAGTATGGAATACACCAACCACTCCAATTAGGAACGAACTGCCGTTGAACTTGAATTGTCCAATTTCTCACACCTATTGATTTCGGATCGAGCCCCAAACTTGGGCAACATCATAATATGGTGGGAGGAGTCATTTGGTGAGTTTTGAGTGAAATCCAATTGCTAGAAGTATGGAATACCCCAACCACTCCAATTAGGAACGAACTGCCGTTGAACTTGAATTGTCCAATTTCTCACACCTATTGATTTCGGATCGAGCCCAAAACTTGGGCAACATCATAATATGGTGGGAGGAGTCATTTGGGGAGTTTTGAGTGAAATCCAATCGCTAGAAGTACGGAATACACCAACCACTCCAATTAGGAAAGAACTGTCGTTGAAATTGAATTGACCAATTTCTCACACCTGTTGAAATCGGATCGAGCCAAAAACTTGGGCAACTTCATAATATGGTGGGAGAAGTCATTTGGTGAGTTTTGAGTGAAATCCAATCAATAGAAGAATGGAATACACCAACCACTCCAATTAGGAACGAACTGCCGTTGAACTTGAATTGTCCAATTTCTTTCACCTATTGATTTCGGATCGAGCCCAAAACTTGAGCAACATCATAACGTGGTGGGAGGAGTCATTTGGTGAGTTTTGAGTGAAATCCAATCGCTAGAAGTATGGAATACACCAACTACTCCAATTAGGAACGAACTGCCGTTGAACTTGAATTGTCCAATTTCGAACACCTATTGATTTCGGATAGCGCCCAAAACTTGGGCAACATCATAATATGGTGGGTGGAGTCATTTGGTCAATTTTGAGTGAAATCCAATCGCTAGAAGTATGGAATACACCAACCACTCCAATTAGGAACGAACTGCCGTTGAACTTGAATTGTCCAATTTGGAACACCTGTTGATTTCGGATCGAGCCCAAAACTTGGGTAACGTCATAATATGGTGGGAGGAGTCATTTGGTGAGTTTTGAGAGAAATCCAATCGCTAGAAGTATGGAATACACCAACCAAACCAATTAGGAACGAACTGCCGTTGAACTTGAATTGTCCAATTTGGAACACCTATTGATTTCGGATCGAGCCCAAAACTTCGGCAACATCATAATATGGTGGGAGGAGTCATTTGGTGAGTTTTAAGTGAAATCCAATCGCTAGAAGTATGGAATCCACCAACCACTCCAATTAGGAATGAACTGCCGTTGAACTTGAATTGTCCAATTTCTCACACCTATTGATTTCGGATCGAGCCCAAAACTTGGGCAACATCATAATATGGTGGGAGGAGTCATTTGGTGAGTTTTGAGTGAAATCCAATCGCTAGAAGTATGGACTATACCAACCACTCCAATTAGGAAAGAACTATCGTTGAAATTGAATTGACCAATTTCTCAGCCCTGTTGAATTCGGATCGAGCCCAAAACTTGGGCAACATCATAATACGGTGGGAGGAGTCATTTGGTGAGGTTTGAGTGAAATCCAATCGCTAGAAGTATGGAATACACCAACCAAACCAATTAGGAACGAACTGCCGTTGAACTTGAATTGTCCAATTTCTCACACCTATTGATTTCGGATCGACCCCCAAAGTTGGGCAACATCATAATATGGTGGGAGGAGTAATTTGGTGAGTTTTGAGTGAAATCCAATTGCTAGAAGTATGGAATACCCCAACCACTCCAATTAGGAACGAACTGCCGTTGAACTTGAATTGTCCAATTTCTCACACCTATTGATTTCGGATCGAGCCCAAAACTTGGGCAACATCATAATATGGTGGGAGGAGTCATTTGGTGAGTTTTTAGTGAAATCCAATCCCTAGAAGTGTGGAATACACCAACCACTCCAATTAGGAAAGAACTGTCGTTGAAATTGAATTGACCAATTTGTCACACCTGTTGAATTCGAATCGAGCCCAAAACTTGGGCAACATCGTAATATGGTGGGAGGAGTCATTTGGTGAGTTTTCAGTGAAATCCAATCGCTAGAAGTGTGGAATACACCGACCACTCCAATTACGAACGAACTGCCGTTGAACTTGAATTGTCCAATTTCTTTCACCTATTGATTTCGGATCGAGCCCAAAGCTTGAGCAACATCATAATGTGGTGGGAGGAGTCATTTGGTGAGTTTTGAGTGAAATCCAATCGCTAGAAGTATGGAATACACCAACCAAACCAATTAGGAACGAACTGCCGTTGAACTTGAATTGTCCAATTTCGAACACCTATTGATTTCGGATAGCGCCCAAAACTTGGGCAACATCATAATATGGTGGGTGGAGTCATTTGGTCAATTTTGAGTGAAATCCAATCGCTAGAAGTATGGAATACACCAACCACTCCAATTAGGAACGAACTGCCGTTGAACTTGAATTGTCCAATTTGGAACACCTATTGATTTCGGATCGAGCCCAAAACTTGGGTAACATCATAATATGGTGGGAGGAGTCATTTGGTGAGTTTTGAGAGAAATCCAATCGCTAGAAGTATGGAATACACCAACCAAACCAATTAGGAACGAACTGCCGTTGAACTTGAATTGTCCAATTTGGAACACCTATTGATTTCGGATCGAGCCCAAAACTTCGGCAACATCATAATATGGTGGGAGGAGTCATTTGGTGAGTTTTAAGTGAAATCCAATCGCTAGAAGTATGGAATCCACCAACCACTCCAATTAGGAATGAACTGCCGTTGAACTTGAATTGTCCAATTTCTCACACCTATTGATTTCGGATCGAGCCCAAAACTTGGGCAACATCATAATATGGTGGGAGGAGTCATTTGGTGAGTTTTGAGTGAAATCCAATCGCTAGAAGTATGGACTATACCAACCACTCCAATTAGGAAAGAACTATCGTTGAAATTGAATTGACCAATTTCTCAGCCCTGTTGAATTCGGATCGAGCCCAAAACTTGGGCAACATCATAATACGGTGGGAGGAGTCATTTGGTGAGGTTTGAGTGAAATCCAATCGCTAGAAGTATGGAATACACCAACCAAACCAATTAGGAACGAACTGCCGTTGAACTTGAATTGTCCAATTTCTCACACCTATTGATTTCGGATCGACCCCCAAAGTTGGGCAACATCATAATATGGTGGGAGGAGTAATTTGGTGAGTTTTGAGTGAAATCCAATTGCTAGAAGTATGGAATACCCCAACCACTCCAATTAGGAACGAACTGCCGTTGAACTTGAATTGTCCAATTTCTCACACCTATTGATTTCGGATCGAGCCCAAAACTTGGGCAACATCATAATATGGTGGGAGGAGTCATTTGGTGAGTTTTTAGTGAAATCCAATCCCTAGAAGTGTGGAATACACCAACCACTCCAATTAGGAAAGAACTGTCGTTGAAATTGAATTGACCAATTTGTCACACCTGTTGAATTCGAATCGAGCCCAAAACTTGGGCAACATCGTAATATGGTGGGAGGAGTCATTTGGTGAGTTTTCAGTGAAATCCAATCGCTAGAAGTGTGGAATACACCGACCACTCCAATTACGAACGAACTGCCGTTGAACTTGAATTGTCCAATTTCTTTCACCTATTGATTTCGGATCGAGCCCAAAGCTTGAGCAACATCATAATGTGGTGGGAGGAGTCATTTGGTGAGTTTTGAGTGAAATCCAATCGCTAGAAGTATGGAATACACCAACCACTCCAATTAGGAACGAACTGCCGTTGAACTTGAATTGTCCAATTTCGAACACCTATTGATTTCGGATCGCGCCCAAAACTTGGGCAACATCATAATATGGTGGGTGGAGTCATTTGGTCAGTTTTGAGTGAAATCCAATCGCTAGAAGTATGGAATACACCAACCACTCCAATTAGGAACGAACTGCCGTTGAACTTGAATTGTCCAATTTGGAACACCTATTGATTTCGGATCGAGCCCAAAACTTGGGTAACATCATAATATGGTGGGAGGAGTCATTTGGTGAGTTTTGAGAGAAATCCAATCGCTAGAAGTATGGAATACACCAACCAAACCAATTAGGAACGAACTGCCGTTGAACTTGAATTGTCCAATTTGGAACACCTATTGATTTCGGATCGAGCCCAAAACTTCGGCAACATCATAATATGGTGGGAGGAGTCATTTGGTGAGTTTTGAGTGAAATCCAATCGCTAGAAGTATGGAATCCACCAACCACTCCAATTAGGAATGAACTGCCGTTGAACTTGAATTGTCCAATTTCTCACACCTATTGATTTCGGATCGAGCCCAAAACTTGGGCAACATCATAATATGGTGGGAGGAGTCATTTGGTGAGTTTTGAGTGAAATCCAATCGCTAGAAGTATGGACTATACCAACCACTCCAATTAGGAAAGAACTATCGTTGAAATTGAATTGACCAATTTCTCACACCTGTTGAATTCGGATCGAGCCCAAAACATGGGCAACATCATAATATGGTGGGAGGAGTCATTTGGTGAGTTTTGAGTGAAATCCAATCGCTAGAAGTATGGAATACACCAACCAAACCAATTAGGAACGAACTGCCGTTGAACTTGAATTGTCCAATTTCTCACACCTATTGATTTCGGATCGAGCCCCAAACTTGGGCAACATCATAATATGGTGGGAGGAGTAATTTGGTGAGTTTTGATTGAAATCCAATTGCTAGAAGTATGGAATACCCCAACCACTCCAATTAGGAACGAACTGCCGTTGAACTTGAATTGTCCAATTTCTCACACCTATTGATTTCGGATCGAGCCCAAAACTTGGTCAACATCATAATATGGTGGGAGGAGTCATTTGGAGAGTTTTGAGTGAAATCCAATCGCTAGAAGTATGGAATACACCAACCACTCCAATTAGGAACGAACTGCCGTTGAACTTGAATTGTCCAATTTCGAACACCTATTGATTTCGGATCGCGCCCAAAACTTGGGCAACATCATAATATGGTGGGTGGAGTCATTTGGTGAGTTTTGAGTGAAATCCAATCGCTAGAAGTGTGGAATACACCAACCACTCCAATTTGGAAAGAACTATCGTTGAAATTGAATTGACCAATTTGTCACACCTGTTGAATTCGAATCGAGCCCAAAACTTGGGCAACATCGTAATATGGTGGGAGGAGTCATTTGGTGAGTTTTCAGTGAAATCCAATCGCTAGAAGTATGGAATACACCAACCAAACCAATTAGGAACGAACTGCCGTTGAACTTGAATTGTCCAATTCGGAACACCTATTGATTTTGGATCGAGCCCAAAACATGGGCAACATCATAATATGGTGGGAGGAGTCATTTGGTGAGTTTTGAGTGAAATCCAATCGCTAGAGGTATGGAATACACCAACCACTCCAATTAGGAAAGTACTGTCGTTGAAATTGAATTGACCAATTTCTCACACCTATTGAATTCGGATCGAGCCGAAAACTTGGGCAACATCATAATATGGTGGGAGGAGTCATTTGCTGAGTTTTGAGTGAAATCCAATCGCTAGAAGTATGGAATACACCAACCAAACCAATTAGGAACGAACTGCCGTTGAACTTGAATTGTCCAATTTGGAACACCTATTGATTTCGGATCGAGCCCAAAACTTCGGCAACATCATAATATGGTGGGAGCAGTCATTTGGTGAGTTTTGAGTGAAATCCAATCGCTAGAAGTATGGAATCCACCAACCACTCCAATTAGGAATGAACTGCCGTTGAACTTGAATTGTCCAATTTCTCACACCTATTGATTTCGGATCGAGCCCAAAACATGGGCAACATCATAATATGGTGGGAGGAGTCATTTGGTGAGTTTTGAGTGAAATCCAATCGCTAGAAGTATGGAATACACCAACCACTCCAATTAGGAAAGAAATGTCGTTGAAATTGAATTGACCAATTTCTCACACGTATTGATTTCGGATCGCGCCCAAAACTTGGGCAACATCATAATATGGTGGGTGGAGTCATTTGGTCAGTTTTGAGTGAAATCCAATCGCTAGAAGTATGGAATACACCAACCACTCCAATTAGGAACGAACTGCCGTTGAACTTGAATTGTCCAATTTGGAACACCTATTGATTTCGGATCGAGCCCAAAACTTGGGTAACATCATAATATGGTAGGAGGAGTCATTTGGTGAGTTTTGAGTGAAATCCAATCGCTAGAAGTATGGAATACACCAACCAAACCAATTAGGAACGAACTGCCGTTAAACTTGAATTGTCCAATTTGGAACACCTATTGATTTCGGATCGAGCCCAAAACTTCGGCAACATCATAATATGGTGGGAGGAGTCATTTGGTGAGTTTTGAGTGAAATCCAATCGCTAGAAGTATGGAATCCACCAACCACTCCAATTTGGAATGAACTGCCGTTGAACTTGAATTGTCCAATTTCTCACACCTATTGATTTCGGATCGAGCGCAAAACTTGGGCAACATCATAATATGGTGGGTGGAGTCATTTGGTGAGTTTTGAGTGAAATCCAATCGCTAGAACTATGGAATACACCAACCACTCCAATTAGGAACGAACTGCCGTTGAACTTGAATTGTCCAATTTCTCACACCTATTGATTACGGATCGAGCCCAAAACTTGGGCAACATCATAATATGGTGGGAGGAGTCATTTGGTGAGTTTTGAGTGAAATCCAATCGCTAGAAGTATGGACTACACCAACCACTCCAATTAGGAAAGAACTGTCGTTGAAATTGAATTGACCAATTTCTCACACCAATTGATTTCGGATCTATCCCAAAACTTCGGCAACATCATAATATGGTGGGAGGAGTCATTTGGTGAGTTTTCTGTGAAATCCAATCGCTAGAAGTTTGGAATACACCGACCACTGCAATTAGAAATGAACTGCCGTTGAACTTGAATTGTGCAATTTGGAACACCTATCGATTTCGGATCGAGCCCAAAACTTGGGCAACAACGTAATATCGTGGGAGGAGTCATTTGGTCAGTTTTGAGTGAAATCCAATCGCTAGAAGTATGGAATACACCAACCACTCCAATTAGGAACGAACTGCCGTTGAACATGAATTGTCCAATTCCTCACACCTATTGATTTCGGATCGAGCCCCAAACTTGGGCAACATCATAATATGGTGGGAGGAGTCATTTGGTGAGTTTTGAGTGAAATCCAATCGCTAGAAGTACGGAATACACTAACCAAACCAATTAGGAACGAACTGCCGTTGAACTTGAATTGTCCAATTTGGAACACCTATTGATTTCGGATCGAGCCCAAAACTTCGGCAACATCATAATATGGTGGGAGGAGTCATTTGGTGAGTTTTCATTGAAATCCAATCGCTAGAAGTATGGAATACACCGACCACTGCAATTAGGAACGAACTGCCGTTGAACTTGAATTGTCCAATTTCTCACACCTATTGATTTTGGATTGGGCCCCAAACTTGGGCAACATCATAATATGGTGGGAGGAGTCATTTGGTGAGTTTTGAGTGAAATCCAATCGCTAGAAGTATGGAATACACCAACCACTCCAATTAGGAAAGAACTGTCGTTGAAATTGAATTGACCAATTTCTCACACCTATTGATTTCGGATCGAGCCCAAAACTTGGGCAACATCATAATATGGTCGGAGGAGTCATTTGGTCAGTTTTGAGTGAAATCCAATCGCTAGAAGTATGGAATACACCAACCACTCCAATTATGAATGAACTGTCGTTGAACTTGAATTGTCCAATTTGGAACACCTATTGATTTCGGATCGAGCCCAAAACTTGGGCAACATCATAATATGGTGGGAGGAGTCATTTGGTGAGTTTTGAGTGAAATCCAATCGCTAGAAGTAGGGAATACACCAACCACTCCAATTAGGAACGAACTACCGTTGAACTTGAATTGTCCAATTTCTCACACCTATTGATTTCGGATCGAGCCCAAAACTTGGGCAACATCATAATATGGTGGGAGGAGTCATTTGGTGAGTTTTGAGTGAAATCCAATCGCTAGAAGTATGGAATACACCAACCACTCCAATTACGAACGAACTGCCGTTGAACTTGAATTGTCTAATTTGGAACACCTATTGATTTCGGATCGAGCCCAAAACTTGGGCAACATCATAATATGGTGGGAGGAGTCATTTGGTGAGTTTTGAGTGAAATCCAATAGCTAGAAGTATTGAATACACCAACCACTCCAATTAGGAAAGAACTGCCGTTGAACTGGAATCGTCCAATTTGGAACACCTATTGATTTCGGATCGAGCCCAAACCTTGGGCAACATCAAAATATGGTAGGAGGAGTCATTTGGTGAGTTTTGAGTGAAATCCAACGGATAGAAGTATGGAATACACCAACCACTCCAATTAGGAAAGAACTGTCGTTGAAATTGAATTGACCAATTTCTCACACCAATTGAATTCGGATCGAGCCCAAAACTTGGGCAACATCATAATATGGTGGGAGGAGTCATTTGCTGAGTTTTGAGTGAAATCCAATTGCTAGAAGTATGGAATACACCAACCACTCCAATTAGGAACGAACTGCCGTTGAACTTGAATTGTCCAATTTCTCACACCTATTGATTTCGGATCGAGCCCAAAACTTGGGAAACATCATAATATGGTGGGAGGAGTCATTTGGTGAGTTTTGAGTGAAATCCAATCGCTAGAAGTATGGAATACACCAACCACTCCAATTAGGAACGAACTGCCGTTGAACTTGAATTGTCCAATTTCGAACACCTATTGATTTCGGATCGAACCCAAAACTTGGGCAACATCATATTATGGTGGGAGGGGTCATTTGGTGAGTTTTGAGTGAAATCCAATCGCTAGAAGTATGGAATACACCAACCACTCCAATTACGAACGAACTGCCGTTGAACTTGAATTGTCCAATTTGGAACACCTATTGATTTCGGATCGAGCCCAAAACTTGGGCAACAACATAATATGGTGGGAGGAGTCATTTGGTGAGTTTTGAGTGAAATCCAATCGCTAGAAGTATGGAATACACCAACCACTCCAAGTAGGAACGAACTGCCGTTGAACTTGAATTGTCCAATTCCTCACACCTATTGATTTCGGATCGAGCCCCAAACTTGGGCAACATCATAATATGGTGGGAGGAGTCATTTGGTGAGTTTTTAGTGAAATCCAATCGCTAGAAGTATGGAATACACCAACCACTCCAATTACGAACGAACTGCCGTTGAACTTGAATTGTCCAATTTGGAACACCTATTGATTTCGGATCGAGCCCAAAACTTCGGCAACATCATAATATGGTGGGAGGAGTCATTTGGTGAGTTTTCAGTGAAATCCAATCGCTAGAAGTATGGAATACATCGACCACTGCAATTAGGAACGCACTGCCGTTGAACTTGAATTGTCCAATTTCTCACACCTATTGATTTCGGATCGAGCCCCAAAACTTGGGCAACATCATAATACGGTGGGAGGAGTCATTTGGTGAGTTTTGAGTGAAATCCAATCGCTAGAAGTATGGAATACACCAACCACTCCAATTAGGAAAGAACTGTCGTTGAAATTGAATTGAACAATTTCTCACACCTATTGATTTCGGATCGAGCCCAAAACTTGGGCAACATCATAATATGGTGGGAGGAGTCATTTGGTGAGTTTTGAGTGAAATCCAATCGCTAGAAGTATGGAATACACCAACCACTCCAAGTAGGAACGAACTGCCGTTGAACTTGAATTGTCCAATTCCTCACACCTATTGATTTCGGATCGAGCCCCAAACTTGGGCAACATCATAATATGGTGGGAGGAGTCATTTGGTGAGTTTTGAGTGAATTCCAATCACTAGAAGTATGGAATACACCAACCACTCCAATTAGGAACGAACTGCCGTTGAACTTTAATTGTCCAATTTCTCACACCTATTGATTTCGGATCGAGCCCAAAACTTGGGCAACATCATAATATGGTGGGAGGAGTCATTTGGTGAGTTTTGAGTGAAATCCAATCGCTAGAGGTCTGGAATACACCAACCACTCCAATTAGGAACGAACTTCCGTTGAACTTGAATTGTCCAATTTCTCACACCTATTGATTTCGGATCGAGCCCAAAACTTGGGCAACATCATAATATGGTGGGAGGAGTCATTTGGTGAGTTTTGAGTGAAATCCAATCGCTAGAAGTATGGAATACACCAACCACTCCAATTAGGAAAGAACTGTCGTTGAAATTGAATTGAACAATTTCTTACACCTATTGATTTCGGATCGAGCCCAAAACTTGGGCAACATCATAATATGGTGGGAGGAGTCATTTGGTGAGTTTTGAGTGAAATCCAATCGCTAGAAGTATGGACTACACCAACCACTCCAATTAGGAAAGAACTATCGTTGAAATTGAATTGACCAATTTCTCACACCTGTTGAATTCGGATCGAGCCCAAAACTTGGGCAACATCATAATATGGTGGGAGGAGTCATTTGGTGAGTTTTGAGTGAAATCCAATCGCTAGAAGTATGGAATACACCAACCAAACCAATTAGGAACGAACTGCCGTTGAACTTGAATTGTCCAATTTCTCACACCTATTGATTTCGGATCGAGCCCAAAAACTTGGGCAACATCATAATATGGTGGGAGGAGTCATTTGATGAGTTTTCAGTGAAATCCGATCGCTAGAAGTATGGAATACACCAACCACTCCAATTAGGAACGAACTGCCGTTGAACTTGAATTGTCCAATTTCTCACACCTATTGATTTCGGATCGAGCCCAAAACTTGGGCAACATCATAATATAGTGGGAGGAGTCATTTGGTGAGTTTTAAGTGAAATCCAATCGCTAGAAGTATGGAACACACCAACCACTCCAATTAGGAACGAACTGCCGTTGAAATTGAATTGTCCAATTTCTCACACCAATTGATTTCGGATCGAGCCCAAAACTTGGGCAACATCATAATATGGTGGGAGGAGTCATTTGGTGAGTTTTGAGTGAAATCCAATCGCTAGAAGTATGGAATACACCAACCACTCCAGTTAGGAACGAACTGCCGTTGAACTTGAATTGTCCAATTTGGAACACCTATTGATTTCAGATGGAGCCCAAAACTTGGGCAACATCATAATATGGTGGGAGAAGTCAATTGGTGAGTTTTGAGTGAAATCCAATCGCTAGAAGTATGGAATACACCAACCACTCCAGTTTGGAACGAACTGCCGTTGAAGTTGAATTGTCCAATTATTCACACCTATTGATTTCGGATCGAGCCCAAAACTTGGGCAACATCATAATATGGTGGGAGGAGTCAATTGGTGAGTTTTGAGTGAAATCCAATCCCTAGAAGTATGGAATACACCGACCACTCCAATTAGGAACGAACAGCCGTTGAACCTGAATTGTCCAATTTCTCACACCTATTGATTTCGGATCGAGCCCCAAACTTGGGCAACATCATAATATGGTGGGAGGAGTCAATTGGTGAGTTTTGAGTGAAATCCAATCGCTAGAAGTATGGAATACACCAACCACTCCAATTAGGAACGAACTGCCATTGAACTTGAATTGTCCAATTTGGAATACCTATTGATTTCGGATCGAGCCCCATACTTGGGCAACAACACAATATGGTGGGACGAGTCATTTGGTGAGTTTTGAGTGAAATCCAATCGCTAGAAGTATGGAATACACCAACCACTCCAATTAGGAACGAACTGCCGTTGAACTTGAATTGTCCAATTATTCACACCTATTGATTTCGGATCGAGCCCAAAACTTGGGCAACATCATAATATGGTGGAAGGTGTCAATTGGTGAGTTTTGAGTGAAATCCAATCGCTAGAAGTATGGATTACACCAACCACTCCAATTAGGAACGAACTGCCGTTGAACTTGAATTGTCCAATTTGGAATAACTATTGATTTCGGATCGAGCCCAAAACTTGGGCAACATCATAATATGGTGGGAGGAGTCATTTGGTGAGTTTTGAGTGAAATCCAATCGCTAGAAGTATGGAATACAGCAACCACTCCAATTAGGAAGGAACTGCCGTTGAACTTGAATTGTCCAATTATTCACACCTATTGATTTCGGATCGAGCCCAAAACTTGGGCAACAACATAATATGGTGGGAGGTGTCCTTTGGTGAGTTTTGAGTGAAATCCAATCGCTAGGAGTGCGGAATACACCAACCACTCCAATTAGGAACGAACTGCCGTTGGACTTGAATTGTCCAATTTGGAATAACTATTGATTTCGGATCGAGCCCAAAACTTGGGCAACATCATAATACGGTGGGAGGAGTCATTTGATGAGTTTTGAGTAAAATCCAATCGTTAGAAGTATGGAATACACCAACCACTCCAATTAGGAACGAACTGTCGTTGAACTTGAATTGTCCAATTTCTCACAACCATTGATTTCGGATCGAGTCCAAAACTTGGGCAACATCATAATATGATGGGAGGAGTCATTTGGTGAGTTTTGAGTGAAATCCAATCGCTAGAAGTATGGAATACACCTACCACTCCAATTAGGAACGAACTGCCGTTGAACTTGAATTGTCCAATTATTCACAGCTATTGATTTCGGATCGAGCCCAAAACTTGGGCAACATCATAATATGGTGGGAGGAGTCATTTGGTGAGTTTTGAGGGAAATCCAATCGCTAGAAGTATGGAATACACCAACCACTCCAATTAGGAACGAACTGCCGTTGAACTTGAATTGTCCAATTTGGAATACCTATTGATTTCGAATCGAGCCTAAAACTTGGGCAACATCATAATATGGTGGGAGGAGTCATTTGGTGAGTTTTGAGTGAAATCCAATCGCTAGAAGTATGGAATACACCAACCCCCCCAATTAGGAACGAACTGTCGTTGAACTTGAATTGTCCAATTTCTCACAACCATTGATTTCGGATCGAGCCCAAAACTTGGGCAACATCATAATATGGGGGGACGAGTCATTTGGTGAGTTTTGAGTGAAATCCAATCGATAGAAGTATGGAATACACCAACCACCCCAATTTGGAACGAACTGCCGTAGAAATTTAATTGTCCAATTTGTCACACCTATTGATTTCGGATCGAGGCCAAAACTTGGGCAACATCATAATATGGTGGGAGGAGTCATTTGGTGAGTTTTGAGTGAAATCCAATCGCTAGAAGTATGGAATACAACAACCACCCCAATTAGGAACGAACTGTCGTTGAACTTGAATTGTCCAATTTCTCACAACCATTGATTTCGGATCGAGCCCAAAACTTGGGCAACATCATAATATGGGGGGACGAGTCATTTGGTGAGTTTTGAGTGAAATCCAATCGCTAGAAGTATGGAATACACCAACCACCCCAATTTGGAACGAACTGCCGTTGAAATTTAATTGTCCAATTTCTCACACCTATTGATTTCGGATCGAGGCCAAAACTTGGGCAACATCATAATATGGTGGGAGGAGTCATTTGGTGAGTTTTGAGTGAAATCCAATCGCTAGAACTATGGAATACACCAACCACTCCAATTAGGAACGAACTGCCCTTGAACCTGAATTGTCCAATTTCTCACACCTATTGATTTCGGATCGAGCCCCAAACTTGGGCAACATCATAATATGGTGGGAGGAGTCATTTGGTGAGTTTTGAGTGAAATCCAAATGCTAGAAGTATGGAATACCCCAACCACTCCAATTATGAACGAACTGCCGTTGAACTTGAATTGTCCAATTTCTCACCCCAATTGCTTTCGGATCGAGCCCAAAACTTGGGCAACATCATAATATGGTGGGAGGAGTCATTTGGTGAGTTTTGAGTGAAATCCAATCGCTAGAAGTATGGAATACACCAACCACTCCAATTAGGAACGAACTGCCGTTGAAATTAAATTATCCAATTTCTCACACGTATTGATTTCTGATCGAGCCCAAAACTTGGACAACTTCATAATATGGTGGGAGGAGTCATTTGTTGAGTTTTGAGTGAAATCCAATCGCTAGAAGTATGGAATACACCAACCACTCCAATTAGGAACGAACTGCCGTTGAACTTGAATTGTCCAATTTGGAATACCTATTGATTTCGAATCGAGCCTAAAACTTGGGCAACATCATAATATGGTGGGAGGAGTCATTTGGTGAGTTTTGAGTGAAATCCAATCGCTAGAAGTATGGAATACACCAACCACCCCAATTTGGAACGAACTGTCGTTGAACTTGAATTGTCCAATTTCTCACAACCATTGATTTCGGATCGAGCCCAAAACTTGAGCAACATCATAATATGGGTTGCCGAGTCATTTGGTGAGTTTTGAGTGAAATCCAATCGCTAGAAGTATGGAATACACCAACCACCCCAATTTGGAACGAACTACCGTTGAAATTTAATTGTCCAATTTGTCACACCTATTGATTTCGGATCGAGGCCAAAACTTGGGCAACATCATATTATGGTGGGAGGAGTCATTTGGTGAGTTTTGAGTGAAATCCAATCGCTAGAAGTATGGAATACACCAACCACTCCAATTAGGAACGAACTGCCGTTGAACCTGAATTGTCCAATTTCTCACACCGATTGATTTCGGATCGAGCCCCAAACTTGGGCAACATCATAATATGGTGGGAGGAGTGATTTGGTGAGTTTTGAGGGAAATCCAATCGCTAGAAGTATGGAATACACCAACCACTCCAATTAGGAACGAACTGCCGTTGAACTTGAATTGTCCAATTTGGAACACCCATTGATTTCGGATCGAGCCCAAAACTTGTGCAACATCATAATATGGTGGGAGGAGTCATTTGGTGAGTTTTGAGTGAAATCCAATCGCTAGAAGTACGGAATACACCAACCACTCCAATTAGGAACGAACTGCCGTTGAACTTGAATTGTCCAATTTGGAACACCTATTGATTTCGGATTGAGCCCAAAACTTGGGCAACGTCATTATATGGTGGGAGGAGTCATTTGGTGAGTTTTGAGTAAAATCCAATCGCTAGAAGTATGGAATACACCAACCACTCCAATTAGGAACGAACTGCCGTTGAACTTGAATTGTCCAATTTGGAAGAACTATTGATTTCGGATCGAGCCCAAAACTTGGGCAACACCATAATATGGTGGGAGGAGTCATTTGGTGTGTTTTGAGTGAAATCTAATCGGTAGAAGTATGGAATACAACAACCACTCCAATTAGGAAAGAACTGTCGTTGAAATTGAATTGACAAATTTCTCACACCTGTTGAATTCGGATCGAGCCCAAAACTTGGGCAAAATCATAATATGGTGGGAGGAGTCATTTGGTGAGTTTTGAGTGAAATCCAATCGCTAGAAGTATGGATTACACCAACCGCTCCAATTAGGAACGAACTGCCGTTGAACTTGAATTGTCCAATTTCTCACACCTATTGATTTCGGATTGAGCCCAAAACTTGGGCAACATCATAATATGGTGGGAGGAGTCATTTGGTGAGTTTTGAGTGAAATCCAACTGCTAGAAGTATGGAATACCCCAACCACTCCAATTAGGAACGAACTGCCGTTGAACTTGAATTGTCCAATTTCTCACACCTATTGATTTCGGATCGAGCCCAAAACTTGGGCAACATCATAGTATGGTGGGAGGAGTCATTTGGTGAGTTTTGAGTGAAATCCAATCGCTAGAACTATGGAATACACCAACCACTCCAGTTAGGAACGAACTGCCGTTGAACTTGAATTGTCCAATTTCTCACACCTATTGATTTCGGATCGAGCCCAAAACTTTGGCAACATCATAATATGGTGGGAGGAGTCATTTGGTGAGTTTTGAGTGAAATCCAATCGCTAGAAGTATGGAATACACCAACCACTCCAATTAGGAAAGAACTGTCGTTGAAATTGAATTGACCAATTTCTCACACCTATCGAATTCGGATCGAGCCCAAAACTTGGGCAACATCATAATATGGTGGGAGGAGTGATTTGGTGAGTTTTGAGGGAAATCCAATCGCTAGAAGTATGGAATACACCAACCGCTCCAATTAGGAACGAACTGCCGTTGAACTTCACTTGTCCAATTTCTCACACCTATTGATTTCGGATCGAGCCCAAAACTTGGGCAACATCATAATATGGTGGGAGGAGTCATTTGTTGAGTTTTGAGTGAAATCCAATCGCTAGAAGTATGGAATACACCAACCACTCCAATTAGGAACGAACTGCCGTCGAACTTGAATTGTCCAATTTGGAACACCCATTGATTTCGGATCGAGCCCAAAACTTGGGCAACATCATAATATGGTGGGAGGAGTCATTTGGTGAGTTTTGAGTGAAATCCAATCGCTAGAAGTATGGAATACACCAACCACTCCAATTAGGAACGAACTGCCGTTGAACTTGAATTGTCCAATTTGGAAGACCTATTGATTTCGGATGGAGCCCAAAACTTGGGCAACATCATAATATGGTGGGAGGAGTCATTTGGTGTGTTTTGAGTGAAATCCAATCGGTAGAAGTATGGAATACACCAACCAATCCAATTCGGAAAGAACTGTCGTTGAAATTGAATTGACCAATTTCTCACACCTATTGATTTTGGATCGAGCCTAAAACTTGGGCAACATCATAACATGGTGGGAGGAGTCATTTGGTGAGTTTGGAGAGAAATCCAATCACTAGAAGTATGGAATACACCAACCACTCCAATTAGGAACGAACTGCCGTTGAACTTGAATTGTCCAATTTGGAACACCTATTGATTTCGGATCGAGCCCAAAACTTGGGCAACATCATAATATGGTGGGAGGAGTCATTTGGTGAGTTTTGAGTGAAATCCAATCGCTAGAAGTATGGAATACACCAACCACTCCAAGTAGGAACGAACTGCCGTTGAACTTGAATTGTCCAATTTGGAACACCTATTGTTTCGGATCGAGCCCAAATCTTGGGCAACATCATAATATGGTGGGAGGAGTCATTTGGTGAGTTTTGAGTGAAATCCAATGGCTAGAAGTATGGAATACACCAACCACTCCAATTAGGAACGAACTGCCGTTGAACTTGAATTGTCCAATTTCTCACACCTATTGATTTCGGATCGAGCCTAAAACTTGGGCAACATCATAATATGGTGGGAGGAGTCATTTGGTGAGTTTTGAGTGAAATCCAATCGCTAGAAGTATGGAATACACCAACCACTCCAATTTGGAACGAACTGCCGTTGAACTCGAATTGTCCAATTTGGAACACGTATTGATTTCGGATCGAGCCCAAAACTTGGGCAACATCATAATATGGTGGGAGGAGTCATTTGGTGAGTTTTTAGTGAAATCCAATCGCTAGAAGTATGGAATACACCAACCACTCCAATTAGGAACGAACTGCCGTTGAACTTGAATTGTCCAATTTGGAACACCTATTGATTTCGGATCGAGCCCAAAACTTGGGCAACATTATAATATGGTGGGGGGAGTCTGATCGGTTCATAATTGTATATCATTTTGTACCGTTCTAGCTTATGATTTGGCTATGTGTTTGAGTTAAACTTGTGCTTTTAATCCTTTTTGTGTTTATCTTTCAGTTAATTGACATTTAGGTAACAATGATGATTTTGGATAGGAAATGATGCAATCCATGCATGTTAAGGTTTGATTTGGGTGAATGGAAGAAGGGCTTAAAGACAAACACATTTTGGCTACAACTCCTTTCCCGCCCAATTTCGTAGGTCAGCTTCTTGGCCTTGGATCAGCATGCTATGGGGCTTGGATGAGGTGAAGATCTTCATGAAACTTGTTCCAATGGGTGTCTAGTACAACATATCCAAATGTCAGCCCAATTGGACATTTGTGGAGTGCTCAGCCCGCCCAACACTCAACCCTGCTCAGGAGGATTTGCAGCTGCCAGCTTTGTCATGTGCCTCCATGTGCCTCACCCATGCTCCAACTGACTTTGGATCCAACATAATGAGTGAAGTGGGGAGGCATTCCAGCTATGAAATTCTAAAGGATCAAGTTGGTACATGCTGGAGTTATTATAGAGAAAGCATGTGCATGCATGTAAAGCATAAATGAAATGAAGTCAATTCCAGGCTCTGTTCGGCAGCCAAATTGCAAGGCCCAAAACGCATACTTCTACTGCTCCGATGGGAATACTTTCTTCATAGAGGTTGTTCCAATGGGTGTCTACTATAACATATCCAGATTTGAGCCCCATTGGATAAGTTTTGAAACCTCTGGCCTTCCTACACCAAGTCTGGTTCAGAAGACTCGTTTTTGTTCAACAACCAAAAGAAGACCACATGGGTTGGCAGCAAAAGGCAGCCACAATTGATCACCTTTGATCCCATGTGAAGAAAGCTTGAGGTGCAGCAAAAGAAGTATGAGATGGGATTGATTCCAACCACACTAACATAGACAAGATGAAGTGGGAGTTATGGGTTGTATTAAATGAGGAATGGTGGTGTTGGATTTCATCATGATGTTCCTCCCTCTTAGCCCTATAAATAGAGGAGTCTTCAAGCTACAAAATTCACTTCAGCCATCCTCCACACTTCCATCATCCAGAAATCATCCTCATACATTCCCACAACCCCAAACACTCAAGCAATCAACCCAATACTCTAAACTGTCCCAAAATCACCAAAACAGCTCCAGAAAACCTCCCTTCCATTTCCCTACGAATTTCCTCTTTCTCATCCATCACCACTCACTCAAGCTCATCTCAAATCACCTCCATATCCTTCATACATCCTTCTAGACGTGGAGAAGCTCTTGGAGAAGCATTGGACACTACAAGAACTTCATAAAAGGGTTTTTCTACTCTTATGGCATTCATTATGTTTTCCCATTTCTATTTTAGTTTCTTTTCCATTATGAGTAACTAAATCCATAACTAGGGCTTCGATGTAACCTAACATGAATATTCTGGGTTTATAAGTTTGGAGTTTCAAGTTTGATTCATGATTCATGTTCTTATTCATTATGCTTATAAGTTAACATGCTTGTTTGAATGATTGATCACCATTAGAACTTGTTTGTTAACTATCTTGGTTTGAATTAAGAGTAGACACCATGCTTTAATTCGAATTGAACTATGAATAGGAAGAGTATGTATGGACATTCGACAACAGGGATTAGATACATGCTTGGTTGTTTAAATTGTTCTTCTATGCTTAATGGGTTCCTAATGCTTAATTTTAGGTTAGACAACAAATGATCAAATTAGGGAATTAGGAACACAAGGTTAGGATCAAACACCATGGCCTAATCATACTTTAGCTAGAATCAATCTTTGAATCTGAATTAGACTTGTTACTTGACTCCATATAACCCAGAATTGAATTGTTATGGTGATTCGAATGCCCTAGTCTCCAAATCTGTTTTCCAACTCTTAAAACCACTCTTTGTTACACTTGTTTATTTGCTTTCATTCGCAATTTCAGTTTGCTCACTTCCTTTCACAATCACAATCACTCTCACTTTAATTTCTGTTTTAGACTTAACTTCCTAACTTCTTGAATTCGGTAATCTACGTACATAACTAATTTGAACTTCTCAGTCTTCGTGGGTACGACCTCGTACTTGTCTTGCTATATTACTAATTGCCCCGTACAATTGCGAGTTAACATAATAATTAACAACAGAGTCATTTGGTGAGTTTTGAGTGAAATCCAATGGCTAGAAGTATGGAATACACCAACCACTCCAATTAGGAACGAACTGCCGTTGAACTTGAATTGTCCAATTTCTCACACCTATTGATTTCGGATCGAGACCAAAACTTGGGCAACATCATAATATGGTGGGAGGAGTCATTTGGTGAGTTTTGAAAGACCGTTACCCTATTTTTTTTAGTGTTTCTAATTAATCTAATTTTCTGTTTCAGGTAGTTTATGTCTAAAAGACCGTTCCTTGAACAAGTGAGGTCTTCGTTCCAACGCTCCAGATCTTTGAACGCAGGACCATCGTTGCAACCCAACCGGGTGATCTCTGAAGTTCATAATCGTCTAGAAAGAGAGTTGTCAACTGCAAAAGAGCAAGCACTTGCCACATTTACAAGTATTGCTCTCCACACTGAACTTCCTGGTTCTTCACCTTCAAATTCGGAAGCAAGTTCAGACCAAGAAGAAGAAGAAGAGATGGCTGCCAATGAGTTCATGGGAGAACTTGATATCCCAACAATTCCAGCATCTCCTTCAAGCATTTTGCTGCCCACTGTAGCTCGAAATTATGAGCTTAAATCTTCTCATCTTAATATGCTGCCTTCCTTTTATGATTTACCTAATGAAGATCCATTAACTCATATAAATGATATTTTTAATGTTGTGAGTTCTTTTCCCTTGACAGGTGTGACAGAAGATCAACTTCGAATGAGAGTGTTTCCATACACTTTGAAGGATAAGGCGAAATATTGGTTGAATTCTTTGAAGCCTGGTTCACTCACTACATGGGCTGCCATTCAAAAGAAGTTCTTGGAGAAATACTTCTCCACGCAAAAGACCGACATGCTTAGGGATAAGATCTTGTTATTTGCACAGCAAGATGATGAATCGTTTTGTGAAGCATGGGAGAGATTCAATGGGCTGCTCAACCAATGTCCTCATCATGGGATTCCATTGAAGCTTCAAATGCGTATGTTTTATAAAGGACTAACCCCTTCTAGTCATAATATAGTCACCAATTTTGCAGGTGGTTCTTTTAAAACCAAAACTCCAGAAGAAACATACGAACTCTTTGAGGAGATAGCAATGGAGACCCAACATACGGATACAAGAGGTAAACGTGTTATTAGTGGTTCTAATGATGCTTCTAGTGTGCAGATTTCAAAACTGGAACAAAAGCTAGATGCTTTTCTTGCATTAAACTCAAGAAGCCCTCCGAAGGAAGTGTGTAGTATTTGCGAAACTCCTGACCATGCTACCATAGCTTGTCCACTTGGGGCTGGATATCCAGAATTTGTGCAAGAGCAAGCTAAGTTGGTAAATTCCTACAACCAAGGTCCAAGAAATGATCCATACTCTCAAAGTTATAATCCAGGTTGGAGGAATCATCCAAACTTTTCATGGAGGAATACTCAGAATCAAGCCAATCCCCCTTCATTCCAAAAGCCACAACAAACATCATCATTGGATGATATAGTTAAGCAGATGGCAATCAACCAATCCAATTTCCAGCAAACTACACAAGCTGCCATTGCCAAATTGGAAGTTCAAATAGGCCAATTAGCTGCTAAAATAACTCAAAGAGCACCTGGGAAATGGCCAAGCCAAACCGAGATCAATCCAAAGAACCAAGAAGCCAAGGCCATTCATGTGCTCAGATCAGGTAAGATCATTGATAGTAAAGTTGATTCTAATCTTTCAAATGATGTTGTGATTGTAGAAGATGAAGAGGAGGAGACCACGGCTACAGAAGGGGAACATCTCAAAACTTCTCAATCTGCTCCTAATGCCAAATCAGATTCTCAGGAATCCAAACAATTCCAATTGCATAAGAGAGATGACAAATTTGTGCCACCACATCTTCAAGAAGATAGATACGTGCCACCCGCTCCATATGTTCCACCGATTCCATTTCCAGGCCGTCTTAAGAAAGCAAAGCAAGATAAGGCTTTTAAAGAGATTTATGATATTTTGAGTAAAGTTAATATCAATTTGCCTTTGCTTGATGTTATTGAACAGATTCCTGCATATGGAAAGTTCATCAAGGACTTGAAAACTCACAAGCTCAATTTCGCTCCAAATGAAGATGTAAAGCTTGACCAGAATGTAAGTGCTGTGTTGCAAAGGAAGCTTCCACCAAAACTAGTTGATCCTGGCAGCTTTGACATTCCCATTAACATTGGAGGCAATAAGGTTGGAAGAGCCATGTTGGACTTGGGAGCAAGTGTCAACCTAATGCCATATTCATTGTATCAAAAGCTTGGCTTAGAAGGGATGAAGAAGACTTCAATACGACTTGAACTAGCTGATCATTCTATAAAATATCCAAAAGGTATTGTAGAAGATATTTTAGTTCAAGTTAATACACTAATTCTCCCTGCTGATTTTGTAGTGATGGACATGGAAGACAATCCAAATGGAGATCATGTTGATCGCATTCTCCTAGGCAGGCCATTCATGGCCACTGCAGACACAGTTATCAAAGTGAAAGATAGCACCCTTTCCATGACTGTTCTGGGTGAAACTGTTGAATTTAAAATGCTTAATGCTCTATCTCAACCTTCTATCTCTCTTGATTCTTGCTTTTCAATTGATGTTGTGGATCATGAGGTTTCTTCCAAAATTTTGCAGAGAAAGTCTAATGATGCTCTAGAAGCTGTCTTAACACAAGAAGAGGAAGATCTTTGTGAACCGGAGTTCCAAGAAGTGGTGGCTGCCTTAGAAGTGTTTCAACCATACCCACCATCCTTTAGGCCACCACTCGAGCCTCCTGGACCATCATCCACGAAATTGGAGCCATCCATTATCACCCCACCAAAGCTAGAACTTAAACCACTGCCCAATCATCTTAAATATACTTATTTGGGTGCTAACGAAACTCTCCCTGTTATAATTGCTGCAGGTCTCACCTCACATGAAGAAGAGAGCTTAATTAAGGTTCTAAAAGAGCATAAAACAGCCATTGGGTGGACCATAGCAGACATCAAAGGAATTAGTCCAAGCATGTGCATGCACCGGATTCTAATGGAAGAAGACAGCAAACCATCCCGTGATGCCCAAAGGAGGCTAAATCCCAACATGAAAGAGGTGGTTAGAGCTGAAGTTTTAAAGCTACTCGATGTCGGAATCATCTACCCAATTTCAGATTCTAAGTGGGTGAGCCCTGTACAAGTTGTTCCGAAGAAGTCCGGAATCACCGTTGTGAAGAATGAGAAGAATGAGATAGTTCCTACACGAACTATCACTGGTTGGAGAGTTTGCATTGATTACAGGAAGTTGAACACATCCACTAGAAAAGATCATTTCCCCTTGCCTTTTATTGATCAAATGCTTGAACGTTTATCTGGCCATGCTTACTATTGTTTTCTTGATGGTTTTTCAGGTTATAATCAAATTCCCATTGCTCCGGAAGACCAAGAGAAAACCACATTCACATGCCCATTTGGTACGTTTGCTTATAGAAGGATGCCATTCGGTTTGTGCAATGCCCCAGCAACTTTCCAAAGATGCATGATGTCAATCTTTTCAGATATGGTGGAACGATTCATTGAGGTATTTATGGATGATTTTTCAGTTTTTGGTTCCTCTTTTGATAATTGTCTTCACCACTTGTCTCTAGTGCTTAAAAGATGCCAGGAAACAATTGCGAGTTAACATAATAATTAACAACAGAGTCATTTGGTGAGTTTTGAGTGAAATCCAATCGCTAGAAGTATGGAATACACCAACCACTCCAATTAGGAACGAACTGCCGTTGAACTTGAATTGTCCAATTTCTCACACCTGTTGATTTCGGATCGAGCCCAAAACTTGGGCAACATCATAATATGGTCGGAGGAGTCATTTGGTGAGTTTTGAGTGAAATCCAATCGCTAGAAGTATGGAATACACCAACCACTCCAATTAGGAACGAACTGCCGTTGAACGTGAATTGTCCAATTTCCCACACCTATTGATTTCGGATCGAACCCCAAACTTGTGCAACATCATACTACGGTGGGAGGAGTCATTTGGTGAGTTTTGGGTGAAATCCAATCGCTAGAAGTATGGAACACACCAACCACCCCAATTAGGAACGAACTGCCGTTGAACTTGAATTGTCCAAATTGGAACACTATTGATTTCGGAACGAGCCCAAAACTTGGGCAACATCATAATATGGTAGGTGGAGTCATTTGGTGAGTTTTGAGTGAAATCCAATCGCTAGAAGTATGGAATACACCAACCACCCCAATTAGGAACGAACTGCCGTTGAACTTGAATTGTCCAATTTGGCACACCTATTGATTTCGGATCGAGCCCAAAACTTGGGCAACATCATAATATGGTGGGAGGAGTCATTTGGTGAGTTTTGAGTGAAATCCAATCGCTAGAAGTATGGAATACACCAACCACTCCAATTAGGAACGAACTGCCGTTGAACTTGAATTGTCCAATTTCTCACACCTATTGATTTCGGATCGAGCCAAAAGTTTGGGCAACATCATAATATGGTGGGAGGAGTCATTTTGGTGAGTTTTTAGTGAAATCCAATCGCTAGAAGTATGGGATACACCAACCACTCCAATTAGGAACGAACTGCCGTTGAACTTGAATTGTCCAATTTGGAACACCTATTGATTTCGGATCGAACCCCAAACTTGTGCAACATCATAATACGGTGGGAGGAGTCATTTGGTGAGTTTTCGGTGAAATCCAATCGCTAGAAGTATGGCATACACCGACCGCTCCAATTAGGAACGAACTGCCGTTGAACTTGAATTGTCCAATTTGGAACACCTATTGATTTCGGATCGAGCCCAAAACTTGGGCAACGTCATAATATGGTAGGAGGAGTCTGATCGGTTCATAATTGTATATCATTTTGTACCCTTCTAGCTTATGATTTGGTTATGTTTTTGAGTTAAACTTGTGCTTTTAATCATTTTTGTGTTTATCTTTCAGTTCATTGAGCTTTAGGTAATAATGATGGATTTAGAGAGCATAATTCATGCAATTCAAGCATGTTAAGGCCTAATTTGGATGAATGGATGAAGAGCTTAAAGACAAACTCATTTTGGCTACAGCCCCCTGCCAGTCCAGTTCCGTAGGTCATATTGCAAGCTTTGTTTCAACAACCTTCATAGCTCGAATGAGGCCACATTCTTCATGAAAGTTGTTCCAATTGGTGTGTACTATAACATATCCAAAATTCAACCCCATTGGATAAATCTGGAGTCCGTTACCTAGCAAACACAGAACCATGCTCAGGATGGATCTTATCAGCGCGGAAAATGAGTTAGCAATTTGGTTTGGCCTTAACTTCCTCCTCCGACCTTGGATTGGCCCAAATGATATATGGCTGGAAAGAAGACATTCTGAACTTCAAGTTTGAGTGCTTAAAGTCTTAATTTTCTTAAGGGAAGCCCAAGTTGTAAGCCCTTGAAGTTGCTGGTCATGCTGACCTCAGCATGTGCTGGTTGGATGCTTGGTCATGGTGAGCTAGGTATGAGCTATCATTTCTGGTTGGAAGCTTGGTCATGGTGACATGAAGATGAGCTAGGGCTGCTGGTGGGATCTATTGGTGAAGTGCATCACCCAATTTAGATTTTCTAATACAAGTGCATCAACCATTTCAGATTTTATAAAACAAGTGTTGTATGCATTAGCCATATTGAATTCAGATTTTCACTTCCCCTAGGCCTATAAATAGGGAGGTTCTCTAAGCTTGTAAACACACCCCAAGGGGGGGAGCTCTTAAACACTTCTCTAGAGCTCCCTTCCCTTCTCTCCCTCAAATTCTCTTAGTTTTGCTTTCTAGTTCTCAATTCTTGCTTTCTTTAATGTTTTCTTAGTTGTAATTTATTTTTCTTGTTATGTAAATTCTTTTCTTTAGTTTCAAGTTTGATTAGTTTCCAAGTTTCAATTATGATTTTTGTTCTTATTCATTATGCTTATAAGTTAATATGCTAGTTTGAATGATTGATCACCATTTAGGCTTGCATGTTAGCTATCTTGGTTTGAATTAAGAGTAGACACCATGCTTTAATTCGAATTGAACTATGAATAGGAAGAGTATGTATGGACATTCGACAACAGGGATTAGATACATACTTGGTTGTTTAAAATGTTCTTCTATGCTTAATGGGTTCCTAATGCTTAATTTTAGGTTAGACAACAAATGATCAAATTAGGGAATTAGGAACACAAGGTTATGACCACACACCATGGCTTAATCATACATTAGCTAGAATCAATCCGTTAATCTAATTGAACTTAGGAACTTATCTGCTTGAGTTAGTTATTTTCTTTCTTCCTTGTTTTATTTATTTCCTTTCTTTTTCATTTCTGTTTTGTGTAGGGAAAATGAATTGAATCATTCAATCACCAATCCTCGTGGGATCGACCTCGCACTTACATACGCTATAGTACCGAACGGCTCGTGCACTTGCGAGTATCACAAGTTGAGGATGCAGCTGAATCCATTTTGGTGCAGCTGTATCTACGCAACAGAGTCATTTGGTGAGTTTTGAGTGAAATCCAAGCGCTAGAAGTATGGAATACACCAACCACCCCAATTAGGAACGAACTGCCGTTGAACTTGAATTGTCCAATTTCTCACACCTATTGATTTCGGATCGAGCCCAAAACTTGGGCAACATCATAATATGGTGGGAGGAGTCATTTGGTGAGTTTTAAGTGAAATCCAATCGCTAGAAGTATGGGATACACCAACCACTCCAACTAGGAACGAACTGCCGTTGAACTTCAATTGTCCAATTTGGAACACCTATTGATTTCGGATCGAACCCCAAACTTGTGCAACATCATAATACGGTGGGAGGAGTCATTTGTTGAGTTTTGGGTGAAATCCAATCGCTAGAAGTATCGAATACACCGACCGCTCCAATTACGAACGAACTGCCGTTGAACTTGAATTGTCCAATTTGGAACACCTATTGATTTCGGATCGAGCCCAAAACTTGGGCAACATCATAATATGGTAGGAGGAGTCATTTGGTGAGTTTTGAGTGAAATCCAATCGCTAGAAGTATGGAATACACCAACCACTCCAATTAGGAACGAATTGCCGTTGAACTTGAATTGTCCAATTTGGAACACCTATTGATTTCGGATCGAGCCCAAAACTTGGGAAACGTCATAATATGGTGGGAGGAGTCATTTGGTGAGTTTTGAGTGAAATTCAATCGCTAGAAGTATGGAATACACCAACCAATCCAATTAGGAACGAAATGCCGTTGAACTTGAATTGTCCAATTTGGAACACCTATTGATTTCGGATCGAGCCCAAAACTTGGGAAACGTCATAATATGGTGGGAGGAGTCATTTGGTGAGTTTTGAGTGAAATTCAATCGCTAGAAGTATGGAATACACCAACCAATCCAATTAGGAACGAAATGCCGTTGAACTTGAATTGTCCAATTTGGAACACCTATTGATTTCGGATCGAGCCCAAAACTTGGGCAAGAACATAATATGGTGGGAGGAGTCATTTGGTGAGTTTTGAGTGAAATCCAATCGCTAGAAGTATGGAATACACCAACCACTCCAATTAGGAACGAACTGCCGTTGAACTTCAATTGTCCAATTTGGAACACCTATTGATTTCGGATCGAGCCCAAAACTTGGGCAACATCATAATATGGTGGGAGGAGTCATTTGGTTAGTTTTGAGTGAAATCCAATCGCTAGAAGTATGGAATACACCAACCACTCCAATTAGGAACGAACTGCCGTTGAACTTGAATTGTCCAATTTCTCACACCTATTGATTTCGGATCGAGCCAAAAGCTTGGGCAACATCATAATATGGTGGGAGGAGTCATTTTGGTGAGTTTTGAGTGAAATCCAATCGCTAGAAGTATGGAATACACCAACCACTCCAATTAGGAACGAACTGCCGTTGAACTTGAATTGTTCAATTTGGAACACCCATTGATTTCGGATCGAGCCCAAAACTTGGGCAACATCATAATATGGTGGGAGGAGTCATTTGGTGAGTTTTAAGGGAAATCCAATCCCTAGAAGTATGGGATACACCAACCACTCCAACTAGGAACGAACTGCCGTTGAACTTGAATTGTCGAATTTCTCACACCTATTGATTTCGGATCGAACTCCAAACTTGTGCAACATCATAATATGGTGGGAGGAGTCATTTGGTGAGTTTTGAGTGAAATCCAATCGCTAGAAGTATGGAATACACCAACCACTCCAATTAGGAACGAACTGCCGTTGAACTTGAATTGTTCAATTTGGAACACCTATTGATTTCGGATCGAACCCCAAACTTGGGCAACATCATAATATGGTGGGAGGAGTCATTTGGTGAGTTTTGAGTGAAATCCAATCGCTAGAAGTGTGGAATACACCAACCACTCCAATTAGGAATGAACTGCCGTTGAACTTGAATTGTCCAATTTCTCACACCTATTGATTTCGGATCGAGCCCAAAACTTGGGCAACATCATAATATGGTGGGAGGAGTCATTTGGTGAGTTTTGAGTGAAATCCAATCGCAAGAAGTATGGAATACCCCGACCACTCCAATTAGGAACGAACTGCCGTTGAACTAGAATTGTCCAATTTGGAACACCTATTGATTTCGGATCGAGCCCAAAACTTGGGTAACATCATAATATGGTGGGAGGAGTCATTTGGGGAGTTTTGAGTGAAATCCAATCGCTAGAAGTATGGAATACACCAACCACTCCAGTTAGGAACGAAATGCCGTTGAACTTGAATTGTCCAATTTGGAACAACTATTGAATTCGGATCGAGCCCAAAACTTGGGCAACGTCATAATATGGTGGGAGGAGTCATTTGTTGAGTTTTGAGTGAAATCCAATCGCTAGAAGTAAGGAATACACCAACCACTCCAATTAGGAACGAACTGCCGTTGAACTTGAATTGTCCAATTTGGAACACCTATTGATTTCGGATCGAGCCCAAAACTTGGGCAACGTCATAATATGGTGGGAGGAGTCATTTGGTTAGTTTTGAGTGAAATCCAATCGCTAGAAGTATGGAATACACCAACCACTCCAATTAGGAACGAACTGCCGTTGAACCTGAATTGTCCAATTTCTCACACCTATTGATTTCGGATCGAGCCCCAAACTTGGGCAACATCATAATATGGTGGGAGGAGTCAATTGGTGAGTTGTGAGTGAAATCCAATCGCTAGAAGTATGGAATACACCAACCACTCCAATTAGGAACGAACTGCCGTTGAACCTGAATTGTCCAATTTCTCACACCTATTGATTTCGGATCGAGCCCCAAACTTGGGCAACATCATAATATGGTGGGAGGAGTCAATTGGTGAGTTTTGAGTGAAATCCAATCGCTAGAAGTGTGGAATACACCAACCACTCCAATTAGAAACGAACTGCCGTTGAACTTGAATTGTCCAATTTGGAATACCTATTGATTTCGGATCGAGCCCCATACTTGGGCAACATCACAATATGGTGGGACGAGTCATTTGGTGAGTTTTGAGTGAAATCCAATCGCTAGAAGTATGGAATACACCAACCGCTCCAATTAGGAACGAAATGTCGTTGAACTTGAATTGTCCAATTTGGAACACCTATTGATTTCGGATCGAGCCCAAAACTTGGGCAACATCATAATACGGTGGGAGGAGTCATTTGGTGAGTTTTGAGTGAAATCCAATCGCTAGAAGTATGGAATACACCAACCACTCCAATTAGGAACGGACTGCCGTTGAACTTGAATTGTCCAATTTCTCACACCTATTCATTTCGGATCGAGCCCCAAACTTGGGCAACATCGTAATATGGTGGGAGGAGTCATTTGGTGAGTTTTGAGTGAAATCCAATCGCTATAAGTATGGAATACACCAACCACTCCAATTTGGAACGAACTGCCGTTGAACTTGAATTGTCCAATTTCTCACACCTATTGATTTCGGACCGAGCCCCAAACTTGGGCAAAATCATAATACGGTGGGAGGAGTCATTTGGTGAGTTTTGAGTGAAATCCAATCGCTAGAAGTATGGAATACACCAACCACTCCGATTTGGAACGAACTGCCGTTAAACTTGAATTGCCCAATTTGGAACACCTATTGATTTCGGATCGAGCCCAAAACTTGGGCAACAACATAATATGGTGGGAGGAGTCATTTGGTGAGTTTTGAGTGAAATCCAATCGCTAGAAGTGTGGAATACACCACCCACTCCAATTAGGAACGAACTGCCGTTGAACTTGAATTGTCCAATTTGGAACACCTACTGATTTCGGATCGAGCCCAAAACTTGGGCAACACCATAATATGGTGGGAGGAGCCATTTGGTGAGTTTTGAGTGAAATCCAATCGCTATAAGTATGGAATGCACCAACCACTGCAATTAGGAACGAACTTCCGTTGAACTTGAATTGTGCAATTTCGAACACCTACTGATTTCGGATCGAGCCCAAAACTTGGGCAACATCATAATATGGTGGGGGGAGTCATTTGGTTAGTTTTGAGTGAAATCCAATTGCTAGAAGTAAGAATACACCAACCACTCCAATTAGGAACGAACTGCCGTTGAACTTGAATTGTCCAATTTCTCACACCTATTGATTTCGGATCGAGCCCAAAACTTGGGCAACATCATAATATGGCGGGAGGAGTCATTTGTTGAGTTTTGAGTGAAATCCGATCGCTTGAAGTATGGAATACACCAACCACTCCAATTAGGAACGAACTGCCGTTGAACTTGAATTGTCCAATTTGGAACACCTATTGATTTCGGATCGAGCCCAAAACTTGGGCAACATCATAATATGGTGGGAGGAGTCATTTGGTGAGTTTTGAGTGAAATCCAATCGCTAGAAGTATGGAATACACCAACCACTCCAATTAGGAACGAACTGCCGTTGAACTTGATTGTCCAGTTTGGAACACCTATTGATTTTGGATCGAGCCCAAAACATGGGCGCCATCATAATATGGTTGTAGGAGTCATTTGGTGAGTTTTGAGTGAAATCCAATCTCTAGAAGTATGGAATACACCAACCACTCCAATTTGGAACGAACTGCCGTTAAACTTGAATTGCCCAATTTGGAACACCTATTGATTTCGGATCGAGCCCAAAACTTGGGCGACATCATAATATGGTGGGAGGAGTCATTTGGTGAGTTTTGAGTGAAATCCAATCGCTAGAAGTATGGAAGACACCACCCACTCCAATTAGGAACGAACTGCCGTTGAACTTGAATTGTCCAATTTGGAACACCTATTGATTTCGGATCGAGCCCAAAACTTGGGCAACACCATAATATGGTGGGAGGAGTCATTTGGTGAGTTTTGAGTGAAATCCAATCGCTAGAAGTATGGAATACACCAACCACTCCAATTAGGAACGAACTTCCGTTGAACTTGAATTGTGCAATTTCGAACACCTATTGATTTCGGATCGAGCCCAAAACTTGGGCAACATCAAAATATGGTGGGGGGAGTCATTTGGTTAGTTTTGAGTGAAATCCAATCGCTAGAAGTAAGAATACACCAACCACTCCAATTGGGAACGAACTGCCGTTGAACTTGAATTGTCCAATTTCTCACACCTATTGATTTCGGATTGAGCCCAAAACTTGGGCAATATCATAATATGGTGGGAGGAGTCATTTGTTGAGTTTTGAGTGAAATCCAATCGCTAGAAGTATGGAATATGATCGGTTCATAATTGTATATCATTTTGTACCCTTCTAGCTTATGATTTGGTTATGTTTTTGAGTTAAACTTGTGCTTTTAATCCTTTTTGTGTTTATCTTTCAGTTCATTGAGCTTTAGGTAATAATGATGGCTTTAGAGAGCATAATTCATGCAATTCAAGCATGTTAAGGCCTAATTTGGATGAATGGATGAAGAGCTTAAAGACAAACTCATTTTGGCTACAGTCCCCTGCCAGCTCAGTTTCGTAGGTCATATTGCAAGCTTTGTTTCAGCAACCTACATAGCTCGGATGAGGCCACATTCTTCATGAAAGTTGTTCCAATGGGTGTGCAATATAACATATCCAAAATTCAGCCCCATTGGATAAATCTGGAGTCCGTTACCTAGCAAACACAGAACCATGCTCAGGATGGATCTTATCAGCGCGGAAAATGAGTTAGCAATTTGTTTTGGCCTTAACTTCCTCCTCCGACCTTGGATTGGCCCAAATGATATATGGCTGGAAAGAAGACATTCGGAACTTCAAGTTTGAGTGCTTAAAGTCTTAATTTGCTTAAGGGAAGCCCAATTCGTAAGCCCTTGAAGTTGCTGGTCATGCTGACCTCAGGATGAGCTATTATTTCTGGTTGGAAGTTTGGTCATGGTGACATGAAGATAAGCTAGGGCTGCTGGGGGGATTTATTAGTGAAGTGCATCAACCATTTCAGATTTTATAATGGAAGTGTTGTATGCATTAGTGAAGTGCATCAACCATTTCAGATTTTATAAAACAAGTGTTGTATGCATTAGCCATACTTAATTCAGATTTTCAGCTTCCTTAGGCCTATATATAGTGAGGTTTCCCAAGCTTGTAAACACACCCCAAGGGGGGGAGCTCTCAAACACTTCTCTAGAGCTCCCTTCCCTTCTCTCCCTCAAATTCTCTTAGTTTTGCTTTCTAGTTCTCAATTCTAGCTTTCTTTAATGTTTTCTTAGTTGTAATTTATTTTTCTTGTAATGTACATTCTTTCTTAAGTATTCAAGTTTAATTAGTTTCCAAGTTTCAATTATGGTTTTTGTTCTTATTCATTATGCTTATAAGTTAATATGCTAGTTTGAATGATTGATCACCATTTAGGCTTGCATGTTAGCTATCTTGGTTTGAATTAAGAGTATACACCATGCTTTAATTCGAATTGAACTATGAATAGGAAGAGTATGTATGGACATTCGACAACAGGGATTAGATACATGCTTGGTTGTTTAAATTGTTCTTCTATGCTTAATGGGTTCCTAATGCTTAATTTTAGGTTAGACAACAAATGATCAAATTAGGGAATTAGGAACACAAGGTTATGACCACACACCATGGCTTAATCATACTTTAGCTAGAATCAATCCATTAATCTAAATTGAACTTGGGAACTTATTTTCTTGACTTACTTATTTCTTTCTTCCTTGTTTTATGTTCTTTGTTTTTGTTTCTATTTTGTGTAGGGAAACTAAATTGGATCATTCAATCACCAATCCTCGTGGGATCGACCTCGCACTTACATACGCTATACTACCGAACGGCTCGTGCACTTGCGAGTATCACAAGTTGAGGATGCAACTGAATCCATTTTGGTGCAGTTGTATCTATACAACAGAATACACCAACCACTCCAATTAGGAACGAACTGCCGTTGAACTTGAATTGTCCAATTTCGAACACCTATTGATTTCGGATCGAGCCCAAAACTTCGGCAACATCATAATATGGTGGGAGGAGTCATTTGGTGAGTTCTGAGTGAAATCCAATCGCTACAAGTATGGAATACACCAACCACTCCAATTAGGAACGAACTGCCGTTGAACTTGAATTGTCCAATTTCTCACACCAATTGATTTCGGATCGAGCCCCAAACTTGGGCAACATCATAATATGGTGGGAGGAGTGATTTGGTGAGTTTTGAGGGAAATCCAATCGCTAGAAGTATGGAATACACCAACCGCTCCAATTAGGAACGAACTGCCGTTGAACTTGAATTGTCCAATTTGGAACACCTATTGATTTCGGATCGAGCCCAAAACTTGGGCAACACCGTAATATGGTGGGAGGAGTCATTTGGTGAGTTTTGAGACAAATCCAAACGCTAGAAGTATGGAATACACCAAACACTCCAATTAGGAACGAACTGCCGTTGAACTTGTATTGTGCAATTTCGAACACCTATTGATTTCGGATCGAGCCCAAAACTTGGGCAACATCATAATATGGTGGGAGGAGTCATTTGGTTAGTTTTGAGTGAAATTCAATCGCTAGAAGTATGGAATACACCAACCACTCCAATTAGGAACGTACTGCCGTTGAACTTGAATTGTCCAATTTCGAACACCTATTGATTTCGGATCGAGCCCAAAACTTGGGCAACATCATAATATGGTGGGAGGAGTCATTTGGTGAGTTTTGAGTGAAATCCAATCGCTAGAAGTATGGAATACACCAACCACTCCAATTAGGAACGAACTGCCGTTGAACTTGATTGTCCAATTTGGAACACCTATTGATTTCGGATCGAGCCCAAAACATGGGCACCATCATAATATGGTCGGAGGAGTCATTTGGTGAGTTTTGAGTGAAATCCAATCGCTAGAAGTATGGAATACACCAACCACTCCAATTAGGAACGAACTGCCGTTGAACTTGAATTGTCCAATTTCTCACACCTATTGATTTCGGATCGAACCCCAAACTGGGCAACATCATAATATGGTGGGAGGAGTCATTTGGTGAGTTTTGAGTGAAATCCAATCACTAGAAGTATGGAATACCCCAACCACTCCAATTAGGAACAAACTGCCGTTGAACTTAAATTGTCCAATTTCTCACACCTATTGAATTCGGATCGAGCCCAAAACTTGGGCAACATCATAATATGGTGGGAGGAGTCATTTGGTTAGTTTTGAGTGAAATCCAATCGCTAGAAGTATGGAATACACCAACCACTCCAGTTAGGAACGAACTGGCGTTGAACTTGAATTGTCCAATTTGGAACACCTATTCATTTCGGATCGAGACCAAAACTTGGGCAACATCATAATATGATGGGAGGAGTCATTTGGTGAGTTTTGAATGAAATCCAATCGCTAGAAGTATGGAATACACGAACCACTCCAATTAGGAACGAACTGCCGTTGAACTTGAATTGTCCAATCTCTCAGACCTATTGATTTCGGATCGACCCCCAAACTTGGGCAACATCATAATATGGTGGGAGGAGTCATTTGTTGAGTTTTGAGTGAAATCCGATCGCTAGAAGTACGGAATACACCAACCACTCCAATTAGGAACGAACTGTCGTTGAAATTGAATTCCCCAATTTCTCACACCTATTGACTTCGGATCGAGCCCAAAACTTGGGCAACATCATAATATGGTGGGAGGAGTCATTTGGTGAATTTTGAGTGAAATCCACTCGCTAGAAGTATGGAATACACCAACCACTCCAATTAGGAACGAACTGCCGTTGAACTTGAATTGTCCAATTTCTCAAACCTGTTGATTTCGGATCGAGCCCCAAACTTGGGCAACATCATAATATGGTGGGAGGAGTCATTTGGTGAGTTTTGAGTGAAATCTAATCGCTAGAAGTATGGAATACACCAACCACGCCCATTAGGAACGAACTGCCGTTGAACTTGAATTGTCCAATTTCTCACACCTATTGATTTCGGATCGAACCCCGAACTTGTGCAACATCATAATATGGTGGGAGGAGTCATTTGGTGAGTTTTGAGTGAAATCCAATCGCTAGAGGTACGGAATACACCAACCACTACAATTAGGAACGAACTGCCGTTGAACTTGAATTGTCCAATTTGGAACACCTATTGATTTCGGATCGAGCCCAAAACTTGGGCAACACCGTAATATGGTGGGAGGAGTCATTTGGTGAGTTTTGAGTGAAATCCAAACGCTAGAAGTATGGAATACACCAACCACTCCAATTGGGAACGAACTGCCGTTGAACTTGAATTGTCCAATTTCTCACACATATTGATTTCGGATCGAGCCCAAAACTTGGGCAACATCATAATATGGTGGGAGGAGTCATTTGGTGAGTTTTGAGTGAAATCCAATCGCTAGAAGTATGGAATACACCAACCACTCCAATTAATTACGAACTGCCGTTGAACTTGACTTGTCCAATTTCTCACACCTATTGATTTCGGATCGAGCCCAAAACTTGGGCAACGTCATAATATCGTGGGAGGAGTCATTTGGTGAGTTTTGAGTGAAATCCAAACGCTAGATGTGTGGAATACAACAACTACTCCGATTAGGAACGAACTGCTGTTGAACTTGAATTGTCCAATTTAAAACACCTATTGATTTCGGATCGAGCCCAAAACTTGGGCAACACCGTAATATGGTGGGAGGAGTCATTTGGTGAGTTTTGAGTGAAATCCAAACGCTAGAAGTATGGAATACACCAACCACTCCAATTAGGAATGAACTGTCGTTGAACTTGAATTGTGCAATTTTGAACACCTATTGATTTCGGATCGAGCCCAAAACTTGGGCAACATCATAATATGGTGGGAGGAGTCATTTGGTTAGTTTTGAGTGAAATCCAATCGCTAGAAGTATGGATTCAATTAGGAACGAACTGCCGTTGAACTTGAATTGTCCAATTTCTCAAACCTATTGATTTCGGATCGAGCCCCAAACTTGGGCAACATCATAATATGGTGGGAGGAGTCATTTGGTGAGTTTTGAGTGAAATCCAATCGCTAGAAGTATGGAATACACCAACCACTCCAATTAGGAACGAACTGCCGTTGAACATGAATTGTCGAATTTCGAACACCTATTGATTTCGGATCGAGCCCAAAACTTGGGCAACATCATAATATGGTGGGAGGAGTCATTTGGTGAGTTTTGAGTGAAATCCAATCGCTAGAAGTATGGAATACACCACCCACTCCAATTAGGAATGAACTGCCGCTGAACTTGAATTGTCCAATTTGGAACACCTATTGATTTCGGATCGAGCCCAAAACTTGGGAAACATCATAATATGGTGGGAGGAGTCATTTGGTGAGTTTTGAGTGAAATCCAATCGCTAGAAGTATGGAATACACCACCCACTCCAATTAGGAACGAACTGTCTTTGAAATTGAATTGACCAATTTCTCACACATATTGATTTCGGATCGAGCCCAAAACTTGGGCAACATCATAATATGGTGGGAGGAGTCATTTGGTGAATTTTGAGTGAAATCCAATCGCTAGAAGTATGGAATACACCAACCACTCCAATTAGGAACGAACTGCAGTTGAACTTGAATTGTCCAATTTCTCAAACCTATTGATTTCGGATCGAGCCCCAAACTTGGGCAACATCATAATATGGTGGGAGGAGTCATTTGGTTAGTTTTGAGTGAAATCCAATCGCTAGAAGTATGGAATACACCAACCACTCCAATTAGGAACGAACTGCCGTTGAACTTGAATTGTCCAATTACGAATACCTATTGATTTCGGATCGAGCCCAAAACTTGGGCAACATCATAATGTGGTGGGAGGAGTCATTTGGTGAGTTTTGAGTGAAATCCAATCGCTAGAAGTATGGAATACACCACCCATTCCGATTAGGAACGAACTGCCGCTGAACTTGAATTGTCCAATTTCTCACACCTATTGATTTCGGATCGAACCCCAACCTTGTGCAACATCATAATATGGTGGAAGGAGTCATTTGGTGAGTTTTTAGTGAAATCCAATCGCTAGAGGTAAGGAATACACCAACCACTCCAATTAGGAACGAAGTGCCGTTGAACTTGAATTGTCCAATTTGGAACACCTATTGATTTCGGATCGAGCCCAAAACTTGGGCAACACCATAATATGGTGGGAGGAGTCATTTGGTGAGTTTTGAGTGAAATCCAATCGCTAGAAGTATGGAATACACCAACCACTACAATTAGGAACGAACTGCCGTTGAACTTGACTTGTCCAATTTCTCACACCTATTGATTTCGGATCGAGGACCAAACTTGCGCAACAACATAATATGGTGGGAGGAGTCACTCGGTGAGTTTTGAGTGAAATCCAATCGCTAGAAGTATGGAATACATCTACCACTCCAATTAGGAACGAACTGCCGTTGTACTTGAATTGTCCAATTTCTCGCACCTATTGGTTTCGGGTCGAGCCCTAACCTTGGGCAACATCATAATAAGGTGGGTGGAGTCGTTTGGTGAGTTTTAAGTGAAATCCAATCGCTAGAAGTATGGAATACACCAACCACTCCAATTAGGAACGAACTGCCGCTGAACTTGAATTGTCCAATTTGGAACACCTATTGATTTCGGATCGAGCCCAAAACTTGGGAAACATCATAATATCGTGGGAGGAGTCATTTGGTGAGTTTTGAGTGAAATCCAATCGCTAGAAGTATGGAATACACCAACCACTCCAATTAGGAATGAACTGCCGTTGAACTTGAATTGTCCAATATGGAACACCTATTGATTTCGGATCGAGCCGAAAACTTGGGCAACATCATAATGCGGTGGGAGGAGTCATTTGGTGAGTTTTGAGTGAAATCCAATCACTAGAAGTATGGAATGCACCAACCACTCCAATTAGGAACGAATTGCCGTTGAACTTGAATTGTCCAATTTCTCACACCTATTGATTTCGGATCGAGGACCAAACTTGCGCAACAACATAATATGGTGGGAGGAGTCACTCGGTGAGTTTTGAGTGAAATCCAATCGCTAGAAGTATGGAATACACCAACCACTCCAATTAGGAACGAACTGCCGTTGAACTTGACTTGTCCAATTTCTCACACTTATTGATTTCGGATCGAGCCCAAAACTTGGGCAACATCATAATATCGTGGGTGGTGTCATTTGGTGAGTTTTGAGTGAAATCCAATCGCTAGAAGTATGGAATACAACAACTACTCCGATTAGGAACGAACTTTCGTTGAAATGGAATTGACCAATTTCTCACACCTATTGATTTCGGATCGAGCCCAAAACTTGGGCAACATCATAATACGGTGTGAGGAATCATTTGGTGAGTTTTGAGTGAAATCCAATCGCTAGAAGTAATGAATACACCAACCACTCCAATTTGGAACGAACTGCCGTTGAACTTGAATTGTTCAATTTGGAACACCTATTGATTTCGGATCGAGACCAAAACTTGGGCAACATCATAATATGGTGGGAGGAGTCATTTGGTGAGTTTTGAGTGAAATCCAAACGCTAGAAGTATGGAATACAACAACCACTCTGATTAGGAACAAACTGTCGTTGGAATTGAATTGACCAATTTCTCGCACCTATTGATTTCGGATCGAGCCCAAAACTTGGGCAACATCATAATATGGTGGGAGGAGTCATTTGGTGAGTTTTGAGTGAAATCCAATCGCTAGAAGTGTGGAATACACCAACCACTCCAATTAGGAACGAACTGCCGTTGAACTTGAATTGTCCAATTTGGATAACCTATTGATTTCGGATCGAGCTCAAAACTTGGCAAACATCATAATATGGTGGGAGGAGTCATTTGGTGAGTTTTGAGTGAAATCCAATCGCTAGAGGTACGGAATACACCAACCAGTCCAATTAGGAACGAACTGCCGTTGAGCTTGAATTGTCCAATTTCTCACACCTATTGATTTCGGATCGAGCCCAAAACTTGGGCAACATCATAATATGGTGGGAGGAGTCATTTGGTGAGTTTTGAGTGAAATCCAATCGCTAGAAGTATGGAATACTACAACTACTCCGATTAGGAACGAGCTGTCGTTGAAATTCAATTGACCAATTTCTCACACCTATTGATTTCGGATCGAGCCCAAAAGTTGGGCAACATCATAATATCGTGGGAGGAGTCATTTGGTGAGTTTTGAGAGAAATCCAATCGCTAGAAGCATGGAATACAACAACTACTCCGATTAGGAATGAACTGTCGTTGAAATTGAATTGGCCAATTTCTTACACCTGTTGATTTCGGATCGAGCCCAAAACTTGGGCAACATCATAATATGGTGGGAGGAGTCATTTGGTGAGTTTTGAGAGAAATCCAATTGCTAGAAGCATGGAATACAACAACTACTCCGATTAGGAACGAACTGTCGTTGAAATTGAATTGGCCAATTTCTCTCACCTGTTGATTTCGGATCGAGCCCAAAACTTGGGCAACATCATAATATGGTGGGAGGAGTCATTTGGTGAGTTTTGAGTGAAATCCAATCGCTAGAAGTATGGAATACACCAACCACTCCAATTAGGAACGAACTGCCGTTCAACTTGAATTGTCCAATTTCTCACACCTATTGATTTCGGATCGAGCCCCAAACTTGGGCAACATCATAATATGGTGGGAGGAGTCATTTGGTGAGTTTTGAGTGAAATCCAATTGCTAGAAGTATGGAATACACCAACCACTCCAATTAGGAACGAACTGCCGTTGAACTTGAATTGTCCAATTTGGAACACCTATTGATTTCGGATCGAGGCCAAAACTTGGGCAACATCATAATATGGTGGGAGGAGTCATTTGGTGAGTTTTGAGTGAAATCCAATCGCTAGAAGTGTGGAATACACCAACCACTCCAATTAGGAACGAACTGCCGTTGAACTTGAATTGTCCAATTTCTCACACCTATTGATTTCGGATCGAGCCCAAAACTTGGGCAACATCATAATATGGTGGGTGGAGTCATTTTGGTGAGTTTTGAGTGAAATCCAATCGCTAGAAGTATGGAATACACCAACCACTCCAATTAGGAACGAACTGCTGTTGAACTTGAATTGTCCAATTTGGAACACCTATTGATTTCGGATCGAGCCCAAAACTTGGGCAACATCATAATACGGTGGGAGGAGTCATTTGGTGAGTTTTGAGTGAAATCCAATCGCTAGAAGTATGGAAAACATCAACCACTCCAATTAGGAACGAACTGCCGTTGAACATGAATTGTCCAATTTCTCACACCTATTGATTTCGGATCGAGCCCCAAACTTGGGCAACATCATAATATGGTGGGATGAGTCATTTGTTGAGCTTTGAGTGAAATCCAATCGATAGAAGTATGGAATACACCAACCACTCCAATTAGGAACGAACTGCCGTTGAACTTGAATAGTCCAATTTCTCACACCTATTGATTTCGGATCGAGCCCCAAACTTGGGCAACAACATAATATGGTGGGAGGAGTCATTTGGTGAGTTTTGAGTGAAATCCAATCGCTAGAAGTATGGAAAACACCAACCACTCCAATTAGGAACGAACTGCCGTTGAACATGAATTGTCCAATTTCTCACACCTATTGATTTCGGATCGAGCCCCAAACTTGGGCAACATCATAATATGGTGGGAGGAGTCATTTGTTGAGCTTTGAGTGAAATCCAATCGATAGAAGTATGGAATACACCAACCACTCCAATTAGGAACGAACTGCCGTTGAACTTGAATAGTCCAATTTCTCACACCTATTGATTTCGGATCGAGCCCCAAACTTGGGCAACAACATAATATGGTGGGAGGAGTCATTTGGTGAGTTTTGAGTGAAATCCAATCGCTAGAAGTATGGAAAACACCAACCACTCCAATTAGGAACGAACTGCCGTTGAACATGAATTGTCCAATTTCTCACACCTATTGATTTCGGATCGAGCCCCAAACTTGGGCAACATCATAATATGGTGGGAGGAGTCATTTGTTGAGCTTTGAGTGAAATCCAATCGATAGAAGTATGGAATACACCAACCACTCCAATTAGGAACGAACTGCCGTTGAACTTGAATAGTCCAATTTCTCACACCTATTGATTTCGGATCGAGCCCCAAACTTGGGCAACAACATAATATGGTGGGAGGAGTCATTTGGTGAGTTTTGAGTGAAATCCAATCGCTAGAAGTATGGAAAACACCAACCACTCCAATTAGGAACGAACTGCCGTTGAACATGAATTGTCCAATTTCTCACACCTATTGATTTCGGATCGAGCCCCAAACTTGGGCAACATCATAATATGGTGGGAGGAGTCATTTGTTGAGCTTTGAGTGAAATCCAATCGATAGAAGTATGGAATACACCAACCACTCCAATTAGGAACGAACTGCCGTTGAACTTGAATAGTCCAATTTCTCACACCTATTGATTTCGGATCGAGCCCCAAACTTGGGCAACAACATAATATGGTGGGAGGAGTCATTTGGTGAGTTTTGAGTGAAATCCAATCGCTAGAAGTATGGAAAACACCAACCACTCCAATTAGGAACGAACTGCCGTTGAACATGAATTGTCCAATTTCTCACACCTATTGATTTCGGATCGAGCCCCAAACTTGGGCAACATCATAATATGGTGGGAGGAGTCATTTGTTGAGCTTTGAGTGAAATCCAATCGATAGAAGTATGGAATACACCAACCACTCCAATTAGGAACGAACTGCCGTTGAACTTGAATAGTCCAATTTCTCACACCTATTGATTTCGGATCGAGCCCCAAACTTGGGCAACAACATAATATGGTGGGAGGAGTCATTTGGTGAGTTTTGAGTGAAATCCAATCGCTAGAAGTATGGAAAACACCAACCACTCCAATTAGGAACGAACTGCCGTTGAACATGAATTGTCCAATTTCTCACACCTATTGATTTCGGATCGAGCCCCAAACTTGGGCAACATCATAATATGGTGGGAGGAGTCATTTGTTGAGCTTTGAGTGAAATCCAATCGATAGAAGTATGGAATACACCAACCACTCCAATTAGGAACGAACTGCCGTTGAACTTGAATAGTCCAATTTCTCACACCTATTGATTTCGGATCGAGCCCCAAACTTGGGCAACAACATAATATGGTGGGAGGAGTCATTTGGTGAGTTTTGAGTGAAATCCAATCGCTAGAAGTATGGAAAACACCAACCACTCCAATTAGGAACGAACTGCCGTTGAACATGAATTGTCCAATTTCTCACACCTATTGATTTCGGATTGAGCCCCAAACTTGGGCAACATCATAATATGGTGGGAGGAGTCATTTGTTGAGCTTTGAGTGAAATCCAATCGATAGAAGTATGGAATACACCAACCACTCCAATTAGGAACGAACTGCCGTTGAACTTGAATTGTCCAATTTGGAACACCTATTGATTTCGGATCGAGCCCAAAACTTGGGCAACATCATAATATGGAGGGAGGAGTCATTTGGTGAGTTTTGAGTGAAATCCAATCGCTAGAAGTATGGAATACACCAACCATTCCAATTAGGAACGAACTGCCGTTGAACTTGAATTGTCCAATTTCTCACACCTATTGATTTCGGATCGAGCCCCAAACTTGGGCAACATCATAATATGGTGGGAGGAGTCATTTGGTGAGTTTTGGGTGAAATCCAATCGCCAGAAGTATGGAATACACCAACCACTCCAATTAGGAACGAACTGCCGGTGAACTTGAATTGTCCAATTTGGAACACCTATTGATTTCGGATCGAGCCCAAAACTTGGGCAACATTATAATATGGTGGGTGGAGTCATTTTGGTGAGTTTTGAGTGAAATGCAATCGCTAGAAGTATGGAATACACCAACCACTCCAATTAGGAACGTACTGCCGTTGAACTTGAATTGTCCAATTTGGAACACCTATTGATTTCGGATCGAGCCCAAAACTTGGGCAACATCATAATATTGTGGGAGGAGTCAGTTGGTGAGTTTTGAGTGAAATCCAAATGCAAGAAGTATGGAATACAACAACTACTCCGATTAGGAACGAACTGTCGTCGGAATTGAATTGACCACTTTCTCACACCAATTGATTTCGGATCGAACCCAAAACTTGGGCAATATCATAATATGGTGGGAGGAGTCATTTGGTGAGTTTTGAGTGAAATTCAATCGCTAGAAGTATGGAATACAGCTACCACTCCAATTAGGAACGAACTACCGTTGTACTTGAATTGTCCAATTTCTCGCACCTATTGATTTTGGGTCGAGCCCTAACCTTGGGCAACATCATAATAAGGTGGGTGGAGTCGTTTGGTGAGTTTTAAGTGAAATCCAATCTCTAGAAGTATGGAATACACCAACCAATCCAATTAGGAACGAACTGCTGTTGAACTTGAATTGTCCAATTTGGAACACCTATTGATTTCAGATCGAGCCCAAAACTTGGGCAACATCATAATGCGTTGGGAGGAGTCATTTGGTGAGTTTTGAGTGAAATCCAATCGCTAGAAGTATGGAATACACCAACCACTCCAATTAGGAATGAACCGCCGTTGAATTTGAATTGTCCAATTTCTCACACCTATTGATTTCGGATCGAGCCCCAAACTTGGGCAACATCATAATATGGTGGGAGGAGTCATTTGGTGAGTTTTGAGTGAAATCCAATCGCTAGAAGTATGGAATACACCAACCACTCCAATTAGGAACGAACTGCCGTTGAACTTGAAATGTCCAATTTGGAACACCTATTGATTTCGGATCGAGCCCCAAAACTTGGGCAACATCATAATATGGTGGAAGAAGTCATTTGGTTAGTTTTGAGTGAAATGCAATCGCTAGAAGTACGGAATACAACAACTACTCCGATTAGGAACGAACTGTCGTTGAAATTGAATTGACCAATTTCTCACACCTATTGATTTCGGATAGAGCCCAAAATTGGGCAACATCATAACATGGTGGGAGGAGTCATTTGGTGAGTTTTGAGTGAAATCCAATCGCTAGAAGTATGGAATACACCAACCACTCCAATTAGGAACGAACTGCCGTTGAATTTGAATTGTCCAATTTGGAACACCTATTGATTTCGGATCGAGCCCAAAACCTGGGAAACATCATAATATGGTGGGAGGAGTCATTTGGTGAGTTTTGAGTGAAATCCAATCGCTAGAAGTATGGAATACACCAACCACTCCAATTAGGAACGAACTGCCGTTGAACTTGAATTGTCCAATTTAGAACACCTATTGATTTCGGATCGAGCCCAAAACTTGGTTAACATCATAATATGGTGGGAGGAGTCATGTGGTGAGTGAAATCCAATCGCTAGAAGTATGGAATACACCAACCACTCCAATTTGGAACGAACTGCCGTTGAACTTGAATTGTCCAATTTCTCACACCTATTGATTTCGGATCGAGCCCAAAACTTGGGCAACATCATAATATGGTGGGAGGAGTCAATTGGTGAGTTTTGAGTGAAATCCAATCGCTAGAAGTGTGGAATACACCAACCACTCCAGTTAGGAACGAACTGCCGTTGAACTTGAATTGTCCAATTTGGAACACCTATTGATTTCGGATCGAGCCCAAAACTTGGGCACCATCATAATATGGTGGGAGGAGTCAATTGGTGAGTTTTGAGTGAAATCCAATCGCTAGAAGTATGGAATACACCAACCACTCCAGTTAGGAACGAACTGCTGTTGAACTTGAATTGTCCGATTTGGAACACCTATTGATTTCGGATCGAACCCAAAACTTCGGCAACATCATAATATGGTGGGGGGAGTCATTTAGTGAGTTTTGAGTGAAATCGAATCGCTAGAAGTATGGAATACACCAACCACTCCAGTTACGAACGAACTGCCGTTGAACTTGAATTGTCCAATTTGGAACACCTATTGATTTCGGATCGACCCCAAAACTTGGGCAACATCATAATATGGTGGGAGGAGTCATTTGGTTAGTTTTGAGTGAAATCCAATCGCTAGAAATATGGAATACACCAACCACTCCAATTAGGAACGAACTCCCGTTGAACTTGAATTGTCCAATTTCACACACCTTTTGATTTCGGATCGAGCCCAAAACTTGGGCAACATCATAATATGGTGGGAGGAGTCATTTGGTGAGTTTTGAGTGAAATCCAATCGCTAGAAGTATGGAATACACCAACCACTCCAATTAGGAACGAGCTGCCGTTGAACTTGGATTGTCCAATTTGGAACACCTATTGATGTCGGATCGAGCCCAAAACTTGGGCAACATCATAATATGGTGGGAGGAGTCATTTTGTGAGTTGTGAGTGAAATCCAATCGCTAGAAGTATGGAATACACCAACCACCCCAATTAGGAACGAACTGCCGTTGAACTTGAATTGTCCAATTTCTCACACCTATTGATTTCGGATCGAGCCCAAAACTTGGGCAAAATCATAATATGGTGGGAGGAGTCAATTGGTGAGTTTTGAGAGAAATCCAATCGCTAGAAGTATGGAATACACCAACCACTCCAGTTACGAACGAACTGCCGTTGAACTTGAATTGTCCAATTTGGAACACCTATTCATTTCGGATCGAGCCCAAAACATGGGCAACATCATAATATGGTGGGAGGAGTCATTTGGTCAGTTTTGAGTGAAATCAAATCGCTAGAAGTATGGAATACAGCAACCACTCCAATTAGGAACGAACTGCCGTTGAACTTGAATTGTCCAATTTCTCACACCTATTGATTTCGGATCGAGCCCAAAACTTGGGCAAAATCATAACATGGTGGGAGAAGTGAATTGGTGAGTTTTGAGTGAAATCCAATCGCTAGAAGTATGGAATACACCAACCACTCCAGTTTGGAACGAACTGTCGTTGAAGTTGAATTGTCCAATTTGGAACACCTATTGATTTCGGATCGTGCCCAAAACTTGGGCAACATCATAATATGGTGGGAGGAGTCATTTGGTGAGTTTCGAGTGAAATCCAATCGCTAGAAGTATGGAATACACCAACCACTCCAGTTAGAAACGAACTACCGTTGAACTTGCATTGTCCAATTTGGAACACCTATTGATTTCGGATCGAGCCCAAAACTTGGACAACATCATAATATGGTGGGAGGAGTCAATTGGTGATTTTTGAGTGAAATCCAATCGCTAGAAGTATGGAATACACCAACCACTCCAGTTAGGAATGACCTGCCGTTGAATTTGAATTGTCCAATTTCTCACACCTATTTATTTCGGATCGATCCCAAAACTTGGGCAACATCATAATTTGGTGGGAGGAGTCATTTGTTGAGTTTTGAGTGAAATCCAATCGCTAGAAGTATGGAATACACCGACGACTCCAATTAGGAACGAACTGCCGTTGAACTTGAATTGTACAATTTCTCACACCTATTGATTTCGGATCGAGCCCCAAACTTGGGCAACATCATAATATGGTGGGAGGAGTCATTTGGTGAGTTTTGAGTGAAATCCAATCGCTTGAAGTATGGAATACACCAACCACTCCAGTTAGGAACGAACTGCCGTTGAACTTGAATTGTCCAATTTGGAACACCTATTGATTTCGGATCGAGCCCAAAACTTGGGCAACATTATAATATGGTGGGAGGAGTCATTTGGAGAGTTTCGAGTGAAATCGAATCGCTAGAAGTATGGAATACACCAACCACTCCAATTAGGAACGAACTATCGTTGAAATTGAATTGACCAATTTCTCACACCTATTGATTTCGGATCGAGCCAAAAACTTGGGCAACATCGTAATATGGTGGGAGGAGTCATTTGGTGAGTTTTGAGTGAAATCCAATCGCTAGAAGTATGGAATACACCAACCACTCCAATTAGGAACGAACTGCCGTTGAACTTGAATTGTCCAATTTCTCACACCTATTGATTTCGGATCGAGCCCCGAACTTGGGCAACATCATAATATGGTGGGAGCAGTGAATTGGTGAGTTTTGAGTGAAATCCAATCGCTAGAAGTAAGAAATACACCAACCGCCCCAATTAGGAACGAACTGCCGTTGAACTTGAATTGTCCAATTTGGAACACCTATGGATTTCGGATAGAGCCCAAAACTTGGGCAACAACAAAATATGGTGGGAGGAGTCATTTGGGGAGTTTTGAGTGAAATCCAATCGCTAGAAGTATGGAATACACGAACCACTCCAATGAGGAACGAACTGCCGTTGAACTTGAATTGTCCAATTTGGAACATCTATTGATTTCGGATCGAGCCCAAAACTTGGGCAACATCATAATATAGTGGGAGGAGTCATTTGGTGAGTTTTGAGTGAAATCCAATCGCTAGACGTATGGAATACACCAACCACTCCAATGAGGAACGAACTGCCGTTGAACTTGAATTGTCCAATTTGGAACATCTATTGATTTCGGATCGAGCCCAAAACTTGGGCAACATCATAATATAGTGGGAGGAGTCATTTGGTGAGTTTTGAGTGAAATCCAATCGCTAGACGTATGGAATACACCAACCACTCCAATTAGGAACGAACTGTCATTGAAATTGAATTGACCAATTTCTCACTCCTATTGATTTCGGATCGAGCCCAAAACTTTTGCAACATCATAATATGGTGGGAGGAGTCATTTGTTGAGTTTTGAGTGAAATCCAATCGCTAGAAGTATGGAATACACCAACCACTCCAATTAGGAACGAACTGCCGTTGAACTTGAATTGTCCAATTTGGAACACCCATTGATTTCAGATCTAGCCCAAAACTTGGGCAACATCATAATATGGTGGGAGGAGTCATTTGGTGAGTTTTGAGTGAAATCCAATCGCTAGAAGTATGGAATACACCAACCACTCCAATTAGGAAAGAACTGCCGTTGAAATTGAATTGTCCAATTTCTCACACCTACTGATTTCGGATCGAGCCCAAAACTTTGGCAACATCATAATATGGTGGGAGGAGTCATTTGGTGAGTTTTGAGTGAAATCCAATCGCTAGAAGTATGGAATACACCAACCACTCCAATTAGGAAAGAACTGTGGTTGAAATTGAATTGACCAATTTCTCACACCTATCGAATTCGGATCGAGCCCAAAACTTGGGCAACATCATAACATGGTGGGAGGAGTCATTTGGTGAGTTTTGAGGGAAATCCAATCGCTAGAAGTATGGAATACACCAACCACTCCAATTAGGAACGAACTGCCGTTGAAATTGAATTATCCAATTTCTCACACGTATTGATTTCTGATCGAGCCCAAAACTTGGGCAACATCATAATATGGTGGGAGGAGTCATTTGGTGAGTTATGAGTGAAATCCAATCGCTAGAAGTATGGAATACACCAACCACTCCAATTAGGAACGAACTGCCGTTGAATTTGAATTGTCCAATTTGGAACACCCATTGATTTCGGATCGAGCCCAAAACTTGGGCAACATCATAATATGGTGGGAGTAGTCATTTGGTGAGTTTTGAGTGAAATCCAATCACAATAAGTATGGAATACACCAACCACTCCAATTAGGAACGAACTGCCGTTGAACTTGAATTGTCCAATTTGGAACACCTATTGATTTCGGAACGAGCCCAAAACTTGGGCAACGTCATAATATGGTGGGAGTAGTCATTTGGTGAGTTTTGAGTGAAATCCAATCGCTAGAAGTATGGAATACACTAACCACTCCAATTAGGAACGAACTGCCGTTGAACTTGAATTGTCCAATTTCTCACACCTATTGATTTCGGATCGAGCCCCAAACTTGGGCAACATCATAATACGGTGGGAGGAGTCATTTGGTGAGTTTTGAGTGAAATCCAATCGCTAGAAGTACGGAATACACCAACCACTCCAATTAGGAACGAACTGCCGTTGAACTTGAATTGTCCAATTTCTCATACCTATTGATTTCGGATCGACCCCAAAACTTGGGCAACATCATACTATGGTGGGAGGAGTCATTTTGTGAGTTTTGAATGAAATCCAATCGCTAGAAGTATGGAATACACCAACCACTCCAATTAGGAAAGAACTGTCCTTGAAATTGAATTGACCAATTTCTCACACCTGTGGAATTCGGATCGAGCCCAAAACTTGGGCAACATCATAATATGGTGGGAGGAGTCATTTGGGGAGTTTTGAGTGAAATTCAATCGCTAGAAGTATGGAATACACCAACCACTCCAATTAGGAAAGAATTGTCGTTGAAATTGAATTTACCAATTTCTCACACCTGTTGAATTCGGATCGAGCCCAAAACTTGGGCAACATCCTAATATGGTGGGAGGAGTCATTTGTTGACTTTTGAGGGAAATCCAATCGCTAGAAGTATGGAATACACCAACCACTCCAATTAGGAACGAACTGCCGTTGAAATTGGATTATCCAATTTCTAACACGTATTGATTTCTGATCGAGCCCAAAACTTGGGCAACATCATAATATGGTGGGAGGAGTCATTTGGTGAGTTTGGAGAGAAATCCAATCACTAGAAGTATGGAATACACCAACCACTCCAATTAGGAACGAACTGCCGTTGAACTTGAATTGTCCAATTTGGAACACCTATTGATTTCGGATCGAGCCCAAAAGTTGGGCAACATCATAATATGGTGGGAGGAGTCATTTGGTGAGTTTTGAGTGAAATCCAATCGCTAGAAGTATGGAATACACCAGCCACTCCAATTAGGAACGAACCGCCGTTGAACTTGAATTGTCCAATTTTTCACACCCATTGATTTCGGATCGAGCCCAAAACTTGGCGAACATCATAATATGGTGGCAGGAGTCATTTGGGGAGTTTTGAGTGAAATCCAATCGCTAGAAGTATGGAATACACCAACTTCTTCAATTAGGAACGAACTGCCGTTGAAATTGAATTGTCCAATTTCTCACACCTACGGATTTCGGATCGAGCCCAAAACTTGGGCAACATCATAATATGGTGGGAGGAGTCATTTGGTGAGTTTTGAGTGAAATCCAATCACTCGAAGTATGGAATACACCAACCACGCCAATTAGGAACGAACTGCCATTGAACTTCAATTGTCCAATTTGGAACACCTATTGATTTCGGATCGAGCCCAAAACTTGGGCAACATCATTATATGGTGGGAGGAGTCATTTGGTGAGTTTTGAGTAAAATCCAATCGCTAGAAGTATGGAATACACGAACCACTCCAATTAGGAATGAACTGCCGTTGAACCTGAATTGTCCAATTTCTCACACCTATTGATTTCGGATCGAGCCCCAAACTTGGGCAACATCATAATATGGTGGGAGGAGTCATTTGGTGAGTTTTGAGTGAAATCCAATCGCTAGAAGTATGGAATACACCAACCACTCCAATTAGGAACGAACTGCCGTTGAACTTGAATTGTCCAATTTCTCACACCTATTGATTTCGGATCGAGCCCAAAACTTGGGCAACATCATAATATGGTGGGAGGAGTCATTTGGTGAGTTTTGAGTGAAATCCAATCCCAAGAAGTATGGAATACACCAACCACTCCAATTAGGAATGAATTGCCGTTGAACTTGAATTGTCCAATTTCTCACACCTATTGATTACGGATCGAGCCCAAAACTTGGGCAACATCATAATATGGTGGGAGGAGTCATTTGGTGAGTTTTGAGTGAAATCCCATCGCTAGAAGGATGGAATACACCAACCACTCCAATTAGGAACGAACTGCCGTTGAACTTGAATTGTCCAATTTCTCACACCTATTGATTTCGGATCGAGCCCCAAACTTGGGCAACATCATAATATGGTGGGAGGAGTCATTTGGTGAGTTTTGACTGAAATCCAATTGCTAGAAGTATGGAATACCCCAACCCCTCCAATTAGGAACGAACTGCCGTTGAACTTGAATTGTCCAATTTCTCACAGCTATTGATTTCAGATCGAGCCCCAAACCTGGGCAACATCATAATATGGTGGGAGGAATCATTTGGTGAGTTTTGAATGAAATCCAATTGCTAGAAGTATGGAATACCCCAACCACTCCAATTAGGAACGAACTGCCGTTGAACTTGAATTGTCCAATTTCTCACACCAATTGATTTTGGATCGAGCCCCAAACTTGGGCAACATCATAATATGGTGGGAGGAATCATTTGGTGAGTTTTGAGTGAAATCCAATCGCTAGAAGTATGGAATGCACCAACCATTCCAATTTGGAACGAACTGCAGTTCAACTTGAATTGTCCAATTTGGAAGACCTATTGATTTCGGATCGAGCCCCAAACTTGGGCAACATCGTAATATGGTGGGAGGAGTCATTTGGTGAGTTTTGAGTGAAATCCAATCGCTAGAAGTATGGAATACACCAACCATTCCAATTAGGAACGAACTGCCGTTGAACTTGAATTGTCCAATTTCTCACACCTATTGATTTCGGATCGAGCCCCAAACTTGGGCAACATCATAACATGGTGGGAGGAGTCATTTGGTGAGTTTTGAGTGAAATCCAATCGCTAGAAGTATGGAATACACCAACCACTCCAATTAGGAAAGAACTGTCGTTGAAATTGAATAGACCAATTTCTCACACCTGTTGAATTCGGATCGAGCCCAAAACAAGGGCAACATCATAATATGGTGGGAGGAGTCATTTGGTGAGTTTTGAGTGAAATCCAATCGCTAGAAGTATGGAATACACCAACCACTCCAAGTAGGAACGAACTGCCGTTCAACTTGATTTGTCCAATTTGGAACACCTATTGATTTCGGATCGAGCCCAAAACTTGGGCAACGTCATTATATGGTGGGAGGAGTCATTTGGTGAGTTTTGAGTAAAATCCAATTGCTAGAAGTATGGAATAGACCAACCACTCCAATTAGGAACGAACTGCCGTTGAACTTGAATTGTCCAATTTCTCACACCTATTGATTTCGTATCGAGCCCCAAACTTGGGCAACATCATATTATGGTGGGAGGAGTCATTTGGTGAGTTTTGAGTGAAATCCAATCGCTAGAAGTACGGAATAAACCAACCACTCCAATTAGGAACGAACTGCCGTTGAACGTGAATTGTCCATTTTCTCACACCTATTGATTTCAGATCGAGCCCAAAACTTGGGCAACATCATAATATGGTGGGAGGAGTCATTTGGTGAGTTTTGAGTGAAATCCAATCCCAAGAAGTATGGAATACACCATCCACTCCAATTCGGAATGAACTGCCGTTGAACTTGAATTGTCCAATTTCTTTCACCTATTGATTTCGGATCGAGCCCAAAACTTGAGCAACATCATAATGTGGTGGGAGGAGTCATTTGGTGAGTTTTGAGTGAAATCCAATCGCTAGAAGTTCGGAATACACCAACCACTCCAATTAGGAACGAACTGCCGTTGAACTTGTATTGTCCATTTTCTCACACCTATTGATTTCAGATCGAGCCCAAAACTTGGGCAACATCATAATATGGTGGGAGGAGTCATTTGGTGAGTTTTGAGTGAAATCCAATCCCAAGAAGTATGGAATACACCATCCACTCCAATTCGGAATGAACTGCCGTTGAAATTGAATAGACCAATTTCTCACACCTGTTGAATTCGGATTGAGCCCCAAACTTGGGCTACATCATAATATGGTGTGAGGAATTATTTGGTGACTTTTGAGTGAAATCCAATCGCTAGAAGTATGGAAAACACCAACCACTCCAATTAGGAACGAACTGCCGTTGAACTTGAATTGTCCACTTTGGAACACCTATTGATTTCGTATCGAGCCCAAAACTTGGGCAACACCATAATATGGTGGGAGGAGTCATTTGGTGACTTTTCAGTGAAATCCAATCGCTAGAAGTATGGAATACACCAACCACTTCAATTAGGAACGAACTGCCGTTGAAATTGAATTATCCAATTTCTCACACCTACGGATTTCGGATCGAGCCCAAAACATGGGCAACATCATAATATGGTGGGAGGAGTCATTTGGTGAGTTTTGAGTGAAATCCAAACACTCGAAGTATGGAATACACCAACCACTCCAATTAGGAACGAACTGCCTTTGAACTTGAATTGTCCAATTTGGAACACCTATTGATTTCGGATCGAGCCCAAAACTTGGGCAACGTCATTATATGGTGGGAGGAGTCATTTGGTGAGTTTTGAGTAAAATCCAATCGCTAGAAGTACGGAATACACGAACCACTCCAATTAGGAATGAACTGCCGTTGAACTTGAATTGTCCAATTTCTCATACCTATTGATTTCGGATCGAGCCCCAAACTTGGGCAACATCATAATATGGTGGGAAGAGTCATTTGGTGAGTTTTGAGTGAAATCCAATCGCTAGAAGTATGGAATACACCAACCACTCCAATTTGGAACGAACTGCCGTTGAACTTGAATTGTCCAATTTCTCACACCTATTGCTTTCGGATCGAGCGCAAAACTTGGGCAACATCATAATATGGTGGGAGGAGTCATTTGGTGAGTTTTGAGGGAAATCCAGTCCCAAGAAGTATAGAATACACCAACCACTCCAATTTGGAATGAACTGCCGTTGAACTTGAATTGTCCAATTTCTCACACCTATTGATTACGGATCGAGCCCAAAACTTGGGCAACATCATAATATGGTGGGAGGAGTCATTTGGTGAGTTTTGAGTGAAATCCAATCGCTAGAAGTATGGAATACACCAACGACTCCAATTAGGAAAGAACTGTCGTTGAAATTGAATTGACCAATTTCTCACACCTGTTGAATTCGGATCGAGCCCAAAACTTCGGCAACATAATAATATGGTGGGAGGAGGCATTTGCTGAGTTTTGAGTGAAATCCAATCGCTAGAAGTATGGAAAACACCAACCACTCCAATTAGGAACGAACTACCGTTGAATTTGAATTGTCCACTTTGGAACACCTATTGATTTCGGATCGATCCCAAAACTTGGGCAACATCATAATATGGTGGGAGGAGTCAATTGGTGAGTTTTGAGTGAAATCCAATCGCTAGAAGTATGGAATACACCAACCACTCCAAGTAGGAACGAACTGCCGTTCAACTTGAATTGTCCAATTTGGAACACCTATTGATTTCGGATCGAGCCCAAAACTTGGGCAACGTCATTATATGGTGGGAGGAGTCATTTGGTGAGTTTTGAGTAAAATCCAATTGCTAGAAGTATGGAATAGACCAACCACTCCAATTAGGAACGAACTGCCGTTGAACTTGAATTGTCCAATTTCTCACACCTATTGATTTCGTATCGAGCCCCAAACTTGGGCAACATCATAATATGGTGGGAGGAGTCATTTGGTGAGTTTTGAGTGAAATCCAATCGCTAGAAGTACGGAATACACCAACCACTCCAATTAGGAACGAACTGCCGTTGAACTTGTATTGTCCATTTTCTCACACCTATTGATTTCAGATCGAGCCCAAAACTTGGGCAACATCATAATATGGTGGGAGGAGTCATTTGGTGAGTTTTGAGTGAAATCCAATCCCAAGAAGTATGGAATACACCATCCACTCCAATTCGGAATGAACTGCCGTTGAACTTGAATTGTCCAATTTCTTTCACCTATTGATTTCGGATCGAGCCCAAAACTTGAGCAACATCATAATGTGGTGGGAGGAGTCATTTGGTGAGTTTTGAGTGAAATCCAATCGCTAGAAGTATGGAATACACCAACCACTCCAATTAGGAAAGAACTGTCGTTGAAATTGAATTGACCAATTTCTCACACCTGTTGAATTCGGATTGAGCCCCAAACTTGGGCTACATCATAATATGGTGTTAGGAGTTATTTGGTGACTTTTGAGTGAAATCCAATCGCTAGAAGTATGGAAAACACCAACCACTCCAATTAGGAACGAACTGCCGTTGAACTTGAATTGTCCACTTTGGAACACCTATCGATTTCGTATCGAGCCCAAAACTTGGGCAACACCATAATATGGTGGGAGGAGTCATTTGGTGACTTTTCAGTGAAATCCAATCGCTAGAAGTATGGAATACACCAACCACTTCAATTAGGAACGAACTGCCGTTGAAATTGAATTATCCAATTTCTCACACCTACGGATTTCGGATCGAGCCCAAAACATGGGCAACATCATAATATGGTGGGAGGAGTCATTTGGTGAGTTTTGAGTGAAATCCAAACACTCGAAGTATGGAATACACCAACCACTCCAATTAGGAACGAACTGCCATTGAACTTGAATTGTCCAATTTGGAACACCTATTGATTTCGGATCGAGCCCAAAACTTGGGCAACATTATAATATGGTGGGAGGAGTCATTTGGGGAGTTTTGAGTGAAATCCAATCGCTAGAAGTATGGAATACACCATCCACTCCAATTAGGAACGAACTGCCGTTGAACTTGAATTGTCCAATTATTCACACCTATTGATTTCGGATCGAGCCCCAAACTTGGGCAACATCATAATATGGTGGGAAGAGTCATTTGGTGAGTTTTGAGTGAAATCCAATCGCTAGAAGTATGGAATACAGCAACCACTCCAATTTGGAACGAACTGCCGTTGAACTTGAATTGTCCAATTTCTCACACCTATTGCTTTCGGATCGAGAGCAAAACTTGGGCAACATCATAATATGGTGGGAGGAGTCATTTGGTGAGTTTTGAGTGAAATCCAGTCCCAAGAAGTATAGAATACACCAACCACTCCAATTTGGAATGAACTGCCGTTGAACTTGAATTGTCCAATTTCTCACACCTATTGATTACGGATCGAGCCCAAAACTTGGGCAACATCATAATATGGTGGGAGGAGTCATTTGGTGAGTTTTGAGTGAAATCCAATCGCTAGAAGTATGGAATACACCAACGACTCCAATTAGGAAAGAACTGTCGTTGAAATTGAATTGACCAATTTCTCACACCTGTTGAATTCGGATCGAGCCCAAAACATGGGCAACATAATAATATGGTGGGAGGAGGCATTTGCTGAGTTTTGAGTGAAATCCAATCGCTAGAAGTATGGAAAACACCAACCACTCCAATTAGGAACGAACTACCGTTGAATTTGAATTGTCCACTTTGGAACACCTATTGATTTCGGATCGATCCCAAAACTTGGGCAACATCATAATATGGTGGGAGGAGTCATTTGCTGAGTTTTGAGTGAAATCCAGTCCCAAGAAGTATGGAATACACCAACCACTCCAATTAGGAATGAACTGCCGTTGAACTTGAATTGTCCAATTTCTCACACCTATTGATTACGGATCGAGCCCAAAACTTGGGCAACATCATAATATGGTGGGAGGAGTCATTTGGTGGGTTTTGAGTGAAATCCATTCGCTAGAAGTATGGAATACACCAACCACTCCAATTAGGAACGAACTGCAGTTGAACTTGAATTGTCCAATTTCTCACACCTATTGATTTCGGATCGAGCCCAAAACTTGGGCAACATCATAATATGGTGGGAGGAGTCATTTGGTGAGTTTTGATTGAAATCCAATCCCAAGAAGTATGGAATACACCAACCACTCCAATTAGGAATGAACTGCCGTTGAACTTGAATTGTCCAATTTCTCACACCTATTGATTACGGATCGAGCCCAAAACTTGGGCAACATCATAATATGGTGGGAGGAGTCATTTGGTGAGTTATGAGCGAAATCCAATCGCTAGAAGTATGGAATACACCAAACACTCCAATTAGGAAAGAACTGTCGTTGAAATTGAATTGACCAATTTCTCACACCTGTTGAATTCGGATCGAGCCCAAAACTTGGGCAACATCATAATATGGTGGGAGGAGTCATTTGGTGAGTTTTGAGTGAAATCCCATCGCTAGAAGTTTGGAATACACCAACCACCCCAATTAGGAAAGAACTGTCGTTGAAATTGAATTGACCAATTTCTCACACCTGTTGAATTCAGATCGAGCCCAAAACTTGGGCAACATCATAATATGGTCGGAGGAGTCATTTGGTGAGTTTTGAGTGAAATCCAATCGCTAGAAGTATGGAATACACGAACCACTCCAATTTGGAACGAACTGCCGCTGAACTTGAATTGTCCAATTTCTTTCACCTATTGATTTCGGATCGAGCCCAAAACTTGAGCAACATCATAATGTGGTGGGAGGAGTCATTTGGTGAGTTTTGAGTGAAATCCAATCGCTAGAAGTATGGAATACACCAACCACTCCAATTAGGAACGAACTGCCGTTGAACTTGAATTGTCCAATTTCTTTCACCTATTGATTTCGGATCGAGCCCAAAACTTGAGCAACATCATAATGTGGTGGGAGGAGTCATTTGGTGAGTTTTGAGTGAAATCCAATCGCTAGAAGTATGGAATACACCAACCACTCCAATTAGGAATGAACTGCCGTTGAACTTGAATTGTCCAATTTCTCACACCTATTGATTTCGGATCGAGCCCAAAACTTGGGCAACTTCATAATATGGTGGGAGGAGTCATTTGGTGAGTTTTGAGTGAAATCCAATCGCTAGAAGTATGGAATACACCAACCACTCCAATTAGGAAAGAACTGTCGTTGAAATTAAATTGACCAATTTCTCACACCTGTTGAATTCGGATCGAGCCCAAAACTTGGGCAACATCATAATATGGTGGGAGGAGTCATTTGGTGAGTTTTGAGTGAAATCCAATCGCTAGAAGTATGGAATACACCAACCACTCCAATTAGGAACGAACGGCCGTTGAACTTGAATTGTCCAATTTCTTTCACCTATTGATTTCGGATCGAGCCCAAAACTTGAGCAACATAATAATATGGTGGGAGGAGCCATTTGGTGAGTTTTGAGTGAAATCCAATCCCAAGAAGTATGGAATACACCAACCACTCCAATTAGTAATGAACTGCCGTTGAACTTGAATTGTCCAGTTTCTAACACCTATTGATTTCGGATCGAGCCCAAAACTTGGACAACATCATAATATGGTGGGAGGAGTCATTTGGTGAGTTTTGAGTGAAATCCAATCGCTAGAAGTATGGAATACACCAACCACTCCAATTAGGAAAGAACTGTTGTTGAAATTGAATTGACCAATTTCTCACACCTGTTGAATTCGGATCGAGCCCAAAACTTGGGCAACATCATAATATGGTGGGAGGAGTCATTTGATGAGTTTTGAGTGAAATCCAATCGCTAGAAGTATGGAATACACCAACCACTCCAAGTAGGAACGAACTGCCGCTGAACTGGAATTGTCCAATTTGGAAGACCTATTGATTTCGGATCGAGCCCCAAACTTGGGCAACATCATAATATGGTGGGAGGAGTCATTTGGTGAGTTTTGAGTGAAATCCAATTGCTAGAAGTATGGAATACACCAACCACTCCAATTAGGAAAGAACTGTTGTTGAAATTGAATTGACCAATTTCTCACACCTGTTGAATTCGGATCGAGCCCAAAACTTGGGCAACATCATAATATGGTGGGAGGAGTCATTTGGTGAGTTTTGAGTGAAATCCAATCGCTAGAAGTATGGAATACACCAACCACTCCAATTAGGAACGAACGGCCGTTGAACTTGAATTGTCCAATTTCTTTCACCTATTGATTTCGTATCGAGCCCAAAACTTGAGCAACATAATAATATGGTGGGAGGAGCCATTTGGTGAGTTTTGAGTGAAATCCAATCCCAAGAAGTATGGAATACACCAACCACTCCAATTAGTAATGAACTGCCGTTGAACTTGAATTGTCCAGTTTCTAACACCTATTGATTTCGGATCGAGCCCAAAACTTGGACAACATCATAATATGGTGGGAGGAGTCATTTGGTGAGTTTTGAGTGAAATCCAATCGCTAGAAGTATGGAATACACCAACCACTCCAATTAGGAAAGAACTGTTGTTGAAATTGAATTGACCAATTTCTCACACCTGTTGAATTCGGATCGAGCCCAAAACTTGGGCAACATCATAATATGGTGGGAGGAGTCATTTGATGAGTTGTGAGTGAAATCCAATCGCTAGAAGTATGGAATACACCAACCACTCCAAGTAGGAACGAACTGCCGCTGAACTTGAATTGTCCAATTTGGAAGACCTATTGATTTCGGATCGAGCCCCAAACTTGGGCAACATCATAATATGGTGGGAGGAGTCATTTGGTGAGTTTTGAGTGAAATCCAATCGCTAGAAGTATGGAATACACCAACCACTCCAATTAGGAAAGAACTGTCGTTGAAATTGAATTGACCAATTTGTCACACCTGTTGAATTCGGATCGAGCCCAAAACTTGGGCAACAACATAATATGGTGGGAGGAGTCATTTGGTGAGTTTTGAGTGAAATCCCATCGCTAGAAGTATGGAATACACCAACCACTCCAATTAGGAAAGAACTGTCGTTGAAATTGAATTGACCAATTTCTAAGACCTATTGAATTCGGATCGAGGCCAAAACTTGGGCAACATCATAATATGGTGGGAGGAGGCATTTGCTGATTTTTGAGTGAAATCCAATCGCTAGAGGTATGGAAAACACCAACCACTCCAATTAGGAACGAACTGCCGTTAAACTTGAATTTTTCACTTTGGAACACCTATTGATTTCGGATCGAGCCCAAAACTTGGGCAACATCATAATATGGTGGGAGGAGTCATTTAGTGAGTTTTGAGTGAAATCCAATCGCTAGAAGTATGGAATACACCAACCACTGTCGTTGAAATTGAATTGACCAATTTCTCACACCTGTTGAATGCGGATCTAGCCCAAAACTTGGGCAACATCAAAATATGGTGGGAGGAGTCATTTGGTGAGTTTTGAGTGAAATCCCATCGCTAGAAGTATGGAATACACCAACCGCCCCAATTAGGAAAGAACTGTCGTTGAAATTGAATTGACCAATTTCTAACACGTATTGATTTTTGATCGAGCCCAAATCTTGGGCAACATCATAATATGGTGGGAGGAGTCATTTGTTGAGTCTTGAGTGAAATCCAATCGCTAGAACTATGGAATACAATAACCACTCCAATTAGGAACGAACTGCCGTTGAACTTGAATTGTCCAATTTTTCACACCCATTGATTTCGGATCGAGCCCAAAACTTGGGCAACATCATAATATTATGGGAGGAGTCATTTGGTGAGTTTTGAGTGAAATCCAATCTCTAGAAGTATGGAATACACCAACCACTTCAATTAGGAACGAACTGCCGTTAAAAAATTGAATTGTCCAATTTCTCACACCTACGGATTTCGGATCGAGTCCAAAACTTGGGCAACATCATAATATGGTGGGAGGAGTCATTTGGTGAGTTTTGAGTGAAATCCAATCACTAGAAGTATGGAATACACCAACCACTCCAATTAGGAACGAACTGCCGTTAAACTTGAATTGTCCAATTTGGAACACCTACTGATTTCGGATCGAGCCCAAAACATGGGCAACGTCATTAGATGGTGGGAGGAGTCATTTGGTGAGTTTTGAGTAAAATCCCATCGCTAGAAGTATGGAATACACGAACCACTCCAATTAGGAATGAACTGCCGTTGAACTTGAATTGTCCAATTTCTCACACCTATTGAATTCGGATCGAGCCCAAAACTTGGGCAACATCATAATGTGGTGGGAGGAGTCATTTGGTGAGTTTTGAGTGAAATCCAATCGCTAGAAGTATGGAATACAGCAACCACTCCAATTAGGAATGAACTGTCGTTGAAATTGAATTGACCAATTTCTCACACCTGTTGAATTCGGATCGAGCCCAAAACCTGGGCAACATCATAATATGGTGGGAGGAGTCATTTGGTGAGTTTTGAGTGAAATGCAATCGCTAGAAGTATGGAATACACCAACCACACCAATAAGGAAAGAACTGTCGTTGAAATTTAATTGACCAATTTCTCACACCAATTGAATTCGGATCGAGCCCAAAACTTGGGCAACAACATAATATGGTGGGAGGAGGCATTTTCTGAGTTTTGAGTGAAATCCAATCGCTAGAAGTATGGAATACAGCAACCACTCCAATTAGGAACGAACTGCCGTTGAACTTGAATTGTCCAATTTCTTTCACCTGTTGATTTCGGATCGAGCCCAAAACTTGGGCAACATCATAATATGGTGGGAGGAGTCATTTGCTGAGTTTTGATTGAAATCCAATCGCTAGAAGTATGGAATACACCAACCAAACCAATTAGGAACGAACTGCCGTTGAACTTGAATTGTCCAATTTGGAACACCTATTGATTTCGGATCGAGCCCAAAACTTGGGCAACATCATAATGTGGTGGGAGGAATCATTTGGTTAGTTTTGAGTGAAATCCAATCGCTAGAAGTATGGAATACACCAACCACTCCAATTAGGAAAGAACTGTCGTTGAAATTGAATTGACCAATTTCTCACACCTGTTGAATTCGAATCGAGCCCAAAACTTGGGCAACATCGTAATTTTGGTGGGAGGAGTCATTTGGTGAGTTTTGAGTGAAATCCAATCGCTAGAAGTATGGAATACACCAACCACTCCAATTAGGAAAGAACTGTCGTTTAAATTGAATTGACCAATTTCTCACACCTATTGAATTCGGATCGAGCCGAAAACTTGGGCAACATCATAATATGGTGGGAGGAGTCATTTGCTGTGTTTTGAGTGAAATCCAATTGCTAGAAGTATGGAAAACACCAACCACTCCAATTAGGAACGAACTGCCGTTGAACTTGAATTGTCCAATTTGGAACACCTATTGATTTCGGATCGAGCCCAAAACTTGGGCAACATCATAATATGGTGGGAGGAGTCATTTGGAGTGTTTTGAGTGAAATCCAATCACTAGAAGTATGGAATACACCAACCAAACCAATTAGGAACGAACTGCCGATGAACTTGAATTGTCCAATTTGGAACACCTATTGATTTCGGATCGAGCCCAAAACATGGGCAACATCATAATATGGTGGGAGGAGCCATTTGGTGAGTTTTGAGTGAAATCCAATCGCTAGAAGTATGGAATACACCAACCACTCCAATGAGGAAAGAAATGTCGTTGAAATTGAATTGACCAATTTCTCACACCTATTGATTCCGGATCGAGCCCAAAACTTGGGCAACATCATAATATGGTGGGAGGAGTCATTTGGTGAGTTTTGAGTGAAATCCAATCGCTAGAAGTATGGAATACACCAACCACTCCAATTAGGAACGAACTGCCGTTGAACTTGAATTGTCTAATTTCGAACACCTATTGATTTCGGATCGCGCCCAAAATTTGGGCAACATCATAATATGGTGGGTGGAGTCATTTGGTCAGTTTTGAGTGAAATCCAATCGCTAGAAGTATGGAATACACCAACCACTCCAATTAGGAACGAACTGCCGTTGAACTTGAATTGTCCAATTTGGAACACCTATTGATTTCGGATCGAGCCCAAAACATGGGCAACATCATAATACGGTGGGTGGAGTCATTTGGTCAGTTTTGAGTGAAATCCAATCGCTAGAAGTATGGACTACACCAACCACTCCAATTAGGAAAGAACTATCGTTCAAATTGAATTGACCAATTTCTCACTACTGTTGAATTCGGATCGAGCACAAAACTTGGGCAACATCATAATATGGTGGGAGGAGTCATTTGGTGAGTTTTGAGTGAAATCCAATCGCTAGAAGTATGGAATACACCAACCAAACCAATTAGGAACGAACTGCCGTTGAACTTGAATTGTCCAATTTCTCACACCTATTGATTTCGGATCGAGCCCCAAACTTGGGCAACATCATAATATCGTGGGAGGAGTAATTTGGTGAGTTTTGAGTGAAATCCAATTGCTAGAAGTATGGAATACCCCAACCACTCTAATTAGGAACGAACTGCCGTTGACCTTGAATTGTCCAATTTCTCACACCTATTGATTTCGGATCGAGCCCAAAACTTGGGCAACATCATAATATGGTGGGAGGAGTCATTTGGTGAGTTTTGAGTGAAATCCAATCACTAGAAGTGTGGAATACACCAACCACTCCAATTAGGAAAGAACTGTCGTTGAAATTGAATTGACCAATTTCTCACACCTGTTGAATTCGAATCGAGAACAAAACTTGGGCAACATCGTAATTTGGTGGGAGGAGTCATTTGGTGAGTTTTGAGTGAAATCCAATCGCTAGAAGTATGGAATACACCAACCAAACCAATTAGGAACGAACTGCCGTTGAACTTGAATTGTCCAATTTCGAACACCTATTGATTTCAGATCGAGCCCAAAACATGGGCAACATCATAATATGGTGGGAGGAGTCATTTTGTGAGTTTTGATTGAAATTCAAACGCTAGAAGTATGGACTATACCAACCACTCCAATTAGGAAAGAACTATCGTTGAAATTGAATTGACCAATTTCTCACACCTGTTGAATTCGGCTCGACCCCAAAACTTGGGTAACATCATAATATGGTGGGAGGAGTCGTTTGGTGAGTTTTGAGTGAAATCCAATCGCTAGAAGTATGGAATACACCAACCAAACCAATTAGGAACGAACTGCCGTTGAACTTGAATTGAACAATTTAGAACACCTATTGATTTCGGATCGAGCCCAAAACTTCGGCAACATCATAATATGGTGGGAGGAGTCATTTGGTGAGTTTTCTGTGAAATCCAATTGCTAGAAGTATGGAAAACACCAACCACTCCAATTAGGAACGAACTGCCGTTGAACTTGAATTGTCCAATTTGGAACACCTATTGATTTCGGATCGAGCCCAAAACTTGGGCAACATCATAATATGGTGGGAGGAGTCATTTGGTGAGTTTTGAGTGAAATCCAATCACTAGAAGTATGGAATACACCAACCAAACCAATTAGGAACGAACTGCCGATGAACTTGAATTGTCCAATTTGGAACACCTATTGATTTCGGATCGAGCCCAAAACATGGGCAACATCATAATATGGTGGGAGGAGCCATTTGGTGAGTTTTGAGTGAAATCCAATCGCTAGAAGTATGGAATACACCAACCACTCCAATTAGGAAAGAAATGTCGTTGAAATTGAATTGACCAATTTCTCACACCTATTGATTTCGGATCGAGCCCAAAACTTCGGCAACATCATAATATGGTGGGAGGAGTCATTTGGTGAGTTTTGAGTGAAATCCAATCGCTAGAAGTATGGAATACGCCAACCACTCCAATTAGGAACGAACTGCCGTTGAACTTGAATTGTCCAATTTCGAACACCTATTGATTTCGGATCGCGCCCAAAACTTGGGCAACATCATAATATGGTGGGTGGAGTCATTCGGTCAGTTTTGAGTGAAATCCAATCGCTAGAAGTATGGAATACACCAACCACTCCAATTAGGAACGAACTGCCGTTGAACTTGAATTGTCCAATTTGGAACACCTATTGATTTCGGATCGAGCCCAAAACTTGGGTAACCTCATAATATGGTGGGAGGAGTTCATTTGGTGAGTTTTGAGTGAAATCCAATCGCTAGAAGTATGGAATACACCAACCAAACCAATTAGGAACGAACTTCCGTTGAACTTGAATTGTCCAATTTGGAACACCTATTGATTTCGGTTCGAGCCCAAAACTTCGGCAACATCATAATATGGTGGGTGGAGTCATTTGGTGAGTTTTGAGTGAAATCCAATCGCTAGAAGTATGGAATCCACCAACCACTCCAATTAGGAATGAACTGCCGTTGAACTTGAATTGTCCAATTTCTCACACCTATTGATTTCGGATCGAGCCCAAAACTTGGGCAACATCATAATATGGTGGGTGGAGTCATTTGGTGAGTTTTGATTGAAATCCAATCGCTAGAAGTATGGAATACACCAACCACTCCAATTAGGAACGAACTGCCGTTGAACTTGAATTGTCCAATTTCTCACACCTATTGATTACGGATCGAGCCCAAAACTTGGGCAACATCATAATATGGTGGGAGGAGTCATTAGGTGAGTTTTGAGTGAAATCCAATCGCTAGAAGTATGGACTACACCAACCACTCCAATTAGGAAAGAACTATCGTTGAAATTGAATTGACCAATTTCTCACACCTGTTGAATTCGGATCGACCCCAAAACTTGGGCAACATCATAATATGGTGGGAGGAGTCATTTGGTGAGTTTTGAGTGAAATCCAATCGCTAGAAGTATGGAATACACCAACCAAACCAATTAGGAACGAACTGCCGTTGAACTTGAATTGAACAATTTAGAACACCTATTGATTTCGGATCGAGCCCAAAACTTCGGCAACATCATAATATGGTGGGAGGAGTCATTTGGTGAGTTTTCTGTGAAATTCAATCGCTAGAAGTATGGAATACACCGACCACTGCAATTAGGAACGAACTGCCGTTGAACTTGAATTGTCCAATTTGGAACACCTATTCATTTCGGATCGAGCCCAAAACTTGGGCAACAACGTAATATCGTGGGAGGAGTCATTTGGTCAGTTTTGAGTGAAATCCAATCGCTAGAAGTACGGAATACACCAACCACTCCAATTAGGAACGAACTGCCGTTGAACTTGAATTGTCCAATTTGGAACCCCTACTGATTTCGGATCGAGCCCCAAAACTTGGGCAACATCATAATATGGTGGGAGGAGTCATTTGGTGAGTTTTGAGTGAAATCCAATCGCTAGAAGTATGGAATACACCGACCAAACCAATCAGGAACGAACTGCCGTTGAACTTGAATTGTCCAATTTTGAACACCTATTGATTTCGGATCGAGCCCAAAACTTCGGCAACATCATAATATGGTGGGAGGAGTCATTTGGTGAGTTTTTAGTGAAATCCAATCGCAAGAAGTATGGAATACATCGACCACTGCAATTAGGAACGAACTGCCGTTGAACTTGAATTGTCCAATTTCTCACACCTATTGATTTTGGATCGGGCCCCAAACTTGGGCAACATCATAATATGGTGGGAGCAGTCATTTGGTGAGTTTTGAGTGAATTCCAATCGCTAGAAGTATGGAATACACCAACCACTCCAATTAGGAACGAACTGCCGTTGAACTTGAATTGTCCAATTTCTCACACCTATTGATTTCGGATCGAGCCCCAAAACTTGGGCAACATCATAATATGGTGGGAGGAGTCATTTGGTGAGTTTTGAGTGAAATCCATTCGCTAGAAGTATGGAATACACCAACCACTCCAATTAGGAACGAACTGCCGTTGAACTTGAATTGTCCAATTTCTCACACCTATTGATTTCGGATCGAGCCCAAAACTTGGGCAACAGCATAATATGATGGGAGGAGTCATTTGGTGAGTTTTGAGTGAAATCCAATCGCTAGAAGTATGGAATACACCAACCACTCCAATTAGGAACGAACTGCCCTTGAACTTGAATTGTCCAATTCCTCACACCTATTGATTTCGGATCGAGCCCAAAACTTGGGCAACATCATATTACGGTGGGAGGAGTCATTTGGAGAGTTTTGAGTGAAATCCAATTGCTTGAAGTATGTAATACACCAACTACTCCAATTAGGAACGAACTCCCGTTGAACTTGAATTGTCCAATTTCTCGCACTTATTGATTTCGGATCGAGCCCCAAACATGGGCAACACCAAAATATGGTGGGAGGAGTCATTTGGTGAGTTTTGAGTGAATTCCAATCGCTAGAAGTATGGAATACACCAACCACTCCAATTAGGAACGAACTGCCGTTGAACTTGAATTGTCCAATTTCTCACACCTATTGATATCGGATCGAGCCCAAAACTTGGGCAACATCATAATATGGTGGGAGGAGTCATTTGGTGAGTTTTGAGTGAAATCCAATTGCTAGAGGTATGGAATACACCAACCACTCCAATTAGGAACGAACTGCCGTTGAACTTGAATTGTCCAATTTCTCACACTTATTGAATTCGGATCGAGCCCAAAACTTGGGCAACATCATAATATGTTGGGAGGAGTCATTTGGTGAGTTTTGAGTGAAATCCAATCGCAAGAAGTATGGAATACACCAACCACTCAAATTAGGAACGAACTGCCGTTGAACTTGAATTGTCCAATTTCTCACACCTATTGAATTCGGATTGAGCCCAAAACTTGGGCAACATCATAATATGGTGGGAGGAGTCATTTGGTGAGTTTTGAGTGAAATCCAATCGCTATAAGTATGGAATACACCAACCACTCCAATTAGTAATGAACTGCCTTTGAACTTGAATTGTCCAATTTCGAACACCTATTGATTTCGAATCGAGCCCAAAACTTGGGCGACATCATAATATGGTGGGTAGAGTCATTTGGTCAGTTTTGAGTGAAATCCAATAGCTAGAAGTATGGAATACACCAACCACTCCAATTAGGAACGAACTGCCATTGAACTTGAATTGTCCAATTTGGAACAACTATTTATTTCGGATCGAGCCCAAAACTTGGGCAACATCATAATATGGTGGGAGGAGTCATTTCGTGAGTTTTAAGTGAAATCCAATCGCTAGATGTATGGAACACACCAACCACTCCAATTAGGAACGAACTGTCGTTGAAATTGAATTGTCCAATTTCTCAAACGTATTGATTTATGATCGAGCCCAAAACTTGGGCAACATCATAATATGGTGGGAGGAGTCATTCGGTGAGTTTTGAGTGAAATCCAATCGCTATAAGTATGGAATACACCAACCACTCCAATTAGGAACGAACTGCCGTTGAACTTGAATTGTCCAATTTCTCACACCTATTGATTTCGGATCGAGCCCCAAACTTGGGCAACATCATAATATGGTGGGAGGAGTCATTTGGTGAGTTTTGAGTGAAATCCAGTCACTAGAAGTATGGAATACACCAACCACTCCAATTAGGAACGAACTGCCGTTGAACTTGAATTGTCCAATTTGGAACACCTATTGATTTCGGATTGAGCCCAGAACTTGGGCAACATCGTAATACGGTGGGAGGAGTCATTTGGTGAGTTTTGAGTGAAATCCAATCGCTAGAAGTATGGAATACACCAACCACTCCAATTAGGAACGAACTGCCGTTGAACTTGAATTGTCCAATTTGGAACACCTATTGATTTCGGATCGAGCCCAAAACTTGGGCAACAACATAATATGGTGGGAGGAGACATTTGGTGAGTTTTGAGTGAAATCCAATCGCTAGAAGTATGGAATACACCAACCACTCCTATTAGGAACGAACTGCCGTTGAACTTGAATTGTCCAATTTGGAACATCTATTGATTTCGGATCGAGCCCAAAACTTGGGCAACATAATATTACGGTGGGAGGAGTCATTTGGAGAGTTTTGAGTGAAATCCAATTGCTTGAAGTATGTAATACACCAACTACTCCAATTAGGAACGAACTGCCGTTGAACTTGAATTGTCCAATTTCTCGCACTTATTGATTTCGGATCGAGCCCCAAACATGGGCAACATCAAAATATGGTGGGAGGTGTCATTTGGTGAGTTTTGAGTGAATTCCAATCGCTAGAAGTATGGAATACACCAACCACTCCAATTAGGAACGAACTGCCGTTGACCTTGAATTGTCCAATTTCTCACACCTATTGATTTCGGATCGAGCCCAAAACTTGGGCAACATCATAATATGGTGGGAGGAGTCATTCGGTGAGTTTTGAGTGAAATCCAATCGCTATAAGTATGGAATACACCAACCACTCCAATTAGGAACGAACTGCCGTTGAACTTGAATTGTCCAATTTCTCACACCTATTGATTTCGGATCGAGCCCAAAACTTGGTCAACATCTTAATATGGTGGGAGGAGTCATTTGGTGAGTTTTGAGTGAAATCCAGTCACTAGAAGTATGGAATACACCAACCACTCCAATTAGGAACGAACTGCCGTTGAACTTGAATTGTCCAATTTGGAACACCTATTGATTTCGGATTGAGCCCAGAACTTGGGCAACATCGTAATACGGTGGGAGGAGTCATTTGGTGAGTTTTGAGTGAAATCCAATCGCTAGAAGTATGGAATACACCAACCACTCCAATTAGGAACGAACTGCCGTTGAACTTGAATTGTCCAATTTGGAACACCTATTGATTTCGGATCGAGCCCAAAACTTGGGCAACAACATAATATGGTGGGAGGAGACATTTGGTGAGTTTTGAGTGAAATCCAATCGCTAGAAGTATGGAATACACCAACCACTCCTATTAGGAACGAACTGCCGTTGAACTTGAATTGTCCAATTTGGAACATCTATTGATTTCGGATCGAGCCCAAAACTTGGGCAACATCATATTACGGTGGGAGGAGTCATTTGGAGAGTTTTGAGTGAAATCCAATTGCTTGAAGTATGTAATACACCAACTACTCCAATTAGGAACGAACTGCCGTTGAACTTGAATTGTCCAATTTCTCGCACTTATTGATTTCGGATCGAGCCCCAAACATGGGCAACATCAAAATATGGTGGGAGGAGTCATTTGGTGAGTTTTGAGTGAATTCCAATCGCTAGAAGTATGGAATACACCAACCACTCCAATTAGAACGAACTGCCGTTGACCTTGAATTGTCCAATTTCTCACACCTATTGATTTCGGATCGAGCCCAAAACTTGGGCAACATCATAATATGGTGGGAGGAGTCATTTGGTGAGTTTTTAGTCAAATCCAATCGCTAGAAGTGTGGAATACACCAACCACTCCAATTACGAACGAACTGCCGTTGAACTTGAGTTGTCCAATTTGGAACACCTATTGATTTCTGATCGAGCCCAAAACTTGGGCAACAACATAATATGGTGGGAGGAGTCATTTCTTGAGTTTTTAGTGAAATCCAATCGCTAGAAGTATGGAATACACCAACCACTCCAATTAGGAACGAACTGTCGTTGAACTTGAATTGTCCAATTTCTCACACCTATTGATTTCGGATCGAGCCCAAAACTTGGGCAACATCATAATATGGTGGGAGGAGTCATTTGGTGATTTTTGAGTGAAATCCAATCGCTAGAAGTATGGAATACACCAACCCCTTCAATTACGAACGAACTGTCGTTGAAATTGAATTGACCAATTTCTCACACCTATTGAATTCGGATTGAGCTCAAAACATGGGCAACATCATAATATGGTGGGAGGAGTCATTTGGTGAGTTTTGAGTGAAATCGAATCGGTAGAAGTATGGAATACACCAACCACTCCAATTAGGAACGAACTGCCGTTGAACTTGAATTGTCCAATTTGGAACACGTATTGATTTCGGATCGAGCCTAAAATTTAGGCAACATCATAATATGGTGGGAGGAGTCATTTGGTGAGTTTTGAGTGAAATCCAATCGCTAGAAGTTTGGAATACCCCAACCAATCCAATTAGGAACGAACTGCCGTTGAACTTGAATCGTCCAATTTGGAACACCTATTGATTTCGGATCGAGCCCAAAACTTGGGCAACCTCGTAATACGGTGGGAGGAGTCATTTGGTGAGTTTTGAGTGAAATCCAATCGCTACAAGTATGGAATACACCAACCACTCCAATTAGGAACGAACTGCCGTTGAACTTGAATTGTCCAATTTCGAACACCTATTGATTTCGGATCGAGCCCAAAACTTGGGCAACATCATAATATGGTGGGAGGAGTCATTTGGTGAGTTTTCAGTGAAATCCAATCGCTAGAAGTATGGAATACACCAACCACTCCAATTAGGAACGAACTGCCGTTGAACTTGAATTGTCCAATTTCTCACCCGTATTGATTTCGGATCAAGCCCCAAACCTGGGCAACATTATAATATGGTGGGAGGAGTCATTTGGTGAGTTTTGAGGGAAATCCAATCGCTAGAAGTATGGAATACACCAACCACTCCAATTAGGAACGAACTGCCGTTGAACTTGAATTGTCCAATTTCTCACCCGTATTGATTTCGGATCAAGCCCCAAACTTGGGCAACATCATAATATGGTGGGAGGAGTCATTTGGTGAGTTTTGAGTGAAATCCAATCGCCACCAACCACTCCAATTAGGAACGAACTGCCGTTGAACTTGAGTTGTCCAATTTCTCACACCTATTGATTTCGGATCGAGCCCAAACTTGGGCAACATCATAATACGGTGGGTGGAGTCATTTGGTGAGTTTTCAGTGAAATCCAAACGCTAGAAGTATGGAATACACCAACCATTCCAATTAGGAATGAACTGCCGTTGAACTTGAATTGTCCAATTTGGAACACCTATTGATTTCGGATCGAGCCCAAAACTTAGGCAACATCATAATATGGTGGGAGGAGTCATTTGGTGAGTTTTGAGTGAAATCCAATCGCCACCAACCACTCCAATTAGGAACGAACTGCCGTTGAACTTGAATTGTCCAATTTCTCACACCTATTGATTTCGTATCGAGCCCCAAACTTGGGCAACATCATAATATGGTGGGAGGAGTCATTTGGTGAGTTTTGAGTGAAATCCAATAGCTAGAAGTATGGAATCCACCAACCACTCCAATTAGGAATGAACTGCCGTTGAACTTGAATTGTCCAATTTCTCACACCTATTGATTTCGGATCGAGCCCAAAACTTGGGCAACATCATAATATGGTGGGAGGAGTCATTTGGTGAGTTTTGAGTGAAATCCAATCGCTAGAAGTATGGAATACACCAACCACTCCAATTAGGAACGAACTGCCGTTGAACTTGAATTGTCCAATTTCTCACCCGTATTGATTTCGGATCAAGCCCCAAACCTGGGCAACATTATAATATGGTGGGAGGAGTCATTTGGTGAGTTTTGAGGGAAATCCAATCGCTAGAAGTATGGAATACACCAACCACTCCAATTAGGAACGAACTGCCGTTGAACTTGAATTGTCCAATTTCTCACACCTATTGATTTCGGATCGAGCCCAAAACTTGGGCAACATCACAATATGGTGGGAGGAGTCATTTGGTGAGTTTTTAGTGAAATCCAATTGCTAGAAGTATGGAATACACCTACCACTTGAATTACGAACGAGCTGTCGTTGACATTGAATTGACCAATTTCTCACACCTATTGAATTCGGATTGAGCTCAAAACATGGGCAACATCATAATATGGTGGGAGGAGTCATTTGGTGAGTTTTGAGTGAAATCCAATAGCTAGAAGTATGGAATCCACCAACCACTCCAATTAGGAATGAACTGCCCTTGAACTTGAATTGTCCAATTTCTCACACCTATTGATTTCGGATCGAGCCCAAAACTTGGGCAACATCATAATATGGTGGGAGGAGTCATTTGGTGAGTTTTGAGTGAAATCCAATCGCTAGAAGTATGGAATACACCAACCACTCCAATTAGGAACGAACTGCCGTTGAACTTGAATTGTCCAATTTCTCACACCTATTGATTTCGGATCGAGCCCAAAACTTGGGCAACATCACAATATGGTGGGAGGAGTCATTTGGTGAGTTTTTAGTGAAATCCAATTGCTAGAAGTATGGAATACACCTACCACTTCAATTACGAACGAGCTGTCATTGAAATTGAATTGTCCAATTTCTCACACCTATTGATTTCGGATCGAGCCCAAAACTTGGGCAACATCATAATATGGTGGGTGGAGTCATTTGGTGAGTTTTGAGTGAAATCCAATCGCTAGAAGTATGGAATACACCAACCACTCCAATTAGGAACGAACTGCCGTTGAACTTGAATTGTCCAATTTGGAACAACTATTTATTTCGTATCGAGCCCAAAACTTGGGCAACATCATAATATGGGGGGAGGAGTCATTTGGTGAGTTTTAAGTGAAATCCAATCGCTAGAAGTATGGAACACACCAACCTCTCCAATTAGGAACGAACTGCCGTTGAAATTGAATTGTCCAATTTCTCACACGTATTGATTTATGATCGAGCCCAAAACTTGGGCAACATCATAATATGGTGGGAGGAGTCATTTGGTGAGTTTTGAGTGAAATCCAATCGCTAGAAGTATGGAATACACCAACCACTCTAATTAGGAACGAACTGCCGTTGAACTTGAATTGTCCAATTTGGAACACCTATTGATTTCGGATCGAGCCCAAAACTTGGGCAACCTCGTAATACGGTGGGAGGAGTCATTTGGTGAGTTTTGAGTGAAATCCAATCGCTACAAGTATGGAATACACCAACCACTCCAATTAGGAACGAACTGCCGTTGAACTTGAATTGTCCAATTTGGAACACCTATTGATTTCGGATCGAGCCCAAAACTTGGGCAACAACATAATATGGTGGGAGGAGACATTTGGTGAGTTTTGAGTGAAATCCAATCGCTAGAAGTATGGAATACACCAACCACTCCTATTAGGAACGAACTGCCGTTGAACTTGAATTGTCCAATTTGGAACATCTATTGATTTCGGATCGAGCCCAAAACTTGGGCAACATCATATTACGGTGGGAGGAGTCATTTGGAGAGTTTTGAGTGAAATCCAATTGCTTGAAGTATGTAATACACCAACTACTCCAATTAGGAACGAACTGCCGTTGAACTTGAATTGTCCAATTTCTCACACCTATTGATTTCGATTCGAGCCCCAAACATGGGCAACATCAAAATATGGTGGGAGGAGTCATTTGGTGAGTTTTGAGTGAATTCCAATCGCTAGAAGTATGGAATACACCAACCACTCCAATTAGGAACGAACTGCCGTTGAACTTGAATTGTCCAATTTCTCACACCTATTGATTTCGAATCGAGCCCAAAACTTGGTCAACATCATAATATGGTGGGAGGAGTCATTTGGTGAGTTTTGAGTGAAATCCAATCGCTAGAAGTATGGAATACACCAACCACTCCAATTACCAACGAACTGTCGTTGCAATTGAATTGACCAATTTATCACACCTATTGATTTCGGATCGAGCCCAAAACTTGGGCAACATCATAATATGGTGGGAGGAGTCATTTGGTGAGTTTTGAGTGAAATCGAATCGGTAGAAGTATGGAATACACCAACCACTCCAATTAGGAACGAACTGCCGTTGAACTTGAATTGTCCAATTTCGAACACCTATTGATTTCGGATCGAGCCCAAAACTTGGGCAACATCATAATATGGTGGGAGGAGTCAATTGGAAAGTTTTGAGTGAAATCCAATCAGTAGAAGTATGGAATACACCAACCACTCCAATTAGGAACGAACTGCCGTTGAACTTGAATTGTCCAATTTGGAATACCTATTGATTTCGGATCGAGCCCAAAACTTGGGCAACATCGTAATATGGTGGGAGGAGTCATTTGGTGAGTTTTGAGTGAAATCCAATCGATAGAAGTATGGAATACACCAACCACTCCAATGAGGAACGAACTGCCGTTGAACTTGAATTGTCCAATTTCGTACACCTATTGATTTCGGATCGAGCCCAAAGCTTGGGCAACATCATAATATGGTGGGAGGAGTGATTTGGTGAGTTTTGAGTGAAATCCAATCGCTAGAAGTATGGAATACACCAACCACTCCAATTAGGAACGAACTGCCATTGAACTTGAATTGTCCAATTTCTCACAACTATTGATTTCGGATCGAGCCCAAAACTTGGGCAACATCATAATTTGGTGGGAGGTGTCATTTGGTGAGTTTTGAGTGAAATCCAATCGCTAGAAGTATGGAATACACCAATCACTCCAATTAGGAACGAACTGCCATGGAACTTGAATTGTCCAATTTCTCACACCTATTGATTTCGGATCGAGCCCCAAACTTGGGCAACATCATAATATGGTGGGAGGAGTCATTTGGTGAGTTTTGAGTGAAATCCGATCGCTAGAAGTATGGAATACACCAACCACTCCAATTAGGAACGAACTGTCGTTGAACTTGAATTGTCCCATTTGGAACACCTATTGATTTCGGATCGAGCCCAAAACTTGGGCAACATCAAAATATGGTGGGAGGAGTCATTTGGTGAGTTTTGAGTGAAATCCAATCGATAGAAGTATGGAATACACCAACCACTCCAACGAGGAACGAACTGCCGTTGAACTTGAATTGTCCAATTTCTCACACCTATTGATTTCGGATCATGCCCAAAACTTGGGCAACATCATAATATGGTGGGAGGAGTCATTTGGTGAGTTTTGAGTGAAATCCAATCGCTAGAAGTATGGAATACACCAACCACTCCAATTAGGAAGGAACTGTCGTTGAACATGAATTGTCCAATTTGGAACACCTATTGATTTCGGATCGAGCCCAAAACTTGGGCAACATCAACATATGGTGGGAGGAGTCATTTGGTTAGTTTTGAGTGAAATCCAATCGCTAGAAGTGTGGAATACACCAACCACTCCAATTAGGAACGAACTGCCGTTGAACTTGAATTGTCCAATTTCGAACACCTATTGATTTCGGATCGAGCCCAAAACTTGGGCAACATCATAATATGGTGGGAGGAGTCATTTGGTGAGTTTTCAGTGAAATCCAATCGCTAGAAGTATGGAATACACCAACCACTCCAATTAGGAACGAACTGCCGTTGAACTTGAATTGTCCAATTTGGAACAACTATTGATTTCGGATCGAGCCCAAAACTTGGGCGACATCATAATGTGGTGGCAGTAGTCATTTGGTGAGTTTTGGGTGAAATCCAATCGCAAGAAGTATGGAATACACCAACAACTCCAATTAGGAACGAACTGCCGTTGAACTTGAATTGTCCAATTTCGAACACCTATTGATTTCGGATCGAGCCCAAAACTTGGGCAATATCATAATATGGTGGAAGGAGTCATTTGGTGAGTTTTGAGTGAAATCCAATCGCTAGAAGTATGGAATACACCAACCACTCCAATTAGAAACGAACTGCCGTTGAACTTGAATTGTCCAATTTGGTACACCTATTGATTTGGGATCGAGCCCAAAACTTGGGCAATATCATAATATGGTGGGAGGAGTCATTTGGTGAGTTTTGAGTGAAATCCAATCGCTAGAAGTATGGAATACACCAACCACTCCAATTAGAAACGAACTGCCGTTGAACTTGAATTGTCCAATTTCGAACACCTATTGATTTAGGATCGAGCCCAAAACATCAGCAACATCATAATATGGTGGGAGGAGTCATTTGGTGAGTTTTGAGCGAAATCCCATCGCTAGAAGTATGGAATACACCAACCACTCCAATTAGGAACGAACTGCCGTTGAACTTGAATTGTCCAATTTGGAAGACCTATTGATTTCGGATCGAGCCCAAAACTTGGGCAACATCATAATATGGTGGGAGGAGTCATTTGGTGAGTTTTGAGTGAAATCCAATCACTAGAAGTATGGAATACACCAACCACTCCAATTAGGAACGAACTGCCGTTGAACTTGAATTGTCCAATTTCTCACACCTATTGATTTCGGATTGAGACCCAAACTTGGGCAACATCATAATCTGGTGGGAGGAGTCATTTGGTGAGTTTTGAGTGACATCCAATCGCTAGAAGTATGGAATACACCAACCACTCCAATTAGGAACGAACTACCATTGAACTTGAATTGTCCAATTTCTCACACCAATTGATTTCGGATCGAGCCCAAAACTTGGGCAACATCGTAATATGGTGGGAGGAGTCATTTGGTGAGTTTTGAATGAAATCCAATCGCTAGAAGTGTGGAATACACCCACCTCTCCAATTAGGAACGAACTGCCGTTGAACTTGAATTGTCCAATTTCTCACACCTATTGATTTCGGATCGAGCCCAAAACTTGGGCCACATCATAATGTGGTGGGAGGAGTCATTTGGTGAGTTTTGAGTGAAATCCAATCGCTAGAAGTATGGAATACACCAACCACTCCAATTAGGAACGAACTGCCGTTGAACTTGAATTGTCCAATTTGGAACAACTATTGATTTCGGATCGAGCCCAAAACTTGGGCGACATCATAATGTGGTGGCAGTAGTCATTTGGTGAGTTTTGGGTGAAATCCAATCGCAAGAAGTATGGAATACACCAACAACTCCAATTAGGAACGAACTGCCGTTGAACTTGAATTGTCCAATTTCGAACACCTATTGATTTCGGATCGAGCCCAAAACTTGGGCAATATCATAATATGGTGGAAGGAGTCATTTGGTGAGTTTTGAGTGAAATCCAATCGCTAGAAGTATGGAATACACCAACCACTCCAATTAGAAACGAACTGCCGTTGAACTTGAATTGTCCAATTTGGTACACCTATTGATTTGGGATCGAGCCCAAAACTTGGGCAATATCATAATATGGTGGGAGGAGTCATTTGGTGAGTTTTGAGTGAAATCCAATCGCTAGAAGTATGGAATACACCAACCACTCCAATTAGAAACGAACTGCCGTTGAACTTGAATTGTCCAATTTCGAACACCTATTGATTTAGGATCGAGCCCAAAACATCAGCAACATCATAATATGGTGGGAGGAGTCATTTGGTGAGTTTTGAGCGAAATCCCATCGCTAGAAGTATGGAATACACCAACCACTCCAATTAGGAACGAACTGCCGTTGAACTTGAATTGTCCAATTTGGAAGACCTATTGATTTCGGATCGAGCCCAAAACTTGGGCAACATCATAATATGGTGGGAGGAGTCATTTGGTGAGTTTTGAGTGAAATCCAATCACTAGAAGTATGGAATACACCAACCACTCCAATTAGGAACGAACTGCCGTTGAACTTGAATTGTCCAATTTCTCACACCTATTGATTTCGGATTGAGACCCAAACTTGGGCAACATCATAATCTGGTGGGAGGAGTCATTTGGTGAGTTTTGAGTGACATCCAATCGCTAGAAGTATGGAATACACCAACCACTCCAATTAGGAACGAACTACCATTGAACTTGAATTGTCCAATTTCTCACACCAATTGATTTCGGATCGAGCCCAAAACTTGGGCAACATCGTAATATGGTGGGAGGAGTCATTTGGTGAGTTTTGAATGAAATCCAATCGCTAGAAGTGTGGAATACACCCACCTCTCCAATTAGGAACGAACTGCCGTTGAACTTGAATTGTCCAATTTCTCACACCTATTGATTTCGGATAGAGCCCAAAACTTGGGCCACATCATAATATGGTGGGAGGAGTCATTTGGTGAGTTTTGAGTGAAATCCAATCGCTAGAAGTATGGAATACACCAACCACTCCCATTAGGAACGAACTGCCGTTGAACTTCAATTGTCCAATTTCTCACACCTATTGATTTCGGATCGAACCCCAAACTTGGGCAACATCATAATATGGTGGGAGGAGTCATTTGGTGAGTTTTGAGTGAAATCCAATCGCTAGAAGTATGGAATACACCAACCACTCCAATTTGGAACGAACTGCCGTTGAACTTGAATTGTCCAATTTGGTACACCTATTGATTTCGGATCGAGCCCAAAACTTGGGCAATATCATAATATGGTGGAAGGAGTCATTTGGTGAGTTTTGAGTGAAATCCAATCGCTAGAAGTATGGAATACACCAACCAATCCAATTAGAAACGAAATGTCGTTGAACTTGAATTGTCCAATTTCGAACACCTATTGATTTCGGATCGAGCCCAAAACATCAGCAACATCATAATATGGTGGGAGGAGTCATTTGGTGTGTTTTGAGCGAAATCCAATCGCTAGAAGTATGGAATACACCAACCACTCCAATTAGGAACGAACTGCCGTTGAACTTGAATTGTCCAATTTGGAACACCTATTGATTTCGGATCGAGCCCAAAACTTAAGAAGCATCATAATATGGTGGGAGGAGTCATTTGGCGAGTTTTGAGTGAAATCCAATCGCTAGAAGTATGGAATACACTAACCACTCCAATTAGGAACGAACAGCCGTTGAACTTGAATTGTCCAATTTCTCACACCTCTTGATTTCGGCCCGAACCCCAAACTTGGGCAACATCATAATATGGTGGGAGGAGTCATTTCGTGAGTTTGGAATGAAATCCAATCGCTAGAAGTATGGAATACTCCAACCACTCCAATTTGGAACGAACTGCCGTTGAACTTGAATTGTCCAATTTGGAACACCTATTGATTTCGGATCGAGCCCAAAACTTGGGCAACATCATAATATGGCGGGAGGAGTCATTTCGTGAGTTTTGAGTGAAAACCAATCGCTAGAAGGATGGAATACACAAACCACTCCCATTACGAACGAACAGCCGTTGAACTTGGATTGTCCAATTTGGAACACCTTTTGATTTCGGACCGAGCCCCAAACTTGGGCAACATCATAATATGGTGGGAGGAGTCATTTGGTGAGTTTTGAGTGAAATCCAATCGCTAGAAGTATGGAATACACCAACCACTCCAATTAGGAACGAACTGCCGTTGAACTTGAATTGTCCAATTTCTCACACCTATTGATTTCGGATCGAGCCCAAAACTTGGGCAACATCATAATATGGTGGGAGGAGTCATTTGGTTAGTTTTGAGTGAAATCCAACCGCTAGAAGTGTGGAATACACCAACCACTCCAACTAGGAACGAACTGCCGTTGAACTTGAATTGTCCAATTTCTCACACCTATTGATTTCGGATCGGGCCCAAAACTTGAGCAACATCATAATATGGTGGGAGGAGTCAATTGGAGAGTTTTGAGTGAAATCCAATCACTAGAAGTATGGAATACACCAACCACTCCAATTAGGAACGAACTGCCGTTGAACTTGAATTGTCCAATTTGGAACACCTATTGATTTCGGATCGAGCCCAAAACTTGGGCAACATCATAATATGGTGGGAGAAGTCATTTGGTGAGTTTTGAGTGAAATCCAATCGCTAGAAGTATGGAATACACCAACCACTCCAATTAGGAATGAACTGCCGTTGAACTTGAATTGTCCAATTTCTCACACCTATTGATTTCGGATCGAGCCCAAAACTTGGGCAACATCATAATACGGTGGACCGAGTCTTTTGGTGAGTTTTGAGTGAAATCCAATCGCTAGAAGTATGGAATACACTAACCACTCCAATTAGGAGCGAACTACCGTTGAACTTGAATTGTCCAATTTCTCTCACCTATTGATTTCGGATCGAGCCCCAAACTTGGGCAACATCATAATATGGTGGGAGGAGCCATTTGGTGAGTTTTGAGTGAAATCCAATCGCTAGAAGTATGGAATACACCAACCACTCCAATTAGGAACGAACTGCCGTTGAACTTGAATTGTCCAATTTCGAACACCTATTGATTTCGGATCGAGCCCAAAACTTGGGCAACATCATAATATGGTGGGGGGAGTCATTTGGTGAATTTTGAGCGAAATCCAATCACTAGAAGTGTGGAATACACCAACCACTCCAATTAGGAACGAACTGCCGTTGAACTTGAATTGTCCAATTTGGAACACCCATTGATTTCGGATCGAGCCCAAAACTTGGGCAACATCATAATATGGTGTGGGGAGTCATTTGGTGAGGTTTGAGTAAAATCCAATCGCTAGAAGTATGGAATACACCAACCACTCCAGTTAGGAACGAACTGCCGTTGAACTTGAATTGTCCAATTTCTCACACCTATTGAATTCGGATCGAGCCCAAAACTTGGGCAACATCATACTATGGTGGGAGGAATCATTTGCTGAGTTTTGAGTGAAATCCAATCACTAGAAGTATTGAAAACACCAACCACTCCAATTAGGAACGAACTGTCGTTGAACTTGAATTGTCCAATTTGGAACACCTATTGATTTCGGATCGAGCCCAAAACTTGGGCAACAGCATAATGTGGTGGGAGAAGTCATTTGGTGAGTTTTGAGTGAAATCCAATCGCTAGAAGTATGGAATACACCAACCACTCCAATTAGGAACGAACTGCCGTTGAAATTGAATTATCCAATTTCTCACCGTATTGATTTCTGATCGAGCCCAAAACTTGGGCAACGTCATAATATGGTGGGAGGAGTCATTTGGTGAGTTTTGAGTGAAATCCAATCGCTAGACGTACGGAATACACCAACCACTCCAATTAGGAACGAACTGTCGTTGAAATTGAATTCACCCATTTCTCACACCTATTGATTTCGGATCGAGCCCAAAACTTGAGCAACATCATAATGTGGTGGGAGGAGTCATTTGGTGAGTTTTGAGTAAAATCCAATCGCTAGAAGTATGGAATACACCAACCACTCCAATTAGGAACGAACTGCCGTTGAACTTGAATTGTCCAATTTGGAAGCCCTATTGATTTCGGATCGAGCCCAAAACTTGGGCAACGTCATAATATGGTGGGAGAAGTCATTTGGTGAGTTTTGAGTAAAATCCAATCGCTAGAAGTACGGAATACACCAACCACTCCAATTAGGAATGAACTGCCGTTGAACTTGAATTGTCCAATTTCTCACACCTATTGATTTCGGATCGAGCCCAAAACTTGGGCAACATCATAATATGGTGGGTGGAGTCATTTGGTGAGTTTTGAGTGAAATCCAATCGCTAGAAGTATGGAATACACCAACCACTCCAATTAGGAACGAACTGCCGTTGAACTTGAATTGTCCAATTTCTCACACCTATTGATTACGGATCGAGCCCAAATCTTGGGCAACATCATAATATGGTGGGAGGAGTCATTTGGTGAGTTTTGAGTGAAATCCAATCGCTAGAAGTATGGACTACACCAACCACTCCAATTAGGAAAGAACTATCGTTGAAATTGAATTGACCAATTTCTCTCACCTGTTGAATTCGGATCGAGGCCAAAACTTGGGCAACAGCATAATATGGTGGGAGGAGTCATTTGGTGAGTTTTGAGTGAACTCCAATCGCTAGAAGTATGGAATACACCAACCAAACTAATTAGGAACGAATTGCCGTTGAACTTGAATTGTCCAATTTCTCACACCTATTGATTTCGGATCGAGCCCCAAACTTGGGCAACATCATAATATGGTGGGAGGAGTAATTTGGTGAGTTTTGAGTGAAATCCAATTGCTAGAAGTATGGAATACCCCAACCACTCCAATTTGGAACGAACTGCCGTGGAACTTGAATTGTCCAATTTCTCACACCTATTGATTTCGGATCGAGCCCAAAACTTGGGCAACATCATAAAATGGTGGGAGGAGTCATTTGGTGAGTTTTGAGTGAAATCCAATCGCTAGAAGTATGGAATACACCAACCAAACCAATTAGGAACGAACTGCCGTTGAACTTGAATTGTCCGATTTGGAACACCTATTGATTTCGGATCGAGCCCAAAACTTGGGCAACATCATAATATGGTGGGAGGAGTCATTTGGTGAATTTTGAGTGAAATCCAATTGCAAGAAGTATGGAATACACCAACCTCTCCAATTACGAACGAACTGTCGTTGAAGTTGAATTGACCAATTTCTCACACCTATTGATTTCGGATCGAGCCCAAAACTTGGGCAACATCGTAATATGGTGGGAGGAGTCATTTGGTGAGTTTTAAGTGAAATCCGATCGCTAGAAGTATGGAACACACCAACCACTCCAATTAGGAACGAACTGCCGTAGAAATTGAATTGTCCAATTTCTCACACGTATTGATTTATGATCGAGCCCAAAACTTGGGCAACACCATAATATGGTGGGAGGAGTCATTTGGTGAGTTTTGAGTGAAATCCAATCGCTAGAAGTATGGAATACACCAACCAAACCAATTAGGAACGAACTGCCGTTGAACTTGAATTGTCCAATTTGGAACACCTATTGATTTCGGATCGAGCCCAAAACTTGGGCAACATCATAATATGGTGGGAGGAGTCATTTGGCGAGTTTTGAGTGAAATCCAATTGCTAGAAGTATGGAATACACCAACCACTCCAATTAGGAACGAACTGCCGTTGAACTTGAATTGTCCAATTTGGAACTCCTATTGATTTCGGATCGAGCCCAAAACTTGGGCAACATCATAATATGGTGGGAGGAGTCATTTGGTGAGTTTTTAGTGAAATCCAATCGCTAGAAGTGTGGAATACACCAACCACTCCAATTACGAACGAACTGCCGTTGAACTTGAGTTGTCTAATTTGGAACACCTATTGATTTCGGATCGAGCCCAAAACTTGGGCAACAACGTAATATGGTGGGAGGAGTCATTTCTTGAGTTTTTAGTGAAATCCAATCGCTAGAAGTATGGAATACACCAACCACTCCAACTAGGAACGAACTGCCGTTGAACTTGAATTGTCCAATTTCTCACACCTATTGATTTCGGATCGAGCCCAAAACTTGGCAACATCATAATATGGTGGGAGGAGTCATTTGGTGAGTTTTCAGTGAAATCCAATCGCTATAAGTATGGAATACACCAACCACTCCAATTAGGAATGAACTGCCGTTGAACTTGAATTGTCCAATTTCTCACCCGTATTGATTTCGGATCGAGCCCCAAACTTGGGCAACATCATAATATGGTGGGAGGAGTCATTTGGTGAGTTTTGAGTGAAATCCAATCGCTAGAAGTATGGAATACACCAACCACTCCAAATAGGAACGAACTGCCGTTGAACTTGAATTGTCCAATTTCTCACACCTATTGATTTCGGATCGAGCCCAAAACTTGGGCAACATCATAATATGGTGGGAGGAGTCATTTGGTGAGTTTTTAGTGAAATCCAATCGCTAGAAGTATGGAATCGACCAACCCCTTCAATTACGAACGAACTGTCGTTGAAATTGAATTGACCAATTTCTCACACCTATTGAATTCGGATTGTGCTCAAAACATGGGCAACATCATAATATGGTGGGAGGAGTCATTTGGTGAGTTTTGAGTGAAATCCAATCGGTAGAAGTATGGAATACACCAACCACTCCAATTAGGAACGAACTGCCGTTGAACTTGAATTGTCCAATTTGGAACACCTATTGATTTCGGATCGAGCCCAAAACTTGGGCAACATCATATTATGGTGGGAGAAGTCATTTGGTGAGTTTTGAGTGAAATCCAATTGCGAGAAGTATGGAATACTCCAACCACTCCAATTAGGAACGAACTGCCGTTGAACTTGAATTGTCCAATTTCTCACACCTATTGATTTCGGATCGAGCCCAAAACTTGGGCAACATCATAATATGGTGGAAGGAGTCATTTGGTGAGTTTTGAGTGAAATCAAATCGCTAGAAGTATGGAATACACCAACCACTCCAATTAGGAACGAACTTCCGTTGAACTTGAATTGTCCAATTTCGAACACCTATTGATTTCGGATCGAGCCAAAAACTTGGGCAACATCATAATATGGTGGGGGGAGTCATTTGGTGAATTTTGAGCGAAATCCAATCGCTAGAAGTGTGGAATACACCAACCACTCCAATTAGGAACGAACTGCCGTTGAACTTGAATTGTCCAATTTGGAACACCAATTGATTTCGGATCGAGCCCAAAACTTAACCAAGATCATAATATGGTGGGAGGAGTCATTTGGTGAGTTTTGAGTGAAATCCAATCGCTAGAAGTACGGAATACACTAACCACTCCAATTAGGAACGAACTGCCGTTGAACTTGAATTGTCCAATTTCTCACAGCTATTGATTTCGGACCGAGCCCCAAACTTGGGCAACATCATAATATGGTGGGAGGAGTCATTTGGTGAGTTTTGAGTGAAATCCAATCGCTAGAAGTATGGAATACACCAACCACCCCAATTAGGAATGAACTGCCGTTGAACTTGAATTGTCCAATTTGGAACACCTTTGGATTTCGGATCGAGCCCAAAACTTGGGCAACATCATTATACGGTGGAAGGAGTCATTTGGTGAGTTTTTAGTGAAATCCAATCGGTAGAATTATGGAATACACCAACCACTCCAATTAGGAACGAACTGCCGTTGAACTTGAATTGTCCAATTTGGAACACCAATTGATTTCGGATCGAACCCAAAACTTAAGCAACATGATAATATGGTGGGAGGAGTCATTCGGTGAGTTTTGAGTGAAATACAATCGCTAGAAGTATGGAATACACTAACCACTCCAATTAGGAACGAACTGCCGTTGAATTTGAATTGTCCAATTTCTCACACCTCTTGATTTCGGACCGAGCCCCAAACTTGGGCAACATCATAATATGGTGGGAGGAGTCATTTGGTGAGTTTTGAGTGAAATCCAATCGCGAGAAGTACGGAATACACCAACCACTCCAATTAGGAACGAACTGCCGTTGAACTTGAATTCTCCAATTTGGAACACCTCTTGATTTCGGATCGAGCCAAAAACTTGGGCAACATCATTATACGGTGGAAGGAGTCATTTGGTGAGTTTTGAGTGAAATCCAATCACTAGAAGTATGGAATACACCAACCACTCAAATTATGAACGAACTGCCGTTGAACTTGAATTGTCCAATTTCTCACACCTATTGATTTCGGATAGAGCCCCAAACTTGGGCAACATCATAATATGGTGGGAGGAGTCATTTGGTGAGTTTTGAGTGAAATCCAATCACTAGAAGTATGGAATACAACAACCACACCAATTAGGAACGAACTTCCGTTGAACTTGAATTGTCCAATTTCTTACACCTATTGATTTCGGATCGAGCCCAAAACTTGGGCAACAACATAATATGGTGGGAGGAGTCAATTGGTGAGTTTTGAGTGAAATCCAATCTCTAGAAGTATGGAATACACGAACCACTCCAATTAGGAACGAACTGCCGTTGAACTTGAATTGTCCAATTTGGAACACCTCTTGATTTCGGATCGAGCCCAAAACTTGGGCAACATCATTATACGGTGGAAGGAGTCATTTGGTGAGTTTTGAGTGAAATCCAATCACTAGAAGTATGGAATACACCAACCACTCAAATTAGGAACGAACTGCCGTTGAACTTGAATTGTCCAATTTCTCACACCTATTGATTTCGGATCGAGCCCCAAACTTGGGCAACATCATAATATGGTGGGGGGAGTCATTTGGTGAGTTTTGAGTGAAATCCAATCGCTAGAAGTATGGAATACACCAACCACACCAATTAGGAACGAACTTCCGTTGAACTTGAATTGTCCAATTTGGAACACCTATTGATTTCGGATCGAGCCGAAAACTTGGGCAACATCATAATATGGTGAGAGGAGTCATTTGGTTAGTTTTGAGTGAAATCCAATCGCTTGAAGTATGGAATACACCATCCACTCCAATTAGGAACGAACTGCCGTTGAACTCTAATTGTCAAATTTGGAAGACCTATGGATTTCAGATCGAGCCCAAAACTTGGGCAACATCATAATATGGTGGAAGGGGTCATTTGGTGAGTTTTGAGTGAAATCCAATCGCTAGAAGTATGGAATACACCAACCATTGCAATTAGTAACGAACTGCCGTTGAACTTGAATTGTCCAATTTCTCACACCAATTGATTTCGGATCGAGCCCAAAACTTGGGCAACATCATAATATGGTGGGAGGAGTCATTTGGGGAGTTTTGAGTGAAATCCAATCGCTAGAAGTATGGAATACACCAACCACTCCAATTAGGAACGAACTGCCGTGGAACTCTAATTGTCAAATTTGGAAGACCTATGGATTTCGGATCGAGCACAAAACTTGGGCAACATCATAATATGGTGGAAGGGGTCATTTGGTGAGTTTTGAGTGAAATCCAATCGCTAGAAGTATGGAATACACCAACCACTGCAATTAGGAACGAACTGCTGTTGAACTTGAATTGTCCAATTTGGAATACCTATTGATTTCGGATCGAGCCCAAAACTTGGGCAACATCATAATATGGTGGGAGGAGTCATTTGGTGAGTTTTGAGTGAAATCCAATCGCTAAAAGTATGGAATACACCAACCACTCCAATTAGGAACGAACTACCGTTGAACTTGAGTTATCCCATTTCTCACACCTATTGATTTCGGATCGAGCCCCAAACTTGGGCAACATCATAATATGGTGGGAGGAGTCATTTGGTTAATTTTGAGTGAAATCCAATCGCTAGAAGTATGGAATCCACCAACCACTCCAATTAGGAACGAACTGCCGTTGAACTTGAATTGTCCAATTTGGAATACCTATTGATTTCGGATCGAGCCCAAAACTTGGGCAACATCATAATATGGTGGGAGGAGTCATTTGGTGAGTTTTGAGTGAAATCCAATCGCTAGAAGTATGGAATACACCAACCATTCCAATTAGGAACGAACTGCCGTTGAACTTGAATTGTCCAATTTGGAATACCTATTGATTTTGGATCAAGCCCAAAACTTGGGCAACATCATAATATGGTGGGAGGAGTCAATTGGTGAGTTTTGAGTTAAATCCAATCGCTAGAAGTATGGAATACACCAACCACTCCAATTAGGAACGAACTGCAGTTGAACTTGAATTGTCCAATTTGGAACACCTATTGATTTCGGATCGAGCCCCAAACTTGGGCAACATTATAATATGGTGGGAGGAGTCATTTGGTGAGTTTTGAGTGAAATCCAATCGCTAGAAATATGGAATACACCAACCACTCCAATTAGGAACGAACTGCCGTTGAACTTGAATTGTCCAATTTGGAATACCTATTGATTTCGGATCGAACCCAAAACCTGGGGAACATCATAATATGGTGGGAGGAGTCATTTGGTGAGTTTTGAGTGAAATCCAATCGCTAGAAGTATGGAATACACCAACCACTCCAATTAGGAACGAAATGCCGTTGAACCTGAATTGTCCAATTTCTCACACCTATTGATTTCGGATCGAGCCCCAAACTTGGGCAACATCATAATATGGTGGGAGGAGTCAATTGGTGAGTTTTGAGTGAAATCCAATCATTAGAAGTATGGAATACACCAACCACTCCAATGAGGAACGAACTGCCGTTGCACTTGAATTGTCCAATTTGGAATAACTATTGATTTCGGATCGAGCCCAAAACTTGGGCAACATCATAATATGGTGGGAGGAGTCATTTGGTGAGTTTTGAGTGAAATCCAATCGCTAGAAGTATGGAATACAGCAACCACTCCAATTAGGAAGGAACTGCCGTTGAACTTGAATTGTCCAATTATTCACACCTATTGATTTCGGATCGAGCCCAAAACTTGGGCAACATCATAATATGGTGGGAGGTGTCCTTTGGTGAGTTTTGAGTGAAATCCAATCGCTAGAAGTGCGGAATACACCAACCACTCCAATTAGGAACGAACTGCCGTTGAACTCGAATTGTCCAATTTCTCACACCTATTGATTTCGGATCGAGCCCAAAACTTGGGCAACATTATAATATGGTGGGAGGAGTCATTTGGGGAGTTTTGAGTGAAATCCAATCGCTAGAAGTATGGAATACACCATCCACTCCAATTAGGAACGAACTGCCGTTGAACATGAATTGTCCAATTATTCACACCTATTGATTTCGGATCGAGCCCAAAACTTGGGCAACATCATAATATGGTGGGAGGAGTCATTTGGTTAGTTTTGAGTGAAATCCAATCGCGAGAAGTATGGAATACACCAACCGCTCCAATTAGGAACGAACTGCCGTTGAACTTGAATTGTCCAATTTCTCACACCTATTGATTTCGGATCAAGCCCCAAACTTGGGCAACATCATAATCTGGTGAGAGGAGTCATTTGGTGAGTTTTGAGTGAAATCCAATCGCTAGAAGTATGGAATACACCAACCACTCCAATTAGGAACGAATTGCCGTTGAAGTTGAATTGTCCAATTTCTCACACCTATTGATTTCGGATCGAGCCCAAAACTTGGGCAACATCATAATATGGTGGGAGGAGTCATTTGGTGAGTTTTGAGTGAAATCCAATCGCTAGAAGTATGGAATACACCAACCACTCCAATTAGGAACGAACTGCCGTTGAACTTGAATTGTCCAATTTGGAATACCTATTGATTTCGAATCGAGCCTAAAACTTGGGCAACATCATAATATGGTGGGAGGAGTCATTTGGTGAGTTTTGAGTGAAATCCAATCGCTAGAAGTATGGAATACACCAACCACAACAATTAGGAACGAACTGTCGTTGAACTTGAATTGTCCAATTTCTCACAACCATTGATTTCGGATCGAGCCCAAAACTTGGGCAACATCATAATATGGGGGGACGAGTCATTTGGTGAGTTTTGAGTTAAATCCAATCGCTAGAAGTATGGAATACACCAACCACCCCAATTTGGAACGAACTGCCGTTGAAATTTAATTGTCCAATTTCTCACACCTATTGATTTCGGATCGAGGCCAAAACTTGGGCAACATCATAATATTGTGGGAGGAGTCATTTGGTGAGTTTTGAGTGAAATCCAATCGCTAGAAGTACGGAATACACCAACCACTCCAATTAGGAACAAACTGCCGTTGAACCTGAATTGTCCAATTTCTCACACCTATTGATTTCGGATCGAGCCCCAAACTTGGGCAACACCATAATATGGTGGGAGGAGTCATTTGGTGAGTTTTGAGTGAAATCCAATCGCTAGAAGTGCGGAATACACCAACCACTCCAATTAGGAACGAACTGCCATTGAACTTGAATTGTCCAATTTCTCACACCTATTGATTTCGGATCGAGCCCAAAACTTGGGCAACATCATAATATGGTGGGAGGAGTCATTTGGTTAGTTTTGAGTGAAATCCAATCGCTAGAAGTATGGAATCCACCAACCACTCCAATTAGGAACGAACTGCCGTTGAACTTGAATTGTCCAATTTCTCACACCTATTGATTTCGGATCGAGCCCAAAACTTGGGCAACATCATAATATGGTGGGAGGAGTCAATTGGTGAGTTTTGAGTGAAATCCAATCGCTAGAAGTTTGGAATACACCAAGCACTCCAATTAGGAACGAACTGCCGTTGAACTTGAATTGTCCAATTTGGAATACCTATTGATTTCGGATCGAGCCCAAAACTTGGGCAACATCATAATATGGTGGGAGGAGTCAATTGGTGAGTTTTGAGTGAAATCCAATCGCTAGAAGTATGGAATACACCAACCAATCCAATTTGGAACGAACGGCCGTTGAACTTGAATTGTCCAATTTCTCACACCTATTGATTTCGGATCGAGCCCAAAACTTGGGCAACATCATAATATGGTGGGAGGAGTCATTTGGTTAGTTTTGAGTGAAATCCAATCGCTAGAAGTATGGAATACACCATCCACTCCAATTAGGAACGAACTGCCGTTGAACTCTAATTGTCAAATTTGGAAGACCTATGGATTTCGGATCGAGCACAAAACTTGGGCAACATCATAATATGGTGGAAGGGGTCATTTGGTGAGTTTTGAGTGAAATCCAATCGCTAGAAGTATGGAATACACCAACCACTGCAATTAGGAACGAACTGCTGTTGAACTTGAATTGTCCAATTTGGAATACCTATTGATTTCGGATCGAGCCCAAAACTTGGGCAACATCATAATATGGTGGGAGGAGTCATTTGGTGAGTTTTGAGTGAAATCCAATCGCTAGAAGTATGGAATACACCAACCACTCCAATTAGGAACGAACTGCCGTTGAACTTGAATTGTCCAATTTGGAATACCTATTGATTTCGAATCGAGCCTAAAACTTGGGCAACATCATAATATGGTGGGAGGAGTCATTTGGTGAGTTTTGAGTGAAATCCAATCGCTAGAAGTATGGAATACACCAACCACAACAATTAGGAACGAACTGTCGTTGAACTTGAATTGTCCAATTTCTCACAACCATTGATTTCGGATCGAGCCCAAAACTTGGGCAACATCATAATATGGGGGGACGAGTCATTTGGTGAGTTTTGAGTTAAATCCAATCGCTAGAAGTATGGAATACACCAACCACCCCAATTTGGAACGAACTGCCGTTGAAATTTAATTGTCCAATTTCTCACACCTATTGATTTCGGATCGAGGCCAAAACTTGGGCAACATCATAATATTGTGGGAGGAGTCATTTGGTGAGTTTTGAGTGAAATCCAATCGCTAGAAGTACGGAATACACCAACCACTCCAATTAGGAACAAACTGCCGTTGAACCTGAATTGTCCAATTTCTCACACCTATTGATTTCGGATCGAGCCCCAAACTTGGGCAACACCATAATATGGTGGGAGGAGTCATTTGGTGAGTTTTGAGTGAAATCCAATCGCTAGAAGTGCGGAATACACCAACCACTCCAATTAGGAACGAACTGCCATTGAACTTGAATTGTCCAATTTCTCACACCTATTGATTTCGGATCGAGCCCAAAACTTGGGCAACATCATAATATGGTGGGAGGAGTCATTTGGTTAGTTTTGAGTGAAATCCAATCGCTAGAAGTATGGAATCCACCAACCACTCCAATTAGGAACGAACTGCCGTTGAACTTGAATTGTCCAATTTCTCACACCTATTGATTTCGGATCGAGCCCAAAACTTGGGCAACATCATAATATGGTGGGAGGAGTCAATTGGTGAGTTTTGAGTGAAATCCAATCGCTAGAAGTTTGGAATACACCAACCACTCCAATTAGGAACGAACTGCCGTTGAACTTGAATTGTCCAATTTGGAATACCTATTGATTTCGGATCGAGCCCAAAACTTGGGCAACATCATAATATGGTGGGAGGAGTCATTTGGTGAGTTTTGAGTGAAATCCAATCGCTAGAAGTATGGAATACACCAACCACTCCAATTAGGAACGAACTGCCGTTGAACTTGAATTGTCCAATTTGGAACACCTATTGATTTCGGATCGAACCCCAAACTTGGGCAACATCATAATATGGTGGGAGGAGTCATTTGGTGAGTTTTGAGTGAAATCCAATCGCTAGAAATATGGAATACACCAACCACTCCAATTAGGAACGAACTGCCGTTGAACTTGAATTGTCCAATTTCTCACACCTATTGATTTTGGATCGAGCCCCAAACTTGGGCAACATCATAATATGGTGGGAGGAGTCATTTGGTGAGTTTTGAGTGAAATCCAATCGCTAGAAGTATGGAATACACCAACCACCCCAATTAGGAACGAACTGTCGTTGAACTTGAATTGTCCAATTTCTCACAACCATTGATTTCGGATCGAGCCCAAAACTTGGGCAACATCATAATATGGGGGGACGAGTCATTTGGTGAGTTTTGAGTTAAATCCAATCGCTAGAAGTATGGAATACACCAACCACCCCAATTTGGAACGAGCTGCCGTTGAAATTTAATTGTCCAATTTCTCACACCTATTGATTTCGGATCGAGGCCAAAACTTGGGCAACAGCATAATATGGTGGGAGGAGTCATTTGGTGAGTTTTGAGTGAAATCCAATCGCTAGAAGTATGGAATACACCAACCACTCCAATTAGGAACGAACTGCCGTTGAACTTGAATTGTCCAATTTGGAATACCTATTGATTTCGGATCGAGCCCAAAACTTGGGCAACATCATAATATGGTGGGAGGAGTCATTTGGTGAGTTTTGAGTGAAATCCAATCGCTAGAAGTATGGAATACACCAACCACTCCAATTAGGAACGAACTGCCGTTGAACTTGAATTGTCCAATTTGGAACACCTATTGATTTCGGATCTAGCCCCAAACTTGGGCAACATCATAATATGGTGGGAGGAGTCATTTGGTGAGTTTTGAGTGAAATCCAATCGCTAGAAGTATGGAATACACCAACCACTCCAATTAGGAACGAACTGCCGTTGAACTTGAATTGTCCAATTTCTCACACCTACTGATTTTGGATCGAGCCCCAAACTTGGGCAACAACATAATATGGTGGGAGGAGTCATTTTGAGAGTTTTGAGTGAAATCCAATCGCTAGAAGTATGGAATACACCAACCACTCCAATTAGGAACGAACTGCCGTTGAACTTGAATTGTCCAATTTCGAACACCTATTGATTTCGGATCGAGCCCAAAACTTGGGCAACCTCATAATATGGTGGGAGGAGTCAATTGGTGAGTTTTGAGTGAAATCCAATCGCTAGAAGTATGGAATACACCAACCAATCCAATTTGGAACGAACGGCCGTTGAACTTGAATTGTCCAATTTCTCACACCTATTGATTTCGGATCGAGCCCAAAACTTGGGCAACATCATAATATGGTGGGAGGAGTCATTTGGTTAGTTTTGAGTGAAATCCAATCGCTAGAAGTATGGAATACACCATCCACTCCAATTAGGAACGAACTGCCGTTGAACTCTAATTGTCAAATTTGGAAGACCTATGGATTTCGGATCGAGCCCAATACTTGGGCAACATCATAATATGGTGGAAGGGGTCATTTGGTGAGTTTTGAGTGAAATCCAATCGCTAGAAGTATGGAATACACCAACCACTGCAATTAGGAACGAACTGCCGTTGAACTTGAATTGTCCAATTTGGAATACCTATTGATTTCGGATCGAGCCCAAAACTTGGGCAACATCATAATATCGTGGGAGGAGTCAGTTGGTGAGTTTTGAGTGAAATCCAATCGCTAAAAGTATGGAATACACCAACCACTCCAATTAGGAACGAACTACCGTTGAACTTGAGTTGTCCCATTTCTCACACCTATTGATTTCGAATCGAGCCCCAAACTTGGGCAACATCATAATATGGTGGGAGGAGTCATTTGGTTAGTTTTGAGTGAAATCCAATCGCTAGAAGTATGGAATCCACCAACCACTCCAATTAGGAACGAACTTCCGTTGAACTTGAATTGTCCAATTTCTCACACCTATTGATTTCGGATCGAGCCCAAAACTTGGGCAACATCATAATATGGTGGGAGGAGTCAATTGGTGAGTTTTGACTGAAATCCAATCGCTAGAAGTATGGAATACACCAACCATTCCAATTAGGAACGAACTGCCGTTGAACTTGAATTGTCCAATTTGGAATACCTATTGATTTCGGATCAAGCCCAAAACTTGGGCAACATCATAATATGGTGGGAGGAGTCATTTGGTGAGTTTTGAGTGAAATCCAATCGCTAGAAGTATGGAATACACCAACCACTCCAATTAGGAACGAACTGCCGTTGAACTTGAATTGTCCAATTTGGAACACCTATTGATTTCGGATCGAGCCCCAAACTTGGCCAACATCATAATATGGTGGGAGGAGTCATTTGGTGAGTTTTGAGTGAAATCCAATCGCTAGAAATATGGAATACAACAACCACTCCAATTAGGAACGAACTGCCGTTGAACTTGAATTGTCCAATTTCTCACACCTATTGATTTTGGATCGAGCCCCAAACTTGGACAACATCATAATATGGTGGGAGGAGTCATTTTGTGAGTTTTGAGTGAAATCCAGTCGCTAGAAATATGGAATACACCAACCACTCCAATTAGGAACGAACTGCCGTTGAACTTGAATTGTCCAATTTCGAACACCTATTGATTTCGGATCGAGCCCAAAACTTGGGCAACATCATAATATGGTGGGAGGAGTCAATTGGTGAGTTTTGAGTGAAATCCAATCGCTAGAAGTATGGAATACACCAACCACTCCAATTTGGAACGAACGGCCGTTGAACTTGAATTGTCCAATTTCTCACACCTATTGATTTCGGATTGAGCCCAAAACTTGGGCAACATCATAATATGGTGGGAGGAGTCATTTGGTTAGTTTTGAGTGAAATCCAATCGCTAGAAGTATGGAATACACCATCCACTCCAATTAGGAACGAACTGCCGTTGAACTCTAATTGCAAATTTGGAAGACCTATGGATTTCGTATCGAGCCCAAAACTTGGGCATCATCATAATATGGTGGAAGGGTTCATTTGGTGAGTTTTGAGTGAAATCCAATCGCTAGAAGTATGGAATACACCAACCACTGCAATTAGGAACGAACTGTCGTTGAACTTGAATTGTCCAATTTCTCACACCTATTGATTTCGGATCGAGCCCCAAACTTGGGCAACATCATAAAATGGTGGGAGGAGTCAATTGGTGAGTTTTGAGTGAAACCCAATCGCTAGAAGTATGGAATACACCAACCACTCCATTTAGGAACGAACTGCCGTTGAACTTGAATTGTCCAATTTGGAATAACTATTGATTTCGGATCGAGCCCAAAACTTGGGCAACATCATAATATGGTGGGAGGAGTCATTTGGTGAGTTTTGAGTGAAATCCAATCGCTAGAAGTATGGAATACAGCAACCACTCCAATTAGGAAGGAACTGCCGTTGAACCTGAATTGTCCAATTTCTCACACCTATTGATTTCGGATCGAGCCCCAAACTTGGGCAACATCATAATATGGTGGGAGGAGTCATTTGGTGAGTTTTGAGTGAAATCCAATCACTAGAAGTATGGAATACACCAACCACTCCAATTAGGAACGAACTGCCGTTGAAGTTGAATTGTCCAATTTCTCACACCTATTGATTTCGGATCGAGCCCAAAACTTGGGCAACATCATAATATGGTGGGAGGACTCATTTGGTGAGTTTTGAGTGAAATCCAATCGCTAGAAGTATGGAATACACCAACCACTCCAATTAGGAACGAACTGCCGTTGAACTTGAATTGTCCAATTTGGAATACCTATTGATTTCGAATCGAGCCTAAAACTTGGGCAACAACATAATATGGTGGGAGGAGTTATTTGGTAAGTTTTGAGTGAAATCCAATCGCTAGAAGTATGGAATACACCAACCACCCCAATTAGGAAAGAACTGTCGTTGAACTTGAATTGTCCAATTTCTCACAACCATTGATTTCGGATCGAGCCCAAAACTTGGGCAACATCATAATATGGGGGGACGAGTCATTTGATGAGTTTTGAGTTAAATCCAATCACTAGAAGTATGGAATACACCAACCACCCCAATTTGGAACGAACTGCCGTTGAAATTTAATTGTCCAATTTCTCACACCTATTGATTTCGGATCGAGGCCAAAACTTGGGCAACATCATAATATGGTGGTAGTCATTTGGTGAGTTTTGAGTGAAATCCAATCGCTAGAAGTATGGAATACACCAACCACTCCAATTAGGAACGAACTGCCGTTGAACCTGAATTTTCCAATTTCTCACACCTATTGATTTCGGACCGAGCCCCAAACTTGGGCAACAACATAATATGGTGGGAGGAGTCATTTGGTGAGTTTTGAGTGAAATCCAATCGCTAGAAGTGTGGAATACACCAACCACTCCAATTAGGAACGAACTGCCGTTGAACTTGAATTGTCCAATTTCTCACACATATTGATTTCGGATCGAGCCCAAAACCTGGGCAACATCATAATATGGTGGGAGGAGTCATTTGGGGAGTTTTGAGTGAAATCCAATCGCTAGAAGTATGGAATACACCAACCACTCCAATTAGGAACGAACTGCCGTTGAACTTGAATTGTCCAATTTGGAATACCTATTGATTTCGGATCAAGCCCAAAACTTGGGCAACATCATAATATGGTGGTAGGAGTCATTTGGTGAGTTTTGAGTGAAATCCAATCGCTAGAAGTATGGAATACACCAACCACTCCAATTAGGAACGAACTGTCGTTGAACTTGAATTGTCCAATTTCTCACAACCATTGATTTCGGATCGAGTCCAAAACTTGGGCAACATCATAATATGGTGGGAGGAGTCATTTGGTGAGTTTTGAGTGAAATCCAATCCCTAGAAGTGTGGAATACACCAACCACTCCAATTAGGAACGAACTGCCGTTGAACTTGAATTGTCCAGTTTCTCACACATTTTGATTTCGGATCGAGCCCCAAACTTGGGCAACATCATAATATGGTGGGAGGAGTAGTTCGGTGAGTTTTGAGTGAAATCCAATCGCTAGAAGTATGGAATACACCAACCACTCCAATTAGGAACGAACTGCCGTTGAACCTGAATTTTCCAATTTCTCACACCTATTGATTTCGGACCGAGCCCCAAACTTGGGCAACAACATAATATGGTGGGAGGAGTCATTTGGTGAGTTTTGAGTGAAATCCAATCGCTAGAAGTGTGGAATACACCAACCACTCCAATTAGGAACGAACTGCCGTTGAACTTGAATTGTCCAATTTCTCACACATATTGATTTCGGATCGAGCCCAAAACCTGGGCAACATCATAATATGGTGGGAGGAGTCATTTGGGGAGTTTTGAGTGAAATCCAATCGCTAGAAGTATGGAATACACCAACCACTCCAATTAGGAACGAACTGCCGTTGAACTTGAATTGTCCAATTTGGAATACCTATTGATTTCGGATCAAGCCCAAAACTTGGGCAACATCATAATATGGTGGTAGGAGTCATTTGGTGAGTTTTGAGTGAAATCCAATCGCTAGAAGTATGGAATACACCAACCACTCCAATTAGGAACGAACTGTCGTTGAACTTGAATTGTCCAATTTCTCACAACCATTGATTTCGGATCGAGTCCAAAACTTGGGCAACATCATAATATGGTGGGAGGAGTCATTTGGTGAGTTTTGAGTGAAATCCAATCCCTAGAAGTGTGGAATACACCAACCACTCCAATTAGGAACGAACTGCCGTTGAACTTGAATTGTCCAGTTTCTCACACATTTTGATTTCGGATCGAGCCCCAAACTTGGGCAACATCATAATATGGTGGGAGGAGTAGTTCGGTGAGTTTTGAGTGAAATCCAATCGCTAGATGTATGGAATACACCAAACACTCCAATTAGGAACGAACTGCCGTTGAACTTGCATTGTCCAATTTGGAACATCTATTGATTTCGGATCGAGCCCAAAACTTGGGCAACATCATGATATGGTGGGAGGAGTCATTTGGTGAGTTTTGAGTGAAATCGAATCGCTAGAAGTGTGGAATACACCAACCACTCCAATTAGGAACGAACTGCCGTTGAACTTGAATTGTCCAATTTCTCACACCTATTGATTTCGGATCGAGCCCAAAACTTGGGCAACATCATAATATGGTGGGAGGAGTCATTTGGTGAGTTTTGAGTGAAATCCAATCGCTAGAAGTATGGTATACACCAACCACTCCAATTAGGAACGAACTGTCGTTGAACTTGAATTGTCCAATTTCTCACAACCATTGATTTCGGATCGAGCCCAAAACTTGGGCAACATCATAATATGGGGGGAGGAGTCACTTGGTGAGTTTTGAGTGAAATCCAATCGCTAGAAGTGTGGAATACACCAACCACCCCAATTTGGAACGAACTGCCGTTGAACTTTAATTGTCCAATTTCTCACACCGCTTGATTTCGGATCGAGGCCAAAACTTGGTCAACGTCATAATATGGTGGGAGGAGTCATTTGGTGAGTTTTGAGTGAAATTCAATCGCTAGAAGTATGGAATACACCAACCAATCCAATTAGGAACGAACTGCCGTTGAACTTGAATTGTCCAATTTGGAACACCTATTGATTTCGGATCAAGCCCAAAACTTGGGCAACATCATAATATGGTGGGAGGAGTCATTTGGTGAGTTTTGAGAGAAATCCAATCGCTAGAAGTATGGAATACAGCGACCACTCCAATTAGGAACGAACTGCCGTTGAACTTGAATTGTCCAATTATTCACACCTATTGATTTCAGATCGAGCCCAAAACTTGGGCAACAACATAATATGGTGAGAGGAGTCCTTTGGTGAGTTTTGAGTGAAATCCAATCGCTAGAAGTATGGAATACACCAACCACTCCAATTCGGAACGAACTGCCGTTGAACTTTAATTGTCCAATTTCTCACACCTATTGATTTCGGATCGAGCCCAAAACTTGGGAAACATCATAATATGGTGGGAGGAGTCATTTGGTTAGTTTTGAGTGAAATCCAATCGCTAGAAGTGTGGAATACACCAACCACTCCAATTAGGAACAAACTGCCGTTGAACTTGAATTGTCCAGTTTCTCACACATTTTGATTTCGGATCGAGCCCCAAACTTGGGCAATATCATAATATGGTGGGAGGAGTAGTTCGGTGAGTTTTGAGTGAAATCCAATCGCTAGATGTATGGAATACAATAACCACTCCAATTAGGAACGAACTGCCGTTGAACTTGCATCGTCCAATTTGGAACATCTATTGATTTCGGATCGAGCCCAAAACTTGGGCAACATCATGATATGGTGGGAGGAGTCATTTGGTGAGTTTTGAGTGAAATCGAATCGCTAGAAGTGTGGAATACACCAACCACTCCAATTAGGAACGAACTGCCGTTGAACTTGAATTGTCCAATTTCTCACACCTATTGATCTCGAATCGAGCCCAAAACTTGGGCAACATCATAATATGGTGGGAGGAGTCATTTGGTGAGTTTTGAGTGAAATCCAATCGCTAGAAGTATGGAATACACCAACCACTCCAATTCGGAACGAACTGCCGTTGAACTTGAATTCTCCAATTTCTCACACCTATTGATTTCGGATCGAGCCAAAAACTTGGGCAACAACATAATATGGTGGGAGGAGTCATTTGGTGAGTTTTGGGTGAAATCCAATCGCTAGAAGTTTGGAATACACCAACCACTCCAATTAGGAACGAACTGCCGCTGAACTTGAATTGTCCAATTTCTCACCCCTATTGATTTCGGATCGTGCCCAAAACCTGGGCAACATAATAATATGGTGGGAGGGGTTATTTGGTGAGTTTTGGGTGAAATCCAATCGCTAGAAGTATGGAATACCCCAACCACTCCAATTAGGAACGAACTGCCGTTGAACTTGAATTGTCCAATTTCTTTCACCTATTGATTTCGGATCGTGCCCAAAACTTGGGCAACATCATAATATGGTGGGAGTAGTCACTTGGTGAGTTTTGAGTGAAATCCAGTCGCTAGAAGTATGGAATGCACCAATCATTCCAATTAGGAACGAACTGCCGTTGAACTTGAATTCTCCAATTTCTCACACCTATTTATTTCGGATCGAGCCCAAAACTTGGGCAACATCGTCATTTCGTGAGTTTTGAGAGAAATCCAATCGCTAGAAGTAGGGAATACACCAACCACCCCAATTAGGAACGAACTGCCGTTGAACTTGAATTGTCCAATTTGGAATACCTATTGATTTCGGATCGAGCCCAAAACTTGGGCAACATCATAATATGGGGGGAGGAGTCATTTGGTGAGTTTTGGGTTAAATCCAATCGCTAGAAGTATGGAATACACCAACCACCACAATTTCGAACGAACTGCCGTTGAACTTTAATTGTCCAATTTCTCACACCTATTGATTTCGTATCGAGGCCAAAACTTGGGCAACATCATAATATGGTGGAAGGAGTCATTTGGTGAGTTTTGAGTGAAATCCAATCGCTAGAAGTATGGAATACACCAACCACTCCAATTAGGAACGAACTGCCGTTGAACTTGAATTGTCCAATTTCTCACACCTATTGATTTCGGATCGAGCCCAAAACTTGGGCAACATCATAATATGGTGGGAGGAGTCATTTGGTGAGTTTTGAGTGAAATCCAATCGCTAGAAGTATGGAATACAGCAACCACTCCAATTAGGAACGAACTGCCGTTGAACTTGAATTGTACAATTGGAATACCTATTGATTTCGGATCGAGCCCAAAGCTTGGGCAACAACATAATATGGTGGGAGGAGTCATTTGGTGAGTTTTGAGTGAAATCCAATTGCTAGAAGTATGGAATACACCAACCACTCCAATTAGGAACGAACTATCGTTGAACTTGAATTGTCCAATTTCTCACAACCATTTATTTTGGATAGAGCCCAAAACTTGGGCAACATCATAATATGGTGGGAGCAGTCATTTGGTGAGTTTTGAGTGAAATCCAATCGCTAGAAGTATGGAATACACCAACCACTCCAATTAGGAACAAACTGCCGTTGAACTTGAATTGTCCAGTTTCTCACACATTTTGATTTCGGATCGAGCCCCAAACTTGGGAAACATCATAATATGGTGGGAGGAGTCATTTGGTGAGTTTTGGGTTAAATCCAATCGCTAGAAGTGTGGAATACACCAACAACTCCAATTAGGAACGAACTGCCGTTGAACTTGAATTGTCCAATTTCTCACACCTATTGATTTCGGATCGAGTCCAAAACTTGGGCAACATCATAATACGGTGGGAGGAGTCATTTGGTGAGTTTTGAGTGAAATCCGATCGTTAGAAGTATGGAATACACCAACGACTCCAAATAGGAACGAACTGTCGTTGAACTTGAATTGTCCAATTTGGAACACCTATTGATTTCGGATCAAGCCCAAAACTTGGGCAACATCATAATATGGTGGGAGGAGTCATTTGGTGAGTTTTGAGAGAAATCCAATCGCTAGAAGTATGGAATACAGCGACCACTCCAATTAGGAACGATCTGCCGTTGAACTTGAATTGTCCAATTATTCACACCTATTGATTTCGGATCGAGCCCAAAACTTGGGCAACAACATAATATGGTGGGAGGAGTCCTTTGGTGAGTTTTGAGTGAAATCCAATCGCTAGAAGTATGGAATACACCAACCACTCCAATTCGGAACGAACTGCCGTTGAACTTTAATTGTCCAATTTCTCACACCTATTGATTTCGGATCGAGCCCAAAACTTGGGAAACATCATAATATGGTGGGAGGAGTCATTTGGTTAGTTTTGAGTGAAATCCAATCGCTAGAAGTACGGAATACACCAACCACTCCAATTAGGAACGAACTGCCGTTGAACTTGAATTGTCCAATTTGTCACACCTATTGATTTCGGATCGAGCCCAAAACTTGGGCAACATCATAATATGGTGGGAGGAGACATTTGTTGAGTTTTGAGTGAAATCCAATCGCTAGAAGTATGGAATACACCAACCACTCCAATTAGGAACGAACTGCCGTTGAACTTGAATTGTCCAATTTCTCACACCTATTGATTTCGGATCGGGCCCAAAACTTGGGCAACTTAATAATATGGTGGGAGGAGTCATTTGGTGAGTTTTGAGTGAAATCCAATCGCTAGAAGTTTGGAATACACCAACCACTCCAATTAGGAACGAACTGCCGCTGAACTTGAATTGTCCAATTTCTCACACCTATTGATTTCGGATCGTGCCCAAAACCTGGGCAACATAATAATATGGTGGGAGGGGTTATTTGGTGAGTTTTGGGTGAAATCCAATCGCTAGAAGTATGGAATACACCAACCACTCCAATTAGGAACGAACTGCCGTTGAACTTGAATTGTCCAATTTGTCACACCTATTGATTTCGGATCGAGCCCAAAACTTGGGCAACATCATAATATGGTGGGAGGAGTCATTTGGTGAGTTTTGAGTGAAATCCAATCGCTAGAAGTATGGAATACACCAACCACCCCAATTAGGAACGAACTGTCGTTGAACTTGAATTGTCCAATTTCTCACACCTATTGATTTCGGATCCAGCCAAAAACTTGGGCAATATCGTAATATGGTGGTAGGAGTAGTTCGGTGAGTTTTGAGTGAAATCCAATCGCTAGAAGTATGGAATACACCAACCACTCCAATTAGGAACGAGCTGCCGTTGAACTTGAATTGTCCAATTTCTCACACCTATTGATTTTGGATCGGGCCCAAAATTTGGGCAACTTCATAATATGTTGGGAGGAGTCATTTGGGGAGTTTTGAGTGAAATCCAATCGCTAGAAGTATGGAACACACCGACCACTCCAATTAGGAACGAACTGCCGTTGAACTTCAATTGTCCAATTTCTCACTCCTATTGATTTCGGATCGAGCCCAAAACTTGGGCAACATCATAATATGGTGGGAGGAGTCATTTGGTGAGTTTTGAGTGAAATCCAATAGCTAGAAGTATGGAATACACCAACCACTCCAATTTGGAAGGAACTGCCGTTGAACTTGAATTGTCAAATTTCTTTCACTTATCGATTTCGGATCGAGCCCAAAACTTGGGCAACATCATAATATGGTGGGAGGAGTCATTTGGTGAGTTTTGATTGAAATCCAATCGCTAGAAGTATGGAATACACCGACCACTCCAATTAGGAACGAACTGCCGTTGAACTTGAATTGTCCACTTTCTCACACCTATTGATTTCAGATCGAGCACCAAAGTTGGGCAACATCATAATATGGTGGGAGGAGTCATTTGGTGAGTTTTGATTGAAATCCAATCGCTAGAAGTATGGAATACACCGACCACTCCAATTAGGAACGAACTGCCGTTGAACCTGAATTGTCCAATTTCTCACACCTATTGATTTCGGATCGAGCCCCAAACTTGGGAAACATCATAATATGGTGGGAGGAGTCATTTGGTGAGTTTTGAGTGAAATCCAATTGCTAGAAGTATGGAATGCACCAACCACTCCAGTTAGGAACGAACTGCCGTTGAACTTGAATTGTCCAATTTCTCACACCTATTGATTTCGAATCGAACCCCAAACTTGTGCAACATCATAATATGGTGGGAGGAGTCATTTGGTGAGTTTTGAGTGATATCCAATCGCTAGAAGTATGCAATACACCAACCACTCCAATTAGGAACGAACTGCCGTTGAACTTGAGTTGTCCAATTTCTCACACCTATTGATTTCGGATCGAGCCCAAAACTTGCGCAACATCGTAATATGGTGGGTGGAGTTATTTGGTGAGTTTTGCTTAAAATCCAATCGCTAGAAGTATGGAATACCCCAACCACTCCAATTAGGAAGGAACTGCCGTTGAACTTGAATTGTCCATTTTCTCACACCTATTGATCTTTGATCGAGCCCAAAACTTGGGCAAAATCATAATATGGTGGGAGTTGTCATTTGGTGAGTTTTGAGTGAAATCCAATCGCTAGAAGTATAGAATACACCAACCACTCCGATTAGGAACGAACTGCTGTTGAACTTGAATTGCCCAATTTCTCACACCTATTGATTTCGGATCGAGCCCAAAACTTGGGCAACATGATAATATGGTGGGAGGAGTCATTTGGTGAGTTTTGAGTGAAATCCAATCACTAGAAGTATAGAATACACCAACCACTCCAAATAGGAACGAACGGCCGTTGTACTTGAATTGTCCAATTTCTCACACCTATTGATTTCGGATCGAGCCCAAAACTTGGGCAACATCATAATATGGTGGGAGGAGTCATTTCGTGAGTTTTGAGTGAAATCCAATCGCTAGAAGTATGGAATACACCAACCACCCCAATTAGGAACGAACTGTCGTTGAACTTGAATTGTCCAATTTCTCACACCTATTGATTTCGGATCGAGCCAAAAACTTGGGCAATATCGTAATATGGTGGTAGGGATCATTTTGTGAGCTTTGAGTGAAATCCAATCGCTAGAAGTACGGAATACACCAACCACTCCAATTTGGAACGAACTGTCGTTGAACTCGAATTGTCCAATTTCTCACACCTATTGATTTCGGATCAGGCCCAAAATTTGGGCAACTTCATAATATGATGGGAGGGGTCATTTTGTGAGTTTTGAGTGAAATCCAATCGCTAGAAGTATGGAATACACCAACCACTCCAATTAGGAACGAAGTACCGTTGAACTTGAATTGTCCAATTTCTCACACCTATTGATATCGGATCGAGCCCAAAACTTGGGTCACATCATAATATGGTGGGAGGAGTCATTTGGTGAGTTTTGAGTGAAATCCAATCGCTAGAAGTATGGAATACCCCAACCACCCCAATTTGGAACGAACTGTCGTTGAACTTGAATTGTCCAATTTCTCACACCTATTGATTTCGGATCGAGCCCAAAACTTGGGCAACATCATAATATGGTGGGAGGAGTCATTTGGAGAGTTTTGAGTGAAATCCAATCGCTAGAAGTATGGAATACACCAACCACTCCAATTAGGAGCGAGCTGCCGTTGAACTTGAATTGTCCAATTTCTCACACCTATTGATTTCAGATCGAGCCCAAAACTTGGCCAACACGATAATATGGTGGCAGGGGTCATTTGGTGAGTTTTGGGTGAAATCCAATCGCTAGAAGTATGGAATACACCAACCACTCCAATTAGGAACGAACTGCCGTTAAACTTTAATTGTCCAATTTCTTTCACCTATTGATTTCGGATCGTGCCCAAAACTTGGGCAACAGCATAATATGGTGGGAGTAGGCATTTGGTGAGTTTTGAGTGAAATCCAGTCGCTAGAAGTGTGGAATGCTCCAACCATTCCAATTAGGAACGAACTGCCGTTGAACTTGAATTGTCCAATTTCTCACACCTATTGATTTCGGATCGGGCCCAAAACTTTTGCAACTTCATAATATGGTGGGAGGAGTCATTTGGTGAGTTTTGAGTGAAATCCAATCGCTAGAAGTATGGAATACACCAACCATACCAATTAGGAACGAACAGTCGTTGAACTTGAATTGTCCAATTTCGCACACCTATTGATTTCGAATCGAGCCCAAAACTTAGGCAACATCGTAATATGGTGGGAGGGGTCATTTTGTGAGTTTTGAGTGAAATCCAATCGCTAGAAGTATGGAATACACCAACCACTCCAATTAGGAACGAAGTACCGTTGAACTTGAATTGTCCAATTTCTCACACCTATTGATATCGGATCGAGCCCAAAACTTGGGCCACATCATAATATGGTGGGAGGAGTCATTTGGTGAGTTTTGAGTGAAATCCAATCGCTAGAAGTATGGAATACACCAACCACCCCAATTTGGAACGAACTGTCGTTGAACTTGAATTGTCCAATTTCTCACACCTATTGATTTCGGATCGAGCCCAAAACTTGGGCAACATTATAATATGGGGAGAGGGATCATTTTGTGAGTTTTGAGTGAAATCCAATCGCTAGAAGTACGGAATACACCAACCAGTCCAATTTGGAAAAAACTGCCGTTGAACTTAAATTGTCCAATATCTCACACCTGTTGATTTCGGATCGGGCCCAAAACTTGGGCAACTTCATAATATGGTGGGAGGAGACATTTGGGGAGTTTTGAGTGAAATCCAATCGCTACCAACCACTCCAATTAGGAACGAACTGACGTTGAACTTGAATTGTCCAATTTCTCACACCTATTGATTTCGGATCGAGCCCCAAACTTGGGCAACATCATAATATGGTGGGAGGAGTTATTTGGTGAGTTTTGAGTGAAATCCAATCGCTAGAAGTATGGAGTACACCAACCACTCCGATTAGGAACGAACTGCCGTTGAACTTGAATTGTCCAATTTCTCACACCTATTGATTTCAGATCGATCCCAAAACTTGGGCAACATGATAATATGGTGGGAGGGGTCATTTGGTGAGTTTTGGGGGAAATCCAAACGCTAGAAGTATGGAATACACCAACCACTCCCATTAGGAACGAACTGCCGTTGAACTTGAAGTGTCCAATTTCTCAGACCTGTTGATTTTGGATCGAGCCCCAAACTTGGGCAACATCAAAATATGGTGGGAGGAGTCATTTTGTCAGTTTTGAGTGAAATCCAATAGATAGAAGTATGGAATACACCAACCACCCCAATTATTAACGAACTGCCGTTGTACTTGAATTGTCCAATTTCTCACACCTATTGATTTCGAATCGAGCCCAAAACTTGGGCAACAACATAATATGGTGGGAGGGGTCATTTGTTGACTTTTGTGTGAAATCCAATCGCTAGACGTATGGAATACACCAACCACTCCAATTTGGAACGAACTACCGTTGAACCTGAATTGTCCAATTTCTCACACCTATTGATTTCGGATCGAGCCAAAAACTTGGGCAACATCATAATATGGTGGGAGGAGTCATTTCGGGAGTTTTGAGTGAAATCCAATCGCTAGACGTATGGAATACACCAACCACTCCAATTTGGAACGAACTGCCGTTGAACCTGAATTGTCCAATTTCTCACACCTATTGATTTCGGATCGAGCCCCAAACTTGGGAAACATCATAATATGGTGGGAGGAGTCATTTGGTGAGTTTTGAGTGAAATCCAATTGCTAGAAGTATGGAATACACCAACCACTCCAGTTAGGAAAGAACTGCAGTTGAACTTGAATTGTCCAATTTCTCACACCTATTGATTTCGGATCGAACCCCAAACTTGTGCAACATCATAATATGGTGGGAGGAGTAATTTGGTGAGTTTTGAGTGAAATCCAATCGCTAGAAGTATGCAATACACCAACCTATCCAATTAGGAACGAACTGCCGTTGAACTTGAATTGTCCAATTTCTCACACCTATTGATTTCGGATCGAGCCCAAAACTTGGGCAAGATCATAATATGGTGGGAGGAGTCATTTGGTGAGTTTTGAGTGAAATCCAATCGCTAGAAGTATTGCATACATCAACAACTCCAATTAGGAACGAACAACCGTTGAACTTGAATTGTCCAATTTCTCAAACCTATTGATTTCGGATCGAACCCAAAACTTGGGCAACATCATAACATGGTGGGAGGAGTCATTTGGTGAGTTTTGAGTGAAGTCCAATCGCTAGAAGTATGGAATACACCAGCCACTCCAATTAAGAACGAACTGCCGTTGAACTTGAATTGTCCAATTTCTCACACCTATTGATTTCGGATCGAGCCCAAAACTTGGGCAACATCATAATATGGTGGGACTAGTCATTTGGTGAGTTTTGAGTGAAATCCAATCGCTAGAAGTATGGAATACAACAACCACTCCAATTAGGAACGAACTGCCGTTGAACTTGAATTGTCCAATTTGGAGCACCTATTGATTTCGGATCGAGCCCAAAACTTGGGCAACATCATAATATGGTGGGAGGAGTCATTCGGTGAGTTTTGAGTGAAATCCAATCGCTAGATGTATGGAATACACCTACCACTCCAATTAGGAACGAACTGCCGTTGAACTTGAATTGTCCAATTTCTCACACCTATTGATTTCGGATCGAGCCAAAAACTTGGGCAACATCATAATATGGTGGGATGAGTCATTTCGGGAGTTTTGAGTGATATCCAATCGCTAGAAGTATGGAATACACCAACCACTCCAATTAGGAACGAACGGCCGTTGAACTTGAATTCTCCAATTTCTCACACCTATTGAATTCGGATCGAACCCCAAACTTGTGCAACATCATAATATGGTGGGAGGAGTCATTTGGTGAGTTTTGAGTGAAATCCAATCGCTAGAAGTGTTGAATACACCAACCACTCCAATTACGAACGAACTGCCGTTGAAATTGAATTGTCCAATTTCTGACACCTATTGATTTCGGATCGAACCCCAAACTTGGGCTACATCATAATATGGTGGGAGGAGTCATTTGGTGAGTTTTGAGTGAAATCCAATCGCTAGAAGTATTGCATACATCAACAACTCCAATTAGGAACGAACAACCGTTGAACTTGAATTGTCCAATTTCTCAAACCTATTGATTTCGGATCGAACCCAAAACTTGGGCAACATCATAACATGGTGGGAGGAGTCATTTGGTGAGTTTTGAGTGAAGTCCAATCGCTAGAAGTATGGAATACACCAGCCACTCCAATTAAGAACGAACTGCCGTTGAACTTGAATTGTCCAATTTCTCACACCTATTGATTTCGGATCGAGCCCAAAACTTGGGCAACATCATAATATGGTGGGACTAGTCATTTGGTGAGTTTTGAGTGAAATCCAATCGCTAGAAGTATGGAATACAACAACCACTCCAATTAGGAACGAACTGCCGTTGAACTTGAATTGTCCAATTTGGAGCACCTATTGATTTCGGATCGAGCCCAAAACTTGGGCAACATCATAATATGGTGGGAGGAGTCATTCGGTGAGTTTTGAGTGAAATCCAATCGCTAGATGTATGGAATACACCAACCACTCCAATTATGAACGAACTGCCGGTGAACTTGAATTGTCCAATTTCTCACACCTATTGATTTCGGATCGAACCCCAAACTTGTGCAACATCATAACATGGTGGGAGGAGTCATTTGGTGAGTTTTGAGTGAAATCCAATCGCTAGAAGTATGGAATACACCGACCACTCCAATTAGGAACGAACTGCCGTTGAACTTGAATTGTCCAATTTGGAACACCTATTGATTTCGGATCGAACCCCAAACTTGTGCAACATCAGAATATGGTGGGAGGAGTCAGTTGGGGAGTTTTGAGTGAAATCCAATCGCTAGACGTATGGAATACACCAACCACTCCAATTAGGAACGAACTGCCGTTGAACCTGAATTGTCCAATTTCTCACACCTATTGATTTCGGATCGAGCCCCAAACTTGGGCAAAAACATAATATGGTGGGAGGAGTCATTTTGTGAGTTTTTAGTGAAATCCAATCGCTAGAAGTATGGAATACACCAACCACTCCAATTTGGAACGAACTACCGTTGAACCTGAATTGTCCAATTTCTCACACCTATTGATTTCGGATCGAGCCAAAAACTTGGGCAACATCATAGTATGGTGGGAGGGGTCATTTGTTGACTTTTGTGTGAAATCCAATCGCTAGACGTATGGAATACACCAACCACTCCAATTTGGAACGAACTACCGTTGAACCTGAATTGTCCAATTTCTCACACCTATTGATTTCGGATCGAGCCAAAAACTTGGGCAACATCATAATATGGTGGGAGGAGTCATTTCGGGAGTTTTGAGTGATATCCAATCGCTAGAAGTATGGAATACACCAACCACTCCAATTACGAACGAACGGCCGTTGAACTTGAATTCTCCAATTTCTCACACCTATTGAATTCGGATCGAACCCCAAACTTGTGCAACATCATAATATGGTGGGAGGAGTCATTTGGTGAGTTTTGAGTGAAATCCAATCGCTAGAAGTGTTGAATACACCAACCACTCCAATTACGAACGAACTGCCGTTGAAATTGAATTGTCCAATTTCTGACACCTATTGATTTCGGATCGAACCCCAAACTTGGGCTACATCATAATATGGTGGGAGGAGTCATTTGGTGAGTTTTGAGTGAAATCCAATCGCTAGAAGTATTGCATACACCAACCACTCCAATTAGGAACGAACTGCCGTTGAACTTGAATTGTCCAATTTCTCACACCTATTGATTTCGGATCGAACCCCAAACTTGGGCAACAACATAATATGGTGGGAGGAGTCATTTGGTGAGTTTTGAGTGAAATCCAATCGCTAGAAGTATGGAATACACCAACCACTCCAATTAGAAACAAACTGCCATTGAACTTGAATTGTCCAATTTCTTACACCTATTGATTTCGGATCGAGCCCAAAATTTGGGCAACATCATAATATGGTGGGAGGAGTCATTTGGTGAGTTTTGAGGGAAATCCAATCGCTAGAAGTATGGAATACACCAACCACTGCAATTAGGAACGAACTGCCGTTGAACTTGAATTGTCCAATTTCTCACACCTGTTGATTTCGGATCGAGCCCAAAACTTGGGCAATATCATAATATGGTGGGAGGAGTCATTTGGTGAGTTTTGAGTGAAATCCAATCGCTAGAAGTATAGAATACACCAACCACTCCAATTTGGAACGAACGGCCGTTGAACTTGAATTCTCCAATTTCTCAAACCTATTGATTTCGGATCGAGCCCAAAACTTGGGCAACATCATAATATGGTGGGAGGAGTCATTTGGAGAGTTTTGAGTGAAATCCAATCGCTAGAAGTATAGAATACACCAACCACTCCAAATAGGAACGAACGGCCGTTGTACTTGAATTGTCCAATTTCTCACACCTATTGATTTCGGATCGAGCCCCAAATTTGGGCGACATCATAATACGGGGGGAGGAGTCATTTGGTGAGTTTTGAGTGAAATCCAATCGCTAGAAGTATTGCATACACCAACCACTCCAATTAGGAACGAACTGCCGTTGAACTTGAATTGTCCAATTTGGAACACCTATTGATTTCGGATCGAGCCCAAAACTTGGGCAACGCCATAATATGGTGGGAGGAGTCATTTGGTGAGTTTTGAGGGGAATCCAATCGCTAGAAGTATAGAATACACCAACCACTCCAATTATGAACGAACTGCCGTTGAACTTGAATTGTCCAATTTCTCACACCTATTGATTTCGGATCGAGCCCAAAACTTGGGCAACATGATAATATGGTGGGAGGAGTCATTTAGTGAATTTTGAGTGAAATCCAATCGCTAGAAGTATGGAATACACCAACCACTCCAATTGGGAACGAACTGCCGTTGAACTTGAATTGTCCAATTTCTCACACCTGTTGATTTCGGATCGAACCCCAAACTTGGGCAACATCAAAATATGGTGGGAGGAGTCATTTGGTGAGTTTTGAGTGAAATCCAATCGCTAGAAGAATGGAATACACCAACCACTCCAATTAGGAACGTACTGCCGTTGAACTTGAATTGTCCAATTTCTCACACCTATTGATTTCGGATCGACCTCCAAACTTGGGCAACATCATAATATGGTGGGAGGAGTCATTTGGTGAGTTTTGAGTGAAATCCAATCGCTAGACCTATGGAACACAACAACCACTCCAATTAGGAACGAACGGCCGTTGAACTTAAATTGTCCAATTTCTCACACCTATTGACTTCGGATCGAGCCCCAAACTTGGGCAACATCATAATATGGTGGGAGGAGTCATTTGGTGAGTTTTGAGTGAAATCCAATCGCTAGAAGTATGGAATACAACAACCACTCCAATTAGGATCGAACGTCCGTTGAACTTGAATTCTCCAATTTCTCACACCTATTGAATTCGGATCGAACCCCAAACTTGTGCAACATCATAATATGGTGGGAGGAGTCATTTGGTGAGTTTTGAGTGAAATCCAATCGCTAGAAGTGTTGAATACACCAACCACTCCAATTACGAACGAACTGCCGTTGAAATTGAATTGTCCAATTTCTGACACCTATTGATTTCGGATCGAACCCCAAACTTGGGCTGCATCATAATATGGTGGGAGGAGTCATTTGGTGAGTTTTGAGTGAAATCCAATCGCTAGAAGTATTGCATACACCAACCACTCCAATTAGGAACGAACTGCCGTTGAACTTGAATTGTCCATTTTCTCACACCTATTGATTTCGGATCGAACCCCAAACTTGGGCAACAACATAATATGGTGGGAGGAGTCATTTGGTGAGTTTTGAGTGAAATCCAATCGCTAGAAGTATGGAATACACCAACCACTCCAATTAGAAACAAACTGCCGTTGAACTTGAATTGTCCAATTTCTTACACCTATTGATTTCGGATCGAGCCCAAAATTTGGGCAACATCATAATAAGGTGGGAGGAGTCATTTGGTGAGTTTTGAGGGAAATCCAATCGCTAGAAGTATGGAATACACCAACCACTCCAATTAGGAACGAACTGCCGTTGAACTTGAATTGTCCAATTTCTCACACCTATTGATTTCGGATCGAGCCCAAAACTTGGGCAATATCATAATATGGTGGGAGGAGTCATTTGGTGAGTTTTGAGTGAAATCCAATCGCTAGAAGTATAATACACCAACCACTCCAATTAGGAACGAACGGCCGTTGAACTTGAATTCTCCAATTTCTCAAACCTATTGATTTCGGATCGAGCCCAAAACTTGGGCAACATCATAATATGGTGGGAGGAGTCAATTGGTGAGTTTTGAGTGAAATCCAATTGCTAGAAGTATGGAATACACCAACCACTCCAATTAGGAACGAATTGTCGTTGAACTTGAATTGTCCAATTTGGAACACCTATTGATTTCGGATCGAGCCCAAAACTTGGGCAACATGATAATATGGTGGGAGTAGTCAATTGGTGAGTTTTGAGTGAAATCCAATTGCTAGAAGTATGGAATACACCAACCACTCAAATTAGGAACGAACCGTCGTTGAACTTGAATTGTCCAATTTGGAACACCTATTGATTTCGGATCGAGCCCAAAACTTGGGCGACGTCATAATATGGTGGGAGGAGTCATTTGGTGAGTTTTGAGGGAAATCCAATCGCTAGAAGTATGGAATACACCAACCACTCCAATTAGGAACGAACTGCCGTTGAACTTGAATTGTCCAATTTCTCTCACCTATTGATTTCGGATCGAGCCCAAAACTTGGGCAACGTGATCATATGGTGGGAGGAGTCATTGAGTGAGTTTTGAGTGAAATCCAATCGCTAGAAGAATGGAATACACCAACCACTCCAATTATGAACGAAGGGCCGTCGAACTTGAATTGTCCAATTTCTCACACCTATTGATTTCGCATCGAACCCCAAATTTGGGCAACATCATAATATGGTGGGAGGAGTCATTTGGTGAGTTTTGAGTGAAATCAAATCGCTAGAAGTATGGAATACACCAACCACTCCAATTAGGAACGAACTGCCGTTGAACTTGAATTGTCCAATTTGGAACACCTATTGATTTCGGATCGAACCCCAAACTTGTGCAACAACATAATGTGGTGGGAGGAGTCATTTGGTGAGTTTTGAGTAAAATCCAATCGCTAGAAGTATGGAATACACCAACCACTCCAATTAGGAACGAATTGCCGTTGAACTTGAATTGTCCAATTTGGAACACCTATTGATTTCGGATCGAGCCCAAAACTTGGGCAACGTCATAATATGGTGGGAAGAGTCATTTGGTGAGTTTTGAGGGAAGTCCAATCGCTAGAAGTATGGAATACACCAACCACTCCAATTAGGAACGAACTGCCGTTGAACTTGAATTGTCCAATTTCTGACACCTATTGATTTCGGATCGAACCCCAAACTTGGGCAACAGCAAAATATGGTGGGTGGAGTCATTTGGTGAGTTTTGAGTGAAATCCAATCGCTAGAAGTATGGAATACACCAACCACTCCAATTAGGAACGTACTGCCGTTAAACTTGAATTGTTCAATTTCTCACACCAATTGATTTCGGATTGAGCCCAAAACTTGGGCAACATCATAATATGGTGGGAGGAGTCATTTGGTGAGTTTTGAGTGAAATCCAATCGCTAGAAGTATTGAATACACCAACAACTCCAATTACGAACGAACTGCCGTTGAAATTGAATTGTCCAATTTCTGACACCTATTGATTTCGGATCGAACCCCAAACATGGGCAACATCATAATATGGTGGGAGGAGTCATTTGGTGAGTTTTGAGTGAAATCCAATAGCTAGAAGTATGAATTACCCCAACCACTCCAATTTGGAACGAACTGCCGTTGAACTTGAATTGTCCAATTTCTGACACCTATTGATTTCGGATCGAACCCCAAACTTGGGCAACAGCAAAATATGGTGGGTGGAGTCATTTGGTGAGTTTTGAGTGAAATCCAATCGCTAGAAGTATGGAATACACCAACCACTCCAATTAGGAACGTACTGCCGTTAAACTTGAATTGTTCAATTTCTCACACCAATTGATTTCGGATTGAGCCCAAAACTTGGGCAACATCATAATATGGTGGGAGGAGTCATTTGGTGAGTTTTGAGTGAAATCCAATCGCTAGAAGTATGGAATACACCAACCACTCCAATTAGGAACGAACTGCCGTTGAACTTCAATTGTCCAATTTCTCACACCTATTGATTTCGGATCGAGCCCAAAACTTGGGCAACATGATAATATGGTGGGAGGAGTCATTTCGTGAGTTTTGAGTGAAATCCAATCACTGGAAGTATGGAATACCCCAACCACTCCAATTAGGATCGAACTGTCGTTGAACTTGAATTGTCCAATTTCTCACACCTATTGATTTCGGATCGAACCCCAAACTTGTACAACATCATAATATGGTGGGAGGAGTCATTTGGTGAGTTTTGAGTGAAATCCAATCGCTAGAAGTATGGAATACACCAACCACTCCAATTAGGAACGAATTGCCGTTGAACTTGAATTGTCCAATTTCTCACACCGATTGATTTCGGATAGAGCCCAAAACTTCGGCAACATCATAATATGGTGGGACGAATCATTTGGTGTGTTTTGAGGGAAATCCCATCGCCAGAACTATGAATTACCCCAACCACTCCAATTTGGAACGAACTGCCTTTGAACTTGAATTGTCCAATTTCTTACACCTATTGATTTCGGATCGAGCCCAAAACTTGGGCAACATCATAATATGGTGGGAGGAGTCATTTGGTGAGTTTTGAGGGAAATCCAATCGCTAGAAGTATGGAATACACCAACCACTCCAATTAGGAACGAACTGCCGTTGAACTTGAATTGTCCAATTTCTCACACCTATTGATTTCGGATCGAGCCCAAAACTTGGGCAATATCATAATATGGTGGGAGGAGTCATTTGGTGAGTTTTGAGTGAAATCCAATCGCTAGAAGTATAGAATACACCAACCACTCCAATTAGGAACGAACGGCCGTTGAACTTGAATTCTCCAATTTCTCAAACCTATTGATTTCGGATCGAGCCCAAAACTTGGGCAACATCATAATATGGTGGGAGGAGTCAATTGGTGAGTTTTGAGTGAAATCCAATTGCTAGAAGTATGGAATACACCAACCACTCCAATTAGGAACGAATTGTCGTTGAACTTGAATTGTCCAATTTGGAACACCTATTGATTTCGGATCGAGCCCAAAACTTGGGCAACATGATAATATGGTGGGAGTAGTCAATTGGTGAGTTTTGAGTGAAATCCAATTGCTTGAAGTATGGAATACACCAACCACTCAAATTAGGAACGAACCGTCGTTGAACTTGAATTGTCCAATTTGGAACACCTATTGATTTCGGATCGAGCCCAAAACTTGGGCGACGTCATAATATGGTGGGAGGAGTCATTTGGTGAGTTTTGAGGGAAATCCAATCGCTAGAAGTATGGAATACACCAACCACTCCAATTAGGAACGAACTGCCGTTGAACTTGAATTGTCCAATTTCTCTCACCTATTGATTTCGGATCGAGCCCAAAACTTGGGCAACGTGATCATATGGTGGGAGGAGTCATTGAGTGAGTTTTGAGTGAAATCCAATCGCTAGAAGAATGGAATACACCAACCACTCCAATTATGAACGAAGGGCCGTCGAACTTGAATTGTCCAATTTCTAACACCTATTGATTTCGCATCGAACCCCAAATTTGGGCAACATCATAATATGGTGGGAGGAGTCATTTGGTGAGTTTTGAGTGAAATCAAATCGCTAGAAGTATGGAATACACCAACCACTCCAATTAGGAACGAACTGCCGTTGAACTTGGATTGTCCAATTTGGAACACCTATTGATTTCGGATCGAACCCCAAACTTGTGCAACAACATAATGTGGTGGGAGGAGTCATTTGGTGAGTTTTGAGTAAAATCCAATCGCTAGAAGTATGGAATACACCAACCACTCCAACTAGGAACGAATTGCCGTTGAACTTGAATTGTCCAATTTGGAACACCTATTGATTTCGGATCGAGCCCAAAACTTGGGCAACGTCATAATATGGTGGGAAGAGTCATTTGGTGAGTTTTGAGGGAAGTCCAATCGCTAGATGTATGGAATACACCAACCACTCCAATTAGGAACGAACTGTCGTTGAACTTCAATTGTCCAATTTCTGACACCTATTGATTTCGGATCGAACCCCAAACTTGGGCAACAGCAAAATATGGTGGGTGGAGTCATTTGGTGAGTTTTGAGTGAAATCAAATCGCTAGAAGTATGGAATACACCGACCACTCCAATTAGGAACGAACTGCCGTTGAATTTGAATTGTCCAATTTGGAACACCTATTGATTTCGGATCGAACCCCAAACTTGTGCAACATCAGAATATGGTGGGAGGAGTCAGTTGGGGAGTTTTGAGTGAAATCCAATCGCTAGACGTATGGAATACACCAACCACTCCAATTAGGAACGAACTGCCGTTGAACCTGAATTGTCCAATTTCTCACACCTATTGATTTCGGATCGAGCCCCAAACTTGGGCAAAAACATAATATGGTGGGAGGAGTCATTTTGTGAGTTTTTAGTGAAATCCAATCGCTAGAAGTATGGAATACACCAACCACTCCAATTTGGAACGAACTACCGTTGAACCTGAATTGTCCAATTTCTCACACCTATTGATTTCGGATCGAGCCAAAAACTTGGGCAACATCATAGTATGGTGGGAGGGGTCATTTGTTGACTTTTGTGTGAAATCCAATCGCTAGACGTATGGAATACACCAACCACTCCAATTTGGAACGAACTACCGTTGAACCTGAATTGTCCAATTTCTCACACCTATTGATTTCGGATTGAGCCCAAAACTTGGGCAACAACATAATATGGTGGGAGGAGTCATTTGGTGAGTTTTGATTGAAATCCAATCGCTAGAAGTATTGAATACACCAACCACTCCAATTACGAACGAACTGCCGTTGAAATTGAATTGTCCAATTTCTGACACCTATTGATTTCGGATCGAACCCCAAACTTGGGCAACATCATAATATGGTGGGAGGAGTCATTTGGTGAGTTTTGAGTGAAATCCAATAGCTAGAAGTATGGAATACACCAACCACTCCAATTAGGAACGAACTGCCGTTGAACTTCAATTGTCCAATTTCTCACACCTATTGATTTCGGATCGAGCCCAAAACTTGGGCAACATGATAATATGGTTGGAGGAGTCATTTCGTGAGTTTTGAGTGAAATCCAATCACTGGAAGTATGGAATACCCCAACCACTCCAATTAGGATCGAACTGTCGTTGAACTTGAATTGTCCAATTTCTCACACCTATTGATTTCGGATCGAACCCCAAACTTGTACAACATCATAATATGGTGGGAGGAGTCATTTGGTGAGTTTTGAGTGAAATCCTATCGCCAGAACTATGAATTACCCCAACCACTCCAATTTGGAACGAACTGCCTTTGAACTTGAATTGTCCAATTTCTTACACCTATTGATTTCGGATCGAGCCCAAAACTTGGGCAACATCATAATATGGTGGGAGGAGTCAATTGGTGAGTTTTGAGTGAAATCCAATTGCTAGTAGTATGGAATACACCAACCACTCAAATTAGGAACGAACCGTCGTTGAACTTGAATTGTCCAATTTGGAACACCTATTGATTTCGGATTGAGCCCAAAACTTGGGCACCGTCATAATATGGTGGGAGGAGTCATTTGGTGAGTTTTGAGGGAAATCCAATCGCTAGAAGTATGGAATACACCAACCATTCCAATTTGGAACGAACTGCCGTTGAACTTGAATCGTCCAATTTCTCACACCTATTGATTTCGGATCGAGCCCAAAACTTGGGCAACATGATAATATGGTGGGATGAGTCATTTAGTGAGTTTTGAGTGAAATCGAATCGCTAGAAGTATGGAATGCACCAACCACTCCAACTAGGAACGAACTGCCGTTGAACTTGAATTGAACAATTTCTCACACCTGTTGATTTCGGATCGAACCCCAAACTTGGGCAACATCAAAATATGATGGGAGGAGTCATTTGGTGAGTTTTGAGTGAAATCCAATCGCTAGAAGAATGGAATACACCAACCACTCCAATTAGGAACGTACTGCCGTTGAACTTGAATTGTCCAATTTCTCACACCTATTGATTTCGGATCGACCCCCAAACTTGGGCAACATCATAATATGGTGGGAGGAGTCATTTGGTGAGTTTTGAGTGAAATCCAATCGCTAGACCTATGGAACACAACAACCACTCCAATTAGGAACGAACGGCCGTTGAACTTAAATTGTCCAATTTCTCACACCTATTGACTTCGGATCGAGCCCCAAACTTGGGCAACATCATAATATGGTGGGAGGAGTCATTTGGTGAGTTTTGAGTGAAATCCAATCGCTAGAAGTATGGAAGACAACAACCACTCCAATTAGGAACGAACGTCCGTTGAACTTGAATTGTCCAATTTCTCACACCTATTGATTTCGGATCAAACCCCAAACTTGTGCAACATCATAATATGGTGGGAGGAGTCATTTGGTGAGTTTTGAGTGAAATCCAATCGCTAGAAGTATGGAATACACCAACAACTCCAATTAGGAACGAACTGCCGTTGAACTTGAATTGTCCAATTTGGAACACCTATTGATTTCGGATCGAACCCCAAACTTGGGCTACATCATAATATGGTGGGAGGAGTCATTTGGTGAGTTTCGAGTGAAATCCAATCGCTAGAAGTATGGAATACACCAACCACTCCAATTAGGAACGTACTGCCGTTGAACTTCAATTGTCCAATTTCTCACACCTATTGATTTCGGATCGAGCCCAAAACTTGGGCAACATGATAATATGGTGGGACGAGTCAATTTGTGAGTTTTGAGTGAAATCCAATTGCTAGAAGTATGGAATACACCAACCACTCAAATTAGGAACGAACCGTCGTTGAACTTGAATTGTCCAATTTGGAACACCTATTGATTTCGGATCGAGCCCAAAACTTGGGCAACGTCATAATACGGTGGGAGGAGTCATTTGGTGAGTTTTGAGGGAAATCCAATCGCTAGAAGTATGGAATACACCAACCACTCCAATTTGGAACGAACTGTCGTTGAACTTGAATTGTCCAATTTCTCACACCTATTGATTTCGGATCGAGCCCCAAACTTGGGCAACATCATAATATGGTGGGAGGAGTCATTTGGTGAGTTTTGAGTGAAATCCAATCGATAGAACTACTGCATACACCAACAACTCCAATTAGGACCGAACAACCGTTGAACTTGAATTGTCCAATTTCTCACACCTATTGATTTCGGATCGAACCCCAAACATGGGCAACATCATAACATGGTGGGAGGAGTGATTTGGTGAGTTTTGAGTGAAGTCCTATCGCTAGAAGTATTGCATACACCAACCACTCCAATTAGGAACGAACAACCGTTGAACTTGAATTGTCCAATTTCTCAAACCTATTGATTTCGGATCGAACCCCAAACTTGGGCAACATCATAACACGGTGGGAGGAGTCATTTGGTGAGTTTTGAGTGAAATCCAATCGATAGAACTACTGCATACACCAACCACTCCAATTAGGAACGAACGGCCGTTGAACTTGAATTGTCAAATTTCTCACTCCGATTGACTTCGGATCGAGCCCCAAACTTGGGCAACATCATAATATGGTGGGAGGAGTCATTTGGTGAGTTTTGAGTGAAATCCAATCGCTAGAAGTATGGAATACAACAACCACTCCAATTAGGAACGAACGGCCGTTGAACTTGAATTGTCCAATTTCTCACACCTATTGATTTCGGATCGAGCCCCAAACTTGGGCAACATCATAATATGGTGGGAGGAGTCATTTGGTGAGTTTTGAGGGAAATCCAATCGCTAGAACTACTGCATACACCAACTCCAATTAGGACCGAACAACCGTTGAACTTGAATTGTCCAATTTCTCACACCTATTGATTTCGGATCGAACACCAAACCTGGGCAACATCATAATATGGTGGGAGGAGTCATTTGGTGAGTGTTGAGTGAAATCCAATTGCTAGAAGTATGGAATACACCAACCACTCCAGTTACGAACGAACTGCCGTTGAACTTCAATTGTCCAATTTCTCACACCTATTGATTTCGGATCGAGCCCAAAACTTGGGCAACATCATAATATGGTGGGACGAGTCAATTGGTGAGTTTTGAGTGAAATCCAATTGCTAGAAGTATGGAATACACCAACCACTCAAATTAGGAACGAACCGTCGTTGAACTTGAATTGTCCAATTTGGAACACCTATTGATTTCGGATCGAGCCCAAAACTTGGGCAACGTCATAAAATGGTGGGAGGAGTCATTTGGTGAGTTTTGAGGGAAATCCAATCGCTAGAAGTATGGAATACACCAACCACTCCAATTTGGAACGAACTGCCGTTGAACTTGAATTGTCCAATTTCTCACACCTATTGATTTCGGATCGAGCCCAAAACTTGGGCAACATGATAATATGGTGGGAGGAGTCATTTCGTGAGTTTTGAGTGAAATCCAATTGCTAGAAGTATGGAATACACCAACCACTCCAATTAGGAACGAACTGCCGTTGAACTTGAATTGTCCAATTTCTCACACCTGTTGATTTCGGATCGAACCCCAAACTTGGGCAACATCAAAATATGGTGGGAGGAGTCATTTGGTGAGTTCTGAGTGAAATCCAATCGCTAGAAGAATGGAATACACAACCCACTCCAATTAGGAACGTACTGCCGTTGAACTTGAATTGTCCAATTTCTCACACCTATTGATTTCGGATCGAACCCCAAACTTGGGAAACATCACAATATGGTGGGAGGAGTCATTTGGTGAGTTTTGAGTGAAATCCAATCGCTAGACCTATGGAATACACCAACCACTCCAATTAGGAACGAACGGCCGTTGAACTTGAATTGTCCAATTTCTCACACCGATTGATATCGGATCGAACCCCAAACTTGGGCAACATCATAACATGGTGGGAGGAGTCATTTGGTGAGTTTTGAGTGAAGTCCTATCGCTAGAAGTATTGCATACACCAACCACTCCAATTAGGAACGAACAACCGTTGAACTTGAATTGTCCAATTTCTCACACCTATTGATTTCGGATCGAACCCCAAACTTGGGCAACATCATAACATGGTGGGAGGAGTCATTTGGTGAGTTTTGAGTGAAGTCCAATCGCTAGAAGTATTGCATACACCAACCACTCCAATTAGGAACGAACAACCGTTGAACTTGAATTGTCCAATTTCTCACACCTATTGATTTCGGATCGAGCCCCAAACTTGGGCAACATCATAATATGGAGGGAGGAGTCATTTGGTGAGTTTTGAGTGAAATCCAATCGCTAGAAGTATTGCATACACCAACAACTCCAATTAGGAACGAACAACCGTTGAACTTGAATTGTCCAATTTCTCACACCGATTGATTTCGGATCGAGCCCAAAACTTCGGCAACATCATAATATGGTGGGACGAATCATTTGGTGTGTTTTGAGGGAAATCCCATCGCCAGAACTATGAATTACCCCAACCACTCCAATTTGGAACGAACTGCCTTTGAACTTGAATTGTCCAATTTCTTGCACCTATTGATTTCGGATCGAGCCCAAAACTTGGGCAACATCATAATATGGTGGGAGGAGTCGTTTGGTGTGTTTTGAGTGAAATCCAATCGCTAGAAGTATGGAATAGACCAACCACTCCAGTTAGGAACAAACCGCCGTTGAACTTGAATTGTCCAATTTCTTACACCTATTGATTTCGGACCAATTTCTTACACCTATTGATTTCGGATCAAGCCCAAAACTTGGGCAACATCATAATATGGTGGGAGGAGTCATTTGGTGAGTTTTGAGGGAAATCCAATCGCTAGAAGTATGGAATACAGCAACCACTCCAATTAGGAACGAACTGCCGTTGAACTTGAATTGTCCAATTTCTCACACCTATTGATTACGGATCTAGCCCAAAACTTGGGCAACATCATAATATGGTGGGAGGAGTCATTTGGTGAGTTTTGAGTGAAATCCAGTCGCTAGAAGTATGGAATACACCAACCACTCCAATTAGGAACGAACTGCCGTTGAACTTCAATTGTCCAATTTCTCACACCTATTGATTTCGGATCGAACCCCAAACTTGTGCAACATCATAATATGGTGGGAGGAGTCATTTGGTGAGTTTTGAGTGAAATCCAATCGCTAGAAGTATGGAATACACCAACAACTCCAATTAGGAACGAACTGCCGTTGAACTTGAATTGTCCAATTTGGAACACCTATTGATTTCGGATCGAACCCCAAACTTGGGCTACATCATAATATGGTGGGAGGAGTCATTTGGTGAGTTTTGAGTGAAATCCAATCGCTAGAAGTATGGAATACACCAACCACTCCAATTAGGAACGAACTGCCGTTGAACTTGAATTGTCCAATTTCTCACACCTATTGATTTTGGATCGAGCCCAAAACTTGGGCAACGTCATAACATGGTGGGAGGAGTCATTTGGTGAGTTTTGAGTGAAATCCAATCGGAAAAAGAATGGAATACACCAACCACTCCAATTATGAACGAAGGGCCGTCGAACTTGAATTGTCCAATTTCTCACACCTATTGATTTCGGATCGAACCCCAAACTTGTGCAACATCATAATATGGTGGGAGGAGTCATTTGGTGTGTTTTGAGTGAAATCCAATCGCTAGAAGTATGGAATACACCAACCACTCCAATTAGGAACGAACTGCCGTTGAACTTGAATTGTCCAATTTCTCACACCTATTGATTTTGGATCGAGCCCAAAACTTGGGCAACATCATAATATGGTGGGAGGAGTCATTTGGTGAGTTTTGAGTGAAATCCAATCGCTAGAAGAATGGAATACACCAACCACTCCAATTATGAACGAAGGGCCGTCGAACTTGAATTGTCCAATTTCTCACACCTATTGATTTCGGATCGAACCCCAAACTAGTGCAACATCATAATATGGTGGGAGGAGTCATTTGGTGAGTTTTGAGTGAAATCCAATATCTAGAAGTATGGAATACACCAACCACTCCAATTAGGAACGAACTACCGTTGAACTTGAATTGTCCAATTTGGAACACCTATTGATTTCGGATCGAACCCCAAACTTGTGCAACATCATAATGTGGTGGGAGGAGTCATTTGGTGAGTTTTGAGTGAAATCCAGTCGCTAGAAGTATGGAATACACCAACCACTCCAATTAGGAACGAACTGCCGTTGAACTTCAATTGTCCAATTTCTCACACCTATTGATTTCGGATCGAACCCCAAACTTGTGCAACATCATAATATGGTGGGAGGAGTCATTTGGTGAGTTTTGAGTGAAATCCAATCGCTAGAAGTATGGAATACACCAACAACTCCAATTAGGAACGAACTGCCGTTGAACTTGAATTGTCCAATTTGGAACACCTATTGATTTCGGATCGAACCCCAAACTTGGGCTACATCATAATATGGTGGGAGGAGTCATTTGGTGAGTTTTGAGTGAAATCCAATCGCTAGAAGTATGGAATACACCAACCACTCCAATTAGGAACGAACTGCCGTTGAACTTGAATTGTCCAATTTCTCACACCTATTGATTTTGGATCGAGCCCAAAACTTGGGCAACGTCATAACATGGTGGGAGGAGTCATTTGGTGAGTTTTGAGTGAAATCCAATCGGAAAAAGAATGGAATACACCAACCACTCCAATTATGAACGAAGGGCTGTCGAACTTGAATTGTCCAATTTCTCACACCTATTGATTTCGGATCGAACCCCAAACTTGTGCAACATCATAATATGGTGGGAAGAGTCATTTGGTGTGTTTTGAGTGAAATCCAATCGCTAGAAGTATGGAATACACCAACCACTCCAATAAGAAACGAACTGCCGTTGAACTGCAATTGTCCAATTTCTCACACCTATTGATTTCGGATCGAACCCCAAACTTGTGCAACATCATAATATGGTGGGAGGAGTCATTTGGTGAGTTTTGAGTGAAATCCAATCGCTAGAAGTATGGAATACACCAACCACTCCAATTAGGAACGAACTGCCGTTGAACTTGAATTGTCCAATTTCTCACACCTATTGATTTTGGATCGAGCCCAAAACTTGGGCAACGTCATAACATGGTGGGAGGAGTCATTTGGTGAGTTTTGAGTGAAATCCAATCGGAAAAAGAATGGAATACACCAACCACTCCAATTATGAACGAAGGGCCGTCGAACTTGAATTGTCCAATTTCTCACACCTATTGATTTCGGATCGACCCCCAAACTTGGGCAACATCATAATATGATGGGAGGAGTCATTTGGTGAGTTTTGAGTGAAATCCAATCGCTAGACCTATGGAACACAACAACCACTCCAATTAGGAACGAACGGCCGTTGAACTTAAATTGTCCAATTTCTCACACCTATTGACTTCGGATCGAGCCCCAAACTTGGGCAACATCATAATATGGTGGGAGGAGTCATTTGGTGAGTTTTGAGTGAAATCCAATCGCTAGAAGTATGGAATACAACAACCACTCCAATTAGGAACGAACGTCCGTTGAACTTGAATTGTCCAATTTGGAACACCTATTGATTTCGGATCGAACCCCAAACTTGTGCAACATCATAATGTGGTGGGAGGAGTCATTTGGTGAGTTTGGAGTAAAATCCAATCGCTAGAAGTATGGAATACACCAACCACTCCAATTAGGAACTAACTGCCGTTGAACTTGAATTGTCCAATTTCCCACACCTATTGATTTCGGATCGAACCCCAAACTTGTGCAACATCATAATATGGTGGGAGGAGTCATTTGGAGAGTTTTGAGTGAAATCCAATCGCTAGAAGTATGGAATACACCAACCACTCCAATTAGGAACGAACTGCCGTTGAACTTTAATTGTCCAATTTGGAATACCTATTCATTTCGGATCGAACCCCAAACCTGGGCTACATCATAATATGGTGGGAGGAGTCATTTGGTGAGTTTTGAGTGAAATCCAATCGCTAGAAGAATGGAATACACCAACCACTCCAATTATGAACGAAGGGCCGTTGAACTTGAATTGTCCAATTTCTCACACCTATTGATTTCGCATCGAACCCCAAATTTGGGCAACATCATAATATGGTGGGAGGAGTCATTTGGTGAGTTTTGAGTGAAATCAAATCGCTAGAAGTATGGAATACACCAACCACTCCAATTAGGAACGAACTGCCGTTGAACTTCAATTGTCCAATTTGTCACACCTATTGATTTCGGATCGAACCCCAAACTTGTGCAACATCATAATATGGTGGGAGGAGTCATTTGGTGAGTTTTGAGTGAAATCCAATCGCTAGAAGTATGGAATACACCAACAACTCCAATTAGGAACGAACTGCCGTTGAACTTGAATTGTCCAATTTGGAACACCTATTGATTTCGGATCGAACCCCAAACTTGGGCTACATCATAATATGGTGGGAGGAGTCATTTGGTGAGTTTTGAGTGAAATCCAATCGCTAGAAGTATGGAATACACCAACCACTCCAATTAGGAACGAACTGCCGTTGAACTTGAATTGTCCAATTTCTCACACCTATTGATTTTGGATCGAGCCCAAAACTTGGGCAACGTCATAACATGGTGGGAGGAGTCATTTGGTGAGTTTTGAGTGAAATCCAATCGGAAAAAGAATGGAATACACCAACCACTCCAATTATGAACGAAGGGCCGTCGAACTTGAATTGTCCAATTTCTCACACCTATTGATTTCGGATCGAACCCCAAACTTGTGCAACATCATAATATGGTGGGAGGAGTCATTTGGTGTGTTTTGAGTGAAATCCAATCGCTAGAAGTATGGAATACACCAACCACTCCAATAAGAAACGAACTGCCGTTGAACTGCAATTGTCCAATTTCTCACACCTATTGATTTCGGATCGAACCCCAAACTTGTGCAACATCATAATATGGTGGGAGGAGTCATTTGGTGAGTTTTGAGTGAAATCCAATCGCTAGAAGTATGGAATACACCAACCACTCCAATTAGGAACGAACTGCCGTTGAACTTGAATTGTCCAATTTCTCACACCTATTGATTTTGGATCGAGCCCAAAACTTGGGCAACGTCATAACATGGTGGGAGGAGTCATTTGGTGAGTTTTGAGTGAAATCCAATCGGAAAAAGAATGGAATACACCAACCACTCCAATTATGAACGAAGGGCCGTCGAACTTGAATTGTCCAATTTCTCACACCTATTGATTTCGGATCGACCCCCAAACTTGGGCAACATCATAATATGATGGGAGGAGTCATTTGGTGAGTTTTGAGTGAAATCCAATCGCTAGACCTATGGAACACAACAACCACTCCAATTAGGAACGAACGTCCGTTGAACTTGAATTGTCCAATTTGGAACACCTATTGATTTCGGATCGAACCCCAAACTTGTGCAACATCATAATGTGGTGGGAGGAGTCATTTGGTGAGTTTGGAGTAAAATCCAATCGCTAGAAGTATGGAATACACCAACCACTCCAATTAGGAACTAACTGCCGTTGAACTTGAATTGTCCAATTTCCCACACCTATTGATTTCGGATCGAACCCCAAACTTGTGCAACATCATAATATGGTGGGAGGAGTCATTTGGAGAGTTTTGAGTGAAATCCAATCGCTAGAAGTATGGAATACACCAATCACTCCAATTAGGAACGAACTGCCGTTGAACTTTAATTGTCCAATTTGGAATACCTATTCATTTCGGATCGAACCCCAAACCTGGGCAACATGATAATATGGTGGGAGGAGTCATTTGGTGAGTTTTGAGTGAAATCCAATCGCTAGAAGAATGGAATACACCAACCACTCCAATTATGAACGAAGGGCCGTTGAACTTGAATTGTCCAATTTCTCACACCTATTGATTTCGGATCGAGCCCCAAACTTGGGCAACATCATAATATGGTGGGAGGAGTCATTTGGTGAGGTTTGAGTGAAATCCAATCGCTAGAAGTATTGCATACACCAACAACTCCAATTAGGAACGAACAACCGTTGAACTTGAATTCTCCAATTTCTCAAACCTATTGATTTCGGATCGAAACCAAAACTTGGGCAACATCATAACATGGTGGGAGGAGTCATGTGGTGAGTTTTGAGTGAAGTCCAATCGCTAGAAGTATGGAATACACCAGCCACTCCAATTAGGAACGAACTGTCGTTGAACTTGAATTGTCCAATTTCTCACACCTATTGATTTCGGATCGAGCCCCAAACTTGGGCAACCCGATAATATGGTGGGAGGAGTCATTTGGTGAGTTTTGAGTGAAATCCAATCGCTAGAAGTATTGCGTACACCAACAACTCCAATTAGGAACGAACAACCGTTGAACTTGAATTATGCAATTTCTCACACCTATTGATTTCGGATCAAGTCCAAAATTCGGGCAACACGATAATATGGTGGGAGGAGTCATTTGGTGAGTTTTGAGTGAAATCCAATCGCTAGAAGTAAGGAATACACCAACCACTCCAATTAGGAACGAACTGCCGTTGAACTAGAATTGTCTAATTTCTCACACCTATTGATTTCGGATCGAACCCCAAACTTGTGCAACATAATAATATAGTGGGAGGAGTCATTTGGTGAGTTTTGAGTGAAATCCAATCGCTAGAAGTATGGAATACACCAACCACTCCAATTAGGAACGAACTGCCGTTGAACTTGAATTGTCCAATTTGGAACACCTATTGATTTCGGATCGAACCCCAAACTTGGGCTACATCATAATATGGTGGGAGGAGTCATTTGGTGAGTTTTGAGTGAAATCCAATCGCTAGAAGTATGGAATCCACCAACCACTCCAATTAGGAACGAACTGCCGTTGAACTTCAATTGTCCAATTTCGCACACCTATTGTTTTCGGATCGAGCCCAAAACTTGGGCAATATGATAATATGGTGGGAGGAGACATTTGGTGAATTTTGAGTGAAATCCAATCGCTAGAAGTATGGAATACACCAACCACTCCAATTAGGAACGATCTGCCATTGAACTTGAATTGTCCAATTTCTCACACCAATTGATTTCGGATCGAGCCCAAAACTTGGGCAACATCATAATATGGTGGGAGGAGTCATTTGGTGAGTTTTGAGTGAAAACCAATCGCTAGACGTATGGAATACACCAACCACTCCAATTAGGAACGAACTGTCGTTGAAATTGAATTGACCAATTTCTCACACCTATTGATTTCGGATTGAGCCCAAAACATGGGCAACATCATAATATGGTGGGAGGAGTCATTTGGTGAGTTTTGAGTGAAATCCAATCGCTACAAGTATGGAATACACCAACCACTCCAGTTAGGAAATAACTGCCGTTGAACTTGAATTGTCCAATTTGGAACACCTATTGATTTCGGATCGAGCCCAAAACTTGGGTAACATCATAATATGGTGGGAGGAGTCATTTGGTGAGTTTTGAGTGAAATCCAATCGCTAGAAGTATGGAATACACCAACCACTCCAATTAGGAACGAACTGCCGTTGAACTTGAATTGTCCAATTTGGAACACCTATTGATTTCGGATCGAGCCCAAAACTTGGGCAACATCATAATATGGTGGGAGGAGTCGTTTGGTTAGTTTTGAGTGAAATCCAATCGCTAGAAGTATGGAATACACCGACCACTCCAATTACTAACGAACTGCCGTTGAACTTGAATTGTCCAATTTCTCACACCTATTGATTTCGGATCGAGCCCCAAACTTGGGCAACATCATAATATGGTGGGAGGAGTCATTTCGTGAGTTTTCAGTGAAATCCAATCGTTATAAGTGTGGAATACACCAACCACTCCAATTAGGAACGAACTGTCGTTGAACTTGAATTGTCCAATTTCTCACACCTACTGATTTCGGATCGAGCCCCAAACTTGGGCAACATCATAATATGGTGGGAGGAGTCGTTCGGTTAGTTTTGAGTGAAATCCAATCGCTAGAAGTATGGAATACACCGACCACTCCAATTACTAACGAACTGCCGTTGAACTTGAATTGTCCAATTTCTCACACCTATTGATTTCGGATCGAGCCCCAAACTTGGGCAACATCATAATATGGTGGGAGGAGTCATTTCGTGAGTTTTGAGTGAAATCCAATCGCTAGAAGTATGGAATACACCAACCACTCCAATTAGGAACGAACTGCCGTTGAACTTGAATTGTCCAATTTCTCACACCTATTGATTTCGGATCGAGCCCCAAACTTGGGCAACATCATAAGATGGTGGGAAGAGTCATTTGGTGAGTTTTGAGTGAAATCCAATCGCTAGAAGTATGGAATACACCAACCACTCCAATTTGGAACGAACTGCCGTTGAACTTGAATTGTCCAATTTCTCACACCTATTGATTTCGGATCGAGCCCAAAACTTGGGCAACAACATAATATGGTGGGAAGAGTCATTTGGTGAGTTTTGAGTGAAATCCAATCAGTAGAAGTATAGAATACACCAACCACTCCAATTAGGAACGAACTGTCGTTGAACTTGAATTGTCCAATTTGGAACACCTATTGATTTCGGATCGAGCCCAAAACTTGGGCAACATCATAATATGGTGGGAGGAGTCATTTGGTGAGTTTTGAGTGAAAACCAATCGCTAGACGTATGGAATACACCAACCACTCCAATTAGGAACGAACTGTCGTTGAAATTGAATTGACCAATTTCTCACACCTATTGATTTCGGATTGAGCCCAAAACATGGGCAACATCATAATATGGTGGGAGGAGTCATTTGGTGAGTTTTGAGTGAAATCCACTCGCTAGAAGTATGGAATACACCAACCACTCCAATTAGGAACGAACTGCCGTTGAACTTGAATTGTCCAATTTGGAATACCTATTGATTTCGGATCGAGCCCAAAACTTGGGCAACATCATAATATGGTGGGAGGAGTCGTTCAGTTAGTTTTGAGTGAAATCCAATCGCTAGAAGTATGGAATACACCGACCACTCCAATTACTAACGAACTGCCGTTGAACTTGAATTGTCCAATTTCTCACACCTATTGATTTCGGATCGAGCCCCAAACTTGGGCAACATCATAATATGGTGGGAAGAGTCATTTGGTGAGTTTTGAGTGAAATCCAATTGCTAGAAGTATGGAATACACCAACCACTCCAGTTAGGAACGAACTGCCGTGGAACTTGAATTGTCCAATTTGGAACACCTATTGATTTCGGATCGAGCCCAAAACTTGGGCAACATCATAATATGGTGGGAGGAGTCATTTGGTTAGTTTTGAGTGAAATCCAATCGCTAGAAGTATGGAATACACTGATCGGTTCATAAATTGTATATCATTTCGTAAGCCCTTGAAGTTTCTGGTCATGCTGACCTCAGGATGAGCTATTGTTTCTTGTTGGAAGCTTGGTCATGGTGAGCTAGGCATGAGCTATTGAGCTGGTTGGAAGCTTGGTCATGGTGACATGAAGATGAGCCAGGGCTGCTGGTGGGATTTATTGGTGAAGTGCATCAACCAATTCAAATTTTCTAATACAAGTGCATCAACCAATTCATATTTTCTAATACAAGTGTTGTATGCATTAGCCATATCAAATTCAGATTTTCACTTCCCCTAGGCCTATAAATAGGGATGTTCTCTAAGCTTGTAAACACACCCCAAGGGGGGAAGCTCTCAAGCACTTCTCTAGAGCTCCCTTCCCTTCTCTCCCTCAAATTCTCTTAATTTTGCTTTCTAGTTCTCAATTCTAGCTTTCCTTTTGCTTCTTAGTTGTAGTTTATTTTTCTTTGTAATGTAAATTCTTTTCTTAAGTTTTCAAGTTGAATTAGTTTCCAAGTTTCAATTATGGTTTTTGTTCTTATTCATTATGCTTATAAGTTAATATGCTAGTTTGAATGATTGATCACCATTTAGGCTTGCATGTTAGCTATCTTGGTTTGAATTAAGAGTATACACCATGCTTTAATTCGAATTGAGCTATGAATAGGAAGAGTATGTATGGACATTCGACAACAGGGATTAGATACATGCTTGGTTGTTTAAATTATTCTTCTATGCTTAATGGGTTCCTAATGCTTAATTTTAGGTTAGACAACAAATGATCAAATTAGGGAATTAGGAACACAAGGTTATGACCAAACACCATGGCTTAATCATACTTTAGCTAGAATCAATCCGTTAATCTAATTGAACTTGGGAACTTATTTGCTTGAGTTATTTCTTCCTTGTTTTATTTATTTCCTTTCTTTTTCATTTCTGTTTTTTGTAGGGAAAATGAATTGGATCATTCAATCACCAATCCCTGTGGAATCGACCTCGCACTTACATACGCTAAACTACCAACGGTTCGTGCACTTGCGAGTATCACAAGTTGAGGATGCAGCTGAATCCATTTTGGTGGAGCTAAATCTACGCAACAAGTTTTTGGCGCCGTTGCCGGGGATCGGTAACATTGTTTGATTCTATTTGGCTTTCCTACTTTATTTTTTTTCTTAACTGGACAATTTCTTGTTTTAAAGTTAATGACGTTAATGGACAAGTTGTGTTTGTAGTCCAACAGAAAAGGACAATTGCCCAACAAGCAAGAGAACTGGGTTTAAGTCCCAGCTTACACAACCCATTGGTGCTTGTTGCTTTGAAACATGGAATTGGATGTGTGTTGATTTTCCATTTCATTTTAGTTTTTATTTCCTCATTCTTTTAATTCTATTTCAAGTTTTCTATGTTTGTTTTAGCAATTTATTATAGCTCAATAATAAATGGAGAGAGATGGCAACCTCAATTATAAGAATGGGAAGTGTGGAGCAGTGGGAGAAGTCGCGACCTCCAAGTGCATCCATGCTCGACCTAATCGCTTCAAGGGGGAGTATTTCAATCCTTTCTCTTCTTTGAATTCTGTTGATTTCCATAGTTGTTTTTGCCTTTTGGTCCGCGCTGAGTTATTTTTTTTTCTATGCTGAATCCAACCATATAAAGAACGTAAAATTTGGACTTACGGTTGGAAAGTTATAGCCTAAAAACTGAACAGAGGTCGAAGCTGAAAAACATAGAAACGAATCTGTCCAAAAGGTGATAAATAGGTGATAGAAAGTGCTGTTTGTTTTTTTTCTTTGGTTTCTTGGTTTGTTTCATTTAGTACAATAATTTATATCGTTTGTTTGAGTTTGTTTAGAGTACTTAGTTCATTTTTGTTTATGGTTTGTTGTTTCATGTTATCTTAATTTGTTTTTGTTTCTTTTTCTTACGAGAATATATTTTTTTAAAAAAAATTTTAAAAAAATAAATAAATTTATTTTTCATATGAGCTGACTTATGGTAACTCCAGTGAGCACCTTCGTCAATACAGTGTCTAGGAGTTCTTTAGGCGACACCTTCGGTGTCTAAGAAGTTTGGGTTTTAAGCGGGACCATTGTGACCCCTCCAACCTTCCCGGATCCCCTGGCTATGTTTTCTGAGGCCCTTAACTGGTCATCCGTGAGTTGCTTGTATATTGTGTGTTTTTAAATTAAGTTTTTTTTTTTTCTTTGTTTTCTTTTCTGTTGAGTCTTTGTTTTTGTTTTGTTTCTGTTTTTGTGTTGTTATGTTAGTTTATTTATTTATTTACGTGGTATGGTTAGTTAGTTTATTTCTGAGTGTTAAAACACATTTTTATTTCAAACATTGCATAAAAACAAAAAAAAAACAAAAAACAAAACAAAACAAAACAAAAAAAAACAATAATAATTTTAAAAAAAAAAAAAAACATCATCATCATCATCTTCATCATCATCTTCTTCATCTTCTTCATCTCCATCATCATCATGGCTTGCCTCTATTTTCTCGCACTTGTAAAATCTGCAGCAGCTCCACATGGTCCTCATTTTTTCTCTGCAGTGCTTCCACGTGCTGATTGGCATAGTAGAGCCGCTTCTGCAAGTCCGCCACCATAGCCTTCAAGGAAGCTATTTCCTCGCTCATCGCGGCACACTCCCTTGTCCTCGCCAGTAATCGCATGCCCAAATTAGTAGCGGAGACCGCGTGGAGCACAGTTAAATTGTGGGACTCCTCTACCGCTGCCTTATCAGACCTCTGTGCCACATGCAGATGATCTGTCGGAGTGAGCTTGCTGCTAATCATGCCTCCTAGCAGCACTGCTCTGTTCGACAGTGCCTCAGAAAAGTTCGGTATTGCCTCAGCAAAGTTTGAGGCCGTGCCGTGATGATATGAAGAGTTTGGAAAGACAGTGTTTGGAGGAGCCCTTGTCTGGGCATTCGGTGGTGCAAGTGAGAGCTCAAGGTTGAGATCATCAAGGTGAGTGCATGAGGATGCCATTTGTTTTGCTTCTGAATTTTTTGATGTTTTTCCTTGAGTTTGCAGGAAGAAATGCTGGGTATCATCCGCTTGCAGATGTGTGGTTTAAATAGACATATGCTGATGAGAGAGAGCCAACACCATTTCGGATTTCCCGGGCATGCTCGACCTAATCGCTTCAAGGGGGGAGCACATTAACTTTCACTTTACTTTTCTTTTTTCCGTGTTTTCTGGTGTTTTATGTTTTTGCCCGTTACTTTCATTTTCTAGTGTTTTGTGTTTTTGCCTTTCCCTTTCGGCTATCATCTTTGTCTTATTTTAGTTAGGGAAATGTGTTTTCTTTTCCGTTTGTCGTCTTTGTTTTATTTTAGTTGGGAAGTGTGTTTTCTTTTTCTTTTTCTTTTTCTTTCTGCAACCTTACTCTTTTATTTCCGAAACAAAATAACGAAAATACAAAAACAACAAAATAAAATAAAAACAACAATAATGCAGTAGGAAATCATTTCTTCTCGGTGCTTGGTGTCTCGACCATTGAAGCTTTGAGTTTGGCCCTCTGGCTGTCCTCTTCCAGGGCTTCACGCACAGCTTCTTGGGGCTCATCACTTGAGCTCCCAAAGATCGCAATCTTAGCTTGAGTGTAACTACTCTCGCGATCTGATTGTTTGCGTTTACCCGGTCGGTCTAGGTCCTCCAGCTGTTTTCGCATGTCGCGAGAGTACAACTCTACCATTTTTTATAGGTTTTTATTCTCGTCCCGCAATACTTCTAGCTGGTGTCGATTCACCTCCACTATCCTTGACCTCTCCCTTTTCAAGCTTTTTATAGCAGTCTGACACTCCTCAACCATACTTCGCTCCGCCGCCAACTGACCCTTTAGCACCTCTACCTCATGGGACTTCACAAGTAGGCGATGACCCAAACTTGCGACTGTTGCCGTACTCTGCACGCTCAGTGCCAGGGCATCGCTCACGACCCGGTTGTCATCCCTTGTTCCCAGCACACGTATATCTTTAGGAGTCACTAAATTTCTAGCCACTCCAATGGCAACATCGTTGTCCAGGAGTATTGAGTCAGTTACTGTCACAGGCCCCCGTGCGGAAGCAAAGTAGGGCATCCATACTGGTGCCGCTGCTTGGCCTCGTGTCTGAGTCGGTGGAGCTAGGTTGAGATCCAACGAAAATGGGTAGTTAGAGGCCATTTGATTTCTCACTCTCTTTTCTTCTTTCTTTCTTTTCTCTTTTGTGTGTTTCTGAGTTTGTGTTTTTTTTTACCCTTTCTTTTTACCTTTTATAGACTTAGTCTGCTAAACCCTAGCCACTGCGGTTCTGAGTTCTGTGCGGCCCTTACGGCTTATCTCTATATGTCGCTGTTAAGCTCATAATTTCATACATATACATGCCCAAATTTACTTACTTCTTTTGCTTAGTTTCCTATAATTCTAAGTTATTTGCCTCTATTTGTGTGTTTTGTAGGCCAAAAGAGTAAGAGAGCATAATTCATGCCATTCAAGCATGTTAAGGCCTAATTTGGATGAAGGGAAGAAGAGCTTAAAGACATACTCATTTTTGCTACAGCCCCTTGCCAGTCCAGTTTCGTGGGTCACATTGCAAGATCTGTTTCAGCAACCTACACAGCTCGGATGAGGCCGCATTCTTCATGAAAGTTGTTCCAATGGGTGTGTACTATAACATATCTAAAATTCAGCCCCATTGGATAAATCTGGAGTCCGTCATCTAGCAAACACAGAACCATGCTCAGGATGGATTTTTGTCAGCGAGCAAACTGAGTTAGAATTTCATTTCGGACTTATCTTCTTCATCCGAGCTTGGATTGGGCCAATACTTGTGTGGTTGGATCAGACACATTCTGAACTTCACAATGGATATCTTAAAGTCGTCATTTGCTTAAGAGAAGCCCAAGTTGTAAGAGCTTGAAGTTGCTGGTCATGCTGACATGAGGATGAGCTGGTTGGAAGCTTGGTCATGGTGAGCTAGGCATGAGCTATTGTAGCTGGTTGGAAGCTTGGTCATGGTAACATGAAGATGAGCTAGGGCTGCTGGTGGGATTTATTGGTGAAGTGCATCAACCAATTCAGATTTTATAATGCAAGTGTTGTATGCATTAGTGAAGTGCATCAACCAATTCATCTTTTATAATGCAAGTGTTGTATGCATTAGCCATATTGAATTCAGATTTATCACTCCCCTCTCCCTATAAATACCACATCCATTCCACATTCAAGACACAACAAATCCTGGGATTCACAACCCCACAATTCACTCCAACCATCCTCAAACACTCTCACAATCCCAAATCACCTCCATATCCTTCATACATCTTTCTAGAAGTGGGGAAGCTCTTGGAGAAGCATTAGAAGTGGAGAAGCACTTGGAGAAGCCTTGGACACCACAAGAACTTCAGAAAAAGGGTTTTTCTACTCTTATTGCATTCATTATGTTTTCTCATTTCTGTTCAAGTCTCTTTTCCATTATGAGTAGCTAAATCCATAACTAGGGCTTCGATGTAACCTAACATGAATATTCTGGGTTTATAAGTTTGGAGTTTCAAGTTTGATTCATGATTCATGTTCTTATTCATTATGCTTATAAGTTAACATGCTTGTTTGAATGATTGATCACCATTAGAACTTGTTTGTTAACTATCTTGGTTTGAATTAAGAGTATACACCATGCTTTAATTCGAATTGAACTATGAATAGGAAGAGTATGTATGGACATTCGACAACAGGGATTAGATACATACTTGGTTGTTTAAAATGTTCTTCTATGCTTAATGGGTTCCTAATGCTTAATTTTAGGTTAGACAACAAATGATCAAATTAGGGAATTAGGAACACAAGGTTAGGACCAAACACCATGGCCTAATCATACTTTAGCTAGAATCAATCTTTGAATCTGAATTAGACTTGTTACTTGAATCTTTATAACCCAGAATTGAATTGCTATGGTGAATCGAATGCCCTAGTCTCCAAACCTGTGCTTTAACCTTCAAAACCACCCTTTGTTACTTTTGTTTACTTGCTTTCCGTTGCCATTTCAGTTTGTTCATTTCTTTCTATAATCACAAGCATTCTCACTTCAAAGTTCATTTTAATCTTGCTGCATTTGTTTTCAAACTCACTCTTGCTTTAAATTCTGTTTTAGATTTAACTTCCTAACTTCTTGAATTTGGTAATCTAAAGTACATAACTAATTTGAACTTCTCAGTCTTCGTGGGTACGACCTCGTACTTGTCTTGCTATACTACTAATTGCCCCGTACAATTGCGAGTTAACATATTATTAACAACAGTCGCCACACCCGTTTCCCAACCCCCTTAATTGCATTTTCACCTTTCACCACCTTCTAGTGAAAAAGTCGTCCCGCTTCACCCAAGAAGCCAATAATTCTGGCTTGGGGGATGTGACAGCTGCTTCTGCGCGCCGACACGTCCCTCACCCCTTTCACCCGTGACTTCCCAGGAACCAAGGCATCAGGGACCACACACTTTCTTTTCAGAAATCCCGCATTCGCGCTCCCAATTCAAGTTTCATTTTATTTAAAAAAATAAAAAATAAAAAAAAATAATAATAACAAACGTGTGGGCTTCAGTTTTCATTGTGAGTTGGGTTTTCACCGTTGTTAGGTTTCAAGGTGGCTTAACCTTCTTTTGGGTTGGGCTTTCAATTGTTTGGATTTTGTTTTGCATAAGACTGTCTGTTTAGGGCTTACTGTTTTGTCTGTTTAGGGTTTTCTGTTTGATTGTTTGTTTGTTTGTTTGTTTGTTTTGTAATTATTTTATTTTATTTGTGTTTTTTTTTTTTGTGGTTTATATTTACTTTAGTACCTTTCATTTCTTGTTATGACATTGCTTGTTCCTAATTTTTAAAAATTGAGGACAATGTTCATTTCTAGGTTTGGGGGTATTGGAGTTTAGCAAGTAAATTTGTTTTTTTTTCTTAAAAAAAAAATATTTTTAAAAAAAACAAAATAAAATTTCTTGCTTGTTTTTTTCTTTTTTCTATATTTTGAGTCTTATATTGTTTTGAGTCACTTTCCCAACACTTATGATGAGATTGTGATAAATGTTTGCATGACTTAAATAAAAATTGGATTTCATTTTATTATTAATTTTTTTTTATTAAAAAATTTTAAAAAAATTAATTAATTGGCATCACAAGTTGAGGATGCAGCTGAATCCATTTTAGTGGAACTAAATCTACGCAACATACATCAACCACTCCAATTAGGAACGAACTGCCGTTGAACTTGAATTGTCCAATTTGGAACACCTATTAATTTCAGATCGAGCCCAAAACTTGGGCAACAATAAAATATGGTGGGAGGAGTCATTTGGTGAGTTTTGAGTGAAATCCAATCGCTAGAAGTATGGAATACAACAACCACTCCAATTAGGAACGAACTGCCGTTGAACTTGAACTGTCCAATTTGGAACACCTATCGATTTCGGATCGAGCCCAAAACTTGGGCAACATCATAATACGGTGGGAGGAGTCATTTGGTGAGTTTTGAGTGAAATCCAATCGCTAGAAGTATGGAATACACCAACCACTCCAGTTTGGAACGAACTGCCGTTGAACTTGAATTGTCCAATTTGGAACACCTATTGATTTCGGATCGAGCCCAAAATTTGGGCAACATCATAATATGGTGGGAGGAGTCGTTTGGTTAGTTTTGAGTGAAATCCAATCGCCAGAAGTATGGAATACACCAACCACTCCAATTAGGAACGAACTGCCGTTGAACTTGAATTGTCCAATTTCTCACACCTCTTGATTTCGGATCGAGCCCAAAATTTGGGCAACATCATAATACGGTGGAAAGAGTCATTTGGTGAGTTTTGAGTGAAATCCAATCGCTAGAAGTATGGAATACACCAACCACTCCAATTAGGAACTAACTGCCGTTGAACTTGAATTGTCCAATTTGGAACACCTATTGATTTCGGATCGAGCCCAAAACTTGGGCAACATCATAATATGGTGGGAGGAGTCATTTGGGGAGTTCTGAGTGAAATCCAATCGCTGGACGTATGGAATACACCAACCACTCCAATTAGGAACGAACTGTCGTTGAAATTGAATTGACCAATTTCTCAGACCAATTGATTTCGGATCGAGCCCAAAACTTGGTGGGAGGGGTCATTTGGTGAGTTTTGAGTGAAATCCAATCGCTAGAAGTATGGAATACACCAACCACTCCAATTAGGAACGAACTGCCGTTGAACTTGAATTGTCCAATTTGGAACACCTATTGATTTCGGATCGAGCCCAAAACTTGGGCAACATCATAATATAGTGGGAGGAGTCATTTGGTGAGTTTTGAGTGAAATCCAATCGCTAGACGTATGGAATCCACCAACCACTCCAATTAGGAACGAACTGTCGTTGAAATTGAATTGACCAATTTCTCACACCTACTGATTTCGGATCGAGCCCAAAACTTGGGCAAGATCATAATATGGTGGGAGGAGTCATTTGGTGAGTTTTGAGTGAAATCCAATCGCTAGAAGTGTGGAATACACCAACCACTCCAATTAGGAACGAACTGCCGTTGAACTTGAATTGTCCAATTTCTCACACCCATTGATTTCGGATCGAGCCCCAAACTTGGGCAACATCATAATATGGTGGGAGGAGTCATTTGGGGAGTTTTGAGTGAAATCCAATCGCTGGACGTATGGAATACACCAACCACTCCAATTAGGAACGAACTGTCGTTGAAATTGAATTGACCAATTTCTCACACCTATTGATTTCGGATCGAGCCCAAAACTTGGGCAAGATCATAATATGGTGGGAGGAGTCATTTGGTGAGTTTTGAGTGAAATCCAATCGCTAGAAGTATGGAATACACCAACCACTCCAATTAGGAACGAACTGCCGTTGAACTTGAATTGTCCAATTTCTCACACCTATTGATTTCGGATCGAGCCCCAAACTTGGGCAACATCATAATATGGTGGGAGGAGTCATTTGGGGAGTTTTGAGTGAAATCCAATCGCTGGACGTATGGAATACACCAACCACTCCAATTAGGAACGAACTGTCGTTGAAATTGAATTGACCAATTTCTCACACCTATTGATTTCGGATCGAGCCCAAAACTTGGGCAAGATCATAATATGGTGGGAGGAGTCATTTGGTGAGTTTTGAGTGAAATCCAATCGCTAGAAGTATGGAATACACCAACCACTCCAATTAGGAACGAACTTCCGTTGAACTTGAATTGTCCAATTTGAAACACCTATTGATTTCGGATCGAGCCCAAAACTTGGGCAACAACAAAATATGGTGGAAGGAGTCATTTGGTGAGTTTTCAGTGAAATCCAATCGCTAGAAGTCTGGAATACACCAACCACTCCAATTAGGAACGAACTGTCGTTGAAATTGAATTGACCGATTTCTCAGACCTATTGAATTCGGATCGAGCCCAAAACTTGGGCAACATCATAATATGGTGGGAGGAGTCATTCGGTGTGTTTTGAGTGAAATCCAATCGCTAGAAATATGGAATACACCAACCACTCCAATTAGGAACGAACTGCCGTTGAACTTGAATTGTCCAATTTGGAACACCTATAGATTTCGGATCGAGCCCAAAACTTGGCCAACATCATAATATGGTGGGAGGATTCATTTGGTGAGTTTTGAGTGAAATCCAATCGCTGGACGTATGGAATACACCAACCACTCCAATTAGGAACGAACTGTCGTTGAAATTGAATTGACCAATTTCTCAGACCTATTGAGTTCGGATCGAGCCCAAAACTTGGGCAACATCATAATATGGTGGGAGGAGTCATTTGGTGAGTTTTGAGTGAAATCCAATCGCGAGAAGTATGGAATACACCAACCACTCCAATTAGGAACGAACTGCGGTTGAACTTGAATTGTCCAATTTTGAACGCCTATTGATTTCGGATCGAGCCCAAAACTTGGGAAACATCATAATATAGTGGGAGGAGTCTTTTGGTGAGTTTTGAGCGAAATCCAATCGCTAGACGTATGGAATACAACAACCTCTCCAATTAGGAACGAACTGTCGTTGAAATTGAATTGACCAATTTCTCACACCTATTGATTTCGGATCGAGCCCAAAACTTGGGCAACATCATAATATGGTGGGAGGAGTCATTTGGTTAGTTTTGAGTGAAATCCAATCGCTAGAAGTATGGAATACACCAACCAATCCAATTAGGAACGAACTGCCGTTGAACTTGAATTGTCCAATTTGGAACGCCTATTGATTTCGGATCGAGCCCAAAACTTGGGCAACATCATAATATAGTGGGAGGAGTCTTTTGGTGAGTTTTGAGTGAAATCCAATCGCTAGACGTATGGAATACAACAACCTCTCCAATTAGGAACGAACTGTCGTTGAAATTGAATTGACCAATTTCTCACACCTATTGATTTCGGATCGAGCCCAAAACTTGGGCAACATCATAATATGGTTGGAGGAGTCATTTGGTGAGTTTTGAGTGAAATCCAATCCCTAGAAGTGTGGAATACACCAACCACTCCAATTTGGAACGAACTGCCGTTGAACTTGAATTGTCCAATTTCTCACACCTATTGATTTCGGATCGAGCCCAAAACTTGGGCAACATCATAATATGGTGGGAGGAGTCATTTGGTGAGTTTTGAGTGAAATCCAATCGCTAGAAGTATGGAATACACCAACCACTCCAATTAGGAACGAACTGCCTTTGAACTTGAATTGTCCAATTTGGAACACCTATAGATTTCGGATAGAGCCCAAAACTTGGGCAACATCATAATATAGTGGGAGGAGTCAGTTGGTGAGTTTTGAGTGAAATCCAATCGCTAGACGTATGGAATACACCAACCACTCCAATTAGGAACGAACTGTCGTTGAAATTGAATTGACCAATTTCTCCCACAAATTGATTTCGGATCGAGCCCAAAACTTGGGCAACAACATAGTATGGTGGGAGGAGTCATTTGGTGAGTTTTGAGTGAAATCCAATCGCTAGAAGTATGGAATACACCAACCACTCCAGTTAGGAACGAACTGCCAATGAACTTGAATTGTCCAATTTGGAACACCTATTGATTTCGGATCGAGCCCAAAACTTGGGCAACATCATAATATGGTGGGAGGAGTCATTTGGGGAGTTTTGAGTGAAATCCAATCGCTAGAAGTATGGAATACACCAACCACTCCAATTAGGAACGAACTGCCGTTGAACTTGAATTGTCCAATTTGGAACACCTATTGATTTCGGATCGAGCCCAAAACTTGGGCAACATCATAATATGGTGGGAGGAGTCATTTGTTGAGTTTTGAGTGAAATCCAATCGCTAGAAGTATGGAATACACCAACCAATCCAATTAGGAACGAACTGCCGTTGAACTTGAATTGTCCAATTTCTCACACCTATTGATTTCGGATCGAGCCCAAAACGTGGGCAACATCATAATATGGTAGGAGGAGTCATTTGGTGAGTTTTGAGTGAAATCCAATCGCTAGAATTGTGGCATACACCAACCACTCCAATTAAGTACGAACTACCGTTGAACTTGAATTGTCCAATTTCTCACACCTATTGATTTCGGATCGAGCCCCAAACTTGGGCAACATCATAATATGGTGGGAGGAGTCACCTGGTGAGTTTTGAGTGAAATCCAATCGCTAGAAGTATGGAATACACCAACCACTCCAATAAGGAACGAACTGCCGTTGAACTTGAATTGTCCAATTTCTCACAAATATTGATTTCGGATCGTTCCCAAAACTTGGGCAACATCATAATATGGTGGGAGGAGTCATTTGGTGAGTTTTGAGTGAAATCCATTCGCTAGAAGTATGGAATACACCAACCACTCCAGTTAGGAACGAACTGCCGTTGAACTTGAATTGTCCAGTTTGGAACACCTATTGATTTCGGATCGAGCCCAAAACTTGGGCAACATCATAATATGGTGGGAGGAGTCATTTGGTGAGTTTTGAGTGAAATCCAATCGCTAGAAGTATGGAATACACCAACCATTCCAATTAGGAACGAACTGCCGTTGAACTTGAATTGTCCAATTTCTCACACCTATTGATTTCGGATCGAGCCCCAAACTTGGGCTACATCATAATATTGTGGGAGGAGCTATTTGGTGAGTTTTGAGTGAAATCCAATCGCTAGATGTATGGAATACACCAACCACTCCAATTAGGAACTAACTGTCATTGAAATTGAATTGACCAATTTCTCACACCTATTGATTTCGGATCGATCCCAAAACTTGGGCAACATCATAATATGGTGGGAGGAGTCATTTGGTGAGTTTTGAGTGAAATCCAATCGCTGGAAGTATGGAATACACCAACCACTCCAATTAGGAACGAACTGCCGTTGAACTTGAATTGTCCAATTTCTCACACCTATTGATTTCGGATCGAGCCCCAAACTTGGGCTACATCATAATATTGTGGGAGGAGCTATTTGGTGAGTTTTGAGTGAAATCCAATCGCTAGATGTATGGAATACACCAACCACTCCAATTAGGAACGAACTGTCGTTGAAATTGAATTGACCAATTTCTCACACCTATTGATTTCGGATCGATCCCAAAACTTGGGCAACATCATAATATGGTGGGAGGAGTCATTTGGTTAGTTTTGATAGAAATCCAATCGCTAGAAGTATGGAATACACCAACCACACCAATTAGGAACGAACTGCCGTTGAACTTGAATTGTCCAATTTGGAAGACCTATTGATTTCGGATCGAGCCCAAAACTTGGGCAACATCATAACATGGCGGGAGGAGTCATTTGGAGAGTTTTGAGTGAAATCCAATCGCTGGAAGTATGGAATACACCAACCACTCCAATTAGGAACGAACTGCCGTTGAACTTGAATTGTCCAATTTCTCACACCTATTGATTTCGGATCGAGCCCCAAACTTGGGCTACATCATAATATTGTGGGAGGAGCTATTTGGTGAGTTTTGAGTGAAATCCAATCGCTAGATGTATGGAATACACCAACCACTCCAATTAGGAACGAACTGTCGTTGAAATTGAATTGACCAATTTCTCACACCTATTGATTTCGGATCGATCCCAAAACTTGGGCAACATCATAATATGGTGGGAGGAGTCATTTGGTGAGTTTTGAGTGAAATCCAATCGCTGGAAGTATGGAATACACCAACCACTCCAATTAGGAACGAACTGCCGTTGAACTTGAATTGTCCAATTTGTCACACCTATTGATTTCGGATCGAGCCCCAAACTTGGGCTACATCATAATATTGTGGGAGGAGCTATTTGGTGAGTTTTGAGTGAAATCCAATCGCTAGATGTATGGAATACACCAACCACTCCAATTAGGAACGAACTGTCGTTGAAATTGAATTGACCAATTTCTCACACCTATTGATTTCGGATCGATCCCAAAACTTGGGCAACATCATAATGTGGTGGGAGGAGTCATTTGGTTAGTTTTGATAGAAATCCAATCGCTAGAAGTATGGAATACACCAACCACACCAATTAGGAACGAACTGCCGTTGAACTTGAATTGTCCAATTTGGAACACCTATTGATTTCAGATAGAGCCCCAAACTTGGGCAACATCATAATATGGTGGGAGGAGTCATTCGGTGAGTTTTGGGTGAAATCCAATCGCTAGGAGTATGGAATACACCAACCACTCAAATTACGAACGAACTGCCGTTGAACTTGAATTGTCCAATTTGGAAGACCTATTGATTTCGGATCGAGCCCCAAACTTGGGCAACATCATAACATGGTGGGAGGAGTCATTTGGTGAGTTTTGAGTGAAATCCAATCGCTAGACGTATGGAATACACCAACCACTCCAATTAGGAACGAACTGTCGTTGAAATTGAATTGTCCATTTTCTCACACCTATTGATTTCGGATCGAGACCCAAACTTGGGCTACATCATAATATTGTGGGAGGAGCTATTTGGTGAGTTTTGAGTGAAATCCAATCGCTAGATGTATGGAATACACCAACCACTCCAATTAGGAACGAACTGCCGTTGAAATTTTATTGACCAATTTCTCACACCTATTGATTTCGGATCGATCCCAAAACTTGGGCAACATCATAATATGGTGGGAGGAGTCATTTGGTGAGTTTTGAGTGAAATCCAATCGCTGGAAGTATGGAATACACCAACAACTCCAATTAGGAACGAACTGCCGTTGAACTTGAATTGTCTAATTTCTCACACCTATTGATTTCGGATCTAGCCCCAAACTTGGGCTACATCATAATATTGTGGGAGGAGCGATTTGGTGAGTTTTGAGTGAAATCCAATCGCTAGATGTATGGAATACACCAACCACTCCAATTAGGAACGAACTGTCGTTGAAATTGAATTGACCAATTTCTCACACCTATTGATTTCGGATCGATCCCAAAACTTGGGCAACATCATATTGTGGTGGGAGTCATTTGGTGAGTTTTGAGTGAAATCCAATCGCTAGAAGTATGGAATACACCAACCACTCCACTTAGGAACGAACTGCCGTTGAACTTTAATTGTCCAATTTCTCGAACCTATTGATTTCGGATCAAGCCCAAAACTTGGGCAACATCATAATATGTTGGGAGGAGTCATTTGGTGAGTTTTGAGTGAAATCCAATCCCTAGAAGTATGGAATACACCAACCACTCTAATTAGTAACGAACTGCCGTTGAACTTGAATTTTTCAATTTGGAACACCTATTGATTTCGGATCGAGCCCAAAACTTGGGCAACATTATAATATGGTGGGAGGAGTCATTTGGTGAGTTTTGAGTGAAATCCAATCGCTAGAAGTATGGAATGCACCAACCACTCCAATTACGAACGAACTGCTTTTGAACTTGAATTGTCCAATTTGGAACACCTATTGATTTCAGATAGAGCCCCAAACTTGGGCAACATCATAATATGGTGGGAGGAGTCATTCGGTGAGTTTTGGGTGAAATCCAATCGCTAGGAGTATGGAATACACCAACCACTCAAATTACGAACGAACTGCCGTTGAACTTGAATTGTCCAATTTCTCGAACCTATTGATTTCGGATCAAGTATGGAATACTCCAACCACTCCAATTAGGAACGAACTGCCGTTGAACTTGAATTGTCCAATTTGGAACACCTATTGATTTCGGATCGAGCCCAAAACTTGGGCAACATCATAATATGGTGGGAGGATTCATTTGGTTAGTTTTGAGTGAATTCCAATCGCTAGAAGTATGGAATACACGAACCATTCAAATTAGGAACGAACTGCCGTTGAACTTGAATTGTCCAATTTGGAACATCTATTGATTTCGGATCGAGCCCAAAACATGGGCAACATCATAAAATGGTTGGAGGAGTCATTTGGTGAGTTTTGATTGAAATCCAATCGCTAGAAGTATGGAAGACACCAACCACTCCAATTAGGAACGAACTGCCGTTGAACTTGAATTGTCCAATTTCGAACACCTATTGATTTTGGATCGAGCCCAAAACTTGGGCAACATCTTAATATGGTGGGAGGAGTCATTTGGTGAGTTTTGAGTGAAATACAATCGCAAGAAGTATGGAATACACCAACCACTCCAATTAGGAACGAACTGCCGTTGAACTTGAATTTTTCAATTTGGAACACCTACTGATTTCGGATCGAGCCCAAAACTTGGGCAACATGATAATATGGTGGGAGGAGTCATTTCGTGAGTTATGAGTGAAATCCAATTGCTAGAAGTATGGAATACACCAACCACTCCAATTAGGAACGAACTGCCGTTGAACTTGAATTGTCCAATTTCTCTCACCTACTGATTTCGGATCGAGCCCAAAACTTGGGCAACAACATAATTCGTTGGGAGGAGTCATTTGGTGAGTTTTGAGTGTAATCCAATCGCTAGAAGTATGGAATATACCAACCACTCCAATTAGGAACGAACTACCGTTGAACTTGAATTGTCCAATTTGAAACACCTACTGATTTCGGATCTAGCCCAAAACTTGGGCAACATCATAATATGGTGGGAGGAGTCATTTGGTGAGTTTTGAGTGAAATACAATCGCTAGAAGTATGGAATACACCAACCACTCCAATTATAAACGAACTGCCGTTAAACTTGAATTGTCCAATTTGGAACGAACTGCCGTTGAACTTGAATTGTCCAATTTGGAACACCTATTGATTTTGGATCGATCCCAAAACTTGGGCAACATCTTAATATGGTGGGAGGAGTCATTTGGTGAGTTTTGAGTGAAATCCATTCGCTAGAAGTATGGAATACACCTACCACTCCAATTAGGAACGAACTGCCGTTGAACTTGAATTGTCCAATTTGGAACACCTATTGATTTTGGATCGAGCCCAACACTTGGGCAACATCTTAATATGGTGGGATGAGTCATTTGGTGAGTTTTGAGTGATATACAATCGCAAGAAGTATGGAATACACCAACCACTCCAATTAGGAACGAACTGTCGTTGAACTTGAATTGTCCAATTTGGAACACCTATTGATTTCGGATCGAGCCCAAAACTTGGGCAACATCATAATATGGTGGGAGAAGTCATTTGGTTAGTTTTGAGTGAAATCCGATCGCTAGAAGTATGGACTACACCAACCACTCCAATTAGGAACGAACTGCCGTTGAACTTGAATTGCCCAATTTGGAACACCTATTGATTTCGGATCGAGCCCAAAACTTGGGCAACATCATAATATGGTGGGAGGAGTCATTTGGTGAGTTTTGAGTGAAATAAAATCGCTAGAAGTATGGAATACACCAACCACTCCAATTATAAACGAACTGCCGTTGAACTTGAATTGTCCAATTTGGAACACCTATTGATTTCGGATCGAGCCCAAAACTTGGGCAACATCATAAAATGGTGGGAGGAGTCATTTGGTGAGTTTTGAGTGAAATCCAATCGCTAGAAGTATGGAATACACCAACCACTCCAATTAGGAACGAACTGCCGTTGAACTTGAATTGTCCAATTTCTCACACCTATTGATTTAGGATCGAGCACAAAACTTGGGCAACATCATAATATGGTGGGAGGAATCAATTGGTGAGTTTTGAGTGAAATCCAATCGCTAGAAGTATGGGATACACCAACCACTCCAATTAGGAACGAACTGCCGTTGGACTGGAATTGTCCAATTTCTCACACCTATTGATTTCGGATCGAGCCCACAACTTGGGCAACATCATAATATGGTGGGAGCAGTCATTTGGTGAGTTTTGAGTGAAATCCAATCGCTAGAAGTAAGGAATACACCAACCACTCCAATTAGGAACGAACTGCCGTTGGACTGGAATTGTCCAATTTCTCACACCTATTGATTTCGGATCGAGCCCACTACTTGGGCAACATCATAATATGGTGGGAGCAGTCATTTGGTGAGTTTTGAGTGAAATCCAATCGCTAGAAGTATGGAATACACCAACCACTCCAATTAGGAACGAACTGCCGTTGAACTTGAATTGTCCAATTTCTCACACCTATTGATTTCGGATCGATCCCAAAACTTGGCCAACGTCATAATATGGTGGGAGGAGTCATTTGGTGAGTTTTGAGTGAAATCCAATCGCTAGAAGTATGGAATACACCAACCACTCCAATTAGGAACGAACTGCCGTTGAACTTGAATTGTCCAACTTCTCACACCTATTGATTTCGGATCGAGCCCAAAACTTGGGCAACATCATAATATGGTGGGAGGAGTCATTTGGTGAGTTTTGAGTGAAATCCAATCGCTAGAAGTATGGAATACACCAACCACTCCAATTAGGAACGAACTGCCGTTGAACTTGAATTGTCCAATTTCTCACACCTATTGATTTCGGATCGATCCCAAAACTTGGCCAACGTCATAATATGGTGGGAGGAGTCATTTGGTGAGTTTTGAGTGAAATCCAATCGCTAGAAGTATGGAATACACCAACCACTCCAATTAGGAACGAACTGCCGTTGAACTTGAATTGTCCAATTTCTCACACCTATTGATTTCCGATCGAAACCAAAAGTTGTGCAACATGATAATATGGTGGGAGGAGTCATTTGGTGAGTTTTGCGTGAAATCCAATCGCTAGAAGTATGGAATACACCAACCACTCCAATTAGGAACGAACTGCCGTTGAACTTGAATTGTCCAATTTCTCACACCTATTGATTTCGGATCGATCCCAAATCTTCGGCAACATGATAATATGGTGGGAGGAGTCATTTGGTGAGTTTTGAGTGAAATTCAATCGCTAGAAGTATCGAATACATCAACAACTCCAATTAGGAACGAACTGCCGTTGAACTTGAATTGTCCAATTTCTCACACGTATTGATTTCGGATCGAGCCCAAAACTTGGGCAACATCATAATATGGTGGGAGGAGTCAATTGGTGAGTTTTTAGTGACATCCAATCGCTAGAAGTATGGAATACACCAACCACTCCAATTAGGAACGAACTGCCGTGGAACTTGAATTGTCCAATTTCTCACACCTATTGATTTCGGATCGCTCCCAAAACTTGGGCAACATCATAATATGGTGGGAGGAGTCATTTGGTGAGTTTTGCATGAAATCCAATCGCTAGAAGTATGGAATACACCAACCACTTCAATTAGGAACGAACTTCCGTTGAACTTGAATTGTCCAATTTCTCACACCTATTGATTTCGGATCGAGCCCAAAACTTGGGCAACATCATAATATGGTGGGAGGAGTCATTTGGTGAGTTTTGAGTGAAATCCAATCGCTAGAAGTATGGAATACACCAGCCACTCCAATTAGGAACGAACTGCCGTTGAACTTGAATTGTCCAATTTCTCACACCTATTGATTTTGGATCGAGCCCAAAACTTGGGCAACATCATACTATGGTGGGAGGAGTCATTTGGTTAGTTTTGAGTGAAATCCAATCGCTAGAAGTATGGAATACACCAACCACTCCAATTAGGAACGAACTACCGTTGAAATTGAATTGTCCAATTTCTCACACCTATTGATTTCGGATCGAGCCCAAAACTTGGGCAACATCATAATATGGTGGGAGGAGTCATTTGGTAATTTTTGGGTGAATTCCATTCGCTAGAAGTATGCAATACACCAACCACTGCAATTAGGAACGAACTGCCGTTGAACTTGAATTGTCCAATTTGGAACACCTATTGATTTCGGATCGAGCCCAAAACTTGGGCAACATCATAATATGGTGGGAGGAGTCATTTGGTGAGTTTTGAGTGAAATCCAATCGCTGGAAGTATGGAATACACCAACCACTCCAATTAGGAACGAACAGCCGTTGAACTTGAATTGTCCAATTTCTCACACCTATTGATTTCGGATCAAGCCCCAAACTTGGGCAACATCATAATATGGTGAGAGGAGTCATTTGGTGAGTTTTGAGTGAAATCCAATCGCTAGAAGTATGGAATACACCAACCACTTCAATTAGGAACGAACTTCCGTTGAACTTGAATTGTCCAATTTCTCACACCTATTGATTTCGGATCGAGCCCAAAACTTGGGCAACATCATAATATGGTGGGAGGAGTCGTTTGGTGAGTTTTGAGTGAAATCCAATCGCTAGAAGTATGGAATACACCAACCACTCCAATTAGGAACGAACTGCCGTTGAACTTGAATTGTCCAATTTCTCACACCTATTGATTTCGGATCGATCCCAAATCTTCGGCAACATGATAATATGGTGGGAGGAGTCATTTGGTGAGTTTTGAGTGAAATTCAATCGCTAGAAGTATCGAATACATCAACAACTCCAATTAGGAACGAACTGCCGTTGAACTTGAATTGTCCAATTTCTCACACGTATTGATTTCGGATCGAGCCCAAAACTTGGGCAACATCATAATATGGTGGGAGGAGTCAATTGGTGAGTTTTGAGTGACATCCAATCGCTAGAAGTATGGAATACACCAACCACTCCAATTAGGAACGAACTGCCGTGGAACTTGAATTGTCCAATTTCTCACACCTATTGATTTCGGATCGCTCCCAAAACTTGGGCAACATCATAATATGGTGGGAGGAGTCATTTGGTGAGTTTTGCATGAAATCCAATCGCTAGAAGTATGGAATACACCAACCACTTCAATTAGGAACGAACTTCCGTTGAACTTGAATTGTCCAATTTCTCACACCTATTGATTTCGGATCGAGCCCAAAACTTGGGCAACATCATAATATGGTGGGAGGAGTCATTTGGTGAGTTTTGAGTGAAATCCAATCGCTAGAAGTATGGAATACACCAGCCACTCCAATTAGGAACGAACTGCCGTTGAACTTGAATTGTCCAATTTCTCACACCTATTGATTTTGGATCGAGCCCAAAACTTGGGCAACATCATACTATGGTGGGAGGAGTCATTTGGTTAGTTTTGAGTGAAATCCAATCGCTAGAAGTATGGAATACACCAACCACTCCAATTAGGAACGAACTACCGTTGAAATTGAATTGTCCAATTTCTCACACCTATTGATTTCGGATCGAGCCCAAAACTTGGGCAACATCATAATATGGTGGGAGGAGTCATTTGGTAATTTTTGGGTGAATTCCATTCGCTAGAAGTATGCAATACACCAACCACTGCAATTAGGAACGAACTGCCGTTGAACTTGAATTGTCCAATTTGGAACACCTATTGATTTCGGATCGAGCCCAAAACTTGGGCAACATCATAATATGGTGGGAGGAGTCATTTGGTGAGTTTTGAGTGAAATCCAATCGCTGGAAGTATGGAATACACCAACCACTCCAATTAGGAACGAACAGCCGTTGAACTTGAATTGTCCAATTTCTCACACCTATTGATTTCGGATCAAGCCCCAAACTTGGGCAACATCATAATATGGTGAGAGGAGTCATTTGGTGAGTTTTGAGTGAAATCCAATCGCTAGAAGTATGGAATACACCAACCACTTCAATTAGGAACGAACTTCCGTTGAACTTGAATTGTCCAATTTCTCACACCTATTGATTTCGGATCGAGCCCAAAACTTGGGCAACATCATAATATGGTGGGAGGAGTCGTTTGGTGAGTTTTGAGTGAAATCCAATCGCTAGAAGTATGGAATACACCAACCACTCCAATTAGGAACGAACTGCCGTTGAACTTGAATTGTCCAATTTCTCACACCTATTGATTTCGGATCGATCCCAAATCTTCGGCAACATGATAATATGGTGGGAGGAGTCATTTGGTGAGTTTTGAGTGAAATTCAATCGCTAGAAGTATCGAATACATCAACAACTCCAATTAGGAACGAACTGCCGTTGAACTTGAATTGTCCAATTTCTCACACGTATTGATTTCGGATCGAGCCCAAAACTTGGGCAACATCATAATATGGTGGGAGGAGTCAATTGGTGAGTTTTGAGTGACATCCAATCGCTAGAAGTATGGAATACACCAACCACTCCAATTAGGAACGAACTGCCGTGGAACTTGAATTGTCCAATTTCTCACACCTATTGATTTCGGATCGCTCCCAAAACTTGGGCAACATCATAATATGGTGGGAGGAGTCATTTGGTGAGTTTTGCATGAAATCCAATCGCTAGAAGTATGGAATACACCAACCACTTCAATTAGGAACGAACTTCCGTTGAACTTGAATTGTCCAATTTCTCACACCTATTGATTTCGGATCGAGCCCAAAACTTGGGCAACATCATAATATGGTGGGAGGAGTCATTTGGTGAGTTTTGAGTGAAATCCAATCGCTAGAAGTATGGAATACACCAGCCACTCCAATTAGGAACGAACTGCCGTTGAACTTGAATTGTCCAATTTCTCACACCTATTGATTTTGGATCGAGCCCAAAACTTGGGCAACATCATACTATGGTGGGAGGAGTCATTTGGTTAGTTTTGAGTGAAATCCAATCGCTAGAAGTATGGAATACACCAACCACTCCAATTAGGAACGAACTACCGTTGAAATTGAATTGTCCAATTTCTCACACCTATTGATTTCGGATCGAGCCCAAAACTTGGGCAACATCATAATATGGTGGGAGGAGTCATTTGGTAATTTTTGGGTGAATTCCATTCGCTAGAAGTATGCAATACACCAACCACTGCAATTAGGAACGAACTGCCGTTGAACTTGAATTGTCCAATTTGGAACACCTATTGATTTCGGATCGAGCCCAAAACTTGGGCAACATCATAATATGGTGGGAGGAGTCATTTGGTGAGTTTTGAGTGAAATCCAATCGCTGGAAGTATGGAATACACCAACCACTCCAATTAGGAACGAACAGCCGTTGAACTTGAATTGTCCAATTTCTCACACCTATTGATTTCGGATCAAGCCCCAAACTTGGGCAACATCATAATATGGTGAGAGGAGTCATTTGGTGAGTTTTGAGTGAAATCCAATCGCTAGAAGTATGGAATACACCAACCACTTCAATTAGGAACGAACTTCCGTTGAACTTGAATTGTCCAATTTCTCACACCTATTGATTTCGGATCGAGCCCAAAACTTGGGCAACATCATAATATGGTGGGAGGAGTCGTTTGGTGAGTTTTGAGTGAAATCCAATCGCTAGAAGTATGGAATACACCAGCCACTCCAATTAGGAACGAACTGCCGTTGAACTTGAATTGTCCAATTTCTCACACCTATTGATTTTGGATCGAGCCCAAAACTTGGGCAACATCATACTATGGTGGGAGGAGTCATTTGGTGAGTTTTGAGTGAAATCCAATCGCTAGAAGTATGGAATACACCAACCACTCCAATTAGGAACGAACTACCGTTGAAATTGAATTGTCCAATTTCTCACACCTATTGATTTCGGATCGAGCCCAAAACTTGGGCAACATCATAATATGGCGGGAGGAGTCTGATCGGTTCATAATTGTATATCATTTTGTACCCTTCTAGCTTATGATTTGGTTATGTTATTGAGTTAAACTTGTGCTTTTAATCCATTTTCTGTTTTGATAAATCCATAATTTCATACACTTGCTTGCCTTCTTTACTTAGTGATTTTGCTTAGTTTCTCTTTATTTTGAGTCACTTACCTCTGTTTGTGTGTTTTGTAGGTTAAGATAGCAAGAGATCACATTTGATGCAATCCATGCATGTTAAGGGCTGATTGGGATAAGAGCAAGAGCTTAAAGACAAAACCAAAGTTGGGCCACACTTCTTGTCAGTCCAGTTTCGTAAGTCACCTTGCAGGTCTCATTTCAGCAATTTGCACAACTCGGATGAGGAGACATGCTTCATAGAAGTTGTTCAATTGGGTGTCTAGTATAACATAACCAAAATTCAGCCCAATTGAACATATGTGGAGTCCTCAGCCCGTCCAACACTGAACCATGCTCAGGAGGATTTGCAGCTGCCAGCTTTGAGCCTTGTCTCCTCCTTTAAGCCATGTGCCTCACCCATGCTGCAACTGACTTTGGATCCAACATAATGAGTGAAGTGGGGAGGCATTCCAGCTATGAAATTCTAAAGGAGCAAGTTGGTACATGCTGGAGTTATTATAGAGAAAGCATGTGCATGCATGTAAAGCAAAGAAATGAAATGAAGTCAATTCCAGTCTCTGTTCGGCTGCCAACTTGCAAGGCCCAAAACGCATACTTCTACTGCTCCGATGGGTGTCTAGTATAACATATCCGAATTTGAGCACCATTGGATACGTTTTGAAACCTCTGACCTTCCTACACCAAGATTGGTTCAGAAAACTAGTTTTTCAGCAACCAAAAGGCAACCACATGGGTTGGCAGCAAAGGGCAGCCACATTTGATCACCATTGAACCCATGTGAAGATGCTTGAGGTGCAGCAGCAAAAGATGAAGGATGGTGTGGGAATTCATCATGATGTTCCTCCCTCTTAGCCCTATAAATAGAGAAGCCTTCAAGCTTCAAATCACACCCCAAGGGGGGGGAGCTCTCAAACACTTCTCTAGAGCTCCCTTCCCTTCTCTCCCTCAAATTCTCTTAGTTTCCTTTCTAGTTTTCAATTGTTGTAATGAAATATTTGTGCTGAAATTCTCCTTAAGTTTTTCAAGTTCTACTTTACTTTTATTTGTAATGTACATTCTTTCTTAAGTATTCAAGTTTAATTAGTTTCCAAGTTTCAATTATGATTTTTGTTCTTATTCATTATGCTTATAAGTTAATATGCTAGTTTGAATGATTGATCACCATTTAGGCTTGCATGTTAGCTATCTTGGTTTGAATTAAGAGTAGACACCATGCTTTAATTCGAATTGAACTATGAATAGGAAGAGTATGTATGGACATTCGATAACAGGGATTAGATACATGCTTGGTTGTTTAAATTGTTCTTCTATGCTTAATGGGTTCCTAATGCTTAATTTTAGGTTAGACAACACATGATCAAATTAGGGAATTAGGAACACAAGGTTATGACCAAACACCATGGCTTAATCATACTTTAGCTAGAATCAATCTGTTAATCTAATTGAACTTGGGAACTTATTTGGTTGAGTTATTTTCATTTTTCTTGTTTTATTTATTTTCTTTTTCATTTCTGTTTTGTGTAGGGGAAATGAATTGGATCATTCAATCACCAATCCTCGTGGGATCGACCTCGCACTTACATATGCTATACTACCAAACGGCTCGTGCACTTGCGAGTATCACAAGTTGAGGATGCAGCTGAATCCATTTTGATGCAGCTGAATCGAAGCAACAGAGTCATTTGGTAAGTTTTGGGTGAAATCCAATCGCTAGAAGTATGGAATACACCAACCACTGCAATTAGGAACGAACTGCCGTTGAACTTGAATTGTCCAATTTGGAACACCTATTGATTTCGGATCGAGCCCAAAACTTGGGCAACATCATCATATGGTGGGAGGAGTCATTTGGTGAGTTTTGAGTGAAATCCAATCGCTAGAAGTATGGAATACACCAACCACTTCAATTAGGAACGAACTTCCGTTGAACTTGAATTGTCCAATTTCTCACACCTATTGATTTCGGATCGAGCCCAAAACTTGGGCAACATCATAATATGGTGAGAGGAGTCATTTGGTGAGTTTTGAGTGAAATCCAATCGCTAGAAGTAAGGAATACACCAACCACTCCAATTAGGAACGAACTGCCGTTGAACTTGAATTGTCCAATTTGGAACACCTATTGATTTCGGATCGAGCCCCAAACTTGGGCTACATCATAATATTGTGGGAGGAGCTATTTGGTGAGTTTTGAGTGAAATCCAAACGCTAGAAGTATGGAATACACCAACCACTCCAATTTGGAACGAACTTCCGTTGAACTTGAATTGTCCAATTTGGAACACCTATTGATTTCGGATCGAGCCCCAAACTTGGGCTACATCATAATATTGTGGGAGGAGCTATTTGGTGAGTTTTGAGTGAAATCCAATCGCTAGAAGTATGGAATACACCAACCACTCCAATTTGGAACGAACTTCCGTTGAACTTGAATTGTCCAATTTGTCACACCTATTGATTTCGGATCGAGCCCAAAACTTGGGCAACATCATAATATGGTGGGAGGAGTCATTTGGTGAGTTTTGAGTGAAATCCAATCGCTAGAAGTATGGAATACACCAACCACTCCAATTAGGAACGAACTGTCGTTGAAATTGAATTGACCAATTTCTCACACCTATTGATTTCGGATCGAGCCCAAAACTTGGGCAACAACATAATATGGTGGGGGGAGTGATTTGGTGAGTTTTGAGTGAAATCCAATCGCTAATTTCGAACACCTATTGATTTCGGATCGAGCCCAAAACTTGGGCAACATCATAATATGGTGGGAGGAGTCCTTTGGTGAGTTTTGAGTGAAATCCGATCGCTAGAAGTAAGGAATACACCAACCACTCCAATTAGTAACGAACTGCCGTTGAACTTGAATTTTCCAATTTCTCACACCTATTGATTTCGGATCGAGCCCCAAACTTGGGCAACATCATAATATGGTGGGAGGAGTCATTTGGTGAGTTTTGAGTGAAATCCGATCGCTAGAAGTATGGAATACACCAACCACTCCAATTAGTAACGAACTGCCGTTGAACTTGAATTGTCCAATTTCTCACACCTATTGATTTCGGATCGAGCCCCAAACTTGGGCAACATCATAATATGGTGGGAGTAGTCATTTGGTGAGTTTTGAGTGAAATCCAATCGCTAGAAGTATGGAATACACCAACCACTCCAATTAGTAACGAACTGCCGTTGAACTTGAATTGTCCAATTTGGAACACCTATCGATTTCGGATCGAGCCCAAAACTTGGGCAACATCATAATATGGTGGGAGGAGTCATTTGGTGAGTTCTGAGTGAACTCCAAACGCTAGAAGTATGGAATACACCAACCACTCCAATTAGTAACGAACTGCCGTTGAACTTGAATTGTCCAATTTGGAACACCTATCGATTTCGGATCGAGCCCAAAACTTGGGCAACATCATAATATGGTGGGAGGAGTCCTTCGGTGAGTTGTGAGAGAAATCCAATCGCTAGAAGTATGGAATACACCAACCACTCCAATTAGGAACGAACTGCCGTTGAACTTGAATTGTCCAATTTGGAACACCTATTGATTTCGGATCGAACCCAAAACTTGGTCAACATCTTAATATGGTGGGAGGAGTCATTTGGTGAGTTTTGAGTGAAATCCAATCGCTTGAAGTGTGGAATACACCAACCACTCCAATTAGGAACGAACTGCCGTTGAACTTGAATTGTCCAATTTCTCACACCTATTGATTTCGGATCGAGCCCAAAACTTGGGCAACATCATAATATGGTGGGAGGAGTCCTTTGGTGAGTTTTGAGTGAAATCCAAACGCTAGAAGTATGGAATACACTAACCACTCCAATTAGGAACGAACTGCCGTTGAACTTGAATTGTCCAATTTGGAACACCTATTGATTTCGGATCGAGCCCAAAACCTGGGCAACATCATAATATGGTGGGAGGAGTAATTTGGTAAGTTTTGAGTGAAATCCAATCGCTAGAAGTGTGGAATACACCAACCACTCCCGTTACGAACGAACTGCTGTTGAACTTGAATTGTTCAATTTCTCACACCTATTGATTACGGATCGAACCCCAAACTTGGGCAACATCATAATATGATGGGAGGAGTCATTTGGTGAGTTTTGAGTGAAATCCAATCGCTAGAAGTATGGAATACACCAACCACTCCAATTAGGAATGAACTGCCGTTGAACTTGAATTGTCCAATTTCTCACACCTATTGATTTCGGATCGAGCCCAAAACTTGGGCAACATCATAATATGGTCGGAGGAGTCATTTGGTGAGTTTTGGGTGAAATCCAATCGCTAGAAGTATGGAATACACCAACCACTCCCATTAGGAACGAACTGCTGTTGACCTTGAATTGTCCAATTTCTCACACCTATTGATTTCGGATCGAGCCCAAAACTTGGGCAACATCATAATATGGTGGGAGGATTCATTTGGTGAGTTTGAAGTGAAATCCAATCGCTAGAACTATGGAATACACCAACCACTCCCATTAGGAACGAACTGTCGTTGAACTTGAATTGTCCTATTTGGAACACCTATTGATTTCGGATCGAGCCCAAAAGTTGGGCAAAATCATAATATGGTGAAAGGAGTCATTCGGTGAGTTTTGTGTGAAATCCAATCGCTAGAAGTATGGAATACACCAACCACTCCAATTAGGTACGAACTGCCGTTGAACTTTAATTGTCCAATTTCTCACACCTATTGATTTTGGATCGAGCACAAAAGTTGGGCAAAATCATAATATGGTGGGAGGACTCATTTGGTGAGTTTTGTCTGAAATCCAATCGCTAGAAGTATGGAATACACCAACCACTCCCGTTAGGAACGAACTGCTGTTGAACTTGAATTGTTCAATTTCTCACACCTATTGATTTCAGATCGAACCCCAAACTTGGGCAACATCATAATATAGTGGGAGGAGTCATTTGGTGAGTTTTGAGTTAAATCCAATTGCTAGAAGTACGGAATACACCAACCACTCCAATTAGGAACGAACTACCGTTGAACTTGAATTGTCCAATTTCTCACACCTATTGATTTCGGATCGAGCCCAAAACTTGGGCAACATCATAATATGGTGGGAGGAGTCATTTGGTGAGTTTTGAGTGAAATCCAATCGCTAGAAGTACGGAATACACCAACCACTCCAATTAGGAACGAACTGCCGTTGAACATGAATTGTCCAATTTCTCACACCTGTTGATTTCGGATCGAGCACAAAACTTGGGCAACATCATAATATGGTGGGAGGAGTCATTTGGTGAGTTTTGAGTGAAATCCAATCGCTTGAAGTATGGAATACACCAACCACTCCAATTAGGAACGAACTACGGTTGCACTAGAATTGTCCAATTTGGAAAAACTATTGATTTCGGATCGAGCGCAAAACTTGGGCAACATCATAATTTGGTGGGAGGAGTCATTTGGTGAGTTCTGAGTGAACTCCAAACGCTAGAAGTATGGAATACACCAACCACTCCAATTAGGAACGAACTGCCGTTGAACTTGAATTGTCCAATTTGGAACACCTATCGATTTCAGATCGAGCCCAAAACTTGGGCAACATCATAATTTGGTGGGAGGAGTCGTTTGGTGAATTTGGAGTGAAATCCAATCGCTAGAAGTATGGAATACACCAACCACCCCCATTAGGAACGAACTGCCGTTGAACTTGAATTGTCCAATTTCGAACACCTATTGATTTCGGATCGAGCGCAAAACTTGGGCTACATCATCATATGGTGGGAGGAGTCATTTGGTGAGTTTTTTGTGAAATCCAATCGCTAGAAGTGTGGAATACACCAACCACTCCAATTTGGAACGAACTGCCGTTGAACTTGAATTGTCCAATTTCTCACACCTATTGATTTCGGATCGAGCCCAAAACTTGGGCAACATCATAATATGGTGGGAGGAGTCATTTGGTGAGTTTTGAGTGAAAACCAATCGCTAGAAGTATGGAATACACCAACCACTCCAATTAGGAACGAACTGCCGTTGAACTTGAATTGTCCAATTTCTCACACCTATTAATTTCGGATTGAGCCCCAAACTTGGGCAACATCATAACATGGTGGGAGGAGTCATTTGGTGAGTTTTGAGTGAAATCCAAACGCTAGAAGTATGGAATACACCAACCACTCCAAATAGGAACGCACAGCTGTTGAACTTGAAATGTCCAATGTCTCACACCTATTGATTTCGGATCGAGCGCAAAACTTGGGCAACATCATCATAAGGTGGGAGGAGTCATTTGGTGAGTTTTTTTGTGAAATCCAATCGCTAGAAGTATGGAATACACCAACCACTCCAATTTGGTACGAACTGCCGTTGAACTTGAATTGTCCAATTCGTAACACCTATTGATTTCGGATCGAGCCCCACACTCGGGCAACATGATAATATGGTGGGAGGAGTCATTTGGTGAGTTTTGAGTAAAATCCAATCGCTAGAGGTATGGAATACACCAACCAATCCAATTAGGAACGAAATGCCGTTGAACTTGAATTGTCCAATTTGGAACACGTATTGATTTCGGATCGAGCCCAAAACTTGGGCAACATGATAATATGGTGGGAGGAGTCATTTGGTGAGTTTTGAGTGAAATCCAATCGCTAGAAGTATGGAATACACCAACCACTCCATTAGGAACGAACTGCCGTTGAAGTGGAATTGTACAATTTCTCACACCTATTGATTTCGGATCGAGCCCCAAACTTGGGCAACATCCTAATATGGTGGGGGGAGTCATTTGGTGAGTTTTGAGTGAGATCCAATCGCTAGAAGTATGGAATACACCAACCACTCCAATTAGGAACGAACTGCCGTTGAACTTGAATTGTCCAATTTCTCACACCTATTGATTTCGGATCGAGCGCAAAACTTGGGCAACATCATAATATGGTGGGAGGAGTCGTTTGGTGAGTTTTGTGTGAAATCCAATCGTTAGAAGTATGGAATACACCAACCACTCCAATTTGGTACGAACTGCCGTTGAACTTGAATTGTCCAATTTGGAACACCTATTGATTTCGGATCGAGCCCCAAACTTGGGCAACATCATAATATGGTGGGAGGAGTCATTTGGTGAGTTTTGAGTGAAATCCAATCGCTAGAAGTATGGAATACACCAACCACTCCAATTAGGAACGAACTGCCGTTGAACTTGAATTGTCCAATTTCTCACACCTATTGATTTCGGATCGAGCCCCAAACTTGGGCAACATCATAATATGGTGGGAGGAGTCATTTGGTGAGTTTTGAGTAAAATCCAATCGCTAGAAGTATGGAATACATAAACCACTCCAATTATGAACGAACTGCCGTTAAACTTGAATTGTCCAATTTCTCACACCTATTGATTTCGGATCGAGCCCAAAACTTGGGAAACATAATAATATGGTGGGAGGAGTCATTTGGTGAGTTTTGAGTGAAATTCAATCCCTAGAATTATGGAATACACCAACCACTCCCATTAGGAACGAACTGCCGTTGAACTTGAATTGTCCAATTTCTCACACCTATTGAATTCGGATCGAGCGCAAAACTTGGGAAACATCATCATATGGTGGGAGGAGTCATTTGGTGAGTTTTTTGTGAAATCCAATCGCTAGAAGTCTGGAATACACCAACCACTCCAATTTGGTACGAACTGCCGTTGAACTTGAATTGTCCAATTTGGAACACCTACGGATTTCGGATCGAGCCCCAAACTTGGGCAACATCGTAATATGGTGGGAGGAGTCATTTGGTAAGTTTTGAGTAAAATCCAATCGCTAGAAGTATGGAATACATAAACCACTCCAATTATGAACGAACTGCCGTTGAACTCGAATTGTCCAATTTCTCACACCTATTGATTTCGGATCGAGCCCAAAACTTGGGAAATGTCATAGTATGGTGGGAGGAGTCATTTGGTGAGTTTTGAGTGAAATCCAACCGCTAGAAGTATGGAATACACCAACCACTCCAATTAGAAACGAACTGCCGTTGAACTTGAATTGTCCAATTTGGAACACCTATTTATTTCGGATCGAGCCCAAAACTTGGGCAACATCATAATTTGGTGGGAGGAGTCATTTGGTGAGTTTTGAGTGACATCCAATCGCTAGAAGTATGGAATACACCAACCACTCCAATTAGGAACGAACTACCGTTGAACTTGAATTGTCCAATTTCTCACACCTATTGATTTCGGATCGAGCCCCAAACTTGGGCAACATCATAATATGGTGGGAGGAGTCTTTTGGTGAGTTTTGAGTGAAATCCAATCGCTAGAATTATGGAATACACCAACCACTCCAATTAGGAACGAACTGCCGTTGAACTTGAATTGTCCAATTTCGAACACCTATTGATTTCGGATTGAGCCCCAAACTTGGGCAACGTCATAATATGGTGGGAGGAGTCATTTGTTGAGTTTTGAGTGAAATCCAATCGCTAGAAGTGTGGAATACACCAACCACTCCAATTAGGAATGAACTGCCGTTGAACTTGAATTGTCCAATTCCTCACAGCTATTGATTTCGGATCGAGCCCCAAACTTGGGCAACATCATAATATGGTGGGAGGAGTCATTTGGTGAGTTTTGAGTGAAATCCAATTGCTAGAAGTACGGAATACACCAACCACTCCAATTAGGAACGAACTGCCGTTGAACTTGAATTGTCCAATTTGGAACACCTATTGATTTCGGATCGAGCCCAAAACTTGGGCAACATCATAATATGGTGGGAGGAGTCATTTGGTGAGTTTTGAGTGAAATCCAATCGCTAGAAGTATGGAATACACCAACCACTCCAATTAGGAACGAACTACCGTTGAACTTGAATTGTCCAATTTCGAACACCTATTGATTTCGGATCGAGCCCAAAGCTTGGGCAACATCATAATATGGTGGGAAGAGTCATTTGGTGAGTTTTGAGTGAAATCCCTTCGCTAGAAGTATGGAATACACCAACCACTCCAATTCGGAATGAATTGCCGTTAAACTTGAATTGTTCAATTTGGAACACCAATTGATTTCGGATCAAGCCCAAAACTTGGGCAACATCATAATATGGTGGGAGGAGTCATTTGGTGAGTTTTGAGTGAAATCCAATTGCTAGAAGTATGGAATACACTAACCACTCCAATTAGGAACGAAATGCCGTTGAACTTGAATTGTCCAATTTGGAACACCTATTGATTTCGGATCAGTCCAAAACTTGGGAAACATCATAATATGGTGGGAGGAGTCATTTGGTGAGTTTTGAGTGAAATCCAATCGCTAGAAGTATGGAATACACCAACCACTCGAATTAGGAACGAACTGCCGTTGAACTTGAATTGTCCAATTTCGAACTCCTATTGATTTCGGATCGAGCCCAAAACTTGGGCAACATCATAATATGGCGGGAGGAATCATGTGGTGAGAGAAATCCAATCGCTAGAAGTATGGAATACACCAACCACTCCAATTAGGAACGAACTGCCGTTGAACTTGAATTGTCCAATTTCTCACACCTATTGATGTCGGATCGCGCCCCAAACTTGGGGAACATCATAATATAGCGGGAGGAGTCATTTGGTGAGTTTTGAGTGAAATACAATCGCTAGAAGTATGGAATAAACCAACCACTCCAATACGGAACGAACTGCCGTGAAACTTGAATTTTCCAATTTGGAACACCTATTGATTTCGGATGGAGCCCAAAACTTGGGCAACATCATAGTATGGTGGGAGGAGTCATTTGGTGAGTTTTGAGTGAAATCCAATCGGTAGAAGTATGGAATACACCAACCACTCCAATTAGGAACGAACTGCCGTTGAACTTGAATTGTCCAATTTCGAACTCCTATTGACTTCGGATCGAGCCCAAAACTTGGGCAACATCATAATATGGTGGGAGGAGTCATTTGGTGAGTTTTGAGTGAAATCCAATCGGTAGAAGTACGGAATACAGCAACCACTCCAATTAGGAACGAACTGCCGTTGAACTTGAATTGTCCAATTTGGAACACCTATTGATTTCGGATCGAGCCCCAAACTTGGGCAACATCATAATAAGGTGGGAGGAGTCATTTGGTGAGTTTTGAGTGAAATCCAATCGCTAGAAGTATGGAATACACTAACCACTCCAATTAGGAACGAAATGCCGTTCAACTTGAATTGTCCAATTTGGAACACCTATTGATTTCGGATCGAGCCCAAAACTTGGGCAACATCATAATATGGTAGGAGGACTCATTTGGTGAGTTTTGAGTGAAATCCAATCGCTAGAAGTATGGAATACACCAACCACTCCAATTAGGAACGAACTGCCGTTGAACTTGAATTGTCCAATTTCTCACACCTATTGATTTCGGATCGAGCCCAAAACTTGGGCAACGTGATCATATGGTGGGAGGAGTCATTGAGTGAGTTTTGAGTGAAATCCAATCGCTAGAAGAATGGAATACACCAACCACTCCAATTATGAACGAAGGGCCGTTGAACTTGAATTGTCCAATTTCTCACACCTATTGATTTCGGATCGAGCCCCAAACTTGGGGAACATCATAATATGGTGGGAGGAGTCATTTGGTGAGTTTTGAGTGAAATCCAATCGCTAGAAGTATGGAATACACCAACCACTCCAATTAGGAACGAACTGCCGTTGAACTTGAATTGTCCAATTTCTCACGCCTATTGATTTCGGATCGAGCCCCAAACTTGGGCAACATCGTAATATGGTGGGAGGAGTCATTTGGTGAGTTTGGAGTGAAATCGAATCGCTAGAAGTGTGGAATACACCAACCACTCCAATTAGGAACGAACTGCCATTGAACTTGAATTGTCCAATTTCTCACGCCTATTGATTTCGGAACGAGCCCAAAACTTGGGCAACATCATAATATGGTGGGAGGAGTCATTTGGTGAGTTTTGAGTGAAATCCAATCGCTAGAAGTATGGAATACACAAACCAGTCCAATTCGGAACGAACTGCCGTGAAACTTGAATTGTCCAATTTGGAACACCTATTGATTTCGGATCGAGCCCAAAACTTGGACAACATCATAATATGTTGGGGGGAGTCATTTGGTAAGTTTTGAGTGAAATCCAATCGCTAGAAGTATGGAATACTCCAACCACTCCAACTGGAACGAAATGCCGTTGAACTTGAATTGTCCAATTTGGAACACCTATTGAATTCGGATCGAGCCCAAAACTTGGACAACATCATAATATGTTGGGGGGAGTCATTTGGTGAGTTTTGAGTGAAATCCAGTCGCTAGAAGTATGGAATACACCAACCACTCCAATTAGGAACGAAATGCCGTTGAACTTGAATTGTCCAATTTCCCACACCTATTGATTTCGGATCAAGCCCCAAACTTGTGCAACATCATAATATGGTGGGAGGAGTCATGTGCTGAGTGAAATCCAATCGGTAGAAGTATGGAATACACCAACCACTCCAATTAGGAATGAACTGGCGTTGAACTTGAATTGTCCAATTTCTCACACCTATTGATTTCGGATCGAGCCCCAAACTTGGGCAACATCGTAATATGGTGGGAGGAGTCATTTGGTGAGTTTTGAGTGAAATCCAATTGCTAGAAGTATGGAATACACCAACCACTCCAATTAGGAACGAACTGCCGTTGAACTTGAACTGTCCAATTTCTCACACCTATTGATTTCGGATCGAGCCACAAACTTGGGCAACATCGTAATATGGTGGGAGGAGTCATTTGGTGAGTTTTGAGTGAAATCCAATCGCTAGAAGTATGGAATACACCAACCACTTCAATTTGGAACGAACTGCCGTTGAACTTGAATTGTCCAATTTCGAACACCTATTGATTTCGGATCGAGCCCAAAACTTGGGAAACATCATAATGTGGTGGGAGGAGTCATTTGGTGAGTTTTGTGTGAAATCCAATCGCTAGAAGTATGGAATACACCAACCACTCCAATTAGGAACGAACTGCCGTTGAACTTGAATTGTCCAATTTCTCACACCTATTGATTTCGGATCGAGCCCCAAACTTGGGCAACATCGTAATATGGTGGGAGGAGTCATTTGGTGAGTTTTGAGTGAAATCCAATCGCTAGAAGTATGGAATACACCAACCACTCCAATTAGGAACGAACTGCCATTGAACTTGAATTGTCCAATTTCTCACGCCTATTGATTTCGGAACGAGCCCAAAACTTGGGGAACATCATAATATGGTGGGAGGAGTCATTTGGTGAGTTTTGAGTGAAATCCAATCGCTAGAAGTATGGAATACACCAACCACTCCAATTAGGAACGAACTGCCGTTGAACTTGAATTGTCCAATTTCTCACACCTATTGATTTCGGATCGAGCCCAAGACTTGGGCAACATCAGAATATGGTGGGAGCAGTCATTTGGTGAGTTTTGAGTGAAATCCAATTGCTAGAAGTATGGAATACACCAACCACTCCAATTAGGAACGATTGCCGTTGAACTTGAAGTGTCCAATTTCTCACACCTATTGATTTGGGATCGAGCCCAAAACTTGGGCAATATGATAATATGGTGGGAGGAGTCATTTGGTGAGTTTTGAGTGAAATCCAACCGCTAGAAGTATGGAATACACCAGCCACTCCAGTTAGGAACGAACTGCCGTTGAACTTGAATTGTCCAATTTCTCACACCTATCGATTTCGGATCGTGCCCAAAGCTTGGGCAACATGATAATATGGTGGGAGGAGTCATTTGGTGAGTTTTGAGTGAAATCCAATCGCTAGAATTATGGAATACACCAACCACTCCAATTAGGAACGAATTGCCGTTGAACTTGAATTGTCCAATTTGGAACACCTATTGATTTCGGATCGAGCCCAAAACATGGGCAACATTATAATATGGTGGGAGGAGTCATTTGGTGAGTTTTGAGTGAAGTCCAATTGCTAGAAGTAAGGAATACACCAGCCACTCCAATTAGGAACGAACTGCCGTTGAACTTCAATTGTCCAATTTCTCACACCGATTGATTTCGGATCGTGACCAAAACTTGGGCAACATGATAATGTGGTGGGAGGAGTCATTTGGTGACTTTTCAGCGAAATCCAATCGCAAGAAGTATGGAATACACCAACCACTCCAATTAGGAACGAATTGCCGTTGAACTTGAATTGTCCAATTTGGAACACCTGTTGACTTCGGATTGAGCCCAAAACTTGGGCAACATCATAATATGGTGGGAGGAGTCATTTGGTGAGTTTTGAGGTAAATCCAATCGCTAGAAGTATGGAATACACCAACCACTCCAATTAGAAACGAATTGCCGTTGAACGTGAATTGTCCAATTTGGAACACCTATTGACTTCGGATCGAGCTCATAACTTGGGCAACATCATAATATGGTGGGAGGAGTCATTTGGTGAGTTTTGAGTGAAATCCAATAGCTAGAAGTATGGTATACACCAACCACTCCAATTAGGAACGAACTGCCGTTGAACTCGAATTATCCAATTTCTCACAACTATTGATTTCGGATCGAGCCCAAAACTTGGGCAACACTATAATATGGTGGGAGGAGTCATTTGGTGAGTTTTGTGTGAAATCCAATCTCTAGAAGTGTGGAATACACCAACCACTCCAATTTTGAACGAACTGCCGTTGAACTTGAATTGTCCAATTTGGAACACCTATTTATTTCGGATCGAACCCCAAACTTGTGCAACATCATAATATGGTGGGAGGAGTCACTCGGGGAGTTTTGAGTGAAATCCAATCGCTAGAAATATGGAATACACCAACCACTCCAATTAGGAACGAACTGCCGTTGAACTTGAATTGTCCAATTTCTCACACCTATTGATTTCGGATCGAGCCCAAAACTTGGGCAACATCATAATATGTGGGAGGAGTCATTTGGGGAGTTTTGAGTGAAATCCAATCGCTAGAAGTATGGAATACACCAACCACTCCAATTAGGAACGAACTGCCGTTGAACTTGAATTGTCCAATTTCTCACACCTATTGATTTCGTATCGAGCCCAAAACTTGGGCAACATAATAACATGGTGGGAGGAGTCATTTGGTGAGTTTTGAGGGAAATCCAATCGCTAGAATTACAGAATACACCAACCACTCCAATTAGGAACGAACTGCCGTTGAACTTGAATTGTCCAATTTCTCACACCTGTTGATTTCGGATCGAACCCAAAACTTGGGCAACATGATAATATGGTGGGAGGAGTCATTTGGTGAGTTTTGAGTGAAATCCAATCGCTAGAAGTATCCACCAACCACTCCAATTAGGAACGAACTGCCGTTGAACTTGAATTGTCCAATTTGGAACACCTGTTAATTTCGTATCGAACCCCAAACTTGTGCAACATCATAATAAGGTGGGAGGTGTCATTTTTTGAGTTTTGAGAGAAATCCAATCTCTAGAAATATGGAATGCACCAACCACTCCAATTAGGAACGAACTGCCGTTGAACTTGAATTGTCCAATTTGGAACACCTATTGATTTCGGATCGAACCCCAAACTTGGGCAACATCATAATATGGTGGCAGGAGTCATTTGGTGAGTTTTGATTGAAATCCAATCGCTGGAAGTATGGAATACACCAACCACTCCAATTAGGAACGAACTGCCGTTTAACTTGAATTGTCCAATTTTGAACACCTATTGATTTCGTATCGAACCCCAAACTTGGGCAACATCATAATATGGTGGGAGGAGTCATTTGGGGAGTTTTGAGTGAAATCCAATCGCTAGAAATATGGAATACACCAACCACTCCAATTCGGAACAAACTGACGTTGAACTTGAATTGTCCAATTTCTCACACCTATTGATTTCGGATCAAGCCCAAAACTTGGGCAACATCATAATATGGTGGGAGGAGTCATTTGGGGAGTTTTGAGGGAAATCCAATCGCTAGAAGTATGGAATACACCAACCACTCCAATTAGGAACGAACTGCCGTTGAACTTGAGTTGTCCAATTTCTCACACCTATTGATTTCGGATCGAGCCCAAAACTTGGGCAACATCATAATATGGTGGGAGGAGTCATTTGGTGAGTTTTGAGTGAAATCCAATCGCTAGAAGTATGGAATACACCAACCACTCCAATTAGGAACGAACTGCCGTTGAACTTGAATTGTCCAATTTCTCACACCTATTGATTTCTGATCGAGCCCAAAACTTGGGCAACGTCATTGTTGCGTCGATTCAGCTGCATCCTCATCTTGTGATACTCGCAAGTGCACGAGCCGTTTGGTAATATAGCATATGTAAGTGCGAGGTCGATCCCATGAGGATTGGTGATTGAATGATCCAATTCATTTCGCCTACACAAAACTGAAATGAAAAAGAAAATAAATAAAACAAGAAAAAAAAGAAATAACTCAAGCAAATAAGTTCCCAAGTTCAATTTAGATTAATGGATTTCGGCTAATGCATACAACACTTGTATTATAAAATCTTGAATTGGTTGATGCACTTGTATTAGAAAATTTGAATTGGTTGATGCACTTGTATTAGAAAATCAGAATTGGTTGATGCACTTCACCAATAAATCCCACCAGCAGCCCTAGCTCATCTTCATGTCACCATGACCAAGCTTCCAACCAGAAACAATAGCTCATCCTGAGGTCAGCATGACCAGCAACTTCAAAGGCTTACAAATTGGGCTTCTCTTAAGCAAATGACGACTTTAAGCACTCCAAATTGAAGTTCAGAATGTGTCTGATCCAACCACACAAGTATTGGCCCAATCCAAGCTCGGATGAAGAAGTTAAGGCCAAAACATGGCTCTGTGTTTGCTAGGTAACAGACTCCATATTTATCCAATGGGGCTGAATTTTGGATATGTTATAGTACACACCCATTGGAACAACTTTCATGAAGAATACGGCCTCATCCGAGCTATGTAGGTTGCTGAAACAAAGCTTGCAATATGACCTACGAAACTGGACTGGCAGGGGGCTGTAGCCGAAATGAGTTTGTCTTTAAGCTCTTCATCGATTCATCCAAATTAGGCCTTAACATGCTTGAATTGCATGAATTATGCTCTCTTGCTCTTTTTGCCTACAAAACACACAAAGAGAGGCAAATAACATAGAAATCTTGGAAACTAAGCAAAAGAAGTAAGTAAATTTGGGCATGTATATGTATGAAATTATGAGCTTAACATGTACCAACTTGCTCCTTTAGAATTTCATAGCTGGAATGTCTCCCCACTTCACTCATTATGTTGGATCCAAAGTCAGTTGCAGCATGGGTGAGGCACATGGCTTAAAGGATGAGACAAGGCTCAAAGCTGGCAGCTGCAAATCCTCCTGAGCATGGTTCAGTGTTGGACGGGCTAAGGACTCCACATATGTTCAATTGGGCTGAAGTTTGGAAATGTTATACTAGACACCCAATTGAACAACTTCTATGAAGAATGTCTTCTCATCCGAGTTGTGCAGATTGCTGAAATGAGACCTGCAAGGTGACTTACGAAATTGGACTGACAAGGAGTGTGGCCCAACTTTGGTTTTGTCTTTAAGCTCTTGCTCTTTGCCAATCAGCCCTTAACATGCATGGATTGCATCAAATGTAATCTCTTGCTATCTTAACCTACAAAACACACAAACAGAGGTAAGCGACTCAAAATAAAGAGAAACTAAGCAAAATCACTAAGTAAAGAAGGCAAGCAAGTGTATGAAATTATGGACTTATCAAAACAGAAAATGGATTAAAAGCACGAGTTTAACTCAATAACATAACCAAATCATAAGCTAGAAGGGTACAAAATGATATACAATTATGAACCGATCAATCATAATATGGTGGGAGGAGTCATTTTGTGAGTTTTGAGTGAAATCCAATCGCTAGAATTATGGAATACACCAACCACTCAAATTAGGAACGAACTGCCGTTGAACTTGTATTGTCCAATTTCTCACACCTATTGATTTCGGATCGAGCCCCAAACTTGGGCAACATCATAATATGGTGGGAGGAGTCATTTGGTGAGTTTTGAGTAAAATCCAATCGCTAGAAGTATGGAATACACCAACCACTCCAATTAGGAACGAACTGCCGTTGAACTTGAATTGTCCAATTTCTCACACCTATTGATTTCGGATTGAGCCCAAAACTTGGGGAACATCATAATATGGTGTGAGGAGTCATTTGGTGAGTTTTGAGTGAAATCTAATCGCTAGAAGTATGGAATACACCAACCACTCCAATTAGGAACAAACTGCCGTTGAATTTGAATTGTCCAATTTCTCACACCAATTGATATCGGATCGAGCCCCAAACTTTGGCAACATCATAATATGGTGGGAGGAGTCATTTGGGGACTTTTGCGTCAAATCCAATCGCTAGAAGTATGGAATACACCAACCACTCCAATTAGGAACGAACTGCCGTTGAACTTGAATTGTCCAATTTCTCACAACTATTGATTTCGGATCGAGCCCAAAAGTTGGGCAACATCATAACATTGTGGGAGGAGTCATTCTGTGAGTTTTGAGTGAAATCCAATCGCTAGAAGTACGGAATACACCAACCACTCCAATTAGGAACGAACTGCCGTTGAACTTGAATTGTCCAAATTCTCACACCTATTGATATCGGATCGAGCCCCAAACTTGGGCAACATCATAATATGGTGGGAGGAGTCATTTGGTGAGTTTTGAGTGAAATCCAATCGCTAGAGGTATGGAACACACCAACCACACCAATTAGGAACGAACTGCCGTTGAACTTGAATTGTCCAATTTCTCACATCTATTGACTTCGGATCGAGCCCCAACCTTGGGCAACATCATAATATGGTGGGAGGAGTCATTTGGTGAGTTTTGAGAGAAATCCAATCGCTAGAAGTATGGAATACACCAACCACTCGAATTAGGAACGAACTGCCGTTGAACTTGAGTTGTCCAATTTCTCACAACTATTGATTTCGGATCGATCCCCAAACTTGGGCAACATCATAATATGGTGTCAGGAGTCATTTGGTGAGTTTTGAGTGAAATCCAATCGCTAGAAGTATGGAATACACCTACCACTCCAATTAGGAACGAACTGCCGTTGAACTTGAATATTCCAATTTCTCACACCTATTGATTTAGGATCGAGCCCCAAACTTGGGCAACATCATAATATGGTGTCAGGAATCATTTGGTTTGTTTTGAGTGAAATCCAATCGCTAGAAGTATGGAATACACCAACCACTCCAATTAGGAACGAACTGCCATTGAACTTGAATTGTCCAATTTCTTTCACCTATTGGTTTCGGATAGAGCCCAAAACTTGGGCAACATCATAATATGGTGGGAGGAGTCATTTGGTGAGTTTTGAGTGAAATCCACACGCTAGAAGTATGGAATACACCAACCACTCCATTTAGGAACGAACTGCCGTTGAACTTGAATTGTCCAATTTCTCACACCTATTGATTTCGGATCGAGCCCTAACCTTGGGAATCATCATAAAATGGTGTCAGGAGTCATTTGGTGAGTTTTGAGTGAAATCCAATCGCTAGAAGTACGGAATACACCAACCACTCCAATTAGGAACGAACTGCCGTTGAACTTGAATTGTCCAATTTCTAACACCTATTGATTTCGGATCGAGCCCAAAACTTGGGCAACATGATAATATGGAGGGAGGAGTCATTTGGTGAGTTTTGAGGGAAATCCAATCGCTAGATGTATGGAATACACCAACCACTCCAATTAGGAACGAACTGCCGTTGAACTTGAATTGTCCAATTTCTCACACCTATTGATTACGGATCGAGCCCAAAACTTGGGCAACATCATAATATGGTGGGAGGAGTCATTTGGTGAGTTTTGAGTGAAATCCAATCGCTAGAAGTATGGAATACACCAACCACTCCAGTTAGGAAATAACTGCCGTTGAACTTGAATTGTCCAATTTGGAACACCTATTGATTTCGGATCGAGCCCAAAACTTGGGCAACAACAAAATATGGTGGGAGGAGTCGTTTGGTGAGTTTTGAGTGAAATCCAATCACTAGAAGTATGGAATACACCAACCACTCCAATTAGGAACGAACTGTCGTTGAACTTGTATTGTCCGATTTGGAACACCTATTGATTTCGGATCGAGCCCAAAACTTGGGCAACAAGAAAATATGGCGGGAGGAGTCATTTGGTGAGTTTTGAGTGAAATCCAATCGCTAGAAGTATGGAATACACCAACCACTCCAATTAGGAAAGAACTGTCGTTGAAATTGAATTGACCAATTTCTCGCACCAATTGAATTCGGATCGAGCCCAAAACTTGGGCAACATCATAATATTGTGGGAGGAGTCATTTGGTGAGTTTTGAGTGAAATCCAATCGCTAGAAGTATGGAATACACCAACTACTCCAATTAGGAACGAACTGCCGTTGAACTTGAATTGTCCAATTTCTCACACCTATTGATTTCGGATCGACCCTAAAACTTGGGCCACATCATAATATGGTGTGGGGAGTCATTTGGTGAGTTTTGAGTAATATACGATCGCTAGAAGTATGGAATACACCAACCACTCCAGTTAGGAACGAACTGCCGTTGAACTTGAATTGTCCAATTTCTCACACCTATTGATTTCGGATCGCGCCCAAAACTTGGGCAACATCATAATATGGTGGGAGGAGTCATTTGGATAGTTTTATGTGAAATCCTACCGCTAGAAGTATGGAATACACCAACCACTCCAATTACGAACGAACTGCCGTTCAACTTGAATTGTCCAATTTGGAAGACCTATTGATTTCGGATCGAGCCCAAAACTTGGGTAACATCATAATATGGTGGGAGGAGTCATTTCGTGAGTTTTGAGTGAAATCCAATCGCTAGAAGTATGGAATACACCAACCACTAAAATTAGAAACGAACTGCCGTTGAACTTGAATTGTCCAATTTCTAACACCTATTGATTTCGGATCGAGCCCAAAACTTGGGCAACATCATAATATGGTGGGAGGAGTCATTTGGTGAGTTTTGAGTGTAATCCAATCGCTAGAAGTATGGAATACACCAACCAATCCAATTAGGAAAGAACTGTCGTTGCAAATGAATTGAGCAATTTCTCAAACCTATTGAATTCGGATCGAGCCCAAAACTTGGGCAACATCATAATATCGTGGGAGGAGTCATTTGCTGAGTTTTGAGTGAAATCCAATCGCTAGAATTATGGAAAACACCAACCACTCCAATTAGGAACGAACTGCCGTTGAACTTGAATTGTCCAAATTTGGAACACCAATTGATTTCGGATCGAGCCCAAAACTTGGGCAACATCATAATATGGTGGAAGGAGTCATTTGGTGAGTTTTGAGTGAAATCCAATCGCTAGAAGTATGGAATACACCAACCAAACCAATTAGGAAAGAACTGTCGTTGAAATTGAATTGACCAATTTTTCACACCTATTGAATTCGGATCGAGCCCATAACTTGGGCAACATCATAATATGTTGGGAGGAGTCATGTGGTGAGTTTTGAGTGAAATCCAATCGCTAGAAGTATGGAATACACCAACCACTCCAATTTGGAACGAACTGCCGTTGAACTTGAATTGTCCAATTTGTAACACCTATTGATTTCGGATCGAGCCCAAAACTTGGGCAACAACATAATATGGTGGGAGGAGTCATTTGGTGAGTTTTGAGTGAAATCCAATCGCTAGAAGTATGGAATACACCAACCACTCCAATTACAAACGAACTTCCGTTGAACTTGAATTGTCCAATTTGGAAGACCTATTGATTTCGGATCGAGCCCAAAACTTGGGCAACATCATAATATGGTGAGAGGAGTCATTTGCTAAGTTTTGAGTGAAATCCAATCACTAGAAGTATGGAATACACTAACCACTCCAATTAGGAACGAACTGCCGTTGAACTTGAATTGTCCAATTTCTCACACCTATTGATTTCGAATCGAGCCCAAAACTTGGGCAACATCATAATATGGTGCGAGGAGTCATTTGGTGAGTTTTGAGTGAAATCCAATCACTAGAAGTACGGAATACACCAACCACTCGAATTAGGAACGAACTGTCGTTGAAATAGAATTGACCAAATTGGGAACACCAATTGATTTCGGATCGAGCCCAAAACTTGGGCAACATCATAATATGGTGGAAGGAGTCATTTGGTGAGTTTTGAGTGAAATCCAATCGCTAGAAGTATGGAATACACCAACCAAACCAATTAGGAAAGAACTGTCGTTGAAATTGAATTGACCAATTTTTCACACCTATTGAATTCGGATCGAGCCCATAACTTGGGCAACATCATAATATGTTGGGAGGAGTCATGTGGTGAGTTTTGAGTGAAATCCAATCGCTAGAAGTATGGAATACGCCAACCACTCCAATTTGGAACGAACTGCCGTTGAACTTGAATTGTCCAATTTCTCACACCTATTGATTTCGAATCGAGCCCAAAACTTAGGCAACATCATAATGTGGTGGGAGTCATTTGGTGAGTTTTGAGTGAAACCCAATCGCTAGAAGTATGGAATACACCAACCACTCCAATTTGGAACGAACTGCCGTTGAACTTGAATTGTCCAATTTCTCACACCTATTGATTTCGGATCGAGCCCAAAACTTGGGCAACATCATAATATGGTGGGACGAGTCATTTGGTGAATTTTGAGTGAAATTCAATCGCTAGACGTATGGAATACACCAACCACTCCAATTAGGAACGAACTGTCGTTGAAATTGAATTGACCAATTTCTCACACCTATTGATTTCGGATCGAGCTCAAAACTTGGGCAACATCACAATATGGTGTGGGTAGTCATTTGGTGAGTTTTGAGTAAAATCCAATCGCTAGAAGTATGGAATACAACAACCACTCCAGTTAGGAACGAACTGCCGTTGAACTTGAATTGTCCAATTTGGAACACCTATTGATTTCGGATCGAGCCCAAAACTTGGGCAACATCATAATATGGTGGGAGGAGTCATTTGGTGAGTTTTGAGTGAAATCCAATCGCTAGAAGTATGGAATACACCAACCACTCCAATTAGGAACGAACTGCCGTTGAACTTGAATTGTCCAATTTCTCACACCTATTGATTTCGGATCGAGCCCCAAACTTGGGCTACATCATAATATTGTGGGAGGAGCTATTTGGTGAGTTTGGAGTGAAATCCAATCGCTAGATGTATGGAATACACCAACCACACCAATTAGGACCGAACTGTCGTTGAAATTGAATTGACCAATTTCTCAAACCTATTGATTTCGGATCGATCCCAAAACTTGGGCAACATCATAATATGGTGGGAGGAGTCATTTGCTGAGTTTTGAGTGAAATCCAATCGCTAGAAGTATGGAATACACCAACCACTCCAATTAGGAACGAACTGCCGTTGAACTTTAATTGTCCAATTTGGAAGACCTATTGATTTCGGATCGAGCCCAAAACTTGGGCAACAACATAATATGGTGGGACGAGTCATTTGGTGAGTTTTGAATGAAATCCAATCGCTAGAAGTATGGAATACACCAACCACTCCAATTAGGAACGAACTGTCGTTGAAATTGAATTGACCAATTTCTCACACCTATTGATTTCGGATCGAGACCCAAACTTGGGCTACATCATAATATTGTGGGAGGAGCTATTTGGTGAGTTTTGAGTGAAATCCAATCGCTAGATATATGGAATACACCAACCACTCCAATTAGGAACGAACTGCCGTTGAAATTGTATTGACCAATTTGTCACACCTATTGATTTCGGATCGATCCCAAAACTTGGGCAACATCATAATGTGGTGGGAGGAGTCATTTGGTGAGTTTTGAGTGAAATCCAATCGCTAGAAGTATGGAATTCACCAACCACTCCAATTAGGAACGAACTGCCGTTGAACTTGAATTGTCCAATTTGGAACACCTATTGATTTCGGATCGAGCCCAAAACTTGGGCAACATCATAATATGGTGGGAGGAGTCATTTGTTGAGTTTTGAGTGAAATCCAATCGCTAGAAGTATGGAATACACCAACCACTCCAGTTAGGAACGAACTGCCGTTGAACTTGAACTGTCCATTTTCTCACACCTATTGATTTCGGATCGAGCCCCAAACTTGGGCAACATCATAATATGGTGGGAGGAGTCATTTGGTGAGTTTTGAATAAAATCCAATCGCTAGAAGTATGGAATACACCAACCACTCCAGTTAGGAACGAACTGCCGTTATACTTGAATTTTCCAATTTGGAACACCTATTGATTTCGGATCGAGCCCAAAACTTAGGCAACATCATAATGTGGTGGGAGTCATTTGGTGAGTTTTGAGTGAAACCCAATCGCTAGAAGTATGGAATACACCAACCACTCCAATTTGGAACGAACTGCCGTTGAACTTGAATTGTCCAATTTGTAACACCTATTGATTTCGGATCGAGCCCAAAACTTGGGCAACAACATAATATGGTGGGAGGAGTCATTTGGTGAGTTTTGAGTGAAATCCAATCCCTAGAAGTGTGGAATACACCAACCACTCCAATTAGGAACGAGCTGCCGTTGAAAACGAATTGTCCAATTTCTCACACCTATTGATTTCGGATCGAGCCCAAAACTTGGGCAACATCATAATATGGTGGGAGGAGTCATTTGGTGAGTTTTGAGTGAAATCCAATCGCTAGAAGTATGGAATACACCAACCACTCCAATTAGGAACGAACTGCCGTTGAACTTGAATTGTCCAATTTCTCACACCTATTGATTTCGGATCGATCCCCAAACTTGGGCTACATCATAATATTGTGGGAGGAGCTATTTGGTGAGTTTGGAGTGAAATCCAATCGCTAGATGTATGGAATACACCAACCATACCAATTAGGACCGAACTGTCGTTGAAATTGAATTGACCAATTTCTCACACTTATTGATTTCGTATCGATCCCAAAACTTGGGCAACATCATAATATGGTGGGAGGAGTCATTTGTTGAGTTTTGAGTGAAATCCAATCGCTAGAAGTATGGAATACACCAACCACTCCAATTAGGAACGAACTGCCGTTGAACTTGAATTGTCCAATTTGGAAGACCTATTGATTTCGGATCGAACCCAAAACTTGGGCAACATCATAACATGGTGGGAGGAGTCATTTGGTGAGTTTTGAGTGAAATCCAATTGCTAGACGTATGGAATACACCAACCACTCCAATTAGGAACGAACTGTCGTTGAAATTCAATTGACCAATTTGTCACACTAATTGATTTCGGATCGATCCCAAAACTTGGGCAACATCATAATATGGTGGGAGGAGTCATTTGGTGAGTTTTGAGTGAAATCCAATCGCTAGAAGTATGGAATACACCAACCACTCCAATTAGGAACGAACTGCCGTTGAACTTGAGTTGTCCAATTTCTCACACCTATTGATTTCGGATCGAGCCCCAAACTTGGGCAACATCATAATATGGTGGGACGAGTCATTTGGTGAATTTTAAGTGAAATTCAATCGCTAGACGTATGGAATACACCAACCACTCCAATTAGGAACGAACTGTCGTTGAAATTGAATTGACCAATTTGTCACACCTATTGATTTCGGATCGATCCCAAAACTTGGGCAACATCATAATATGGTGGGAGGAGTCATTTGGTGAGTTTTGAGTGAAATCCAAACGCTAGAAGTACGGAATACACCAACCACTCCAATTAGGAACGAACTGCCGTTGAACTTGAGTTGTCCAATTTCTCACACCTATTAATTTCGGATCGAGCCCCAAACTTGGGCTACGTCATAATATTGTGGGAGGAGCTATTTGGTGAGTTTTGAGTGAAATCCAATCGCTAGATGTATGGAATACACCAACCACTCCAATTAGGAACGAACTGCCGTTGAACTTGAATTGTCCATTTTCTCAAACCTATTGATTTCGGATCGACCCCCAAACTTGGGCAACATCATAATATGGTGGGAGGAGTCATTTGGTGAGTTTTGAATGAAATCCAACCGCTAGAAGTATGGAATACACCAACCACTCCAGTTAGGAACGAACTGCCGTTATACTTGAATTTTCCAATTTGGAACACCAATTGATTTCGGATCGAGCCCAAAAATTAGGCAACATCATAATGTGGTGGGAGTCATTTGGTGAGTTTTGAGTGAAATCCATTCGCTAGAGGTATGGAATACACCAACCACTCCAATTTGGAACAAACTGCCGTTGAACTTGAATAGTCCAATTTGGAACACCTATTGATTTCGGATCGAGCCCAAAACTTGGGCAACATCATAATATGGTGGGAGGAGTCATTTGTTGAGTTTTGAGTGAAATCCAATCGCTAGAAGTATGGAATACACCAACCAATCCAATTAGGAACGAACTGCCGTTGAACTTGAATTGTCCAATTTCTCACACCTATTGATTTCGGATCGAGCCCCAAACTTGGGCAGCATCATAATATGGTGGGAGGAGTCATTTGGTGAGTTTTGAGTGAAATCCAATCGCTAGAAGTGTGGAATACACCAACCACTCCAATTGGGAACGAACTGCCGTTGAACTTGAATTGTCCAATTTGGAACACCTATTGATTTCGGATCGAGCCCAAAACGTGGGCAACATCATAATATGGTGGGAGGAGTCATTTGGTGAGCTTTGAGTGAAATCCAATCGCTAGAATTGTGGAATACACCAACCACTCCAATTAGGTACGAACTACCGTTGAACTTGAATTGTCCAATTTCTCACACCTATTGATTTCGGATCGAGCCCCAAACTTGGGCAACGTCATAATATGGTGGGAGGAGTCACTTGGTGAGTTTTGAGTGAAATCCAATCGCTACAAGTATGGAATACACCAACCACTCCAATTAGGAACGAACTGCCGTTGAACTTGAATTGTCCAATTTCTCACAACTATTGATTTCGGATCGATCCCAAAACTTGGGCAACATCATAATATGGTGGGAGGAGTCATTTGGTGAGTTTTGAGTGAAATCCAATCGCTAGAAGTATGGATACACCAACCACTCCAATTAGGAACGAACTGCCGTTGAACTTGAATTGTCCAATTTGGAAGACCTATTGATTTCGGATCGAGCCCAAAACTTGGGCAACATCATAACATGGTGGGAGGAGTCATTTGGTGAGTTTTGAGTGAAATCCAATCGCTAGAAGTATGGAATACACCAACCACTCCAGTTAGGAACGAACTGCCGTTATACTTGAATTTTCCAATTTGGAACACCTATTGATTTCGGATCGAGCCCAAAACTTAGGCAACATCATAATGTGGTGGGAGTCATTTGGTGAGTTTTGAGTGAAACCCAATCGCTAGAAGTATGGAATACACCAACCACTCCAATTTGGAACGAACTGCCGTTGAACTTGAATTGTCCAATTTGGAACACCTATTGATTTCGGATCGAGCCCAAAACTTGGGCAACAACATAATATGGTGGGAGGAGTCATTTGGTGAGTTTTGAGTGAAATCCAATCTCTAGAAGTGTGGAATACACCAACCACTCCAATTAGGAACGAGCTGCCGTTGAACTTGAATTGTCCAATTTCTCAGAACTATTGATTTCGGATCGGTCCCAAAACTTGGGCAACATCATAATATGGTGGGAGGAGTCATTTGGTGAGTTTTGAGTGAAATCCAATCGCTAGATGTATGGAATACACCAACCACTCCAATTAGGAACGAACTGCCGTTGAACTTGAATTGTTCAATTTGGAAGACCTATTGACTTCGGATCGAGCCCAAAACTTGGGCAACATCATAACATGGTGGGAGGAGTCATTTGGTGAGTTTTGAGTGAAATCCAATCGCTAGAAGTATGGAATACACCAACCACTCCAGTTAGGAACGAACAGCCGTTATACTTAAATTTTCCAATTTGGAACACCTATTGATTTCGGATCGAGCGCAAAACTTAGGCAACATCATAATGTGGTGGGAGTCATTCGGTGAGTTTTGAGTGAAACCCAATCGCTAGAAGTATTGATACACCAACCACTCCAATTTGGAACGAACTGCCGTTGAACTTGAATTGTCCAATTTGGAACACCTATTGATTTCGGATCGAGCCCAAAACTTGGGCAACATCATAACATGGTGGGAGGAGTCATTTGGTGAGTTTTGAGTGAAATCCAATCGCTAGAAGTATGGAATACACCAACCACCCCAGTTAGGAACGAACTGCCGTTATACTTGAATTTTCCAATTTGGAACACCTATTGATTTCGGATCGAGCCCAAAACTTAGGCAACATCATAATGTGGTGGGAGTCATTTGGTGAGTTTTGAGTGAAACCCAATCGCTAGAAGTATGGAATACACCAACCACTCCAATTTGGAACGAACTGCCGTTGAACTTGAATTGTCCAATTTGGAACACCTATTGATTTCGGATCGAGCCCAAAACTTGGGCAACATCATAACATGGTGGGAGGAGTCATTTGGTGAGTTTTGAGTGAAATCCAATCGCTAGAAGTATGGAATACACCAACCACTCCAGTTAGGAACGAACTGCCGTTATACTTGAATTTTCCAATTTGGAACACCTATTGATTTCGGATCGAGCCCAAAACTTAGGCAACATCATAATGTGGTGGGAGTCATTTGGTGAGTTTTGAGTGAAACCCAATCGCTAGAAGTATGGAATACACCAACCACTCCAATTTGGAACGAACTGCCGTTGAACTTGAATTGTCCAATTTGGAACACCTATTGATTTCGGATCGAGCCCAAAACTTGGGCAACAACATAATATGGTGGGAGGAGTCATTTGGTGAGTTTTGAGTGAAATCCAATCTCTAGAAGTGTGGAATACACCAACCACTCCAATTAGGAACGAGCTGCCGTTGAACTTGAATTGTCCAATTTCTCAGAACTATTGATTTCGGATCGATCCCAAAACTTGGGCAACATCATAATATGGTGGGAGGAGTCATTTGGTGAGTTTTGAGTGAAATCCAATCGCTAGATGTATGGAATACACCAACCACTCCAATTAGGAACGAACTGCCGTTGAACTTGAATTGTTCAATTTGGAAGACCTATTGACTTCGGATCGAGCCCAAAACTTGGGCAACATCATAACATGGTGGGAGGAGTCATTTGGTGAGTTTTGAGTGAAATCCAATCGCTAGAAGTATGGAATACACCAACCACTCCAGTTAGGAACGAACAGCCGTTATACTTAAATTTTCCAATTTGGAACACCTATTGATTTCGGATCGAGCGCAAAACTTAGGCAACATCATAATGTGGTGGGAGTCATTCGGTGAGTTTTGAGTGAAACCCAATCGCTAGAAGTATTGATACACCAACCACTCCAATTTGGAACGAACTGCCGTTGAACTTGAATTGTCCAATTTGGAACACCTATTGATTTCGGATCGAGCCCAAAACTTGGGCAACATCATAACATGGTGGGAGGAGTCATTTGGTGAGTTTTGAGTGAAATCCAATCGCTAGAAGTATGGAATACACCAACCACCCCAGTTAGGAACGAACTGCCGTTATACTTGAATTTTCCAATTTGGAACACCTATTGATTTCGGATCGAGCCCAAAACTTAGGCAACATCATAATGTGGTGGGAGTCATTTGGTGAGTTTTGAGTGAAACCCAATCGCTAGAAGTATGGAATACACCAACCACTCCAATTTGGAACGAACTGCCGTTGAACTTGAATTGTCCAATTTGGAACACCTATTGATTTCGGATCGAGCCCAAAACTTGGGCAACATCATAACATGGTGGGAGGAGTCATTTGGTGAGTTTTGAGTGAAATCCAATCGCTAGAAGTATGGAATACACCAACCACCCCAGTTAGGAACGAACTGCCGTTATACTTGAATTTTCCAATTTGGAACACCTATTGATTTCGGATCGAGCCCAAAACTTAGGCAACATCATAATGTGGTGGGAGTCATTTGGTGAGTTTTGAGTGAAACCCAATCGCTAGAAGTATGGAATACACCAACCACTCCAATTTGGAACGAACTGCCGTTGAACTTGAATTGTCCAATTTGGAACACCTATTGATTTCGGATCGAGCCCAAAACTTGGGCAACATCATAACATGGTGGGAGGAGTCATTTGGTGAGTTTTGAGTGAAATCCAATCGCTAGAAGTATGGAATACACCAACCACTCCAGTTAGGAACGAACTGCCGTTATACTTGAATTTTCCAATTTGGAACACCTATTGATTTCGGATCGAGCCCAAAACTTAGGCAACATCATAATGTGGTGGGAGTCATTTGGTGAGTTTTGAGTGAAACCCAATCGCTAGAAGTATGGAATACACCAACCACTCCAATTTGGAACGAACTGCCGTTGAACTTGAATTGTCCAATTTGGAACACCTATTGATTTCGGATCGAGCCCAAAACTTGGGCAACAACATAATATGGTGGGAGGAGTCATTTGGTGAGTTTTGAGTGAAATCCAATCTCTAGAAGTGTGGAATACACCAACCACTCCAATTAGGAACGAGCTGCCGTTGAACTTGAATTGTCCAATTTCTCACAACTATTGATTTCGGATCGATCCCAAAACCTGGGCAACATCATAATATGGTGGGAGGAGTCATTTGGTGAGTTTTGAGTGAAATCCAATCGCTAGATGTATGGAATACACCAACCACTCCAATTAGGAACGAACTGCCGTTGAACTTGAATTGTCCAATTTGGAAGACCTATTGATTTCGGATCGAGCCCAAAATTTGGGCAACATCATAACATGGTGGGAGGAGTCATTTGGTGAGTTTTGAGTGAAATCCAATCGCTAGAAGTATGGAATACACCAACCACTCCAGTTAGGAACGAACTGCCGTTATACTTGAATTTTCCAATTTGGAACACCTATTGATTTCGGATCGAGCCCAAAACTTAGGCAACATCATAATGTGGTGGGAGTCATTTGGTGAGTTTTGAGGGAAACCCAATCGCTAAAAGTGTGGAATACACCAACCACTCCAATTTGGAACGAACTGCCGTTGAACTTGAATTGTCCAATTTGGAACACCTATTGATTTCGGATCGAGCCCAAAACTTGGGCAACAACATAATATGGTGAGAGGAGTCATTTGTTGAGTTTTGAGTGAAATCCAATCGCTAGAAGTATGGAATACACCAACCACTCCAATTAGGAACGAACTGCCGTTGAACTTGAATTGTCCAATTTCTCACACCTATTGATTTCGGATCGAGCCCCAAACTTGGGCAACAACATAATATGGTGGGATGAGTCACTTGGTCAGTTTTGAGTGAAATCCAATCGCTAGAAGTATGGAATACGCCAACCACTCCAATTAGGAAAGAACTGTCGGTGAAATTGAATTCACCAATTTCTCACACCTATTGAATTCGGGTCGTGCCCAAAACTTGGGCAACATCATAATGTGGTGGGAGGAGTCATTTGGTGAGTTTTGAGTGAAATCCAATCGCTAGAAGTATGGAATACACCAACCACTCCAATTAGAAACGAACTGCCGTTGAACTTGAATTGTCCAATTTGGAACACCTATTGATTTCGGATCGAGCCCAAAACTTGGGCAACATCATAATATGGTGGGAGGAGTCATTTGTTGAGTTTTGAGTGAAATCCAATCGCTAGAAGTATGGAATACACCAACCACTCCAATTAGGAACGAACTGCCGTTGAACTTGAATTGTCCAATTTCTCGCACCTATTGATTTCGGATCGAGCCCCAAACTTGGGCAACAACATAATATGGTGGGATGAGTCACTTGGTCAGTTTTGAGTGAAATCCAATCGCTAGAAGTATGGAATACACCAACCACTCCAATTAGGAAAGAACTGCCGTTGAACTTGAATTGTCCAATTTGGAACTCCTATTGATTTCGGATCGAGCCCAAAACTTGGGCAACATTATAATATGGTGGGAGGAGTCATTTGGTGAGTTTTGAGTGAAATCCAATCGGTAGAAGTATGGAATACACCAACCACTCCAATTAGGAACGAACTGCCGTTGAACTTGAATTGTCCAATTTCTCACACCTACTGATTTCGGATCGATCCCAAAACTTGGACAACATCATAATATGGTGGGAGGAGTCATTTCATGAGATTTGGCTGAAATCCAATCGCTAGAAGTATGGAATACACCAACCACTCCAATTAGGAACGAACTGCCGTTGAACTTGAATTGTCCAATTTCTCACACCTATTGATTTCGGATCGAGCCCCAAACTTGGGCAACAACATAATATGGTGGGATGAGTCACTTGGTCAGTTTTGAGTGAAATCCAATCGCTAGAAGTATGGAATACGCCAACCACTCCATTTAGGAAAGAACTGTCGTTGAAATTGAATTCACCAATTTCTCACACCTATTGAATTCGGATCGTGCCCAAAACTTGGGCAACATCATAATACGGTGGGAGGAGTCATTTGGTGAGTTTTGAGTGAAATCCAATCGCTAGAAGTATGGAATTCACCAACCACTCCAATTAGAAACGAACTGCCGTTGAACTTGAATTGTCCAATTTCTCACACTTATTGATTTCGGATCGAGCCCCAAACTTGGGCAGCATCATAATATGGTGGGAGGAGTCATTTGGTGAGTTTTGAGTGAAATACAATCGCTAGAAGTATGGAATACACCAACCACTCCAATTAGGAAAGAACTGCCGTTGAACTTGAATTGTCCAATTTGGAACTCCTATTGATTTCGGATCGAGCCCAAAACTTGGGCAACATTATAATATGGTGGGAGGAGTCATTTGGTGAGTTTTGAGTGAAATCCAATCGGTAGAAGTATGGAATACACCAACCACTCCAATTAGGAACGAACTGCCGTTGAACTTGAATTGTCCAATTTGGAACACCTATTGATTTCGGATCGATCCCAAAACTTGGGCAACATCATAATATGGTGGGAGGAGTCATTTGATGAGTTTTGGCTGAAATCCAATCGCTAGAAGTATGGAATACACCAACCACTCCAATTAGTAACGAACTGCCGTTGAACTTGAATTGTCCAATTTCTCACACCTATTGATTTCGGATCGAGCCCCAAACTTGGGCAACAACATAATATGGTGGGATGAGTCACTTGGTCAGTTTTGAGTGAAATCCAATCGCTAGAAGTATGGAATACGCCAACCACTCCAATTAGGAAAGAACTGTCGTTGAAATTCAATTCACCAATTTCTCACACCTATTGAATTCGGATCGTGCCCAAAACTTGGGCAACATCATAATATGGTGGGAGGAGTCATTTGGTGAGTTTTGAGTGAAATCCAATCGCTAGAAGTATGGAATACACCAACCACTCCAATTAGGAAAGAACTGCCGTTGAACATGAATTGTCCAATTTGGAACTCCTATTGATTTCGGATCGAGCCCAAAACTTGGGCAACATTATAATATGGTGGGAGGAGTCATTTGGTGAGTTTTGAGTGAAATCCAATCGGTAGAAGTATGGAATACACCAACCACTCCAATTAGGAACAAACTGCCGTTGAACTTGAATTGTCCAATTTCTCACACCTATTGATTTCGGATCGAGCCCCAAACTTGGGCAACAACATAATATGGTGGGATGAGTCACTTGGTCAGTTTTGAGTGAAATCCAATCGCTAGAAGTATGGAATACGCCAACCACTCCAATTAGGAAAGAACTGTCGGTGAAATTGAATTCACCAATTTCTCACACCTATTGAATTCGGATCGTGCCCAAAACTTGGGCAACATCATAATGTGGTGGGAGGAGTCATTTGGTGAGTTTTGAGTGAAATCCAATCGCTAGAAGTATGGAATACACCAACCACTCCAATTAGAAACGAACTGCCGTTGAACTTGAATTGTCCAATTTGGAACACCTATTGATTTCGGATCGAGCCCAAAACTTGGGCAACATCATAATATGGTGGGAGGAGTCATTTGTTGAGTTTTGAGTGAAATCCAATCGCTAGAAGTATGGAATACACCAACCACTCCAATTAGGAACGAACTGCTGTTGAACTTGAATTGTCCAATTTCTCGCACCTATTGATTTCGGATCGAGCCCCAAACTTGGGCAACAACATAATATGGTGGGATGAGTCACTTGGTCAGTTTTGAGTGAAATCCAATCGCTAGAAGTATGGAATACGCCAACCACTCTAATTGGGAAAGAAATGTCGGTGAAATTGAATTCACCAATTTCTCACACCTATTGAATTCGGATCGTGCCCAAAACTTGGGCAACATCATAATATGGTGGGAGGAGTCATTTGGTGAGTTTTGAGTGAAATCCAATCGCTAGAAGTATGGAATACACCAACCACTCCAATTAGGAAAGAACTGCCGTTGAACTTGAATTGTCCAATTTGGAACTCCTATTGATTTCGGATCGAGCCCAAAACTTGGGCAACATTATAATATGGTGGGAGGAGTCATTTGGTGAGTTTTGAGTGAAATCCAATCGGTAGAAGTATGGAATACACCAACCACTCCAATTATGAACGAACTGCCGTTGAACTTGAATTGTCCAATTTCTCACACCTACTGATTTCGGATCGATCCCAAAACTTGGACAACATCATAATATGGTGGGAGGAGTCATTTGATGAGATTTGGCTGAAATCCAATCGCTAGAAGTATGGAATACACCAACCACTCCAATTAGGAACGAACTGCCGTTGAACTTGAATTGTCCAATTTCTCACACCTATTGATTTCGGATCGAGCCCCAAACTTGGGCAACAACATAATATGGTGGGAGGAGTCATTTGTTGAGTTTTGAGTGAAATCCAATCGCTAGAAGTATGGAATACACCAACCAATCCAATTAGGAACGAACTGCCGTTGAACTTGAATTGTCCAATTTCTCACACTTATTGATTTCGGATCGAGCCCCAAACTTGGGCAGCATCATAATATGGTGGGAGGAGTCATTTGGTGAGTTTTGAGTGAAATCCAATCGCTAGAAGTATGGAATACACCAACCACTCCAATTAGGAAAGAACTGCCGTTGAACTTGAATTGTCCAATTTGGAACTCCTATTGATTTCGGATCGAGCCCAAAACTTGGGCAACATTATAATATGGTGGGAGGAGTCATTTGGTGAGTTTTGAGTGAAATCCAATCGGTAGAAGTATGGAATACACCAACCACTCCAATTAGGAACGAACTGCCGTTGAACTTGAATTGTCCAATTTGGAACACCTATTGATTTCGGATCGATCCCAAAACTTGGGCAACATCATAATATGGTGGGAGGAGTCATTTGATGAGTTTTGGCTGAAATCCAATCGCTAGAAGTATGGAATACACCAACCACTCCAATTAGTAACGAACTGCCGTTGAACTTGAATTGTCCAATTTCTCACACCTATTGATTTCGGATCGAGCCCCAAACTTGGGCAACAACAAAATATGGTGGGATGAGTCACTTGGTCAGTTTTGAGTGAAATCCAATCGCTAGAAGTATGGAATACGCCAACCACTCCAATTAGGAAAGAACTGTCGTTGAAATTCAATTCACCAATTTCTCACACCTATTGAATTCGGATCGTGCCCAAAACTTGGGCAACATCATAATATGGTGGGAGGAGTCATTTGGTGAGTTTTGAGTGAAATCCAATCGCTAGAAGTATGGAATACACCAACCACTCCAATTAGGAAAGAACTGCCGTTGAACATGAATTGTCCAATTTGGAACTCCTATTGATTTCGGATCGATCCCAAAACTTGGGCAACATTATAATATGGTGGGAGGAGTCATTTGGTGAGTTTTGAGTGAAATCCAATCGGTAGAAGTATGGAATACACCAACCACTCCAATTAGGAACGAACTGCCGTTGAACTTGAATTGTCCAATTTGGAACACCTATTGATTTCGGATCGATCCCAAAACTTGGGCAACATCATAATATGGTGGGAGGAGTCATTTGATGAGTTCTGGCTGAAATCCAATCGCTAGAAGTATGGAATACACCAACCACTCCAATTAGGAACGAACTGCCGTTGAACTTGAATTGTCCAATTTCTCACACCTATTGATTTCGGATCGAGCCCCAAACTTGGGCAACAACATAATATGGTGGGATGAGTCACTTGGTCAGTTTTGAGTGAAATCCAATCGCTAGAAGTATGGAATACGCCAACCACTCCAATTAGGAAAGAACTGTCGTTGAAATTGAATTCACCAATTTCTCACACCTATTGAATTCGGATCGTGCCCAAAACTTGGGCAACATCATAATATGGTGGGAGGAGTCATTTGGTGAGTTTTGAGTGAAATCCAATCGCTAGAAGTATGGAATACACCAAAAACTCCAATTAGGAACGAACTGCCGTTGAACTTGAATAGTCCAATTTGGAACACCTATTGATTTCGGATCGAGCCCAAAACTTGGGCAACATCATAATATGGTGGGAGGAGTCATTTGTTGAGTTTTGAGTGAAATCCAATCGCTAGAAGTATGGAATACACCAACCAATCCAATTAGGAACGAACTGCCGTTGAACTTGAATTGTCCAATTTCTCACACCTATTGATTTCGGATCGAGCCCCAAACTTGGGCAGCATCATAATATGGTGGGAGGAGTCATTTGGTGAGTTTTGAGTGAAATCCAATCGCTAGAAGTGTGGAATACACCAACCACTCCAATTGGGAACGAACTGCCGTTGAACTTGAATTGTCCAATTTGGAACACCTATTGATTTCGGATCGAGCCCAAAACGTGGGCAACATCATAATATGGTGGGAGGAGTCATTTGGTGAGCTTTGAGTGAAATCCAATCGCTAGAATTGTGTAATACACCAACCACTCCAATTAGGTACGAACTACCGTTGAACTTGAATTGTCCAATTTCTCACACCTATTGATTTCGGATCGAGCCCCAAACTTGGGCAACATCATAATATGGTGGGAGGAGTCACTTGGTGAGTTTTGAGTGAAATCCAATCGCTAGAAGTATGGAATACACCAACCACTCCAATTAGGAACGAACTGCCGTTGAACTTGAATTGTCCAATTTCTCACAACTATTGATTTCGGATCGATCCCAAAACTTGGGCAACATCATAATATGGTGGGAGGAGTCATTTGGTGAGTTTTGAGTGAAATCCAATCGCTAGAAGTATGGATACACCAACCACTCCAATTAGGAACGAACTGCCGTTGAACTTGAATTGTCCAATTTGGAAGACCTATTGATTTCGGATCGAGCCCAAAACTTGGGCAACATCATAACATGGTGGGAGGAGTCATTTGGTGAGTTTTGAGTGAAATCCAATCGCTAGAAGTATGGAATACACCAACCACTCCAGTTAGGAACGAACTGCCGTTATACTTGAATTTTCCAATTTGGAACACCTATTGATTTCGGATCGAGCCCAAAACTTAGGCAACATCATAATGTGGTGGGAGTCATTTGGTGAGTTTTGAGTGAAACCCAATCGCTAGAAGTATGGAATACACCAACCACTCCAATTTGGAACGAACTGTCGTTGAACTTGAATTGTCCAATTTGGAACACCTATTGATTTCGGATCGAGCCCAAAACTTGGGCAACAACATAATATGGTGGGAGGAGTCATTTGGGGAGTTTTGAGTGAAATCCAATCGCTAGATGTATGGAATACACCAACCACTCCAATTAGGAACGAACTCCCGTTGAACTTGAATTGTTCAATTTGGAAGGCCTATTGATTTCGGATCGAGCCCAAAACTTGGGCAACATCATAACATGGTGGGAGGAGTCATTTGGTGAGTTTTGAGTGAAATCCAATCGCTAGAAGTATGGAATACACCAACCACTGCAGTTAGGAACGAACAGCCGTTATACTTAAATTTTCCAATTTGGAACACCTATTGATTTCGGATCGAGCGCAAAAGTTAGGCAACATCATAATGTGGTGGGAGTCATTCGGTGAATTTTGAGTGAAACCCAATCGCTAGAAGTATGGAATACACCAACCACTCCAATTTGGAACGAACTGCCGTTGAACTTGAATTGTCCAATTTGGAACACCTATTGATTTCGGATCGAGCCCAAAACTTGGGCAACATCATAACATGGTGGGAGGAGTCATTTGGTGAGTTTTGAGTGAAATCCAATCGCTAGAAGTATGGAATACACCAACCACCCCAGTTAGGAACGAACTGCCGTTATACTTGTATTTTCCAATTTGGAACACCTATTGATTTCGGATCGAGCCCAAAACTTAGGCAACATCATAATGTGGTGGGAGTCATTTGGTGAGTTTTGAGGGAAACCGAATCGCTAAAAGTATGGAATACACCAACCACTCCAATTTGGAACGAACTGCCGTTGAACTTGAATTGTCCAATTTGGAACACCTATTGATTTCGGATCGAGCCCAAAACTTGGGCAACAACATAATATGGTGAGAGGAGTCATTTGTTGAGTTTTGAGTGAAATCCAATCGCTAGAAGTATGGAATACACCAACCACTCCAATTAGGAACGAACTGCCGTTGAACTTGAATTGTCCAATTTCTCACACCTATTGATTTCGGATCGAGCCCCAAACTTGGGCAACAACATAATACGGTGGGATGAGTCACTTGGTCAGTTTTGAGTGAAATCCAATCGCTAGAAGTATGGAATACGCCAACCACTCCAATTAGGAAAGAACTGTCGGTGAAATTGAATTCACCAATTTCTCACACCTATTGAATTCGGATCGTGCCCAAAACTTGGGCAACATCATAATGTGGTGGGAGGAGTCATTTGGTGAGTTTTGAGTGAAATCCAATCGCTAGAAGTATGGAATACACCAACCAGTCCAATTAGAAACGAACTGCCGTTGAACTTGAATTGTCCAATTTTGAACACCTATTGATTTCGGATCGAGCCCAAAACTTGGGCAACATCATAATATGGTGGGAGGAGTCATTTGTTGAGTTTTGAGTGAAATCCAATCGCTAGAAGTATGGAATACACCAACCACTCCAATTAGGAAGGAACTGCCGTTGAACTTGAATTGTCCAATTTCTCGCACCTATTGATTTCGGATCGAGCCCCAAACTTGGGCAACAACATAATATGGTGGGATGAGTCACTTGGTCAGTTTTGAGTGAAATCCAATCGCTAGAAGTATGGAATACGCCAACCACTCCAATTAGGAAAGAAATGTCGGTGAAATTGAATTCACCAATTTCTCACACCTATTGAATTCGGATCGTGCCCAAAACTTGGGCAACATCATAATTTGGTGGGAGGAGTCATTTGGTGAGTTTTGAGTGAAATCCAATCGCTAGAAGTATGGAATACACCAACCACTCCAATTAGGAAAGAACTGCCGTTGAACTTGAATTGTCCAATTTGGAACTCCTATTGATTTCGGATCGAGCCCAAAACTTGGGCAACATTATAATATCGTGGGAGGAGACATTTGGTGAGTTTTGAGTGAAATCCAATCGGTAGAAGTATGGAATACACCAACCACTCCAATTAGGAACGAACTGCAGTTGAACTTGAATTGTCCAATTTCTCACACCTACTGATTTCAGATCGATCCCAAAACTTGGACAACATCATAATATGGTGGGAGGAGTCATTTGATGAGATTTGGCTGAAATCCAATCGCTAGAAGTATGGAATACACCAACCACTCCAATTAGGAACGAACTGCCGTTGAACTTGAATTGTCCAATTTCTCACACCTATTGATTTCGGATCGAGCCCCAAACTTGGGCAACAACATAATATGGTGGGATGAGTCACTTGGTCAGTTTTGAGTGAAATCCAATCGCTAGAAGTATGGAATACGCCAACCACTCCGTTTAGGAAAGAACTGTCGTTGAAATTGAATTCACCAATTTCTCACACCTATTGAATTCGGATCGTGCCCAAAACTTGGGCAACATCATAATATGGTGGGAGGAGTCATTTGGTGAGTTTTGAGTGAAATCCAATCGCTAGAAGTATGGAATTCACCAACCACTCCAATTAGAAACGAACTGCCGTTGAACTTGAATTGTCCAATTTCTCACACTTATTGATTTCGGATCGAGCCCCAAACTTGGGCAGCATCATAATATGGTGGGAGGAGTCATTTGGTGAGTTTTGAGTCAAATCCAATCGCTAGAAGTATGGAATACACCAACCACTCCAATTAGGAAAGAACTGCCGTTGAACTTGAATTGTCCAATTTGGAACTCCTATTGATTTCGGATCGAGCCCAAAACTTGGGCAACATTATAATATGGTGGGAGGAGTCATTTGGTGAGTTTTGAGTGAAATCCAATCGGTAGAAGTATGGAATACACCAACCACTCCAACTAGGAACGAACTGCCGTTGAACTTGAATTGTCCAATTTGGAACACCTATTGATTTCGGATCGATCCCAAAACTTGGGCAACATCATAATATGGTGGGAGGAGTCATTTGATGAGTTTTGGCTGAAATCCAATCGCTAGAAGTATGGAATACACCAACCACTCCAATTAGGAACGAACTGCCGTTGAACTTGAATTGTCCAATTTCTCACACCTATTGATTTCGGATCGAGCCCCAAACTTGGGCAACAACATAATATGGTGGGATGAGTCACTTGGTCAGTTTTGAGTGAAATCCAATCGCTAGAAGTATGGAATACGCCAACCACTCCAATTAGGAAAGAACTGTCGTTGAAATTGAATTCACCAATTTCTCACACCTATTGAATTCGGATCGTGCCCAAAACTTGGGCAACATCATAATATGGTGGGAGGAGTCATTTGGTGAGTTTTGAGTGAAATCCAATCGCTAGAAGTATGGAATACACCAACAACTCCAATTAGGAACGAACTGCCGTTGAACTTGAATTGTCCAATTTGGAACACCTATTGATTTCGGATCGAGCCCAAAACTTGGGCAACATCATAATATGGTGGGAGGAGTCATTTGTTGAGGTTTGAGTGAAATCCAATCGCTAGAAGTATGGAATTCACCAACCACTCCAATTAGGAACGAATTGCCGTTGAACTTGAATTGTCCAATTTCTCACACTTATTGATTTCGGATCGAGCCCCAAACTTGGGCAGCATCATAATATGGTGGGAGGAGTCATTTGGTGAGTTTTGAGTGAAATCCAATCGCTAGAAGTGTGGAATACACCAACCACTCCAATTGGGAACGAACTGCCTTTGAACTTGAATTGTTCAATTTGGAACACCTATTGATTTCGGATCGAGCCCAAAACGTGGGCAACATCATAATATGGTGGGAGGAGTCATCTGGTGAGTTTTGAGTGAAATCCAATCGCTAGAATTGTGGAATACACCAACCACTCCAATTAGGTACGAACTACCGTTGAACGTGAATTGTCCAATTTGGAACACATATTGATTTCGGATCGAGCCCAAAACTTAGGCAACATCATAATATGGTGGGAGTCATTTGATGAGTTTTGGGTGAAATCCAATCGCTAGAAGTATGGAATACACCAACCACTCCAATTTGGAACGAACTGCCGTTGAACTTGAATTGTCCAATTTGGAACACCTATTGATTTTGGATCGAGCCCAAAACTTGGGCAACAACATAATATGGTGGGAGGAGTCATTTGGTGAGTTTTGAGTGAAATCCAATCGCTAGGAGTGTGGAATACACCAACCACTCCAATTAGGAACGAGCTGCCGTTGAAAACGAATTGTCCAATTTCTCACACCTATTGATTTCGGATCGAGCCAAAAACTTGGGCAACATCATAATATGGTGGGAGGAGTCATTTGGTGAGTTTTGAGTGAAATCCAATCTGTAGGAGTGTGGAATACACCAACCACTCCAATTAGGAACGAGCTGCCGTTGAAAACGAATTGTCCAATTTCTCACACCTATTGATTTCGGATCGAGCCAAAAACTTGGGCAACATCATAATATGGTGGGAGGAGTCATTTGGTGAGTTTTGAGTGAAATCCAATCGCTAGAAGTATGGAATACACCAACCACTCCAATTAGGAACGAACTGCCGTTGAACTTGAATTGTCCAATTTGGAACACCTATTGATTTCGGATCGAGCCCAAAACTTGGGCAACATCATAATATGGTGGGAGGAGTCATTTGTTGAGTTTTGAGTGAAATCCAGTCGCTAGAAGTATGGAATACACCAACCACTCCAATTAGGAACGAACTGCCGTTGAACTTGAATTGTCCAATTTCTCACACCTATTGATTTCGGATCGAGCCCCAAACTTGGGCAGCATCATAATATGGTGGGAGGAACGGTCTTTTAGACATAAACTACCTGAAACAGAAAATTAGATTAATTAGAAACACTAAAAAAATAGGGTAACCTTGGGCACATAACCAGGGAAGAACTTTCGTTCAGTCCCCGGCAACGGCGCCAAAATTTGTTGTTAATTATTATGTTAACTCGCAATTGTACGGGGCAATTAGTAATATAGCAAGACAAGTACGAGGTCGTACCCACGAAGACTGAGAAGTTCAAATTAGTTATGTACGTAGATTACCGAATTCAAGAAGTTAGGAAGTTAAGTCTAAAACAGAAATTAAAGTGAGAGTGATTATGATTGTGAAAGGAAGTGAGCAAACTGAAATTGCAAATGAAAGCAAATAAACAAGTGTAACAAAGAGTGGTTTTAAGAGTTGGAAAACAGATTTGGAGACTAGGGCATTCGAATCACCATAACAATTCAATTCTGGGTTATATGGAGTCAAGTAACAAGTCTAATTCAGATTCAAAGATTGATTCTAGCTAAAGTATGATTAGGCCATGGTGTTTGGTCCTAACCTTGTGTTCCTAATTCCCTAATTTGATCATTTGTTGTCTAACCTAAAATTAAGCATTAGGAACCCATTAAGCATAGAAGAACAATTTAAACAACCAAGCATGTATCTAATCCCTGTTGTCGAATGTCCATACATACTCTTCCTATTCATAGTTCAATTCGAATTAAAGCATGGTGTCTACTCTTAATTCAAACCAAGATAGTTAACAAACAAGTTCTAATGGTGATCAATCATTCAAACAAGCATGTTAACTTATAAGCATAATGAATAAGAACATGAATCATGAATCAAACTTGAAACTCCAAACTTATAAACCCAGAATATTCATGTTAGGTTACATCGAAGCCCTAGTTATGGATTTAGCTACTCATAATGGAAAAGAAACTAAAATAGAAATGGGAAAACATAATGAATGCCATAAGAGTAGAAAAACCCTTTTATGAAGTTCTTGTAGTGTCCAATGCTTCTCCAAGAGCTTCTCCACGTCTAGAAGGATGTATGAAGGATATGGAGGTGATTTGAGATGAGCTTGAGTGAGTGGTGATGGCTGAGAAAGAGGAAATTCGTAGGGAAATGGAAGGGAGGTTTTCTGGAGCTGTTTTGGTGATTTTGGGGCAGTTTAGAGTATTGGGTTGATTGCTTGAGTGTTTGGGGTTGTGGGAATGTATGAGGATGATTTCTGGATGATGGAAGTGTGGAGGATGGCTGAAGTGAATTTTGTAGCTTGAAGACTCCTCTATTTATAGGGCTAAGAGGGAGGAACATCATGATGAAATCCAACACCACCATTCCTCATTTAATACAACCCATAACTCCCACTTCATCTTGTCTATGTTAGTGTGGTTGGAATCAATCCCATCCCATACTTCTTTTGCTGCACCTCAAGCTTTCTTCACATGGGATCAAAGGTGATCAATTGTGGCTGCCTTTTGCTGCCAACCCATGTGGTCTTCTTTTGGTTGTTGAACAAAAACGAGTCTTCTGAACCAGACTTGGTGTAGGAAGGCCAGAGGTTTCAAAACGTATCCAATGGGGCTCAAATTTGGATATGTTATAGTAGACACCCATTGGAACAACTTCTATGAAGACAGTATTCCCATCGGAGCAGTAGAAGTATGCGTTTTGGGCCTTCCAATTTGGCTGCCGAACAGAGACTGGAATTGACTTCATTTCATTTATGCTTTACATGCATGCACATGCTTTCTCAATAATAACTCCAGCATGTACCAACTTGATCCTTTAGACTTTCATAGCTGGAATGCCTCCCCACTTCACTCATTATGTTGGATCCAAAGTCAGTTGCAGCATGGGTGAGGCACATGGAGGCACATGACAAAGCTGGCAGCTGCAAATCCTCCTGAGCAGGGTTGAGTGTTGGGCGGGCTGAGCACTCCACAAATGTCCAATTGGGCTGAAATTTGGATATGTTGTACTAGACACCCATTGGAACAAGTTTCATGAAGATCTTCACCTCATCCAAGGCCCATAGCATGCTGATCCAAGGCCAAGAAGCTGACCTACGAAATTGGGCTGGAAAGGAGTTGTAGCCAAAATGTGTTTGTCTTTAAGCCCTTCTTCCATTCACCCAAATCAAGCCTTAACATGCATGGATTGCATCATTTCCTATCCAAAGTCATCATTGTTACCTAAATGTCAATTAACTGAAAGATAAACACAAAAAGGATTAAAAGCACAAGTTTAACTCAAACACATAACCAAATCATAAGCTAGAATGGTACAAAATGATATACAATTATGAACCGATCAAATACACCAACTACTCCAATTAGGAACGAACTTCCGTTGAACTTGAATTGTCCAATTTGTCACACCTATTGATTTCGAATCGAGCGCAAAACTTGGGCAACATCATAATATAGTGGGAGGAGTCATTTGGTTAGTTTTGAGTGAAATCCAATCGCTAGAAGTATGGAATACACCAACCACTCCAATTAGGAATGAACTGTCGTTGAACTTGAATTGTCCAATTTGGAACACCTATTGATTTCGTATCGAGCCCAAAACTTGGGCAACATCATAATATGGAGGGAGGAGTCATTTGGTGAGTTTTGAGTGAAATCCAATCGCTAGAAGTATGGTATACACCAACCACTCCAATTAGGAACGAACTGCCGTTGAACTTGAATTGTCCAATTTCTCACACCTATTGATTTCGGATCGAGCCCCAAACTTGGGCAACATCATAATATGGTGGGAGGAGTCATTTGGTGTGTTTTGGATGAAATCCAATCGCTAGAAGCACTACAACAAAAAGCCTTTTTGATGACATGGTTTTAATGACGTGTCAGGAATACACGTCATTAATTGTAATCTTCTATGACGTGCTTTTAAAATGCGTCATTGAAGCTGGTTTGTGATATCCTTTCAATGACATCCGGATATGCACGCCATTGAATATGCATTCAATGACGCGTTTTACGCGTCATAGATTTTTTTGACTTTACATGACGTTGGATCTGCGTCATGAAACGTTTCTTAAATCAATGACGCATATTGCGCGTCATAAATGTCTATGACGTTTGGGTTGCGTCATGGAATCAAGTATCCATGGCTGGCTAGCTGCATCATGGAAGTGTTTTTCAATGACGTTTCCTATGCGTCATAGATCTATGAAAATTTCCCACCTTTTTTTTTGCGTTCCGCGCAATTATTTTTTACCTCTTTAATTTTGCCTGCTATTTTTTCACATATTATAAAAATATTTTTAATAACCTTAAGATGACGCGTCTTGAGCGCCATAAAAGCTTTAACGATTTGACGACGCAGTATATGCGTCATGGAATTGGTTTTGAGGACGCAGTATACGCATCATAGAATGTAATTTTACGACGTAGATTCTGCGTCATGAAATTTGGTTTTGAGGCCCCAATTTTTTTTCACGTTGCGCTCTTTTTTTGGGTGAAATTTTAGTTTGCCCGCTATTCCCTTCCAGAAGGCGCGCTCTCTCTCTCTGTCTTTCTAAAATATTCTCCTCATTCTCATACCTAAGGATCTCTCTCTCTCTGTCCCCAACTCCAAATCTTCTCTTCATTCTCTCTCATCTCTCCCTTCCCTTTCTTTTCTTTTTCTGTTCACTCTTCACTCATTCTCCAGCACCCCCTGATCTTCTCCTCATCTTTTCTTCTCGTGTATCTCCAACGGTGGCTTATTTTGCTGGGGATGTGTGATATTGAGTTTTGAAGGTGGAGATTCTAATTGAAGTTGTGGTAATTCAATGCTCAAGGTACGAATTTTTTCTTCTTCTTCTCTTCTTTGCATTTTTCTCATTTATATTTTAGTTTGCCCCTAATTCTTTTTTATATTATCATTTTTGTAATGAATTTTCGGGACATTTGAGCTGGTGAAGAGGTGTCTTTTCGAGCCTTTAATTTCTTCTGGGGACATTTGAGAGAGCTTCATAAAGCCATTTTCAGCTTGGGCAATTCGTTGAGAGAGCTAAGGAATTTTGAATTTCTTCTTGAACCCTTTGTAAGTTTGTTTTCTCAGATTTTAATTTCTTGTTTTTGGATGTTGTTGTCTTGTTGGGTTGATTATTTAAATTGTGTAGTTGATTGATTGCTCCACAGAACCCACGAAACTAAATGGAAGAAGAGTATGAATTGGATTTATTAAGTTTGGGTGTATTGATCAACTTTCAGTTTCGGGTTTTGGTTTTTCAAACTTCGATTCTTGTTGGTAATCAGTAGCAGTCATAACTGAAATATATACTTGTTTTTAAGATTGTTCAAAAGTGTTTTGGGGTTTTGTTTTGTTAAAAAAACAAATAGGTGCAGAAGTTGTTCAGTTTCAGATTTTTAGAAAGTGTGATTGTTTTACCCACATTGACTGTTAGTTTTGCACAGGTTGTGGGTTAGTTTTGAGATATAAGTACTTGGTTTTAAACTATACATATCCAGGATTAAAAGCCCTCTGATATCATGTAATTTGGCTGAAGTTTGATACCTAAAGTTTGGTAATTAAAGTATGACTACAAAATCTGTCAAAAACAGGGGCTGCAGTTTCAGTTTTGAAACACTTACCTTTGTTATATGAAAATAGACATCTCAATGAACATTTGAAAACTTGTTTCATGTAAATCAGAGTTAAATTGAATTTATGGTAACTTTTCCAAGTTAGTGTTATGCTGCAGAAAAACAGAAAAGTCTGTAACTTAGTCTGTTTTGAATTCAGTTTTTGACATGATTCCTGAACTTAGAATTGAATGAATTTTTGATATGATGAGGTTCTATATGTCTTGTTATGATCTGGAAAGTTTTACATTCTTTTGAATTAAACTGAATGTTTAGTTAGCAACACCACTGCAAATGTTAGGGGCATGGCCACAGAGCTTAGGATTTCCTCTGTCAAGATTGTAACCCCAATTAACCTTCTATGCAATTGATCGTCTTTGAGAGGTGATAGGTTCCAGCCCAAAAGAATTGAACAAAACTAACTGGTTTTTGGGTTTTGGATATAATGCCATATATGATATTAGTTTCTCTTACCATCCCTCCCCGTACTTGCACCTATTTCTTATCTTTCTTTTTTTCTGGTTTTTTGGTAAGTTAACTTCATTCAGGAATTTTTGGTCCTTAAAATTTGTTTTGTTGGATTCTATTGTTCCTCTTGTTTTATTTGGCATTTGGTTTAGCAAGACATTTCTATCAAATGAAATTTCCACAAATGAAATTTCCAATTTTGACCAAGAATTTACAGACCTGTATCATTTTCATTCATGCTTGCTTGTAATTTCTAGACCTTCATTCTCATTTTCTAATCTTCTGTTTTAATGCAGGTGTGGTTGTAATTATTTTAGTACCTTTTACACTCTCTTTTGGACATGAAGCATCACATCCTCTCATACGATCATGGAGCATACTTTGTTTTGGACAGTCCAAGTATCAAATCTTCTCAAACTTCATAGGATTGACTTTGTGGGATTAGTTCAAGACAATATTAATGTACTAGCATCATTTTGAGTAATAGAAATATAATTTAGAGTACTTTGCCTTTGTGTCTTCATTTTTGCTTCTATATATTAATTTATTTTTTAATAATTATAATGATGGGATATATATAAATATTAGAATTTTAATTTTTTTTTTTATAAATAAAGAATTTCAATGACGTCTGAACTGTGTCATGAAAAATATTTCAATGACGTCTCATCAGCGTCGTTAAGTTCCATGACGCCTAGTCCGCGTCATGTAAAGTCCTAAAAGAAGGCGTCAAATAGAACGTCATATTCTTAATGACGCTTAATTGACGTCATCAAAACTTCATCCATGACATCGAGGACGCGTCATGGAAAGAGTAGGACGACACACGTTCCGCGTCATTGAAACCCCATTCCATGACGCGGAACAGACGTCGTTGTTGTTAATTATTATGTTAACTCGCAATTGTACGGGGCAATTAGTAATATAGCAAGACAAGTACGAGGTCGTACCCACGAAGACTGAGAAGTTCAAATTAGTTATGTACGTAGATTACCGAATTCAAGAAGTTAGGAAGTTAAGTCTAAAACAGAAATTAAAGTGAGAGTGATTGTGATTGTGAAAGGAAGTGAGCAAACTGAAATTGCAAATGAAAGCAAATAAACAAGTGTAACAAAGAGTGGTTTTAAGAGTTGGAAAACAGATTTGGAGACTAGGGCATTCGAATCACCATAACAATTCAATTCTGGGTTATATGGAGTCAAGTAACAAGTCTAATTCAGATTCAAAGATTGATTCTAGCTAAAGTATGATTAGGCCATGGTGTTTGGTCCTAACCTTGTGTTCCTAATTCCCTAATTTGATCATTTGTTGTCTAACCTAAAATTAAGCATTAGGAACCCATTAAGCATAGAAGAACAATTTAAACAACCAAGCATGTATCTAATCCCTGTTGTCGAATGTCCATACATACTCTTCCTATTCATAGTTCAATTCGAATTAAAGCATGGTGTCTACTCTTAATTCAAACCAAGATAGTTAACAAACAAGTTCTAATGGTGATCAATCATTCAAACAAGCATGTTAACTTATAAGCATAATGAATAAGAACATGAATCATGAATCAAACTTGAAACTCCAAACTTATAAACCCAGAATATTCATGTTAGGTTACATCGAAGCCCTAGTTATGGATTTAGCTACTCATAATGGAAAAGAAACTAAAATAGAAATGGGAAAACATAATGAATGCCATAAGAGTAGAAAAACCCTTTTATGAAGTTCTTGTAGTGTCCAATGCTTCTCCAAGAGCTTCTCCACGTCTAGAAGGATGTATGAAGGATATGGAGGTGATTTGAGATGAGCTTGAGTGAGTGGTGATGGCTGAGAAAGAGGAAATTCGTAGGGAAATGGAAGGGAGGTTTTCTGGAGCTGTTTTGGTGATTTTGGGGCAGTTTAGAGTATTGGGTTGATTGCTTGAGTGTTTGGGGTTGTGGGAATGTATGAGGATGATTTCTGGATGATGGAAGTGTGGAGGATGGCTGAAGTGAATTTTGTAGCTTGAAGACTCCTCTATTTATAGGGCTAAGAGGGAGGAACATCATGATGAAATCCAACACCACCATTCCTCATTTAATACAACCCATAACTCCCACTTCATCTTGTCTATGTTAGTGTGGTTGGAATCAATCCCATCCCATACTTCTTTTGCTGCACCTCAAGCTTTCTTCACATGGGATCAAAGGTGATCAATTGTGGCTGCCTTTTGCTGCCAACCCATGTGGTCTTCTTTTGGTTGTTGAACAAAAACGAGTCTTCTGAACCAGACTTGGTGTAGGAAGGCCAGAGGTTTCAAAACGTATCCAATGGGGCTCAAATTTGGATATGTTATAGTAGACACCCATTGGAACAACTTCTATGAAGAAAGTATTCCCATCGGAGCAGTAGAAGGATGCGTTTTGGGCCTTGCAATTTGGCTGCCGAACAGAGACTGGAATTGACTTCATTTCATTTATGCTTTACATGCATGCACATGCTTTCTCTATAATAACTCCAGCATGTACCAACTTGATCCTTTAGACTTTCATAGCTGGAATGCCTCCCCACTTCACTCATTATGTTGGATCCAAAGTCAGTTGCAGCATGGGTGAGGCACATGGAGGCACATGACAAAGCTGGCAGCTGCAAATCCTCCTGAGCAGGGTTGAGTGTTGGGCGGGCTGAGCACTCCACAAATGTCCAATTGGGCTGAAATTTGGATATGTTGTACTAGACACCCATTGGAACAAGTTTCATGAAGATCTTCACCTCATCCAAGCCCCATAGCATGCTGATCCAAGGCCAAGAAGCGGACCTACGAAATTGGGCTGGAAAGGAGTTGTAGCCAAAATGTGTTTGTCTTTAAGCCCTTCTTCCATTCACCCAAATCAAGCCTTAACATGCATGGATTGCATCATTTCCTATCCAAAGTCATCATTGTTACCTAAATGTCAATTAACTGAAAGATAAACACAAAAAGGATTAAAAGCACAAGTTTAACTCAAAAACATAACCAAATCATACGCTAGAATGGTACAAAATGATATACAATTATGAACCGATCAGTCGTGTTTTGAAAAAAGTTTCCATGACCCCCCCTTTCGACGACGCAGGTTACGACGCCTGATCCGCATCATTAAATGCCTTCCATGACGCAAATCAGACGTCATAGAAGGGTTTTTGTGTTGTAGTGAAGTATGGAATACACGAACCAATCCAATTGGGAACGAACTGCCGTTGAACTTGAATTGTCCAATTTGGAACACCTATTGATTTCGGATCGAGCCCAAATCTTGGGCAACATCATAATATAGTGGGAGGAGTCATTTGGTGAGGTTTGAGTGAAATCCAATCGCTAGAAGTACGGAATACACCAACCACTCCAATTAGGAACGAACTGCCGTTGAACTTGAATTGTCCAATTTCTCACACCTATTGATTTCGGATCGATCCCAAAACTTGGGCAACATCATAATATGGTGGGACGAGTCATTTGGTGAGTTTTGACTGAAATCCAATCGCTAGAAGTATGGAATACACCAACCACTCCAATTAGGAACGAACTGCCGTTGAACTTGAATTGTCCAATTTGGAACACCTATTGATTTCGGATCGAGCCCAAAACTTGGGCAACATCATAACATGGTGGGAGGAGTCATTTGATGAGTTTTGAGTGAAATCCAATCGCTAGAAGTACGGAATACACCAACCACTCCAATTAGGAACGAACTGCCGTTGAACTTGAATTGTCCAATTTGGAAGACCTATTGATTTCGGATCGAGCCCAAAACTTGGGCAACATCATAATATTGTGGGAGGAGTCATTTGGTGACTTTTGAGTGAAATCCAATCTCTAGAAGTATGGAATACACCAAACAAACCAATTCGGAATGAACTGCCGTTGAACTTGAATTGTCCAATTTGGAACACGTATTGATTTCGGATCGAGCCCAAAACTTGGGCAACATCATAATATGGTGGGAGGAGTCACTTGGTGAGTGTTGAGTGAAATCCAATCGCTAGAAGTATGGAATACACCAACCACTCCAATTAGGAACGAACTGCCGTTGAACTTGAATTGTCCAATTTGGAACAACTATTGATTTCGGATGGAGCCCAAAACTTGGGCAACATCATAATATGGTGGGAGGAGTCATTTGGTGAGTTTTGAGTGAAATCCAATCGCTAGAAGTATGGAGTACACCAACCACTCCAATTAGGAACGAACTGTCGTTGAAATTGAATTGACCAATTTCTCACACCTACTGATTTCGGATCGAGCCCAAAACTTGGGCAACATCATAATATTGTGGGAGGAGTCATTTGGTGACTTTTGAGTGAAATCCAATCTCTAGAAGTATGGAATACACCAACCAAACCAATTAGGAACGAACTGCCGTTGAACTTGAATTGTCCAATTTGGAACACGTATTTATTTCGGATCGAGCCCAAAACTTGGGCAACATCATAATATGGTGGGAGGAGTCATTTGGTGAGTTTTGAGTGAAATCCAATCGCTAGAAGTATGGAATACACCAACCACTCCAATTAGGAAAGAACTGCCGTTGAACTTGAATTGTCCAATTTCTCACACCTATTGATTTCGGATCGAGCCCAAAACTTGGGCAACATCATAATATGGTGGGACGAGTCATTTGGTGAATTTTGAGTGAAATCCAATTGCTAGAAGTATGGAGTACACCAACCACTCCAATTAGGAACGAACTGTCGTTGAAGTTGAATTGACCAATTTCTCACACCTATTGATTTCGGATCGATCCCAAAACATGGGCAACATCATAATATGGTGGGAGGAGTCATTTGGTGAGTTTTGAGTGAAATCCAATCGCTAGAAGTATGGAATACACCAACCACTCCAATTAGGAACGAACTGCCGTTGAACTTGAATTGTCCAATTTGGAAGACCTATTGATTTCGGATCGAGCCCAAAACTTGGGCAACATCATAACATGGTGGGAGGAGTCATTTGGTGAGTTTTGAGTGAAATCCAATCGCTAGAAGTATGGAATACACCAACCACTCCAATTAGGAACGAACTGCCGTTGAACTTGAATTGTCCATTTTCTCACTCCTATTGATTTCGGATCGAGCCCCAAACTTGGGCAACATCAAAATATGGTGGGAGGAGTCATTTGCTGGGTTTTGAGTGAAATCCAACCGCTAGAAGTATGGAATACACCAACCACTCCAATTAGGAACGAACTGCCGTTGAACTTGAATTGTCCAATTAGGAACACCTATTGATTTCGGATCGAGCCCAAAACTTGGGCAACATCATAATATGGTGGGAGGAGTCATTTGTTGAGTTTTGAGTGAAATCCAATCGCTAGAAGTATGGAATTCACCAACCACTCCAATTAGGAACGAACTGCCGTTGAACTTGAATTGTCCAATTTCTCACACCTATTGATTTCGGATCGAGCCCCAAACTTGGGCAGCATCATAATATGGTGCGAGGAGTGATTTGGTGAGTTTTGAGTGAAATCCAATCGCTAGAAGTGTGGAATACACCAACCACTCCAATTGGGAACGAACTGCCGTTGAACTTGAATTGTCCAATTTGGAACACCTATTGATTTCGGATCGAAACCAAAACGTGGGCAACATCATAATATGGTGGGAGGAGTCATTTGGTGAGTTTTGAGTGAAATCCAATCGCTAGAATTGTGGAATACACCAACCACTCCAATTAGGTACGAACTACCGTTGAACTTGAATTGTCCAATTTGGAACACCTATTGATTTCGGATCGAGCCCAAAACTTAGGCAACATCATAATATGGTGGGAGTCATTTGGTGAGTTTTGAGTGAAATCCAATCGCTAGAAGTATGGAATACACCAACCACTCCAATTAGGAACGAACTGCCGTTGAACTTGAATTGTCCAATTTATCACACCTATTGATTTCGGATCGAGTCCAAAACTTGGGCAACATCATAATATGGTGGGAGGAGTCATTTGGGGAGTTTTGAGTGAAATCCAATCGCTAGATGTATGGAATACACCAACCACTCCAATTAGGAACGAACTGCCGTTGAACTTGAATTGTCCAATTTCTCACACCTATTGATTTCGGATCGAGCCCAAAACTTGGGCAACATCATAATATGGTGGGAGGAGTCATTTGGTTAGTTTTGAGTGAAATCCAGTCGCTAGAAGTATGGAATACACCAACCACTCCAATTAGGAACGAACTGCCGTTGAACTTGAATTGTCCAATTTCTCACATGTAAGATCCCACATCGACCAACGGAGAGGGGGTGATGTGCCTTATATGTACACACTCGCATCCATCTAGCACGAGGCCTTTTGGGAGCTCACTGGCTTCGGAGTCGTAGGAACTCCGAAGTTAAGCGAGTTGGGGGCCAGAGCAATCCCAGGATGGGTAACCCACTGGGAAGTTGGTAGTGAGCTCCCAAAAATAAAACCGTGAGGGCCAGAGAGGGGGGGCCCAAAGCGGACAATATCGCTCTACGGCAGAGCCGATCCGGGATGTGACAATTTGGTATCAGAGCCACTCTGCCGCATGGTGCGAGTGTGCCGACGAGGACGTCGGGCCCCTAAGGGAGGTGGATTGTAAGATCCCACATCGACCAACGGAGAGGGGGTGATGTGCCTTATATGTACACACTCGCATCCATCTAGCACGAGGCCTTTTGGGAGCTCACTGGCTTCGGAGTCGTGGGAACTCCGAAGTTAAGCGAGTTGGGGGCCAGAGCAATCCCAGGATGGGTGACCCACTGGGAAGTTGGTAGTGAGCTCCCAAAAACAAAACCGTGAGGGCCAGAGAGGGGGGGCCCAAAGCGGACAATATCGTGCTACGGCAGAGCCGATCCGGGATGTGACATCACACCTATTGATTTCAGATCGAGCCCGAAACTTGGGCTACATCATAATATGGGGGGAGGAGTCATTTGGTGAGTTTTGAGTGAAATCCAATCGCTAGAAGTATGGAATACACCAACCACTCCAATTAGGAACGAACTTCCGTTGAACTTGAATTGTCCAATTTGTCACACCTATTGATTTCGGATCGAGCGCAAAACTTGGGCAACATCATAATATAGTGGGAGGAGTCATTTGGTGTGTTTTGAGTGAAATCCAATCGCTAGAAGTATGGAATACACCAACCACTCCAATTAGGAACGAACTGCCGTTGAACTTGAATTGTCCAATTTGGAAGACCTATTGATTTCGGATCGAGCCCAAAACTTGGGCAACATCATAATATGTTGGGAGGAGTCATTTGGTTAGTTTTGAGTGAAATCCAATCGCTAGAAGTATGGAATACACCAACCACTCCAATTAGTTACGAACGGACGTTGAACTTGAATTGTCCAATTTCTCACACCTATTGATTTCGGATTGAGCCCCAAACTTCGGCAACATCATAATATGGTGGGAGGAGTCATTCGGTGAGTTTTGAGTGAAATCCAATCGCTAGAAGTATGGAATACACCAACCACTCCAATTAGGAACGAACTTCCGTTGAACTTGAATTGTCCAATTTGTCACACCTATTGATTTCGGATCGAGCGCAAAACTTGGGCAACATCATGATATAGTGGGAGGAGTCATTTGGTTTGTTTTGAGTGAAATCCAATCTCTAGAAGTATGGAATACACCAACCAAACCAATTAGGAACGAACTGCCGTTGAACTTGAATTGTCCAATTTGGAACACGTATTTATTTCGGATCGAGCCCAAAACTTGGGCAACATCATAATATGGTGGGAGGAGTCATTTGGTGAGTTTTGAGTGAAATCCATTTGCTAGAAGTATGGAATACACCAACCACTCCAATTAGGAAAGAACTGCCGTTGAACTTGAATTGTCCAATTTCTCACACCTATTGATTTCGGATCGAGCCCAAAACTTGGGCAACATCATAATATGGTGGGACGAGTCATTTGGTGAATTTTGAGTGAAATCCAATTGCTAGAAGTATGGAGTACACCAACCACTCCAATTAGGAACGAACTGTCGTTGAAATTGAATTGACCAATTTCTCACACCTATTGATTTCGGATCGATCCCAAAACATGGGCAACATCATAATATGGTGGGAGGAGTCATTTGGTGAGTTTTGAGTGAAATCCAATCGCTAGAAGTATGGAATACACCAACCACTCCAATTAGGAACGAACTGCCGTTAAACTTGAATTGTCCAATTTCGAACACCAATTGATTTCGGATCAAGCCCAAAACTTGGGCAACATCATAATATGGTGGGAGGAGTCATTTTGTGTGTTTTGAGTGAAATCCAATCGCTGGAAGTATGGAATACACCAACCACTCCAATTAGGAACGAACTGCCGTTGAACTTGAATTGTCCAATTTGGAACACCTATTGATTTCGGATCGAGCCCAAAACTTGGGCAACATCATAATATGGTGGGAGGAGTCACTTGGTAAGTTTTGAGTGAAATCCAATCGCTAGAAGTATGGAATACACCAACCACTCCCACTAGGAACAAACTGCCGCTGAACTTGAATTGTCCAATTTCTCACACCTATTGATTTCGGATCGAACACCAAACTTGTGCAACATCATAATATGATGGGAGGAGCCATTTGGTGAGTTTTGAGTGAAATCCAATCGGTAGAAGTCTGGAATACACCAACCACTCCAATTCGGAACGAACTGCCGTTGAACTTGAATTGTCCAATTTCGAACACCAATTGATTTCGGATCGAGCCCAAAACTTGGGCAACATCATAATACGGTGGGAGGAGTCATTTGGTGAGTTTTGAGTGAAATCCAATCGCTAGAAATATGGAATACACCAACCACTCCAATTAGGAACGAACTGCCGTTGAACTTGAATTGTCCAATTTGGAACACCTATTGATTTCGGATCGAGCCCAAAACTTGGGCAACATCATAATATGGCCAGAGAGGGGGGGCCCAAAGCGGACAATATCGTGCTACGGCAGAGCCGATCTGGGATGTGACATCACACCTATTGATTTCAGATCGAGCCCGAAACTTGGGCTACATCATAATATGGGGGGAGGAGTCATTTGGTGAGTTTTGAGTGAAATCCAATCGCTAGAAGTATGTAATACACCAACCACTCCAATTAGGAACGAACTTCCGTTGAACTTGAATTGTCCAATTTGTCACACCTATTGATTTCGGATCTAGCGCAAAACTTGGGCAACATCATGATATAGTGGGAGGAGTCATTTGGTGTGTTTTGAGTGAAATCCAATCGCTAGAAGTATGGAATACACCAACCAATCCAATTAGGAACGGACTGCCGTCGAACTTGAATTGTCCAATTTGGAACACCTATTGATTTCGTATCGAGCCCAAAACTTGGGCAACATCATAATATGGAGGGAGGAGTCATTCGGTGAGTTTTGAGTGAAATCCAATCGCTGGAAGTATGGTATACACCAACCACTCCAATTAGGAACGAACTGCCGTTGAACTTGAATTGTCCAATTTCTCACACCTATTGATTTCGGATCGAGCCCCAAACTTGGGCAACATCATAATATGGTGGGAGGAGTCATTTGGTGTGTTTTGGATGAAATCCAATCGCTAGAAGTATGGAATACACGAACCAATCCAATTGGGAACGAACTGCCGTTGAACTTGAATTGTCCAATTTGGAACACCTATTGATTTCGGATCGAGCCCAAAACTTGGGCAACATCATAATATGGTGGGAGGAGTCATTTCGTGAGTTTTTGATTGAAATCCAATCGCTAGAAGTATGGAATACACCAACCACTCCACTTAGGAACGAACTGCCGTTGAACTGGAATTGTCCAATTTGGAACACCTATTGATTTCGGATCGAGCCCAAAACTTGGGCAACATCATAATATGTTGGGAGGAGTCATTTGGTTAGTTTTGAGTTAAATCCAATCGCTAGAAGTATGGAATACACCAACCACTCCAATTAGGAACGAACTGCTGTTGAACTTGAATTGTCCAATTTGGAACACCTATTAATTTCGGATCGAGCCCAAAACTTGGGCAACATCATAATATGGTGGGAGGAGTCATTTGGAGAGTTTTGATTGAAATCCAATTGCTAGAAGTATGGAAGACACCAACCACTCCAATTAGGAACGAACTGCCGTTGAACTTGAATTGTCCAATTTCGAACACCTATTGATTTTGGATCGAGCCCCAAACTTGGGCAACATCATAATATGGTGGGAGGAGTCATTTGGTGTGTTTTGAGTGAAATTCAATCGCTAGAAGTATGGAATACACCAACCACTCCAATTAGGAACGAACTGCCGTTGAACTTGAATTGTCCAATTTGGAACACCTATTGATTTTGGATCGAGCCCAAAACTTGGGCAACATCGTAATATGGTGGGAGGAATCATTTGGTTAGTTTTGAGTGAAATCCAATCGCTAGAAGTATGGAATACACCAACCACTCCAATTAGGAACGAACTGCCGTTGAACTTGAATTTTTCAATTTGGAACACCTATTGATTTCGGATCGAGCCCAAAACTTGGGCAACATCATAATATGGTGGGTGGAGTCATTTGGTGAGTTTTCAGTGAAATCCAATCGCTAGAAGTATGGAATACACCAACTACTCCAATTAGGAACGAACTGCCGTTGAACTTGAATTGTCCAATTTGGAAAACCTATTGATTTCGGATCGAGCCCCAAACTTGCGCAACATCATAATATGGTGGGAGGAGTCATTCGGTGAGTTTTCGGTGAAATCCAATCGCTAGAAGTATGGAATACACCAACCACTCCAATTACGAACGAACTGCCGTTGAACTTGAATTGTCCAATTTGGAACACCTATTGATTTCGGATAGAGCCCCAAACTTGGGCAACATCATAATATGGTGGGAGGAGTCATTCGGTGAGTTTTGGGTGAAATCCAATCGCTAGAAGTATGGAATTCACCAACCACTCCAATTAGGAATGAACTGCCGTTGAACTTGAATTTTTCAATTTGGAACACCTATTGATTTCTTATTGAGCTCAAAACTTGGGCAACATCATAATACGGTGGGAGGAGTCATTTGGTGAGTTTTGAGTGAAATCCAATCGCTAGAAGTATGGAATACACCAACCACTCCAATTAGGAACGAACTGCCGTTGAACTTGAATTGTCCAATTTGGAACACCTTTCGATTTCGGTTCGAGCCCAAAACTTGGGCAACATCATGATATGGTGGGAGGAGTCATTTGGTGAGTTTTGAGTGAAATCTAATCGCTTGAAGTATGGAAGACACCAACCACTCCAATTAGGAACGAACTGCCGTTGAACTTGAATTGTCCAATTTGGAACACCTATTTATTTCGGATCGAGCCCAAAACTTGGGCAACATCATAATTTGTTGGGAGGAGTCATTTGTTGAGTTTTGAGTGAAATCCAATCGCTAGAAGTATGGAATACACCAACCACTCCACTTAGGAACGAACTGTCGTTGAACTGGAATTGTCCAATTTGGAACACCTATTGATTTCGGATCGAGCCCAAAACTTGGGCAACAACATAATACGGTGGGATAAGTCATTTCTTGAGTTTTGAGTGAAATCCAATCGCTAGAAATATGGAATACACCAACCACTCCAATTAGGAACGAACTGTCGTTGAACTTGAATTGTCCAATTTGGAACACCTATTGATTTCAGATCGAGCCCAAAACTTGGGCAACAGCATAATATGGTGGGAGGAGTCATTTGGTTAGTTTTGAGTGAAATCCAATCGCTAGAAATATGGAATACACCAACCACTCCAATTAGGAACGAACTGCCGTTGAACTTGAATTGTCCAATTTCGAACACCAATTGATTTCGGATCGAGCCCAAAACTTGGGCAACATCATAATATGGTGGGAGGAGTCATTTTGTGTGTTTTGAGTGAAATCCAATCGCTGAAAGTATGGAATACACCAACCACTCCAATTAGGAACGAACTGCCGTTGAACTTGAATTGTCCAATTTGGAACACCTATTGATTTCGGATCGAGCCCAAAACTTGGGCAACATCATAATATGGTGGGAGGAGTCACTTGGTAAGTTTTGAGTGAAATCCAATCGCTAGAAGTATGGAATACACCAACCACTCCCACTAGGAACGAACTGCCGCTGAACTTGAATTGTCCAATTTCTCACACCTATTGATTTCGGATCGAACACCAAACTTGTGCAACATCATAATATGATGGGAGGAGCCATTTGGTGAGTTTTGAGTGAAATCCAATCGCTAGAAGTGTGGAATACACCAACCACTCCAATTAGGAACGAACTGCCGTTGAACTTGAATTGTCCAATTTCGAACACCAATTGATTTCGGATCGAGCCCAAAACTTGGGCAACATCATAATACGGTGGGAGGAGTCATTTGGTGAGTTTTGAGTGAAATCCAATCGCTAGAAATATGGAATACACCAACCACTCCAATTAGGAACGAACCGCCGTTGAACTTGAATTGTCCAATTTGGAACACCTATTGATTTCGGATCGAGCCCAAAACTTGGGCAACATCAAAATATGGTGGGAGGAGTCATTTGGTAAGTTTTGAGTGAAATCCAATCGCTAGAAGTATGGAGTACACCAACCACTCCCATCAGGAACGAACTGCCGCTGAACTTGAATTGTCCAATTTCTCACACCTATTGATTTCGGATCGAACACCAAACCTGTGCAACATCATAATATGATGGGAGGAGTCATTTGGTGAGTTTTGAGTGAAATCCAATCGCTAGATGTGTGGAATACACCAACCACTCCAATTAGGAACGAATTGCCGTTGAACTTGAATTGTCCAATTTGGAACACCTATTGATTTCGGATCGAGCCCAAAACTTGGGCAATATCATAATATGGTGGGAAGAGTCATTTGGTGAGTTTTGAGTGAAATCCAATAGCTAGAAATATGGAATACACCAACCACTCCAATTAGGAACGAACTGCCGTTGAACTTGAATTGTCCAATTTGGAACACCTATTGATTTCGGATCGAGCCCAAAACTTGGGCAACATCATAATATGGTGGGAGGAGTCATTTGGTGAGTTTTGAGTGAAATCCAATCGCTAGAAGTATGGAATACACCAACCACTCCAATTAGGAACGAACTGCCGTTAAACTTGAATTGTCCAATTTGGAACACCTATTGATTTCGGATCGAGCCCAAAACTTGGGCAATATCATAATATGGTGGGAAGAGTCATTTGGTGAGTTTTCAGTGAAATCCAATAGCTAGAAGTATGGAATACACCAACCACTCCAATTAGGAACGAACTGCCGTTGAACTTGAATTGTCCAATTTGGAACACCTATTGATTTCGGATCGAGCCCCAAACTTGGGCAACACCATAATATGGTGGGAGGAGTCATTTGGTGAGTTTTGAGTGAAATCCAATCGCTAGAAGTATGGAATACACCAACCACTCCAATTAGGAACGAACTGCCGTTGAACTTGAATTGTCCAATTTGGAAAATCTATTGATTTCGGATCGAGCCCCAAACTTGGGCAACATCATAATATGGTGGGAGGAGTCATTCGGTGAGTTTTCGGTGAAATCCAATCGCTAGAAGTATGGAATACACCAACCGCTCCAATTAGGAACGAACTGCCGTTTGACTTGAATTGTCCAATTTCTCACACCTATTGATTTCGGATCGAGCCCAAAACATGGGCAACATCATAATTTGTTGGGAGGAGTCATTTGGTGAGTTTTGAGTGAAATCCAATCGCTAGAAGTATGGAATACACCAACCACTCCAATTACGAACGAACTGCCGTTGAACTTGAATTGTCCAATTTGGAACACCTATTGATTTCGGATCGAGCCCCAAACTTGGGCAACATCATAATATGGTGGGAGGAGTCATTTGGTGAGTTTTGAGTGAAATCCATTCGCTAGAAGTATGGAATACACCAACCACTCCAATTAGGAACGAACTGCCGTTGAACTTGAATTGTCCAATTTCTCACACCTATTGATTTCGGATCGAGCCCAAAACTTGGGCAACATCTTAATATGGTGGGAGGAGTCATTTGGTGAGTTTTGAGTGAAATCCAATCGCTAGAAGTATGGAATACACCAACCACTCCAATTAGGAACGAACTGCCGTTGAACTTGAATTGTCCAATTTGGAATACCTATTGATTTCGGATCGAGCCCAAAACTTGGGCAACATCATAATATGGTGGGAGGAGTCATTTGGTGAGTTTTGAGTGAAATCCAATCGCTAGAAGTATGGAATACACCAACCCCTCCAGTTAGGAACGAACTGCCGTTGAACTTGAATTGTCCAATTTGGAACACCTATTGACTTCGGATCGAGCCCAAAACTTGGGCAACATCATAATATGGTGGGAAGAGTCATTTGGTGAGTTTTGAGTGCAATACAATCGCTAGAAGTATGGAATACACCAACCACTCCAATCATAAACGAACTGCCGTTGAACTTGAATTGTCCAATTTGGAACACCTATTGATTTCGGATCGAGCCCAAAACTTGGGCAACATCATAATATGGTGGGAGGAGTCATTTGGTGAGTTTTGAGTGAAATCCGATCGCTAGAAGTATGGAATACACCAACCACTCCAATTAGGAACGAACTGCCGTTGAACTTGAATTGTGCAATTTGGAACACCTATTGATTTCGGATCGAGCCCAAAACTTGGGCAACATCATGATATGGTGGGAGTAGTCATTTGGTGAGTTTTGAGTGAAATCCAATCGCTAGAAGTTTGGAATACACCAACCCCTCCAATTAGGAACGAACTGCCGTTGAACTTGAATGGTCCAATTTGGAACACCCATTGATTTCGGATCGAGCCCCAAACTTGGGCAACATCATAATATGGTGGGAGGAGTCATTCGGTTAGTTTTGGGTGAAATCCAATCGCTAGAAGTATGGAATACACCAACCACTCCAATTACGAACGAACTGCCGTTGAACTTGAATTGTCCAATTTTTCACACCTATTGATTTCGGATCGAGCCAAAAACTTGGGCAACATCATAATTTGGTGGGAGGAGTCATTTGGTGAGTTTTGAGTGAAATCCAATCGCTAGAAGTATGGAATACCCCAACCAGTCCAATTAGGAACGAACTGCAGTTGAACTTGAATTCTCCAATTTGGAACACCTATTTATTTCGGATCGAGCCCAAAACTTGGGCAACATCATAATATTGTGGGAGGAGTCATTTGGTGAGTTTTGAGTGAAATCCAATCGCTAGAAGTATGGAAGACACCAACCACTCCAATTAGGAACGAACTGCCATTGAACTTGAATTGTCCAATTTCTCACAACTATTGATTTCGGATCGAGCCCAAAACTTGGGCAATATCATAATATGGTGGGAAGAGTCATTTGGGGAGTTTTGAGTGAAATCCAATCAATAGAAGTATGGAATACACCAACCACTCCAATTAGGAACGAACTGCCGTTGAAATTGAATTGTCCAATTTCTCACACCTATTGATTTCGGATCGAGCCCAAAACTTGGGCAAAAGCATAATATGGTGGGAGGAGTCATTTGGTGAGTTTTGAGTGAAATCCAATCGCTAGAAGTATGGAATACCCCAACCTCTCCAATTTGGAACGAACTGCCGTTGAACTTGAATTGTCCAATTTCGAACACCAATTGATTTTGGATCGAGCCCAAAACTTGGGCAACATCATAATATGGTGGGAGGAGTCATTTGGTGAGTTTTGAGTGAAATCCAATCGCTAGAAGTATGGAATACACCAACCACTCCAATTAGGAACGAACTGCCGTTGAACTTCAATTGTCCAATTTGGAACACCTATTGAATTCGGATCGAGCCCAAAACTTGGGCAACATCATAATATGGTGGGAGGAGTCATTTGGTGAGTTTTGAGTGAAATCCATTCGCTAGAAGTATGGAATCCACCAACCACTCCAATTAGGAACGAACTGCCGTTGAACTTGAATTGTCCAATTTCTCACACCTATTGATTTCGGATCGAGCCCAAAACTTGGGCAACATCTTAATATGGTGGGAGGAGTCATTTGGTGAGTTTTGAGTGAAATCCAATCGCTAGAAGTATGGAATACACCAACCACTCCAATTAGGAACGAATTGCCGTTGAACTAGAATTGTCCAATTTGGAACACCTATTGATTTCGGATCGAGCCCAAAACTTGGGCAACATCATAATATGGTGGGAGTAGTCATTTGGTAAGTTTTGAGTGAAATCGAATCGCTAGAAGTATGGAATACACCAACCACTCCAGTTAGGAACGAACTGCCGCTGAACTTGAATTGTCCAATTTCTCACACCTATTGATTTCGGATCGAACACCAAACTTGTGCAACATCATAATATGGTGGGAGGAGTCATTTGGTGAGTTTTGAGTGAAATCCAATCGCTAGAAGTGTGGAATACACCAATCACTCCAATTAGGAACGAACTGCCGTTGAACTTGAATTGTCCAATTTGGAACACCTATTGATTTCGGATCGAGCCCAATGCTTGGGCAATATCATAATATGGTGGGAAGAGTCATTTGGTGAGTTTTGAGTGAAATCCAATAGCTAGAAGTATGGAATACGCCAACCACTCCAATTAGGAACGAACTGCCGTTGAACTTGAATTGTCCAATTTCTCACACCTTTTGATTTCGGATCGAGCCTAAAACTTGGGCAACATCATAATATGGTGGGAGGAGTCATTTGGGGAGTTTTGAGTGAAATCCAATCTCTAGAAGTGTGGAATACACCAACCACTCCAATTAGGAACGAACTGCCGTTGAAATTGAATTGTCCAATTTCTCGCACCTATTGATTTCGGATCGGGCCCCAAACTTGGGCAACACCATAATATGGTGGGAGGAGTCATTTGATGAGTTTTGAGTGAAATCCAATCGCTAGAAGTATGGAATACACCAACCTCTCCAATTAGGAACGAACTGCCGTTGAACTTGAATTGTCCAATTTCGAACACCAGTTGATTTTGGATCGAGCCCAAAACTTGGGCAACATCATAATATGGTGGGAGGAGTCATTTGGTGAGTTTTGAGTGAAATCCAATCGCTAGAAGTATGGAATACACCAACCACTCCAATTAGGAACGAACTGCCGTTGAACTTGAATTGTCCAATTTGGAACACCTATTGATTTCGGATCGAGCCCAAAACTTGGGCAACATCATAATATGGTGGGAGGAGTCATTTGGTGAGTTTTGAGTGAAATCCATTCGCTAGAAGTATGGAATACACCAACCACTCCAATTAGGAACGAACTGCCGTTGAACTTGAATTGTCCAATTTCTCACACCTATTGATTTCGGATCGAGCCCAAAACTTGGGCAACATCTTAATATGATGGGAGGAGTCATTTGGTGAGTTTTGAGTGAAATCCAATCGCTAGAAGTATGGAATACACCAACCACTCCAATTAGGAACGAACTGCCGTTGAACTAGAATTGTCCAATTTGGAACACCTATTGATTTCGGATCGAGCCCAAAACTTGGGCAACATCATAATATGGTGGGAGTAGTCATTTGGTAAGTTTTGAGTGAAATCGAATCGCTAGAAGTATGGAATACACCAACCACTCCCGTTAGGAACGAACTGCCGCTGAACTTGAATTGTCCAATTTCTCACACCTATTGATTTCGGATCGAACACCAAACTTGTGCAACATCATAATATGGTGGGAGGAGTCATTTGGTGAGTTTTGAGTGAAATCCAATCGCTAGAAGTGTGGAATACACCAACCACTCCAATTAGGAACGAACTGCCGTTGAACTTGAATTGTCCAATTTGGAACACCTATTGATTTCGGATCGATCCCAATGGTTGGGCAATATCATAATATGGTGGGAAGAGTCATTTGGTGAGTTTTGAGTGAAATCCAATAGCTAGAAGTATGGAATACACCAACCACTCCAATTAGGAACGAACTGCCGTTGAACTTGAATTGTCCAATTTCTCACACCTTTTGATTTCGGATCGAGCCTAAAACTTGGGCAACATCATAATATGGTGGGAGGAGTCATTTGGGGAGTTTTGAGTGAAATCCAATCTCTAGAAGTATGGAATACACCAACCACTCCAATTAGGAACGAACTGCCGTTGAAATTGAATTGTCCAATTTCTCACACCTATTGATTTCGGATCGGGCCCCAAACTTGGACAACACCATAATATGGTGGGAGGAGTCATTTGGTGAGTTTTGAGTGAAATCCAATCGCTAGAAGTATGGAATACACCAACCACTCCAATTAGGAACGAACTGCCGTTGAACTTGAATTGTCCAATTTGGAACACCTATTGATTTCGGATCGAGCCCGAAACTTGGGCAACAACATAATATGGTGGGAGGAGTCATTTGGTGAGTTTTGAGTGAAATCCAATTTCTAGAAGTATGGAATACACCAACCACTCCAATTAGGAACGAACTGCCAATGCACTTGAATTGTCCAATTTCTCACACCTATTGATTTCGAAACGAGCCCAAAACTTGGGCAACATCATAATATGGTGGGAGGAGTCATTTGGTGAGTTTTGAGTGAAATCCAATTTCTAGAAGTATGGAATACACCAACCACTCCAATTAGGAACGAACTGCCGTTGAACTTGAATTGTCCGATTTCTCACACCTATTGATTTCGGATCGAACACAAAACTTGTGCAACATCATAATATGGTGGGAGGAGTCATTTGGTGAGTTTTGAGTGAAATCCAATCGCTAGAAGTATGGAATACACCAACCACTCCAATTAGGAACGAACTGCCGTTGAACTTGAATTGTCCAATTTCTCACACCAATTGATTTCGGATCGAGCCCAAAACTTGGGCAACATCATAATATGGTGGGAGGAGTCATTTGGTTAGTTTTGAGTGAAATCCAATCGCTAGAAGTATGGAATACACCAACCACTCCAATTAGGAAAGAACAGCCGTTGAACTTGAATTGTCCAATTTGGACCACCTATTGATTTCGGATCTAGCCCAAAACTTGGGCAACATCATAATATGGTGGGAGGAGTCATTTGGTGAGTTCTGAGTGAAATCCAATCGCTAGAAGTATGGAATACAACAACGACTCCAATTAGGAACGAACTGCCGTTGAACTTGAATTGTCCAATTTCTCACACCTATTGATTTCGGATCGAGCCCAAAACTTGGGCAACATCATAATATGGTGGGAGGAGTCAATTGGTGAGTTTTGAGTGAAATTCAATCCCTAGAAGTATGGAATACACCAACCACTCCAATTAGGAACGAACTGCCGTTGAAATTGAATTGTCCAATTTCTCACACCTATTGATTTCGGATCGAGCCCAAAACTTGGGCAACATAATAATATGGTGGGAGGTGTCATTTGGTTAGTTTTGAGTGAAATCCAATCGCTAGAAGTATGGAATACACCAAACACTCCAATTAGGAACGAACTGCCGTTGAACTCTAATTGTCAAATTTGGAAGACCTATTGATTTTGGATCGAGCCCAAAACTTGGTCAACATCATAATATGGTGGGAGGAGTCATTTGGTGAGTTTTGAGTGAAATCCAATCACTAGAAGTATGGAATACACCAACCACTCCAATTAGGAACGAACTGCCGTTGAACATGAATTGTCCAATTTCTCACACCTATTGATTTCGGATCGAGACCCAAACCGGGGCAACACCATAATATGGTGGGAGGAGTCATTTGGTGAGTTTTGAGTGAAATCCAAGCGCTAGAACTATGGAATACACCAACCACTCCAATTAGGAACGAACTGCCGTTGAACTTGAATTGTCCAATTTCTCACACCTATTGATTTCGGATCGAGCCCAAAACTTGGGCAATATCATAATACGGTGGGAGGAGTCATTTGGTTAGTTTTGAGTGAAATCCAATCGCTAGAAGTGTGGAATACACCAACCACTCCAATTAGGAACGAACAGCCGTTGAACTTGAATTGTCCAATTTGGAACACGTATTGATTTCGGATCTAGCCCAAAACTTGGGCAACATCATAATATGGTGGGAGAAGTCATTTGGTGAGTTTTGAGTGAAATCCAATCGCTAGAAGTATGGAATACAACAACCACTCCAATTAGGAACGAACTGCCGTTGAACTTGAATTGTCCAATTTCTCACTCCTATTGATTTCGGATTGAGCCCAAAACTTGGGCAACATCATAATATGGTGGGAGGAGTCATTTGGTTAGTTTTGAGTGAAATCCAATCGCTAGAAGTATGGAATACACCAACCACTCCAATTAGGAACGAACTGCCGTTGAACTTGAATTGTCCAATTTCTCACACCTATTGAATTCCGATCGAAACCAAAAGTTGTGCAACATGATAATATGGTGGGAGGAGTCAATGGGTGAGTTTTGAGTGAAATCCAATCGCTAGAAGTATGGAATACACCAACCACTGCAATTAGGAACGAACTTCCGTTGAACTTGAATTGTCCAATTTGGAACACCTATTGATTTCGGATCGAGCCCAAAACTTGGGCAACATCATAATATGGTGGGAGCAGTCATTTGGTGAGTTTTGAGTGAAATCCAATCGCTAGAAGTATGAAATACACCAACCACTCCAATTAGGAACGAACTGCCGTTGGACTGGAATTGTCCAATTTCTCACACCTATTGATTTCGGATCGAGCCCACAACTTGGGCAACATCATAATATGGTGGGAGGAGTGATTTGGGGAGTTTTGAGTGAAATCCAATCTCTAGAAGTATGGAATACACCAACCACTCCAATTAGGAACGAACTGCCGTTGAAATTGAATTGTCCAATTTCTCACACCTATTGATTTCGGATCGGGCCCCAAACTTGGACAACACCATAATATGGTGGGAGGAGTCATTTGGTGAGTTTTGAGTGAAATCCAATCGCTAGAAGTATGGAATACACCAACCACTCCAATTAGGAACGAACTGCCGTTGAACTTGAATTGTCCAATTTGGAACACCTATTGATTTCGGATCGAGCCCGAAACTTGGGCAACAACATAATATGGTGGGAGGAGTCATTTGGTGAGTTTTGAGTGAAATCCAATTTCTAGAAGTATGGAATACACCAACCACTCCAATTAGGAACGAACTGCCAATGCACTTGAATTGTCCAATTTCTCACACCTATTGATTTCGAAACGAGCCCAAAACTTGGGCAACATCATAATATGGTGGGAGGAGTCATTTGGTGAGTTTTGAGTGAAATCCAATTTCTAGAAGTATGGAATACACCAACCACTCCAATTAGGAACGAACTGCCGTTGAACTTGAATTGTCCGATTTCTCACACCTATTGATTTCGGATCGAACACAAAACTTGTGCAACATCATAATATGGTGGGAGGAGTCATTTGGTGAGTTTTGAGTGAAATCCAATCGCTAGAAGTATGGAATACACCAACCACTCCAATTAGGAACGAACTGCCGTTGAACTTGAATTGTCCAATTTCTCACACCAATTGATTTCGGATCGAGCCCAAAACTTGGGCAACATCATAATATGGTGGGAGGAGTCATTTGGTTAGTTTTGAGTGAAATCCAATCGCTAGAAGTATGGAATACACCAACCACTCCAATTAGGAAAGAACAGCCGTTGAACTTGAATTGTCCAATTTGGACCACCTATTGATTTCGGATCTAGCCCAAAACTTGGGCAACATCATAATATGGTGGGAGGAGTCATTTGGTGAGTTCTGAGTGAAATCCAATCGCTAGAAGTATGGAATACAACAACGACTCCAATTAGGAACGAACTGCCGTTGAACTTGAATTGTCCAATTTCTCACACCTATTGATTTCGGATCGAGCCCAAAACTTGGGCAACATCATAATATGGTGGGAGGAGTCAATTGGTGAGTTTTGAGTGAAATTCAATCCCTAGAAGTATGGAATACACCAACCACTCCAATTAGGAACGAACTGCCGTTGAAATTGAATTGTCCAATTTCTCACACCTATTGATTTCGGATCGAGCCCAAAACTTGGGCAACATAATAATATGGTGGGAGGTGTCATTTGGTTAGTTTTGAGTGAAATCCAATCGCTAGAAGTATGGAATACACCAAACACTCCAATTAGGAACGAACTGCCGTTGAACTCTAATTGTCAAATTTGGAAGACCTATTGATTTCGGATCGAGCCCAAAACTTGGTCAACATCATAATATGGTGGGAGGAGTCATTTGGTGAGTTTTGAGTGAAATCCAATCACTAGAAGTATGGAATACACCAACCACTCCAATTAGGAACGAACTGCCGTTGAACATGAATTGTCCAATTTCTCACACCTATTGATTTCGGATCGAGACCCAAACCGGGGCAACACCATAATATGGTGGGAGGAGTCATTTGGTGAGTTTTGAGTGAAATCCAAGCGCTAGAACTATGGAATACACCAACCACTCCAATTAGGAACGAACTGCCGTTGAACTTGAATTGTCCAATTTCTCACACCTATTGATTTCGGATCGAGCCCAAAACTTGGGCAATATCATAATACGGTGGGAGGAGTCATTTGGTTAGTTTTGAGTGAAATCCAATCGCTAGAAGTGTGGAATACACCAACCACTCCAATTAGGAACGAACAGCCGTTGAACTTGAATTGTCCAATTTGGAACACGTATTGATTTCGGATCTAGCCCAAAACTTGGGCAACATCATAATATGGTGGGAGAAGTCATTTGGTGAGTTTTGAGTGAAATCCAATCGCTAGAAGTATGGAATACAACAACCACTCCAATTAGGAACGAACTGCCGTTGAACTTGAATTGTCCAATTTCTCACTCCTATTGATTTCGGATTGAGCCCAAAACTTGGGCAACATCATAATATGGTGGGAGGAGTCATTTGGTTAGTTTTGAGTGAAATCCAATCGCTAGAAGTATGGAATACACCAACCACTCCAATTAGGAACGAACTGCCGTTGAACTTGAATTGTCCAATTTCTCACACCTATTGAATTCTGATCGAAACCAAAAGTTGTGCAACATGATAATATGGTGGGAGGAGTCAATGGGTGAGTTTTGAGTGAAATCCAATCGCTAGAAGTATGGAATACACCAACCACTGCAATTAGGAACGAACTTCCGTTGAACTTGAATTGTCCAATTTGGAACACCTATTGATTTCGGATCGAGCCCAAAACTTGGGCAACATCATAATATGGTGGGAGCAGTCATTTGGTGAGTTTTGAGTGAAATCCAATCGCTAGAAGTATGAAATACACCAACCACTCCAATTAGGAACGAACTGCCGTTGGACTGGAATTGTCCAATTTCTCACACCTATTGATTTCGGATCGAGCCCACAACTTGGGCAACATCATAATATGGTGGGAGCAGTCATTTGGTGAGTTTTGAGTGAAATCCAATCGCCAGAAGTATGGAATACACCAACCACTCCAATTAGGAAAGAACTGCCGTTGAACTTGAATTGTACAATTTCTCACACCTATTGATTTCGGATCGATCCCAAAACTTGGCCAACATCATAATATGGTGGGAGGAGTCATTTGGTGAGTTTTGAGTGAAATCCAATCGCTAGAAGTATGGAATACACCAACCACTCCAATTAGGAACGAACTGCCGTTGAACTTGAATCGTCCAATTTCTCACACCTATTGAATTCCCATCGAAACCAAAAGTTGTGCAACATGATAATATGGTGGGAGGAGTCATTTGGTGAGTTTTGCGAGAAATCCAATCGCTAGAAGTATGGAATACACCAACCACTCCAATTAGGAACGAACTGCCGTTGAAGTTGTATTGTCCAATTTCTCACACCTATTGATTTCGGAACGAGCCCAAAACTTGGGCAACATCATAATATGGTTGGTGGAGTCATTTGGTGAGTTTTGAGTGAAATCCAATCGTTAGAAGTATGGAATACACCAACCACTGCAATTAGGAACGAACTGTCGTTGAACTTGAATTGCCCAATTTGGAACACCTATTGATTTCGGATGGAGCCCAAAACTTGGGCAACATCATAATATGGTGGGAGGAGTCAATTGGTGAGTTTTGAGTGAAATCCATCGTTAGAAGTATGGAATACACCAACCACTCCAATTAGAAACGAACTGCCATTGAACTTGAATTGTCCAATTTCTCACACCTATTGATTTCGGATCGATCCCAAAACTTGGGCAACATCATAATATGGTGGGAGGAGTCAATTGGTGAGTTTTGAGTGAAATCCAATCGCTAGAAGTATGGAATACACCAACCACTCCAATTAGGAACGAACTGCCGTTGAGGTTGTATTGTCCAATTTCTCACACCTATTGATTTCGGAACTAGCCCAAAACTTGGGCAACATCATAATAAGGTTGGAGGAGTCATTTGGTGAGTTTTGAGTGAAATCCAATCGTTAGAAGTATGGAATACACCAACCACTGCATTTAGGAACGAACTGTCGTTGAACTTGAATTGCCCAATTTGGAACACCTATTGAGTTCGGATCGAGCTCCAAACTTGGGCAACATCATAATATGGTGGGAGGAGTCATTTTGTGAGTTTTGCGTGAACTCCAATTGCTACAAGTATGGAATACACCAACCACTCCAATTAGGAACGAACTGCCGTTGAACTTGAATCGTCCAATTTCTCACACCTATTGAATTCCCATCGAAACCAAAAGTTGTGCAACATGATAATATGGTGGGAGGAGTCATTTGGTGAGTTTTGCGTGAAATCCAATCGCTAGAAGTATGGAATACACCAACCACTCCAATTAGGAACGAACTGCCGTTGAAGTTGTATTGTCCAATTTCTCACACCTATTGATTTCGGAACGAGCCCAAAACTTGGGCAACATCATAATATGGTTGGTGGAGTCATTTGGTGAGTTTTGAGTGAAATCCAATCGCTAGAAGTATGGAATACACCAACCACTGCAATTAGGAACGAACTTCCGTTGAACTTGAATTGTCCAATTTGGAACACCTATTGATTTCGGATCGAGCCCAAAACTTGGGCAACATCATAATATGGTGGGAGCAGTCATTTGGTGAGTTTTGAGTGAAATCCAATCGCTAGAAGTATGGAATACACCAACCACTGCAATTAGGAACGAACTGTCGTTGAACTTGAATTGCCCAATTTGGAACACCTATTGATTTCGGATCGAGCCCAAAACTTGGGCAACATCATAATATGGTGGGAGGAGTCAATTGGTGAGTTTTGAGTGAAATCCATCGTTAGAAGTATGGAATACACCAACCACTGCAATTAGGAACGAACTTCCGTTGAACTTCAATTGTCCAATTTGGAACACCTATTGATTTCGGATCGAGCCCAAAACTTGGGCAACATCATAATATGGTGGGAGCAGTCATTTGGTGAGTTTTGAGTGAAATCCAATCGCTGGAAGTATGAAATACACCAACCACTCCAATTAGGAACGAACTGCCGTTGGACTGGAATTGTCCAATTTCTCACACCTATTGATTTAGGATCGAGCACAAAACTTGGGCAACATCATAATATGGTGGGAGGAGTCAGTTGGTGAGTTTTGCGTGAACTCCAATCGCTACAAGTATGGAATACACCAACCACTCCAATTAGGAACGAACTGCCGTTGAACTTGAATTGTCCAATTTCTCACACCTATTGATTTAGGATCGAGCACAAAACTTGGGCAACATCATAATATGGTGGGAGGAGTCAGTTGGTGAGTTTTGAGTGAAATACAATCTTTAGAAGTATGGAATACACCAACCACTCCAATTAGGAACGAACTGCCGTTGAACTTGAATTTTCAAATTTGGAACACCTATTGATTTCGGATCGAGCCCAAAACTTGGGCAACATCATAATATGGTGGGAGGAGTCAATTGGTGAGTTTTGAGTGAAATCCAATCGCTAGAACTATGGAACACACCAACCACTCCAATTAGGAACGAACTGCCGTTGAACTTGAATTGTCCAATTTCTCACACCTATTGATTTCCGATCGATCCCAAAACTTGGCCAATATCATAATATGGTGGGAGGAGTCAATTGGTGAGTTTTGAGTGAAATCCAATCGCTAGAAGTATGGAATACACCAACCACTGCAATTAGGAACAAACTGCCATTGAACTTGAATTGTCCAATTTGGAACACCTATTGATTTCGGATCGAGCCCAAAACATGCGCAACATCATAATATGGTGGGAGGAGTCAATTGGTGAGTTTTGAGTGAAATCCAATCGCTAGAAGTATGGAATACACCAACCACTCCAATTAGGAACGAACTGCCGTTGAAGTTGTATTGTCCAATTTCTCACACCTATTGATTTCGGAACTAGCCCAAAACTTGGGCAACATCATAATAAGGTTGGAGGAGTCATTTGGTGAGTTTTGAGTGAAATCCAATCGTTAGAAGTATGGAATACACCAACCACTGCATTTAGGAACGAACTGTCGTTTAACTTGAATTGCCCAATTTGGAACACCTATTGAGTTCGGATCGAGCTCCAAACTTGGGCAACATCATAATATGGTGGGAGGAGTCATTTTGTGAGTTTTGCGTGAACTCCAATCGCTACAAGTATGGAATACACCAACCACTCCAATTAGGAACGAACTGCCGTTGAACTTGAATTGTCCAATTTCTCACACCTATTGATTTAGGATCGAGCACAAAACTTGGGCAACATCATAATATGGTGGGAGGAGTCAGTTGGTGAGTTTTGAGTGAAATCCAATCTTTAGAAGTATGGAATACACCAACCACTCCAATTAGGAACGAACTGCCGTTGAAATTGAATTGTCCAATTTGGAACACCTATTGATTTCCGATCGATCCCAAAACTTGGCCAATATCATAATATGGTGGGAGGAGTCAATTGGTGAGTTTCGAGTGAAATCCAATCGCTAGAAGTATGGAATACACCAACCACTGCAATTAGGAACAAACTGCCATTGAACTTGAATTGTCCAATTTGGAACACCTATTGATTTCGGATCGAGCCCAAAACATGCGCAACATCATAATATGGTGGGAGGAGTCAATTGGTGAGTTTTGAGTGAAATCCAATCGCTAGAAGTATGGAATACACCAACCACTCCAATTAGGAACGAACTGCCGTGGAACTTGAATTGTCCAATTTCTCACACCTATTGATTTCGGATCGATCCCAAAACTTGGGCAACATCATAATTTGGTGGGAGGACTCATTTGGTGAGTTTTGCGTGAAATCCAATCGCTAGAATTATGGAATAGACCAACCACTCCAATTAGGAACGAACTGCCGTTGAACTTGAATTGTCCAATTTGGAACACCTATTGATTTCGGATCGAGCCCAAAACTTGGGCAACATCATAATATGGTGGGAGGAGTCATTTGGTGAGTTTTGAGTCAAATCCAATCGCTAGAAGTATGGAATACACCAACCATTCCAATTAGGAACGAACTGCCGTTGAACTTGAATTGGCCAATTTCTCACACCCATTGATTTACGATCGGGGACAAAACTTGGGCAACATCATAATATGGTGGGAGGAGTCAATTGGTGAGTTTTGAGTGAAAACCAATCGCTAGAAGTATCGAATACTCCAACCACTCCAATTAGGAACGAACTGCCGTTGAACTTGAATAGTCCAATTTCTAACACCTATTGATTTCGGATCGAGCCCACAACTTGGGCAACATCATAATATGGTGGGAGGAGTCATTTGGTGACTTTTGAGTGAAATCCAATCGCTAGAAGTAAGGAATACACCAACCACTCCAATTAGGAACGAACTGCCGTTGAACTTGAATTGTCCAATTTCGAACAGCTATTGATTTCGGATCGAGCCCAAAACTTGGGCAACAACATAATATGGTGGGAGGAGTCATTTGGTGAGTTGTGAGTGAAATCCAATCGCTAGAAGTAAGGAATACACCAACCACTCCAATTAGTAACGAACTGCCGTTGAACTTGAATTGTCCAATTTGGAACACCTGTTGATTTCGGATCGAGCCCAAAACTTGGGCAACATCATAATACGGTGGGAGGAGTCATTTTGGTGAGTTTTGAGTGAAATCCAATCGCTAGAAGTATGGAATACACCAACCACTCCAATTAGGAACGAACTGCCGTTGAACTTGAATTGTCCAATTTGGAACACCTATTGATTTCGGATCGAGCCCAAAACTTGGGCAACAACATAATATGGTGGGAGGAGTCATTTGGTGAGTTGTGAGTGAAATCCAATCGCTAGAAGTAAGGAATACACCAACCACTACAATTAGGAACGAACTGCCGTTGAACTTTAATTGTCCAATTTCTCACACCTATTGATTTCGGATCGAGCCCAAAAATTGGGCAACATCATAATATGGTGGGAGGAGTCATTTGGTTAGTTTTGAGTGAAATCCAATCGCAAGAAGTATGGAATACACCAACCACTCCAATTAGGAACGAACTGCCGTTGAACTTGAATTGTCCAATTTCTCAAACCTATTGATTTCGGATCGAGCCCCAAACTTGGGCAACATCATAATATTGTGGGAGGAGTCATTTGGTGAGTTTTGAGAGAAATCCAATTGCTAGAAGTAAGGAATACACCAACCACTCCAATTAGGAACGAACTGCCGTTGAACTTGACTTGTCCAATTTCTCACATCTATTGATTTCGGATCGAGCCCAAAACTTGGGCAACATCATAATATTGTGGGAGGAGTCATTTGGTGAGTTTTGAGTGAAATCCAATCGCTAGAAGTGTGGTATACGCCAACCACTCCAATTAGTAACGAACTGCCGTTGAACTTGAATTGTCCAATTTGGAACACCTATGGATTTCGGATCGAGCCCAAAACTTGGGCAACATCAAAATATGGTGGGAGGAGTCATTTGGTGAGTTTTGAGTGAAATCCAATCGCTAGAAGTGTGGAATACACCAACCACTCCAATTAGTAACGAACTGCCGTTGAACTTGAATTGTCCAATTTGGAACACCTGTTGATTTCGGATCGAGCCCAAAACTTGGGCAACATCATAATACGGTGGGAGGAGTCATTTTGGTGAGTTTTGAGTGAAATCCAATCGCTAGAAGTATGGAATACACCAACCACTCCAATTAGGAACGAACTGCCGTTGAACTTGAATTGTCCAATTTGGAACACCTATTGATTTCGGATCGAGCCCAAAACTTGGGCAACAACATAATATGGTGGGAGGAGTCATTTGGTGAGTTGTGAGTGAAATCCAATCGCTAGAAGTAAGGAATACACCAACCACTACAATTAGGAACGAACTGCCGTTGAACTTTAATTGTCCAATTTCTCACACCTATTGATTTCGGATCGAGCCCAAAAATTGGGCAACATCATAATATGGTGGGAGGAGTCATTTGGTTAGTTTTGAGTGAAATCCAATCGCAAGAAGTATGGCATACACCAACCACTCCAATTAGGAACGAACTGCCGTTGAACTTGAATTGTCCAATTTCTCAAACCTATTGATTTCGGATCGAGCCCCAAACTTGGGCAACATCATAATATTGTGGGAGGAGTCATTTGGTGAGTTTTGAGAGAAATCCAATTGCTAGAAGTAAGGAATACACCAACCACTCCAATTAGGAACGAACTGCCGTTGAACTTGACTTGTCCAATTTCTCACATCTATTGATTTCGGATCGAGCCCAAAACTTGGGCAACATCATAATATTGTGGGAGGAGTCATTTGGTGAGTTTTGAGTGAAATCCAATCGCTAGAAGTGTGGTATACGCCAACCACTCCAATTAGTAACGAACTGCCGTTGAACTTGAATTGTCCAATTTGGAACACCTATTGATTTCGGATCGAGCCCAAAACTTGGGCAACATCAAAATATGGTGGGAGGAGTCATTTGGTGAGTTTTGAGTGAAATCCAATCGCTAGAAGTGTGGAATACACCAACCACTCCAATTAGTAACGAACTGCCGTTGAACTTGAATTGTCCAATTTGGAACACCTGTTGATTTCGGATCGAGCCCAAAACTTGGGCAACATCATAATACGGTGGGAGGAGTCATTTTGGTGAGTTTTGAGTGAAATCCAATCGCTAGAAGTATGGAATACACCAACCACTCCAATTAGGAACGAACTGCCGTTGAACTTGAATTGTCCAATTTGGAACACCTATTGATTTCGGATCGAGCCCAAAACTTGGGCAACAACATAATATGGTGGGAGGAGTCATTTGGTGAGTTGTGAGTGAAATCCAATCGCTAGAAGTAAGGAATACACCAACCACTACAATTAGGAACGAACTGCCGTTGAACTTTAATTGTCCAATTTCTCACACCTATTGATTTCGGATCGAGCCCAAAAATTGGGCAACATCATAATATGGTGGGAGGAGTCATTTGGTTAGTTTTGAGTGAAATCCAATCGCAAGAAGTATGGAATACACCAACCACTCCAATTAGGAACGAACTGCCGTTGAACTTGAATTGTCCAATTTCTCAAACCTATTGATTTCGGATCGAGCCCCAAACTTGGGCAACATCATAATATTGTGGGAGGAGTCATTTGGTGAGTTTTGAGAGAAATCCAATCGCTAGAAGTAAGGAATACACCAACCACTCCAATTAGGAACGAACTGCCGTTGAACTTGACTTGTCCAATTTCTCACACCAATTGATTTCGGATCGAGCCCAAAACTTGGGCAACATCATAATATTGTGGGAGGAGTCATTTGGTGAGTTTTGAGTGAAATCCAATCGCTAGAAGTGTGGAATACGCCAACCACTCCAATTAGTAACGAACTGCCGTTGAACTTGAATTGTCCAATTTGGAACACCTATTGATTTCGGATCGAGCCCAAAACTTGGGCAACATCATAATATGGTGGGAGGAGTCATTTGGGGAGTTTTGAGTGAAATCCAATCGCTAGAAGTATGGAATACACCAACCAGTCCAAGTAGGAACGAACTGCCGTTGAACTGGAATTGTCCAATTTCTCACGCCAATTGAATTCAGATGGAGCCCAAAACTAGGGCAACATCATAATATGGTGGGAGGACTCATTTGGAGAGTTTTGAGTGAAATCCAATCGCTAGAAGTATGGAATACACCAACCACTCCAATTAGGAACTAACTGCCATTGAACTTGACTTGTCCAATATCTCACACCTATTGATTTCGGATCGAGCCCAAAACTTGGGCAACATCATAATATTGTGGGAGGAGTCATTTGGTGAGTTTTGAGAGAAATCCAATCGCTAGAAGTAAGGAATACACCAACCACTCCAATTAGGAACGAACTGCCGTTGAACTTGACTTGTCCAATTTCTCACACCTATTGATTTCGGATCGAGCCCAAAACTTGGGCAACATCATAATATTGTGGGAGGAGTCATTTGGTGAGTTTTGAGTGAAATCCAATCGCTAGAAGTTTGGAATACACCAACCACTCCAATTAGGAACGAACTGCCGTTGAACTTGAATTGTCCAATTTGGAACACCTATTGATTTCGGATCGAGCCCAAAACTTGGGCAACATCATAATATGGTGGGAGGAGTCATTTGGTGAGTTTTGAGTGAAATCCAATCGCTAGAAGTATGGAATACACCAACCAGTCCAATTAGGAACGAACTGCCGTTGAACTTGAATTGTGCAATTTCTCACACCTATTGATTTCGGATCGAGCCCAAAACTTGGGCAACATCATAATAGGGTGGGAGGAGTCATTTGGTGAGTTTTGATTGAAATCCAATCGCTAGAAGTATGGAATACACCAACCACTCCAATTAGGAACGAACTGCCGTTGAACTTGACTTGTCCAATTTCTCACACTTATTGATTTCGGATCGAGCCCAAAACTTGGGCAACATCATAATATTGTGGGAGGAGTCATTTGGGGAATTTTGAGTGAAATCCAATCGCCAGAAGTATGGAATACAACAACTACTCCGATTAGGAACGAACTGTCGTTGAAATTGAATTGACCAATTTCTCACACCTATTGATTTCGGATCGAGCCCAAAACTTGGGCAACATCATAATATCGTGGGAGGTGTCATTTGGTGAGTTTTGAGTGAAATCCAATCGCTAGAAGTATGGAATACAACAACTACTCCGATTAGGAACGAACTGTCGTCCAATTTGAATTGACCAATTTCTCATAACTATTGATTTCGGATCGATCCCAAAACTTGGGCAACATCATAATATGGTGTGAGGAGTCATTTGGTGAATTTTGAGTGAAATCCAATCGCTAGAAGTATGGAATACACCAACCACTCCAATTTGGAACGAACTGCCGTTGAACTTGAATTGTCCAATTTCTCACACCTATTGATTTCGGATCGAGCCCAAAACTTGGGAAACAACATAATATGGTGGGAGGAGTCATTTGGTGAGTTTTGAGTGAAATCCAATTGCTAGAAGTATGGATTACTGCAACTACTCCGATTAGGAACGAACTGTCGTTGAAATTGAATTGACCAATTTCTCACACCTATTGATTTCGGATCGAGCCCAAAACTTGGGCAAAATCATAATATCGTGGGAGAAGTCATTTGGTGTGTTTTGAGTGAAATCCAATCGCTAGAAGTATGGAATACACCAACCACTCCAATTAGGAACGAACTACCGTTGAACTTGAATTGTCCAATTTCTCACACCTATTGTTTCGGATCGAGCCCCAAACCTGGGCAACATCATAATATGGTGAGAGGAGTCATTTGGTGAGTTTTGAGTGAAATCCAATCGCTAGAAGTATGGAATACACCAACCACTCCAATTAGGAACGAACTGCTGTTGAACTTGAAGTGTCCAATTTCTCACACCTATTGATTTCGGATCAAGCCCAAAACTTGGGCAACATCATAATATGGTGGGAGGAGTCATTTGGTGAGTTCTGAGTGAAATCCAATCGCTAGAAGTATGGAATACACCAACCACTCGAATTAGGAACGAACTGCCGTTGAACTTGACTTGTCCAATTTCTCACACTTATTGATTTCGGATCGAGCCCAAAACTTGGGCAACATCATAATATTGTGGGAGGAGTCATTTGGGGAATTTTGAGTGAAATCCAATCGCCAGAAGTATGGAATACAACAACTACTCCGATTAGGAACGAACTGTCGTTGAAATTGAATTGACCAATTTCTCACACCTATTGATTTCGGATCGAGCCCAAAACTTGGGCAACATCATAATATCGTGGGAGGAGTCATTTGGTGAGTTTTGAGTGAAATCCAATCGCTAGAAGTATGGAATACAACAACTACTCCGATTAGGAACGAACTGTCGTTGAAATTGAATTGACCAATTTCTCACACCTATTGATTTCGGATCGAGCCCAAAACTTGGGCAACATCATAATATGGTGTGAGGAGTCATTTGGGTAGTTTTGAGTGAAATCCAATCGCTAGAAGTATGGAGTACACCAACCACTCCAATTTGGAACGAACTGCCGTTGAACTTCAATTGTCAAATTTCTCACACCTATTGTTTCGGATCGGGCCCCAAACTTGGGCAACATCATAATATGGTGGGAGGAGTCATTTGGTGTGTTTTGAGTGAAATCCAATCGCTAGAAGTATGGAATACACCAACCACTCCAATTAGGAACGAACTGCGTTGAACTTGAATTGTCCAATTTGGAACACCTATTGATTTCGGATCGAGCCCCAAACTTGGGCAACATCATAATATGATGGGAGGAGTCATTTGGTGAGTTTTGAGTGAAATCCAATCGCTAGAAGTATGGAATACACCAACCACTCCAATTAGGAACAAACTGCCGTTGAACTTGAATTGTCCAATTTGGAACACCTATTGATTTCGGATCGAGCCCAAAACTTGGGCAACATCATAATATGGTGGGAGGAGTCATTTGGGTAATTTTTGAGTGAAATCCAATCGCTAGAAGTATGGAGTACACCAACCACTCCAATTAGGAACGAACAGACGTTGCACTTGAATTGTCCAATTTCCCACACCTATTGATTTCGGATTGAGCCCCAAACTTGGGCAACATCAGAATATGGTGGGAGGAGTCATGTCGTGTGTTTTGAGTGAAATCCAATCGCTAGAAGTATGGAATACACCATCCACTCCAATTAGGAACGAGCTGCCGTTGAACTTGAATTGTCCAATTTGGAACTCCAATTGATTTCGGATCGAGCCCAAAACTTGGGCAACATCATAATATGGTTGGAGGAGTCATTTGGTTAGTTTTGAGTGAAATCCAATCGCTAGAATTATGGAATAAACCAACCACTCCAATTAGGAACGAACTGCCGTTGAACTTGAATTGTCCAATTTGGAACACCTATTGATTTCGGATCGAGCCCAAAACTTGGGCAACATCACAATATGGTGGGAGGAGTCATTTGGTGAGTTTTGAATGAAATCCAATCGCTAGAAGTATGGAATACACCAACCACTCCAATTCGGAACGAGCTGCCGTTGAACTTGAATTCTCCAATTTGGAACACCTATTGATTTCGGATCGAGCCCAAAACTTGGGCAACATCATAATATGGTGGGAGGAGTCATTTGGTGAGTTTTGAGTGAAATCCAATCGCTAGAAGTATGGAATACACCAACCACTCCAATTAGGAACGAACTGCCGTTGAACTTGAATTGTCCAATTTCTCACACCTATTGATTTCGGATCGAGCCCCAAACCTGGGTAACATCATAATACGGTGGGAAGAGTCATTTGGTTAGTTTTGAGTAAAATCCAATCGCTAGAAGTATGGAATACACCAACCACTCCAATTAGGAACAAACTGCCATTGAACTTGAACTGTCCAATTTGGAACACCTACTGATTTCGAATCGAGCCCAAAACTTGGGCAACATCATAATATGGTGGGAGGAGTCATTTGGTTAGTTTTGAGTGAAATCGAATCGCTAGAAGTACGGAATACACCAACCACTCCAATTAGGAACGAATTGCCGTTGAACTTGAATTGTCCAATTTGGAACACCTATTGATTTCGGATCGAGCTCAAAACTTGGGCAATATCATAATATGGTGGGAGGAGTCGTTTGGTGAGTTTTGAGTGAAATCCAATCGCTAGAAGTACGGAATACACCAACCACTCCAATTAGGAACGAATTGCCGTTGAACTTGAATTGTCCAATTTGGAACACCTATTGATTTCGGATCGAGCTCAAAACTTGGGCAACATCATAATATGGTGGGAGGAGTCGTTTGGTGAGTTTTGAGTGAAATCCAATCGCTAGAAGTACGGAATACACCAACCACTCCAGTTTGGAACGAACTGCCGTTGAACTTGAATTGTCCAATTTGGAACACCTATAGATTTCGGATCGAGCCCAAAACTTGGGAAACATCATAATATGGTGGGAGGAGTCATTTGGTGAGTTTTGAGTGAAATCCAATCGCTAGAAGTATGGAATACATCAACCACTCCAATTAGGAACGAACTGCCGTTGAACTTGAATTGTCCAATTTGGAACACCTATTGATTTCAGATCTAGCCCAAAACTTGGGCAACATCATAATATGGTGGAAGGAGTCATTTGGTTAGTTTTGAGTGAAATCCAATCGCTAGAAGTATGGAATACACCAACCACTCCAATTAGGAACGAACTGCCGTTGAACTTGAATTGTCCAATTTCTCACACCTATTGATTTCGGATCGAGCCCCAAACCTGGGTAACATCATAATACGGTGGGAAGAGTCATTTGGTGAGTTTTGAGTGAAATCCAATCGCTAGAAGTATGGAATACACCAACCACTCCAGTTAGGAACGAACTGCCGTTGACCTTGAATTGTCCAATTTCGCACACCTACTGATTTCGGATCGAGCCCAAAACTTGGGCAACAACAAAATACGGGGGGACGAGTCGTTTGGTGAGTTTTGAGTGAAATCCAATCGATAGAAGTATCGAATACACCAACCACTCCAATTAGGAACGAACTGCCGTTGAACTTGAATTGTCCGATTTGGTACACCTATTGATTTCGGATCGAGCCCAAAACTTGGGCAACATCATAATATGGTGGGAGGAGTCATTTGGTGAGTTTTGAGTGAAATCGAATCGCTAGACGTTTGGAATACACCAACCACTACAATTAGGAACGAACGGTCGTTGAAATTGAATTGACCAATTTCTCGGACCTATTGATTTCGGATCTAGCCCAAAACTTGGGCAACAACATAATATGGTGGGAGGAGTCAATTGGTGAGTTTTGAGTGAAATCCAATCGCTAGAAGTATGGAATACACCAACCACTCCAGTTAGGAACGAACTGCCGTTGAACATGAATTGTGCAATTTCTCACACCTATTGATTACGGATCGAGCCCCAAACATGGGCAACATCATAATATGGTGGGAAGAGTCATTTGGTGAGTTTTGAGTGAAATCAAATCGCTAGAAGTATGGAATACACCAACCACTCCAATTAGGAACGAACTGCCGTTGAACTTGAATTGTCCAATTTCTCACACCAATTGATTTCGGAATGAGCCCCAAACTTGGGCAACATCATAATATGGTGGGAGGAGTCATTTGGAGAGTTTTGAGTGAAATAAATCAAATCGCTAGAAGTACGGAATACACCAACCACTCCAATTAGGAAAGAACTGTCGTTGAACTTCAATTGTCCAATTTCTCACACCTACTGATTTCGGATCGAGCCCAAAACTTCGGCAACATCATAATATGGTGGGAGGAGTCAATTGGTGAGTTTTGAGTGAAATCCAATCGCTAGAAGTATGGAATACACCAACCACTCCAGTTAGGAACGAACTGCCGTTGAACTTGAATTGTCCAATTTGGAACACCAATTCATTTCGGATCGAGCCCAAAACTTGGGCAACCTCATAATATGGTGGGAGGAGTCATTTGGTTAGTTTTGAGTGAAATCCAATCGCTAGAAGTATGGAATACACCAACCACTCCAATTAGGAACGAACTGTCGTTGAACTTGAATTGTCCAATTTCTCACACCTATTGATTTCGGATCGAGCCCAAAACTTGGGCAACATCATAATATGGTGGGAGGAGTCAATTGGTGAGTTTTGAGTGAAATCCAATCTCTAGAAGTATGGAATACACCAACCACTCCAATTAGGAACGAACTGCCGTTGAACTTGAATTCCCCAATTTCTCACGCCTATTGATTTCGGATCGACCCCGAAACTTGGGTAACATCATAACATGGTGGGAGGAGTCATTTGGTGAGTTTTGAGTGAAATCCAATCTCTAGAAGTATGGAATACACCAACCACTCCAGTTAGGAACGAACTGCCGTTGAACTTGAATTGTCCAATTTGGAACACCTATTGATTTCGGATCGAGCCCAAAACTTGGGCAACATCATAATATGGTGGGAGGAGTCAATTGGTGAGTTTTGAGTGAAATCCAATCGCTAGAAGTATGGAATACACCAACCACTCCAGTTAGGAACGAACTACCGTTGAACTTGAATTGTCCAATTTGGAACACCTATTGATTTCGGATCGAGCCCAAAACTTGGGCAACATCATAATATGGTGGGAGGAGTCAATTGGTGAGTTTTGAGTGAAATCCAATCTCTAGAAGTATGGAATACACCAACCACTCCAATTAGGAACGAACTGCCGTTGAACTTGAATTCCCCAATTTCTCACGCCTATTGATTTCGGATCGACCCCGAAACTTGGGTAACATCATAACATGGTGGGAGGAGTCATTTGGTGAGTTTTGAGTGAAATCCAATCTCTAGAAGTATGGAATACACCAACCACTCCAGTTAGGAACGAACTGCCGTTGAACTTGAATTGTCCGATTTGGAACACCTATTGATTTCGGATCGACCCCAAAACTTGGGCAACATCATAACATGGTGGGAGGAGTCATTTGGTGAGTTTTGAGTGAAATCCAATCGCTAGAAGTATGGAATACACCAACCACTCCAGTTAGGAACGAACTGCCGTTGAACTTGAATTGTCCAATTTGGAACTCCTATTGATTTCGGATCGACCCCAAAACTTGGGCAACATCATAACATGGTGGGAGGAGTCATTTGGTGAGTTTTGAGTGAAATCCAATCTCTAGAAGTATGGAATACACCAACCACTCCAGTTAGGAACGAACTGCCGTTGAACTTGAAATGTCCAATTTGGAACACCTATTGACTTCGGATCGACCCGAAAACTTGGGCAACATCATAACATGGTGGGAGGAGTCATTTGGTGAGTTTTGAGTGAAATCCAATCTCTAGAAGTATGGAATACACCAACCACTCCAGTTTGGAACGAACTCCCGCTGAATTTGAATTGTCCAATTTGGAACACCTATTGATTTCGGAAAGAGCCCAAAACTTGGGCAACATCATAATATGGTGGGAGGAGTCATTTGGTGAGTTTTGAGTGAAATCCAATCGCTAGAAGTATGGAATACACCAACCAGTCCAGTTAGGAACGAACTACCGTTGAACTTGAATTGTCCAATTTGGAAAACCTATTGATTTCGGATCGACCCCAAAACTTGGGCAACATCATAACATGGTGGGAGGAGTCATTTGGTGAGTTTTGAGTGAAATCCAATCGCTAGAAGTATGGAATACACCAACCACTCCAGTTAGGAACGAACTGCCGTTGAACTTGAATTGTCCAATTTGGAACTCCTATTGATTTCGGATCGACCCCAAAACTTGGGCAACATCATAACATGGTGGGAGGAGTCATTTGGTGAGTTTTGAGTGAAATCCAATCGCTAGAAGTATGGAATACACCAACCACTCCAGTTAGGAACGAACTGCCGTTGAACTTGAATTGTCCAATTTGGAACTCCTATTGATTTCGGATCGACCCCAAAACTTGGGCAACATCATAACATGGTGGGAGGAGTCAATTGGTGAGTTTTGAGTGAAATCAAATCGCTAGAAGTATGGAATACACCAACCACTCCAGTTAGGAACGAACTGCCGTTGAACTTGAATTGTCCAATTTGGAACACCTCTTGATTTCGGATCGAGCCCAAAACATGGGCAACGTCATAATATGGTGGGAGGAGTCATTTGGTGAGTTTTGAGTGAAATCAAATCGTTAGAAGTATGGAATACACCAACCACTCCAATTAGGAACGAACTGCCGTTGAACTTGAATTGTCCAATTTCTCACACCTATTGATTTCGGATCGAGCCCAAAACTTGGGCAACATCATAATATGGTGGGAGGAGTCATTTGGTGAGTTTTGAGTGAAATCCAATCGCTAGAAGTATGGAATACACCAACCACTCCAGTTAGGAACGAACTACCGTTGAACTTGAATTGTCCAATTTGGAACACCTATTGATTTCGGATCGAGCCCAAAACTTGGACAACATCATAATATGGTGGGAGGAGTCAATTGGTGAGTTTTGAGTGAAATCCAATCACTAGAAGTATGGAATACACCAACCACTCCAGTTAGGAACGAACTGCCGTTGAACTTGAATTGTCCAATTTGGAACACCTATTGATTTCGGATCGAGCCCAAAACTTGGGCAACATCATAATATGGTGGGAGGGGTCAATTGGTGAGTTTTGAGTGAAATCCAATCGCTAGAAGTATGGAATACACCAACCACTCCAGTTAGGAACGAACTACCGTTGAACTTGAATTGTCCAATTTGGAACACCTATTGATTTCGGATCGAGCCCAAAACTTGGACAACATCATAATATGGTGGGAGGAGTCAATTGGTGAGTTTTGAGTGAAATCCAATCGCTAGAAGTATGGAATACACCAACCACTCCAATTAGGAACGAACGGACGTTGAACCTGAATTGTCCAATTTCTCACACCTATTGATTTCGGATCGAGCCCAAAACTTGGGCAACATCATAATATGGTGGGAGGAGTCAATTGGTGAGTTTTGAGTGAAATCCAATCGCTAGAAGTATGGAATACACCAACCACTCCAATTAGTTACGAACGGACGTTGAACTTGAATTGTCCAATTTCTCACACCTATTGATTTCGGATCGAGCCCAAAACTTGGGCAACATCATAATATGGTGGGAGGAGTCAATTGGTGAGTTTTGAGTGAAATCCAATCGCTAGAAGTATGGAATACACCAACCACTCCAGTTTGGAACGAACTGCCGTTGAACTTGAATTGTCCAATTTGGAACACCTATTGATTTCGGATCGACCCCAAAACTTGGGCAACATCATAACATGGTGGGAGGAGTCATTTGGTGAGTTTTGAGTGAAATCCAATATCTAGAAGTATGGAATACACCAACCACTCCAGTTAGGAACGAACTCCCGTTGAACTTGAATTGTCCAATTTGGAACACCTATTGATTTCGGATCTAGCCCAAAACTTGGGCAACATCATAATATGGTGGGAGGAGTCATTTGGTGAGGTTTGAGTAAAATCCAATCGCTTGAAGTGTGGAATACACCAACCACTCCAATTAGGAACGAACTGCCGTTGAACTTGAATTGTCCAATTTGGAACACCTATTGATTTCGGATCGAGCCCCAAAGTTGGGCAACATCATAATATGGTGGGAAGAGTCATTTGGTGAGTTTTGAGTGAAATCAAATCGCTAGAAGTATGGAATACACCAACCACTCCAATTAGGAACGAACTGCCGTTGAACTTGAATTGTCCAATTTCTCACACCTATTGAATTCGGATCGATCCCAAAACTTGGGAAAAATCATAATATGGTGGGAGGAGTCATTTGGTGAGTTTTGAGTGAAATCCAATCGCTAGAAGTATGGAATACACCAACCACTCCAGTTAGGAACGAACTACCGATGAACTTGAATTGTCCAATTCGGAACACCTATTGATTTCGGATCGAGCCCAAAACTTCGACAACATCATAATATGGTGGGAGGAGTCAATTGGTGTGTTTTTAGTGAAATCCAATCACTAGAAGTATGGAATACACCAACCACTCCGGTTAGGAACGAACTGCCGTTGAACTTGAATTGTCCAATTTGGAACACCTATTGATTTCGGATCGAGCCCAAAACTTGGGCAACATCATAATATGGTGGGAGGAGTCAATTGGTGAGTTTTGAGTGAAATCCAATTGCTAGAAGTATGGAAGACACCAACCACTCCAATTAGGAACGAACTGCCGGTGAACTTGAATTGTACAATTTGGAACACCTATAGATTTCGGATCGAGCCCAAAACTTGGGCAACATCATAATATGGTGGGAGGAGTCATTTGGTGAGTTTTGAGTAAAATCCAATCGCCAGAAGTATGGAATACACCAACCACTCCAGTTCGGAACGAACTGCCGTTGAACTTGAATTGTCCAAGTTATCACACCTATTGATTTCGGATCGAGCCCAAAACTTGGGCAACATCATAATATGGTGGGAGGAGTCATTTGGTGAGTTTTGAGTGAAATCCAATCGCTAGAAGTATGGAATACACCAACCACTCCAATTAGGAACGAACTGCCGTTGAACTTGAATTGTCCAATTTGGAACACCTATTGATTTCGGATCGAGCCCAAAACTTGGGCAACATCATAATATGGTGGGAGGAGTCATTTGGTTAGTTTTGAGTGAAATCCAATCGCTAGAAGTATGGAATATGTTGCGTCGATTCAGCTGCACCAAAATGGATTCAGCTGCATCCTCAACTTGTGATACTCGCAAGTGCACGAGCCGTTTGGTAATATAGCATATGTAAGTGCGAGGTTGATCATTTGTTGTCTAACCTAAAATTAAGCATTAGGAACCCATTAAGCATAGAAGAACATTTTAAAAAACCAAGTATGTATCTAATCCCTGTTGTCGAATGTCCATACATACTCTTCCTAGTTCAATTCGAATTGAAGCATGGTGTCTACTCTTAATTCAAACCAAGATAGCTAACATGCAAGCCTAAATGGTGATCAATCATTCAAACTTGAATACTTAAGAAAGAATGTACGTTACAAATAAAATTAAAGTAGAACTTGAAAACTTGAAGGAAAATTTAGTAAAATCAATTTGTTACAACAATTGACAACTTGAAAGGAAACTAAGAGAATGTGAGGGAGAGAAGGGAAGGGAGCTCTAGAGAAGTGTTTGAGAGCTCCCCCCCTTGGGGTGTGTTTTGAAGCTTGAAGGCTTCTCTATTTATAGGGCTAAGAGGGAGGAACATCATGATGGATTCCCACACCATCCTTCATCTTTTGCTGCTGCACCTCAAGCATCTTCACATGGGTTCAAAGGTGATCAGTTGTGGCTGCCTTTGCTGCCAACCCATGTGGTTGCCTTTTGCTGCCAACCCATGTGGTTGCCTTTTGGTTGCTGAAAAACGAGTTTTCTGAACCAGGCTTGGTGTAGGAAGGGCAGAGGTTTCAAAACGTATCCAATGGGGCTCAAATTTGGATATGTTATACTAGACACCCATTGGAACAACTTCTATGAAAAAAGTATTACCATCGGAGCAGTAGAAGTGTGCGTTTTGGGCCTTGCAAGGTGGCTGCCGAACAGAGACTGGAATTGACTTCATTTCATCTTTTCTTTCCTTTTTGATTCACATGCATGCACATGCTTCCTCTTTCAATTAAAACCTGATTTCCAGCTCCAAAGTGATCTGCCAATTCAATTCCCATGTTCAAAGGCTGAAGCAAAATGCCTCTCATCATTCCTCATTCTTCTCTCTCTCCTTTCTCTTTGCTTCCCATGCATGCACATGCTTTCTCTATAATAACTCCAGCATGTACCAACTTGCTCCTTTAGAATTTCATAGCTGGAATGTCTCCCCACTTCACTCATTATGTTGGATCCAAAGTCAGTTGCAGCATGGGTGAGGCACATGGCTTAAAGGAGGAGACAAGGCTCAAAGCTGGCAGCTGCAAATCCTCCTGAGCATGGTTCAGTGTTGGACGGGCTAAGGACTCCACATATGTTCAATTGGGCTGAACTTTGGATATGTTATACTAGACACCCAATTGAACAACTTCTATGAAGAATGTCTCCTCATCCGAGTTCTGCAGATTGCTGAAATGAGACCTGTAAGGTGACTTACGAAACTGGACTGACAAGGAGTGTGGCCCAACTTTGGTTTTGTCTTTAAGCTCTTGCTCTTTGCCAATCAGCCCTTAACATGCATGGATTGCATCAAATGTGATCTCTTGCTATCTTAACCTACAAAACACACAAACAGAGGTAAGTGACTCAAAATAAAGAGACACTAAGCAAAATCAATAAGTAAAGAAGGCATGCAAGTGTATGAAATTATGGACTTATCAAAACAGAAAATGGATTAAAAGCACAAGTTTAACTCAATAACATAACCAAATCATAAGCTAGAAGGGTACAAAATGATATACAATTATGAACCGATCAGAATACACCAACCACTCCAATTAGGAACGAACTGCCGTTGAACTTGAATTGTCCAATTTCTCACACCTATTGATTTCGGATCGAGCCCAAAACTTGGGCAACATCATAATATGGTGGGAGGAGTCAATTGGTGAGTTTTGAGTGAAATCAAATCGCTAGAAGTATCGAATACACCAACCACTCCAATTAGGAACGAACTGCCGTTGAACTTGAATTGTCCAATTTGGAACACCTATTGATTTCGGATCGAGCCCAAAACTTGGGCAACATCATAATATGGTGGGAGGAGTCATTTGGTGAGTTTTGAGTGAAATCCAATCGCTAGAAGTATGGAATACACCAACCACTCCAATTAGGAACGAACGGCCGTTGAACTTGAATTGTCCAATTTGGAACACCATGATTTCGGATCGAGCCCAAAACTTGGGCAACATCATAATATGGTGGGAGGAGTCATTTGGTGAGTTTTGAGTGAAATCCAATCTCTAGACGTATGGAATACACCAACCACTCCAATTAGGAACGAACTGTCGTTGAAATTGAATTGACCAATTTCTCAGACCTATTGATTTCGGATCGAGCCCAAAACTAGGGCAACATCATAATATGGTGGCAGGAGTCATTTGGTGAGTTTTGAGTGAAATCCAATCGCTAGAAGTATGGAATACACCAACCACTCCAGTTTGGAACGAACTGCCGTTGAACTTGAATTGTCCAATTTGGAACACCTATTGATTTCGGATCGAGCCCAAAACTTGGACAACAACATAATATGGTGGGAGGAGTCGTTTGGTGAGTTTTGAGTGAAATCCAATCGCTAGAAGTATGGAATACACCAACCACTCCAATTAGGAACGAACTGCCGTTGAACTTGAATTGTCCAATTTGGAACACCTATTGATTTCGGATCGAGCCCAAAACTTGGGCAACATCATAATATGGTGGGAGGAGTCAATTGGTGAGTTTTGAGTGAAATCAAATCATTAGAAGTATCGAATACACCAACCACTCCGATTAGGAACGAACTGCCGTTGACCTTGAATTGTCCAATTTGGAACACCTATTGATTTCGGATCGAGCCCCACACTTGGGCAACATCATAATATGGTGGGAAGAGTCATTTGGTGAGTTTTGAGTGAAATCCAATCGCTAGAAGTATGGAATACACCAACCACTCCAATTAGGAACGAACTGCCGTTGAACTTGAATTGTCCAACTTCTCACACCTATTGATTTCGGATCGAGCCCCAAACTTGGGCAACATCGTAATATGGTGGGAGGAGTCATTTGGTGAGTTTTGAGAGAAATCCAATCGCTAGAAGTGTGGAATACACCAACCACTCCAATTTGGAACGAACTGCCGTTGAACTTGAACTGTCCAATTTCTCACACCTATTGATTTCGGATCGAGCCCAAAACTTGGGCAACATCATAATATGGTGGGAGGAGTCATTTGGTGAGTTTTGAGTGAAATCCAATCGCTAGAAGTATGGAACACACCAACCACTCCAACTTGGAACGAACTGCCGTTGAAATTGAATTGTCCAATTTCTCACACGTATTGATTTCTGATCGACCCTAAAACTTGGGCAACATCATAATATGGTGGGAGGAGTCATTTGGTGAGTTTTGAGTGAAATCCAATCGCTAGAAGTATGGAATACACCAACCACTCCAAGTAGGAACGAACTGCCGTTGAACTTGAATTGTCCAATTTCTCACACGTATTGATTTCGGATCGAGCCCCAAACTTGGGCAACATCATAATATGGTGGGAGGAATCATTTGTTGAGTTTTGAGTGAAATCCAATCGCTAGAAGTATGGAATACACCAACCACTCCAATTAGGAACGAACTGCCGTTGAACTTGAATTGTCCAATTTCTCACACGTATTGATTTCGGATCGGGCCCCAAACTTGGGCAACATCATAATATGGTGGGAGGAGTCATTTGGTGAGTTTTGAGTGAAATCCAATCGCTAGAAGTATGGAATACACCAACCACTGCAATTAGGAACGAACTGCCGTTGAACATGAATTGTCCAATTTCTCACACGTATTGATTTCGGATCGAGCCCCAAACTTGGGGAACATCATAATATGGTGGGAGGAGTCATTTGGTGAGTTTTGAGTGAAATCCAATCGCTAGAAGTATGGCATACACCAACCACTCCAATTAGGAACGAACTGTCGTTGAACTTGAATTGTCCAATTTCTCACGCCTATTGATTTCGGATAGAGCCCAAAACTTGGGCAACATCATAATATGGTGGGAGGAGTCATTTGGTGAGTTTTGAGTGAGATCCAATTGCTAGAAGTATGGAATACACCAGCCACTCCAATTTGGAACGAACTGCTGTTGAACTTGAATTGTCTAATTTCGAACACCTATTGACTTCGGATCGAGCCCCAAACTTGGGCAACGTCATAATATGGTGGGAGGAGTCATTTGGTGAGTTTTGAATGAAATCCAATTATGAACCGATCAGAATACACCAACCACTCCAATTAGGAACGAAATGCCGTTGAACTTGAATTGTCCAATTTCTCACACCTATTGATTTCGGATCGAGCCCCAAACTTGGGCAACATCATAATATGGTGGGAGGAGTCTTGTGCTGAGTGAAATCCAATCGCTAGAAGTGTGGAATACACCAACCACTCCAATTAGGAATGAACGGCCGTTGAACTTGAATTGTCCAATTTCTCACACCTATTGATTTCGGATCGAGCCCCAAACTTGGGGAACATCATAATATGGTGGGAGGAGTCATGTGGTGAGTGAAATCCAATCGGTAGAAGTATGGAATACACCAACCACTCCAATTAGGAACGAACTGTCGTTGAACTTGAATTGTCAAATTTCTCACACCTATTGATTTCGGATCGAGCCCCAAACTTGGGCAACGTCGTAATATGGTGGGAGGAGTCACTTGGTGAGTTTTGAGTGAAATCCAATCGCTAGAAGTATGGAATACACCAAACACTCCAATTAGGAACGAACTGCCATTGAACTTGAATTGTCCAATTTCTCACACGTATTGATTTCGGATCGAGCCCCAAACTTGGGGAACATCATAATATGGTGGGAGGAGTCATTTGGGGAGTTTTGAGTGAAATCCAATCGGTAGAAGTATGGAATACACCAACCACTCCAATTAGGAACGAACTGCCGTTGAACTTGAATTGTCCAATTTCTCACACCTATTGATTTCGGATCGAGCCCGAAACTTGGGCAACATCGTAATATGGTGGGAGGAGTCATTTGGTGAGTTTTCAGTGAAATCCAATCGCTAGAAGTATGGAATACACCAACCACTCCAATTAGGAAATAACTGCCATTGAACTTGAATTGTCCAATTTCTCACACCTATTGATTTCGGATCGAGCCCAAAACTTGGGCAACATCATAATATGGTGGGAAGAGTCATTTGGTGAGTTTTGAGTGAAATCCAATCGCTAGAAGTATGGAATACACCAACCACTCCAATTCGGAACGAACTGCCGTTAAACTTGAATTGTCCAATTTGGAACACCTATTGATTTCGGATCAAGCCCAAAACTTGGGCAACATCATAATATGGTGGGAGGAGTCGTTTGGTGAGTTTTGAGTGAAATCCAATCACTAGAAGTATGGAATACACTAACCACTCCAATTAGGAACGAAATGCCGTTGAACTTGAATTGTCCAATTTTGAACACCTATTGATTTCGGATCGAGCCCAAAACTTGGGCAACATCATAATATGGTGGGAGGAGTCATTTGGTGAGTTTTGAGTGAAATCCAATCGCTAGAAGTATGGAATACACCAACCACTCCAATTAGGAACGAACTGCCGTTGAACTTGAATTGTCCAATTTCTCACGCCTATTGATTTCGGATCGAGCCCCAAACTTGGGCAACATCGTAATATGGTGGGAGGAGTCATTTGGTGAGTTTGGAGTGAAATCCAATCGCTAGAAGTATGGAATACACCAACCACTCCAATTAGGAACGAACTGCCATTGAAATTGAATTGTCCAATTTCTCAGGCCTATTGATTTCGGAACAAGCCCAAAACTTGGGCAACATCATAATACGGTGGGAGGATTCATTTGGTGAGTTTTGAGTGAAATCCAATCGGTAGAAGTATGGAATACACCAACCACTCCAATTAGGAACGAACTGGCGTTGAACTTGAATTGTCCAATTTCTCACACCTATTGATTTCGGATCGGGCCCCAAACTTGGGCAACATCGTAATATGGTGGGAGGAGTCATTTGGTGAGTTTTGAGTGAAATCCAATCGCTAGAAGTATGGAATATACCAACCACTCCAATTAGGAACGAACTGCCATTGAACTTGAATTGTCCAATTTCTCACACCTATTGATTTCAGATCGAGCCCCAAACTTGGGGAACATCATAATATGGTGGGAGGAGTCATTTGGTGAGTTTTGAGTGAAATCCAATCACTAGAAGTATGGAATACACCAACCACTCCAATTAGGAACGAACTGCCGTTTAACTTGCATTGTCCAATTTCTCACACCTATTGATTTCGAATCGAGCCCCAAACTTGGGCAACATCGTAATATGGTGGGAGGAGTCATTTGGTGAGTTTTGAGTGAAATCCAATCGCTAGAAGTATGGAATACACCAACCACTTCATTTTTGGAACGAACTGCCGTTGAACTTGAATTGTCCAATTTCGAACACCTATTGATTTCGGATCGAGCCCAAAACTTGGGAAACATCATAATGTGGTGGGAGGAGTCATTTGGTGAGTTTTGAGTGAAATCCAATCGCTAGAAGTATGGAATACACCAACCACACCAATTAGGAAGGAACTGCCGTTGAACTTGAATTGTCCAATTTCTCACACCTATTGATTTCGGATCGAGCCCCAAACTTGGGCAACATCGTAATATGGTGGGAGGAGTCATTTGGTGAGTTTTGAGTGAAATCCAATCGCTAGAAGTTTGGAATACACCAACCACTCCAATTAGGAACGAACTGCCATTGAACTTGAATTGTCCAATTTCTCACGCCTATTGATTTCGGAACGAGCCCAAAACTTGGGCAACATCATAATATGGTGGGAGGAGTCATTTGGTGAGTTTTGAGTGAAATCCAATTGGTAGAAGTATGGAATACACCAACCACTCCAATTAGGAACGAACTGGCGTTGAACTTGAATTGTCCAATTTGGAACACCTATTGATTTCGGATCGAGCCCCAAACTTGGGCAACATATATACGGTGGGAGGAGTCATTTGGAGAGTTTTGAGTGAAATCCAATCGCTAGAAGTATGGAATACACCAACCACTCCAATTAGGAACGAACTGCCATTGAACTTGAATTGTCCAATTTCTCACGCCTATTGATTTCGGATCGAGCCCCAAACTTGGGCAACATCGTAATATGGTGGGAGGAGTCATTTGGTGAGTTTGGAGTGAAATCCAATCGCTAGAAGTATGGAATACACCAACCACTCCAATTAGGAACGAACTGCCATTGAAATTGAATTGTCCAATTTCTCAGGCCTATTGATTTCGGAAAGAGCCCAAAACTTGGGCAACATCATAATACGGTGGGAGGAGTCATTTGGTGAGTTTTGAGTGAAATCCAATCGGTAGAAGTATGGAATACACCAACCACTCCAATTAGGAACGAACTGGCGTTGAACTTGAATTGTCCAATTTCTCACACCTATTGATTTCGGATCGAGCCCCAAACTTGGGCAACATCGTAATATGGTGGGAGGAGTCATTTGGTGAGTTTTGAGTGAAATCCAATCGCTAGAAGTATGGAATACACCAACCACTCCAATTAGGAACGAACTGCCATTGAACTTGAATTATCCAATTTCTCACACCTATTGATTTCGGATCGAGCCCCAAACTTGGGGAACATCATAATATGGTGGGAGGAGTCATTTGGTGAGTTTTGAGTGAAATCCAATCACTAGAAGTATGGAATACACCAACTACTCCAATTAGGAACGAACTGCCGTTTAACTTGCATTGTCCAATTTCTCACACCTATTGATTTCGAATCGAGCCCCAAACTTGGGCAACATCGTAATATGGTGGGAGGAGTCATTTGGTGAGTTTTGAGTGAAATCCAATCGCTAGAAGTATGGAATACACCAACCACTTCAATTTGGAACGAACTGCCGTTGAACTTGAATTGTCCAATTTCGAACACCTATTGATTTCGGATCGAGCCCAAAACTTGGGAAACATCATAATGTGGTGGGAGGAGTCATTTGGTGAGTTTTGAGTGAAATCCAATCGCTAGAAGTATGGAATACACCAACCACTCCAATTAGGAAGGAACTGCCGTTGAACTTGAATTGTCCAATTTCTCACACCTATTGATTTCGGATCGAGCCCCAAACTTGGGCAACATCGTAATATGGTGGGAGGAGTCATTTGGTGAGTTTTGAGTGAAATCCAATCGCTAGAAGTTTGGAATACACCAACCACTCCAATTAGGAACGAACTGCCATTGAACTTGAATTGTCCAATTTCTCACGCCTATTGATTTCGGAACGAGCCCAAAACTTGGGCAACATCATAATATGGTGGGAGGAGTCATTTGGTGAGTTTTGAGTGAAATCCAATTGGTAGAAGTATGGAATACACCAACCACTCCAATTAGGAACGAACTGGCGTTGAACTTGAATTGTCCAATTTGGAACACCTATTGATTTCGGATCGAGCCCCAAACTTGGGCAACATCATAATACGGTGGGAGGAGTCATTTGGTGAGTTTTGAGTGAAATCCAATCGCTAGAAGTATGGAATACACCAACCACTCCAATTAGGAACGAATTGCCATTGAACTTGAATTGTCCAATTTCTCACACCTATTGATTTCGGATCGAGCCCCAAACTTGGGCAACATCATAATATGGTGGGAGGAGTCATGTGCTGAGTGAAATCCAATCGCTAGAAGTATGGAATACACCAACCACTCCAATTAGGAACGAACGGCCGTTGAACTTGAATTTTCCAATTTCTCACACCTATTGATTTCGAATCGAGCCCCAAACTTGGGGAACATCATAATATGGTGGGTGGAGTCATGTGGTGAGTGAAATCCAATCGGTAGAAGTATGGAATACACCAACCACTCCAATTAGGAACGAACTGGCGTTGAACTTGAATTGTCCAATTTCTCACACCTATTGATTTCGGATCGAGCCCCAAACTTGGGCAACATCGTAATATGGTGGGAGGAGTCATTTGGTGAGTTTTGAGTGAAATCCAATCGCTAGAAGTATGGAATACACCAACCACTCCAATTAGGAACGAACTGCCATTGAACTTGAATTGTCCAATTTCTCACACCTATTGATTTCGGATCGAGCCCCAAACTTGGGGAACATCATAATATGGTGGGAGGAGTCATTTGGTGAGTTTTGAGTGAAATCCAATTGCTAGAAGTATGGAATACACCAACCACTCCAATTAGGAACGAACTGCCGTTGAACTTGAATTGTCCAATTTCTCACACCTATTGATTTCGAATCGAGCCCCAAACTTGGGCAACATCGTAATATGGTGGGAGGAGTCATTTGGTGAGTTTTGAGTGAAATCCAATCGCTAGAAGTATGGAATACACCAACCACTTCAATTTGGAACGAACTGCCGTTGAACTTGAATTGTCCAATTTCGAACACCTATTGATTTCGGATCGAGCCCAAAACTTGGGAAACATCATAATGTGGTGGGAGGAGTCATTTGGTGAGTTTTGAGTGAAATCCAATCGCTAGAAGTATGGAATACACCAACCACTCCAATTAGGAACGAACTGCCGTTTAACTTGCATTGTCCAATTTCTCACACCTATTGATTTCGAATCGAGCCCCAAACTTGGGCAACATCGTAATATGGTGGGAGGAGTCATTTGGTGAGTTTTGAGTGAAATCCAATCGCTAGAAGTATGGAATACACCAACCACTTCAATTTGGAACGAACTGCCGTTGAACTTGAATTGTCCAATTTCGAACACCTATTGATTTCGGATCGAGCCCAAAACTTGGGAAACATCATAATGTGGTGGGAGGAGTCATTTGGTGAGTTTTGAGTGAAATCCAATCGCTAGAAGTATGGAATACACCAACCACTCCAATTAGGAACGAACTGCCGTTTAACTTGCATTGTCCAATTTCTCACACCTATTGATTTCGAATCGAGCCCCAAACTTGGGCAACATCGTAATATGGTGGGAGGAGTCATTTGGTGAGTTTTGAGTGAAATCCAATCGCTAGAAGTATGGAATACACCAACCACTTCAATTTGGAACGAACTGCCGTTGAACTTGAATTGTCCAATTTCGAACACCTATTGATTTCGGATCGAGCCCAAAACTTGGGAAACATCATAATGTGGTGGGAGGAGTCATTTGGTGAGTTTTGAGTGAAATCCAATCGCTAGAAGTATGGAATACACCAACCACTCCAATTAGGAAGGAACTGCCGTTGAACTTGAATTGTCCAATTTCTCACACCTATTGATTTCGGATCGAGCCCCAAACTTGGGGAACATCATAATATGGTGGGTGGAGTCATGTGGTGAGTGAAATCCAATCGGAAGAAGTATGGAATACACCAACCACTCCAATTAGGAACGAACTGGCGTTGAACTTGAATTGTCCAATTTCTCACACCTATTGATTTCGGATCGAGCCCCAAACTTGGGCAACATCGTAATATGGTGGGAGGAGTCATTTTGAGTGAAATCCAATCGCTAGAAGTATGGAATACACCAACCACTCCAATTAGGAACGAACTGCCATTGAACTTGAATTGTCCAATTTCTCACACCTATTGATTTCGGATCGAGCCCCAAACTTGGGGAACATCATAATATGGTGGGAGGAGTCATTTGGTGAGTTTTGAGTGAAATCCAATAGCTAGAAGTATGGAATACACCAACCATTCCAATTAGGAACGAACTGCCGTTGAACTTGAATTGTCCAATTTCTCACACGTATTGATTTCGAATCGAGCCCCAAACTTGGGCAACATCGTAATATGGTGGGAGGAGTCATTTGGTGAGTTTTGAGTGAAATCCAATCGCTAGAAGTATGGAATACACCAACCACTTCAATTTGGAACGAACTGCCGTTGAACTTGAATTGTCCAATTTCGAACACCTATTGATTTCGGATCGAGCCCAAAACTTGGGAAACATCATAATGTGGTGGGAGGAGTCATTTGGTGAGTTTTGAGTGAAATCCAATCGCTAGAAGTATGGAATACACCAACCACTCCAATTAGGAAGGAACTGCCGTTGAACTTGAATTGTCCAATTTCTCACACCTATTGATTTCGGATCGAGCCCCAAACTTGGGCAACATCGTAATATGGTGGGAGGAGTCATTTGGTGAGTTTTGAGTGAAATCCAATCGCTAGAAGTTTGGAATACACCAACCACTCCAATTAGGAACGAACTGCCATTGAACTTGAATTGTCCAATTTCTCACGCCTATTGATTTCGGAACGAGCCCAAAACTTGGGCAACATCATAATATGGTGGGAGGAGTCATTTGGTGAGTTTTGAGTGAAATCCAATTGGTAGAAGTATGGAATACACCAACCACTCCAATTAGGAACGAACTGGCGTTGAACTTGAATTGTCCAATTTGGAACACCTATTGATTTCGGATCGAGCCCCAAACTTGGGCAACATCATAATACGGTGGGAGGAGTCATTTGGTGAGTTTTGAGTGAAATCCAATCGCTAGAAGTATGGAATACACCAACCACTCCAATTAGGAACGAATTGCCATTGAACTTGAATTGTCCAATTTCTCACACCTATTGATTTCGGATCGAGCCCCAAACTTGGGCAACATCATAATATGGTGGGAGGAGTCATGTGCTGAGTGAAATCCAATCGCTAGAAGTATGGAATACACCAACCACTCCAATTAGGAACGAACGGCCGTTGAACTTGAATTTTCCAATTTCTCACACCTATTGATTTCGAATCGAGCCCCAAACTTGGGGAACATCATAATATGGTGGGTGGAGTCATGTGGTGAGTGAAATCCAATCGGTAGAAGTATGGAATACACCAACCACTCCAATTAGGAACGAACTGGCGTTGAACTTGAATTGTCCAATTTCTCACACCTATTGATTTCGGATCGAGCCCCAAACTTGGGCAACATCGTAATATGGTGGGAGGAGTCATTTGGTGAGTTTTGGGTGAAATCCAATCGCTTGAAGTATGGAATACACCAACCACTCCAATTAGGAACGAACTGCCATTGAACTTGAATTGTCCAATTTCTCACACCTATTGATTTCGGATCGAGCCCCAAACTTGGGCAACATCATAATATGGTGGGAGGAGTCATGTGCTGAGTGAAATCCAATCGCTTGAAGTATGGAATACACCAACCACTCCAATTAGGAACGAACGGCCGTTGAACTTGAATTGTCCAATTTCTCACACCTATTGATTTCGGATCGAGCCCCAAACTTGGGGAACATCATAATATGGTGGGAGGAGTCATTTGTGAGTTTTGAGTGAAATCAAATCGCTAGAAGTATGGAATACACCAACCACTCCAATTGGGAACGAACTGCCGTTGAACTTGAATTGTCCAATTTCTCACACCTATTGATTTCGGATCGAGCCCCAAACTTGGGCAACATCATAATATGGCGAGAGGAGTCATGTGTTGAGTGAAATCCAAACGCTAGAAGTATGGAATACACCAACCACTCCAATTTGGAACGAACTGCCGTTGAACTTGAATTGTCCAATTTCTCACACCTATTGATTTCGGATCAAGCCCCAATCTTGGGGAACATCATAATATGGTGGGAGGAGTCATTTGGTGAGTTTTGAGTGAAATCCAATTGCTAGAAGAATGGAATACACCAACCACTCCAATTAGGAACGAACTGCCGTTGAACTTGAATTGTCTAATTTCGAACACCTATTGTTTTCGGATCGAGCCCCAAACTTGGGCAACATCATAATACGGTGGGAGGAGTCATTTGGTGAGTTTTGAGTGAAATCCAATCGCTAGAAGTATGGAATACACCAACCACTCCAATTGGGAACGAACTGCCGTTCAACTTGAATTGTCCAATTTCGAACACCTATTGTTTTCGGATCGAGCCCCAAACTTGGGCAACATCATAATACGGTGGGAGGAGTCATTTGGTGAGTTTTGAGTGAAATCCAATCGCTAGAAGTATGGAATACACCAACCACTCCAATTAGGAACGAATTGCCATTGCACTTGAATTGTCCAATTTCTCACACCTATTGATTTCGGATCGAGCCCCAAACTTGGGCAACATCATAATATGGCGGGAGGAGTCATGTGTTGAGTGAAATCCAATCGCTAGAAGTATGGAATACACCAACCACTCCAATTAGGAACGAAATGCCGTTGAACTTGAATTGTCCAATTTCTCACACCTATTGATTTCGGTTCGAGGCCAAAACTTGGGCAACATCATAATATGGTGGGAGGAGTCATTTGGGGAGTTTTGAGTGAAATCCAATCGCTATAAGTATGGCATACACCAACCACTCCGATTAGGAACGAACTGTCGTTGAACTTGAATTGTCCAATTTCTCACGCCTATTGATTTCGGATCGAGCCCAAAACTTGGGCAACATCATAATATGGTGGGAGGAGTCATTCGGTGAGTTTTGAGTGAAATCCAATTGCTAGAAGTATGGAATACACCAACCACTCCAATTAGGAACGAAGTGCTGTTGAACTTGAATTGTCTAATTTCGAACACCTATTGATTTCGGATCGAGCCCCAAACTTAGGCAACATCATAATATGGTGGGAGGAGTCATTTGGTGAGTTTTGAGTGAAATCCAATCGCTAGAAGTATGGAATACACCAACCACTCCAATTTGGAACGAACTGCCGTTAAACTTGAATTGTCCAATTTCTCACATCTATTGATTTCGGATCGAGCCCCAAACTTGGGCAACATCATAATATGGTGGGAGGAGTCATTTCGTGAATTTTGAGTGAAATCCAAATGCTAGAAGTATGGAATACACCAACCACTCCAGTTAGGAACGAACTGCCGTTGAACTTGAATTGTCCAATTTCTCACACCTATTGATTTCGGATCGAGCCCCAAACTTGGGCAACATCATAATATGGTGGGAGGAGTCTTTTGGTGAGTTTTGAGTGAAATCCAATCGCTAGAAGTATCAAATACACCAACCACTACAATTAGGAACGAACTGCCGTTGAACTTGAATTGTCCAATTTCTCACACCTATTGATTTCGGATCGAGCCCCAAACTTGGGGAACATCATAATATGGTGGGAGAAGTCATTTGGTGAGTTATGAGTGAAATCCAGTCGCTAGAAGTATGGAATACACCAACCACTCCAATTAGGAACGAACTGCCGTTGAACTTGAATTGTCCAATTTCTCACACCTATTGATTTCGGATCGAGCCCCAAACTTGGGCAACATCATAATATGGCGGGAGGAGTCATGTGTTGAGTGAAATCCAATCGCTAGAAGTATGGAATACACCAACCACTCCAATTTGGAACGAACTGCCGTTGAACTTGAATTGTCCAATTTCTCACACCTATTGATTTCGGATCGAGCCTCAAACTTGGGGAACATCATAATATGGTGGGAGGAGTCTTGTGGTGAGTGAAATCCAATCGGTAGAAGTATGGAATACACCAACCACTCCAATTAGGAACGAACTGCCGTTGAACTTGAATTGTCCAATTTCTCACACCTATTGATTTCGGATCGAGCCCCAAACTTGGGCAACATCATAATATGGTGGGAGGAGTCATTTGGTGAGTTTTGAGTGAAATCCAATCGCTAGAAGTATGGAATACACCAACCACTCCAATTAGGAACGAACTGCCGTTGAACTTGAATTGTCCAATTTCTCACACCTATTGATTTCGGATCGAGCCCCAAACTTGGGCAACATCATAATATGGTGGGAGGAGTCATGTTAAGCTCATAATTTCATACATATACATGCCCAAATTTACTTACTTCTTTTGCTTAGTTTCCTAGATTTCTATGTTATTTCCCTCTCTTTGTGTGTTTTGTAGGCAAAAAGAGCAAGAGAGCATAATTCATGCAATTCAAGCATGTTAAGGCCTAATTTGGATGAATCGATGAAGAGCTTAAAGACAAAATCATTTTGGCTACAGCCCCCTGCCAGTCCAGTTTCGTAGGTCATATTGCAAGCTTTGTTTCAGTAACCTACATAGCTCGGATGAGGCAACATTCTTCATGAACGTTGTTCCAATGGGTGTATACTATAACATATCCAAAATGCAGTCCCATTGGATACATATGGAGTCTGTCACCTAGCAAACACAGAACCATGCTCAGGATGGATTTTGTCAGCGAGCAAAAACGAGTTAGCAATTTGTTTTGGCCTTAACTTCTTCATCCGAGCTTGGATTGGGCCAATACTTGTGTGGTTGGATCAGACACATTCTGAACTTCAATGTGGAGTGCTTATAGTCGTCATTTGCTTAAGAGAAGCCCAATTTGTAAGCCCTTGAAGTTGCTGGTCATGCTGACCTCCGGATGAGCTATTGTTTCTGGTTGGAAGCTTGGTCATGGTGACATGAAGATGAGCTAGGGCTGCTGGTGGGATTTATTGGTGAAGTGCATCAACCAATTCTGATTTTCTAATACAAGTGCATCAACCAATTCAAATTTTCTAATACAAGTGCATCAACCAATTCAAGATTTTATAATACAAGTGTTGTATGCATTAGCCATATTGAATTCAGATTTTCACGTCCCCTAGGCCTATAAATAGGGATGTTCTCTAAGCTTGTAAACACACCTCAAGGGGGGGAGCTCTCAAACACTTCTCTAGAGCTCCCTTCCATTCTCTCCCTCAAATTCTCTTAATTTTGCTTTCTAGTTCTCAATTCTAGCTTTCCTTTTGCTTCTTAGTTGTAGTTTATTTTTCTTTGTAATGTAAATTCTTTTCTTAAGTTTTCAAGTTGAATTAGTTTCCAAGTTTCAATTATGGTTTTTGTTCTTATTCATTATGCTTATAAGTTAATATGCTAGTTTGAATGATTGATCACCATTTAGGCTTGCATGTTAGCTATCTTGGTTTGAATTAAGAGTATACACCATGCTTTAATTCGAATTGAACTATGAACAGGAAGAGTATGTATGGACATTCGACAACAGGGATTAGATACATGCTTGGTTGTTTAAATTGTTCTTCTATGCTTAATGGGTTCCTAATGCATAATTTTAGGTTAGACAACAAATGATCAAATTAGGGAATTAGGAACACAAGGTTATGACCAAACACCATGGCTTAATCATACTTTAGCTAGAATCAATCCGTTAATCTAATTGAACTTGGGAACTTATTTGCTTGAGTTATTTCTTCCTTGTTTTATTTATTTCCTTTCTTTTTCATTTCGGTTTTGTGTAGGGAAAATGAATTGGATCATTCAATCACCAATCCCTGTGGAATCGACCTCGCACTTACATACGCTAAACTACCAACGGTTCGTGCACTTGCGAGTATCACAAGTTGAGGATGCAGCTTAATCCATTTTGGTGCAGCTGTATCTACACAACAGGTCATTTGGTGAGTTTTGAGTGAAATCCAATCGCTAGAAGTGTGGAATACACCAACCACTCCAATTAGGAACGAACTGCCGTTGAACTTGAATTGGCCAATTTCTCACACCTATTGATTTCGGATCGAGCCCCAAACTTGGGCAACATCATAATATGGCGGGAGGAGTCATGTGGTAAGTGAAATCCAATCGCTAGAAGTATGGAATACACCAACCACTCCAATTAGGAACGAACTGCCGTTGAACTTGAATTGTCCAATTTCTCACACCTATTGATTTCGGATCGAGCCCCAAACTTGGGGAACATCATAATATGGTGGGAGGAGTCATTTGGTGAGTTTTGAGTGAAATCCAATCGCTAGAAGTATGGAATACACCAACCACTCCAATTGGGAACGAACTGCCGTTGAACTTGAATTGTCCAATTTCTCACACCTATTGATTTCGGATCGAGCCCCAAACTTGGGCAACATCGTAATATGGTGGGAGGAGTCATTTGGTGAGTTTTGAGTGAAATCCAATCGCTAGAAGTATGGAATACACCAACCACTCCAATTAGGAACGAACTGCCGTTGAACTTCAATTGTCCAATTTCTCACACCTATTGATTTCGGATCAAGCCCCAAACTTGGGCAACATCGTAATATGGTGGGAGGAGTCATTTGGTGAGTTTTGAGTGAAATCCAATCGATAGAAGTATGGAATACACCAACCACTCGAATTAGGAATGAAATGCCGTTGAACTTGAATTGTCCAATTTGGAACACCTATTGATTTCCGATCGAGCCCAAAACTTGGGCAACATCATAATATGGTGGGAGGAGTCATTTGGTTAGTTTTGAGTGAAATCCAATCGCTAGAAGTATGGAATACACCAACCACTCCAATTGGGAACGAACTGCCGTTCAACTTGAATTGTCCAATTTCGAACACCTATTGATTTCGGATCGAGCCCCAAACTTGGGCAACATCATAATATGGTGGGAGGAGTCATTTGGTGAGTTTTGAGTGAAATCCAATTGCTAGAAGTATGGAATACACCAACCACTCCAATTAGGAACGAACTGCCGTTGAACTTGAATTGTCCAATTTCGAACACCTATTGATTTCGGATCGAGCCCCAAACTTGGGCAACATCATAATATGGTGGGAGGAGTCATTTGGTGAGTTTTGAGTGAAATCAAATTGCTAGAAGTATGGAATACACTAACCACTCCAATTAGGAACGAACTACCGTTGAACTTGAATTGTCCAAGTTCTCACACCTATTGATTTCGGATCGAGCCCCAAACTTGGGCAACGTCATAATATGGTGGGAGGAGTCATTTGGTGAGTTTTGAGTGAAATCCAATCGCTAGAAGTATGGAATACACCAACCACTCCAATTGGGAACGAACTGCCGTTGAACTTGAATTGTCCAATTTCTCACACCTATTGATTTCGGATCGAGCCCCATACTTGGGGAACATCATAATATGGTGGGACGAGTCAGTTGGTGAGTTTTGAGTGAAATCCAATCGCTAGAAGTATGGAATACACCAACCACTCCAATTGGGAACGAACTGCCGTTCAACTTGAATTGTCCAATTTCTCACACCTATTGATTTCGGATCAAGCCCCAAACTTGGGCAACATCGTAATATGGTGGGAGGAGTCATTTGGTGAGTTTTGAGTGAAATCCAATCGCTAGAAGTATGGAATACACCAACCACTCGAATTAGGAATGAAATGCCGTTGAACTTGAATTGTCCAATTTGGAACACCTATTGATTTCGTATCGAGCCCAAAACTTGGGCAACATCATAATATGGTGGGAGGAGTCATTTGGTTAGTTTTGAGTGAAATCCAATCGCTAGAAGTATGGAATACACCAACCACTCCAATTGGGAACGAACTGCCGTTCAACTTGAATTGTCCAATTTCGAGCACCTATTGATTTCGGATCGAGCCCCAAACTTGGGCAACATCATAATATGGTGGGAGGAGTCATTTGGTGAGTTTTGAGTGAAATCCAATTGCTAGAAGTATGGAATACACCAACCACTCCAATTAGGAACGAACTGCCGTTGAACTTAAATTGTCCAATTTCGAACACCTATTGATTTCGGATCGAGCCCCAAACTTGGGGAACATCATAATATGGTGGGAGGAGTCATTTGGTGAGTTTTGAGTGAAATCCAATCGCTAGAAGTATGGAATACACCAACCACTCCAATTGGGAACGAACTGCCGTTCAACTTGAATTGTCCAATTACTCACACCTATTGATTTCGGATCGAGCCCCAAACTTGGGCAACATCGTAACATGGTGGGAGGAGTCATTTGGTGAGTTTTGAGTGAAATCCAATCGCTAGAAGTATGGAATACACCAACCACTCCAATTAGGAACGAACTGCCGTTGAACTTCAATTGTCCAATTTCTCACACCTATTGATTTCGGATCGAGCCCCATACTTGGGGAACATCATAATATGGTGGGAGGAGTCATTTGGTGAGTTTTGAGTGAAATCCAATCGCTAGAAGTATGGAATACACCTACCACTCCAATTAGGAACGAACTGCCGTTGAACTTGAATTGTCCAATTTCTCACGCCTATTGATTTCGGATCTAGCCCCAAACTTGGGCAACAACATAATATGGTGGGAGGAGTCATTTGGTGAATTTTGAGTGAAATCCATTCGCTAGAAGTATGTTATACACCAACCACTCCAATTAGGAACGAACTGCCGTTGAACTTGAATTGTCCAAGTTCTCACACCTATTGATTACGGATTGAGCCCCAAACTTGGGCAACATCATAATATGGTGGGAGGAGTCGTTTGGTGAGTTTTGAGTGAAATCCAATCGCTAGAAGTATTGCATACACCAACAACTCCAATTAGGAACGAACAACCGTTGAACTTGAATTGTCCAATTTCTCACACCTATTTATTTCGGATCGAGCCCCAAACTTGGGCAACATCATAATATGGCGGGAGGAGTCATGTGGTGAGTGAAATCCAATCTCTAGAAGTATGGAATACACCAACCACTCCAATTAGGAACGAACTGCCGTTGAACTTGAATTGTCCAATTTCTCACACCTATTGATTTCGGATCGAGCCCCAAACTTGGGCAACATCATAATATGGTGGGTGGAGTCATTTGGTGAGTTTTGAGTGAAATCCAATTGCTAGAAGTATGGAATACACCAACCACTCCAATTAGGAACGAACTGACGTTGAACTTGAACTGTCCAATTTCGTACTCCAATTTATTTCGGATCGAGCCCAAAACTTGGGCAACGTCATAATATGGTGGGTGGAGTCATTTGGTGAGTTTTGAGTGAAATCCAATCGCCAGATGTATGGAATACGCCAACCACTCCAATTAGGAACGAACTACCGTTGAACTTGAATTGTCCAATTTGGAACACCTATTGATTTCGGATCAAGCTCCAAACTTGGCCAACATCGTAATATGGTGGGAGGAGTCATTTGGTGAGTTTTGAGTGAAATCCAATCGCTAGCAGTATGGAATACACCAACCACTCCAATTAGGAACGAACTGCCGTTGAACTTGAATTGTCCAATTTCTCACACCTATTGATTTCGAATCGAGCCCCAAACTTGGGCAACATCATAATATGGTGGGAGGAGTCATTTTGTGAGTTTTGAGTGAAATCCAATCGCTAGAAGTATGGAATACACCAACCACTCCAATTAGGAACGAACAGCCGTTGAACTTGAATTGTCCAATTTGGAACACCTATTGATTTCGGATCTAGCCCAAAACTTGGGCAACATCATAATATGGTGGGAGGAGTCATTTGGTGAGTTTTGAGTGAAATCCAATCGTTAGAAGTATGGAATACACCAACCACTCCAATTAGGAACGAACTGCCGTTGAACTTGAATTGTCCAATTTCGTACTCCAATTTATTTCGGATCGAGCCCAAAACTTGGGCAACGACATAATATGGAGGGTGGAGTCATTTGGTGAGTTTTGAGTGAAATCCAATCGCTAGACGTATGGAATACGCCAACCACTCCAATTAGGAACGAACTACCGTTGAACTTGAGTTGTCCAATTTGGAACACCTATTGATTTCGGATCAAGCTCCAAACTTGGGCAACATCGTAATATGGTGGGAGGAGTCATTTGGTGAGTTTTGAGTTAAATCCAATCGCTAGCAGTATGGAATACACCAACCACTCGAATTAGGAATGAAATGCCGTTGAACTTGAAATGTCCAATTTCTCACACCTATTGATTTCGGATCGAGCCCAAAACTTGGGCAACATCATAATATGGTGGGAGGAGTCCTTTGGTGAGTTTTGAGTGAAATCCAATCGCTAGAAGTATGGAATACACCAACCAATCCAATTAGGAACGAACTGCCGTTGAACTTGAATTGTTCAATTTGGAACACCTATCGATTTCGGTTCGAGCCCCGAACTTGGGCAACATCATAATACGGTGGGAGGAGTCATTTGTTGAGTGTTGAGTGAAATCAACTCGCTGGAAGTATGGAATACGCCAACCACTCCAATTAGGAAAGAACTGTCGTTGAACTTGAATTGTCCAATTTCTCACACCTATTGATTTCGGATCGAGCCCAAAACTTGGGCAACATCATAATATGGTGGGAGGAGTCATTTGGTGAATTTTGAGTGAAATCCAATCGCTAGAAGAGAATACACCAACCACTCTAATTAGGAACGAAATGCCGTTGAACTTGAAATGTCCAATTTCTCACACCTATTGATTTCGGATCGAGCCCAAAACTTGGACAACTTCATACTATGGTGGGAGGAGTCTTTTGGTGATTTTTGAGTGAAATCCAATCGCTAGAAGTATGGAATACACCAACCACTCCAATTAGGAACGAACTGTCGTTGAACTTGAATTGTCCAATTTCTCACACCTATTGATTTCGGACCGAGCCCCAAACTTGGGCAACATCATAATATGGTGGGAGGAGTCATTTGTTGAGTTTTGAGTGAAATCCAATCGCTAGCAGTATGGAATACACCAACCACTCGAATTAGGAATGAAATGCCGTTGAACTTGAAACGTCCAATTTCTCACACCTATTGATTTCGGATCGAGCCCAAAACTTGGGCAACATCATAATATGGTGGGAGGAGTCATTTGGTGAGTTTTGAGTGAAATCCAATCGCTAGAAATATGGAATACACCAACCACTCCAATTAGGAACGATTGCCGTTGAACTTGAATTGTCCAATTTCTCACACCTATTGATTTCGGATCGAACCCCAAACTTGTGCAACATCATAATATGGTGGGAGGAGTCATTTGGTGACTTTTGAGTGAAATCCAATCGCTAGAATTATGGAATACACCAACCACTCCAATTAGGAACGAATTGCCGTTGAACTTGAATTGTCCAATTTGGAACACATATTGATTTCGGATCGAGCCCAAAACATGGGCAACATTATAATATGGTGGGAGGAGTCATTTGGTGAGTTTTGAGTGAAATCCAATAGCTAGAAGTATGGTATACACCAACCACTCCAATTAGGAACGAACTGCCGTTGAACTTGAATTATCCAATTTCTCACAACTATTGATTTCGGATCGAGCCCAAAACTTGGGCAACATTATAATATGGTGGGAGGAGTCATTTGGTGAGTTTTGTGTGAAATCCAATCGCTAGAAGTATGGAATACACCAACCACTCCAATTTTGAACGAACTGCCGTTGAACTTGAATTGTCCAATTTCTCACACCTATTGATTTTGGATCGAGCCCAAAACTTGGGCAACATCATAATATGGTGGGAGGAGTCATTTGGTGAGTTTTGTGTGAAATCCAATCGCTAGAAGTATGGAATACACCAACCACTCCAATTTTGAACGAACTGCCGTTGAACTTGAATTGTCCAATTTGGAACACCTATTGATTTCGGATTGAACCCCAAACTTGTGCAACATCATAATATGGTGGGAGGAGTCACTCGGGGAGTTTTGAGTGAAATCCAATCGCTAGAAATATGGAATACACCAACCACTCCAATTAGGAACGAACTGCCTCCAATTAGGAACGAACTGCCGTTGAACTTGAATTGTCCAATTTCTCACACCTATTGATTTCGGATCGAGCCCAAAACTTGGGCAACATCATAATATGTGGGAGGAGTCATTTGGTGAGTTTTGAGTGAAATCCAATCGCTAGAAGTATGGAATACACCAACCACTCCAATTAGGAACGAACTGCCGTTGAACTTGAATTGTCCAATTTCTCACACCTATTGATTTCGGATCGAGCCCAAAACTTGGGCAACATAATAACATGGTGGGAGGAGTCATTTGGTGAGTTTTGAGGGAAATCCAATCACTAGAAGTACAGAATACACCAACCACTCCAATTAGGAACGAACTGCCGTTGAACTTGAATTGTCCAATTTCTCACACCTATTGATTTCGGATCGAACCCAAAACTTGGGCAATATGATAATATGGTGGGAGGAGTCATTTGGTGAGTTTTGAGTGAAATCCAATCGCTAGAAGTATGGAATACACCAACCACTCCAATTAGGAACGAACTGCCGTTGAACTTGAATTGTCCAATTTGGAACACCTATTAATTTCGGATCGAACCCCAAACTTGTCCAACATCATAATAAGGTGGGAGGAGTCATTTGGTGAGTTTTGAGAGAAATCCAATCTCTAGAAATATGGAATACACCAACCACTCCAATTAGGAACGAACTGCCGTTGAACTTGAATTGTCCAATTTGGAACACCTATTGATTTCGGATCGAACCCCAAACTTGGGCAACATCATAATATGGTGGGAGGAGTCATTTGGTGAGTTTTGATTGAAATCCAATCGCTAGAAGTATGGAATACACCAACCACTCCAATTAGGAACGAACTGCCGTTGAACTTGAATTGTCCAATTTGGAACACCTATTGATTTCGGATCGAACCCCAAACTTGGGCAACATCATAATATGGTGGGAGGAGTCATCTGGTGAGTTTTGATTGAAATCCAATCGCTAGAAGTATGGAATACACCAACCACTCCAATTCGGAACAAACTGACGTTGAACTTGAATTGTCCAATTTCTTACACCTATTGATTTCGGATCAAGCCCAAAACTTGGGCAACATCATAATATGGTGGGAGGAGTCATTTGGTGAGTTTTGAGGGAAATCCAATCGCTAGAAGTATGGAATAAACCAACCACTCCAATTAGGAACGAACTGCCGTTGGACTTGAATTGTCCAATTTGGAATACCTATTGATTTCGGATCGAACCCCAAACTTGTGCAACATCATAATATGGTGGGAGGAGTCATTTGGGGAGTTTTGAGTGAAATACAATCGCTAGAAATATGGAATACACCAACCACTCCAATTCGGAACAAACTGACGTTGAACTTGAATTGTCCAATTTCTTACACCTATTGATTTCGGATCAAGCCCAAAACTTGGGCAACATCATAATATGGTGGGAGGAGTCATTTGGTGAGTTTTGAGGGAAATCCAATCGCTAGAAGTATGGAATACACCAACCACTCCAATTAGGAACGAACTGCCGTTGAACTTGAATTGTCCAATTTCTCACACCTATTGATTTCGGATCGAGCCCAAAACTTGGGCAACATCATAATATGGTGGGAGGAGTCATTTGGTGAGTTTTGAGTGAAATCCAATCGCTAGAAGTATGGAATACACCAACCACTCCAATTAGGAACGAACTGCCGTTGAACTTGAATTGTCCAATTTCTCACACCTATTGATTTCTGATCGAGCCCAAAACTTGGGCAACATCATTGTTGCTTCGATTCAGCTGCACCAAAATGGATTCGGCTGCATCCTCATCTTGTGATACTCGCAAGTGCACGAGTCGTTTGGTAATATAGCATATGTAAGTGCGAGGTCGATCCCATGAGGATTGGTGATTGAATGATCCAATTCATTTCCCCTACACAAAACAGAAATGAAAAAGAAAATAAATAAAACAAGAAAAAAAAGAAATAACTCAAGCAAATAAGTTCCCAAGTTCAATTTAGATTAATGGATTTATTCTAGCTAAAGTATGATTAAGCCATGGTGTTTGGTCATAACCTTGTGTTCCTAATTCCCTAATTTGATCATTTGTTGTCTAACCTAAAATTAAGCATTAGGAACCCATTAAGCATGGAAGAACAATTTAAACAACCAAGCATGTATCTAATCCCTGTTGTCGAATGTCCATACATACTCTTCCTGTTCATAGTTCAATTCGAATTAAAGCATGGTGTCTACTCTTAATTCAAACCAAGATAGCTAACATGCAAGCCTAAATGGTGATCAATCATTCAAACTAGCATATTAACTTATAAGCATAATGAATAAGAACAAAAACCATAATTGAAACCTGGAAACTAATTAAACTTGAATACTTAAGAAAGAATGTACATTACAAATAAAAGTAAAGTGGAACTAAGAAAACTTGAAGGAAAATTTAGTAAACTCATTTTGTTACAACAATGGACAACTTGAAAGGAAACTAAGAGAATTTGAGGGAGAGAAGGAAAGGGAGCTCTAGAGAAGTGTTTGAGAGCTCCCCCCCTTGGGGTATGTTTTGAAGCTTGAAGGCTTCTCTATTTATAGGGCTAAGAGGGAGGAACATCATGATGGATTCCCACACCATCCTTCATATTTTGCTGCTGCACCTCAAGCATCTTCAAATGGGTTCAAAGGTGATCAGTTGTGGCTGCCTTTGCTGCCAACCCATGTGGTTGCCTTTTGGTTGCTGAAAAACGAGTTTTCTGAACCAGGCTTGGTGTAGGAAGGCCAGAGGTTTCAAAACGTATCCAATGGGGCTCAAATTTGGATATGTTATACTAGACACCCATTGGAACAACTTCTATGAAGAAAGTATTCCCATCGGAGCAGTAGAAGGGTGCGTTTTGGGCCTTGCAAGTTGGCTGCCGAACAGAGACTGGAATTGACTTCATTTCATTTCTTTGCTTTCTTTTTGCTTCACATGCATGCACATGATTTCTCTTTCAATTAAAACCTGATCTCCAGCTCCAAAGTGATCTGCCAATTCAATTCCAATGTTCAAAGGCTGAAGCAAAATGCCTCTCATCATTCCTCATTCTTCTCTCTCTCCTTTCTCTTTGCTTCACATGCATGCACATGCTTTCTCTATAATAACTCCAGCATGTACTGTTGTGTAGATTTCAGCTGCACCAAAATGGATTAAGCTGCATCCTCAACTTGTGATACTCGCAAGTGCACGAACCGTTGGTAGTATAGCATATGTAAGTGCGAGGTCGATTCCACAGGGATTGGTGATTGAATGATCCAATTTAGTTTCCCTACACAAAATAGAAACAAAAACAAAGAACATAAAACAAGGAAGAAAGAAATAAGTAACTCAAGCAAATAAGTTCCCAAGTTCAATTTAGATTAATGGATTGATTCTAGCTAAAGTATGATTAAGCCATGGTGTGTGGTCATAACCTTGTGTTCCTAATTCCCTAATTTGATCATTTGTTGTCTAACCTAAAATTAAGCATTAGGAACACATTAAGCATAGAAGAACATTTTAAACAACCAAGTATGTATCTAATCCCTGTTGTCGAATGTCCATACATACTCTTCCTATTCATAGTTCAATTCGAATTAAAGCATGGTGTATACTCTTAATTCAAACCAAGATAGCTAACATGCAAGCCTAAATGGTGATCAATCATTCAAACTAGCATATTAACTTATAAGCATAATGAATAAGAACAAAAACCATAATTGAAACTTGGAAACTAATTCAACTTGAAAACTTAAGAAAAGAATTTACATAACAAAGAAAAATAAATTACAACTAAGAAGCAAAAGGAAAGCTAGAATTGAGAACTAGAAAGCAAAATTAAGAGAATTTGAGGGAGAGAAGAGAAGGGAGCTCTAGAGAAGTGTTTGAGAGCTCCCCCCCTTGGGGTGTGTTTACAAGCTTAGAGAACATCCCTATTTATAGGCCTAGGGGAAGTGAAAATATGAATTCAATATGGCTAATGCATACAACACTTGTATTATAAAATCTTGAATTGGTTGATGCACTTGTATTAGAAAATTTGAATTGGTTGATGCACTTGTATTAGAAAATCAGAATTGGTTGATGCACTTCACCAATAAATCCCACCAGCAGCCCTAGCTCATCTTCATGTCACCATGACCAAGCTTCCAACCAGAAACAATAGCTCATCCTGAGGTCAGCATGACCAGCAACTTCAAGGGCTTACAAATTGGGCTTCTCTTAAGCAAATGACGACTTTAAGCACTCCAAATTGAAGTTCAGAATGTGTCTGATCCAACCACACAAGTATTGGCCCAATCCAAGCTCGGATGAAGAAGTTAAGGCCAAAACATGGCTCTGTGTTTGCTAGGTAACAGACTCCATATTTATCCAATGGGGCTGAATTTTGGATATGTTATGGTACACACCCATTGGAACAACGTTCATGAAGAATACGGCCTCATCCGAGCTATGTAGGTTGCTGAAACAAAGCTTGCAATATGACCTACGAAACTGGACTGGCAGGGGGCTGTAGCCAAAATGAGTTTGTCTTTAAGCTCTTCATCGATTCATCCAAATTAGGCCTTAACATGCTTGAATTGCATGAATTATGCTCTCTTGCTCTTTTTGCCTACAAAACACACAAAGAGAGGCAAATAACATAGAAATCTAGGAAACTAAGCAAAAGAAGTAAGTAAATTTGGGCATGTATATGTATGAAATTATGAGCTTAACATGTACCAACTTGCTCCTTTAGAATTTCATAGTTGGAATGTCTCCCCACTTCACTCATTATGTTGGATCCAAAGTCAGTTGCAGCATGGGTGAGGCACATGGCTTAAAGGAGGAGACAAGGCTCAAAGCTGGCAGCTGCAAATCCTCCTGAGCATGGTTCAGTGCCCAATTGAACAACTTCTATGAAGAATGTCTTCTCATCCGAGTTGTGCAGATTGCTGAAATGAGACCTGCAAGGTGACTTACGAAATTGGACTGACAAGGAGTGTGGCCCAACTTTGGTTTTGTCTTTAAGCTCTTACTCTTTGCCAATCAGCCCTTAACATGCATGGATTGCATCAAATGTAATCTCTTGCTATCTTAACCTACAAAACAAACAAACAGAGGTAAGCGACTCAAAATAAAGAGAAACTAAGCAAAATCACTAAGTAAAGAAGGCAAGCAAGTGTATGAAATTATGGACTTATCAAAACAGAAAATGGATTAAAAGCACAAGTTTAACTCAATAACATAACCAAATCATAAGCTAGAAGGGTACAAAATGATATACAATTATGAACCGATCAATCATAATATGGTGGGAGGAGTCATTTTGTGAATTTTGAGTGAAATCCAATCGCTAGAATTATGGAATACACCAACCACTCAAATTAGGAACGAACTGCCGTTGAACTTGTATTGTCCAATTTCTCACACCTATTGATTTCGGATCGAGCCCCAAACTTGGGCAACATCATAATATGGTGGGAGGAGTCATTTTGTGAGTTTTGAGTAAAATCCAATCGCTAGAAGTATGGAATACAGCAACCACTCCAATTAGGAACGAACTGCCGTTGAACTTGAATTGTCCAATTTCTCACACCTATTGATTTCGGATTGAGCCCAAAACTTGGGGAACATCGTAATATGGTGGGAGGAGTCATTTGGTGAGTTTTGAGTGAAATCTAATCGCTAGAAGTATGGAATACACCAACCACTCCAATTAGGAACGAACTGCCGTTGAACTTGAATTGTCCAATTTCTCACACCTATTGATATCGGATCGAGCACCAAACTTTGGCAACATCATAATATGGTGGGAGGAGTCATTTGGGGACTTTTGCGTCAAATCCAATCGCTAGAAGTATGGAATACACCAACCACTCCAATTAGGAACGAACTGCCGTCGAACTTGAATTGTCCAATTTCTCACAACTATTGATTTCGGATCGAGCCCAAAAGTTGGGCAACATCATAACATTGTGGGAGGAGTCATTCTGTGAGTTTTGAGTGAAATCCAATCGCTAGAAGTACGGAATACACCAACCACTCCAATTAGGAACGAACTGCCGTTGAACTTGAATTGTCCAAATTCTCACACCTATTGATATCGGATCGAGCCCCAAACTTGGGCAACATCATAATATGGTGGGAGGAGTCATTTGGTGAGTTTTGAGTGAAATCCAATCGCTAGAGGTATGGAACACACCAACCACACCAATTAGGAACGAACTGCCGTTGAACTTGAATTGTCCAATTTCTCACATCTATTGACTTCGGATCGAGCCCCAAACTTGGGCAACATCATAATATGGTGGGAGGAGTCATTTGGTGAGTTTTGAGAGAAATCCAATCGCTAGAAGTATGGAATACACCAACCACTCGAATTAGGAACGAACTGCCGTTGAACTTGAGTTGTCCAATTTCTCACAACTATTGATTTCGGATCGATCCCCAAACTTGGGCAACATCATAATATGCTGTCAGGAGTCATTTGGTGAGTTTTGAGTGAAATCCAATCGCCAGAAGTATGGAATACACCTACCACTCCAATTAGGAACGAACTGCCGTTGAACTTGAATATTCCAATTTCTCACACCTATTGATTTTGGATCGAGCCCCAAACTTGGGCAACATCATAATTTGGTGTCAGGAATCATTTGGTTTGTTTTGAGTGACATCCAATCGCTAGAAGTATGGAATACACCAACCACTCCAATTAGGAACGAACTGCCATTGAACTTGAATTGTCCAATTTCTTTCACCTATTCGTTTCGGATAGAGCCCAAAACTTGGGAAACATCATAATATGGTGGGAGGAGTCATTTGGTGAGTTTTGAGTGAAATCCACACGCTAGAAGTATGGAATACACCAACCACTCCATTTAGGAACGAACTGCCGTTGAACTTGAATTGTCCAATTTCTCACACCTATTGATTTCGGATCGAGCCCCAACCTTGGGCATCATCATAAAATGGTGTCAGGAGTCATTTGGTGAGTTTTGAGTGAAATCCAATCGCTAGAAGTACGGAATACACCAACCACTCCAATTAGGAACGAACTGCCGTTGAACTTGAATTGTCCAATTTCTAACACCTATTGATTTCGGATCGAGCCCAAAACTTGGGCAACATGATAATATGGTGGGAGGAGTCATTTGGTGACTTTTGAGGGAAATCCAATCGCTAGATATATGGAATACACCAACCACTCCAATTAGGAACGAACTGCCGTTGAACTTGAATTGTCCAATTTCTCACACCTATTGATTACGGATCGAGCCCAAAACTTGGGCAAAATCATAATATGGTGGGAGGAGTCATTTGGTGAGTTTTGAGTGAAATCCAATCGCTAGAAGTATGGAATACACCAACCACTCCAGTTAGGAAATAACTGCCGTTGAACTTGAATTGTCCAATTTGGAACACCTATTGATTTCGGATCGAGCCCAAAACTTGGGCAACAACAAAATATGGTGGGAGGAGTCGTTTGGTGAGTTTTGAGTGAAATCCAATCACTAGAAGTATGGAATACACCAACCACTCCAATTAGGAACGAACTGCCGTTGAACTTGAATTGTCCGATTTGGAACACCTATTGATTTCGGATCGAGCCCAAAAGTTGGGCAACAAGAAAATATGGTGGGAGGAGTAATTTGGTGAGTTTTGAGTGAAATCCAATTGCTTGAAGTATGGAATACACCAACCACTCCAGTTAGGAAATAACTGCCGTTGAACTTGAATTGTCCAATTTGGAACACCTATTGATTTCGGATGGAGCCCAAAACTTGGCCAACATCATAATATGGTGGGATGCGTCATTTGGTGAGTTTTGAGTGAAATCCAATTGCTAGAAGTGTGGAATACACCAACCACTCCAATTAGGAACGAACTGCCGTTGAACTTGAATTGTCCAATTTCTCACACCTATTGATTTCGGATCGAGCCCCAAACTTGGGCAACATCATAATATGGTGGGAGGAGTCATTTCGAGAGTTTTGAGTGAAATCCAATCGCTAGAATTGTGGAATACACCAACCACTCCAATTAGGAACGAACTGCCGTTGAACTTGAATTGTCCAATTTGGAACACCTATTGATTTCGGATCGAGCCCAAAACTTGGGCAACATGATAATATGGTGGGAGGAGTCATTTGGTGACTTTTGAGGGAAATCCAATCGCTAGATATATGGAATACACCAACCACTCCAATTAGGAACGAACTGCCGTTGAACTTGAATTGTCCAATTTCTCACACCTATTGATTACGTATCGAGCCCAAAACTTGGGCAAAATCATAATATGGTGGGAGGAGTCATTTGGTGAGTTTTGAGTGAAATCCAATCGCTAGAAGTATGGAATACACCAACCACCCCAGTTAGGAAATAACTGCCGTTGAACTTGAATTGTCCAATTTGGAACACCTATTGATTTCGGATCGATCCCAAAACTTGGGCAACATCATAATATGGTGGGAGGAGTCATTTGGTGAGTTTTGAGTGAAATCCAATCGCTAGAAGTATGGAATACACCAACCACTCCAATTAGGAACGAACTGCCGTTGAACTTGAATTGTCCAATTTGGAACACCTATTGATTTCGGATGGAGCCCAAAACTTGGGCAACTTCATAATATGGTGGGAGGAGTCATTTGGTGAGTTTTGAGTGAAATCCAATTGCTAGAAGTATGGAATACACAAACCACTCCAATTAGGAACGAACTGCCGTTGAACTTGAATTGTCCAATTTGGAACACCTATAGATTTCGGATCGAGCCCAAAACTTGGGCAACTTCATAATATGGTGGGAGGAGTCATTTGGTGAGTTTTGAGAGAAATCCAATTGCTAGAAGTATGGAATACACCAACCACTCCAACTACGAACGAACTGCCGTTGAACTTGAATTGTCCAATTTGGAACACCTATTGATTTCGGATCGAGCCCAAAACTTGGGCAACATCATAATATGGTGGGAGGAATCATTTGGTTATTTTTGAGTGAAATCCAATCGCTAGAAGTATGGAATACACCAACCACTCCAATTAGGAACGAACTGCCGTTGAACTTGAATTGTCCAATTTCTCACACCAATTGATTTTGGATCGAGCCCAAAACTTGGGCAACATCATAATATGGTGGGAGGAGTCATTTGGTGAGTTTTGAGTGAAATCCAATTGCTAGAAGTATGGAATACACCAACCACTCCAATTAGGAACGAACTGCCGTTGAACTTGAATTGTCCAATTTCTCACACCTATTGATTTCGGATCGAACCCCAAACTTGGGCAACATCATATATATGGTGGGAGGAGTCATTTGGTGAGTTTTGAGTGAAATCCAATCGCTAGAAGTATGGAATACACCAACCACTCCAATTAGGAACGAACAGCCATTGAACTTGAATTGTCCAATTTCTCACACCTATTGATTTCGGATCGAGCCCCAAACTTGGGCAACATCGTAATATGGTGGGAGGAGTCATTTCGAGAGTTTTGAGTGAAATCCAATCGCTAGAAGTGTGGAATACACCAACCACTCCAATTAGGAACGAACTGCCGTTAAACTTGAATTGTCCAATTTGGAACACCTATTGATTTCGGATTGAGCCCCAAACTTGGGCAACATCATAATATGGTGGGAGAAGTCATTTGGTGAGTTTTGAGTGAAATCCAAACGCTAGAAGTATGGAATACACCAACCACTCCAGTTAGGAAATAACTGCCGTTGAACTTGAATTGTCCAATTTGGAACACCTATTGATTTCGGATCGAGCCCAAAACTTGGGCAACATCATAATATGGTGGGAGGAGTCATTTGGTGAGTTTTGAGTGAAATCCAATTGCTAGAAGTACGGAATACACCGACCACTCCAATTACTAACGAACTCCCGTTGAACTTGAATTGCTAAAAAAATAAAATAAAGTAGGAAAGCCAAATAGAATCAAACAATGTTACCGATCCCCGGCAACGGCGCCAAAAACTTGTTGCTTCGATTCAGCTGCATCTTCAACTTGTGATACTCGCAAGTGCACGAGCCGTTCGGTAGTATAACATATGTAAATGCAAGGTCGATTCCACAGGGATTGGTGATTGAATAATCCAATTCAGTTTTCCTACACAAAACAGAAGACCAAGAAAGAAAATAAATAAAACAAGAAAGAAAGAAAAGAAAATAACTCAAGTAGATAAGTTCCCAAGTTCAATTTAGATTAATGGATTGATTCTAGCTAAAGTATGATTAAGCCATGGTGTTTGGTCATAACCTTGTGTTCCTAATTCCCTAATTTGATCATTTGTTGTCTAACCTAAAACTAAGCATTAGGAACCCATTAAGCATAGAAGAACAATTTAAACAACCAAGCATGTATCTAATCCCTGTTGTCGAATGTCCATACATACTCTTCCTATTCATAGTTCAATTCGAATTAAAGCATGGTGTCTACTCTTAATTCAAACCAAGATAGCTAACATGCAAGCCTAAATGGTGATCAATCATTCAAACTAGCATATTAACTTATAAGCATAATGAATAAGAACAAAAACCATAATTGAAACTTGGAAACTAATTAAACTTGAATACTTAAGAAAGAATGTACATTACAAATAAAAGTAAAGTAGAACTAAGAAAACTTGAAGGAAAATTTAGTAAACTCATTTTGTTACAACAATTGACAACTTGAAAGGAAACTAAGAGAATTTGAGGGAGAGAAGGGAAGGGAGCTCTAGAGAAGTGTTTGAGAGCTCCCCCCCTTGGGGTATGGTTTGAAGCTTGAAGGCTTCTCTATTTATAGGGCTAAGAGGGAGGAACATCATGATGAATTCCCACACCATCCTTCATCATTTGCTGCACCTCAAGCTTTCTTCACATGGGTTCAAAGGTGATCAGCTGTGGCTGCTTTTGCTGCCAACCCATGTGGTCTTCTTTTGCTGCCAACCCATGTGATTGCCTTTTGGTTGCTGAAAAAATGAGTTTTCTGAACCAGACTTGGTGTAGGAAGGCCACAGGTTTCAAAACGTATCCAATGGGGTTGAAATTTGGATATGTTATACTAGACACCCATTGGAACAACTTCTATGAAGAAAGTATTCCCATCGGAGCAGTAGAAATGTACGTTTTGGCCACTGAAAGTTGGCTGCCGAAACAGGGACTGGAATTGACTTCATTTCATTTCTTTTCTTTCTTTTGCTTCACATGCATGCACATGCTTCTCTTTAGTAGCTCAAAAGCTGATCTCCAGCTCCAAAGTGATCTGCCAATTCAATTCCCATGTTCAAAGGCTGAAGCAAAATGCCTCTCATCATTCCTCATTCTTCATCTCTCTCCTTTCTCTTTGCTTCACATGCATGCACATGCTTTCTCTATAATAGCTCCAGCATGTACCAACTTGCTCCTTTAGATTTTCATAGCTGGAATGCCTCCCAACTTCACTCATTATGTTGGGTGCAAAGTCAGTTATAGCTAGGGTGAGGCACATGGCTAAAAGGAGGAGACAAGGCTCCAAGCTGGCAGCTGCAAATCCTCCTGAGCAAGGTTGAGTGTTGGGCGGACTGAGCACTCCACAAATGTCCAATCGGGCTGAAATTTGGATATGTTGTACTAGACACCCATTGGAACAAGTTTCATGAAGATCTTCACCTCATCCAAGCCCCATAGCATGCTGATCCAAGGCCAAGAAGCTGACCTACGAAATTGGGCTGGAAAGGAGTTGTAGCCAAAATGTGTTTGTCTTTAAGCCCTTCTTGCATTCACCCAAATCAAGCCTTAACATGCATGGATTGCATCATTTCCTATCCAAAGTCATCATTGTTACCTAAATGTCAATTAACTGAAAGATAAATACAAAAAGGATTAAAAGCACAAGTTTAACTCAAAAACATAACCAAATCATAAGCTAGAAGGGTACAAAATGATATACAATTATGAACCGATCAAAATCCAATCGCTAGACGTATGGAATACACCAACCACTCCAATTAGGAACGAACTGTCGTTGAAATTGAATTGACCAATTTCTCACACCTATTGATTTCGGATTGAGCCCAAAACATGGGCAACATCATAATATGGTGGGAGGAGTCATTTGGTGAGTTTTGATTGAAATCCAATCGCTAGAAGTATGGAATACACCAACCACTCCAATTAGGAACGAACTGCCGTTGAACTTGAATTTTCCAATTTCTCACACCTATTGATTTCGGATCGAGCCCAAAACTTGGGCAACAACATAATATGGTGGGAAGAGTCATTTGGTGAATTTTGAGTGAAATCCAATCGCTAGAAGTATGGAATACACCAACCACTCCAATTAGGAACGAACTGCCGTTGAACTTGAATTGTCCAATTTGGAACACCTATTGATTTCGGATCGAGCCCAAAACTTGGGCAACATCATAATATGGTTTGAGGTGTCATTTTGTGAGTTTCGAGTGAAATCCAATCGCTAGAAGTACGGAATACACCAACCACTCCAATTAGGAACGAACTGCCGTTGAACTTGAATTGTCCAATTTGGAACACCTATTGATGTCGGATCGAGCCCAAAACTTGGGCAACATCATAATATGGTGGGAGGAGTCATTTGGTGAGTTTTGAGTGAAATCCAATCGCTAGACGTATGGAATACACCAACCACTCCAATTACGAACGAACTGTCGTTGAAATTGAATTGACCAATTTCTCACACCTATTGATTTCGGATTGAGCCCAAAACATGGGCAACATCATAATATGGTGGGAGGAGTCATTTGGTGAGTTTTGAGTGAAATCCAATCGCTAGAAGTATGGAATACACCAACCACTCCAATTAGGAACGAACTGCCGTTGAACTTGAATTGTCCAATTTCTCACGCCTATTGTTTTCGGATCGAGCCCAAAACTTGGGCAACAACATAATATGGTGGGCAGAGTCATTTGTTGAGTTTTGAGTGAAATCCAATCGGTAGAAGTATAGAATACACCAACCACTCCAATTAGGAACGAACTGCCGTTGAACTTGAATTGTCCAATTTGGAACACGTATTGATTTCGGATCGAGCCCAAAACTTGGGCAACATAATAATATGGTTTGAGGAGTCATTTGGTGAGTTTCGAGTGAAATCCAATCGCTAGAAGTATGGAAGACACCTACCACTCCAACTAGGAACGAACGGCCGTTGAAATTGAATTGACCAATTTCTCACACCTATTGATTTCGGATTGAGCCCAAAACATGGGCAACAACATAATATGGTGGGAGGAGTCATTTGGTGAGGTTTGAATGAAATCCAATCGCTAGAAGTATGGAATACACCAACCACTCCAGTTAGGAAATAACTGCCGTTGAACTTGAATTGTCCAATTTGGAACACCTATTGATTTCGGATCGAGCCCAAAACTTGGGCAACAACATAATATGGTGGGAGGAGTCATTTGGTGAGTTTTGAGTGAAATCCAATCGCTAGAAGTATGGAATACACCAACCACTCCAATTAGGAACGAACTGCCGTTGAAATTGAATTGTCCAATTTGGAACACCTATTGATTTCGGATCGAGCCCAAAACATGGGCAACATCATAATATGGTGGGAGGAGTCGTTCGGTTAGTTTTGATTGAAATCCAATCGCTAGAAGTATGGAATACACCGACCACTCCAATTACTAACGAACTGCCGTTGAACTTGAATTGTCCAATTTCTCACACCTATTGATTTCGGATCGAGCCCCAAACTTGGGCAACATCATAATATGGTGGGAGGAGTCATTTCGTGAGTTTTGAGTGAAATCCAATCGCTAGAAGTATGGAATACACCAACCACTCCAATTAGGAACGAACTGCCATTGAACTTGAATTGTCCAATTTCTCACACCTATTGATTTCGGATCGAGCCCCAAACTTGGGCAACATCATAATATGGTGGGAGGAGTCGTTCGGTTAGTTTTGAGTGAAATCCAATCGCTAGAAGCATGGAATACACCGACCACTCCAATTACTAACGAACTGCCGTTGAACTTGAAGTGTCCAATTTCTCACACCTATTGATTTCGGATCGAGCCCCAAACTTGGGCAACATCATAATATGGTGGGAGGAGTCATTTCGGGAGTTTTGTGTGAAATCCAATCGCTAGAAGTATGGAATACACCAACCACTCCAATTAGGAACAAACTGCCGTTGAACATGAATTGTCCAATTTCTCACACCTATTGATTTCGGATCGAGCCCCAAACTTGGGCCACATCATAATATCGTGGGAAGAGTCATTTGGTGAGTTTTGAGTGAAATCCAATCGCTAGAAGTATGGAATACACCAACCACTCCAATTAGGAACGAACTGCCGTTGAACTTGAATTGTCCAATTTGGAACACCTATCGATTTCGGATCGAGCCCAAAACTTGGGCAACATCATAATATGGTGGGAGGAGTCATTTGGTGAGTTTTGAGTGAAATCCAATCGTTAGAAGTATGGAAGACACCAACCACTCCAATTAGGAACGAACTGCCGTTGAACTTGAATTGTCCAATTTCTCACACCTATTCATTTCGGATCGAGCCCAAAAGTTGGGCAACATCATAATATGGTGGGAGGAGTCAATTGGTGAGTTTTGAGTGAAATCCAATCGCTAGAAGTATGGAATACACCAACCACTCCAGTTAGGAACGAACTGCCGTTGAACTTGAATTGTCCAATTTGAAACACCTATTCATTTCGGATAGAGCCCAAAACTTGGGCAACATCATAATATGGTGGGAGGAGTCATTTGGTGAGTTTTGAGTGAAATCAAATCGCTAGAAGTATGGAATACACCAACCACTCCAGTTAGGAACGAACTGCCGTTGAACTTGAATTGTCCAATTTGGAACACCTATTGATTTCGGATCGAGCCCAAAACTTGGGCAACATCATAATATGGTGGGAGGAGTCATTTGGTGAGTTTTGAGTGAAATCCAATCGCTAGAAGTATGGAATACACCAACCACTCCAATTAGGAACGAACTGCCGTTGAACTTGAATTGTCCAATTTGGAACACCGATCGATTTCGGATCGAGCCCAAAACTTGGGCAACATCATAATATGGTGGGAGGAGTCATTTGGTGAGTTTTGAGTGAAATCCAATCGTTAGAAGTATGGAAGACACCAACCACTCCAATTAGGAAATAACTGCCGTTGAACTTGAATTGTCCAATTTCTCACACCTATTCATTTCGGATAGAGCCCAAAACTTGGGCAACATCATAATATGGTGGGAGGAGTCATTTGGTGAGTTTTGAGTGAAATCCAATCGCTAGAAATATGGAATACACCAACCACTCCAATTTGGAACGAACTGCCGTTGAACTTGAATTTTCCAATTTCTCACACCTATTGATTTCGGATCGAGCCCAAAACTTGGGCAACAAGATAATATGGTGGGAAGAGTCATTTGGTGAATTTTGAGTGAAATCCAATCGCTAGAGGTATGGAATACACCAACCACTCCAATTAGGAACGAACTGCCGTTGAACTTGAATTGTCCAATTTGGAACACCTATTGATTTCGGATCGAGCCCAAAACTTGGCCAACATCATAATATGGTTTGAGGTGTCATTTTGTGAGTTTCGAGTGAAATCCAATCGCTAGAAGTATGGAATACACCAACCACTCCAATTAGGAACGAACTGCCGTTGAACTTGAATTGTCCAATTTGGAACACCTATTGATGTCGGATCGAGCCCAAAACTTGGGCAACATCATAATATGGTGGGAGGAGTCATTTGGTGAGTTTTGAGTGAAATCCAATCGCTAGACGTATGGAATACACCAACCACTCCAATTAGGAACGAACTGTCGTTGAAATTGAATTGACCAATTTCTCACACCTATTGATTTCGGATTGAGCCCAAAACATGGGCAACATCATAATATGGTGGGAGGAGTCATTTGGTGAGTTTTGAGTGAAATCCAATCGCTAGAAGTATGGAATACACCAACCACTCCAATTAGGAACGAACTACCGTTGAACTTGAATTTTCCAATTTCTCACACCTATTGATTTCGGATCGTGCCCAAAACTTGGGCAACAACATAATACGGTGGGAAGAGTCATTTGGTGAATTTTGAGTGAAATCCAATCGCTAGAAGTATGGAATACACCAACCACTCCAATTAGGAACGAACTGCCGTTGAACTTGAATTGTCCAATTTGGAACACCTATTGATTTCGGATAGAGCCCAAAACTTGGGCAACATCATAATATGGTTTGAGGTGTCATTTTGTGAGTTTCGAGTGAAATCCAATCGCTAGAAGTATGGAATACACCAACCACTCCAATTAGGAACGAACTGCCGTTGAACTTGAATTGTCCAATTTGGAACACCTATTGACGTCGGATCGAGCCCAAAACTTGGGCAACATCATAATATGGTGGGAGGAGTCATTTGGTGAGTTTTGAGTGAAATCCAATCGCTAGAAGTATGGAATACACCAACCACTCCAATTAGGAACGAACTGCCGTTGAACTTGAATTGTCCAATTTCTCACACCTATTGTTTTCGGATCGAGCCCAAAACTTGGGCAACAACATAATATGGTGGGAAGAGTCATTTGTTGAGTTTTGAGTGAAATCCAATCGGTAGAAGTATAGTATACACCAACCACTCCAATTAGGAACGAACTGCCGTTGAACTTGAATTGTCCAATTTGGAACACGTATTGATTTCGGATCGAGCCCAAAACTTGGGCAACATAATAATATGGTTTGAGGAGTCATTTGGTGAGTTTCGAGTGAAATCCAATCGCTAGAAGTATGGAAGACACCAACCAATCCAACTAGGAACGAACGGCCGTTGAAATTGAATTGACCAATTTCTCACACCTATTGATTTCGGATTGAGCCCAAAACATGGGCAACAACATAATATGGTGGGAGGAGTCATTTGGTGAGTTTTGAGTGAAATCCAATCGCTAGAAGTATGGAATACACCAACCACTCCAGTTAGGAAATAACTGCCGTTGAACTTGAATTGTCCAATTTGGAACACCTATTGATTTCGGATCGAGCCCAAAACTTGGGCAACATCATAATATGGTGGGAGGAGTCATTTGGTGAGTTTTGAGTGAAATCCAATCTCTAGAAGTATGGAATACACCAACCACTCCAGTTAGGAACGAACTGCCGTTGAACTTGAATTGTCCAATTTGGAACACCTATTGATTTCGGATAGAGCCCAAAACTTGGGCAACATCATAATATGGTGGGAGGAGTCATTTGGTGAGTTTTGAGTGAAATCCAATCGCTAGAAATATGGAATACACCAACCACTCCAATTAGGAACGAACTGCCGTTGAACTTGAATTTTCCAATTTCTCACACCTATTGATTTCGGATCGAGCCTAAAACTTGGGCAACAACATAATATGGTGGGAAGAGTCATTTGGTGAATTTTGAGTGAAATCCAATCGCTAGAAGTATGGAATACACCAACCACTCCAATTAGGAACGAACTGCCGTTGAACTTGAATTGTCTAATTTGGAACACCTATTGATTTCGGATCGAGACCAAAACTTGGGCAACATCATAATATGGTTTGAGGTGTCATTTCGTGAGTTTCGAGTGAAATCCAATCGCTAGAAGTATGGAATACACCAACCACTCCAATTAGGAACGAACTGCCGTTGAACTTGAATTGTCCAATTTGGAACACCTATTGATGTCGGATCGAGCCCAAAACTTGGGCAACATCATAATATGGTGGGAGGAGTCATTTGGTGAGTTTTACGTGAAATCCAATCGCTAGACGTATGGAATACACCAACCACTCCAATTAGGAACGAACTGTCGTTGAAATTGAATTGACCAATTTCTCACACCTATTGATTTCGGATTGAGGCCAAAACATGGGCAACATCATAATATGGTGGGAGGAGTCATTTGGTGAGTTTTGAGTGAAATCCAATCGCTAGAAGTATGGAATACACCAACCACTCCAATTAGGAACGAACTGCCGTTGAACTTGAATTTTCCAATTTCCCACACCTATTGATTTCGGATCGAGCGCAAAACTTGGGCAACAACATAATATGGTGGTAAGAGTCATTTGGTGAATTTTGAGTGAAATCCAATCGCTAGAAGTATGGAATACACCAACCACTCCAATTAGGAACGAACTGCCGTTGAACTTGAATTGTCCAATTTGGAACACCTATTGATTTCGGATCGAGCCCAAAACTTGGGCAACATCATAATATGGTTTGAGGTGTCATTTTGTGAGTTTCGAGTGAAATCCAATCGCTAGAAGTATGGAATACACCAACCACTCCAATTAGGAACGAACTGCCGTTGAACTTGAATTGTCCAATTTTGAACACCTATTGATGTCGGATCGAGCCCAAAACTTGGGCAACATCATAATATGGTGGGAGGAGTCATTTGGTGAGTTTTGAGTGAAATCCAATCGCTAGACGTATGGAATACACCAACCACTCTAATTTGGAACGAACTGTCGTTGAAATTGAATTGACCAATTTCTCACACCTATTGATTTCGGATTGAGCCCAAAACATGGGCAACATCATAATATGGTGGGAGGAGTCATTTGGTGAGTTTTGAGTGAAATCCAATCGCTAGAAGTATGGAATACACCAACCACTCCAATTAGGAACGAACTGCCGTTGAACTTGAATTGTCCAATTTCTCACACCTATTGTTTTCGGAACGAGCCCAAAACTTGGGCAACAACATAATATGGTGGGAAGTCTCATTTGTTGAGTTTTGAGTGAAATCCAATCGGTAGAAGTATAGAATACACCAACCACTCCAATTAGGAACGAACTGCCGTTGAACTTGAATTGTCCAATTTGGAACACGTATTGATTTCGGATCGAGCCCAAAACATGGGCAACATCATAATATGGTGGGAGGAGTCGTTCGGTTAGTTTTGATTGAAATCCAATCGCTAGAAGTATGGAATACACCGACCACTCAAATTACTAACGAACTGCCGTTGAACTTGAATTGTCCAATTTCTCACACCTATTGATTTTGGATCGAGCCCCAAACTTGGGCAACATCATAATATGGTGGGAGGAGTCATTTCGTGAGTTTTGAGTGAAATCCAATCGCTAGAAGTATGGAATACACCAACCACTCCAATTAGGAACGAACTGCCATTGAACTTGAATTGTCCAATTTCTCACACCTATTGATTTCGGATCGAGCCCCAAACTTGGGCAACATCATAATATGGTGGGAGGAGTCGTTCGGTTAGTTTTGAGTGAAATCCAATCGCTAGAAGAATGGAATACACCGACCACTCCAATTACAAACGAACTGCCGTTGAACTTGAATTGTCCAATTTCTCACACCTATTGATTTCGGATCGAGCCCCAAACTTGGGCAACATCATAATATGGTGGGAGGAGTCATTTCGTGAGTTTTGTGTGAAATCCAATCGCTAGAAGTATGGAATACACCAACCACTCCAATTAGGAACGAACTGCCGTTGAACTTGAATTGTCCAATTTCTCACACCTATTGATTTCGGATCGAGCCCCAAACTTGGGCCACATCATAATATCGTGGGAAGAGTCATTTGGTGAGTTTTGACTGAAATCCAATCGCTAGAAGTATGGAATACACCAACCACTCCAATTAGGAACGAACTGTCGTTGAACTTGAATTGTCCAATTTGGAACACCTATTGATTTCGGATCGAGCCCAGAACTTGGGCAACATCATAATATGGTGGGAGGAGTCATTTGGTGAGTTTTGAGTGAAATCAAATCGATAGAAGTTTGGAATACACCAACCCCTCCAATTAGGAACGAACTGCCATTGAACTTGAATTGTCCAATTTCTCACACCTATTGATTTCGGATCGAGCCCAAAACTTGGGCAACATCATAATATGGTGGGAAGAGTCATTTGGTGAGTTTTGAGTGAAATCCAAACGCTAGAAGTATGGAATACACCAACCACTCCAGTTAGGAACGAACTGCCGTTGAACTTGAATTGTCCAGTTTGGAACACCTATTGATTTCGGATCGAGCCCAAAACTTGGGCAACATCATAATATGGTGGGAGGAGTCATTTGGTGAGTTTTGAGTGAAATCCAATCGCTAGAAGTATGGAATACACCAACCACTCCAATTAGGAACGAACTGCCGTTGAACTTGAATTGTCCAATTTGGAACACCGATTGATTTCGGATCGAGCCCAAAACTTGGGCAACATCATAATATGGTGGGAGGAGTCGTTCGGTTAGTTTTGATTGAAATCCAATCGCTAGAAGTATGGAATACACCGACCACTCCAATTACTAACGAACTGCCGTTGAACTTGAATTGTCCAATTTCTCACACCTATTGATTTCGGATCGAGCCCCAAACTTGGGCAACATCATAATATGGTGGGAGGAGTCATTTCGTGAGTTTTGAGTGAAATCCAATTGCTAGAAGTATGGAATACACCAACCACTCCAATTAGGAACGAACTGCCATTGAACTTGAATTGTCCAATTTCTCACACCTATTGATTTCGGATCGAGCCCCAAACTTGGGCAACATCATAATATGGTGGGAGGAGTCGTTCGGTTAGTTTTGAGTGAAATCCAATCGCTAGAAGAATGGAATACACCGACCACTCCAATTACTAACGAACTGCCGTTGAACTTGAATTGTCCAATTTCTCACACCTATTGATTTCGGATCGAGCCCCAAACTTGGGCAACATCATAATATGGTGGGAGGAGTCATTTCGTGAGTTTTGTGTGAAATCCAATCGCTAGAAGTATGGAATACACCAACCACTCCAATTAGGAACGAACTGCCGTTGAACTTGAATTGTCCAATTTCTCACACCTATTGATTTCGGATCGAGCCCCAAACTTGGGCCACATCATAATATCGTGGGAAGAGTCATTTGGTGAGTTTTGAGTGAAATCCAATCGCTAGAAGTATGGAATACACCAACCACTCCAATTAGGAACGAACTGTCGTTGAACTTGAATTGTCCAATTTGGAACACCTATTGATTTCGGATCGAGCCCAGAACTTGGGCAACATCATAATATGGTGGGAGGAGTCATTTGGTGAGTTTTGAGTGAAATCAAATCGCTAGAAGTTTGGAATACACCAACCCCTCCAATTAGGAACGAACTGCCATTGAACTTGAATTGTCCAATTTCTCACACCTATTGATTTCGGATCGAGCCCAAAACTTGGGCAACATCATAATATGGTGGGAAGAGTCATTTGGTGAGTTTTGAGTGAAATCCAAACGCTAGAAGTATGGAATACACCAACCACTCCAGTTAGGAACGAACTGCCGTTGAACTTGAATTGTCCAGTTTGGAACACCTATTGAATTCGGATCGAGCCCAAAACTTGGGCAACATCATAATATGGTGGGAGGAGTCATTTGGTGAGTTTTGAGTGAAATCCAATCGCTAGAAGTATGGAATACACCAACCACTCCAATTAGGAACGAACTGCCGTTGAACTTGAATTGTCCAATTTGGAACACCGATTGATTTCGGATCGAGCCCAAAACTTGGGCAACATCATAATATGGTGGGAGGAGTCGTTCGGTTAGTTTTGATTGAAATCCAATCGCTAGAAGTATGGAATACACCGACCACTCCAATTACTAACGAACTGCCGTTGAACTTGAATTGTCCAATTTCTCACACCTATTGATTTCGGATCGAGCCCCAAACTTGGGCAACATCATAATATGGTGGGAGGAGTCATTTCGTGAGTTTTGAGTGAAATCCAATCGCTAGAAGTATGAAATACACCAACCACTCCAATTAGGAACGAACTGCCATTGAACTTGAATTGTCCAATTTCTCACACCTATTGATTTCGGATCGAGCCCCAAACTTGGGCAACATCATAATATGGTGGGAGGAGTCGTTCGGTTAGTTTTGAGTGAAATCCAATCGCTAGAAGCATGGAATACACCGACCACTCCAATTACTAACGAACTGCCGTTGAACTTGAATTGTCCAATTTCTCACACCTATTGATTTCGGATCGAGCCCCAAACTTGGGCAACATCATAATATGGTGGAAGGAGTCATTTCGTGAGTTTTGAGTGAAATCCAATCGCTAGAAATATGGAATACACCAACCACTCCAGTTAGGAACGAACTGCCGTTGAACTTGAATTGTCCAATTTGGAACACCTATTGATTTCGAATCGAGCCCAAAACTTGGGCAACATCATAATATGGTGGGAGGAGTCATTTGGTTAGTTTTGAGTGAAATCCAATCGCTAGAAGTATGGAATACACCAACCAGTCCTATTAGGAACGAACTGCCGTTGAACTTGAATTGTCCAATTTCTCACACCTATTGATTTCGGATCGAGCCCCAAACTTGGGCAACATCATAATATGGTGGGAAGAGTCATTTGGTGAGTTTTGAGTGAAATCCAATCGCTAGAAGTATGGAATACACCAACCACTCCAGTTAGGAACGAACTGCCGTTGAACTTGAATTGTCCAATTTGGAACACCTATTGATTTCGGATCGAGCCCAAAACTTGGGCAACATCATAATATGGTGGGAGGAGTCATTTGGTGTGTTTTGAGTGAAATCCAATCGCTAAAAGTATGGAATACACCAACCACTCCAATTAGGAACGAACTGCCGTTGAACTTGAATTGTCCAATTTGGAACACCGATTGATTTCGGATCGAGCCCAAAACTTGGGCAACATCATAATATGGTGGGAGGAGTCATTTGGTGAGTTTTGAGTGAAATCCAATCGCTAGAAGTACGGAATACACCAACCACTCCAATTAGGAACGAACTGCCGTTGAACTTGAATTGTCCAATTTGGAACACCTATTGATTTCGGATCGAGCCCAAAACTTGGGCAACATCATAATTGTTGTGAATTAGAATGACTAACTCACTGCCCTTTTAGGATCTTGTTGTTGATGGACTTTTAGACAAAGAACTCAATGATGGATGAGTCTTACACACACACACAGAAATTAACCAAGCACAAATGACACAAGTGTTTATAGAGGTTCAGCAAATTGCCTACATCCTCTTTGGTGATCACCTTGAGAAATTTCACTAATGAAGATAGGTTACAACTTTGGTTTACAAAGGAAACCCCCTTAGAACACTACCCTCACAATCTGTTTCTCTCACACCCTTGCTCAACACCTTGATACACTTAGAGAACTCTCTTGCTCTCCCCTTGGTTTTTTTGAACAAAGCTCTCACAAGAAAACTCTATCTTGTTTCCAGCTTTTGCCACTACATATGTTCAACATGCTTTCTCCCTTGTGTTATCTTACTTCATCCCATTACCTACACAGGCCAATGGACAAGAGATAGGATATCTGATTGTCCTCCACGTTCTTTCCTTTTAGTCACCACTTAGACTAAGGGTCAGATCAGGTAGGTAATACAATCCCACTTAGCCACCTCCATTAAACCAGAAAATGGAGAGGAGATTAATCAAAATAGGATAACCAATTAGCTATGAGTGCTCTCCCAACTATCCAGCAGGTAGTCAACCCTCTTTTACCTCAGAAGTGATCCATTAAGCACCTGCAAACTTGTGGAAAGCGATAGCCATTGAAAAGACAGTTGAAAATACGTAAGCAAAACATCACAGCACGACTGGAGCGACCGGTCGTCAGGAATGGGCGACCGGTCGCCAGAAGTTTTCCCTCCAGACTTTGAATCTGCTTCTAAGCGACCGGTCGCAAATGTCAAGCGACCGGTCTCTCGTGTCCTGCGACCGGTCGCAAAGAACTAGCGACCGGTCGCTCGTCGATTACTTACGAGACTTCGAATCTGCTTCAAAACGACCGGTCGCAAATGTCCAGCGACCGGTCGCTTTTAGGCAGATTCAAAATCATCCTTTGAGCGCCAAAAACTTTGTATCCTTTTAGGTGAGCCATTTTTTCCAACAATCTCCACCATGGCGAGCCTAATGCTCCTTGTGGACATCATTGCCTTCCAGGACATCTGTAATGTCTTGAGAATCGCCCTGATAACTCTCAAGAACTCCACCTCAATCTTTAGCATGTAACAAGATTGAGCAAGCTCAAACAATGCTTGAACTTTGCTACTGTGACTGGCTTTGTTAGGCAATCTGAAGCGTTCTCATTTGTATGAACCTTCATTATTGTGATGTCTCCATCATTCACCCAATCCCTTATCCGGTGGTACCTCACATCAATGTGTTTGGACCTCCCATGGAACACTTGATTCTTCACTAAGCAAATAGCACTTTGACTGTCACTTAGAATCACCACCAAGTCTTGAGCTATCCCGAATTCCTTTGCCAATCTCTTCAGCCATACCGCTTCTTTTGAAGCTTCCGTTAACGCCATATACTCCGCTTCCGTAGTAGACAAGGCACTAACCGATTGTAACACTGCTCTCCAACTAATCGGTCCTCCACCACAAGTGAAGACATATCCTGTGGTGGATCTCCTCTTGTCTAAATCTTCTGCATAATCAGAATCTACATACCCCGACACACATGCATTTCCTTGTTGTCTTTCAAACAATATCCCAAGCCTTTTGGTGCCCTTCAAGTACCTGAGAATCCATTTTGCTGCTGTCCAATGTTGCCTTCCAGGATTCGCCATATACCTTGACACCACACTAACGGCTTGGGCTAAGTCGGGGCGTGTGCACACCATTGCATACATGAGACACCCTACCAAGCTTGCATATGGAACTTTACTCATTTCTTCCTTCTCCACATTCGTAGAAGGACATTCTTTTGCACTTAACTTAAAATGCTCCGCCAAAGGAGTAGACACCGGTTTGCAATCCATCATATTAAACCTTTCAAGTACCTTGGAAATGTACTTGCTTTGTGACAGCCACAACTTGCCTTCCTTTCTGTCTCTCCTTATCTCCATTCCTAGGATCTTTTGTGCAGCACCAAGATCCTTCATGTCAAACTCCTTTCCAAGCAATGTCTTCAAATTCTGGATTTTTGACATGTCCTTACATGCAATTAGCATGTCATCAACATAAAGAAGCAAAAGGATGAAGTTACCATCCTTGAATGCATGAGAGTAAACACAACAATCAGATTCACATCTTCTATACCCAATCTTCATCATGTAAGAATCAAAGCACTTGTTCCACTGCCTTGGAGATTGCTTCAGCCCATACAAAGACTTCTTCAACCTGCAAACCAGATTTTCCTTCCCTGCTTCAATGAACCCTTGAGGTTGGCTCATGTAGATGTCTTCCTCCAATTCACCATGAAGGAAAGCAGTCTTCACATCCATTTGCTCCACCTCCATGTCCTCTTGTGCTACTATGGAGAGTAGTAGTCGTATAGAAGTATGTTTCACCACCGGAGAGAAGATTTCATCATAATCAACTCCCTCCTTTTGTAAGAATCCTTTTGCCACCAACCGAGCTTTGAATAAGGTGGCACCCTTCTCATGCATTTCTTCTTTCTTCCTAAACACCCATTTGCAGCCAATAACCTTGCGACCTTTGGGTTTAGGAACTAACTCCCAAACTGAGTTTTGGTGTAGAGATTCCATCTCTTGTATCATAGCTTCCATCCAACTTTCCCGTTCCTTGTTCTCAACAGCTTCTTGGAACGTGGTTGGTTCTTCTTCACTAGCATTTAGGGCATAGTGAACTGCATCTGTCTCCCATCCAAACCTTTGAGGTGGTTTGATGGTTCTCTTGGGCCTGGACCGAGCTATAGATGATGGCTCCACCTGTTCTTGAGCCTCTTCTTCTTCTTGAGTGTGTTGTTGATGCTGCCCAGCTTCTTCCTCTTCAATGTCAGACTCCACCTCCTCCTGAACGTCTTCAGTTGGCTGTTTCCGTGAAGTCTTTCTTGACACCTTCTTGAGTGGAACTTCAATGGTTGTTTCTTTCTCAACAACATCCTCCTTTGCCTCTGAATTCTTGACTTTGTTCATAGGTATGGTCTTCTCATCAAACACAACATTTCTGCTGAGTATCTTCTTGTGGTTCACTGGATCCCACAGCTTGTAGCCCTTCACACCACTCTCAAATCCAATGAAAATACATTCAAGAGACTTTGGCTTCAACTTGGATCTTTCATCACTAGGAATAAGTGCATATGCACTGCACCCAAACACCTTAAGATTCGAATAATCGATTGACCTTTTAGACCATACCTCCTCTGCACACTTGAACTCAAGATTTCTTGAAGGCGATCGGTTAACCAAATAGGCAGCGTGGTTAACCGTTTCTGCCCAAAAAGATTCGGGCAACCCTGCATGAATTCTCATACATCTCTCACGCTCCATGAGAGTTCGGTTCATCCTCTCCGCAGCTCCATTTTGTTGGGGTGTCTTCTTCACGGTAAAGTGCCTCTTAATGCCTTCACTTTTGCAAAACTCAAGGAACTTGCTGTCCTTATATTCACCACCATTGTCACTCTTTAGGATCTTGATCTTTCTTCCGGTTAGGTTCTCTACTTCCGCCTTCCACTCTTTGAATTTGGTGAAGACCTCAGATTTCTCCTTCATGAAGTAGACCCAAACCTTCCTGGAAAAATCATCCAAGAAAGTCACAAAATAGCGAGCTCCACCCTTCGATTTAACCGGTGATGGCCCCCATACATCCGTGTGAATATAATCAAGCACACCCGTGCTTTCTTCCTCTTTGTTTCGCTGCTTGAAAGCTATTTTTGATTGCTTTCCCATGGTACAAAATCTGCAGAACTCAAGCTTGCAACTTTGAACACCTTTCAACAATTTTCTGTTGTGTAGTTCCTGCATGCCCCTCTCACTCATGTGCCCTAGCCTCAAATGCCAAAGCTGAGTTTCATCTTCCGAGTCCTTGCTTGTAGATACAGCTGCTCCACCTATGATTGTTGTACCACACAACCTATATAGACAGTTAGGTTGTATCTCTCCCTTCATAATCACAAGTGAACCTTTTGAGACTATGAGTTTCCCTCCATTTGCTTTGAATGAATAACCATTCTTATCAAGAGTTCCAAGGGAAATGAGATTCTTACGCAACTTTGGAATGTGCCTTACCATTCCAAGCGTCCTAACAGCCCCATCATGCATCTTTACCTTGATTGTACCGGTTCCTTTGACTCTACACATTGAGCCATCCCCCATCATCACTTCACTGCTATCTTCTTTCTCATATGTGTCAAACCACTCCTTGTTTGAGCACATATGATATGAGCATCCGGAATCCAAAATCCAATCGGAAGAGGAACACCTTGAAGAATTAGCCAATGCATTTGTTTTAACATTGCTATTAACACACAAAAGCTCACCATCACTTTCCGTGACATCCTCAGCTGTGTTTGCTGCATTCTTCCCTTTGTTCTTCTTCTCCTTCCATATGGGGCAATTCTTTTTCCAATGCTCCTTTGACCCACACTCGAAACAACCATCTTTCGCCTTGGATTTGGACCTTCCTCTATTGCCTTTCTTGCCTTCACGCCTCTTTGAACGACCTCTCTCTCCGGTCTTTGCAACTAGACCTTCACCTTGAGAGTTTTCTCCCGAACGTTGAGTCATCCTATGGTGTGTCATGATGTCTTGCACCACAGGCTCAAAATCAAGAGTAACCTTTCCGAACATAAGAGTGGTTCGGAAGTGTTTATAGGACGAAGGTAAGGATGTCAACAACATGAGAGCCTTATCCTCCGGACTATAATTCACATCCATTCTCTGCAAGTCAGCAACACATCTATTGAAACTACTTAGATGTTCCATTAGATTTCCTCCCTCCTCCATCTTAAGATTCAGGAGTTCTTCCTTGAGGAAGAGTTTGTTGGACAACGATTTCCCTGCAAACATCTCTTCGAGCTTCTCCCATGTTTGCTTCGCTGTATCCTTTATCACGTTGATGAGCACCTCATCGGAGAGATAGTTTTCGATAGCTCCTCTGGCTAACTCGTCAAGAACTCCCCACTCATCATCCGTCATGCTTGCTGGCTTCTTCTCCTTGCCAACCAACACAACATGGAGTTGTTGTTGTGTAAGAGCTGACTTCATCCTTCGTTGCCAAAGAGTGAAGTTCTCCTTCCCTGTGAAAGGCTTTAACTCTACCTTCATGCTTGCTGCCTGTGGTGGCTTCAGATGCTGTGAACTGCTACCACTCTCAGCTTCCATGTCACTTGCCATCTTCAACACACTAGCACTCCAAGAGAAGAACTAGCTCCAGCTGCCAAACACAGCTCTGATACCACTTGTTGTGAATTAGAATGACTAACTCACTGCCCTTTTAAGATCTTGTTGTTGATGGACTTTTAGACAAAGAACTCAATGATGGATGAGTCTTACACACACACACAGAAATTAACCAAGCACAAATGACACAAGTGTTTATAGAGGTTCAGCAAATTGCCTACATCCTCTTTGGTGATCACCTTGAGAAATTTCACTAATGAAGATAGGTTACAACTTTGGTTTACAAAGGAAACCCCCTTAGAACACTACCCTCACAATCTGTTTCTCTCACACCCTTGCTCAACACCTTGATACACTTAGAGAACTCTCTTGCTCTCCCCTTGGTTTTTTTGAACAAAGCTCTCACAAGAAAACTCTATCTTGTTTCCAGCTTTTGCCACTACATATGTTCAACATGCTTTCTCCCTTGTGTTATCTTACTTCATCCCATTACCTACACAGGCCAATGGACAAGAGATAGGATATCTGATTGTCCTCCACGTTCTTTCCTTTTAGTCACCACTTAGACTAAGGGTCAGATCAGGTAGGTAATACAATCCCACTTAGCCACCTCCATTAAACCAGAAAATGGAGAGGAGATTAATCAAAATAGGATAACCAATTAGCTATGAGTGCTCTCCCAACTATCCAGCAGGTAGTCAACCCTCTTTTACCTCAGAAGTGATCCATTAAGCACCTGCAAACTTGTGGAAAGCGATAGCCATTGAAAAGACAGTTGAAAATACGTAAGCAAAACATCACAGCACGACTGGAGCGATCGGTCGTCAGGAATGGGCGACCGGTCGCCAGAAGTTTTCCCTCCAGACTTTGAATCTGCTTCTAAGCGACCGGTCGCAAATGTCAAGCGACCGGTCTCTCGTGTCCTGCGACCGGTCGCAAAGAACTAGCGACCGGTCGCTCGTCGATTACTTACGAGACTTCGAATCTGCTTCAAAACGACCGGTCGCAAATGTCCAGCGACCGGTCGCTTTTAGGCAGATTCAAAATCATCCTTTGAGCGCCAAAAACTTTGTATCCTTTTAGGTGAGCCATTTTTTCCAACAATAATATGGTGGGAGGAGTCATTTGGTTAGTTTTGAGTGAAATCCAATCGCTAGAAGTATGGAATACACTGATCGGTTCATAAATTGTATATCATTTTGTACCCTTCTAGCTTATGATTTGGTTATGTTTTTGAGTTAAACTTGTGCTTTTAATCCTTTTTGTGTTTATCTTTCAGCTTTAGGTAACAATGATGGCTTTGGATAGGAAATGATGCAATCCATGCATGTTAAAGCCTGATTTGGATAAAGGGAAGAAGTGCTTAAAGACAAACTCATTTTGGCTACAGCCCCCTGCCAGTCCAGTTTCGTAGGTCATATTGCAAGCTTTATTTCAGCAACCTACATAGCTCGGATGAGGCAACATTCTTCACGAACGTTGTTCCAATGGGTGTGTACTATAACATATCCACAATGCAGCCCCATTGGATAAATATGGAGTCTGTTACCTAGCAAACACAGAGCCATGCTCAGGATGGATTTTATCAGCGCACAAAATGAGTTAGCAATTTGTTTTGGCCTTAACTTCCTCCTCCGACCTTGGATTGGCCCAAATGATATATGGTTGGAAAGAAGACATTCTGAACTTCAAGTTTGAGTGCTTAAAGTCTTAATTTACTTAAGGGAAGCCCAATTCGTAAGCCCTTGAAGTTTCTGGTCATGCTGACCTCAGGATGAGCTATTGTTTCTGGTTGGAAGCTTGGTCATGGTGAGCTAGGCATGAGCTATTGAGCTGGTTGGAAGCTTGGTCATGGTGACATGAAGATGAGCTAGGGCTGCTGGTGGGATTTATTGGTGAAGTGCATCAACCAATTCAAATTTTCTAATACAAGTGCATCAACCAATTCATATTTTCTAATACAAGTGTTGTATGCATTAGCCATATCAAATTCAGATTTTCACTTCCCCTAGGCCTATAAATAGGGATGTTCTCTAAGCTTGTAAACACACCCCAAGGGGGGGAGCTCTCAAGCACTTCTCTAGAGCTCCCTTCCCTTCTCTCCCTCAAATTCTCTTAATTTTGCTTTCTAGTTCTCAATTCTAGCTTTCCTTTTGCTTCTTAGTTGTAGTTTATTTTTCTTTGTAATGTAAATTCTTTTCTTAAGTTTTCAAGTTGAATTAGTTTCCAAGTTTCAATTATGGTTTTTGTTCTTATTCATTATGCTTATAAGTTAATATGCTAGTTTGAATGATTGATCACCATTTAGGCTTGCATGTTAGCTATCTTGGTTTGAATTAAGAGTATACACCATGCTTTAATTCGAATTGAGCTATGAATAGGAAGAGTATGTATGGACATTCGACAACAGGGATTAGATACATGCTTGGTTGTTTAAATTGTTCTTCTATGCTTAATGGGTTCCTAATGCTTAATTTTAGGTTAGACAACAAATGATCAAATTAGGGAATTAGGAACACAAGGTTATGACCAAACACCATGGCTTAATCATACTTTAGCTAGAATCAATCCGTTAATCTAATTGAACTTGGGAACTTATTTGCTTGAGTTATTTCTTCCTTGTTTTATTTATTTCCTTTCTTTTTCATTTCTGTTTTGTGTAGGGAAAATGAATTGGATCATTCAATCACCAATCCCTGTGGAATCGACCTCGCACTTACATACGCTAAACTACCAACGGTTCGTGCACTTGCGTGTATCACAAGTTGAGGATGCAGCTGAATCCATTTTGGTGGAGCTAAATCTACGCAACAAGTTTTTGGCGCCGTTGCCGGGGATCGGTAACATTGTTTGATTCTATTTGGCTTTCCTACTTTATTTTTTTTCTTAACTGGACAATTTCTTGTTTTAAAGTTAATGACGTTAATGGACAAGTTGTGTTTGTAGTCCAACAGAAAAGGACAATTGCCCAACAAGCAAGAGAACTGGGTTTAAGTCCCAGCTTACACAACCCATTGGTGCTTGTTGCTTTGAAACATGGAATTGGATGTGTGTTGATTTTCCTTTTCATTTTAGTTTTTATTTCCTCATTCTTTTAATTCTATTTCAAGTTTTCTATGTTTGTTTTAGCAATTTATTATAGCTCAATAATAAATGGAGAGAGATGGCAACCTCAATTATAAGAATGGGAAGTGTGGAGCAGTGGGAGAAGTCGCGACCTCCAAGTGCATCCATGCTCGACCTAATCGCTTCAAGGGGGAGCATTTCAATCCTTTCTCTTCTTTGAATTCTGTTTATTTCCGTAGTTGTTTTTGCCTTTTGGTCCTCGCTGAGTTCTTTGTTTTTCTATGCTGAATCCAACCATATAAAGAACGTAAAATTTGGACTTACGGTTGGAAAGTTATAGCCTAAAAACTGAACAGAGGTCGAAGCTGAAAAACATAGAAACGAATCTGTCCAAATGGTGATAAATAGGTGATAGAAAGTGCTGTTTGTTTTTTTTCTTTGGTTTCTTGGTTTGTTTCTTTTAGTACAATAATTTATATCGTTTGTTTGAGTTTGTTTAGAGTACTTAGTTCATTTTTGTTTATGGTCTGTTGTTTCATGTTATCTTAATTTGTTTTTGTTTCTTTTTCTTACGAGAATATATTTTTTTAAAAAAAAATTTTAAAAATAAAATAAAATTTATTTTTCATATGAGCTGACTTATGGTAACTCCAGTGAGCACCTTCGTCAATACAGTGTCTAGGAGTTCTTTAGGCGACACCTTCGGTGTCTAAGAAGTTTGGGTTTTAAGCGAGACCATTGTGACCCCTCCAACCTTCCCGGATCCCCTGGCTGTGTTTTCTGAGGCCCTTAACTGGTCATCCGTGAGTTGCTTGTATATTGTGTGTTTTTAAATTAAGTTTTTTTTTTTCTTTGTTTTCTTTTCTGTTGAGTCTTTGTTTTTGTTTTGTTTCTGTTTTTGTGTTGTTATGTTAGTTTATTTATTTATTTACGTGGTATGGTTAGTTAGTTTATTTCTGAGTGTTAAAACACATTTTTATTTCAAACATTGCATAAAAACAAAAAAAAAAACAAAAAACAAAACAAAAAAAAACAAAAAAAAACAATAATTAAAAATTAAAAAAAAAAAAAAAAACATCATCATCATCATCTTCTTCATCTCCATCATCATCATGGCTTGCCTCTATTTTCTCGCACTTGTAAAATCTGCAGCAGCTCCACATGGTCCTCATTTTTTCTCTGCAGTGCTTCCACGTGCTGATTGGCATAGTAGAACCGCTTCTGCAAGTCCGCCACCATAGCCTTCAAGGAAGCTATTTCCTCGCTCATCGCGGCACACTCCCTTGTCCTCGCCAGTAATCGCATGCCCAAATTAGTAGCGGAGACCGCGTGGAGCACAGTTAAATTGTGGGACTCCTCTACCGCTGCCTTATCAGACCTCTGTGCCACATGCAAATGATCTGTCGGAGTGAGCTTGCTGCTAATCATGCCTCCTAGCAGCACTGCTCTGTTCGACAGTGCCTCAGAAAAGTTCGGTATTGCCTCAGCAAAGTTTGAGGCCGTGCCGTGATGATATGAAGAGTTTGGAAAGACAGTGTTTGGAGGAGCCCTTGTCTGGGCATTCGGTGGTGCAAGTGAGAGCTCAAGGTTGAGATCATCAAGGTGAGTGCATGAGGATGCCATTTGTTTTGCTTCTGAATTTTTTGATGTTTTTCCTTGAGTTTGCAGGAAGAAATGCTGGGTATCATCCGCTTGCAGAGGTGTGGTTTAAATAGACATATGCTGATGAGAGAGAGCCAACACCATTTCGGATTTCCCGGGCATGCTCGACCTAATTGCTTCAAGGGGGAGCACATTAACTTTCACTTTACTTTTCTTTTTTCCGTGTTTTCTGGTGTTTTATGTTTTTGCCCGTTACTTTCATTTTCTAGTGTTTTGTGTTTTTGCCTTTCCCTTTCGGCTATCATCTTTGTCTTATTTTAGTTAGGGAAATGTGTTTTCTTTTCCGTTTGTCGTCTTTGTTTTATTTTAGTTGGGAAGTGTGTTTTCTTTTTCTTTTTCTTTTTCTTTCTGCAACCTTACTCTTTTATTTCCGAAACAAAATAACGAAAATACAAAAACAACAAAATAAAATAAAAACAACAATAATGCAGTAGGAAATCATTTCTTCTCGGTGCTTGGTGTCTCGACCATTGAAGCTTTGAGTTTGGCCCTCTAGCTGTCCTCTTCCAAGGCTTCACGCACAGCTTCTTGGGGCTCATCACTTGAGCTCCCAAAGATCGCAATCTTAGCTTGAGTGTAACTACTCTCGCGATCTGCTTGTTTGCGTTTACCCGGTCGGTCTAGGTCCTCCAGCTATTTTCGCATGTCGCGAGAGTACAACTCTACCATTTTTGATAGGTTTTTATTCTCGTCCCGCAATACTTCTAGCTGGTGTCGATTCACCTCCACTATCCTTGACCTCTCCCTTTTCAAGCTTTTTATAGCAGTCTGACACTCCTCAACCATACTTCGCTCCGCCGCCAACTGACCCTTTAGCACCTCTACCTCATGGGACTTCACAAGTAGGCGATGACCCAAACTTGCGACTGTTGCCGTACTCTGCACGCTCAGTGCCAGGGCATCGCTCACGACCCGGTTGTCATCCCTTGTTCCCAGCACACGTATATCTTTAGGAGTCACTAAATTTCTAGCCACTCCAATGGCAACATCGTTGTCCAGGAGTATTGAGTCAGTTACTGTCACAGGCCCCCGTGCGGAAGCAAAGTAGGGCATCCACACTGGTGCCGCTGCTTGGCCTCGTGTCTGAGTCGGTGGAGCTAGGTTGAGATCCAACGAAAATGGGTAGTTAGAGGCCATTTGATTTCTCACTCTCTTTTCTTCTTTCTTTCTTTTCTCTTTTGTGTGTTTCTGAGTTTGTGTTTTTTTTTACCCTTTCTTTTTACCTTTTATAGACTTAGTCTGCTAAACCCTAGCCGCTGCGGTTCTGAGTTCTGTGCGGCCCTTACGGGTTATCTCTATATGTCGCTGTTAAGCTCATAATTTCATACATATACATGCCCAAATTTACTTACTTCTTTTGCTTAGTTTCCTATAATTCTAAGTTATTTGCCTCTATTTGTGTGTTTTGTAGGCCAAAAGAGTAAGAGAGCATAATTCATGCAACTCAAGCATGTTAAGGCCTAATTTGGATGAAGGGAAGAAGAGCTTAAAGACATACTCATTTTTGCTACAGCCCCTTGCCAGTCCAGTTTCGTGGGTCACATTGCAAGATCTGTTTCAGCAACCTACACAGCTCGGATGAGGCCGCATTCTTCATGACAGTTGTTCCAATGGGTGTGTACTATAACATATCCAAAACTTGGGCAACATCATAATATGGTGGGAAGAGTCATTTGGTTAGTTTTGAGTGAAATCCAATCGCTAGAAGTACGGAATACACCAACCACTCCAATTAGGAACGAACTGCCGTTGAACTTGAATTGTCCAATTTCTCACACCTATTGATTTCGGATCGAGCCCCAAACTTGGGCAACATCATAATATGGTGGGAAGAGTCATTTGTTGAGTTTTGAGTGAAATCCAATCGCTAGAAGTATGGAATACACCAACCACTCCAATTAGGAACGAACTGCCGTTGAACTTGAATTGTCCAATTTGGAACACCTATTGATTTCGGATCGAGCCCAAAACTTGGGCAACAACAAAATATGGTGGGAGGAGTCATTTGGTGAGTTTTGAGTGAAATCCAATCGCTACAAGTATGGAATACACCAACCACTCCAATTAGGAACGAACTGCCGTTGAACTTGAATTGTCCAATTTGGAACACCAATTAATTTCGGATCGAGCCCAAAACTTGGCCAACAACAAAATATGGTGGGAGGAGTCATTTGGTGAGTTTTGAGTGAAATCCAATCGCTAGAAGTGGTGAATACACCGACCACTCCAATTAGGAACGAACTGCCGTTGAACTTGAATTGTCCAATTTGGAACACCTATTGATTTCGGATCAAGCCCAAAACTTGGGCAACATCATAATATGGTGGGAGGAGTCATTTGGTGAGTTTTGAGTGAAATCCAATCGCTAGAAGTATGGAATACACCAACCACTCCAATTAGGAACGAACTGCCGTTGAACTTGAATTGTCCAATTTGGAACACCTATTGATTTTGGATCGAGCCCAAAACTTGGGCAACATTATAATATAGTGGGAGGAGTCATTTGGTGAGTTTTGAGTGAAATCCAATCGCTAGACATATGGAATACACCAACCACTCCAATTAGGAACGAACTGTCGTTGAAATTGAATTGACCAATTTCTCAGACCTATTGATTTCGGATCGAGCCCAAAACTTGGGCAACATCATAATATAGTGGGAGGAATCATTTGGTTAGTTTTGAGTGAAATCCAATCGCTAGAAGTATGGAATACACCAACCACTCCAATTAGGAACGAACTATCGTTGAAATTGAATTGACCAATTTCTCACACCTATTGATTTCGGATCGAGCCCCAAACTTGGGCAACATCATAATATGGTGGGACGAGTCATTTGGTGAGTTTTGAGTGAAATCCAATCGCTACAAGTATGGAATACACCAACCACTCCAATTAGGAACGAACTGCCGTTGAACATGAATTGTCCAATTTGAAAGACCTATTGATTTCGGATCGAGCCCAAAACTTGGGCCACATCACAATATGGTGGGAGGAGTCATTTGGTTAGTTTTGAGTGAAATCCAATTGCTAGAAGTATGGAATACACCAAACACTCCAATTAGGAACGAACTGCCGTTGAACTTGAATTGTCCAATTTGGAACACCTATTGAATAAGAATCGAGCCCAAAACTTGGGCAACATCATAATATGGTGGGAGGAGTCGTTTGGTGAGTTTTGAGTGAAATCCAATTGCTAGACGTATGGAATACACCAACCACTCCAATTAGGAACGAACTATCGTTGAAATTGAATTGACCAATTTCTCACACCTATTGATTTCGGATCGAGCCCCAAACTTGGGCAACATCATAATATGGTGGGAGGAGTCATTTGGTGAGTTTTGAGTGAAATCCAATCGCTACAAGTATGGAATACACCAACCACTCAAATTAGGAACGAACTGCCGTTGAACTTGAATTGTCCAATTTGGAACACCTATTAATTTCGGATCGAGCCCAAAACTTGGGCAACATCATAATATGGTGGGAGGACTCATTTGGTTAGTTTTGAGTGAAATCCAATCGCTAGAAGTATGGAATACACCAACCACTCCAATTAGGAACGAACTGCCGTTGAACTTGAATTGTCCAATTTGGAACACCAATTGATTTCGGATCGAGCCCAAAACTTGGGCAACAACATAATATGGTGGGAGGAGTCATTTGGTTAGTTTTGAGTGAAATCCAATCGCTAGAAGTATGGAATACACCAACCACTCCAATTAGGAACGAACTGCCGTTGAACTTGAATTGTCCAATTTGGAACACCAATTGATTTCGGATCGAGCCCAAAACTGGGGCAACATCATAATATGGTGGGAGCAGTCATTTGGTTAGTTTTGAGTGAAATCCAATCGCTAGAAGTATGGAATACACCAACAATTCCAATTAGGAACGAACTGCCGTTGAACTTGAATTGTCCAATTTGGAACACCTATTGATTTCGGATCGAGCCCAAAACTTGGGCAACATCATAATATAGTGGGACGAGTCATTTGGTGAGTTTTGAGTGAAATCCAATCGCTAGACGTATTTAATACACCAAGCACTCCAATTAGGAACGAACTGTCGTTGAAATTGGATTGACCAATTTCTCACATCTATTGATTTCGGATCGAGCCCAAAACCTGGGCAACATCATAATGTGGTGGGAGGAGTCATTTGGTGAGTTTTGAGTGAAATCCAATCGCTAGAAGTATGGAATACACCAACCACTCCAGTTAGGAACGAACTGCCAATGAACTTGAATTGTCCAATTTGGAACACCTATTAATTTCGGATCGAGCCCAAAACTTGGACAACAACATAATATGGTGGGAGGAGTCATTTGGAGAGTTTTGAGTGAAATCCGATCGCTAGAACTATGGGATACACCAACCACTCCAATTAGGAACGAACTGCCGTTGAACTTGAATTGTCCAATTTGGAACACCTATTGATTTCGGATCGATCCCAAAACTTGGGCCACATCATAATATGGTGGGAGGAGTCATTTGTTTAGTTTTGAGTGAAATGCAATCGCTAGAAGTATGGAATACACCAACCACTCCAATTAGGAACGAACTGCCGTTGAATTTGAATTGTCCAATTTGGAACACCAATTGATTTCGGATCGAGCCCAAAATTGGGCAACATCATAATATGGTGGGAGGAGTCACTTGGTTAGTTTTGAGTGAAATCCAATCGCTAGAAGTATGGAATACACCAACCACTCCAATTAGGAACGAACTGCCGTTGAACTTGAATTGTCCAATTTGGAATACCTTTTGATTAAGGACCGAGCCCAAAACTTGGGCAACATCATAATATGGTGGGCGGAGTCATTTAGTGAGTTTTGAGTGAAATCCAATCGCTAGACGTATGGAATACACCAACCACTCCAATTAGGAACGAACTGTCGTTGAAATTTAATTGACAAATTTCTCAGACCAATTGATTTCGGATCGAGCCCAAAACTTGGGCAGCATCATAATATGGTGGGAGGAGTCATTTGGTGAGTTTTGAGTGAAATTCAATCCCTAGATGTATGGAATACACCAACCACTCCAGTTTGGAACGAACTGCCGTTGAACATGAATTGTCCAATTTGAAAGACCTATTGATTTCGGATCGAGCCCAAAATTTGGGCAACATCATAATATGGTGGGAGGAGTCATTTGGTGAGTTTTGAGTGAAATTCAATCCCTAGAAGTATGGAATACACCAACCACTCCAATTAGGAACGAACTGCCGTTGAACTTGAATTGTCCAATTTGGAACACCTATTGAATAAGAATCGAGCCCAAAACTTGGGCAACATCATAATATGGTGGGAGGAGTCGTTTGGTGAGTTTTGAGTGAAATCCAATTGCTAGACGTATGGAATACACCAACCACTCCAATTAGGAACGAACTGTCGTTGAAATTGAATTGACCAATTTCTCAGACCAATTGATTTCGGATCGGGCCCAAAACTTGGCCAACATCATAATATGGTGGGAGGTGTCATTTGGAGAGTTTTGAGTGAAATCCGATCGCTAGAAGTATGGAATACACCGACCACTCCAATTAGGAATGAACTGCCGTTGAACTTGAATTGTCCAATTTGGAACACCTATAGATTTCGGATCGAGCCCAAAACTTGGACAACAACATAATATGGTGGGAGGAGTCATTTGGTTAGTTTTGAGTGAAATGCAATCGCTAGAAGTATGGAATACACCAGCCACTCCAATTAGGAACGAACTGCCGTTGAACTTGAATTGTCCAATTTGGAACACCAACTGATTTCGGATCGAGCCCAAAACTTGGGCAACATCATAATATGGTGGGAGGAGTCATTTGGTTAGTTTTGAGTGAAATCCAATCGCTAGAAGTATGGAATACACCAACCACTCCAATTAGGAACGAACTGCCGTTGAACTTGAATTGTCCAATTTGGAATACCTTTTGATTAAGGACCGAGCCCAAAACTTGGGGAACATCATAATATGGTGGGCAGAGTCATTTAGTGAGTTTTGAGTGAAATCCAATCGCTAGACGTATGGAATACACCAACCACTCCAGTTAGGAACGAACTGCCGTTGAACTTGAATTGTCTAATTTGGAACACCTATTGATTTCGGATCGAGCCCAAAACTTGGGCAACATAATAATATGGTGGGAGGAGTCATTTGGAGAGTTTTGAGTGAAATCCGATCGCTAGAAGTATGGAATACACCGACCACTCCAATTAGGAACGAACTGCCGTTGAACTTGAATTGTCCAATTTGGAACACCTATAGATTTCGGATCGAGCCCAAAACTTGGACCACATCATAATATGGTGGGAGGAGTCATTTGGTTAGTTTTGAGTGAAATCCAATCGCTAGAAGTATGGAATACACCAACCACTCCAATTAGGAACGAACTGCCGTTGAACTTGAATTGTCCAATTTGGAATACCTTTTGATTAAGGACCGAGCCCAAAACTTGGGCAACATCATAATATGGTGGGCAGAGTCATTTAGTGAGTTTTGAGTGAAATCCAATCGCTAGACGTATGGAATACACCAACCACTCCAGTTAGGAACGAACTGCCGTTGAACTTGAATTGTCTAATTTGGAAGACCTATTGATTTCGGATCGAGCCCAAAACTTGGGCAACATAATAATATGGTGGGAGGAGTCATTTGGAGAGTTTTGAGTGAAATCCGATCGCTAGAAGTATGGAATACACCGACCACTCCAATTAGGAACGAACTGCCGTTGAACTTGAATTGTCCAATTTGGAACACCTATAGATTTCGGATCGAGCCCAAAACTTGGACCACATCATAATATGGTGGGAGGAGTCATTTGGTTAGTTTTGAGTGAAATCCAATCGCTAGAAGTATGGAATACACCAACCACTCCAATTAGGAACGAACTGCCGTTGAACTTGAATTGTCCAATTTGGAATACCTTTTGATTAAGGACCGAGCCCAAAACTTGGGCAACATCATAATATGGTGGGCAGAGTCATTTAGTGAGTTTTGAGTGAAATCCAATCGCTAGACGTATGGAATACACCAACCACTCCAGTTAGGAACGAACTGCCGTTGAACTTGAATTGTCCAATTTGGAACACCTATAGATTTCGGATCGAGCCCAAAACTTGGACCACATCATAATATGGTGGGAGATGTCATTTGGTTAGTTTTGAGTGTAATCCAATCGCTAGAAGTATGGAATACACCAACCACTCCAATTAGGAACGAACTGCCGTTGAACTTGAATTGTCCAATTTGGAACACCAATTGATTTCGGATCGAGCCCAAAACTTGGGTAACATCATAATATGGTGGGAGGAGTCATTTGGTTAGTTTTGAGTGAAATCCAATCGCTAGACGTATGGAATACACCAACCACTCCAATTAGGAACGAACTGTCGTTGAAATTGAATTGACCAATTTCTCAGACCAATTGATTTCGGATCGAGCCCAAAACTTGGCCAACATCATAATATGGTGGGAGGAGTCATTTGGTGAGTTTTGAGTGAAATCCAATCGCTAGAAGTATGGAATACACCAACCACTCCAGTTTGGAACGAACTGCCGTTGAACTTGAATTGTCCAATTTGGAACACCTATTGGTTTCGGATCGAGCCCAAAACTTGGGCAACAACATAATATGGTGGGAGGAGTCGTTTGGTGAGTTTTGAGTGAAATCCAATCGCTAGAAGAATGGAATACACCGACCACTCCAATTAGGAACGAACTGCCATTGAACTTGAATTGTCCAATTTCTCACACCTATTGATTTCGGATCGAACCCCAAACTTGGGCAACATCATAATATGGTGGGAAGAGTCATTTGGTGAGTTTTGAGTGAAATCCAACTGCAAGAAGTATGGAATACACCAACCACTCCAATTAGGAACGAACTGCCGTTGAACTTGAATTGTCCAATTTGGAACACCTATTGATTTCGGATCGAGCCCAAAACTTGGGCAACATCATAATATGGTGGGAGGAGTCATTTGGATAGTTTTAAGTGAAATCCTATCGCTAGAAGTATGGAATACACCAACCACTCCAATTAGGAAAGAACTGTCGTTGAAATTGAATTGACCAATTTCTCACACCTATTGAATTCGGATCGAGCCCAAAACTTGGGCTACATCATAATATTGTGGGAGGAGTAATTTGGTGAGTTTTGAGTGAAATCCAATCGCTAGAAGTATGGAAGACACCAACCACTCCAATTACGAACGAACTGCCGTTGAACTTGAATTGTACAATTTCTCCTACCTATTGATTTCGGATCGAGCCCAAAACTTGGGCAACATCATAATATGGTGTGGGGAGTCATTTGGTGAGTTTTGAGTAAAATCCTATCGCTAGAAGTATGGAATACACCAACCACTCCAGTTAGGAACGAACTGCCGTTGAACTTGAATTGTCCAATTTGGAACACCTATTGATTTCGGATCGAGCCCAAAACTTCGGCAACATCATAATATGGTGGGAGGAGTCATTTGGATAGTTTTAAGTGAAATCCTATCGCTAGAAGTATGGAATACACCAACCACTCCAATTAGGAACGAACTGCCGTTGAACTTGAATTGTCCAATTTCTCACACCTATTGATTTCGGATCGAGCCCAAAACTTGGACAACAACATAATATGGTGGGAGGAGCCATTTGGAGAGTTTTGAGTGAAATCCAATCAATAGAAGTATGGAATACACCAACCACTCCAATTAGGAAAGAACTGCCGTTGAACTTGAATTGTCCAATTTGGAACACCAATTGATTTCGGATCGAGCCCAAAACTTGGGCAACATCATAATATGGTGGGAGGAGTCATTTGGATAGTTTTAAGTGAAATCCTATCGCTAGAAGTATGGAATACACCAACCACTCCAATTAGGAAAGAACTGTCGTTGAAATTGAATTGACCAATTTCTCACACCTATTGAATTCGGATCGAGCCCAAAACTTGGGCTACATCATAATATTGTGGGAGGAGTAATTTGGTGAGTTTTGAGTGAAATCCAATCGCTAGAAGTATGGAAGACACCAACCACTCCAATTACGAACGAACTGCCGTTGAACTTGAATTGTACAATTTCTCCTACCTATTGATTTCGGATCGAGCCAAAAAACTTGGGCAACATCATAATATGGTGTGGGGAGTCATTTGGTGAGTTTTGAGTAAAATCCTATCGCTAGAAGTATGGAATACACCAACCACTCCAGTTAGGAATGAACTGCCGTTGAACTTGAATTGTCCAATTTGGAACACCTATTGATTTCGGATCGAGCCCAAAACTTCGGCAACATCATAATATGGTGGGAGGAGTCATTTGGATAGTTTTAAGTGAAATCCTATCGCTAGAAGTACGGAATACACCAACCACTCCAATTAGGAACGAACTGCCGTTGAACTTGAATTGTCCAATTTCTCACACCTATTGATTTCGGATCGAGCCCAAAACTTGGGCAACATCATAATATGGTGGGAGGAGTCATTTGGTGAGTTTTGAGTGTAATCCAATCGCTAGAAGTATGGAATACACCAACCACTCCAATTAGGAAAGAACTGCCATTGAACTTGAATTGTCCAATTTCTCACCCCTATTGATTTCGGATCGAGCCCAAAACTTGGGCAACATCATAATATGGTGGGACGAGTCGTTTGGTGAATTTTGAGTGAAATCCAATTGCTAGACGTATGGAATACACCAACCACTCCAATTAGGAACGAACTGTCGTTGAAATTGAATTGACCAATTTCTCACACCTATTGATTTCGGATCGAGCCCAAAACTTGGGCAACATCACAATATGGTGTGGGGAGTCATTTGGTGAGTTTTGAGTAAAATCCAATCTTTAGAAGTATGGAATACACCAACCACTCCAGTTAGGAACGAACTGCCGTTGAACTTGAATTGTCCAATTTGGAACACCTATTGATTTCGGATCGAGCCCAAAACTTGGGCAACAACGTAATATGGTGGGAGGAGTCATTTGGTGAGTTTTGAGTGAAATCCAATTGCTAGAAATATGGAATACACCAACCACTCCAATTAGGAACGAACTGCCGTTGAACTTGAATTGTCCAATTTGGAAGACCTATTGATTTCGGATCGAGCCCAAAACTTGGGCAACATCATAACATGGTGGGAGGAGTCATTTGGTGAGTTTTGAGTGAAATCCAATCGCTAGAAGTATGGAATACACCAACCACTCCAATTAGGAACGAATTGCCGTTGAACTTGATTTGTCCATTTTCTCAGACCTATTGATTTCGGATCGAGCCCCAAACTTGGGCAACATCATAATATGGTGGGAGGAGTCATTTGGTGAGTTTTGTGTGAAATCCAATCGCTAGAAGTGTGGAATACACCAACCACTCCAATTGGGAACGAACTGCCTTTGAACTTGAATTGTCCAATTTGGAACACCTATTGATTTCGGATCGAGCCCAAAACGTGGGCAACATCATAATATGGTGGGAGGAGTCATTTGGTGAGTTTTGAGTGAAATCCAATCGCTAGAATTGTGGAATACACCAACCACTCCAATTAGGTACGAACTACCGTTGAACGTAAATTGTCCAATTTGGAACACCTATTGATTTCGGATCGAGCCCAAAACTTAGGCAACATCATAATATGGTGGGAGTCATTTGGTGAGTTTTGGGTGAAATCCAATCGCTAGAAGTATGGAATACACCAACCACTCCAATTTGGAACGAACTGCCGTTGAACTTGAATTGTCCAATTTGGAACACCTATTGATTTCGGATCGAGCCCAAAACTTGGGCAACAACGTAATATGGTGGGAGGAGTCATTTGGTGAGTTTTGAGTGAAATCCAATCGTTAGAATTGTGGAATACACCAACCACTCCAATTGGGAACGAACTGCCGTTGAACTTGAATTGTCCAATTTGGAACACCTATTGAGTTCGGATCGAGCCCAAAACGTGGGCAACATCATAATGTGGTGGGAGGAGTCATTTGGTGAGTTTTGAGTGAAATCCAATCGCTAGAATTATGGAATACACCAACCACTCCAATTAGGAACGAACTGCCGTTGAACTTGAATTGTCCAATTTCTCACACCTATTGATTTCGGATCGAGCCCCAAACTTGGGCAACATCATAATATGGTGGGAGGAGTCACTTGGTGAGTTTTGAGTGAAATCCAATCGCTAGAAGTATGGAATACACCAACCACTTCAATTAGGATCGAACTGCCGTTGAACTTGAATTGTCCAATTTCTCACACCTATTGATTTCGGATCGAGCCCAAAACTTGGGCAACATCATAATATGGTGGGAGGTGTCGTTTGGTGAGTGTTGAGCGAAATCCAATCGCTGGAAGTATGGAATACACCAACCACTCCAATTAGGAACGAACTGCCGTTGAACTTGAATTGTCCAATTTCTCACACCTATTGATTTCGGATCGGGCCCAAAACTTGGGCAACATCATAATATGGTGGGTGGAGTCATTTGGTGAGTTTTGAGTGAAATCCAATCTCTAGAAGTACGGAATACACCAACCACTCCAATTAGGAACGAACTGCCGTTGAACTTGAATTGTCCAATTTCTCACACCTATTGATTTCGGATCGAGCCTAAAACTTGGGCAACATCATAATATGGTGGGAGGAGTCATTTGGGGAGTTTTGAGTGAAATCCAATCGCTAGATTTATGGAATACACCAACCACTCCAATTAGGAACGAACTGCCGTTGAACTCGAATTGTCCAATTTCTCACACCTATTGATTTCGGATCGAGCCCAAAACGTGGGCAACATCAGAATATGGTGGGAGGAGTCATTTGGTGAGGTTTGAGTGAAATCCAATCGCTAGAATTGTGGAATACACCAACCACTCCAATTAGGTACGAACTACCGTTGAACGTGAATTGTCCAATTTGGAACACCTATTGATTTCGGATCGAGCCCAAAACTTAGGAAACATCATAATATGGTGGGAGTCATTTGGTGAGTTTTGGGTGAAATCCAATCGCTAGAAGTATGGAATACACCAACCACTCCAATTTGGAACGAACTGCCGTTGAACTTGAATTGTCCAATTTGGAACACCTATTGATTTCGGATCGAGCCCAAATCTTGGGCAACATCATAATATGGTGGGAGGAGTCATTTGGTGAGGTTTGAGTGAAATCCAATCGCTAGAAGTGTGGAATACACCAACCACTCCAATTAGGAACGAACTGCCGTTGAACTTGAATTGTCCAATTTCTCACACCTATTGATTTCGGATCAAGCCCAAAACTTTGGCAACATCATAATATGGTGGGAGGAGCCATTTGGTGAGTTTTGAGTGAAATCCAATCGCTAGAAGTATGGAATACACCAACCACTCCAATTAGGAACGAACTGCCGTTGAACTTGAATTGTCCAATTTGGAACACCTATTGATTTCGGATCGAGCCCAAAACTTGGGCAACATCATAATATGGTAGGAGGAGTCATTTGGTGAGTTTTGAGTGAAATCCAATCGTCAGAAGTATGGAAGACACCAACCACTCCAATTAGGAACGAACTGCCGTTGAACTTGAATTGTCCAATTTGGAACACCTATTGATTTCGGATCGAGCCCCAAACTTGGGCAACATCATAATATGGTGGGAGGAGTCATTTGGTGAGTTTTGAGTGAAATCCAATCGCTAGAAGAACAGAATACACCAACCACTCCAATTAGGAACGAACTGCCGTTGAACTTGAATTGTCCAGTTTCTCACACCTATTGATTTTGGATCGAGCCCAAAACTTGGGCAACATCATAATATGGTGGGAGGAGTCATTTGGGGTGTTTTGAGTGAAATCCATTTGCTAGATGTATGGAATACACCAACCACTCCAATTAGGAACGAACTGCCGTTGAACTTGAATTGTCCAATTTCTCACACCTATTGATTTCGGATCAAGCCCAAAACTTTGGCAACATCATAATATGGTGGGAGGAGTCATTTGGTGAGTTTTGAGTGAAATCCAATCGCTAAAAGTATGGAATACACCAACCACTCCAATTAGGAACAAACTGCCGTTGAACTTGAATTGTCCAATTTGGAACACCTATTGATTTCGGATCGAGCCCAAAACTTGGGCAACATCATAATATGGTGGGAGGAGTCATTTGTTGAGTTTGGAGTGAAATCCAGTCACTAGAAGTATGGAATACACCAACCACTCCAATTAGGAACGAACTGCCGTTGAACTTGAATTGTCCAATTTCTCACACCTATTGATTTCGGATCGAGCCCCAAACTTGGGCAGCATCATAATATGGTGGGAGGAGTCATTTGGTGAGTTTTGAGTGAAATCCAATCGTTAGAATTGTGGAATACACCAACCACTCCAATTGGGAACGAACTGCCGTTGAACTTGAATTGTCCAATTTGGAACACCTATTGAGTTCGGATCGAGCCCAAAACGTGGGCAACATCATAATATGGTGGGAGGAGTCATTTGGTGAGTTTTGAGTGAAATCCAATCGCTAGAATTATGGAATACACCAACCACTCCAATTAGGAACGAACTGCCGTTGAACTTGAATTGTCCAATTTCTCACACCTATTGATTTCGGATCGAGCCCCAAACTTGGGCAACATCATAATATGGTGGGAGGAGTCACTTGGGGAGTTTTGAGTGAAATCCAGTCGCTAAAAGTGTGGAATACACCAACCACTCCAATTAGGAATGAACTGCCGTTGAACTTGAATTGTCCATTTTCTCACACCTATTGATTTCGGATCGGGCCCAAAACTTGGGCAACATCATAATATGGTGGGTGGAGTCATTTGGTGAGTTTTGAGTGAAATCCAATCGCTAGAAGTACGGAATACACCAACCACTCCAATTAGGAACGAAATGCCGTTGAACTTGAATTGTCCAATTTGGAAGACCTATTGATTTCGGATCGATCCCAAGACCTGGGCAACATTATAATATGGTGGGAGGAGTCATTTGGTGAGTTTTGAGTGAAATCCAATCGCTAGAAGTATGGAATACACCAACCACTCCAATTAGGAACGAACTGCCGTTGAACTTGAATTGTCCAATTTGGAAGACCTATTGATTTCGGATCGATCCCAAGACCTGGGCAACGTTATAATATGGTGGGAGGAGTCATTTGGTGAGTTTTGAGTGAAATCCAATCGCTAGAAGTATGGAAAACACCAACCACTCCAATTAGGAACGAACTGCCGTTGAACTTGAATTGTCCAATTTGGAACACCTATTGATTTCAGATCGAGCCCGAAACTTGGGCAACATCATAATATGGTGGGACGAGTCATTTGGTGAATTTTGAGTGAAATCCAATCGCTAGACGTGTGGAATACACCAACCACTCCAATTAGGAACGAACTGTCGTTGAAATTGAATTGACCAATTTCTCACACCTATTGATTTCGGATCGAGCCCAAAACTTGGGCAACATCACAATATGGTGTGGGGAGTCATTTGGTGAGTTTTGAGTAAAATCCAATCGCTAGAAGTATGGAATACACCAACCACTCCAGTTAGGAATGAACTGCCGTTGAACTTAAATTGTCCAATTTGGAACACCTATTGATTTCGGATCGAGCCCAAAACTTGGGCAACATCATAATATGTTGGGAGGAGTCATTTGGTGAGTTTTGAGTGAAATCCAATCGCTAGAAGTATGGAATACACCAACCACTCCAATTAGGAAAGAACTGCCGTTGAACTTGAATTGTCCAATTTCTCACACCTATTGATTTCGGATCGAGCCCCAAACTTGGGCGGCATCATAATATGGTGGGAGGAGTCATTTGGTGAGTTTTGAGTGAAATCCAATCGCTAGAAGTGTGGAATACACCAACCACTCCAATTGGGAACGAACTGCCGTTGAACTTGAATTGTCCAATTTGGAACACCTATTGATTTCGGATCGAGCCCAAAACGTGGGCAACATCATAATATGGTGGGAGGAGTCATTTGGTGAGTTTTGAGTGAAATCCCATCGCTAGAATTGTGGAATACACCAACCACTCCAATTAGGTACGAACTACCGTTGAACTTGAATTGTCCAATTTGGAACACCTATTGATTTCGGATAGAGCCCAAAACTTAGGCCACATCATAATATGGTGGGAGTCATTTGGTGAGTTTTGAGTGAAATACAATCGCTAGAAGTATGGAATACACCAACCACTCCAATTAGGAACGAACTGCCGTTGAACTTGAATTGTCCAGTTTATCACACCTATTGATTTCGGATCGAGCCCAAAACTTGGGCAACATCATAATATGGTGGGAGGAGTCATTTGGGGAGTTTTGAGTGAAATCCAATCGCTAGATGTATGGAATACACCAACCACTCCAATTAGGAACGAACTGCCGTTGAACTTGAATTGTCCAATTTCTCACACCTATTGATTTCGGATCGAGCCCAAAACTTGGGCAACATCATAATATGGTCGGAGGAGTCATTTGGTTAGTTTTGAGTGAAATTCAGTCGCTAGAAGTATGGAATACACCAACCACTCCAATTAGGAACGAACTGCCGTTGAACTTGAATTGTCCAATTTCTCACACCTATTGATTTCCGATCGAGCCCGAAACTTGGGCTACATCATAATATGGGGGGAGGAGTCATTTGGTGAGTTTTGAGTGAAATCCAATCGCTAGAAGTATGGAATACACCAACCACTCCAATTAGGAACGAACTTCCGTTGAACTTGAATTGTCCAATTTGTCACACCTAATGATTTCGGATCGAGCGCAAAACTTGGGCAACATCATAATATAGTGGGAGGAGTCATTTGGTTAGTTTTGAGTGAAATCCAATCGCTAGAAGTATGGAATACACCAACCAATCCAATTAGGAACGAACTGCCATTGAACTTGAATTGTCCAATTTAGAACACCTATTTATTTCGTATCGAGCCCAAAACTTGGGCAACATCATAATATGGAGGGAGGAGTCATTTGGTGAGTTTTGAGTGAAATCCAATCGCTAGAAGTATGGTATACACCAACCACTCCAATTAGGAACGAACTGCCGTTGAACTTGAATTGTCCAATTTCTCACACCTATTGATTTTGGATCGAGCCCCAAACTTGGGCAACATCATAATATGGTGGGAGGAGTCATTTGGTGTGTTTTGGATGAAATCCAATCGCTAGAAGTATGGAATACACGAACCAATCCAATTGGGAACGAACTGCCGTTGAACTTGAATTGTCCAATTTGGAACACCTATTGATTTCGGATCGAGCCCAAATCTTGGCTAACATCATAATATGGTGGGAGGAGTCATTTGGTGTGGTTTGAGTGAAATCCAATCGCTAGAAGTATGGAATACACCAACCACTCCAATTAGGAACGAACTGCCGTTGAACTTGAATTGTCCAATTTCTCACACCTATTGATTTTGGGATCAAGCCCAAAACTTGGGCAACATCATAATATGGTGGGAGGAGTCATTTGGTGAGTTTTGAGTGAAATCCAATCGCTAGAAGTATGGAATACACCAACCACTCCAATTACGAACGAACTGCCGTTGAACTTGAATTGTCCAATTTGGAACACCTATTGATTTCGGATCGAGCCCAAAACTTGGGCAACATCATAATATGGTGGGAGGAGTCATTTGGTGAGTTTTGAGTGAAATCCAATCGTTAGAAGTATGGAAGACACCAACCACTCCAATTAGGAACGAACTGCCGTTGAACTTGAATTGTCCAATTTGGAACACCTATTGATTTCGGATCGAGCCCAAATCTTGGGCAACATCATAATATGGTGGGAGGAGTCATTTGGTGAGGTTTGAGTGAAATCCAATCGCTAGAAGTATGGAATACACCAACCACTCCAATTAGGAACGAACTGCCGTTGAACTTGAATTTTCCAATTTCTCACACCTATTGATTTCGGATCGAGCCCAAAACTTTGGTAACAACATAATATGGTGGGTGGAGTCATTTGGTGAGTTTTGAGTGAAATCCAATCGCTAGAAGTATGGAAGACACCAACCACTCCAATTAGGAACGAACTGTCGTTGAAATTGAATTGACCAATTTCTCACACCAATTGATTTTGGATCGAGCCCAAAACTTGGGCAACATCATAATATGGTGGGAGTAGTCATTTGGTGAGTTTTGAGTGCAATCCAATCGCTAGACGTATGGAATACACCTACCACTCCAATTAGGAACGAACTTTCGTTGAAATTGAATTGACTATTTTCTCACACCTATTGATTTCTTATCGAGCCCAAAACTTGGGCAACATCATAATATGGTGGGAAGAGTCATTTGGTGAGTTTTGAGTGCAATAGAATCGCTAGAAGTATGGAATACTGATCGGTTCATAATTGTATATCATTTTGTACCCTTCTAGCTTATGATTTGGTTATGTGTTTGAGTTAAACTTGTGCTTTTAATCCTTTTTGTGTTTATCTTTCAGTTAATTGACATTTAGGTAACAATGATGACTTTGGATAGGAAATGATGCAATCCATGCATGTTAAGGCTTGATTTGGGTGAATGGAAGAAGGGCTTAAAGACAAACACATTTTGGCTACAACTCCTTTCCACCCCAATTACGTGGATCAGCATGCTATTGGGCTTGGATGAGGTGAAGATCTGCATGAAACTTGTTCCAATGGGTGTCTAGTACAACATATCCAAATTTCAGCCCAATTGGACATTTGTGGAGTGCTCAGCCCGCCCAACACTCAACCCTGCTCAGGAGGATTTGCAGCTGCCAGCTTTGTCATGTGCCTCCATGTGCCTCACCCATGCTGCAACTGACTTTGGATCCAACATAATGAGTGAAGTGGGGAGGCATTCCAGCTATGAAAGTCTAAAGGATCAAGTTGGTACATGCTGGAGTTATTATTGAGAAAGCATGTGCATGCATGTAAAGCATAAATGAAATGAAGTCAATTCCAGTCTCTGTTCGGCAGCCAAATTGCAAGGCCCAAAACGCATACTTCTACTGCTCCTATGGGAATACTTTCTTCATAGAAGTTGTTTCAATGGGTGTCTACTATAACATATCCAAATTTGAGCCCCATTGGATAAGGTTTGAAACCTCTGGCCGTCCTACACCAAGTCTGGTTCAGAAGACTCGTTTTTGTTCAACAACCAAAAGAAGACCACATGGGTTGGCAGCAAAAGGCAGCCACAATTGATCACCTTTGATCCCATGTGAAGAAAGCTTGAGGTGCAGCAAAAGAAGTATGGGATGGGATTGATTCCAACCACACTAACATAGACAAGATGAAGTGGGAGTTATGGGTTGTATTAAATGAGGAATGGTGGTGTTGGATTTCATCATGATGTTCCTCCCTCTTAGCCCTATAAATAGAGGAGTCTTCAAGCTACAAAATTCACTTCAGCCATCCTCCACACTTCCATCATCCAGAAATCATCCTCATACATTCCCACAACCCCAAACACTCAAGCAATCAACCCAATACTCTAAACTGCCCCAAAATCACCAAAACAGCTCCAGAAAACCTCCCTTCCATTTCCCTACGAATTTCCTCTTTCTCAGCCATCACCACTCACTCAAGCTCATCTCAAATCACCTCCATATCCTTCGTACATCCTTCTAGATGTGGAGAAGCTCTTGGAGAAGCATTGGACACTACAAGAACTTCAGAAAAGGGTTTTTCTACTCTTATGGCATTCATTATGTTTTCCCATTTCTATTTTAGTTTCTTTTCCATTATGAGTAGCTAAATTCATAACTAGGGCTTCGATGTAACCTAACATGAATATTCTGGGTTTATAAGTTTGGAGTTTCAAGTTTGATTCATGATTCATGTTCTTATTCATTATGCTTATAAGTTAACATGCTTGTTTGAATGATTGATCACCATTAGAACTTGTTTGTTAACTATCTTGGTTTGAATTAAGAGTAGACACCATGCTTTAATTCGAATTGAACTATGAATAGGAAGAGTATGTATGGACATTCGACAACAGGGATTAGATACATGCTTGGTTGTTTAAATTGTTCTTCTATGCTTAATGGGTTCCTAATGCTTAATTTTAGGTTAGACAACAAATGATCAAATTAGGGAATTAGGAACACAAGGTTAGGATCAAACACCATGGCCTAATCATACTTTAGCTAGAATCAATCTTTGAATCTGAATTAGACTTGTTACAAGAGGTAAACGTGTTATTAGTGGTTCTAATGATGCTTCTAGTGTGCAGATTTCAAAACTGGAACAAAAGCTAGATGCTCTTCTTGCATTAAACTCAAGAAGCCCTCCGAAGGAAGTGTGTAGTATTTGCGAAACTCCTGACCATGCTACCATAGCTTGTCCACTTGGGGCTGGATATCCAGAATTTGTGCAAGAGCAAGCTAAGTTGGTAAATTCCTACAACCAAGGTCCAAGAAATGATCCATACTCTCAAAGTTATAATCCAGGTTGGAGGAATCATCCAAACTTTTCATGGAGGAATACTCAGAATCAAGCCAATCCCCCTTCATTCCAAAAGCCACAACAAACATCATCTTTGGAGGATATAGTTAAGCATATGGCAATCAACCAGTCCAATTTCCAGCAAACTACACAAGCTGCCATTGCCAAATTGGAAGTTCAAATAGGCCAATTAGCTGCTGAAATAACTCAAAGAGCACCTGGGAAATGGCCAAGCCAAACCGAGATCAATCCAAAGAACCAAGAAGCCAAGGCCATTCATGTGCTCAGATCAGGTAAGATCATTGATAGTAAAGTTGATTCTAATCTTTCAAATGATGTTGTGATTGTAGAAGATGAAGAGGAGGAGACCACGGCTACAGAAGGGGAACATCTCAAAACTTCTCAATCTGCTCCTAATGCCAAATCAGATTCTCAGGAATCCAAACAATTCCAATTGCATAAGAGAGATGACAAATTTGTGCCACCACATCTTCAAGAAGATAGATACGTGCCACCCGCTCCATATGTTCCACCGATTCCATTTCCAGGCCGTCTTAAGAAAGCAAAGCAAGATAAGGCTTTTAAAGAGATTTATGATATTTTGAGTAAAGTTAATATCAATTTGCCTTTGCTTGATGTTATTGAACAGATTCCTGCATATGGAAAGTTCATCAAGGACTTGAAAACTCACAAGCTCAATTTCGCTCCAAATGAAGATGTAAAGCTTGACCAGAATGTAAGTGCTGTGTTGCAAAGGAAGCTTCCACCAAAACTAGTTGATCCTGGCAGCTTTGACATTCCCATTAACATTGGAGGCAATAAGGTTGGAAGAGCCATGTTGGACTTGGGAGCAAGTGTCAACCTAATGCCATATTCATTGTATCAAAAGCTTGGCTTAGAAGGGATGAAGAAGACTTCAATACGACTTGAACTAGCTGATCATTCTATAAAATATCCAAAAGGTATTGTAAAAGATATTTTAGTTCAAGTTAATACACTAATTCTCCCTGCTGATTTTGTAGTGATGGACATGGAAGACAATCCAAATGGAGATCATGTTGATCGCATTCTCCTAGGCAGGCCATTCATGGCCACTGCAGACACAGTTATCAAAGTGAAAGATAGCACCCTTTCCATGACTGTTCTGGGTGAAACTGTTGAATTTAAAATGCTTAATGCTCTATCTCAACCTTCTATCTCTCTTGATTCTTGCTTTTCAATTGATGTTGTGGATCATGAGGTTTCTTCCAAAATTTTGCAGAGAAAGTTTAATGATGCTCTAGAAGCTGTCTTAACACAAGAAGAGGAAGATCTTTGTGAACCGGAGTTCCAAGAAGTGGTGGCTGCCTTAGAAGTGTTTCAACCATACCCACCATCCTTTAGGCCACCACTCGAGCCTCTTGGACCATCATCCACGAAATTGGAGCCATCCATTATCACCCCACCAAAGCTAGAACTTAAACCACTGCCCAATCATCTTAAATATACTTATTTGGGTGCTAACGAAACTCTCCCTGTTATAATTGCTGCAGGTCTCACCTCACATGAAGAAGAGAGCTTAATTAAGGTTCTAAAAGAGCATAAAACAGCCATTGGGTGGACCATAGCAGACATCAAAGGAATTAGTCCAAGCATGTGCATGCACCGGATTCTAATGGAAGAAGAAAGCAAACCATCCCGTGATGCCCAAAGGAGGCTAAATCCCAACATGAAAGAGGTGGTTAGAGCTGAAGTTTTAAAGCTACTCGATGTGGGAATCATCTACCCAATTTCAGATTCTAAGTGGGTGAGCCCTGTACAAGTTGTTCCGAAGAAGTCCGGAATCACCGTTGTGAAGAATGAGAAGAATGAGATAGTTCCTGCACGAACTATCACTGGTTGGAGAGTTTGCATTGATTACAGGAAGTTGAACACATCCACTAGAAAAGATCATTTCCCCTTGCCTTTTATTGATCAAATGCTTGAACGTTTATCTGGCCATGCTTACTATTGTTTTCTTGATGGTTTTTCAGGTTATAATCAAATTCCCATTGCTCCGGAAGACCAAGAGAAAACCACATTCACATGCCCATTTGGTACGTTTGCTTATAGAAGGATGCCATTCGGTTTGTGCAATGCCCCAGCAACTTTCCAAAGATGCATGATGTCAATCTTTTCAGATATGGTGGAACGATTCATTGAGGTATTTATGGATGATTTTTCAGTTTTTGGTTCCTCTTTTGATAATTGTCTTCACCACTTGTCTCTAGTGCTTAAAAGATGCCAGGAAACAAACCTGATTTTGAATTGGGAGAAGTGTCACTTCATGGTGAGACAAGGCATTGTGCTAGGCCATGTGATTTCAAGCAAGGGAATTGAAGTGGATAAAGCCAAGATCGATCTCATCTCAAATCTGCCACCCCCTACCTCTGTGAAAGGAATTAGAAGCTTTCTAGGTCATGCTGGATTCTATAGAAGGTTCATCAAAAATTTCTCAAGCATTACAAGGCCATTGTGTAATCTCCTTGCTAAGGATGCTGTTTTTGAGTTTAATGAAGCTTGCATGGAAGCCTTTACTACCTTGAAGAGGGAGCTAACTTCAGCCCCTATTATCATAGCTCCAGATTGGTCTTTACCATTTGAAATAATGTGTGATGCCTCTGACTTTGCTATTGGTGCAGTTTTAGGTCAAAAGAAGAACAAGCTCCCCCATGTGATTCATTATGCTAGCCGGACCTTGAATGATGCTCAAATCAACTACTCCACAACAGAGAAGGAGTTCCTTGCTGTGGTTTTTGCTTTAGAAAAATTTCGTTCTTATCTTGTTGGTTCTAAAGTAATTGTTTATTCTGACCATGCAGCTCTTAGATACTTGCTCACTAAGAAGGACGCAAAACCACGCTTAATTAGATGGATTCTCTTGCTGCAAGAGTTCGATTTGGAAATTCGAGACAAGAAGGGATGTGAGAATGTGGTAGCTGATCATTTGAGCAGAATTGTGGTTGAAGAAAAAGGAGAAGCTGTGCTACCCTTGAATGAGACTTTCCCTGATGAACAACTATATGCTGCCCAAGTCAAAGAACCATGGTATGCTGATTTTGTTAATTATCTTGCTTGTGGTGTTCTTAGAAATGATCTAACTTCTCAGGACAAGAAGAAGTTCTTTTCCATGGTGAAACAATATGTCTGGGATGAACCTTTCTTATTCAAGCATTGCCCGGATCAACTCATCAGAAGATGTGTTCCAGAAGAAGAGCAAGAAAGCATACTTAGGCATAGCCACGAATTGGCTTGTGGAGGTCACTTTGGAGCTAAGAAAACAGCACTTAAAATTCTCCAATCTGGTTTCTTTTGGCCCACTCTATTCAAAGATGCGTTTAATTTTTGTGTTAAGTGTGATAGGTGTCAAAGGATGGGGAACATAAGTCGCAGGAACGAAATGCCATTGAATAGCATACTTGTTGTGGAGCTCTTTGATGTGTGGGGTATTGATTTCATGGGACCATTCCCATCTTCCTTTGGTTGTACTTACATACTTGTTGCTGTTGATTATGTGTCTAAATGGGTGGAAGCCATAGCCACCAAAACCAATGATCATAAGGTGGTGCTCAAGTTCTTGAAGGATAATATTTTCACAAGGTTTGGTACTCCAAGGGCTGTCATTAGTGATGGAGGCAGCCACTTCTGTAACAAGCCATTCGAAGCACTCATGAAGAAGTACAACATCACCCATCGAGCCTCTACACCATATCATCCGCAAACTTCTGGTCAAGTGGAAATAAGCAATAGAGAAATTAAGCACATCCTGGAGAAGGTGGTGAACAATACAAGGAAAGATTGGGCAGCCAAGCTCAATGATTCATTATGGGCTTATAGGACTGCATATAAGACTCCCATTGGGATGAGCCCTTATCGTCTTGTGTTTGGGAAAGCTTGTCACCTGCCAATGGAGCTTGAACACAATGCTTTTTGGGCCATCAAGAAGTTAAATTTTGATCTAGACAAGGCAGGCCATGCAAGAAAGTTTCAGCTCAATGAATTGGAAGAAATTAGACATGAGTCTTATGAGAATGCAAAGCTTTACAAAGAACGAACCAAGAGTTACCATGACAGAAACATTCAACGGAAAGAGTTCTCCAAAGGTATGTCAGTTCTTTTGTTTAACTCACGATTGCGTCTCTTTCCAGGAAAATTGAAGTCTAGATGGCAAGGCCCATTCACCGTGGTCAATGTTTCTCCCTATGGAGCTGTGGAGATTCAAAACCCTAAAGACGGCTCAACTTTCAAAGTAAATGGACAACGTTTAAAGCCATTCTATGAGGGAATCTCAGCTGGCATTCAAACAGGCCATGTGGTGGATCAACTTCCCTTTGTACCATCAACTTAGCTGATCACATAATGTCTTGCCAAGACAGTAACTAAGGCGCTTCTTGGGAGGCAACCCATGTGTTCAAGAAGAAGGTGCTTGGTAGCAATCGACCTAATCGCATCAAGGGGGAGCATTTCTATCCTTTCTCTTTACTTGTTTTGTTTTTATTTTAGTCATTTTAAGTTTCTGTTTCTTTAAATAATTTTTTTTCATATGAGCTAACTTTTGGTAACCCCAGTGAGCACCTCCGTCAATACAGTGTCTAGGAGTTCTTTAGGCGACACCTTCGGTGTCTAAGAAGTTTGGGTTTTAAGAGGGACCATTGTGACCCCTCCAACCTTCCTGGATCCCCTGGCTGTGTTTTCTGAGGCCCTTAACTGGTCATCCGTGAGTTGCTTGTATATTTGTGTTTTTCTCTTCTTAACTTTTTCTTAACTTTTCCCTTTATCATTTACTTGTTCTCAATCATCTTTACTTTGCTTTAACATTGAGGACAATGTTCAATTCAGGTCTGGGGGGAAGGTTTTCAAATTTCATTCATTTGTGTTTTCAATTTTCGTTCATTTGTCACTAATTTTTTTTTTTTAATGTCATACAATCGATGCTATGGAGCTGCCATTGAGGTTTTCATATCAGAATTTTGCACTTCACAAAGCTTTGGCTCCTAGAATTCTGGTGGCTAAAGTACCATGCTCAAATTCTCGAAGGAGAATAGTGGAGACTACCCTAGTGAGCTATATTGAGCCCAATTGCTTTCTTGAGAGGGTTTAAAGTGTTTCTATTTCTCATCCCAATTTATTTTCTTCATTTCACTCTAAATGATCTCATTATTCCATTTTGATTGAATACTAAGGATGATTCTCTTTTGCAGATATCATGTGCTTGCTCTCATTCATGAATGAACTCATTGAAGTGATGCTAGGCTATGTGTGCATAACCATTCGATGTGCTTTCTTTTCACCCTACCTATATGTGTGTTCCATCAACCCTCTTGAAGCCAAACACTTAAAGCCTTTTCTTCTATCACCCTCATCATTTCCCTACCTTTGTATCTCAATCTGAGATACTTCACCTATTGTAGCCATACCCTATAGCTTAGAAATATACCAAGGTGTGCCAAGATAAAGTTTGAAGCAAGGAAGTTGCTGCCATGTGCCTAAATGAAAGATGGTGTGATTCTGTGCAATGAAGTTAATGAAGATGCAGATCAAATCAACGAAGATGAAAGTGTTTCGATTTGATCTAAGTGTAAAAAAAAAAAAAAAATAAATAAATAAATAAATAAAGTCTATGCCAGGTGGTACCATGAAGTTTGCAGCCATGCCATTATAAGTCAATGCTACCTTGCAGATCAATGAAGAATGCAACCTTGGTATGTTCTTAAGTTACCTGTTTTTCCTTCCAATTCTTCCATTTCCCCTAACCTTACCTTTCATTACAAACCTTGTGAAAGACCTAGCTGATCTTTGAGGATGTATTCTTAGTATTTGATTCCCTTCATGAGATCTAACCAAATATTGTGCTTCTATTTCATATACTCACTTAAGCTTGTTTAAGAGAATAAAACCATTGGTTCTGAGTGATTGAGTGTTATCTGTGAGAATTAGAGTCGAAGCATGTTCTTTATTCAAGGTTTGAGTGTGCTTGCTTTGAAACCGTGTGCCTTTGAGCTATAGCTTCCACATTACACACTGATTGATCACCTATCTTGGCAACTCTACGGTGTTGGAGGTATGACTAAAGTTTTCTTTCGTTCTCATTAGTTGATTTCAAGTTTTACTAACCACTTTGTTTTGTAGAGTTAGTAATGCGTTTGTGGGTATCGTTTCTGTTAAACCCTCAGGAGACACAACTCCTCCTACTAGGGATGCCTAGAGGTTTAAAGGCTTGTTGCATACGCTCAATGCAATCGAGTTACCTACGAAAGTGGTTTAGTTAACTTTTTGTTTTTAACTTTGTTTTGTGTTGTTTTGCTCGAGGACTAGCAAAATCTAGGTTTGGGGGTATTTGATCGGTTCATAATTGTATATCATTTTGTACCATTCTAGCTTATGATTTGGTTATGTGTTTGAGTTAAACTTGTGCTTTTAATCCTTTTTGTGTTTATCTTTTAGTTAATTGACATTTAGGTAACAATGATGACTTTGGATAGGAAATGATGCAATCCATGCATGTTAAGGCTTGATTTGGGTGAATGGAAGAAGGGCTTAAAGACAAACACATTTTGGCTACAACTCATATGGTCGGAGGAGTCATTTGGTGAGTTTTTTGTGAAATCCAATCGCTAGAAGTATGGAATACACCAACCACTCCAATTTGGTACGAACTGCCGTTGAACTTGAATTGTCCAATTTGGAACACCTACGGATTTCGGATCGAGCCCCAAACTTGGGCAACATCATAATATGGTGGGAGGAGTCATTTGGTGAGTTTTGAGTGAAATCCAATTGGTAGAAGTATGGAATACACCAACCACTCCAATTAGGAACGAACTTCCGTTGAACTTGAATTGTCCAATTTCTCACACCTATTAATTTCGGATTGAGCCCCAAACTTGGGCAACATCATAACACGGTGGGAGGAGTCATTTGGTAAGTTTTGAGTGAAATCCAATCGCTAGAAGTATGGAATACACCAACCACTCCAATTAGGAACGAACTGCCGTTGAACTTGAATTGTCCAATTTGGAACACCTATTGATTTCGGATCGAGCCCCAAACTTGGGCAACATCATAATATTGTGGGAGGAGAAATTTGGTGAGTTTTGAGGTAAATCCAATCGCTAGAAGTACGGAATACAACAACCACTCCAATTAGGAACGAACTGCCGTCGAACTTGAATTGTCCAATTTGGAACACCTATTGATTTCGGATCGAGCCCAAAACTTGGGCAACATCATAATATGGTGGAAGGAGTCATTTGGTGAGTTTTGAGTGAAATCCAATCGCTAGAAGTATGGAATACACCAACCACTCCCATTAGGAACGAACTGCCGTTGAATTTGAATTGTCCAATTTCTCACACCTATTAATTTCTGATCGAGCCTAAAACTTGGGCAACGTCATAATATGGTGGGAGGAGTCATTTGGTGAGTTTTGTGTGAAATCCAATCGCTAGAAGTATGGAATACACCAACCACTCCAATTTGGTACGAACTGCCGTTCAACTTGAATTGTCCAATTTGGAACACCTATTGATTTTGGATCAAGCCCCGAACTTGGGCAACATCATAATATGGTGGGAGGAGTCATTTGGTGAGTTTTGAGTGAAATCCAATCTCTAGAAGTATGGAATACACCAACCACTCCAATTAGAAACGAACTGCCGTTGAACTTGAATTGTCCATTTTCTCACACCTATTGATTTTGGATCGAGCCCCAAACTTGGGCAACATCATAATATGGTGGGAGGAGTCATTTGGTGAGTTTTGAGGGAAATCCAATCGCTAGAATTATGGAATACACCAACCACTCCAATTAGGAACGAACTGCCGTCGAACTTGAATTGTCCAATTTGGAACACCTATTGATTTCGGATCGATCCCAAAACTTGGGCATCATCATAATATGGTGGGAGGAGTCATTTGGTGAGTTTTGAGTGAAATCCAATCGCTAGAAGTATGGAATACACCAACCACTCCAATTAGGAACGAACTGCCGTTGAACTTGAATTGTCCAATTTGGAACACCTATTGATTTCGGATCGAGCCCCAAACTTGGGCAACATCATAATATCGTGGGAGGAGTCATTTGGTGAGTTTTGAGTGAAATTCAATCGCTAGAAGTATGGAATACACCAACCACTCCCATTAGGAACGAACTGCCGTTGAACTTCAATTGTCCAATTTCTCACACCTATTGATTTCGGATCGAGCGCAAAACTTGGGCAACATCATCATATGGTCGGAGGAGTTATTTGGTGAGTTTTTTGTGAAATCCAATCACTAGAAGTATGGAATACACCAACCACTCCAATTTGGTACAAACTGCCGTTGAACTTGAATTGTCCAATTTGGAACACCTACGGATTTCGGATCGAGCCCCAAACTTGGGCAACATCATAATATGGTGGGAGGAGTCATTTGGTGAGTTTTGAGTGAAATCCAATTGGTAGAAGTATGGAATACACCAACCACTCCAATTAGGAACGAACTTCCGTTGAACTTGAATGGTCCAATTTCTCACACCTATTAATTTCGGATTGAGCCCCAAACCTGGGCAACATCATAACACGGTGGGAGGAGTCATTTGGTAAGTTTTGAGTGAAATCCAATCGCTAGAAGTATGGAATACACCAACCACTCCAATTAGGAACGAACTGCCGTTGAACTTGAATTGTCCAATTTCTCACACCTATTGATTTCGGATCGAGCCCCAAACTTGGGCAACATCATAATATGGTGGGAGGAGTCATTTGGTGAGTTTTGAGTGAAATCCAACCGCTAGAAGTATGGAATACACCAACCACTCCATTTAGGAACGAACTGCCGTTGAACTTGAATTGTCCAATTTCTCACACCTATTGATTTCGGCTCGAGCCCCAAACTTGGGCAACATCATAATATGGTGGGAGGAGTCATTTGGTGAGTTTTGAGTGAAATCCAATCGCTAGAAGTATGGAATACACCAACCACTCCAATTAGGAACGAACGGCCGTTGAACTTCAATTGTCCAATTTCTCACACCTATTGATTTCGGATCGAGCCCTAAACTTGGGCAACATCGTAATATGGTGGGAGGAGTCATTTGGTGAGTTTTGAGTGAAATCCAATCAGTAGAAGTATGGAATACACCAAGCACTCCAATTAGGAACGAACTGCCGTTGAACTTGAATTGTCCAATTTCTCACACCTATTGATTTCGCATCGAGCCCCAAACTTGGGCAACATCATAATATGGTGGGAGGAGTCATTTGGTGAGTTTTGAGTGAAATCCAATCGCTAGAAGTATGGAATACACCAACGACTCCAATTAGGAACGAACTGCCGTTGAACTTGAATTGTCCAATTTCTCACGCCTATTGATTTCGGATCGAGCCCCAAACTTGGGCAACATCATAATATGGTGGGAGGAGTCATTTGTTGAGTTTTGAGTGAAATCCAATTGCTACAAGTATGGAATACACCAACCATTCCAATTAGGAACGAACTGCCGTTGAACTTGAATTGTCCAATTTCGAACACCTATTGATTTCGGATCGAGCCCCAAACTTGGGCAACAACATAATATGGTGGGAGGAGTCATTTGGTGAGTTTTGAGTGAAATCCAAATGCTAGAAGTATGGAATACACCAACCACTCCAATTAGGAACGAACTGCCGTTCAACTTGAATTGTCCAATTTCGAACACCTATTGATTTCGGATCGATCCCCAAACTTGGGCAACATCATAATATGGTGGGAGGAGTCATTTGGTGAGTTTTGAGTGAAATCCAATCGCTAGAAGTATGGAATACACCAACCACTCCAATTAGGAACGAACTGCCGTTGAACTTGAATTGTCCAAGTTCTCACACCTATTGATTTCGGATCGAGCCCCAAACTTGGGCAACATCATAATATGGTGGGAGGAGTCATTTGGTGAGTTTTGAGTGAAATCCAATCGCTAGAAGTATGGAATACACCAGCCACTCCAATTAGGAACGAACTGCCGTTGAACTTGAATTGTCCAATTTCTCACACCTATTGATTTCGGATCGAGCCCCAAACTTGGGCAACATCATAATATGGTGGGAGGAGTCATTTGGTGAGTTTTGAGTGAAATCCAATTGCTAGAAGTATGGAATACACCAACCACTCCAATTAGGAACGAACTGCCGTTGAACTTGAATTGTCCAATTTGGAACACCTATTGATTTCGGATCGAGCCCAAAACTTGGGCAACATCATAATATGGTGGGAGGAGTCATTTGGTTAGTTTTGAGTGAAATCCAGTTGCTAGAAGTAAGGAATACACCAACCACTCCAATTAGGAACGAACTGCCGTTGAACTTGAATTGTCCAATTTCTCACACCTATTGATTTCGGATCGAGCCCCAAACTTGGGCAACATCATAATATGGTGGGAGGAGTCATTTGGTGAGTTTTGAGTGAAATCCAATCGCTAGAAGTATGGAATACACCAACCACTCCAATTACGAACGAACTGCCGTTGAACTTGAATTGTCCAATTTCTCACACCTATTGATTTCGGATCGAGCCCCAAACTTGGGCAACATCGTAATATGGTGGGAGGAGTCATTTCGTGAGTTTTGAGTGAAATCCAATCGCTAGAAGTATGGAATATTCCAACCACTCCAATTAGGAACGAACTGCCGTTGAACTTGAATTGTCCAATTTCTCACACCTATTGATTTCGGATCGAGCCCCAAACTTGGGCAACATCGTAATATGGTGGGAGGAGTCATTTGGTGAGTTTTGAGTGAAATCCAATCGCTGGAAGTATGGAATACACCAACCACTCCAATTAGGAACGAACTGCCGTTGAACTTGAATTGTCCAATTTCTCACGCCTATTGAGTTCAGATCGAGCCCCAAACTTGGGCAACATCATAATATGGTGGGAGGAGTCATTTGGTGAGTTTTGAGTGAAATCCAATTGCTAGAAGTATGGAATACACCAACCACTCCAATTAGGAACGAACTGCCGTTGAACTTGAATTGTCCAATTTCTCACGCCTATTGAGTTCGGTTCGAGCCCCAAACTTGGGCAACATCATAATGTGGTGGGAGGAGTCATTTGGTGAGTTTTGAGTGAAATCCAATTGCTAGAAGTATGGAATACACCAACCACTCCAATTAGGAACGAACTGCCGTTGAACTTGAATTGTCCAATTTCTCACGCCTATTGAGTTCGGTTCGAGCCCCAAACTTGGGCAACATCATAATGTGGTGGGAGGTGTCATTTGGTGAGTTTTGAGTGAAATCCAATTGCTAGAAGTGTGGAATACACCAACCACTCCAATTAGGAACGAACTGCCGTTGAACTTGAATTGTCCAATTTCGAACACCTATTGATTTCGGATCGAGCCCCGAACTTGGGCAACGTCATAATATGGTGGGAGGAGTCATTTGGGGAGTTTTGAGTGCAATCCAATAGCTAGAAGTATGGAATACACCAACCACTCCAATTAGGAACGAAATGCCGTTGAACTTGAATTGTCCAATTTGGAACACCTATTGATTTCGGATCGAGCCCAAAACTTGGGCAACATCATAATATGGTGGGAGGAGTCATTTGGTTAGTTTTGAGTGAAATCCAATCGCTAGAAGTATGGAATACACCAACCACTCCAATTGGGAATGAACTGCCGTTCAACTTGAATTGTCCAATTTCGAACACCTATTGATTTCGGATCGAGCCCCAAACTTGGGCAACATCATAATATGGTGGGAGGAGTCATTTGGGGAGTTTTGAGTGAAATCCAATCGCTAGAAGTATGGAATACACCAACCACTCCAATTAGGAACGAACTGCCGTTGAACTTGAATTGTCCAATTTCTCACACCTATTGATTTCGGTTCGAGCCCCAAACTTGGGCAGCATCGTAATATGGTGGGAGGAGTCATTTTGTGAGTTTTGAGTGAAATCCAATCGCTAGAAGTATGGAATACACCAACCAATCCAATTAGGAACGAACTGTCGTTGAACTTGAATTGTCCAATTTCGAACACCTATTGATTTCGGATCGAGCCCCAAACTTGGGCAACATCATAATTTGGTGGGAGGAGTCATTTGGTGAGTTTTGAGTGAAATCCAATAGCTAGAAGTATGGAATACACCAACCACTCCAATTAGGAACGAACTGCCGTTGAACTTGAATTGTCCAATTTGGAACTCCTATTGATTTCGTATCGAGCCCAAAACTTGGGCAACATCATAATATGGTGGGAGGAGTCATTTGGTGAGTTTTGAGTGAAATCCAATCGCTAGAAGTTTGGAATACACCAACCACTCCAATTAGGAACGAAATGATGTTGAACTTGAATTGTCCAATTTCGAACACCTATTGATTTCGGATGGCGCCCAAAATTTGGGCAACATCATAATATGGTGGAAGGAGTCATTTGGTGAGTTTTGAGTGAAATCGAATCCCCAGAAGTATGGAATACACCAACCACTCCGATTAGGAACGAACTACCGTTGAACTTGAATTGTCCAATTAGGAACACCTATTGATTTCGGATCAAGCCCGAAACTTGGGCAACATCATAATATGGTGGGAGGAGTCATTTGGTTAGTTTTGAGTGAAATCCAATCGCTAGAAGTACGGAATACACCAACCACTCCAATTAGGAACGAACTGCCGTTGAACTTGAATTGTCCAATTTGGAACTCCTATTGATTTCGTATCGAGCCCAAAACTTGGGCAACATCATAATATGGTGGGAGGAGTCATATGGTGAGTTTTGAGTGAAATCCAATCGCTAGAAGTATGGAATACACCAAGCACTCCAATTAGGAACGAACTGCCGTTGAACTTGAATTGTCCAATTTCGAACAACTATTGATTTCGGGTCGAGCCCAAAACATGGGCAACATCATAATATGGTGGGAGGAGTCATTTGGTGACTTTTGAGTGAAATCCAATCGCTAGAAGTATGGAATACACCAACCACTTCAATTAGGAACGAACTGCTGTTGAACTTGAATTGTCCAATTTCTCATACCTATTGACTTCAGATCGAGCCCAAAACTTGGGCAACATCATAATATGGTGGGAGGAGCCATTGGGTGAGTTTTGAGTGAAATCCAATCGCTAGAAGTGTGAAATACACCAACCACTCTAATTAGGAACGAACTGCCGTTGAACTTGAATTGTCCAATTTGGAACACCTATTGATTTCGGATCGAGCCCAAAACTTGGGCAACATCATAATATGGTGGGAGGAGTCATTTGGTGAGTTTTGAGTGAAATCCAATCCCTAGAAGTATGGAATATTCCAACCACTCCAATTAGGAATGAACTGCCGTTGAACTTGAATTGTCCAATTTGGAACACCTATTGATTTCGGATCGAGCCCAAAACTTGGGCAACGTCATAATATGGTGGGAGTGATCGGTTCATAATTGTATATCATTTTGTACCCTTCTAGCTTATGATTTGGTTATGTTATTGAGTTAAACTTGTGCTTTTAATCCATTTTCTGTTTTGATAAGTCCATAATTTCATACACTTGCTTGCCTTCTTTACTTAGTGATTTTGCTTAGTTTCTCTTTATTTTGAGTCACTTACCTCTATTTGTGTGTTTTGTAGGTTAAGATAGCAAGAGATCACATTTGATGCAATCCATGCATGTTAAGGGCTGATTGGCAAAGAGCAAGAGCTTAAAGACAAAACCAAAGTTGGGCCATACTTCTTGTCAGTCCAGTTTCGTAAGTCACCTTGCAGGTCTCATTTAAGTAATCTGCACAACTCGGATGAGGAGACATTCTTCATAGAAGTTGTTCAATTGGGTGTCTAGTATAACATATCCAAAATTCAGCCCAATTGAACATATGTGGAGTCCTTAGGCCGTCCAACACTGAACCATGCTCAGGAGGATTTGCAGCTGCCAGCTTTGAGCCTTGTCTCCTCATTTAAGCCATGTGCCTCACCCATGCTGCAACTGACTTTGGATCCAACATAATGAGTGAAGTGGGGAGGCATTCCAGCTATGAAATTCTAAAGGAGCAAGTTGGTACATGCTGGAGTTATTATAGAGAAAGCATGTGCATGCATGTAAAGCAAAGAAATGAAATGAAGTCAATTCCAGTCTCTGTTCGGCTGCCAACTTGCAAGGCCCAAAATGAACACTTCTACTGCTCCGATGGGAATACTTTCTTCGTAGATACAGCTGCACCAAAATGGATTCAGTTGCATCCTCAACTTGTGATACTCGCAAGTGCACGAGCCGTTTGGTAGTATAGCATATGTAAGTGCGAGGTCGATCCCACGAGGATTGGTGATTGAATGATCCAATTCATTTTTCCTACACAAAACAGAAATGAAAAAGAAAGGAAATAAATAAAACAAGGAAGAAAGAAAATAACTAACTCAAGCAGATAAGTTCCCAAGTTCAATTAGATTAACGGATTGATTCTAGCTAATGTATGATTAAGCCATGGTGTGTGGTCATAACCTTGTGTTCCTAATTCCCTAATTTGATCATTTGTTGTCTAACCTAAAATTAAGCATTAGGAACCCATTAAGCATAGAAGAACAATTTAAACAACCAAGCATGTATCTAATCCCTGTTGTCGAATGTCCATACATACTCTTCCTATTCATAGTTCAATTCGAATTAAAGCATGGTGTATACTCTTAATTCAAACCAAGATAGCTAACATGCAAGCCTTAATGGTGATCAATCATTCAAACTAGCATATTAACTTATAAGCATAATGAATAAGAACATGAACCATAATTGAAACTTGGAAACTAATCAAACTTGAAACTAAAGAAAAGAATTTACATAATGAAAAGTAAAGTGGAACTAAGAAAAACTTAAGGAAAATTTCAGCACAAAAGATTTCATTACAACAATTGAAAACTAGAAAGAGAAACTAAGAGAATTTGAGGGAGAGAAGGGAAGGGAGCTCTAGAGAAGTGTTTGAGAGCTCCCCCCCTTGGGGTGTGATTACAAGCTTAGAGAACTTCCCTATTTATAGGCCTAGGGGAAGTGAAAATCTGAATTCAATATGGCTAATGCATACAACACTTGTTTTATAAAATCTGAAATGGTTGATGCACTTGTATTAGAAAATCTAAATTGGGTGATGCACTTGTATTAGAAAATCTTGAATTGGTTGATGCACTTCACCAATAGATCCCACCAGCAGCCCTAGCTCATCTTCATGTCACCATGACCAAGCTTCCAACCAGAAATGATAGCTCATACCTAGCTCACCATGACCAAGCATCCAACCAGCACATGCTGAGGTCAGCATGACCAGAAACTTCAAGGGCTTACAACTTGGGCTTCTCTTAATCAAATTAGGACTTTAAGCACTCAAACTTGAAGTTCAGAATGTCTTCTTTCCAGCCATATATCATTTGGGCCAATCCAAGGTCGGAGGAGGAAGTTAAGGCCAAAACAAATTGCTAACTCATTTTGCGCGCTGATAAAATCCATCCTGAGCATGGCTCTGTGTTTGCTAGGTAACAGACTCCATATTTATCCAATGAGGTTGAAGTTTGGATATGTTATAGTACACACCTATTGGAACAACTTTCATGAAGAATGCGGCCTCATCCGAGCTGTGTAGGTTGCTGAAACAAATATTGCAATGTGACCTACGGAACTGGACTGGCAAGGGGCTGTAGCCAAAATGAGTTTGTCTTTAAGCTCTTCATCCATTCATCCAAATTAGGCCTTAACATGCTTGAATTGCATGAATTATGCTCTCTAAAGCCATCATTATTACCTAAAGCTCAATGAACTGAAAGATAAACACAAAAAGGATTAAAAGCACAAGTTTAACTCAAAAACATAACCAAATCATAAGCTAGAAGGGTACAAAATGATATACAATTATGAACCGATCAAATACCCCCAAACCTAGATTTTGCTAGTCCTCAAGCAAAACAAAAGGAAAACGAAGAAAAATAAAACAAAATAAGAAGTTAACTAGACCACTTTCGTAGGTAACTCGATTGCATTGAGCGTATGCAACAAGCCTTTAAACCTCTAGGCATCCCTAGTAGGAGGAGTTGTGTCTCCTGAGGGTTTAACAGATACGATACCCACAAACGTTTTACTGACTCTACAAAACAAAGTGGTTAGAAAACTTAAAAGATTTGTTAGTCCTTAAGAAAAACAAAAAACAAAAACAAAAACGTTAACCTTCCAACCGAACAGAAATTTTAAACTTCATAGACATGGCTCAACAAGGAACAAAACAAGCACTTAGGAAGTTCCAAACATTATTCAAGTGCTACCACAATCTCACAAAAATCATGCTCAAGGTGTGTGTGTGAAATAGCCATGAAGATACAACTCATGCTTCTCAAACAACGATATGAATTCCTGCAAGAATGAACACAAGTTTGCCAAGCTAAACCAAAATCAATAGGACTTTACTCATGGATGTAATGTAATGGTTAGAAAAAGAATGGATATTGAAATACAAAGTCTAAGGAACAAAGTAGAGCATGTTATATAAACAAGATCATTGACATTTGAAATGTAAGGCACATAAATTGAAAAGCTCACAACACCAGATTTTGCAATTGAATCACTTCAAAATTTGATTTTGACATTTACACACTTTGTATAAAATTTGGCCCAATTTTGCGGCTCTTTACCCTAGATCACCTTGATTTCTCCTTATATCACCCTAGGGTCGTGACTACATTGGCCACACTTCTTTTCTCTTTTTTTTTTCTTTTTTTTTTTTAATAGCTCATTTATTGCCTTGAATACATTACAATCTGAAATACAATCATACTCTACATGTCCCCTAGATGGTAGGATGTTTAATGGATGATAAGGTGATAGAAAGAAATGGCTAAGTGTTTGGGCACAAAAGGGTTTACAATGGAATATGTATTGTATGGGTTGATGGAGGAAAAAGAAAGAGGCTTAACAAAGATGGCCTAAATCATATCTTAGTTATAACTTAACATTCCAGTGAATCACACAAGCAAAAATGCATACAATTGGGTAAGACATGCAAGAGTTGTATAATCATGGCTAAAGTGCATAGAAAGCTCAAGCATAATTATGTGAGACTTAGCTAGCAAAAGAATAAGATTCAGACCTAACACAATGCTTATCAAATTCCTAAGAGCCATATTAGAAGTTAGACTCAAGATTTATCATTGGTGTGGGAAGGAAAACTGAAAATGACTCAAAGAAAAGAAACATAAAAGAAAAACGTGAGGTTTCAAATTGCTGTTCTGCTCAATTTCAACATATAATCTGTTTTGACATGTAACTTTCAAACCACTTGGTCAAATTTAACGTTCTTTATGTCGTTGGATTCAGCATGAAAAAATGAAGAACACAGCGCGGACCAAACTTTCAAAACAGTAGCAGAAAAAAAAATTGTAGCAATGAAGAAGCCTACGTTTTCAAACACAAACACACAAACTAAAAAAACTTTCCAGCACCCCCAAACTTAAATGATGCATTGTCCTCAATGTTAAAGCAAAGTAAAGATGATTGAGAACATGTAAATGATAAGGGGAAAAGTTAAGAAGAAGGTTTAGAAAGAAAAAAAATATATATATATATAAGCAACTCACGGATGACCAGTTAAGGGCCTCAGAAAACACAGCCAGGGGATCCGGGAAGGTTGGAGGGGTCACAATGGTCCCGCTTAAAACCCAAACTTCTTAGACACCGAAGGTGTCGCCTAAAGAACTCCTAGACACTGTATTGACGGAAGTGCTCACTGGAGTTACCATAAGTCAGCTCATATGAAAAATCTTTTTAAATTTTTAAATTTTTTATTTTTTTAAATTTTTATAAAAAAAGAAACAGAAATTTAAAATAATAACAAGTAAAGAGAAAGGATTGAAATGCTCCCCCTTGAAGCGATTAGGTCGAGCGTGATGCATTTGGAGGTCGCGACTTCTCCCACTACTCCACACTTCCTATCTTTGAAGTTGCCATCTCTCTCCATTTTTATTGAGCTATTTACATTGCTTAAAACAAACACACACAAAAACTTGAAACGGAATTAAAGGATTATGAAATATAAAAAAAAACTAAAAATGAAAAGGAAAAATCAACACAAGTCCAATTCCATGCTTCAAAGCAACAAGCACCAATAGGTTGTGTAAGCTGGGACTTAAACCCAGTTCTCTTGCTTGTTGGGCAATTGTCCTTTTCTGTTGGACTACAAACACAACTTGTCCATTAACGTCATTAACTTTAAAACTTGAAATTGATCAGTTAAGAAAAAAAAATAAAATAGGAAAGCCAAATAGTATCAAACAATGTTACCGATCCCCGGCAACGGCGCCAAAAACTTGTTGCGTAGATACAGCTGCACCAAAATGGATTCAGTTGCATCCTCAACTTGTGATACTCGCAAGTGCACGAGCCGTTTGGTAGTATAGCATATGTAAGTGCGAGGTCGATCCCACGAGGATTGGTGATTGAATGATCCAATTCATTTTTCCTACACAAAACAGAAATGAAAAAGAAAGGAAATAAATAAAACAAGGAAGAAAGAAAATAACTAACTCAAGCAGATAAGTTCCCAAGTTCAATTAGATTAACGGATTGATTCTAGCTAATGTATGATTAAGCCATGGTGTGTGGTCATAACCTTGTGTTCCTAATTCCCTAATTTGATCATTTGTTGTCTAACCTAAAATTAAGCATTAGGAACCCATTAAGCATAGAAGAACAATTTAAACAACCAAGCATGTATCTAATCCCTGTTGTCGAATGTCCATACATACTCTTCCTATTCATAGTTCAATTCGAATTAAAGCATGGTGTATACTCTTAATTCAAACCAAGATAGCTAACATGCAAGCCTTAATGGTGATCAATCATTCAAACTAGCATATTAACTTATAAGCATAATGAATAAGAACATGAACCATAATTGAAACTTGGAAACTAATCAAACTTGAAACTAAAGAAAAGAATTTACATAATGAAAAGTAAAGTGGAACTAAGAAAAACTTAAGGAAAATTTCAGCACAAAAGATTTCATTACAACAATTGAAAACTAGAAAGAGAAACTAAGAGAATTTGAGGGAGAGAAGGGAAGGGAGCTCTAGAGAAGTGTTTGAGAGCTCCCCCCCTTGGGGTGTGATTACAAGCTTAGAGAACTTCCCTATTTATAGGCCTAGGGGAAGTGAAAATCTGAATTCAATATGGCTAATGCATACAACACTTGTTTTATAAAATCTGAAATGGTTGATGCACTTGTATTAGAAAATCTAAATTGGGTGATGCACTTGTATTAGAAAATCTTGAATTGGTTGATGCACTTCACCAATAGATCCCACCAGCAGCCCTAGCTCATCTTCATGTCACCATGACCAAGCTTCCAACCAGAAATGATAGCTCATACCTAGCTCACCATGACCAAGCATCCAACCAGCACATGCTGAGGTCAGCATGACCAGAAACTTCAAGGGCTTACAACTTGGGCTTCTCTTAATCAAATTAGGACTTTAAGCACTCAAACTTGAAGTTCAGAATGTCTTCTTTCCAGCCATATATCATTTGGGCCAATCCAAGGTCGGAGGAGGAAGTTAAGGCCAAAACAAATTGCTAACTCATTTTGCGCGCTGATAAAATCCATCCTGAGCATGGCTCTGTGTTTGCTAGGTAACAGACTCCATATTTATCCAATGAGGTTGAAGTTTGGATATGTTATAGTACACACCTATTGGAACAACTTTCATGAAGAATGCGGCCTCATCCGAGCTGTGTAGGTTGCTGAAACAAATATTGCAATGTGACCTACGGAACTGGACTGGCAAGGGGCTGTAGCCAAAATGAGTTTGTCTTTAAGCTCTTCATCCATTCATCCAAATTAGGCCTTAACATGCTTGAATTGCATGAATTATGCTCTCTAAAGCCATCATTATTACCTAAAGCTCAATGAACTGAAAGATAAACACAAAAAGGATTAAAAGCACAAGTTTAACTCAAAAACATAACCAAATCATAAGCTAGAAGGGTACAAAATGATATACAATTATGAACCGATCATTTATTTTTGAGTGTTAAAACACATTTTTATTTCTAACGTTACATTAAAAAAAAACAAAAAAACAAAAAAAACAAAAAACAAAAAACAAAAACAAAAACAATAAAAATAAAAAACAACATCATCATCATCTTCTTCTTCATCTTCATCTTCATCATCATCATGGCTTGCCTCTATTATCTCGCACTTGTAGAATCTGCAGCAGCTCTACATGGTCCTCATTCTTTCTCTGCAGTGCTTCCACATGCTGATTGGCACAGTAAAGCCGATTCTGCAAGTCTGCCACCATAGCCTTCAAGGAAGCCACTTCCTCGCTCAGCGCTGTACACTAACGTGTCCTCGCCAGTAGGCGCAAGCCCAGATTTGTGGCCGAGACCGCTTGGAGCGCGGTATAAGTGTGGGACTCATCCACTGCCACCTTGTCAGACCTGTGTGCTATATGCCAATGATCTGCCGGTGTGAGCTTGCTGCCAATCATTCCTCCCAGCAGCACTGCTCTGTTCGGCCTTGCCTCAGCAAAGTTCGGTATTGCCTCAGCAAAGTTTGAGGCCGTGCCGTGATGATATGTGGAGTTTGGGAAGACAGGAGTTGGAGGAGCCCTTGTCTGGGCATTCGGTGGTGCAAGTGAGAGCTCAAGGTTGAGATCATCAAGGTGAGTGCATGAGGATGCCATTTTTTTTGTTTCTGGATTTTTTTTTTCCTTGAGTTGCAGGAAGAAATGCTGGGTATCATCCGCTTGCAGAGGTGTGCTTTAAATAGACATATGCTGATGAAGGAGTCGACACCCTTTCGGATTTCCCGGGCATGCTCGACCTAATCGCTTCAAGGGGGAGCACCTAGGAACGAACTGCCGTTGAACTTGAATTGTCCAATTTCTCACACCTATTGATTTCGGATCGAGCCCAAAACTTGGGCAACATCATAATATGGTGTGAGGAGTCATTTGGTGAGTTTTGAGTGAAATCCAATCGCTAGAAGTATGGAATACACCAACCACTCCAATTAGGAACGAACTGCCGTTGAACTTCAATTGTCAAATTTCTCACACCTATTGTTTCGGATCGAGCCCCAAACTTGGGCAACATCATAATATGGTGGGAGGAGTCATTTGGTGTGTTTTGAGTGAAATCCAATCGCTAGAAGTATGGAATACACCAACCACTCCAATTAGGAACGAACTGCGTTGAACTTGAATTGTCCAATTTGGAACACCTATTGATTTCGGATCGAGCCCCAAACTTGGGCAACATCATAATATGATGGGAGGAGTCATTTGGGGAGTTTTGAGTGAAATCCAATCGCTAGAAGTATGGAATACACCAACCACTCCAATTAGGAACGAACTGCCGTTGAACTTGAATTGTCCAATTTGGAACACCTATTGATTTCGGATCGAGCCCAAAACTTGGGCAACATCATAATATGGTGGGAGGAGTCATTTGGGTAGTTTTGAGTGAAATCCAATCGCTAGAAGTATGGAGTACACCAACCACTCCAATTAGGAACGAACAGACGTTGAACTTGAACTGTCCAATTTCCCACACCTACTGATTTCGGATTGAGCCCCAAACTTGGGCAACATCATAATATGGTGGGAGGAGTCATGTCGTGTGTTTTGAGTGAAATCCAATCGCTAGAAGTATGGAATACACCAACCACTCCAATTAGGAACGAACTGCCGTTGAACTTGAACTGTCCAATTTGGAACACCTATTGATTTCGGAACGAGCCCCAAACTTGGGCAACATCATAATATGGTGGGAGGAGTCATTTGGTGAGTTTTGAGTGAAATCCCATCGCTAGAAGTGTGGAATACACCAACTACTCCAATTAGGAACGAACTTCCGTTGAACTTGAATTGTCTAATTTCTCACACCTATTGATTTCGGATCGAGCCCAAAACTTGGGCAACATCATAATATTGTGGGAGGAGTCATTTGGTGAGTTTTGAGTGAAATCAAATTGCTAGAAGTATGGAATAAACCAACCACTCCAATTAGGAACGAACTGCCGTTGAACTTGAATTGTCCAATTTCTCACACCTACTGATTTCGGATCGAGCCCAAAACTTGGGCAACATCATAATATGGTGGGAGGAGTCAATTGGAGAGTTTTGAGTGAAATCCAATCGCTAGAAGTATGGAATACACAAACCACTCCAGTTAGGAACGAACTGCCGTTGAACTTGAATTGTCCAATTTCTCACACCTATTGATTTCAGATCGAGCCCAAAACTTGGGTAACATCATAATATGGTGCGAGGAGTCATTGGTGAGTTTTGAGTGAAATCCAATCGCTAGAAGTATGGAATACACCAACCACTCCAGTTAGGAACGACCTGCCGTTGAACTTGAATTGTCCAATTTGGAACACCTATTGATTTCGGATCGAGCCCAAAACTTGGGCGACATCATAATATGGTGGGAGGAGTCATTTGGTGAGATTTGAGTGAAATCCAATCGCTAGAAGTATGGAATACACCAACCACTCCAGTTAGGAACGAACTGCCGTTGAACTTGAATTGTCCAATTTGGAACACCTATTGATTTCGGATCGAGCCCAAAACTTGGGCAACAACATAATACGGTGGGACGAGTCGTTTGGTGAGTTTTGAGTGAAATCCAATCGCTAGATGTATCGAATACACCAACCACTCCAGTTAGGAACGACTTGCCGTTGAACTTGAATTGTCCAATTTGAAACACCTATTGATTTCGGATCGAGCCCAAAACTTGGGCGACATCATAATATGGTGGGAGGAGTCATTTGGTGAGTTTTGAGTGAAATCCAATCGCTAGAAGTATGGAATACACCAACCACTCCAGTTAGGAACGAACTGCCGTTGAACTTGAATTGTCCAATTTGGAACACCTATTGATTTCGGATCGAGCCCAAAACTTGGGCAACAACATAATACGGTGGGACGAGTCGTTTGGTGAGTTTTGACTGAAATCCAATCGCTAGAAGTATCGAATACACCAACCACTCCAATTAGGAACGAACTGCCGTTGAACTTGAATTGTCCAATTTCGAACACCTATTGATTTCTGATCGAGCCCAAAACATGGGCAACATCATAATATGGTGGGAGGAGTCATTTGGTGAGTTTTGAGTGAAATCCAATCGCTAGACGTTTGGAATACACCAACCACTACAATTAGGAACGAACGGTCGTTGAAATTGAATTGACCAATTTCTCGGACCTATTGATTTCGGATCGAGCCCAAAACTTGGGCAACAACATAATATGGTGTGAGGAGTCAATTGGTGAGTTTTGAGTGAAATCCAATCGCTAGAAGTATGGAATACACCAACCACTCCAGTTAGGAACGAACTGCCGTTGAACATGAATTGTCCAATTTCTCACACCTATTGATTACGGATCGAGCCCGAAACATGGGCAACATCATAATATGGTGGGAGGAGTCATTTGGGGAGTTTTGAGTGAAATCGAATCGCTAGAAGTATGGAATACACCAACCACTCCAATTAGGAACGAACTGCCGTTGAACTTGAATTGTCCAATTTCTCACACCTATTGATTTCGGAACGAGCCCAAAACTTGGGCAACATCATAATATGGTGGGAGGAGTCAATTGGTGAGTTTTGAGTGAAATCCAATCGCTACAAGTATGGAATACACCAACCACTCCAATGAGGAACGAACTGCCGTTGAACTTGAATTGTCCAATTTCTCACACCTATTGATTTCGGATCGAGCCCAAAACTTGGGCAACATCATAATATGGTGGGAGGAGTGAATTGGTGAGTTTTGAGTGAAATCCAATCGCTAGAAGTATGGAATACACCAACCACTCCAGTTAGGAACGAACTGCCGTTGAACTTGAATTGTCCAATTTGGAACACCTATTGATTTCGGATCGAGCCCCAAACTTGGGCAACATCATAATATGGTGGAAGGAGTCATTTGGTTAGTGTTGAGTGAAATCCAATCGCTAGAAGTATGGAATACACCAACCACTCCAGTTAGGAAAGAACTGCCGTTGAACATGAATTGTCCAATTTCTCACACCTATTGATTTCGGATCGAGCCCCAAACTCGGGCAACATCATAATATGGTGGGAGGAGTCATTTGGTGAGTTTTGAGTGAAATAAAATCGCTAGAAGTATGGAATACACCAACCACTCCAATTAGGAAAGAACTGTCGTTGAACTTGAATTGTCCAATTTCTCACACCTACTGATTTCGGATCGAGCCCAAAACTTGGGCAACATCATAATATGGTGGGAGGAGTCAATTGGAGAGTTTTGAGTGAAATCCAATCGCTAGAAGTATGGAATACACCAACCACTCCAGTTAGGAACGAACTGTCGTTGAACTTGAATTGTCCAATTTCTCACACCTATTGATTTCGGATCGAGCCCAAAACTTGGGTAACATCATAATATGGTGCGAGGAGTCATTGGTGAGTTTTGAGTGAAATCCAATCGCTAGAAGTATGGAATACACCAACCACTCCAATTAGGAACGAACTGCCGTTGAACTTGAATTGTCCAATTTCTCACACCTATTGATTTCGGAACGAGCCCAAAACTTGGGCAACATCATAATATGGTGGGAGGAGTCAATTGGTGAGTTTTGAGTGAAATCCAATCGCTACAAGTATGGAATACACCAACCACTCCAATGAGGAACGAACTGCCGTTGAACTTGAATTGTCCAATTTCTCACACCTATTGATTTCGGATCGAGCCCAAAACTTGGGCAACATCATAATATGGTGGGAGGAGTGAATTGGTGAGTTTTCAGTGAAATCCAATCGCTAGAAGTATGGAATACACCAACCACTCCAGTTAGGAACGAACTGCCGTTGAACTTGAATTGTCCAATTTGGAACACCTATTGATTTCGGATAGAGCCCAAAACTTGGGCAACATCATAATATGGTGGGAGGAGTCATTTGGTTAGTGTTGAGTGAAATCCAATCGCTAGAAGTATGGAATACACCAACCACTCCAGTTAGGAAAGAACTGCCGTTGAACATGAATTGTCCAATTTCTCACACCTATTGATTTCGGATCGAGCCCCAAACATGGGCAACATCAAAATATGGTGGGAGGAGTCATTTGGTGAGTTTTGAGTGAAATCAAATCGCTAGAAGTATGGAATACACCAACCACTCCAATTAGGAACGAACTGCCGTTGAACTTGAATTGTCCAATTTCTCACACCTATTGATTTCGGAACGAGCCCCAAACTTGGGCAACATCATAATATGGTGGGAGGAGTCATTTGGTGAGTTTTGAGTGAAATCAAATCGCTAGAAGTATGGAATACACCAACCACTCCAATTAGGAAAGAACTGTCGTTGAACTTGAATTGTCCAATTTCTCACACCTACTGATTTCGGATCGAGCCCAAAACTTGGGCAACATCATAACATGGTGGGAGGAGTCATTTGGTGAGTTTTGAGTGAAATCCAATCTCTAGAAGTACGGAATACACCACCCACTCCAGTTAGGAACGAACTGCCGTTGAACTTGAATTGTCCAATTTGGAACACCTATTGATTTCGGATCGAGCCCAAAACTTGGGCAACATCATAATATGTTGGGAGGAGTCAATTGGTGAGTTTTGAGTGAAATCCAATCGCTAGAAGTACGGAATACACCAACCACCCCAGTTAGGAACGAACTGCCGTAGAACTTGAATTGTCCAATTTGGAACACCTATTGATTTCGGATCGAGCCCAAAACTTGGGCAACAACATAATACGGTGGGACGAGTCGTTTGGTGAGTTTTGAGTGAAATCCAATCGCTAGAAGTATCGAATACACCAACTACTCCAATTCGGAAAGAACTGCCGTTGAACTTGAATTGTCCAATTTGGAACACCTATTGATTTCGGATCGAGCCCAAAACTTGGGCAACATCATAATATGTTGGGAGGAGTCAATTGGTGAGTTTTGAGTGAAATCCAATCGCTAGAAGTATGGAATACACCAACCACTCCCGTTAGGAACGAACTGTCGTTGAACTTGAATTGTCCAATTTGGAACACCTATTGATTTCGGATCGAGCCCAAAACTTGGGCAACAACATAATACGGTGGGACGAGTCGTTTGGTGAGTTTTGAGTGAAATCCAATCGCTAGACGTATGGAATACACCAACCACTCCAATTAGGAACGAACTGTCGTTGAAATTGAATTGGCCAATTTCTCACACCTATTGATTTCGGATCGAGCCCAAAACTTGGGTAACATCATAATATGGTGGGAGGAGTCATTTGGTGAGTTTTGAGTGAATTCTAATCGCTAGACGTTTGGAATACACCAACCACTACAATTAGGTACGAACGGTCGTTGAAATTGAATTTACCAATTTCTCGGACCTATTGATTTCGGATCGAGCCCAAAACTTGGGCAACAACATAATATGGTGGGAGGAGTTAATTGGTGAGTTTTGAGTGAAATCCAATCGCTAGAAGTATGGAATACACCAACCACTCCAGTTAGGAACGAACTGCCGTTGAACATGAATTGTCCAATTTCTCACACCTATTGATTACGGATCGAGCCCCAAACATGGGCAACATCATAATATGGTGGGAGGAGTCATTTGGTGAGTTTTGAGTGAAATCAAATCGCTAGAAGTATGGAATACACCAACCACTCCAATTAGGAACGAACTGCCGTTGAACTTGAATTGTCCAATTTCTCACACCTATTGATTTCGGAATGAGCCCCAAACTTGGGCAACATCATAATATGGTGGGAGGAGTCATTTGGTGAGTTTTGAGTGAAATCAAATCGCTAGAAGTATGGAATACACCAACCACTCCAATTAGGGACGAACTGCCGTTGAACTTGAATTGTCCAATTTCTCACACCTATTGATTTCGGAATAAGCCCCAAACTTGGGCAACATCATAATATGGTGGGAGGAGTCATTTGGTGAGTTTTTAGTGAAATCCAATCGCTAGAAGTATGGAATACACCAACCACTCCAGTTAGGAACGAACTACTGATGAACTTGAATTGTCCAATTTGGAACACCAATTGATTTCGGATCGAGCCCAAAACTTCGACAGCATCATAATATGGTGGGAGGAGTCAATTGGTGTGTTTTGAGTGAAATCCAATCACTAGAAGTATGGAATACACCAACCACTCCAGTTAGGAACGAACAGCCGTTGAACTTGAATTGTCCAATTTGGAACACCTATTGATTTCGGATCGAGCCCAAAACTTGGGCAACATCATAATGTGGTGGGAGGCGTCATTTGGTGAATTTTGAGTGAAATCAAATCGCTAGAAGTATGGAATACACCAACCACTCCAATTAGGAACGAACTGTCGTTGAACTTGAATTGTCCAATTTGGAACACCTATTGATTTTGGATCGAGCCCAGAACTTGGGCAACATCATAATATGGTGGGAGGAGTGAATTGGTGAGTTTTGAGTGAAATCCAATCGCTAGAAGTATGGAATACACCAACCACTCCAGTTAGGAACGAACTGCCGTTGAACTTTAATTGTCCAATTTGGAACACCTATTGATTTCGGATCGAGCCCAAAACTTGGGCAACATCATAATATGGTGGGAGGAGTCATTTGGTGAGTTTTGAGTGAAATCCAATCGCTAGAAGTATGGAATACACCAACCACTCCAGTTAGGAACGAACTACCGTTGAACTTGAATTGTCCAATTTGGAACACCTATTGATTTCGGATCGAGCCCAAAACTTGGACAACATTATAATATGGTGGGAGGAGTCAATTGGTGAGTTTTGAGTGAAATCCAATCACTAGAGGTATGGAATACACCAACCACTCCAGTTAGGAACGAACTGCCGTTGAACTTGAATTGTCCAATTTGGAACACCTATTGATTTCGGTTCGAGCCCAAAACTTGGGCAACACCATAATATGGTGGGAGGAGTCAATTGGTGAGTTTTGAGTGAAATCCAATCGCTAGAAGTATGGAATACCCCAACCACTCCAGTTAGGAACGAACTGCCGTTGAACTTGAATTTTCCAATTTGGAATACCTATTGTTTTCGGATCGACCCCAAAACTTGGGCAACATCATAATATGGTGGGAGGAGTCATTTGGTGAGTTTTGAGTGAAATCCAATCTCTAGAAGTATGGAATACACCAACCACTCCAGTTAGGAACGAACTGCCGTTGAACTTGAATTGTCCAATTTGGAACACCTATTGATTTCGGATCGAGACCAAAACTTGGGCAACATCATAATATGGTGGGAGGAGTCAATTGGTGAGTTTTGAGTGAAATGCAATGGCTAGAAGTATGGAATACAACAACCACTCCAGTTAGGAACGAACTGCCGTTGAACTTGAATTGTCCAATTTCTCACACCTATTGATTTCGGATCGAGCCCAAAACTTGGGCAACATCATAATATGGTCGGAGGAGTCATTTGGTGAGTTTTGGGCAACATCATAATATGGTGGGAGGAGTCATTTGGTGAGTTTTGAGTGAAATCCAATCGCTAGAAGTATGGAATACACCAACCACTCCAGCTAGGAACGAACTACCGATGAACTTGAATTGTCCAATTTGGAACACCTATTGATTTCGCATCGAGCCCAAAACTTCGACAACATCATAATATGGTGGGAGGAGTCAATTGGTGCGTTTTGAGTGAAATCCAATCACTAGAAGTATGGAATACACCAACCACTCCAGTTAGGAACGAACTGTCGTTGAACTTGAATTGTCCAATTTGGAACACCTATTGATTTCGGATCGAGCCCAAAACTTGGGCAACATCATAATGTGGTGGGGGGAGTCATTTGGTGAGTTTTGAGTGAAATCAAATCGCTAGAAGTATGGAATACACCAACCACTCCAATTAGGAACGAACTGCCATTGAACTTGAATTGTCCAATTTGGAACACCTATTGATTTCGGATCGAGCCCAAAACTTGGGCAACGTCATAATATGGTGGGAGGAGTCATTTGGTGAGTTTTGAGTGAAATCAAATCGCTAGAAGTATGGAATACACCAACCACTCCAATTAGGAACGAACTGCCGTTGAACTTGAATTGTCCAATTTCTCACACCTATTGATTTCGGATCGAGCCCAAAACTTGGGCAACATCATAATATGGTGGGAGGAGTCATTTGGTGAGTTTTGAGTGAAATCCAATCGCTAGAAGTATGGAATACACCAACCACTCCAGTTAGGAACGAACTACCGTTGAACTTCAATTGTCCAATTTGGAACACCTATTGATTTCGGATCGACCCCAAAACATGGGCAACATCATAACATGGTGGGAGGAGTCATTTGGTGAGTTTTGAGTGAAATCAAATCGCTAGAAGTATGGAATACACCAACCACTACAATTAGGAACGAACGGTCGTTGAAATTGAATTGACCAATTTCTCGGACCTATTGATTTCGGATCGATCCCAAAACTTGGGCAACAACATAATATGGTGGGAGGAGTCGTTTGGTTAGTTTTGAGTGAAATCCAATCGCTAGAAGTATAGAATACACCAACCACTCCAATTAGGAACGAACTGCCGTTGAACTTGAATTGTCCAATTCGGAACACCTATTGATTTCGGATCTAGCCCAAAACTTGGGCAACATCATAATATGGTGGGAGAAGTCATTTGGTTAGTTTTGAGTGAAATCCAATCGCTAGAAGTATGGAATACACCAGCCACTCCAATTAGGAACGAACTGCCGTTGAACTTGAATTGTCCAATTTCGAACACCGATTGATTTCGGATCGAGCCCAAAACTTGGGCAACATCATAATATGGTGGGAGGAGTCATTTGGTGTGTTTTGAGTGAAATCCAATCGCTAGACGTATGGAATACACCAACCACTACAATTAGGAACTAACGGTCGTTGAAATTGAATTGACCAATTTTTCGGACCTATTGATTTCGAATCGAGCCCAAAACTTGGGCAACAACATAATATCTTGGGAGGAGTCGTTTGGTGAGTTTTGAGTGAAATCCAATCTCTAGAAGTATCGAATACACCAACCACTCCAATGAACAAACTGCCGTTGAACTTGAATTGTCCAATTTGGAACACCGATTGATTTCGGATCGAGCCCAAAACTTGGGCAACATCATAATATGGTGGGTGGAGTCATTTGGTGAGTTTTGAGTGAAATCAAATCGCTAGAAGTATGGAATATGTTGCGTCGATTCAGCTGCACCAAAATGGATTCAGCTGCATCCTCAACTTGTGATACTCGCAAGTGCACGAGCTGTTTGGTAATATAGCATATGTAAGTGCGAGGTCGATCCCACAAGGATTGGTGATTGAATGATCCATTTCATTTCCCCTACACAAAACAGAAATGAAAAGGAAAATAAATAAAATAAGAAAAAAAAGGAAATAACTCAAGCAAATAAGTTCCCAAGTTCAATTTAGATTAATGGATTGATTCTAGCTAAAGTATGATTAAGCCATGGTGTTTGGTCATAACCTTGTGTTCGTAATTCCCTAATTTGATCATTTGTTGTCTAACCTAAAATTAAGCATTAGGAACCCATTAAGCATAGAAGAACATTTTAAACAACCAAGTATGTATCTAATCCCTGTTGTCGAATGTCCATACATACTCTTCCTAGTTCAATTCGAATTGAAGCATGGTGTCTACTCTTAATTCAAACCAAGATAGATAACATGCAAGCCTAAATGGTGATCAATCATTCAAACTTGAATACTTAAGAAAGAATGTACGTTACAAATAAAATTAAAGTAGAACTTGAAAACTTGAAGGAAAATTTAGTAAAATCAATTTGTTACAACAATTGACAACTTGAAAGGAAACTAAGAGAATGTGAGGGAGAGAAGGGAAGGGAGCTCTAGAGAAGTGTTTGAGAGCTCCCCCCCTTGGGGTGTGTTTTGAAGCTTGAAGGCTTCTCTATTTATAGGGCTAAGAGGGAGGAACATCATGATGGATTCCCACACCATCCTTCATCTTTTGCTGCTGCACCTCAAGCATCTTCACATGGGTTCAAAGGTGATCAGTTGTGGCTGCCTTTGCTGCCAACCCATGTGGTTGCCTTTTGCTGCCAACCCATGTGGTTGCCTTTTGGTTGCTGAAAAACGAGTTTTCTGAACCAGGCTTGGTGTAGGAAGGGCAGAGGTTTCAAAACGTATCCAATGGGGCTCAAATTTGGATATGTTATACTAGACACCCATTGGAACAACTTCTATGAAGAACGTATTCCCATCGGAGTAGTAGAAGTGTGCGTTTTGGGCCTTTCAAGGTGGCTGCCGAACAGAGACTGGAATTAACTTCATTTCATCTTTTCTTTCCTTTTTGATTCACATGCATGCACATGCTTCCTCTTTCAATTAAAACCTGATTCCCAGCTCCAAAGTGATCTGCCAATTCAATTCCCATGTTCAAAGGCTGAAGCAAAATGCCTCTCATCATTCCTCATTCTTCTCTCTCTCCTTTCTCTTTGCTTCCCATGCATGCACATGCTTTCTCTATAATAACTCCAGCATGTACCAACTTGCTCCTTTAGAATTTCATAGCTGGAATGTCTCCCCACTTCACTCATTATGTTGGATCCAAAGTCAGTTGCAGCATGGGTGAGGCACATGGCTTAAAGGAGGAGACAAGGCTCAAAGCTGGCAGCTGCAAATCCTCCTGAGCATGGTTCAGTGTTGGACGGGCTAAGGACTCCACATATGTTCAATTGGGCTGAACTTTGGATATGTTATACTAGACACCCAATTGAACAACTTCTATGAAGAATGTCTCCTCATCCGAGTTGTGCAGATTGCTGAAATGAGACCTGTAAGGTGACTTACGAAACTGGACTGACAAGGAGTGTGGCCCAACTTTGGTTTTGTCTTTAAGCTCTGGCTCTTTGCCAATCAGCCCTTAACATGCATGGATTGCATCAAATGTGATCTCTTACTATCTTAACATACAAAACACACAAACAGAGGTAAGTGACTCAAAATAAAGAGACACTAAGCAAAATCAATAAGTAAAGAAGGCATGCAAGTGTATGAAATTATGGACTTATCAAAACAGAAAATGGATTAAAAGCACAAGTTTAACTCAATAACATAACCAAATCATAAGCTAGAAGGGTACAAAATGATATACAATTATGAACCGATCAGAATACACCAACCACTCCAATTAGGAATGAACTGCCGTTGAACTTGAATTGTCCATTTTCTCACACCTATTGATTTCGGATCGAGCCCAAAACTTGGGCAACATCATAATATGGTGGGAGGAGTCAATTGGTGAGTTTTGAGTGAAATCAAATCGCTAGAAGTATCGAATACACCAACCACTCCAATTAGGAACGAACTGCCATTGAACTTGAATTGTCCAATTTGGAACACCTATTGATTTCGGATCGAGCCCCAAACTTGGGCAACATCATAATATGGTGGGAAGAGTCATTTGGTGAGTTTTGAGTGAAATCCAATCGCTAGAAGTATGGAATACACCAACCACTCCAATTAGGAACGAACTGCCGTTGAACTTGAATTGTCCAATTTGGAACACCTATTGATTTCGGATCGAGCCCAAAACTTGGGCAACATCATAATATGGTGGGAGGAGTCATTTGGTGAGTTTTGAGTGAAATCCAATCGCTAGAAGTATGGAATACACCAACCACTCCAATTAGGAACGAACGGCCGTTGAACTTGAATTGTCCAATTTGGAACACCTATTGATTTCGGATCGAGCCCAAAACTTGGGCAACATCATAATATGGTGGGAGGAGTCATTTGGTGAGTTTTGAGTGAAATCCAATCTCTAGACGTATGGAATACACCAACCACTCCAATTAGGAACGAACTGTCGTTGAAATTGAATTGACCAATTTCTCAGACCTATTGATTTCGGATCGAGCCCAAAACTAGGGCAACATCATAATATGGTGGCAGGAGTCATTTGGTGAGTTTTGAGTGAAATCCAATCGCTAGAAGTATGGAATACACCAACCACTCCAGTTTGGAACGAACTGCCGTTGAACTTGAATTGTCCAATTTGGAACACCTATTGATTTCGGATCGAGCCCAAAACTTGGGCAACAACATAATATGGTGGGAGGAGTCGTTTGGTGAGTTTTGAGTGAAATCCAATTGCTAGAAGTATGGAATACACCAACCACACCAGTTAGGAACGAACTGCCGTTGAACTTGAATTGTCCAATTTGGAACACCTATTAATTTCGGATCGAGCCCAAAACTTGGGCAACATCATAATATGGTGGGAGGAGTGAATTGGTGAGTTTTGAGTGAAATCAAATCATTAGAAGTATCGAATACACCAACCACTCCAATTAGGAACGAACTGCCGTTGAACTTGAATTGTCCAATTTGGAACACCTATTGATTTCGGATCGAGCCCAAAACTTGGGCAACATCATAATATGGTGGAAGGAGACATTTGGTGAGTTTTGAGTGAAATCAAATCGCTAGAAGTGTGGAATACACCAACCACTCCAATTAGGAACGAACTGCCGTTGAACTTGAATTGTCCAATTTCTCACACCTATTGATTTCGGATCAAGCCCCAAACTTGGGCAACATCATAATATGGTGGGAGGAGTCAATTGGTGAGTTTTGAGTGAAATCCAATCGCTAGAAGTATGGAATACACCAACCACTCCAATTAGGAACGAACTGCCGTTGAACTTGAATTGTCCAATTTGGAACACCTATTGATTTCGGATCGAGCCCAAAACTTGGGCAACATCATAATATGGTGGGAGGAGTCATTTGGTGAGTTTTGAGTGAAATCCAATCGCTAGAAGTATGGAATACACCAACCACTATAGTTAGGAACGAACTACCGTTGAACTTGAATTGTCCAATTTCGAACACCTATTGATTTCGGATCGAGCCCAAAACTTGGGCAACATCATAATATGGTGGGAGGAGTCATTTGGTGAGTTTTGAGTGAAATCAAATCGCTAGAAGTATGGAATACACAACCACTCCAATTAGGAACAAACTGCCGTTGAACTTGAATTGTCCAATTTCTCGCAACTATTGATTTCGGATCGAGCCCCAAACTTGGGCAACATCATAATATCAGGAAGAGTCATTTGGTGAGTTTTGAGTGAAATCCAATCGCTAGAAATATGGAATACACCAACCACTCCAATTAGGAACGAACTGCCGTTGAACTTGAATTGTCCAATTTGGAACACCTATTGATTTCGGATCGAGCCCAAAACTTGGGCAACAACTTAATATGGTGGGAGGAGTCATTTGGTGAGTTTTGAGTGAAATCCCATCGCTAGAAGTATGGAATACACCAACCTCTCCAATTAGGAAAGAACTGCCGTTGAACTTGAATTGTCCACTTTGGAACACCTATTGATTTAGGATCGAGCCCAAAACTTGGGCAACATCATAATATGGTGGGAAGAGTCATTTCGTTAGTTTTGAGTGAAATCCAATCGCTAGAAGTATGGAATACACCAACCACTCCAATTAGGAACGAACTGCCGTTGAACTTGAATTGTCCAATTTGGAACACCTATTGATTTCGGATCGAGCCCAAAACTTGGGCAACAACATAATATGGTGGGAGGAGTCATTTGGTGAGTTTTGAGTGAAATCAAATCGCTAGAAGTATGGAATACACCAACCCCACCAATTAGGAACGAACTGCCGTTGAACTTGAATTGTCCAATTTCTCACACCTATTGATTTCGGATCGAGCCCCAAACTTTGGCAACATCATAATATGGTGGGAGGAGTCAATTGGTGAGTTTTGAGTGAAATCCAATCGCTACAAGTATGGAATACACCAAACACCCCAATTAGGAACGAACTGCCGTTGAACTTGAATTGTCCAATTTGGAACACCTATTGATTTCGGATCGAGCCCAAAAGCTGGGCAACATCATAATATGGTGGGAGGAGTCAATTGGAGAGTTTTGAGTGAAATCAAATCGTTAGAAGTATCGAATACACCAACCACTCCAATTAGGAACGAACTGCCGTTGAACTTGAATTGTCCAATTTCTCACATCTATTGATTTCGGATCGAGCCCAAAACTTGGGCAACATCATAATATTGTGGGAGGAGTCATTTGGTGAGTTTTGAGTGAAATCCAATCGCTAGAAGTATGGAATACACCAACCACTCCAGTTTGGAACGAACTGCCGTTGAACTTGAATTGTCCAATTTGGAACACCTATTGATTTCGGATCGAGCCCAAAACTTGGGCAACGTCATAATATGGTGGGAGGAGTCATTTGGTTAGTTTTGAGGGAAATCCAATCGCTAGAAGTATGGAATACACCAACCACTCCAATTAGGAACGAACTGCCGTTGAACTTGAATTATCCAATTTGGAACTCCAATTGATTTCGGATCGAGCCCAAAAGTTGGGCAACATCATAATATGGTGGGAGGAGTCATTTGGTGAGTTTTGAGTGAAATCAAATCGCTAGAAGTATGGAATACACCAACCACTCCAATTAGGAATGAACTGCCGTTGAAATTGAATTGACCAATTTCTCACACCTATTGATTTCGGATCGAGCCCAAAACTTGGGCAACATCGTAATATGGTGGGAGGAGTCATTTGGTGAGGTTTGAGTGAAATCCAATCGCTAGAAGTATGGAACACACCAACCACTCCAGTTAGTATCGAACTGCCAATGAACTTGAATTGTCCAATTTGGAACACCAATTGATTTCGGATCGAGCCCAAAACTTGGGCAACAACTTAATATGGTGGGAGGAGTCATTTGGTGAGTTTTGAGTGAAATCCGATCGCTAGAAGTATGGAATACACCAACCACTCCAATTAGGAACGAACTGCCGTTGAACTTGAATTGTCCAATTTGGAACAGCTATTGATTTCGGATCAAGCCCAAAACTTGGGCAACATCATAATATGGTGGGAGGAGTCATTTGGTTAGTTTTGAGTGAAATCCAATCGCTAGAAGTATGGAATACACCAACCACTCCAATTAGGAACGAACTGCCGTTGAACTTGAATTGTCCAATTTGGAACTCCAATTGATTTCGTATCAAGCCCAAAAGTTGGGCAACATCATAATATGGTGGGAGGAGTCATTTGGTGAGTTTTGAGTGAAACTAAATCGCTAGAAGTATGGAATACACTAACCACTCTAATTAGGAACGAACTGCCGTTGAACTTGAATTGTCCAATTTCTCACACTTATTGAGTTCGGATCGAGCCCAAAACTTGGGCAACATCATAATATGGTGGGAGGAGTCATTTGGAGAGTTTCGAGGGAAATCCAATCGCTAGAAGTATGGAATACACCAACCACTCCAATTAGGAACGAACTGTCGTTGAAATTGAATTGACCAATTTCTCACACCTATTGATTTCGGATCGAGCCCAAAACTTGGGCAACATCGTAATATGGTGGGAGGAGTCATTTGGTGAGTTTTGAGTGAAATCCAATCGCTAGAAGTATGGAATATACCAGCCACACCAATTAGGAACGAAATGCCGTTGAACTTGAATTGTCCAATTTGGAACACCTATTGATTTCGGAATGAGCCCAAAACTTGGGCAACATCATAATATGGTGGGAGGAGTCATTTGGTGAGTTTTGAGTTAAATCCAATTGCTAGAAGTATGGAATACACCAACCACTCCAATTAGGAACGAACTACCGTTGAACTTGGATTGTCCAATTTGGAACACCTATTGATTTCGGATCGAGCCCAAAACTTGAGCAACATCATAATATGGTGGGAGGAGTCATTTGCTGAGTTTTGAGTGAAATCAAATCGCTAGAAGTATGGAATACACCAACCACTCCAATTAGGAACGAACTGTCGTTGAACTTGAATTGTCCAATTTCTCACACCTATTGATTTCGGATCGAGCCCAAAACTTGGGCAACATCATAATATGGAGGGAGGAGTCATTTGCTGAGCTTTGAGTGAAATCCAATCGCTAGAAGTACGGAATACACCAACCACTCCAATTAGGAACGAACTGTCGTTGAAATTGAATTGACCAATTTCTCACACCTATTGATTTCGGATCGAGCCCAAAACTTGGGCAACATCGTAATATGGTCGGAGGATTCATTTGGTGAGTTTTGAGTGAAATCTAATCGCTAGAAGTACGGAATACACCAACCACTCCAATTAGGAACGAACTTTCGTTGAAATTGAATTGACCAATTTCTCACACCTATTGATTTCGGATCGAGCCCAAAACTTGGGCAACATCATAATATGGTGGGAGGAGTCATTTGGTGAGTTTTGAATGAAATCCAATCGCTAGAAGTATGGAATTTACCAACCACTCCAATTAGGAACGAACTGCCGGTGAACATGAATTGTGAAAGACCTTACCTTACCTTTCATTACAAACCTTGTGAAAGACCTAGCTAATCTTTGAGGATGTTTTCATGGGTGCTGGTAAGTATGTGTGTATCTCTATTCTTAGTATTTGTTTCCCTTCATGAGATCTAACCAAATATTGTGCTTCTATTTCATATACTCACTTAAGCTTGTTTGAGAGAATAAAACCATTGGTTCTGAGTGATTGAGTGTTATCTGTGAGAATTAGAGTCGAAGCATGTTCTTTATTCAAGGTTTGAGTGTGCTTGCTTTGAAACCGTGTGCCTTTGAGCTATAGCTTCCACATTACACACTGATTGATCACCTATCTTGGCAACTCTACGGTGTTGGAGGTATGACTAAAGTTTTCTTTCGTTCTCATTAGTTGATTTCAAGTTTTACTAACCACTTTGTTTTGTAGAGTTAGTAATGCGTTTGTGGGTATCGTTTCTGTTAAACTCTCAGGAGACACAACTCCTCCTACTAGGGATGCCTAGAGGTTTAAAGGCTTGTTGCATACGCTCAATGCAATCGAGTTACCTACGAAAGTGGTTTAGTTAACTTTTTATTTTTAACTTTGTTTTGTGTTGTTTTGCTCGAGGACTAGCAAAATCTAGGTTTGGGGGTATTTGATCGGTTCATAATTGTATATCATTTTGTACCCTTCTAGCTTATGATTTGGTTATGTTATTGAGTTAAACTTGTGCTTTTAATCCATTTTCTGTTTTGATAAGTCCATAATTTCGTACACTTGCTTGCCTTCTTTACTTAGTGATTTTGCTTAGTTTCTCTTTATTTTGAGTCACTTACCTCTGTTTGTGTGTTTTGTAGGTTAAGCTAGCAAGAGATCACATTTGATGCAATCCATGCATGTTAAGGGCTGATTGGGATAAGAGCAAGAGCTTAAAGACAAAACCAAAGTTGGGCCACACTTCTTGTCAGTCCAGTTTCGTAAGTCACCTTGCAGGTCTCATTTCAGCAATCTGCACAATTCGGATGAGGAGACATTCGTCATAGAAGTTGTTCAATTGGGTGTCTAGTATAACATATCCAAAATTCAGCCCAATTGAACATATGTGGAGTCCTTAGCCCGTCCAACACTGAACCATGCTCAGGAGGATTTGCAGCTGCCAGCTTTGAGCCTTGTCTCCTCCTTTGAGCCATGTGCCTCACCCATGCTGCAACTGACTTTGGATCCAACATAATGAGTGAAGTGGGGAGACATTCCAGCTATGAAAGTCTAAAGGATCAAGTTGGTACATGCTGGAGTTATTATAGAGAAAGCATGTGCATGCATGTAAAGCATAAATGAAATGAAGTCAATTCCAGTCTCTGTTCGGCAGCCAAATTGCAAGGCCCAAAACGCATACTTCTACTACTCCGATGGGAATACTTTCTTCATAGAAGTTGTTCCAATGGGTGTCTACTATAACATATCCAAATTGGAGCCCCATTGGATACGTTTTGAAACCTCTGGCCTTCCTACACCAAGTCTGGTTCAGAAGACTCGTTTTTGTTCAACAACCAAAAGAAGACCACATGGTTTGGCAGCAAAAGGCAGCCACAATTGATCACCTTTGATCCCATGTGAAGAAAGCTTGAGGTGCAGCAAAAGAAGTATGGGATGGGATTGATTCCAACCACACTAACATAGACAAGATGAAGTGGGAGTTATGGGTTGTATTAAATGAGGAATGGTGGTGTTGGATTTCATCATGATGTTCCTCCCTCTTAGCCCTATAAATAGAGGAGTCTTCAAGCTACAAAATGCACTTCAGCCATCCTCCACACTTCCATCATCCATAAATCATCCTCATACATTCCCACAACCCCAAACACTCAAGCAATCAACCCAATACTCTAAACTGCCCCAAAATCACCAAAACAGCTCCAGAAAACCTCCCTTCCATTTCCCTACGAATTTCCTCTTTCTCAGCCATCACCACTCACTCAAACTCATCTCAAATCACCTCCATATCCTTCATACATCCTTCTAGACGTGGAGAAGCTCTTGGAGAAGCATTGGACACTACAAGAACTTCAGAAAAGGGTTTTTCTACTCTTATGGCATTCATTATGTTTTCCCATTTCTATTTTAGTTTCTTTTCCATTATGAGTAGCTAAATCCATAACTAGGGCTTCGATGTAACCTAACATGAATATTCTGGGTTTATAAGTTTGGAGTTTCAAGTTTGATTCATGATTCATGTTCTTATTCATTATGCTTATAAGTTAACATGCTTGTTTGAATGATTGATCACCATTAGAACTTGTTTGTTAACTATCTTGGTTTGAATTAAGAGTAGACACCATGCTTTAATTCGAATTGAACTATGAATAGGAAGAGTATGTATGGACATTCGACAACAGGGATTAGATACATGCTTGGTTGTTTAAATTGTTCTTCTATGCTTAATGGGTTCCTAATGCTTAATTTTAGGTTAGACAACAAATGATCAAATTAGGGAATTAGGAACACAAGGTTTGGACCAAACACCATGGCCTAATCATACTTTAGCTAGAATCAATCTTTGAATCTGAATTAGACTTGTTACTTGACTCCATATAACCCAGAATTGAATTGTTATGGTGATTCGAATGCCCTAGTCTCCAAATCTGTTTTCCAACTCTTAAAACCACTCTTTGTTACACTTGTTTATTTGCTTTCATTTGCAATTTCAGTTTGCTCACTTCCTTTCACAATCACAATCACTCTCACTTTAATTTCTGTTTTAGACTTAACTTCCTAACTTCTTGAATTCGGTAATCTACGTACATAACTAATTTGAACTTCTCAGTCTTCGTGGGTACGACCTCGTACTTGTCTTGCTATACTACTAATTGCCCCGTACAATTGCGAGTTAACATAATAATTAACAACAAATTTTGGCGCCGTTGCCGGGGACTGAACGAAAGTTCTTCCCTGGTTATGTGCCCAAGGTTACCCTATTCTTTTTAGTGTTTCTAATTAATCTAATTTTCTGTTTCAGGTAGTTTATGTCTAAAAGACCGTTCCTTGAACAAGTGAGGTCTTCGTTCCAACGCTCCAAATCTTTGAACGCAGGACCATCGTTGCAACCCAACCGGGTGATCTCTGAAGTTCATAATCGTCTAGAAAGAGAGTTGTCAACTACAAAAGAGCAAGCTCTTGCCACATTTACAAGTATTGCTCTCCACACTGAACTTCCTGGTTCTTCACCTTCAAATTCGGAAGCAAGTTCAGACTAAGAAGAAGAAGAAGAAGAGATGGCTGCCAATGAGTTCATGGGAGAACTTGATATCCCAACAATTCCAGCATCTCCTTCAAGCATTTTGCTGCCCACTGTAGCTCGAAATTATGAGCTTAAATCTTCTCATCTTAATATGCTGCCTTCCTTTTATGGTTTACCTAATGAAGATCCATTAACTCATATAAAGGATATTTTTAATGTTGTGAGTTCTTTTCCCTTGACAGGTGTGACAGAAGATCAACTTCGAATGAGAGTGTTTCCATACACTTTGAAGGATAAGGCGAAATATTGGTTGAATTCTTTGAAGCCTGGTTCACTCACTACATGGGCTGCCATTCAAAAGAAGTTCTTGGAGAAATACTTCTCCACGCAAAAGACCGACATGCTTAGGGATAAGATCTTGTTATTTGCACAGCAAGATGATGAATCGTTTTGTGAAGCATGGGAGAGATTCAATGGGCTGCTCAACCAATGTCCTCATCATGGGATTCCATTGAAGCTTCAAATGCGTATGTTTTATAAGGGACTAACCCCTTCTAGTCATAATATAGTCACCAATTTTGCAGGTGGTTCTTTTAAAACCAAAACTCCAGAAGAAACATACAAACTCTTTGAGGAGATAGCAATGGAGACCCAACATACGGATACAAGAGGTAAACGTGTCATAATATGGTGTGTGGAGTCATTTGGAGAGTTTTGAGTAAAATCCAATCGCTAGAAGTATGGAATATACCAACCACTCCAGTTAGGAACGAACTGCCGTTGAACTTGAATTGTCCAATTTGGAACACCTATTGATTTCAGATCGAGCCCAAAACTTGGGCAACATCATAATATGGTGGGAGGATCATTTGGTGAGTTTTGAGAGAAATCCAATCGCTAGAAGTATGGAATACACCAACCACTCCAATTAGGAACAAACTTTCGTTGAAATTGAATTGACCAATTTCTCACACCTATTGATTACGGATCGAGCCCAAAACTTGGGCAACATCATAATATGGTGGGAGGAGTCATTTGGTGAGTTTTGAGTGAAATCCAATCGCCACCAACCACTCCAATTAGGAACGAACTGCCGTTGAACTTAAATTGTCCAATTTCTCACACCTATTGATTTCGGATCGAGCCCCAAACTTGGGCAACATCATAATATGGTGGGAGGAGTCATTTGGTGAGTTTTGAGTGAAATCCAATCGCTAGAAGTATGGAATACACCAACCACTCCAATTACGAACGAACTGCCGTTGAACTTGAATTGTCCAAATTCTCACACCTATTGATTTCGGATAGAGCCCCAAAATTGGGCAACATCATAATATGGTGGCAGGAGTCATTTGGTCAGTTTTGAGTGAAATCCAATCGCTAGAAGTATGGAATACACCAACCAATCCTATTAAGAACGAACTGCCGTTGAACTTGAATCGTCCAATTTGGAACACCTACTGATTTCGGATCGAGCCCAAAACTTGGGCAACATCATAATATGGTGGGAGGAGTCATTTGGTGAGTTTTGAGTGAAATCCAATCGCTAGAAGTATGGAATACAATAACCACTCCAATTAGGAAAGAACTGTCGTTGAAATTGAAATGACCAATTTCTCACACCTATTGATTTCGGATCGAGCCCAAAACTTGGGCAACATCATAATATGGTGGGCGGAGTCATTTTGTGAGTTTTGAGTGAAATCCAATCGCTAGAAGTACGGAATACACCAACCACTCCAATTAGGAACGAACTGCCGTTGAACTTGAATTGTCGAATTTCTCACACCTATTGATTTCGGATCGAGCCCAAAACTTGGGCAACATCATAATATGGTGGGAGGAGTCATTTGGTGAGTTTTGAGTGAAATCCAATTGTTAGATGTATGGCATACACCAACCACTCCAATTAGGAACGAACTGCCGTTGAACTTGAATTATCCAATTTCTCACACCTATTGATTTCGGATCGAGCCCCAAACTTGGGCAACATCATAATATGGTGGGAGGAGTCATTTGGTGAGTTTTGAGTGAATTCCAATCGCTAGAAGTATGGAATACACAAACCACTCCAATTAGGAAAGAACTGTCGTTGAAATTGAATTGACCAATTTCTCACACCTATTGAATTCGGATTGAGCCCAAAACTTGGGCAACATCATAATACTGTGGGAGGATTCATTTGGTGAGTTTTGAGTGAAATCCAATCGCTAGAAGTATGGAATACACCACCCACTCCAATTAGGAACGAACTGCTGTTGAACTTGAATTGTCCAATTTGGAACACCTATTGATTTCGGATCGAGCCCAAAACTTGGGCAACATCATATTATGGTGGGAGGAGTCATTTGGTGAGTTTTGAGTGAAATCCAGTCGCTAGAAGTATGGAATACACCAACCAATCCAATTAGGAATGAACTGCCGTTGAACTTGAATCGTCCAATTTGGAACACCTATTGATTTCGGATCGAGCCCAAAACTTGGGCAACATCATAATATGGTGCGTGGAGTCATTTGGTGAGTTTTGAGTGAAATCCAATCGCTAGAAGTATGGAATACACCACCCACTCCAATTAGGAACGAACTGCTGTTGAACTTGAATTGTCCAATTTGGAACACCTATTGATTTCGGATCGAGCCCAAAACTTGGGCAACATCATATTATGGTGGGAGGAGTCTTTTGGTGAGTTTTGAGTGAAATCCAATCGCTAGAAGTATGGAATACACCAACCACTCCAATTAGGAGCGAACTGCCATTGAACTTGAATTGTCCAATTTCTCTCACCTATTGATTTCGGATCGAGCCCCAAACTTGGGCAACATCATAATATGGTGGGAGGAGCCATTTGGTGAGTTTTGAGTGAAATCCAATCGCTAGAAGTATGGAATACACCAACCACTCCAATTAGGAACGAACTGCCGTTGAACTTGAATTGTCCAATTTCTAACACCTATTGATTTTGGATCGACCCCAAACTTGGGCAACATCATAGTATGGTGGGAGGAGTCATTTGGTGAGTTTTGAGTGAAATCCAAGTGCTAGAAGTATGGAATACACCAACCACTCCAATTAGGAAAGAACTGTCGTTGAAATTGAATTGACCAATTTCTCACATCTATTGAATTCGGATTGAGCCCAAAACTTGGGCAACATCATAATATGGTGGGAGGTGTCATTTGGTGAGTTTTGAGTGAAATCCAATCGCTAGAAGTATGGAATACACCAACCACTCCAATTAGGAACGAACTGCCGTTGAACTTGAATTGTCCAATTTTGAACACCTATTAATTTCGGATCGAGCCAAAACTTGGGCAACATCATAATATGGTGGGAGGAGTCATTTGGTGTGTTTTGAGTGAAATCCAATCGCTAGAAGTATGGAATACACCAACCACTCCAATTAGGAAAGAACTGTCGTTGAAATTGAATTGACCAATTTCTCACACCTATTGAATTCGGATCAAGCCCAAAACTTGGGCAACATCATAATATGGTGGGAGGTGTCATTTGGTGACTTTTGAGTGAAATCCAGTCGCTAGAAGTGTGGAACACACCAACCACTCCAATTAGGAACGAACTGCCGTTGAAATTGAATTGTCCAATTTCTCACACGTATTGATTTCTGATCGAGCCCAAAACTTGGGCAACATCATAATATGGTGGGAGGTGTCATTTGGTGAGTTTTGAGTGAAATCCAATCGCTAGAAGTATGGAATACACCAACCACTCTAATTAGGAACGAAGTGCCGTTGAACTTGAATTGTCCAATTTCTCACACCTATTGATTTCGGATCGAGCCCAAAACTTGGGCAACATCATAATATGGTTTGAGGAGTCATTTGGTGAGTTTTGAGTGAAATTCAATCGCTAGAAGTATGGAATACACCAACCACTCCAATTAGGAACGAACTGCCGTTGAACTTGAATTGTACAATTTCTCACACCTATTGATTTCGAATCGAGCCCAAAACTTGGGCAACATCATAATATGGTGGGCGGAGTCATTTGGTGAGTTTTGAGTGAAATCCAATCGGTAGAAGTGTGGAACACACCAACCACTCCAATTAGGAACGAACTGCCGTTGAAATTGAATTGTCCAATTTCTCACACGTATTGATTTCTGATCGAGCCCAAAACTTGGGCAACATCATAATATGGTGGGAGGAGTCATTTTGTGAGTTTTGAGTGAAATCCAATCGCTAGAAGTATGGAATACACCAACCACTCTAATTAGGAACGAAGTGCCGTTGAACTTGAATTGTCCAATTTCTCACACCTATTGATTTCGGATCGAGCCCAAAACTTGGGCAACATCATAATATGGTTTGAGGAGTCATTTGGTGGGTTTTGAGTGAAATTCAATCGCTAGAAGTATGGAAAACACCAACCACTCCAATTAGGAAAGAACTGTCGATGAAATTGAATTGACCAATTTCTCACACATGTTGAATTCGGATCGAGCCCAAAACTTGGGCAACAACATAATATGGTGGGAGGAGTCATTTGGTGAGTTTTGAGTGAAATCCAATCGCTAGAAGTATGGAATACACCAACCACTCCAATTAGGAACGAACTGCCGTTGAACTTGAATTGTCCAATTTGGAACACCTATTAATTTCGGATCGAGCCAAAACTTGGGCAACATCATAATATGGTGGGAGGAGTCATTTGGTGTGTTTTGAGTGAAATCCAATCGCTAGAAGTATGGAATACACCAACCAATCCAATTAGGAACGAACTGCCGTTGAACTTGAGTCGTCCAATTTGGAACACCTATTGATTTCGGATCGAGCCCAAAACTTGGGCAACATCAAAATATGGTGGGAGGAGTCATTTGGTGAGTTTTGAGTGAAATCCAATCGCTAGAAGTATGGCACTCCAATAAGGAAAGAACTGTCGTTGAAATTGAATTGACCATTTTCTCACACCCATTTTATTCCGATCGAGCCCAAAACTTGGGCAACATCATAATATGGTGGGAGGACTCATTTGGTGAGTTTTGAGTGAATTCCAATCGCTAGAAGTATGGCACTCCAATTAGGAAAGAACTGTCGTTGAAATTGAATTGACCAATTTCTCACATCTTTCGAATTCGGATTGAGCCCAAAACTTGGGCAACATCATAATATGGTGGGAGGTGTCATTTGGTGAGTTTTGAGTGAAATCCAATCGCTGGAAGTATGGAATACACCAACCACACCAATTAGGAACGAACTGCCGTTGAACTTGAATTGTCCAATTTGGATACCTTTTAATTTCGGATCGAGCCAAAACTTGGGCAACATCATAATATGGTGGGAGGAGTCATTTGGTGTGTTTTGAGTGAAATCCAATCGCTAGAAGTATGGAATACACCAACCAATCCAATTAGGAATGAACTGCCGTTGAACTTGAGTCGTCCAATTTGGAACACCTATTGATTTCGGATCGAGCCCAAAACTTGGGCAACATCAAAATATGGTGGGAGGAGTCATTTGGTGAGTTTTGAGTGAAATCCAATCGCTAGAAGTATGGAAAACACCAACCACTCCAATTAGGAAAGAACTGTCGTTGAAATTGAATTAACCAATTTCTCACACCTATTGAATTCGGATCAAGCCCAAAACTTGGGCAACATCATAATATGGTGGGAGGAGTCATTTGGTGAGTTTTGAGTGAAATCCAATCGCTAGAAGTGTGGAACACACCAACCACTCCAATTAGGAACGAACTGCCGTTGAAATTGAATTGTCCAATTTCTCACACGTATTGATTTCTGATCGAGCCCAAAACTTGGGCAACATCATAATATGGTGGGAGGAGTCATTTGGTGAGTTTTGAGTGAAATCCAATCGCTAGAAGTATGGAATACACCAACCACTCTAATTAGGAACGAAGTGCCGTTGAACTTGAATTGTCCAATTTCTCACACCTATTGATTTCGGATCGAGCCCAAAACTTGGGCAACATCATAATATTGTGGGAGGAGTCATTTGGTGAGTTTTGAGTGAAATCCAATGGCTAGATGTATGGCATACACCAACCACTCCAATTAGGAACGAACTGCCGTTGAACTTGAATTGTCCAATTTCTCACACCTATTGATTTCGGATCGAGCCCCAAACTTGGGCAACATCATAATATGGTGGGAGGTGTCATTTCGTGAGTTTTGAGTGAAATCCAATCGCTAGAAGTATGGAATACACCAACCACTCCAATTAGGAATGAACTACCGTTGAACTTGAATTGTCCAATTTCTCACACCTACTGATTTCGGATCGAGCCCAAAACTTGGGCAACATCATAATACGGTGGGAGGAGTCATTTGGCGAGTTTTGAGTGAAATCCAATCGCTAGAAGTATGGAATACACCAACCACTCTAATTAGGAACGAAGTGCCGTTGAACTTGAATTGCACAATTTCTCACACCTATTGATTTCAGATCGAGCCCAAAACTTGGGCAACGAGATAATATGGTGGGAGGAGTGATTTGGTGAGTTTTGAGTGAAATCCCATCGCTAGAAGTAGGGAATACACCAACCACTCCAATTAGGAACGAAATGCCGTTGAAATTTAATTGACCAATTTCTCACACCTATTGATTTCGGATCGAGCCCAAAACTTGGGCAACATCATAATATGGTGGGAGGATTCATTTGGTGAGTTTTGAGTGAAATCCAATCGCTAGAAGTATGGAATACACCAACCACTCCAATTAGGAACGAACTGCCGTTGAACTTGAATTGTCCAATTTGGAACAGCTATTCATTTCGGATCGAGCCCAAAACTTGGGCAACATCATAATATGGTGGGAGGAGTCATTTGGTGAGTTTTGAGTGAAATCCAATGGCTAGATGTATGGCATACACCAACCACTCCAATTAGGAACGAACTGCCGTTGAACTTGAATTGTCCAATTTCTCACACCTATTGATTTCGGATCGAGCCCCAAACTTGGGCAACATCATAATATGGTGGGAGGTGTCATTTCGTGAGTTTTGAGTGAAATCCAATCGCTAGAAGTATGGAATACACCAACCACTCCAATTAGGAATGAACTACCGTTGAACTTGAATTGTCCAATTTCTCACACCTACTGATTTCGGATCGAGCCCAAAACTTGGGCAACATCATAATACGGTGGGAGGAGTCATTTGGCGAGTTTTGCGTGAAATCCAATCGCTAGAAGTATGGAATACACCAACCACTCTAATTAGGAACGAAGTGCCGTTGAACTTGAATTGTCCAATTTCTCACACCTATTGATTTCAGATCGAGCCCAAAACTTGGGCAACGAGATAATATGGTGGGAGGAGTGATTTGGTGAGTTTTGAGTGAAATCCAATCGCTAGAAGTAGGGAATACACCAACCACTCCAATTAGGAACGAAATGCCGTTGAAATTTAATTGACCAATTTCTCACACCTATTGATTTCGGATCGAGCCCAAAACTTGGGCAACATCATAATATGGTGGGAGGATTCATTTGGTGAGTTTTGAGTGAAATCCAATCGCTAGAAGTATGGAATACACCAACCACTCCAATTAGGAACGAATTGCCGTTGAACTTGAATTGTCCAATTTGGAACAGCTATTCATTTCGGATCGAGCCCAAAACTTGGGCAACATCATAATATGGTGGGAGGAGTCATTTGGTGAGTTTTGAGTGAAATGCAATCGCTAGAAGTATGGAATACACCAACCACTCCAATTAGGAACGGACTGCCGTTGAACTTGAATTGTCCAATTTGGAACACCTATTGATTTCGGATTTAGCCTAAAAATTGGGCAACGTCATAATATGGTGGGAGGAGTGATTTGGTGAGTTTTGAGTGAAATCCAATCGCTAGAAGTAGGGAATACACCAACCACTCCAATTAGGAACGAACTGCCGTTGAACTTGAATAGTCCAATTTCTCACACCTATTGATTTCGGATCGAGCCCAAAACTTGGGCAACGTCATAATCTGGTGGGAGGAATCATTTGGGGAGTTCTGAGTGAAATCCAATCGCTAGAAGTAGGGAATACACCAACCACTCCAATTAGAAACGAACTGCCGTTGAACTTGAATTGTCCAATTTCTCACAGCTATTGATTTCGGATCGAGCCCAAAACTTGGGCAACGTCATAATATGGTGGGAGGAGTCATTTGGTGAGTTCTGAGTGAAATCCAATCGCTAGAAGTATGGAATACACCAACCACTCTAATTAGAAACAAACTGCCGTTGAACTTGAATTGTCCAATTTCTCGCACCTATTGATTTCGGATCGAGCCCAAAACTTGGGCAACATCATAATATGGTGGGAGGAGTCATTTGGTGAGTTTTGAGGGAAATTCAATCGCTAGAAGTATAGAATACACCAACCACTCCAATTAGGAACGAACTGCAGTTGAACTTGAATTGTCCAATTTGGAACACCTATTGATTTCGGATCGAGCCCAAAACTTGGGCAATATCATAATATGGTGGGAGGAGTCATTTGGTGGGTTTTGGGTGAAATCCAATCGCTAGAAGTATGGAATACACCAACAACTCCAATTAGGAACGAACTGCCGTTGAACTTGAATAGTCCAATTTCTCACACCTATTGATTTCGGATCAAGCCCAAAACTTGGGCAACGTCATAATATGGTGGGAGGAGTCATTTGGTGAGTTTTGAGTTAAATCCAATCGCTAGAAGTAATACCCCAACCACTCCAATTAGGAACGAACTGCCGTTGAACTTGAATTGTCCAATTTCTCACACCTATTGATTTCGGATCGAGCCCAAAACTTGGGCAACATCATAATATGGTGGGAGGAGTCATTTGGAGAGTTTTGAGTGAAATCCAATCGCTAGAAGTATGTAATACATCAACCACTCCCATTAGGAACGAACTGCCGTCGAACTTGAATTGTCCAATTTCTCACACCTATTGATTTCGGATCGAACCCCAAACTTGTGCAACATCATAATATGGTGGGAGGAGTAATTTGGTTAGTTTTGAGTGAAATCCAATCGCTAGAAGTATGGAATACACCAACCACTCCAATTAGGAACGAACTGCAGTTGAACTTGAATTGTCCAATTTGGAACACCTATTGATTTCGGATCGAGCCCAAAACTTGGGCAATATCATAATATGGTGGGAGGAGTCATTTGGTGAGTTTTGAGTGAAATCCAATCGCTAGAAGTATGGAATACACCAACCACTCCAATTAGGAACGAACCGCCGTTGAACTTGAATTGTCCAATTTGGAACACCTATTGATTTCGGATAGAGCCCAAAACTTGGGCGACGTCATAATACGGTGGGAGTAGTCATTTGGTCAGTTTTGAGTGAAATCCAATCGCTAGAAGTATGGAATACACCAACCACTCCAATTAGGAACGAACTGCCGTTGAACTTGTATTGTCCAATTTGGAACACCTATTGATTTCGGATCGAGCCCAAAACTTGGGCAACATCATATTATGGTGGGAGGAGTCATTTGGTGAGTTTTGAGTGAAATCCAATCGCTAAAAGTATGTAATAAACCAACCACTCCAATTAGGAACGAACTGCCGTTGAACTTGAATAGTCCAATTTCTCACACCTATTGATTTCGGATCGAGCCCAAAACTTGGGCAACATCATAATATGGTGGGAGGAATCATTTGGTGAGTTCTGAGTGAAATCCAATCGCTAGAAGTATGGAATACACCAACCACTCCAATTAGAAACGAACTGCCGTTGAACTTGAATTGTCCAATTTCTCACACCTATTGATTTCGGATCGAGCCCAAAACTTGGGCAATGTCATAATATGGTGGGAGGAGTCATTTGGTGAGTTTTGAGTGAAATCCAATCGCTAGAAGTAATACCCCAACCACTCAAATTAGGAACGAACTGCCGTTGAACTTGAATTGTCCAATTTCTCACACCTATTGATTTCGGATCGAGCCCAAAACTTGGGCAACATCATAATATGGTGGGAGGAGTCATTTGGTGAGTTTTGAGTGAAAACCAACCGCTAGATGTATGGAATACATCAACCACTCCCATTGGGAACGAACTGCCGTCCAACTTGAATTGTCCAATTTCTCGCACCTATTGATTTCGGATCGAACCCCAAACTTGTGCAATATCATAATATGGTGGGAGGAGTCATTTGGTGAGTTTTGAGTGAAATCCAATCGCTAGAAGTATGGAATACACCAACCACTCCAATTAGGAACGAACTGCCGTTGAACTCTGATTCTTAAATTTGGAAGACCTATTGATTTCGAATCGAGCCCAAAACTTGGGCAACATCATAATATGGTGGAAGGAGTCATTTGGTGAGTTTTGAGTGAAATCCAATCGTTAGAAGTATAGAATACACCAACCACTCCAATTAGGAACGAACTGCCGTTGAACTCTGATTCTTAAATTTGGAAGACCTATTGATTTCGGATCGAGCCCAAAACTTGGGCAACATCATAATATGGTGGAAGGAGTCATTTGGTGAGTTTTGTGTGAAATCCAATCGCTAGAAGTATGGAATACACCAACCACTCCAATTAGGAACGGACTGCCGTTGAACTTGAATTGTCCAATTTCGAACACCTATTGATTTCGGATCGAGCCTAAAATTTGGGCAACATCATAATATGGTGGGAGGAGTCATTTGGGGAGTTTTGAGTGAAGTCCAATCGCTAGAAGTATGGAATGCACCAACCACTCCAATTAGGAACGAACTGCCGTTGAACTTGAATTGTCCAATTTGGAACACCTATTGATTTCGGATCGAGCCCAAAACTTGGGCAACATCATATTATGGTGGGAGGAGTCATTTGGTGAGTTTTGAGTGAAATCCAATCGCTAGAAGTATAGAATACACCAACCACTCCAATTAGGAACGAACTGCCGTTGAACTCTGATTCTTAAATTTGGAAGACCTATTGATTTCGGATCGAGCCCAAAACTTGGGCAACATCATAATATGGTGGAAGGAGTCATTTGGTGAGTTTTGTGTGAAATCCAATCGCTAGAAGTATGGAATACACCAACCACTACAATTTGGAACGAACTGCCGTTCAACTTGAATTGTCCAATTTGGAATACCTATTGATTTCGGAGCGAGCCCAAAACTTGGGCAACATCATAAATTGGTGGGAGGAGTCATTTGGTGAGTTTTGAGTGAAATCCAATCGCTAGAAGTATGGAATACACCAACCACTCCAATTAGGAACGAACTGCCGTTGAACTTGAATTGTCCAATTTCTCACACCTATTGATTTCGGATCGAGCCCGAAACTTGGGCAACATCATAATATGGTGGGAGGAGTCAGTTGGTTTGTTTTGAGTGAAATCCAATCGCTAGAAGTATGGAATATACCAACCACTCCAATTAGGAACGAACTGCCGTTGAAGTTGAATTGTCCAATTTCTCACACCTATTGATTTCGGATCGAGCCCAAAACTTGGGCAACATCATAATATGGTGGGAGGAGTCAATTGGTGAGTTTTGAGTGAAATCCAATCGCTAGAAGTATGGAATACAGCCACCACTCCAGTTAGGAAGGAACTGCCGTTGAACTTGAATTGTCCAATTATTCACACCTTTTGATTTCGGATCGAGCCCAAAACTTGGGCAACATCCCAATATGGTGGGAGGAGTCCTTTGGTGAGTTTTGAGTGAAATCCAATCTCTAGAAGTGTGGAATACACCAACCACTCCAATTAGGAACGAACTGCCGTTGAACTTGAATTGTCCAATTTCTCACACCTATTGATATCGGATCGACCCCAAAACTTGGGCAACATTATAATATGGTGGGAGGAGTCATTTGGTGAGTTTTGAGTGAAATCCAATCGCTAGAAGTATGGAATACACCAACCACTCTAATTAGGAACGAACTGCCGTTGAACTTGAATTGTCCAATTTGGAATGCCTATTGATTTCGGATCAAGCCCAAAACTTGGGCAACATCGTAATATGGTGGGAGGAGTCATTTGGTGAGTTTTGAGTGAAATCCAATCGCTAGAAGTATGGAATACACCAACCACTCCAATTAGGAACGGACTGCCGTTGAACTTGAATTGTCCAATTTCGAACACCTATTGATTTCGGATCGAGCCTAAAACTTGGGCAACATCATAATATGGTGGGAGGAGTCATTTGGTGAGTTTTGAGTGAAATCCAATCGCTAGAAGTATGGAATGCACCAACCACTCCAATTAGGAACGAACTGCCGTTGAACTTGAATAGTCCAATTTCTCACACCTATTGATTTCGGATCGAGCCCAAAACTTGGGCAACATCATAATATGGTGGGAGGAATCATTTGGGGAGTTCTGAGTGAAATCCAATCGCTAGAAGTATGGAATACACCAACCACTCCAATTAGAAACGAACTGCCGTTGAACTTGAATTGTCCAATTTCTCACACCTATTGATTTCGGATCAAGCCCAAAACTTGGGCAACGTCATAATATGGTGGGAGGAGTCATTTGGTGAGTTTTGAGTGAAATCAAATCGCTAGAAGTAAAACCCCAACCACTCCAATGAACAAACTGCCGTTGAACTTGAATTGTCCAATTTGGAACACCTATTGATTTCGGATCGAGCCCAAAACTTGGGCAACATCATAATATGGTGGGAGGAGTCATTTGGTGAGTTTTGAGTGAAATCCAATCGCTAGAAGTAATACCCCAACCACTCCAATTAGGAACGTACTGCCGTTGAACTTGAATTGTCCAATTTCTCACACCTATAGATTTCGGATCGAGCCCAAAACTTGGGCAACATCATAATATGGTGGGAGCAGTCATTTGGTGAGTTTTGAGTGATATCCAACCGCTAGAAGTATGGAATACATCAACCACTCCCATTAGGAACGAACTGCCGTTGATATTGAATTGTCCAATTTCTCGCACGTATTGATTTCGGATCGAACCCCAAACTTGTGCAACATCATAATATGGTGGGAGGAGTCATTTGGTGAGTTTTGAGTGAAATCCAATCGCTAAAAGTATGTAAAACACCAACCACTCCAATTAGGAACGAACTGCCGTTGAACTTGAATTGTCCAATTTCTCACACCTATTGATTTCGGATCGACCCAAAACTTGGGCAACGTCATAATATGGTGGGAGGAGTCATTTGGTGAGTTTTGAGTGAAATCCAATCACTAGAAGTAATACCCCAACCACTCCAATTGGGAACGAACTGCCGTTGAACTTGAATTGTCCAATTTCTCACACCTATTGATTTCGGATCGAGCCCAAAACTTGGGCAACATCATAATATGGTGGGAGGAGTCATTTGGTGAGTTTTGAGTGAAATCCAACAGCTAGATGTATGGAATACATCAACCACTCCCATTAGGAACGAACTGCCGTCGAACTTGAATTGTCCAATTTCTCGCACCTATTGATTTCGGATCGAACCCCAAACTTGTGCAACATCATAATATGGTGGGAGGAGTCATTTGGTGAGTTTTGAGTGATATCCAACCGCTAGAAGTGTGGAATACATCAACCACTCCCATTAGGAACGAACTGCCGTTGAAATTGAATTGTCCAATTTCTCGCACCTATTGATTTCGGATCGAACCCCAAACTTGTGCAACATCATAATATGGTGGGAGGAGTCATTTGGTGAGTTTTGGGTGAAATCCAATCGCTAGAAGTATGGAATACACCAACCACTCCAATTAGTAACGAACTGCCGTTGAACTTGAATAGTCCAATTTCTCACACCTATTGATTTCGGATCGAGCCCAAAACTTGGGCAACATCATAATATGGTGGGAGGAGTCATTTGGTGAGTTTTGAGTGAAATCCAATCGCTAGAAGTATGGAATACACCAACCACTCCAATTAGGAACGAACTGCCGTTGAACTTGATTTGTCCAATTTCGCACACCTTTTGATTTCGGATCGAGCCCAAAACTTGGGCAACGTCATAATATGGTGGGAGGAGTCATTTGGTGAGTTTTGAGTGAAATCCAATCGCTAGAAGTATGGAATACACCGACCACTCCAATTAGGAACGAACCGCCGTTGAACTTGAATTGTCCAATTTCTCACACCTATTGATTTCGGATCGAGCCCAAAACTTGGGCAACGTCACAATATGGTGGGAGGAGTCATTTGGTGAGTTTTGAGTGAAATCCAATCGCTAGATGTAATACCCCAACCACTCCAATTAGGAACGAACTGCCGTTGAACATGAATTGTCCAATTTCTCACACCTATTGATTTCCGATCGAGCCCAAAACTTGGGCAACATCATAATATGGTGGGAGGAGTCATTTGGTGAGTTTTGAGTGAAATCCAACAGCTAGATGTATGGAATACATCAACCACTCCCATTAGGAACGAACTGCCGTCGAACTTGAATTGTCCAATTTCTCACACCTATTGATTTCGGATCGAGCCCAAAACTTATGCAACGTCATAATATGGCGGGAGGAGTCATTTGGTGAGTTTTGAGTGAAATCCAACCGCTAGAAGTAATACCCCAACCACTCCAATTAGGAACGCACCGCCGTTGAACTTGAATTGTCCAATTTCTCACACCTATTGATTTCGAATCGAGCCCAAAACTTGGGCAACGTCATAATATGGTGGGAGGAGTCATTTGGTGAGTTTTGAGTGAAATCCAATCGCTAGAAGTAATACCCCAACCACTCCAATTAGGAACGAACTGCCGTTGAACTTGAATTGTCCAATTTCTCACACCTATTGATTTCGGATCGAGCCCAAAACTTGGGCAACATCATAATATGGTGGGAGGAGTCATTTGGTGAGTTTTCAGTGAAATCCAACCGCTAGATGTATGGAATACATCAACCACTCCCATTAGGAACGAACTGCCGTCGAACTTGAATTGTCCAATTTCTCGCACCTACTGATTTCGGATCGAACCCCAAACTTGTGCAACATCATAATATGGTGGGAGGAGTCATTTGGTGAGTTTTGATTGAAATCCAATCGCTAGAAGTATGTAATACACCAACCACTCCAATTAGGAACGAACTGCCGTTGAACTTGAATTGTCCAATTTGGCACACCTATTGATTTCGGATCGAGCCCAAAACTTGGGCAATATCATAATATGGTGGGAGGAGTCATTTGGTGACTTTTGGGTGAAATCCAATCGCTAGAAGTATGTAATACATCAACCACTCCCATTAGGAACAAACTGCCGTCGAACTTGAATAGTCCAATTTCTCACACCTATTGATTTCGGATCGAGCCCAAAACTTGGGCGACGTCATAATACGGTGGGAGTAGTCATTTGGTCAGTTTTGAGTGAAATCCAATCGCTAGAAGTATGGAATACACCAACCACTCCAATGAGGAACGAACTGCCGTTGAACTTGAATTGTCCAATTTCTCACACCTATTGATTTCGGATCGTGCCCAAAACTTGGGCAACATCATAATATGGTGGGAGGGGTCGTTTGTTGAGTTTTGAGTGAAATCCAATCGCTAGAAGTATGGAATACACCAACCACTCCAATTAGGAACGAACTGCCGTTGAACTTGAATTGTCCAATTTCTCACACCAATTGATTTCGGGTCGAGCCCAAAACTTGGGCAACATCATAATATGGTGGTAGGAGTCATTTGGTGAGTTTTGAGTGAAATCCAATCGCTAGAAGTATGGAATACACTAACCACTACCATTATGAACGAACTTCCGTTGAACTTGAATTGTCCAATTTCTCACACCTATTGATAGCGGATCGAACCCCAAACTTGTGCAACATAATAATATGGTGGGAGGAGTCATTCGGTGAGTTTTGAGTGAAATCCTATCGCTAGAAGTATGGAATACACCAACCACTCCAATTAGGAACGAACTGCCGTTGAACTTTAATTGTCCAATTTGGAACACCTATTGATTTCGGATCGAGCCCAAAACTTGGGCAATATCATAATATGGTGGGAGGTGTCATTTGGTGAGTTTTGAGTGAAATCCAATCGCTAGAAGTATGGAATACACCAACCACTCCAATTAGGAACGAACTACCGTTGAACTTGAATTGTCCAATTTCTCACACCTATTGATTTCGGATCGAGACCCAAACTTGGGCAACACCATAATATGGTGGGAGGAGTCATTTGGTGAGTTTTGAGTGAAATCCAATCGCTAGAAGTATAGAACATACCAACCACTCCAATTAGGAACGAACTGCCGTTGAACTTGAATTGTCCAATTTGGAACACCTATTGATTTCGGATCGAGCCCAAAACTTGGGCAAAAGCATAATATGGTGGGAGGAGTCATTTGGATAGTTTTGAGTGAAATCCAATCGCTGGAAGTATGGAATACACCAACCACTCCAATTAGGAACGAACTGTCGTTGAACTCTAATTGTCAAATTTGGAAGACCTATTGATTTCGGATCGAGCCCAAAACTTGGGCAACATCATAATATGGTGGGAATAGTCATTTGGTGAGTTTTGAGTGAAATCCAATCGCTAGAAGTATGGAATACCCCAACCACTGCAATTAGGAACGAACTGCCGTTGAACTTGAATTGTCTAATTTCTCACACCTATTGATTTCGGATGGAGCCCAAAACTTGGGCAACATCATAATATGGTGGGAGAAATCGTTTGGTGAGTTTTGAGTGAAATCCAATCGCTAGAAGCATGGAATACACCAACCACTCCAATTAGGAACGAACTGCCGTTGAACTTGAATTGTCCAATTTCTCACACCTATTGATTTCGGATCGTGCCCAAAACTTGGGCAACATCATAATATGGTGGGAGGGGTCGTTTGTTGAGTTTTGAGTGAAATCCAATCCCTAGAAGTATATAATACACCAACCACTCCAAGAAGGAACGAACTGCCGTTTAACTTGAATTGTCCAATTTCTCAAACCTACTGATTTCGAGTCGAGCCCAAAACTTGGGCAACATCATAATATGGTGGGAGGAGTCCTTTGGTGAGTTTTGAGTGAAATCCAATCGCTAGAAGTATGGAATACACCAACCACTCCAACTAGGAACGAACTGCCGTTGAACTTGAATTGTCCAATTTGGAACACCTATTGATTTCGGATCAAGCCAAAAGCTTGGGCAACATCATAATATGGTGGGAGGTGTCATTTGGTGAGTTTTGAGTGAAATCCAATCGCTAGAAGTAATACCCCAACCACTCCAATTAGGAACGAACTGCCGTTTAACTTGAATTGTCCAATTTCTCAAACCTACTGATTTCGAGTCGAGCCCAAAACTTGGGCAACATCATAATATGGTGGGAGGAGTCATTTGGTGAGTTTTCAGTGAAATCCAACCGCTAGATGTATGGAATACATCAACCACTCCCATTAGGAACGAACTGCCGTCGAACTTGAATTGTCCAATTTCTCGCACCTACTGATTTCGGATCGAGCCCCAAACTTGGGCAACATCATAATATGGTGGGAGGAGTCATTTGGTGAGTTTTGATTGAAATCCAATCGCTAGAAGTATGGAATACAGCAACCACTCCATTTAGGAACGAACTGCCGTTGTACCTGAATTGTGCATTTTGGAACACCTATTGATTTCAGATCGAGCCCAAAACTTGGGCAACATCATAATATGGTGGGAGGAGTCATTTGGTGAGTTTTGAGTGAAATCCAATCGCTAGAAGTATGGAATACACCAACCACTCCAATTAGGAACGAACTGCCGTTGAACTTGAATTGTCCAATTTCTCACACCAATTGATTTCGGGTCGAGCCCAAAACTTGGGCAACATCATAATATGGTGGTAGGAGTCATTTGGTGAGTTTTGAGTGAAATCCAATCGCTAGAAGTATGGAATACACTAACCACTACCATTATGAACGAACTTCCGTTGAACTTGAATTGTCCAATTTCTCACACCTATTGATAGCGGATCGAACCCCAAACTTGTGCAACATAATAATATGGTGGGAGGAGTCATTTGGTGAGTTTTGAGTGAAATCCTATCGCTAGAAGTATGGAATACACCAACCACTCCAATTAGGAACGAACTGCCGTTGAACTTTAATTGTCCAATTTGGAACACCTATTGATTTCGGATCGAGCCCAAAACTTGGGCAATATCATAATATGGTGGGAGGTGTCATTTGGTGAGTTTTGAGTGAAATCCAATCGCTAGAAGTATGGAATATACCAACCACTCCAATTAGGAACGAACTACCGTTGAACTTGAATTGTCCAATTTCCCACACCTATTGATTTCGGATCGAGACCCAAACTTGGGCAACACCATAATATGGTGGGAGGAGTCATTTGGTGAGTTTTGAGTGAAATCCAATCGCTAGAAGTATAGAACATACCAACCACTCCAATTAGGAACGAACTGCCGTTGAACTTGAATTGTCCAATTTGGAACACCTATTGATTTCGGATCGAGCCCAAAACTTGGGCAAAAGCATAATATGGTGGGAGGAGTCATTTGGATAGTTTTGAGTGAAATCCAATCGCTGGAAGTATGGAATACACCAACCACTCCAATTAGGAACGAACTGTCGTTGAACTCTAATTGTCAAATTTGGAAGACCTATTGATTTCGGATAGAGCCCAAAACTTGGGCAACATCATAATATGGTGGGAATAGTCATTTGGTGAGTTTTGAGTGAAATCCAATCGCTAGAAGTATGGAATACCCCAACCACTGCAATTAGGAACGAACTGCCGTTGAACTTGAATTGTCTAATTTCTCACACCTATTGATTTCGGATGGAGCCCAAAACTTGGGCAACATCATAATATGGTGGGAGAAATCGTTTGGTGAGTTTTGAGTGAAATCCAATCGCTAGAAGCATGGAATACACCAACCACTCCAATTAGGAACGAACTGCCGTTGAACTTGAATTGTCCAATTTCTCACACCTATTGATTTCGGATCGAGCCCCAAACTTCGGCAACATCATAATATGGTGGGAGGAGTCATTTGATTAGTTTTGAGTGAAATCCAATCGCTAGAAGTATGGAATACACCAACCACTCCAATTAGGAATGAACTGCCGTTGAACTCTAATTGTCAAATTTGGAAGACCAATTGATTTCGGATCGAGCCCCAAACTTGGGCAACATCATAATATGGTGGAAGGAGTCATTTGGTGAGTTTTGAGTGAAATCCAATCGCTAGAAGTATGGAATACACCAACCACTCCAATTAGGAACGAACTGCCGTTGAACTCTGATTGTCAAATTTGGAAGACCTATTGATTTCGGATTGAGCCCAAAACTTGGGCAACATCATAATATGGTGGAAGGAGTCATTTGGTGAGTTTTGAGTGAAATCCAATCGCTAGAAGTATGGAATACACCAAGCACTACAATTTGGAACGAACTGCCGTTGAACTTGAATTGTCCAATTTGGAATACCTACTGATTTCGGAGCGAGCCCAAAACTTGGGCAACGTCATAAACTGGTGGGAGGAGTCATTTGGTGAGTTTTGAGTGAAATCCAATCGCTAGAAGTATGGAATACACCTACCACTCCAATTAGGAACGAACTGCCGTTGAACTTGAATTGTCCAATTTGGAACACCTATTGATTTCGGATCGAGCCTAAAACTTGGGCAACATCATAATATAGTGGGAGGAGTCATTTGGTGAGTTTTGAGTGAATTCCAATCGCTAGAAGTACGGAATACACCAACCACTCCCATTAGGAACGAACTGCCGTTGAACTTGAATTGTCCAATTTCTCACACCTATTGATTTCGGATCGAGCCCAAAACTTGGGCAACATCATAATATGGTGGGAGGAGTCATTTTGGGAGTTTTGAGTGCAATCCAAACGCTAGAAGTATGGAATACACCAACCACTCCCATTAGGAACGAACTGCCGTTGAACTTGAATTGTCCAATTTCTCACACCTATTGATTTCGAATCGAACCCCAAACTTGTGCAACAACATAATATGGTGGGAGGAATCATTTGGTGAGTTTTGTGTGAAATCCAATCGCTAGAAGTATGGAATACACCAACCACTCCAATTTGGTACGAACTGCCGTTGAACTTGAATTGTCCAATTTCTCACACCTATTGATTTCGGATCGAGACCCAAACTTGGGCAACATCATAATATGGTGGGAGGAGTCATTTGGTGAGTTTTGAGTAAAATCCAATCGCTAGAAGTATGCAATAAATGAACCACTCCAATTAGGAACGAACTGCCGTTGAACTTGAATTGTCCAATTTCTCACACCTATTGATTTCGGATCGAGCCCAAACCTGGGAACATCATAATATGGTGGGAGGAGTCATTTGGGGAGTTTTGAGTGAAATCCAATCGCTAGAAGTATGGAATACACCAACCACTCCATTTAGGAACGAACTGCCGTTGAACTTGAATTGTCCAATTTCTCTCACCTATTGATTTCGGATCGAACCCCAAACTTGTGCAACATCATAATATGGTGGGAGGAGTCATTTGGTGAGTTTTGAGTGAAATCCAATCGCTAGAAGTGTGGAATACACCAACCACTCCAATTAGGAACGAACTGCCATTGAACTTGAATTGTCCAATTTTGAACACCTATTGATTTCGGATCGAGCCCAAAACTTGGGCAACATCATAATATGGTGGGAGGAGTCATTTGGTGAGTTTTGAGTGAAATCCAATCGCTAGAAGTATGCAATAAATGAACCACTCCAATTAGGAACGAACTGCCGTTGAACTTGAATTGTCCAATTTCTCACACCTATTGATTTCGGATAGAGCCCAAACTTGGGCAACATCATAATATGGTAGGAGGAGTCATTTGGGGAGTTTTGAGTGAAATCCAATCGCTAGAAGTATGGAATACACCAACCACTCCATTTAGGAACGAACTGCCGTTGAACTTGAATTGTCCAATTTCTCACACCTATTGATTTCGGATCGAACCCCAAACTTGTGCAACATCATAATATGGTGGGAGGAGTCATTTGGTGAGTTTTGAGTGAAATCCAATCGCTAGAAGTGTGGAATACACCAACCACTCCAATTAGGAACGAACTGCCATTGAACTTGAATTGTCCAATTTTGAACACCTATTGATTTCGGATCGAGCCCAAAACTTGGGCAACATCATAATATGGTGGGAGGAGTCATTTGGTGAGTTTTGAGTGAAATCCAATCGCTAGAAGTATGGAATACACCAACCACTTCAGTTAGGAACGAACTGCCGCTGAACTTGAATTGTCGAATTTCTCACACCTATTGATTTCGGATCGTGCCCCAAACTTGGGCAACATTATAATATGGTGGGAGGAGTTATTTGGTGAGTTTTTAGTGAAATCCAATCGCTAGAAGTATGGAATACACCAACCACTCCCATTAGGAACGAACTGCCGTTGAACTTGAATTGTCCAATTTCTCACACCTATCGATTTCGGATCGAGCCCAAAACTTGGGCAACATCATAATATGGTGGGAGGAGTCATTTTGGGAGTTTTGAGTGCAATCCAATCGCTAGAAGTATGGAATACACCAACCACTACCATTAGGAACGAACTGCCGCTGAACTTGAATTGTCCAATTTCTCACACCTATTGATTTCGGATCAAGCCCAAAACTTGGGCAACATCATAATATGGTGGGAGGAGTCATTTGGTGGGTTTTTAGTGAAATCCAATCGCTAGAAGTATGGAATACACCAACCACTCCCATTAGGAACGAACTGCCGTTGAACTTGAATTGTCCAATTTCTCACACCTACTGATTTCAGATCGAGCCCAAAACTTGGGCAACATCATAATACGGTGGGAGGAGTCCTTTGGTGAGTTTTGAGGGAAATCCAATCGCTAGAAGTATGGAATACACCAACCACTCCAATTTGGAACGAACTGCAGTTGAACTTAAATTGTCCAATTTCTCACACCAATTGATTTCGGATCGAGCCCCAAACTTGGGCAACATCATAATGTGGTGCGAGGAGTCATTTGGTGGGTTTTGAGTGAAATCCAATCCCTAGAAGTATGGAATACCCCAACCACTCCTATTCGGAACGAACTGCCGTTGAACTTGAATTGTCCAATTTCTCACACCTATTGATTTCGGATCGAGCCCAAAACTTGGGCAACAACATAATGTGGTAGGAGGAGTCATTTGGTGAGTTTTGAGTGAAATCCAATCGCTAGAAGTACGGAATACCCCAACCACTCCAATTAGGAACGAACTGCTGTTGAACTTGAATTGTCCAATTTCTCACACCTATTGATTTCGGATCAAGCCCAAAACTTGGTCAACATCATAATACGGTGGGAGGAGTCATTTGGTGAGTTTTGAGTGCAATCCAATCGCTAGAAGTATGGAATACTCCAATTAGGAACGAACTACCTTTGAACTTGAATTGTCCAATTTGGAACACCTATTTATTTCGGATCGAGACAAAAAAATGGGCAACATCATAATATGGTGGGAGGAGCCATTCGGTGAGTTTTGACTGAAATCCAATCCCTAGAAGTGTGGAATACACCAACCACTCCAATTGGGAATGAACTGCCGTTGAACTTGAATTGTCCAATTTGGAACACCTATTGATTTCGGATTGAGCCCAAAACATGGGCAACATCATAATATGGTAGGTGGAGTCATTTGGTGAGTTTTGAGGGAAATCCAATCGCTAGAAGTATGGAATACACCAACCACTCCAATTAGGAACGAACTGCTGTTGAAGTTGAAGTGTCCAATTTCTCACACCTATTGATTTCGGATCGAGCCAAAAGATTGGGCAACATCATAATATGGTAGGAGGAGTCATTTTGGTGAGTTTTGAGTGAAATCCGATCGCTAGAAGTGTGGGATACACCAACCACTCCAATTACGAACGAACTGCCGTTGAACTTGAATTGTCCAATTTGGAACACCTATTGATTTCGGATCGAACCCCAAACTTGTGCAATATGATAATACGGTGGGAAGAGTCATTTGGTGAGTTTTGGGTGAAATCCAATCGCTAGAAGTATGGAATACACCGACCACTCCAATTAGGAACGATCTGCCGTTGAACTTGAATTGTCCAATTTGGAACACCTATTGATTTCGGATCGAGCCCAAAACTTGGGCAACATCATAATATGGTAGGAGGAGTCATTTGGTGAGTTTTGAGTGAAATCCAATCGCTAGAAGTATGGAATACACCAACCACTCCAATTAGGAACGAACTGCTGTTGAACTTGAAGTGTCCAATTTCTCACACCTACTGATTTCGGATCAAGCCCAAAACTTGGGCAACATCATAATATGGTGGGAGGAGTCATTTGGTGAGTTCTGAGTGAAATCCAATCGGTAGAAGTATGGAATACACCAACCACTCCAATTAGGAACGAACTGCCCTTGAACTTGAATTGTCCAAATTGGAACGCCTATTGATTTCGGATCGAACCCAAAACTTGGGCAACATCATAATATGGTGGGAGGAGTCATTTGGTGAGTTTTGTGAGAAATCCAATCGCAAGAAGTAAGGAATACACCAACCACTCCAATTTGGAATGAACTGCCGTTGAACTTGAATTGTTCAATTTGGAACACCTATTGATTTCGGATCAACCCAAAAGCTTGGGCAACATCATAATATGGTGGGAGGAGTCATTTTGGTGTGTTTTGAGTGAAATCCAATCGCTAGAAGTATGGAATACACCAACCACTCCAATTAGGAACGAACTGCCGTTGAACTTGAATTGTCCAATTTAGAGCACCTATTGATTTCGGATCGAGCCCAAAACTTGGGCAACAATATAATATGGTGGGAGGAGTCATTTGGTGAGTTTGAGTGAAATCCAATCGCTAGAAGTATGGAATACACCAACCACTCCAATTAGGAACGAACTGCCGTTGAACTTGAATTGTCCAATTTCTCACACCTATTGATTTCGGATCGAACCCCAAACTTGTGCAACATCATAATACGGTGGGAGGAGTCATTTGGTGAGTTTTGGGTGAAATCCAATCGCTAGAAGTATGGAATACACCAACCACTCCAATTAGGAACGAACTGCCGTTGAACTTGAATTGTCCAATTTGGAACACCTATTGATTTCGGATCGATCCCCAAATTTGTGCAACATCGTAATACGGTGGGAGGAGTTATTTGGTGAGTTTTGAGTGAAATCCAATCGCTAGAAGTGTGGAATACACCAACCACTCCAATTAGTAACGAACTGCCGTTGAACTTGAATTGTCCAATTTGGAACACCTATTGATTTCGGATCGAGCCCAAAACTTGGGCAACATCATAATATGGTGGGAGGAGTCATTTGGTTAGTTTTGAGTGAAATCCAATCGCTAGAAGTATGGAATACACCAACCACTCCAATTAGGAACGAACTGCCGTTGAACTTGAATTGTCCAATTTAGAACACCTACTGATTTCGGATCGAGCCCAAAACTTGGGCAACATCATAATATGGTGGGAGGAGTCATTTTTGTGAGTTTTGAGTGAAATCCAATCGCTAGAAGTATGGAATACACCAACCACTTCAATTAGGAATGAACTGCCGTTGAACTTGAATTGACCAATTTGGAACACCTATTGATTTCGGATCGAACCCCAAACTTGTGCAACATCGTAATACGGAGGGAGGAGTCATTTGGTGAGTTTTGAGTGAAATCCAATCGCTAGAAGTATGGAATACACCAACCACCCCAATTAGGAACGAACTGCCGTTGAACTTGAATTGTCCAATTTCTCACACCTATTGATTTCGGATCGAGCCCAAAACTTGGGCAACATCATAGTATAGTGGGAGGAGTCATTTGGTGAGTTTTGAGTGAAATCCAATCGCTTGAAGTATGGAAAACACCAACCACTCCAATTAGGAACGAACTGCCGTTGAACTTGAATTGTCCAATTTGGAACACCTATTGATTTCGGATCGAGCCCAAAACTTGGGCAACATCATAATATGGTGGGAGGAGTCATTTCGTGAGTTTTGAGTGAAATCCAATCGCTAGAAGTATGGAATACACCAACCACCCCAATTAGGAACGAACTGCCATTGAACTTGAATTGTCCAATTTCTCACACCTATTGATTTCGGATCGAGCCCAAAACTTGGGCAACATCATAATATGGTGGGAGGAGTCATTTGGTGAGTTTTGAGTGAAATCCAATCGCTAGAAGTATGTGGGAGGAGTCATTTGGTGAGTTTTCAGTGAAATCCAATCGCTAGAAGTATGGAATACACCAACCACTCCAATTAAGAACGAACTGCCGCTGAACTTGAATTGTCCAATTTGGAACACCTATTGATTTCGGATCGAGCCCAAAACTTGGGCAACAACATAATATGGTGGGAGGAGTCATTTTGTGAGTTTTGAGTGAAATCCAATCGCTAGAAGTATGGAATACACCAACCACTCCAATTAGGAACGACCTGCCGTTGAACTTGAATTGTCCAATTTGGAACACCTATTGATTTCGGATCGAACCCCAAACTTGTGCAACATCGTCATACGGTGGGAGGAGTCATTTGGTGAGTTTTGAGTGAAATCCAATCGCTAGAAGTATGGAATACACCAACCACCCCAATTAGGAACGAACTGCCGTTGAACTTGAATTGTTCAATTTGGAACACCTATTGATTTCGGATCAAGCCAAAAGCTTGGGCAACATCATAATATGGTGGGAGGAGTCATTTTGGTAAGTTTTCAGTAAAATCCAATCGCTAGAAGTATGGAATACACCAACTACTCCAATTAGGAACGAACTGCCGTTGAACTTGAATGGTCCAATTTCGAACACCTATTGATTTCGGATCGAGCCCAAAACTTGGGCAACAACATAATATGGTGGGAGGAGTCATTTTGTGAGTTTTGAGTGAAATCCAATCGCTAGAAGTATGGAATACACCAACCACTCCAATTAGGAACGAACTGCCCTTGAACTTGAATTGTCCAATTTGGAACACCTATTGATTTCGGATCGAGCCCAAAACTTGGGCAACATCATAATATGGTGGGAGGAGTCATTTGGTGAGTTTTGAGAGAAATCCAATCGCAAGAAGTAAGGAATACACCAACCACTCCAATTTGGAATGAACTGCCGTTGAACTTGAATTGTTCAATTTGGAACTCCTATTGATTTCGGATCAAGCCAAAAGCTTGGGCAACATCATAATATGGTGGGAGGAGTCATTTTGGTGAGTTTTGAGTGAAATCCAATCGCCAGAAGTATGGAATACACCAACCACTCCAATTCGGAACGAACTGCCGTTGAACTTGAATTGTCCAATTTAGAACACCTATTGATTTCGGATCGAGCCCAAAACTTGGGCAACAATATAATATGGTGGGAGGAGTCATTTGGTGAGTTTGAGTGAAATCCAATCGCTAGAAGTATGGAATACACCAACCACTCCAATTAGGAACGAACTGCCGTTGAACTTGAATTGTCCAATTTCTCACACCTATTGATTTCGGATCGAACCCCAAACTTGTGCAACATCATAATACGGTGGGAGGAGTCATTTGGTGAGTTTTGGGTGAAATCCAATCGCTAGAAGTATGGAATACACCAACCACTCCAATTAGGAACGAACTGCCGTTGAACTTGAATTGTCCAATTTGGAACACCTATTGATTTCGGATCGATCCCCAAATTTGTGCAACATCGTAATACGGTGGGAGGAGTTATTTGGTGAGTTTTGAGTGAAATCCAATCGCTAGAAGTGTGGAATACACCAACCACTCCAATTAGTAACGAACTGCCGTTGAACTTGAATTGTCCAATTTGGAACACCTATTGATTTCGGATCGAGCCCAAAACATGGGCAACATCATAATATGGTGGGAGGAGTTATTTGGTTAGTTTTGAGTGAAATCCAATCGCTAGAAGTATGGAATACACCAACCACTCCAATTAGGAACGAACTGCCGTTGAACTTGAATTGTCCAATTTAGAACACCTATTGATTTCGGATCGAGCCCAAAACTTGGGCAACATCATAATATGGTGGGAGGAGTCATTTTTGTGAGTTTTGAGTGAAATCCAATCGCTAGAAGTATGGAATACACCAACCACTTCAATTAGGAACGAACTGCCGTTGAACTTGAATTGACCAATTTGGAACACCTATTGATTTCGGATCGAACCCCAAACTTGTGCAACATCGTAATACGGTGGGAGGAGTCATTTGGTGAGTTTTGAGTGAAATCCAATCGCTAGAAGTATGGAATACACCAACCACACCAATTAGGAACGAACTGCCGTTGAACTTGAATGGTCCAATTTCTCACACCTATTGATTTCGGATCGAGCCCAAAACTTGGGCAACATCGTAATATAGTGGGAGGAGTCATTTGGTGAGTTTTGAGTGAAATGCAATCGCTTGAAGTATGGAATACACCAGCCACTCCAATTAGGAACGAACTGTCGTTGAACTTGAATTGTCCAATTTGGAACACCTATTGATTTCGGATCGAGCCCAAAACTTGGGCAACATCATAATATGGTGGGAGGAGTCATTTCGTGAGTTTTGAGTGAAATCCAATCGCTAGAAGTATGGAATACACCAACCACCCCAATTAGGAACGAACTGCCGTTGAACTTGAATTGTCCAATTTCTCACACCTATTGATTTCAGATCGAGCCCAAAACTTGGGCAACATCATAATATGGTGGGAGGAGTCATTTGGTGAGTTTTGAGTGAAATCCAATCGCTAGAAGTATGTGGGAGGAGTCATTTGGTGAGTTTTGAGTGAAATCCAATCGCTAGAAGTATGGAATACACCAACCACTCCAATTAGGAACGAACTGCCGCTGAACTTGAATTGTCCAATTTGGAACACCTGTTGATTTCGGATCGAACCCAAAACTTGGGCAACAACATAATATGGTGGGAGGAGTCATTTTGTGAGTTTTGAGTGAAATCCAATCGCTAGAAGTATGGAATACACCAACCACTCCAATTAGGAACGAACTGCCGTTGAACTTGAATTGTCCAATTTGGAACACCTATTGATTTCGGATCGAGCCCAAAACTTGGGCAACATCATAATATGGTGGGAGGAGTCATTTGGTGTGTTTTGAGAGAAATCCAATCGCAAGAAGTAAGGAATACACCAACCACTCCAATTAGGAACGACCTGCCGTTGAACTTGAATTGTTCAATTTGGAACACCTATTGATTTCGGATCAAGCCAAAATCTTGGGCAACATCATAATATGGTGGGAGGAGTCATTTTGGTGAGTTTTCAGTGAAATCCAATCGCTAGAAGTATGGAATACACCAACCACTCCAATTAGGAACGAAATGCCGTTGAACTTGAATTGTCCAATTTCGAACACCTATTGATTTCGGATCGAGCCCAAAACTTGGGCAACATCATAATATGGTGGGAGGAGTCATTTTGGTGAGTTTTGAGTGAAATCCAATCGCTAGAAGTATGGAACACACCAACCACTCCAATTAGGAACGAACTGCCGTTGAACTTGAATTGACCAATTTGGAACACCTATTGATTTCGGATCGAACCCCAAACTTGTGCAACATCGTCATACGGTGGGAGGAGTCATTTGGTGAGTTTTGAGTGAAATCCAATCGCTAGAAGTATGGAATACACCAACCACCCCAATTAGGAACGAACTGCCGTTGAACTTGAATTGTTCAATTTGGAACACCTATTGATTTCGGATCAAGCCAAAAGCTTGGGCAACATCATAATATGGTGGGAGGAGTCATTTTGGTGAGTTTTCAGTGAAATCCAATCGCTAGAAGTGTGGAATACACCAACCACTCCAATTAGGAACGAAATGCCGTTGAACTTGAATTGTCCAATTTGGAACACCTTTTGATTTCGGATCGAGCCCAAAACTTGGGCAACATCATAATATGGTGGGAGGAGTCATTTGGTGAGTTTTGAGTGAAATCCAATCGCTAGAAGTAAGGAATACACCAACCACTCCAATTAGGAACGAACTGCCGTTGAACTTGAATTGTCCAATTTGGAACACCTACAGATTTCGGATTGAGCCAAAAGCTTGGGCAACATCATAATATGGTGGGAGGAGTCATTTTGGTGAGTTTTGAGTGAAATCCAATCGCTAGAAGTATGGAATACACCAACCACTCCAATTAGGAATGAACTGCCGTTGAACTTGAATTGTCCAATTTCGAACACCTATTGATTTCGGATCGAGCCCAAAACTTGGGCAACATCATAATATGGTGGGAGGAGTCATTTTGGTGAGTTTTGAGTGAAATCCAATCGTTAGAAGTATGGAATACACCAACCACTCCAATTAGGAACGAACAGCCGTTGAACTTGAATTGTCCAATTTGGAACACCTATTGATTTCGGATCGAACCCCAAACTTGTGCAACATCTTAATACGGTGGGAGGAGTCATTTGGTGAGTTTTGAGTGAAATCCAATCGCTAGAAGTGTGGAATACACCAACCACTCCAATTAGGAACAAACTGCCGTTGAACTTGAATTGTCCAATTTGGAACACCTATTGATTTCGGATCGAGCCAAAAACTTGGGCAACATCATAATATGGTGGGAGGAGTCATTTGGTGAGTTTTGAGTGAAATCCAATCGCTAGAAGTATGGAATACACCAACCACCCCAATTAGGAACGAACTGCCGTTGAACTTGAATTGTTCAATTTGGAACACCTATTGATTTCGGATCAAGCCAAAAGCTTGGGCAACATCATAATATGGTGGGAGGAGTCATTTTGGTGAGTTTTGAGTGAAATCCAATCGTTAGAAGTATGGAATACACCAACCACTCCAATTAGGAACGAACAGCCGTTGAACTTGAATTGTCCAATTTGGAACACCTATTGATTTCGGATCGAACCCCAAACTTGTGCAACATCGTAATACGGTGGGAGGAGTCATTTGGTGAGTTTTGAGTGAAATCCAATCGCTAGAAGTGTGGAATACACCAACCACTCCAATTAGGAACAAACTGCCGTTGAACTTGAATTGTCCAATTTGGAACACCTATTGATTTCGGATCGAGCCCAAAACTTGGGCAACATCATAATATGGTGGGAGGAGTCATTTGGTGAGTTTTGAGTGAAATCCAATCGCCAGAAGTATGGAATACACCAACCACCCCAATTAGGAACGAATTGCCGTTGAATTTGAATTGTCCAATTTCTCACACCTATTGATTTCGGATCGAGCCCAAAACTTGGGCAACACCATAATATGGTGGGAGGAGTCATTTGGTGAGTTTTGAGTGAAATCCAATCGCTAGAAGTATGGAATACACCAACCACTCCAATTAGGAACGACCTGTCGTTGAACTTGAATTGTCCAATTTGGAACACCTATTGATTTCGGATTGAGCCAAACGCTTGGGCAACATCATAATATGGTGGGAGGAGTCATTTTGGTGAGTTTTGAGTGAAATCCAATCGCTAGAAGCATGGAATACACCAACCACTCCAATTAGGAACGAACTGCCGTTGAACTTGAATTGTCCAATTTCGAACACCTATTGATTTCGGATCGAGCCCAAAACTTGGGCAACATCATAATATGGTGGGAGGAGTCATTTTGGTTTGTTTTGAGTGAAATCCAATCGCTAGAAGTATGGAATACACCAACCACTCCAATTAGGAACGAACTCCCGTTGAACTTGAATTGTCCAATTTGGAACACCTATTGATTTCGGATTGAGCCAAAAGCTTGGGCAACATCATAATATGGTGGGAGGAGTCATTTTGGTGAGTTTTGAGTGAAATCCAATCGCTAGAAGTATGGAATACACCAACCACTCCAATTAGGAACGAACTGCCGTTGAACTTGAATTGTCCAATTTCGAACACCTATTGATTTCGGATCGAGCCCAAAACTTGGGCAACCTCATAATATGGTGGGAGGACCCATTTGGTGAGTTTTGAGTGAAATCCAATTGCTAGAAGTATGGAATACACCAACCACTCCAATTAGGAACGAACTGCCGTTGAACTTGAATTGTCCAATTTCTCACACCTATTGATTTCGGATCGAGCCAAAAGCTTGGGCAACATCATACCATGGTGGGAGGAGTCATTTTGGTGAGTTTTGAGTGAAATCCAATCGCTAGAAGTGTGGAATACACCAACCACTCCAATTAGGAACGAACAGCCGTTGAACTTGAATTGTCCAATTTGGAACACCTATTGATTTCGGATCGAACCCCAAACTTGTGCAACATCGTAATACGGTGGGAGGAGTCATTTGGTGAGTTTTGAGTGAAATCCAATCGCTAGAAGTGTGGAATACACCAACCACTCCAATTAGGAACGAACTGCCGTTGAACTTCAATTGTCCAATTTGGAACACCTATTGATTTCGGATCGAGCCCAAAACTTGGGCAACATCATAATATGGTGGGAGGAGTCATTCGGTGAGTTTTGAGTGAAATCTAATCGCCAGAAGTATGGAATACAACAACCACTCCAATTAGGAACGAAATGCCGTTGAACTTGAATTGTCCAATTTGGAACACCTATTGATTTCGGATCGAGCCCAAAACTTGGGCAACATCATAATATGGTGGGAGGAGTCATTTGTTGAGTTTTGAGTGAAATCCAATCGCTAGAAGTATGGAAGACACCAACCACTCCAATTAGGAACGAACTGCTGTTGAAATTGAATTGTCCAATTTCTCACACCTATTGATTTCGGATCGAGCCCAAAACATGGGCAACATCATAATATGGTGGTAGGACTCATTTGGTGAGTTTTGAGTGAAATCCAATCGCTAGAAGTATGGAATACACCAACCACTCCAATTAGGAACGAACTGCTGTTGAACTTGAATTGTCCAATTTGGAACACCTATTGATTTCGGATCGAGCCCCAAACTTGGGCAACAACATAATATGGTGGGAGGAGTCATTTGGTGAGTTTTGGGTGAAATCCAATCGGTAGAAGTATGGAATACACCAACCACCCCAATTAGGAACGAACTGCCGTTGAACTTGAATTGTCCAATTTCTCACACCTATTGATTTCGGATCGAGCCCAAAACTTGGGCAACACCATATGGTGGGAGGAGTCATTTGGTGAGTTTTGAGTGAAATCCAATCGCTAGAAGTATGGAATACACCAACCACTCCAATTAGGAACGAACTGCCGTTGAACTTGAATTGTCCAATTTGGAACACCTATTGATTTCGGATTGAGCCAAAAGCTTGGGCAACATCATAATATGGTGGGAGGAGTCATTTGGTGAGTTTTGAGTGAAATCCAATCGCTAGAAGTATGGAATACACCAACCACTCCAATTAGGAACGAACTGCCGTTGAACTTGAATTGTCCAATTTCGAACACCTATTGATTTCGGATCGAGCCCAAAACTTGGGCAACATCATAATATGGTGGGAGGAGTCATTTTGGTGAGTTTTGAGTGAAATCCAATCGTTAGAAGTATGGAATACACCAACCACTCCAATTAGGAACGAACAGCCGTTGAACTTGAATTGTCCAATTTGGAACACCTATTGATTTCGGATCGAACCCCAAACTTGTGCAACATCTTAATACGGTGGGAGGAGTCATTTGGTGAGTTTTGAGTGAAATCCAATCGCTAGAAGTGTGGAATACACCAACCACTCCAATTAGGAACAAACTGCCGTTGAACTTGAATTGTCCAATTTGGAACACCTATTGATTTCGGATCGAGCCAAAAACTTGGGCAACATCATAATATGGTGGGAGGAGTCATTTGGTGAGTTTTGAGTGAAATCCAATCGCTAGAAGTATGGAATACACCAACCACCCCAATTAGGAACGAACTGCCGTTGAACTTGAATTGTTCAATTTGGAACACCTATTGATTTCGGATCAAGCCAAAAGCTTGGGCAACATCATAATATGGTGGGAGGAGTCATTTTGGTGAGTTTTGAGTGAAATCCAATCGTTAGAAGTATGGAATACACCAACCACTCCAATTAGGAACGAACAGCCGTTGAACTTGAATTGTCCAATTTGGAACACCTATTGATTTCGGATCGAACCCCAAACTTGTGCAACATCGTAATACGGTGGGAGGAGTCATTTGGTGAGTTTTGAGTGAAATCCAATCGCTAGAAGTGTGGAATACACCAACCACTCCAATTAGGAACAAACTGCCGTTGAACTTGAATTGTCCAATTTGGAACACCTATTGATTTCGGATCGAGCCCAAAACTTGGGCAACATCATAATATGGTGGGAGGAGTCATTTGGTGAGTTTTGAGTGAAATCCAATCGCCAGAAGTATGGAATACACCAACCACCCCAATTAGGAACGAATTGCCGTTGAATTTGAATTGTCCAATTTCTCACACCTATTGATTTCGGATCGAGCCCAAAACTTGGGCAACACCATAATATGGTGGGAGGAGTCATTTGGTGAGTTTTGAGTGAAATCCAATCGCTAGAAGTATGGAATACACCAACCACTCCAATTAGGAACGACCTGTCGTTGAACTTGAATTGTCCAATTTGGAACACCTATTGATTTCGGATTGAGCCAAACGCTTGGGCAACATCATAATATGGTGGGAGGAGTCATTTTGGTGAGTTTTGAGTGAAATCCAATCGCTAGAAGCATGGAATACACCAACCACTCCAATTAGGAACGAACTGCCGTTGAACTTGAATTGTCCAATTTCGAACACCTATTGATTTCGGATCGAGCCCAAAACTTGGGCAACATCATAATATGGTGGGAGGAGTCATTTTGGTTTGTTTTGAGTGAAATCCAATCGCTAGAAGTATGGAATACACCAACCACTCCAATTAGGAACGAACTCCCGTTGAACTTGAATTGTCCAATTTGGAACACCTATTGATTTCGGATTGAGCCAAAAGCTTGGGCAACATCATAATATGGTGGGAGGAGTCATTTTGGTGAGTTTTGAGTGAAATCCAATCGCTAGAAGTATGGAATACACCAACCACTCCAATTAGGAACGAACTGCCGTTGAACTTGAATTGTCCAATTTCGAACACCTATTGATTTCGGATCGAGCCCAAAACTTGGGCAACCTCATAATATGGTGGGAGGACCCATTTGGTGAGTTTTGAGTGAAATCCAATTGCTAGAAGTATGGAATACACCAACCACTCCAATTAGGAACGAACTGCCGTTGAACTTGAATTGTCCAATTTCTCACACCTATTGATTTCGGATCGAGCCAAAAGCTTGGGCAACATCATACCATGGTGGGAGGAGTCATTTTGGTGAGTTTTGAGTGAAATCCAATCGCTAGAAGTGTGGAATACACCAACCACTCCAATTAGGAACGAACAGCCGTTGAACTTGAATTGTCCAATTTGGAACACCTATTGATTTCGGATCGAACCCCAAACTTGTGCAACATCGTAATACGGTGGGAGGAGTCATTTGGTGAGTTTTGAGTGAAATCCAATCGCTAGAAGTGTGGAATACACCAACCACTCCAATTAGGAACGAACTGCCGTTGAACTTCAATTGTCCAATTTGGAACACCTATTGATTTCGGATCGAGCCCAAAACTTGGGCAACATCATAATATGGTGGGAGGAGTCATTCGGTGAGTTTTGAGTGAAATCTAATCGCCAGAAGTATGGAATACAACAACCACTCCAATTAGGAACGAAATGCCGTTGAACTTGAATTGTCCAATTTGGAACACCTATTGATTTCGGATCGAGCCCAAAACTTGGGCAACATCATAATATGGTGGGAGGAGTCATTTGTTGAGTTTTGAGTGAAATCCAATCGCTAGAAGTATGGAAGACACCAACCACTCCAATTAGGAACGAACTGCTGTTGAAATTGAATTGTCCAATTTCTCACACCTATTGATTTCGGATCGAGCCCAAAACATGGGCAACATCATAATATGGTGGTAGGACTCATTTGGTGAGTTTTGAGTGAAATCCAATCGCTAGAAGTATGGAATACACCAACCACTCCAATTAGGAACGAACTGCTGTTGAACTTGAATTGTCCAATTTGGAACACCTATTGATTTCGGATCGAGCCCCAAACTTGGGCAACAACATAATATGGTGGGAGGAGTCATTTGGTGAGTTTTGGGTGAAATCCAATCGGTAGAAGTATGGAATACACCAACCACCCCAATTAGGAACGAACTGCCGTTGAACTTGAATTGTCCAATTTCTCACACCTATTGATTTCGGATCGAGCCCAAAACTTGGGCAACACCATATGGTGGGAGGAGTCATTTGGTGAGTTTTGAGTGAAATCCAATCGCTAGAAGTATGGAATACACCAACCACTCCAATTAGGAACGAACTGCCGTTGAACTTGAATTGTCCAATTTGGAACACCTATTGATTTCGGATTGAGCCAAAAGCTTGGGCAACATCATAATATGGTGGGAGGAGTCATTTGGTGAGTTTTGAGTGAAATCCAATCGCTAGAAGTATGGAATACACCAACCACTCCAATTAGGAACGAACTGCCGTTGAACTTGAATTGTCCAATTTCGAACACCTATTGATTTCGTATCGAGCCCAAAACTTGGGCAACATCATAATATGGTGGGAGGAGTCATGTGGTGAGTTTTTAGTGAAATCCAATCGCTAGAAGTATGGAATACACCAAGCACTCCAATTAGGAACGAACTGCCGTTGAACTTGAATTGTCCAATTTGGAACACCTATTGATTTGGGATCGAGCCCAAAACTTGGGCATAATCATAATATGGTGGGAGGAGTCATTTGGTTAGTTTTGAGTGAAATCCAATCGCTAGAAGTATCGAATACACCAACCACTCCAATTAGGAACGAACTGCCGTTGAACTTGAATTGTCCAATTTCTAACACCTATGGATTTCGGATCGAGCCCAACATCATAATATGGCTGGAGGAGATATTTGGTGTGTTTTGAGTGAAATCCAATCGCTAGAACTATGAACTTCCTTTGAACTTGAATTGTCCAATTTCTTACAACTATTGATTTCGGATCGAGCCCAAGACTTGGGCAACATCATAATATGGTGGGAAGAGGCATTTAGTGAGTTTTGAGTGAAATCCAATCGCTAGACGTATGGAACACACCAACCACTCCAATTAGGAACGAACTGTCATTGAAATTGAATGGACCAATTTCTTACACCTATTGATTTCGGATCGAGCCCAAAACTTGGGCAACATCATAATATGGTGGGAGGAGTCATTTGATGAGTTTTGAGTGAAATCCAATCACTAGAAGTATGTAATACACCAACCACACCAATTAGGAACGAACTGCCGTTGAACTTGAATTGTCCAATTTGGAACACCTATTGATTTCGGATCGAGCCCAAAACTTGGGAAACAACATAATATGGTGGGAGGAGTCATTTGATGAGTTTTGAGTGAAATCCAATCGCTAGAAGTATGTAATACACCAACCACACCAATTAGGAACGAACTGCCGTTGAACTTGAATTGTCCAATTTGGAACACCTATTGATTTCGGATCGAGCCCAAAACTTGGGCAACACCATAATATGGTGGGAGGAGTCATTTGGTGTGTTTTGAGTGAAATCCAATCGCTAGAAGTATGGAATACACCAACCAATCCAATTAGGAACGAACTGCCGTTGAACTTGAGTCGTCCAATTTGGTGCACCTATTGATTTCGGATCGAGCCCAAAACTTGGGCAACATCATAATATGGTGGGAGGAGTCATTTGGTTAGTTTTGAGTGAAATCCAATCGCTAGAAGTATGGAATACACCAACCACTCCAATTAGGAACAAACTGTCGTTGAAATTGAATTGACCAATTTCTCACACCTGTTGATTTCGGATCGAGCCCAAAACTTGGGCAACATCATAATATGGTGGGAGGAGTCATTTGATGAGTTTTGAGTGAAATCCAATCGCTAGAAGTATGTAATACACTAACCACACCAATTAGGAACGAACTGCCGTTGAACTTGAATTGTCCAATTTGGAACACCTATTGATTTCGGATCGAGCCCAAAACTTGGGAAACAACATAATATGGTGGGAGGAGTCATTTGATGAGTTTTGAGTGAAATCCAATCGCTAGAAGTATGTAATACACCAACCACACCAATTAGGAACGAACTGCCGTTGAACTTGAATTGTCCAATTTGGAACACCAATTAATTTCGGATCGAGCCCAAAACTTGGGGAACGTCATAATATGGTGGGAGGAGTCATTTGGTTAGTTTTAAGTGAAATCCAATCTCTAGAAGTACGCAATACACCAACCACTCCAATTAGGAACGAACTGTCGTTGAAATTGAATTTACCAATTTCCCACACCTATTGATTTAGGATCGAGCCCAAAACTTGGGCAACATCATAATATGGTGGGAGGAGTCATTTGGTGAGTTTTGAGTGAAATCCAATCGCTAGACGTATGGAATACACCAACCACTCCAATTAGGAACGAACTGTCGTTGAAATTGAATTGACCAATTTCAAACACCTATTGATTTGGGATCGATCCCAAAACTTGGGCAACATCATAATATGGTGGGAGGAGTCATTTCGTGAGTTTTGAGTGAAATCCAATCGCTAGACGTATGGAATACACCAACCACTCCAATTAGGAACGAACGGCCGTTGAACTTGAATTGTCCAATTTCTCTCACCTATTGATTTTGGATCGAGCCCAAAACTTGGGCAACATCGTAATATGGTGGGAGGAGTCATTTGGTGAGTTTTGAGTGAAATCCAATCGCTAGAACTATGGAATACACCAACCACTGCAATTTGGAAAGACCTGCCATTGAACTTGAATTGTCCAATTTCTGAACCTATTGATTTCGGATCGAGCCCAAAACTTGGGCAACATCATAATATGGTGGGAGTAGTCATTTGGTGAGTTTTGAGTGAAATCCAATCGCTAGACGTATGGAATACACCAACCACTCCAATTAGGAATGAACTGTCTTCGAAATTGAATTGACCAATTTCTCACACCTATTGATTTCGGATCGAGTCCAAAACTTGGGCAACATCATAATATGGTTTGAGGAGTCATTTGGTGAGTTTTTAGTGAAATCCAAACGCTAGAAGTATGGAATACACCAACCACTCCAGTTAGGAACGAACTGCCGTTATACTTGAATTTTCCAATTTGGAACACCTATTGATTTCGGATCGAGCCCAAAACTTGGGCAACAACAAAATATGGTGGGAGGAGTCATTTGGTGAGTTTTGAGTGAAATCCAATCGCTAGAAGTATGGAATACACCAACCACTCCAATGAGGAACGAATTGCCGTTGAACTTGAATTGTCCAACTTGGAAGACCTATTGATTTCGGATGGAGCCCAAAACTTGGGCAACATCATAATATGGTGGGAGGAGTCATTTGGTGAGTTTTGAGTGAAATCCAATCGCTAGAAGTGTGGAATACACCAACCACTCCAATTAGAAACGAACTTTCGTTGAAATTGAATTGACCCATTTCTCACACCTATTGATTTCGGATCGAGCCCAAAACTTGGGCAACATCATAATATGGTGGGAGGAGTGATTTGGTGAGTTTTGAGTGAAATCCAATCTTTAGAAGTATGGAATATGTTAAGCTCATAATTTCATACATATACATGCCCTATTTACTTACTTCTTTTGCTTAGTTTCTTAGATTTCTAAGTTATTTGCCTCCCTTTGTGTGTTTTGTAGGCAAATAGAGCAAGAGAGCATAATTCATGCAATTCAAGCATTTTTAAGACCTAATTTGGATGAATGGATGAAGAGCTTAAAAGACAAACTCATTTTGGCTACAGCCCCCTGCTAGTCCAGTTCCGTAGGTCATATTGCAAGCTTTGTTTCAGCAACCTACACAGCTCGGATGAGGCAGCATTCTTCATGAAAGTTGTTCCAATGGGTGTGTACTATAACATATCCACAATTCAGCCCCATTGGATAAATATGGAGTCTGTTACCTAGCAAACACAGAGCCATGCTCAGGATGGATTTTATCAGCGCGCAAAATGAGTTAGCAATTTGTTTTGGCCTTAACTTCTTCCTCCGACCTTGGATTGGCCCAAATAAAATATGGCTGGAAAGAAGACATTCTGAACTTCAATTTCGAGTGCTTAAAGTCCTAATTTGATTAAGAGAAGCCCAAGTTGTAAGCCCTTGAAGTTGCTGGTCATGCTGACCTCAGCATGTGCTGGTTGGATGCTTGGTCATGGTGAGCTAGGTATGAGCTATCATTTCTGGTTGGAAGCTTGGTCATGGTGACATGAAGATGAGCTAGGGCTGCTGGTGGGATCTATTGGTGAAGTGCATCAACCAATTCAAGATTTTCTAATACAAGTGCATCACCCAATTTAGATTTTCTAATACAAGTGCATCAACCATTTCAGATTTTATAAAACAAGTGTTGTATGCATTAGCCATATTGAATTCAGATTTTCACTTCCCCTAGGCTTATAAATAGGGAAGTTCTCTAAGCTTGTAAACACACCCCAAGGGGGGGAGCTCTCAAACACTTCTCTAGAGCTCCCTTCCCTTCTCTCCCTCAAATTCTCTTAGTTTCATTTTCTAGTTTTCAATTGTTGTAATGAAATCTTTTGTGCTGAAATTTTCCTTAAGTTTTTCTTAGTTCCACTTTACTTTTCATTATGTAAATTCTTTTCTTTAGTTTTTCAAGTTTGATTAGTTTCCAAATTTCAATTATGGTTCATGTTCTTATTCATTATGCTTATAAGTTAATATGCTAGTTTGAATGATTGATCACCATTTAGGCTTGCATGTTAGCTATCTTGGTTTGAATTAAGAGTATACACCATGCTTTAATTCGAATTGAACTATGAATAGGAAGAGTATGTATGGACATTCGACAACAGGGATTAGATACATACTTGGTTGTTTAAAATGTTCTTCTATGCTTAATGGGTTCCTAATGCTTAATTTTAGGTTAGACAACAAATGATCAAATTAGGGAATTAGGAACACAAGGTTATGACCACACACCATGGCTTAATCATACTTTAGCTAGAATCAATCCATTAATCTAAATTGAACTTGGGAACTTATCTGCTTGAGTTAGTTATTTCTTTCTTCCTTGTTTTATTTATTTCCTTTTGTTTTCATTTATGTTTTGTGTAGGGAAATGATTTGGATCATTCAATCACCAATCCTCGTGGGATCGACCTCGCACTTACATATGCTATACTACCTAACGGCTCGTGCACTTGCGAGTATCACAAGTTGAGGATGCAACTGAATCCATTTTGGTGCAGCTGTATCTACACAACAGAATACACCAACCACTCCAGTTAGGAACGAACTGCCGTTGAACTTGAATTGTCCAATTTGGAACACCTATTGATTTCGGATCGAGCCCAAAACTTGGGCAACATCAAAATATGGTGGGGGTAGTCATTTGGTGAGTTTTGAGTGAAATCCAATCGCTAGAAGTATGGAATACACCAACCACTCCAATTAGGAACGAACTGCCGTTCAACTTGAATTGTCCAATTTCTCACACCTATTGATTTCGGATCGAGCCCAAAACTTGGGCCACATCATAATATGGTGGGAGGAGTCATTTGGTGAGTTTTGAGTGAAATCCAATCGCTAGAAGTATGGAATACACCAACCACTCCAATTAGGAACGAACTGCCGTTGAACTTGAATTGTCCAATTTGGAACACCTATTGATTTCGGATCGAGCCCAAAACTTGGGCAACCTCATAATATGGTGGGAGGAGTCATTTGGTGAGTTTTGAGTGAAATCCAATAGCGAGAAGTATGGAAAACACCAACCACTGCAAATAGGAACGACCTGCCATTGAACTTGAAGTGTCCAATTTCTCACACCTATTGATTTCGGATCGAGCCCAAAACTTGGGCAACATCATAATATGGTGGGAGGAGTCATTTGGTGAGTTTTGAGTGAAATCCAATCTTTAGAAGTATGGAATACACCAATCACTCCAGTTAGGAACGAACTGCCGTTGAACTTGAATTGTCCAATTTGGAACACCTATTGATTTCGGATCGAGCCCAAAACTTGGGCAACATCAAAATATGGTGGGAGGAGTCATTTGGCGAGTTTTGAGTGAAATCCAATCGCTAGAAGTATGGAATACACCAACCACTCCAATTAGGAACGAACTGCCGTTGAACTTGAATTGTCCAATTTCTCACACCTATTGATTTCGGACCGAGCCCAAAACTTGGGCAACATCATAATATGGTGGGAGGAGTCATTTGGTGAGTTTTGAGTGAAATCCAATCGCTAGACGTATGGAATACACCAACCACTCCAATTAGGAACGAACTGTCGTTGAAATTGAATTGACCAATTTCTCACACCTATTGATTTCGGATCCAGTCCAAAACTTGGGCAACATCATAATATGGTGTGGGGAGTCATTTGGTGAGTTTTGAGTAAAATCCGACTGCTAGAAGTATGGAATACACCAACCACTCCAGTTAGGAACGAACTGCCGTTGAACTTGAATTGTCCAATTTGGAACACCTACTGATTTCGGTTCGAGCGCAAAACTTGGGCAACATCATAATATGGTGGGAGGAGTCATTTGGTTAGTTTTGAGTGAAATCCAATCTTTAGAAGTATGGAATACACCACCACTCCAGTTAGGAACGAACTGCCGTTGAACTTGAATTGTCCAATTTGGAACACCTATTGATTTCGGATCGAGCCCAAAACTTGGGCAACATCATAATATGGTGGGAGGAGTCATTTGGTGAGTTTTGAGTGAAATCCAATCGCTAGAAGTATGGAATACACCAACCACTCCAACTGGGAACGAACTGCCGTTGAACTTGAATTGTCCAATTTGGAACACCTATTGATTTCGGATCGAGCCCAAAACTTGGGCAACATGATAATATGGTGGGAGTGATCATTTGCTGAGTTTTGGGTGAAATCCAATCCCTAGAAGCATGGAATACACCAACCACTCCAATTCGGAAGGAACTGCCGTTGAACTTGAATTTTCCAATTTCTCACACCTATTGATTTCGGATCGAGCCCCGAACTTGGGCAACAACATAATATGGTGGGAGGGGTCATTTGCTGAGTTTTGGGTGAAATCCAAACGCTAGAAGTATGGAATACACCAACCACTCCAATTAGGAGCGAACTGCCGTTGAACTTGAATTGTCCAATGTGGAACACCTATTGATTTCGGATTGAGCCCAAAACTTGGGCAACATGATAATATGGTGGGCGGAGTCATTTGGTGAGCTTCGAGTGAAATCCAATCGCTAGAAGTACGGAATACACCAACCAGTCCAATTAGGAACGAACTGCCGTTGAACTTGAATTTTCCAATTTCTCACACCTATTGATTTCGGATTGAGCCCCAAACTTGGGCTTCATCATAATGTGGTGGGAGGAGTCATTTGGTGAGTTTTGAGTGAAATCCAATCGCTAGAAGTACGGAATACACCAACCATTCCAATTAGGAACGAACTGCCGTTGAACTTGAATTATCCAATTTGGAAGACCTATTGATTTCGGATCGATCCCAAAACTTGGGCAACATCATAATATGGTGGGTGGAGTCATTTGGTGAGTTTTGAGTGAAATCCAATCGCTAGAAGTATGGAATACACCAACCACTCCAATTAGGAACGAACTGCCGTTGAACTTGAATTTTCCAATTTCTCACACCTATTGATTTCGGATCGAGCCGAAAACCTGGGCAACATCATAATATGGTGGGTGGAGTCATTTGGTGAGTTTTGAGTGAAATCCAATCGCTAGAACTATGGAATACACCAACCAGTCCCATGAGGAACGAACTGCCGTTGAACTTGAATTGTCCAATTTGGAACACCAATTGATTTCGGATCGAGCCCAAAACATGGGCAACATCATAATATGGTGGGAGGAGTCATTTGGTGAGTTTTGAGTGAAATCCAATCGCTAGAAGCATGGAATACACCAACCACTCCAATTAGGAACGAACTGCCGTTCAACTTGAATTGTCCAATTTGGAACACCTATTGATTTCGGATCGAGCCCAAAACTTGGGCAACAACAAAATATGGTGGGAGGCGTCATTTGGGGAGTTTTGAGTGAAATCCAATCGCTAGAAGTATGGAATACACCAACCACCCCAATTACGAACGAACTTCCGTTGAACTTGAATTGTCCAATTTGTCACACCTATTGATTTCGGATCGATCCCAAAACTTGGGCAACATCATAATATGGTGGGAGGAGTCATTTGGTGAGTTTTGAGTGAAATCCAATCGCTTGAAGTATGGAATACACCAACCACACCGATTAGGAACGAACTTCCGTTGAACTTCAATTGTCCAATTTCTCACACCCATTGATTTCGGATCGAGCCCAAAACTTGGGCAACATCATAATATGGTGGGAGGAGTCATTCGGTGAGTTTTGAGTGAAATCCAATAGCTAGAAGTATGGAATACACCAACCACTCCAATTAGGAACGAAATGCCGTTGAACTTGAATTGTCCAATTTGGAACACCTATTGATTTCGGATCGAGCCCAAAATTTGGGCAACATCATAATATGGTGTGACGAGTCATTTGGTTAGTTTTGAGTGAAATCCAATCGCTAGAAGTATGGAATACACCAACCACTACAATTAGGAACGAACTGCCGTTGAACTTGAATTGCCCAATTTCTCACACCTATTGATTTCGGATCGAGCCCAAAACTTGGGCGACATCATAATATGGTGGGAGGAGTCCTTTGGTGAGTTTTGAGTGAAATCCAATAGCTAGAAGTATGGAATACACCAACCACTCCAATTAGGAACGAAATGCCGTTGAACTTGAATTGTCCAATTTGGAACACCTATTGATTTCGGATCGAGCCCAAAATTTGGGCAACATCATAATATGGTGGGAGGAGTCATTTGATGAGTTTTGAGTGAAATCCAATCGCTAGAAGTATGTAATACACCAACCACACCAATTAGGAACGAACTGCCGTTGAACTTGAATTGTCCAATTTGGAACACCTATTGATTTCGGATCGAGCCCAAAACTTGGGCAACAACAAAATATGGTGGGAGGAGTCATTTGGAGAGTTTTGAGTGAAATCCAATCGCTAGAAGTATGGAATACACCAACCACTCCAATTACGAACGAACTACCGTTGAACTTGAATTGTCCAATTTGGAACACCAATTGATTTCGGATCGAGCCCAAAACTTGGGGAACGTCATAATATGGTGGGAGGAGTCATTTGGTTAGTTTTAAGTGAAATCCACTCGCTAGAAGTACGCAATACACCAACCACTCCAATTAGGAACGAACTATCGTTGAAATTGAATTTACCAATTTCCCACACCTATTGATTTAGGATCGATCCCAAAACTTGGGCAACATCATAATATGGTGGGAGGAGTCATTTGGTGAGTTTTGAGTGAAATCCAATCGCTAGACGTGTGGAATACACCAACCACTCCAATTAGGAACGAACTGTCGTTGAAATTGAATTGACCAATTTCAAACACCTATTGATTTGGGATCGATCCCAAAACTTGGGCAACATCATAATATGGTGGGAGGAGTCATTTCGTGAGTTTTGAGTGAAATCCAATCGCTAGAAGTATGGAATACACCAACCACTCCAATTACGAACGAACTTCCGTTGAACTTGAATTGTCCAATTTCTCTCACCTATTGATTTCGGATCGAGCCCAAAACTTGGGCAACATCGTAATATGGTGGGAGGAGTCATTTGGTGAGTTTTGTGTGAAATCCAATCGCTAGAATTATGGAATACCCCAACCACTGCAGTTTGGAAAGACCTGCCATTGAACTTGAATTGTCCAATTTCTGAACCTATTGATTTCGGATCGAGCCCAAAACTTGGGCAACATCATAATATGGTGGGAGGAGGCATTTGGTGAGTTTTGAGTGAAATCCAATCGCTAGACGTATGGAATACACGAACCACTCCAATCAGGAACGAACTGTCGTTGAAATTGAATTGACCAATTTCTCACACCTATTGATTTCGGATCGAGTCCAAAACTTGGACAACATCATAATATGGTGTGGGGAGTCATTTGGTGAGTTTTGAGTAAAATCCGATCGCTAGAAGTATGGAATACACCAACCACTCCCGTTAGGAACGAACTGCCGTTGAACTTGAATTGTCCAATTTGGAACACCTACTGATTTCGGATCGAGCGCAAAACTTGGGCAACATCATAATATGGTGGGAGGAGTCATTTGGTGAGTTTTTAGTGAAATCCAATCGCTAGAAGTATGGAATACACCAACCACTCTAGTTAGGAACGAACTGCCGTTATACTTCAATTTTCCAATTTGGAACACCTATTGATTTCGGATCGAGCCCAAAACTTGGGCAACAACAAAATATGGTGGGAGGAGTCATTTGGTGAGTTTTGAGTGAAATCCAATCGCTAGAAGTATGGAATACACCAACCACTCCAATGATGAACGAACTGCCGTTGAACTTGAATTGTCCAACTTGGAAGACCTATTGATTTCGGATGGAGCCCAAAACTTGGGCAACATCATAATATGGTGGGAGGAGTCATTTGGTGAGTTTTGAGTGAAATCCAATCGCTAGAAGTATGGAATACACCAACCACTCCAATTAGAAACGAACTTTCGTTGAAATTGAATTGACCAATTTCTCACACCTATTGATTTCGGATCGAGCCCAAAACTTGGGCAACATCATAATATGGTGGGAGGAGTGATTTGGTCAGTTTTGAGTGAAATCCAATCTTTAGAAGTATGGAATACACCAACCACTCCAGTTAGGAACGAACTGCCGTTGAACTTGAATTGTCCAATTTGGAACACCTATTGATTTCGGATCGAGCCCAAAACTTGGGCAACATCAAAATATGGTGGGGGGAGTCATTTGGTGAGTTTTGAGTGAAATCCAATCGCTAGAAGTATGGAATACACCAACCACTCCAATTAGGAACGAACTGCCGTTCAACTTGAATTGTCCAATTTCTCACACCTATTGATTTCGGATCGAGCCCAAAACTTGGGCAACATCATAATATGGTGGGAGGAGTCATTTGGTGAGTTTTGAGTGAAATCCAATCGCTTGAAGTATGGAATACACCAACCACACCGATTAGGAACGAACTTCCGTTGAACTTCAATTGTCCAATTTCTCACACCCATTGATTTCGGAACGAGCCCAAAACTTGGGCAACATCATAATATGGTGGGAGGAGTCATTTGGTGAGTTTTGAGTGAAATCCAATAGCTAGAAGTATGGAATACACCAACCACTCCAATTGGGAACGAAATGCCGTTGAACTTGAATTGTCCAATTTGGAACACCTATTGATTTCGGATCGAGCCCAAAATTTGGGCAACATCATAATATGGTGTGACGAGTCATTTGGTTAGTTTTGAGTGAAATCCAATCGCTAGAAGTATGGAATACACCAACCACTACAATTAGGAACGAACTGCCGTTGAACTTGAATTGCCCAATTTCTCACACCTATTGATTTCGGATCGAGCCCAAAACTTGGGCGACATCATAATATGGTGGGAGGAGTCCTTTGGTGAGTTTTGAGTGAAATCCAATAGCTAGAAGTATGGAATACACCAACCACTCCAATTAGGAACGAAATGCCGTTGAACTTGAATTGTCCAATTTGGAACACCTATTGATTTCGGATCGAGCCCAAAATTTGGGCAACATCATAATATGGTGGGAGGAGTCATTTGATGAGTTTTGAGTGAAATCCAATCGCTAGAAGTATGTAATACACCAACCACACCAATTAGGAACGAACTGCCGTTGAACTTGAATTGTCCAATTTGGAACACCTATTGATTTCGGATCGAGCCCAAAACTTGGGCAACAACAAAATATGGTGGGAGGAGTCATTTGGTGAGTTTTGAGTGAAATCCAATCGCTAGAAGTATGGAATACACCAACCACTCCAATTACGAACGAACTACCGTTGAACTTGAATTGTCCAATTTGGAACACCAATTGATTTCGGATCGAGCCCAAAACTTGGGGAACGTCATAATATGGTGGGAGGAGTCATTTGGTTAGTTTTAAGTGAAATCCACTCGCTAGAAGTACGCAATACACCAACCACTCCAATTAGGAACGAACTATCGTTGAAATTGAATTTACCAATTTCCCACACCTATTGATTTAGGATCGATCCCAAAACTTGGGCAACATCATAATATGGTGGGAGGAGTCATTTGGTGAGTTTTGAGTGAAATCCAATCGCTAGACGTGTGGAATACACCAACCACTCCAATTAGGAACGAACTGTCGTTGAAATTGAATTGACCAATTTCAAACACCTATTGATTTGGGATCGATCCCAAACATTGGGCAACATCATAATATGGTGGGAGGAGTCATTTCGTGAGTTTTGAGTGAAATCCAATCGCTAGAAGTATGGAATACACCAACCACTCCAATTACGAACGAACTTCCGTTGAACTTGAATTGTCCAATTTCTCTCACCTATTGATTTCGGATCGAGCCCAAAACTTGGGCAACATCATACTATGGTGGGAGGAGTCATTTGGTGAATTTTGAGTGAAATCCAATCGCTAGACGTATGGAATACCCCAACCACTCCAATCAGGAACGAACTGTCGTTGAAATTGAATTGACCAATTTCTCACACCTATTGATTTCGGATCGAGTCCAAAACTTGGACAACATCATAATATGGTGTGGGGAGTCATTTGGTGAGTTTTGAGTAAAATCCGATCGCTAGAAGTATGGAATACACCAACCACTCCAGTTAGGAACGAACTGCCGTTGAACTTGAATTGTCCAATTTGGAACACCTACTGATTTCGGATCGAGCGCAAAACTTGGGCAACATCATAATATGGTGGGAGGAGTCATTTGGTGAGTTTTTAGTGAAATCCAATCGCTAGAAGTATGGAATACACCAACCACTCTAGTTAGGAACGAACTGCCGTTATACTTCAATTTTCCAATTTGGAACACCTATTGATTTCGGATCGAGCCCAAAACTTGGGCAACAACAAAATATGGTGGGAGGAGTCATTTGGTGAGTTTTGAGTGAAATCCAATCGCTAGAAGTATGGAATACACCAACCACTCCAATGAGGAACGAACTGCCGTTGAACTTGAATTGTCCAACTTGGAAGACCTATTGATTTCGGATGGAGCCCAAAACTTGGGCAACATCATAATATGGTGGGAGGAGTCATTTGGTGAGTTTTGAGTGAAATCCAATCGCTAGAAGTATGGAATACACCAACCACTCCAATTAGAAACGAACTTTCGTTGAAATTGAATTGACCAATTTCTCACACCTATTGATTTCGGATCGAGCCCAAAACTTGGGCAACATCATAATATGGTGGGAGGAGTGATTTGGTCAGTTTTAAGTGAAATCCAATCTTTAGAAGTATGGAATACACCAACCACTCCAGTTAGGAACGAACTGCCGTTGAACTTGAATTGTCCAATTTGGAACACCTATTGATTTCGGATCGAGCCCAAAACTTGGGGAACATCAAAATATGGTGGGGGGAGTCATTTGGTGAGTTTTGAGTGAAATCCAATCGCTAGAAGTATGGAATACACCAACCACTCCAATTAGGAACGAACTGCCGTTCAACTTGAATTGTCCAATTTCTCACACCTATTGATTTCGGATCGAGCCCAAAACTTGGGCAACATCATAATATGGTGGGAGGAGTCATTTGGTGAGTTTTGAGTGAAATCCAATCACTAGAAGTAATACCCCAACCACTCCAATTAGGAACGAACTGCCGTTGAACTTGAATTGTCCAATTTCTCGCACCTATTGATTTCGGATCGAGCCCAAAACTTGGGCCACATCATAATATGGTGGGTGGAGTCATTTGGTCAGTTTTGAGTGAAATCCAATCGCTAGAAGTATGGAATACACCAACCACTCCAATTAGGAACGAACTGCCGTTGAACTTGAATTGTCCAATTTAGAACACCTATTGATTTCGGATCGTGCCCAAAACTTGGGCAACCTCATAATATGGTGGGAGGAGTCATTTGGTGAGTTTTGAGTGAAATCCAATCGCTAGAAGTATGGAATACACCAACCACTCCAATTAGGAACGAACTGCCGTTGAACTTGAATTGTCCAATTTGGAACACCTATTGATTTCGGATCGAGCCCAAAACTTGGGCAACATCAAAATATGGTGGGAGGAGTCATTTGGCGAGTTTTGAGTGAAATCCAAACGCTAGAAGTATGGAATACAACAACTACTCCGATTAGGAACGAACTGTGGTTGAAATTGAATTGACCAATTTCTCACAGCTATTGATTTCGGATCGAGCCCAAAACTTGGGCAACAACATAATATGGTGGGAGGAGTCGTTTGGTGAGTGTTGAGGGAAATCCAATCGCTAGAAGTATGGAATACACCAACCACTCCAATTAGGAACGAACTGCCGTTGAACTTGAATTGTCCAAATTCTCACACCTATTGATTTCGGATCGAGCCCCAAACTTGGGCAACATGATAATATGGTGGGCGGAGTCATTTGGTGAGCTTTGAGTGAAATCCAATCGCTAGAAGTATGGAATACACCAACCACTCCAATTTGGAACGAACTGCCGTTGAACTTGAATTGTCCAATTTGGAAGACCTATTGATTTCGGATCGATCCCAAAACTTGGGCAACATCATAATATGGTGGGTGGAGTCATTTGGTGAGTTTTGAGTGAAATCCAATCGCTAGAAGTATGGAATACACCAACCACTCCAATTAGGAAAGAACTGCCGTTGAACTTGAATTGTCCAATTTCTCACACCTATTGATTTCAGATTGAGTCCAAAACTTGGGCGACATCATAATATGGTGGGAGGAGTCATTTGGTGTGTTTTGAGTGAAATCCAATCGCTAGAAGTATGGAATACACCAACCACTCCAATTAGGAACGAACTTCCGTTGAACTTGAATTGTCCAATTTGTCACACCTATTGATTTCGGATCGATCCCAAAACTTGGGCAACAACATAATATGGTGGGAGGAGTCATTTGGTGAGTTTTGAGTGAAATCCAAGCGCTAGAAGTATGGAATACACCAACCACTCCGATTAGGAACGAACTTCCGTTGAACTTGAATTGTCCAATTTCTCACACCTATTGATTTCCGATCGAGCCCAAAACTTGGGCAACATCATAATATGGTGGGAGGAGTCATTTGGTGAGTTCTGAGTGAAATCCAATCGCTAGAAGTATGGAATACAACAATTACTCCGATTAGGAACAAACTGTCGTTGAAATTGAATTGACCAATTTCTCACAGCTATTGATTTCGGATCGAGCCCCAAACATGGGCAACATCATAATATGATGGGAGGAGTCATTTGGGGAGTTTTGAGAGAAATCCAATCGCTTGAAGTATGGAATACACCAACCACACCGATTAGGAACGAACTTCCGTTGAACTTCAATTGTCCAATTTCTCACACCCTTTGATTTCGGATCGAGCCCAAAACTTGGGCAACATCATAATATGGTGGGAGGAGTCATTTGGTGAGTTTTGAGTGAAATCCAATCGCTAGAAGTTTGGAATACACAAACCACTCCAATTAGGAACGAATTGCCGTTGAACGTGAATTGTCCAATTTCTCACACCTATTGATTTCGGATCGATCCCAAAACTTGGGCAACATCAAAATATGGTGGGAGGAGTCATTTGGCGAGTTTTGAGTGAAATCCAATCGCTAGAAGTATGGAATACAACAACTACTCCGATTAGGAACGAACTGTCGTTGAAATTGAATTGACCAATTTCTCACAGCTATTGATTTCGGATCGAGCCCAAAACTTGGGCAACAACATAATATGGTGGGAGGAGTCGTTTGGTGAGTTTTGAGGGAAATCCAATCGCTAGAAGTATGGAATACACCAACCACTCCAATTAGGAACGAACTGCCGTTGAACTTGAATTGTCCAATTTCTCACACCTATTGATTTCGGATCGAGCCCCAAACTTGGGCAACATGATAATATGGTGGGCGGAGTCATTTGGTGAGCTTTGAGTGAAATCCAATCGCTAGAAGTATGGAATACACCAACCACTCCAATTTGGAACGAACTGCCGTTGAACTTGAATTGTCCAATTTGGAAGACCTATTGATTTCGGATCGATCCCAAAACTTGGGCAACATCATAATATGGTGGGTGGAGTCATTTGGTGAGTTTTGAGTGAAATCCAATCGCTAGAAGTATGGAATACACCAACCACTCCAATTAGGAAAGAACTGCCGTTGAACTTGAATTGTCCAATTTCTCACACCTATTGATTTCGGATTGAGTCCAAAACTTGGGCGACATCATAATATGGTGGGAGGAGTCATTTGGTGTGTTTTGAGTGAAATCCAATCGCTAGAAGTATGGAATACACCAACCACTCCAATTAGGAACAAACTTCCGTTGAACTTGAATTGTCCAATTTGTCACACCTATTGATTTCGGATCGATCCCAAAACTTGGGCAACAACATAATATGGTGGGAGGAGTCATTTGGTGAGTTTTGAGTGAAATCCAAGCGCTAGAAGTATGGAATACACCAACCACTCCGATTAGGAACTAACTTCCGTTGAACTTGAATTGTCCAATTTCTCACACCTATTGATTTCCGATCGAGCCCAAAACTTGGGCAACATCATAATATGGTGGGAGGAGTCATTTGGTGAGTTCTGAGTGAAATCTAATCGCTAGAAGTATGGAATACAACAATTACTCCGATTAGGAACGAACTGTCGTTGAAATTGAATTGACCAATTTCTCACAGCTATTGATTTCGGATCGAGCCCCAAACATGGGCAACATCATAATATGATGGGAGGAGTCATTTGGGGAGTTTTGAGAGGAATCCAATCGCTTGAAGTATGGAATACACCAACCACACCGATTAGGAACGAACTTCCGTTGAACTTCAATTGTCCAATTTCTCACACCCTTTGATTTCGGATCGAGCCCAAAACTTGGGCAACATCATAATATGGTGGGAGGAGTCATTTGGTGAGTTTTGAGTGAAATCCAATCGCTAGAAGTTTGGAATACACAAACCACTCCAATTAGGAACGAATTGCCGTTGAACGTGAATTGTCCAATTTCTCACACCTATTGATTTCGGATCGATCCCAAAACTTGGGCAACATCAAAATATGGTGGGAGGAGTCATTTGGCGAGTTTTGAGTGAAATCCAATCGCTAGAAGTATGGAATACAACAACTACTCCGATTAGGAACGAACTGTCGTTGAAATTGAATTGACCAATTTCTCACAGCTATTGATTTCGGATCGAGCCCAAAACTTGGGCAACAACATAATATGGTGGGAGGTGTCGTTTGGTGAGTTTTGAGGGAAATCCAATCGCTAGAAGTATGGAATACACCAACCACTCCAATTAGGAACGAACTGCCGTTGAATTTGAATTGTCCAATTTCTCACACCTATTGATTTCGGATCGAGCCCCAAACTTGGGCAACATGATAATATGGTGGGCGGAGTCATTTGGTGAGCTTTGAGTGAAATCCAATCGCTAGAAGTATGGAATACACCAACCACTCCAATTTGGAACGAACTGCCGTTGAACTTGAATTGTCCAATTTGGAAGACCTATTGATTTCGGATCGATCCCAAAACTTGGGCAACATCATAATATGGTGGGTGGAGTCATTTGGTGAGTTTTGAGTGAAATCCAATCGCTAGAAGTATGGAATACACCAACCACCCCAATTAGGAAAGAACTGCCGTTGAACTTGAATTGTCCAATTTCTCACACCTATTGATTTCGGATTGAGTCCAAAACTTGGGCGACATCATAATATGGTGGGAGGAGTCATTTGGTGTGTTTTGAGTGAAATCCAATCGCTAGAAGTATGGAATACACCAACCACTCCAATTAGGAACGAACTTCCGTTGAACTTGAATTGTCCAATTTGTCACACCTATTGATTTCGGATCGATCCCAAAACTTGGGCAACATCATAATATGGTGGGAGGAGTCATTTGGTGAGTTTTGAGTGAAATCCAAGCGCTAGAAGTATGGAATACACCAACCACTCCGATTAGGAACGAACTTCCGTTGAACTTGAATTGTCCAATTTCTCACACCTATTGATTTCCGATCGAGCCCAAAACTTGGGCAACATCATAATATGGTGGGAGGAGTCATTTGGTGAGTTCTGAGTGAAATCCAATCGCTAGAAGTATGGAATACAACAATTACTCCGATTAGGAACGAACTGTCGTTGAAATTGAATTGACCAATTTCTCACAGCTATTGATTTCGGATCGAGCCCCAAACATGGGCAACATCATAATATGATGGGAGGAGTCATTTGGGGAGTTTTGAGAGAAATCCAATCGCTTGAAGTATGGAATACACCAACCACACCGATTAGGAACGAACTTCCGTTGAACTTCAATTGTCCAATTTCTCACACCCTTTGATTTCGGATCGAGCCCAAAACATGGGCAACATCATAATATGGTGGGAGGAGTCATTTGGTGAGTTTTGAGTGAAATCCAATCGCTAGAAGTTTGGAATACACAAACCACTCCAATTAGGAACGAATTGCCGTTGAACGTGAATTGTCCAATTTCTCACACCTATTGATTTCGGATCGATCCCAAAACTTGGGCAACATCATAATATGGTGGGAGGAGTCATTTGGTGAGTTTTGAGTGAAATCCGATCGCTAGAAGTATGGAATACACCATCCACTCCCATTAGGAACGAACTACCGTTGAACTTGAATTGTCCAATTTCAAACACCTACTGATTTCGGATCGAACACCAAACTTGTGCAACATCATAATATGGTGGGAGGAGTCATATGGTGAGTTTTGAGTGAAATCGAATCGCTAGAAGTATGGAATGCACCAACCACTCCAATTAGGAACGAACTGCCGTTGAACTTCAATTGTCCAATTTCTCACAGCTATTGATTTGGGATCGAGACCCAAACTTGGGCAACATCATAATATGGTGGGAGGAGTCATTTGGTGAGTTTTGAGTGAAATCCAATCGCTAGAAGTATGGAATACACCAACCACTCCAATTCGGAACGAACTGCCGTTGAACTTGAATTGTCCAATGTCTCACACCTACTGATTTCGGATCGAGCCCAAAACTTGGGCAACATCATAATATGGTGGGAGGAGTCCTTTGGTGAGTTTTGAGTGAAATCCAATCGCTTAAAGTATGGAATACACCAACCACTCCAATTAGGAACGAACTGCCGTTGAACTTGAATTGTCTAATTTCGAACACCTATTGATTTCGGATCGGGCCCCAAACTTGGGCAACATCATAAAATGGTGGGATGAGTCCTTTGGTGTGTTTTGAGTGAAATCCAATCGCTAGAAGTATGGAATACACCAACCACTCCAATTAGGAACGAACTGCCGTTAAACTTGAATTGTCCAATTTCTCACACCTATTGATTTCGGATCGAGCTCCAAACTTGTGCAACATCATAATATGGTGGGAGGAGTCCTTTGGTGAGTTTTGGGTGAAATCCAATCGCTTGAATTGTGGAATACACCAACCACTCCAATTAGGAACGAACTGCCGTTGAACTTGAATTGTCCATTTTCTCACACCTATTGATTTCGGATCGAGCCCAAAACTTGGGCAACATCATAATATGGTGGGAGGAGTCATTTGGTGAGTTTTGAGTGAAATCCAATCGCTAGAAGTATGCAATACACCAACCACTCCAATTAGGAACGAACTGCCGTTGAACTTGAATTGTCCAATTCGGAACACCTATCGATTTCGGATCGAGCCCCAAACTTGGGCAACATCATAATGTGGTGGGAGGAGTCATTTGGTGAGTTTTGAGTGAAATCCAATAGCTAGAAGTATGGAATACACCAACCACTCCAATTAGGAATGAACTGTCGTTCAAATTGAATTGACCAATGTCTCACACCTATTGATTTCGGATCGAGCCCAAAACTTGGGCAACATCATAATATGGTGGGCGGATTCATTTGGTGTGTTTTGAGTGAAATCCAATCGCTAGAAGCATGGAATACACCAACCACTCCAATTAGGAACGAACTGTCGTTGAAATTGAATTGACCAATTTCTGACACCTATTGATTTCGGATCGGGCCCAAAACTTGGCCAATATCATAATATGGTAGGAGGAGTCATTTGGTGAGTTTTGAGGGAAATCCAATCGCTAGAAGTATGGAATACACCAACCACTTCAACTTGGAACGAACTGCCGTTGAACTTGCATTGTCCAATTTCTCACACCTATTGATTTCGGATCGAGCCCCAAACTTGGGCACCATCATAATATGGTGCGAGGAGTCATTTGGTGAGTTTTGAGTGAAATCCAATCGCTAGAAGTATGGAATACACCAACCACTCCAATTCGTAACGAACTGCCGTTGAACTTGAATTGTCCAATTTCGCACACCTATTGATTTCTGATCGAGCCCAAAACTTGGGCAACAACATAATATGGTGGGAGGAGTCATTTGGTGAGTTTTGAGTGAAATCCAATCGCTAGAAGTATGGAATACACCAACCACCCCAATTAGGAACGAACTGCCGTTGAACTTGAATTGTCCAATTTGGAACACCTATTGATTTCGGATCGAGCCCAAAACTTGGCCAATATCATAATATGGTAGGAGGAGTCATTTGGTGAGTTTTGAGGGAAATCCAATCGCTAGAAGTATGGAATACACCAACCACTCCAATTAGGAACGAACTGCCGTTGAACTTGAATTGTCCAATTTCTCACACCTATTGATTTCCGATCGAGCCCAAAACTTGGGCAACATCATAATATGGTGGGAGGAGTCATTTGCTGAGTTCTGAGTGAAATCCAATCGCTAGAAGTATGGAATACACCTACCACTCCAATTGGGAACGAACTGCCGTTGAACTTGAATTATCCAATTTCTCACACCTATTGATTTCGGATCGAGCCCAAAACTTGGGCAACATCATAATATGGTGGGAGGAGTCAATTAAGAACGAACTGCCGTTGAACTTGAATTGTCCAATTTGGAACATCTATTCCCAAAAGTTGGGCAACATCATAATATAATGTGACGAGTCATTTGGTGAGTTTTGAGTGAAATCCAATTGCTAGAAGTATGGAATACACCAACCACTACAATTAGGAACGAACTGCCGTTGAACTTGAATTGCCCAATTTCTCACACCTATTGATTTCGGATCGAGCCCAAAACTTGGGCAACATCATAATATGGTGGGAGGAGTCATTTGGTGAGTTTTGAGTGAAATCCAATCGCTAGAAGTATGGAATACACCAACCACTCCAATTAGGAACGAACTGCCGTTGAACTTGAATTGTCCAATTTCTCACACCTATTGATTTCGGATCAAGCCCAAAACTTGGGCAAGATCATAATATGGTGGGAGGAGTCATTTGGTGAGTTTTGAGTGAAATCCAATCGCTAGAAGTATGCAATACACCAACCACTCCAATTAGGAACGAACTGCCGTTGAACTTGAATTGTCCAATTTCTCACACCTATTGATTTCGGATCGAGCCCAAAACTTGGGCAACATCATAATATGGTGGGAGGAGTCATCTGGTGAGTTTTGAGTGAAATCCAATCGCTAGAAGTATGGAATACACCAACCACTCCAATTAGGAACGAACTGCCGTGGAACTTGAATTGTCCAATTTCGCACACCTATTGATTTCGGATCGAGCCCAAAACTTGGGCAACATCATAATATGGTGGGAGGAGTCATTTGGTGAGTTTTGACTGAAATCCAATCGCTAGAAGTATGGAATACACCAACCACTCCAATTAGGAACGAACTGCCGTTGAACTTGAATTGTCCAATTTCCCGAACCTATTGATTTCGGATCGAACCCCAAACTTGGGCAACATCATAATATGGTGGGAGGAGTCATTTGGTGAGTTTTGAGTGAAATCCAATCGCTAGAAGTATGGAATACACCAACCACTCCAATTAGGAACGAACTGCCGTTGAACTTGAATTGTCCAATTTCCCGCACCTATTGATTTCGGATCGAACCCCAAACTTGGGCAACATCATAATATGGTGGGAGGAGTCATTTGGTGAGTTTCGAGTGAAATCCAATCGCTAAAAGTATGGAATACACCAACCACCACAATTAGGAACGAACTGCTGTTGAACTTGAATAGTCCAATTTCTCACACCTATTGAGTTCGGATCGAGCCCAAAACTTGGGCAATATCATAATATGGTGGGAGGAGTCATTTGATGAGTTTTGAGTGTAATCCAATCGCTAGAAGTATGGAATACACAAACCACTCGAATTAGGAACGAACTGCCGTTGAACTTGAATTGTCCAATTTCTCACACCTATTGATTTCGTATCGAGCCCCAAACTTGGGCAACATCATAATATGGTGGGAGGAGTCATTTGGTGAGTTTTGAGTGAAATCCAATCGCTAGAAGTATGGAATACACCAACCACTCCAATTAGGAACGAACTGCCGTTGAACCTGAATTGTCCAGTTTGGAACGACTATCGATTTCGAATCGAGCCCAAAACTTGGGCAACATCATAATATGGTGGGAGGAGTGATTTGGTAAGTTTTGAGTGAAATCCAATCGCTAGAAGTATGGAATACACCAACCACTCCAATTAGGAACGAACTGCCGTTGAACTTGATTTGTCCAATTTGGAACACCTATTGATTTCGGATCGAGCCCAAAACTTGGGCAACATCATAATATGGTGGGAGGAGTCATTTGGTGAGTTTTGACTGAAATCCAATCGCTAGAAGTATGGAATACACCAACCACTCCAATTAGGAACGAACTGCCGTTGAACTTGAATTGTCCAATTTGGAACGCCTATCGATTTCGGATCGAGCCCAAAACTTGGGAAACATCATAATATCGTAGGAGGAGTCATTTGGTGAGTTTTGAATGAAGTCCAATCGTTAGAAGTATGGAATACACCAACCACTCCAATTAGGAACGAACTGTCGTTGAACTTGATTTGTCCAATTTGGAACACCTATTGATTTCGGACGAAACCCCAAACTTGTGCAACATCATAATATGGTGGGAGGAGTCATTTGGTGAGTTTTGAGTGAAATCCAATCGCTAGAAGTATGGAATACACCAACCACTCCGATTGGGAACGAACTGCCGTTGAACTTGAATTGTCCAATTTCTCACACCTATTGATTTCGGATCGAGCCCAAAACTTGGGCAACATCATAATATTGTGGGAGGAGTCAATTGGTGAGTTTTTAGTGAAATCCAATCGCTAGAAGTTTGAAATACACCAACCACTCAAGTTAGGAAGGAACTGCCGTTGAACTGGAATTGTCCAATTTGTCACACCTATTGATTTCGGATCGAGCCCAAAGCTTGGGGAACATCATAATATGGTGGGAGGAGTCATTTGGTGAGTTTTGAGTGAAATCCAATCGCTAGAAGTATGGAATACACCAACCACTCCAATTAGGAACGAACTGCCGTTGAACCTGAATTGTCCAGTTTGGAACGACTATCGATTTCGAATCGAGCCCAAAACTTGGGCAACATCATAATATGGTGGGAGGAGTGATTTGGTAAGTTTTGAGTGAAATCCAATCGCTAGAAGTATGGAATACACCAACCACTCCAACTAGGAACGAACTGCCGTTGAACTTGAATTGTCCAATTTCGCACACCTATTGATTTCGGATCGAGCCCAAAACTTGGGCAACATCATAATATGGTGGGAGGAGTCATTTGGTGAGTTGTGAGTGAAATCCAATCGCTAGAAGTATGAAATACACCAACCACTCCAATTAGGAACGAACTGTCGTTGAACTTGAATTATCCAATTTGGAACACCTATTGATTTTGGATCGAGCCCCAAACTTGGGCAACATCATAATATGGTGGGAGGAGTCATTTGGTGAGTTTTGAGTGAAATCCAATCGCTAGAGATATGGAATACACCAACCACTCCAATTAGGAACGAACTGCCGTTGAACCTGAATTGTCCAGTTTGGAACGACTATCGATTTCGGATCGAGCCCAAAACTTGGGCAACATCATAATATGGTGGGAGGAGTGATTTGGTAAGTTTTGAGTGAAATCCAATCGCTAGAAGTATGGAATACACCAACCACTCCAATTAGGAACGAACTGCCGTTGAACTTGAATTGTCCAATTTCTCACACCTATTGATTTCGGATCGAGACCAAAACTTGGGCAACATCATAATATGGTCGGAGGAGTCATGTGGTGAGTTTTTTAGTGAAATCCAATCGCTAGAAGTACGGAAGACACCAACCACTCCAATTAGGAACGAACTGCCGTTGAACTTGAATTGTCCAATTTCGAACACCTATTGATTTCAGATCGAGCCCAAAACTTGGGCAACATCATAATATGGTGGGAGGAGTCATTTGGTGAGTTTTGAGTGAAATCCAATTGCTAGAAGTGTGGAATACACCAACCACTCCAATTTGGAACGAACTGCCGTTGAACTTGAATTGTCCAATTTCTCACACCTATTCATTTCGGATCGAGCCAAAAGCTTGGGCAACATCATAATATGGTGGGAGGATTCATTTTAGTGAGTTTTGAGTAAAATCCAATCGCTAGAAGTATGTGATACACCAACCACTCCAATTAGGAACGAACTGCCGTTGAACTTGAATTGTCCAATTTGGAACACCTATTGATTTCGGATCGAACCCCAAACTTGTGCAACATCATAATACGGTGGGAGGAGTCATTTGGAGAGTTTTGGGTGAAATCCAATCGCTAGAAGTATGGAATACACCGACCGCTCCAATTAGGAACGAACTGCCGTTGAACTTGAATTGTCCAATTTCTCACACCTATTGATTTCGGATCGAGCCCAAAACTTGGGCAACAACATAATATGGTAGGAGGAGTCATTTGGTGAGTTTTGAGTGAAATCCAATCGCTAGAAGTATGGAATACACCAACCACCCCAATTAGGAACGAACTGCCGTTGAACTTGAATTGTCCAATTTGGAACACCTATTGATTTCGGATCGAGCCCAAAACTTGGCCAATATCATAATATGGTAGGAGGAGTCATTTGGTGAGTTTTGAGGGAAATCCAATCGCTAGAAGTATGGAATACACCAACCACTCCAATTAGGAACGAACTGCCGTTGAACTTGAATTGTCCAATTTCTCACACCTATTGATTTCGGATCGAGACCAAAACTTGGGCAACATCATAATATGGTAGGAGTAGTCATTTGGTGAGTTTTGAGTGAAATCCAATCGCTAGAAGTACGGAATAAACCTCCAATTAGGAACGAACTGCCGTTGAACTTCAATTGTCCAATTTCTCACACCTATTGATTTCGGATCGAGCCCAAAACTTGGGCAACATCATAATATGGTGGGAGGAGTCATTTGGTGAATTTTGAGTGAAATCCAATCGCTAGAAGTATGGAATACACCAACCACTCCAATTAGGAACGAACTGCCGTTGAACTTGAATTGTCCAATTTGGAACACCTATCGATTTCGGATCGAGCCCCAAACTTGGGCAACATCATAATGTGGTGGGAGGAGTCATTTGGTGAGTTTTGAGTGAAATCCAATCGCTAGAAGTATGGAATACACCAACCACTCCAATTAGGAACGAACTGCCGTTGAACTTCAATTGTCCAATTTGGAACACCTATTGATTTCGGATCGAGCCCAAACTTGGGCAACATCATAATATGGTAGGAGTAGTCATTTGGTGAGTTTTGAGTGAAATCCAATCGCTAGAAGTACGGAATACACCAACCACTCCAATTAGGAACGAACTGCCGTTGAACTTCAATTGTCGAATTTGGAACACCTATTGATTTCGGATCGAGCCCAAAACTTGGGCAACATCATAATATGGTGGGAGGAGTCATTTGGTGAGTTTTGAGTGAAATCCAATCGCTAGAAGTATGGAATACACCAACTACTCCAATTAGGAACGAACTGCCGTTGAACTTGAATTGTCCAATTTCTCACACCTATTGATTTCAGATCGAGCCAAAAGCTTGGGCAACATCATAATATGGTGGGAGGATTCATTTTGGTGAGTTTTGAGTGAAATCCAATCCCTAGAAGTACGGGATACACCAACCACTCCATTTAGGAACGAACTGCAGTTGAACTTGAATTGTCCAATTTCTCACACCCATTGATTTCGGATCGAGACCAAAACTTGGGCAACATCATAATATGGTAGGAGGAGTCATTTGGTGAGTTTTGAGTGAAATCCAATCGCTAGAAGTATGGAATACAGCAACCACTCCAATTAGGAACGAACTGTCGTTGAAATTGAATTGACCAATTTCTCACACCTATTGATTTCGGATCGAGCCCAAAACTTGGACAACATCATAATATGGTGGGAGGAGTCATTTGGTGAGTTTTGAGTGAAATCAAATCGCTAGAAGTATGGAATACACCAACCCCTCCAACTTGGGCAACATCGTAATTTGGTGGGAGGAGTCATTTGGTGAGTTTTGAGTGAAATCAAATCGCTACAAGTATGGAATACACCAACCACACCAATTAGGAACGAACTGCTGTTGAACTTGAATTGTCCAATTTCTCACACCTATTGATTTCGGATCGAGCCCAAAACCTGGGCAACAACATAATATGGTGGGAGGAGTCATTTGGTGAGTTTTGAGTGAAATCCAATCGCTAGAAGTATGGAATACACCAACCACTCCAATTAGGAACGAACTGCCGTTGAACTTGAATTGTCCAATTTGGAACACCTATTGATTTCGGATCGAGCCCCAAACTTGGGCAACATCATAATATGGTGGGAGGAGTCATTTGGTGAGTTTTGAGTGAAATCCAATTGCTAGAAGTATGGAATACACCAACCACTATAATTAGGAACGAACTGCCGTTGAACTTAAATTGTCCTATTTCTCACACCTATTGATTTCGGATCGAGCCCAAAACTTGGGCAACATCATAATATGGTGGGAGGAGTCATTTGGTGAGTTTTGAGTGAAATCCAATCGCTAGAAGTATAGAATACACCAACCACTCCAATTAGGAACGAACTGCCGTCGAACTTGAATTGTCCAATTTGGAACACCTATTCCCAAAAGTTGGGCAACATCATAATATCGTGGGAGTAGTCATTTGGTGAGTTTTGAGTGAAATCCAATCGCTAGAAGTATGGAATACACCAACCATTCCAATTAGGAACAAACTGCCGTTGAACTTGAATTGTCCAATTTCTCACACCTATTGATTTCGGATCGAGCCCCAAACATGGGCAACATCATAATATGGTGGGAGGAGTCCTTTGGTGAGTTTTGAGTGAAATCCAATTGCTAGAGGTATGGAATACACCAACCACTACAATTAGGAACGAACTGTCGTTGAACTTGAATTGTGCAATTTGGAACACCTATTGATTTCGGATCGAGCCCCAAACTTGGGCAACATCATAATATGGTGGGAGGAGTCATTTGGTTTGTTTTGAGTGAAATCCAATTGCTAGAAGTATGGAATACACCAACCACTCCAATTAGGAATGAACTGCCGTTGAACTTGAATTTTCCAATTTCTCACACCTATTGATTTCGGATCGAGCCCCAAACTTGGGCAACATCATAATATGGTGGGAGGAGTCATTTGGTGAGTTTTGAGTGAAATCCAATTGCTAGAAGTATGGAATACACCAACCACTACAATTAGGAACGAACTGCCGTTGAACTTGAATTGTCCTATTTCTCACACCTATTGATTTCGGATCGAGCCCAAAACTTGGGCAACATCATAATATGGTGGGAGGAGTCATTTGGTGAGTTTTGAGTGAAATCCAATCGCTAGAAGTATGGAATACACCAACCACTCCAATTAGAAACGAACTGCCGTTGAACTTGAATTGTCCAATTTGGAACACCTATTGATTTCGGATCGAGCCCCAAACTTGGGCAACATCATAATATGGTGGGAGGAGTCATTTGGTGAGTTTTGCGTGAAATCCAATCGCTACAAGTATGGAATACACCAACCACTCCAATTAGGAACGAACTACCGTCGAACTTGAAATGTCCAATTTGGAACACCTATTCCCAAAAGTTGGGCAACATCATAATACGGTGGGAGTAGTCATTTGGTGAGTTTTGAGTGAAATCCAATCGCTAGAAGTATGGAATACACCAACCACTCCAATTAGGAACGAACTGCCGTTGAACTTGAATTGTCCAATTTGGAACACCTATTGATTTCGGATCGAGCCCAAAACTTGGGAACCATCATAATATGGTGGGAGGAGTCATTTGGTGAGTTTTGAGTGAAATCCAATCGCTAGAAGTATGGAAGACACCACCAATTAGGAACGAACTGCCGTTGAACTTGAATTGTCCAATTTCTTACACCTATTGATTTCGGATCGAGCCCAAAACTTGGGCAACATCATAATATGTTGGGAGGAGTCATTTGGAGAGTTTTGAGTGAAATCCGTTTGCTAGAAGTATGGAAGACACCAACCACTCCAATTAGGAACGAACGGCCGTTGAACTTGAATTGTCCAATTTCTCACACCTATTGATTTCGGGTCGAGCCCCAAACCTGGGCAACATCATAATATGGTGGGAGGAGTCATTTGGTGAGTTTTGAGTGAAATCCGATCGCTAGAAGTATGGAATACACCAACCACTCCAATTAGGAACGAACTGCCGTTGAACTTGAATTGTCCAATTTGGAACACCTATTGATTTCGGATCGAGCCCAAAACTTGGGCAACATCATAATATGGTGGGAGGAGTCATTTGGTGAGTTTTGAGTGAAATCCAATCGCTAGAAGTATGGAATACACCAACCACTCCAATTAGGAACGAACTGCCAATGCACTTGAATTGTCCAATTTCTCACACCTATTGATTTCGGATCGAGCTCAAAACTTGGGCAACAACATAATATGGTGGGAGGAGTCATTTGGTGAGTTTTGAGTGAAATCCAATCGCTAGAAGTATGGAATACACCAACCACTCCAATTAGGAACGAACTGCCGTTGAACTTGAATTGTCCAATTTCTCACACCTATTCATTTCGGATCGAGCCCAAAACTTGGGCAACATCATAATATGGTGGGAGGAGTCAATTGGTGAGTTTTGGGTGAAATCCAATCGCTAGAAGTATGGAATACACCAACCACTCCAATTAGGAACGAACTGCCGTTCAAATTGAATTGTCCAATTTCTCACACCTATTGATTTCGGATCGAGCCCAAAACTTGGGCAACATAACAATATGGTGGGAGGAGTCATTTGGTTAGTTTTGAGTGAAATCCAATCGCTAGAAGTATGGAATACACCAACCACTCCAATTAGGAACGAACTGCCGTTGAACTCTAATTGTCAAATTTGGAAGACCTATTGATTTCGGATCGAGCCCAAAACTTGGGCAACATCATAATATGGTGGGAGGAGTCATTTGGTGAGTTTTGAGTGAAATCCAATCACTAGAAGTATGGAATACACCAACCACTCCAATTAGGAACGAACTGCCGTTGAACATGAATTGTCCAACTTCTCACACCTATTGATTTCGGATCGAGCCCCAAACTGGGGCAACACCATAATATGGTGGGAGGAGTCATTTGGTGAGTTTTGAGTGAAATCCAATCGCTAGAATTATGGAATACACCAACCACTCCAATTAGGAACGAACTGCCGTTGAACTTGAATTGTCCAATTTCTCACACCTATTGATTTCGGATCAAGCCCAAAACTTGGGCAACATCATAATATGGTGGGAGGAGTCGTTTGGTTAGTTTTGAGTGAAATCCAATCGCTAGAAGTGTGGAATAAACCAACCACTCCAATTAGGAACGAACAGCCGTTGAATTTGGATTTTCCAATTTGGAACACCTATTGATTTCGGATCTAGCCCAAAACTTGGGCAACATCATAATATGGTGGGAGAAGTCATTTGGTGAGTTTTGAGTGAAATCCATCGTTAGAAGTATGGAATACACCAACCACTCCAATTAGGAACGAACTGCCGTTGAACTTGAATTGTCCAATTTCTCACACCTATTGATTTCGGCTCGAGCCCCAAACTTGGGCAACACCATAATATGGTGGAGGAGTCATTTGGTGAGTTTTGAGTGAAATCCAATCGCTAGAAGTATGGAATACACCAACCACTCCAATTAGGAACGAACTGCCGTTGAACTTGAATTGTCCAATTTCTCACACCCATTGATTTACGATCGAGGACAAAACTTGGGCAACATCATAATATGGTGGGAGGAGTCAATTGGTGAGTTTTGAGTGAAATCCAATCGCTAGAAGTATGGAATACACCAACCACTGCAATTAGGAACGAACTGCCGTTGAACTTGAATTGTCCAATTTGGAACACCTATTGATTTCGGATCGAGCCCAAAACTTGGGCAACATCATAATATGGTGGGAGGAGTCAATTGGTGAGTTTTGAGTGAAATCCATCGTTAGAAGTATGGAATACACCAACCACTCCAATTAGGAACGAACTGCCGTTGAACTTGAATTGTCCAATTTCTCACACCTATTGATTTCGGAACGAGCCCAAAACATGGGCAACATCATAATATGGTTGGAGGAGTCATTTGGTGAGTTTTGAGTGAAATCCAATCGTTAGAAGTATGGAATACACCAACCACTGCAATTAGGAACGAACTGCCGTTGAACTTGAATTGTCCAATTTGGAACACCTATTGATTTCGGATCGAGCCCAAAACTTGGGCAACATCATAATATGGTGGGAGGAGTCAATTGGTGAGTTTTGAGTGAAATCCATCGTTAGAAGTATGGAATACACCAACCACTCCAATTAGGAACGAACTGCCGTTGAACTTGAATTGTCCAATTTCTCACACCTATTGATTTCGGCTCGAGCCCCAAACTTGGGCAACACCATAATATGGTGGAGGAGTCATTTGGTGAGTTTTGAGTGAAATCCAATCGCTAGAAGTATGGAATACACCAACCACTCCAATTAGGAACGAACTGCCGTTGAAATTGAATTGTCCAATTTCTCACACCTATTGATTTCGGATCGATCCCAAAACTTGGCCAACATCATAATATGGTGGGAGGAGTCATTTGGTGAGTTTTGAGTGAAATCCAATCACTAGAAGTATGGAATACACCAACCACTCCAATTAGGAACGAACTGCCGTTGAACTTGAATTGTCCAATTTCTCACACCTATTGATTTCCGATCGAAACCAAAAGTTGTGCAACATGATAATATGGTGGGAGGAGTCATTTGGTGAGTTTTGCGTGAAATCCAATCGCTACAAGTATGGAATACACCAACCACTCCAATTAGGAACGAACTGCCGTTGAACTTGAATTGTCCAATTTCTCACACCTATTGATTTCCGATCGAAACCAAAAGTTGTGCAACATGATAATATGGTGGGAGGAGTCATTTGGTGAGTTTTGCGTGAAATCCAATCGCTACAAGTATGGAATACACCAACCACTCCAATTAGGAACGAACTGCCGTTGAACTTGAATTGTCCAATTTCTTACACCTATTGATTTAGGATCGAGCACAAAACTTGGGCAACATCATAATATGGTGGGAGGAGTCAATTGGTGAGTTTTGAGTGAAATGCAATCGCTAGAAGTATGGAATACACCAACCACTCCAATTAGGAACGAACTGCCGTTGAACCTGAATTGTCCAATTTGGAACACCTATTGATTTCGGATCGAGCCCAAAACTTGGGCAACATCATAATATGGTGGGAGGAGTCAATTGGTGAGTTTTGAGTGAAATCCAATCGCTAGAAGTATGGAATACACCAACCACTCCAATTAGGAACGAACTGCCGTTGAAATTGAATTGTCCAATTTCTCACACCTATTGATTTCGGATCGATCCCAAAACTTGGCCAACATCATAATATGGTGGGAGGAGTCATTTGGTGAGTTTTGAGTGAAATCCAATCACTAGAAGTATGGAATACACCAACCACTCCAATTAGGAACGAACTGCCGTTGAACTTGAATTGTCTAATTTCTCACACCTATTGATTTCCGATCGAAACCAAAAGTTGTGCAACCTGATAATATGGTGGGAGGAGTCGTTTCGTGAGTTTTGCGTGAAATCCAATCGCTAGAAGTATGGAATACACCAACCACTCCAATTAGGAACGAACTGCCGTTGAACTTGAATTGTCCAATTTCTCACACCTATTGATTTCGGCTCGAGCCCCAAACTTGGGCAACACTATAATATGGTGGAGGAGTCATTTGGTGAGTTTTGAGTGAAATCCAATCGCTAGAAGTATGGAATACACCAACCACTCCAATTAGGAACGAACTGCCGTTGAACTTGAATTGTCCAATTTCTCACACCCATTGATTTACGATCGAGGACAAAACTTGGGCAACATCATAATATGGTGGGAGGAGTCAATTGGTGAGTTTTGAGTGAAATCCAATCGCTAGAAGTATGGAATACTCCAACCACTCCAATTAGGAACGAACTGCCGTTGAACTTGAATTGTCCAATTTCTAACACCTATTGATTTCGGATCGAGCCCACAACTTGGGCAACATCATAATATGGTGGGAGGAGTCATTTGGTGAGTTTTGAGTGAAATCCAATCGCTAGAAGTATGGAATACACCAACCACTGCAATTAGGAACGAACTGCCGTTGAACTTGAATTGTCCAATTTCTAACACCTATTGATTTCGGAACGAGCCCAAAACTTGGGCAACATCATAATATGGTTGGAGGAGTCATTTGGTGAGTTTTGAGTGAAATCCAATCGCTAGAAGTATGGAATACACCAACCACTGCAATTAGGAACGAACTGCCATTGAACTTGAATTGTCTAATTTGGAACACCTATTGATTTCGGATCGAGCCCAAAACTTGGGCAACAACATAATATGGTGGGAGGAGTCAATTGGTGAGTTTTGAGTGAAATCCAATCGCTAGAAGTATGGAATACACCAACCAATCCAATTAGGAATGAACTGCCGTTGAACTTGAATTGTCCAATTTGGAACACCTATTGATTTCGGATCGAGCCCAAAACTTGGGCAACATCATAATATGGTGGGAAGAGTCATTTGGTGAGTTTTGAGTCAAATCCAATCGCTAGAAGTATGGAATACACCAACCACTCCAATTTGGAACGAACTGCCGTTGAACTTGAATTGTCCAATTTCTGACACCTATTGATTTCGGCTCGAGCCCCAAACTTGGGCAACACCATAATATGGTGGGAGGAGTCATTTGGTGAGTTTTGAGTGAAATCAAATCGCTAGAAGTATGGAATACACCAACCACTCCAATTAGGAATGAACTGCCGTTGAACTTGAATTGTCCAATTTCACACACCCATTGATTTACGATCGAGGACAAAACTTGGGCAACATCATAATATGGTGGGAGGAGTCAATTGGTGAGTTTTGAGTGAAATCCAATCGCTAGAAGTATCGAATACTCCAACCACTCCAATTAGGAACGAACTACCGTTGAAATTGAATTGTCCAATTTCTTACACCTATTGATTTCGGATCGAGCCCAAAACTTGGGCAACATCATAATATGGTGGGAGGAGTCATTTGGTAAGTTTTGGGTGAAATCCATTCGCTAGAAGTATGGAGTACATCAACCAAAACTTGGGCAACATCATAATATGGTGGGAGGATTGATAAGTCCATAAATATACTCATTTATGTACTCTCTTTACTTAGGCTTTGTAGAAGAATTAGACTTAAAAAGGGCTTATTACTTCACTTTTCTGATTTTCAGCTTTTCTGCGCTCTTGGAAGGTTTTTAAGGGAAAATCAACTTTTCGGAGGAATTTTAGTGCAAGGTCAATTGGAGATGAAAGCTAACACCTTGAAGTTCAATCTGTGATTTTTCCAGAATTTTCTACCGAGCCAATTGGTACAGTATTACAAGTAAAGTTAGCCCACGTGCAGACAGGACAGTTTCGTACATGTTACGTGAATATGAAGAAACGGAAGCCTTCCCGAATTGTCCAAGTTACGTGCTATATATGGTTGGAAAGATAAGACATTTATCTTTCTAAAATATATTTTTCCTGATTTTTCTAGAAGGCCGAAGATCCCCAAATCGTGTGACAATTGGGCTGAGCTGTATTTCCCTGTGGAGTTAGGAATTGTGATCTTTACTTTCCTATTTGGATTCCTTGTTTACCAAGACTTCTTGGACGACTTTTCAGTAAATTTTAGGGTTTAGGACTTTGATTTAAGTCATATAAAAGGCCAGCCAAGGCCCCATACAGAGGATACACGTCCGAAGGAGATCAACCGCGCAAGAGGAAAAAGCTGCCAGCGAGTTCTTTCTTTTCCTTTCTTCTTTTAATTTTCAGTTCTTATGTATTTATTTTTGAGTTCATCCCAGAACATGAGTAACTAATTTCTTGTTAGTTAGGGCTTAATCTTGAAGCCCTAAACATGATTTCAATTCTATAAACAAGTTTGAATGGATTTTTCAGTTTCTACAAGCGGGATGATTTCGGTTTCTCGATGTTATGTGAATTCTGATATTTTGTTTCTTTGAGTAGCTAACTTTGAAGCATGTATCGGAATTAAATTGTTGTAGAACATAGGTCAATTGCCATATTGAATGTGTTCTTGTTTGCAACGAATAATTGGGTTAAGAACTAGTTATGAGAAATCGATTCTTGAATTCCTAATAACAAATGCCATGTTTTAGGGTTTTTGTGACACTCATATTCTCTTTGATCTTAATGGATTCTTGATTGTTAAATTGAGTAAATGCCATACTGGATTTCAATTAAGAATACACGTATTGATGTAAATGCCATACACTTTACATACACTTAAGAGAGAATCATACAACTCGAGTCAAATGCCATGATCTTGTTGTGAGTGTCGTCATCATATGCTTGCTAGAAATTGATTATCTATTGTTGTTTATGGATTGATTGATTGTTTGGAGGTGGATAGTGAGTCCTAGCTATTGTTCTTGATTGATTTTAAACTAATTTCTCTTAAACTCTAATTTAAATTCTGTTCTGTTTTCTTTTATTTACAAAATCAAATCAAAACCCCCTTGGTGTTGGCGTGTGTGTGGAAGTCCTTGTGATTTCAATCTTTATTTTGTTTTCGTGTTTAATTGTGTTCTAGTTTTCTTTGTGTGACATTGATAAACATCTCTTTAGATTACAATCTCTGTGGGAATGACCCTTGCTTGCTTACTATACTATCATTTGATTTGTGCACTTGCAAGGTTTTAATATTGTTGTTAAAAATTACCAACAGAGGAGTCATTTGGTGAGTTTTGAGTGAAATCAAATCGCTAGAAGTATGGAATACACCAACCACAAGAATTAGGAACGATCTGTCGTTGAAATTGAATTGACCAATTTCTCACACCTATTGATTTCGGATCGAGCCCAAAACTTTGGCAACATCATAATATGCTGGGAGGAGTCCTTTGGTGAGTTTTGAGTGAAATCCAATCGCTGGAAGTATGGAATACACGAACCACTCCAATTAGGAACGAACTGCCGTTGAACTTGAATTGTCCAATTTCTCACACCTATTGATTTCGGATCAAGCCCCAAACTTGGGCAACGTCATAATATGGTGAGAGGAGTCATTTGGTGAGTTTTGGGTGAAATCCAATCGCTAGAAGTATCGAATACTCCAACCACTCCAATTAGGAACGAACTGCCGTTGAACTTGAATTGTCCAATTTCTAACACCTATTGATTTCGGATCGAGCCCACAACTTGGGCAACATCATAATATGGTGGGAGGAGTCATTTGGTGAGTTTTGAGTGAAATCCAATCGCTAGAAGTATGGAATACACCAACCACTCCAATTAGGAACGACTTGCTGTTGAACTTGAATTGTCCAATTTCTCACACCTATTGATTTTGGATCGAGCCCAAAACTTGGGCAACATCATACTATGGTGGGAGGAGTCATTTGGTGAGTTTTGAGTGAAATCCAATCGCTAGAAGTATGGAATACACCAACCACTCCAATTAGGAACGAACTACCGTTGAAATTGAATTGTCCAATTTCTTACACCTATTGATTTCGGATCGAGCCCAAAACTTGGGCAACATCATAATATGGTGGGAGGAGTCATTTGGTAAGTTTTGGGTGAAATCCATTCGCTAGAAGTATGGAGTACATCAACCACTGCAATTAGGAACGAACTGCCGATGAACTTGAATTGTCCAATTTGGAACACCTATTGATTTCGGATCGAGCCCAAAACTTGGGCAACATCATAATATGGTGGGAGGAGTCATTGGGTGAGTTTTGAGTGAAATCCAATCGCTGGAAGTATGGAATACACGAACCACTCCAATTAGGAACGAACTGCCGTTGAACTTGAATTGTCCAATTTCTCACACCTATTGATTTCGGATCAAGCCCCAAACTTGGACAACGTCATAATATGGTGAGAGGAGTCATTTGGTGAGTTTTGAGTGAAATCCAATCGCTAGAAGTATGGAATACACCAACCACTTCAATTACGAACGAACTTCCGTTGAACTTGAATTGTTCAATTTCTCACACCTATGGATTTCGGATCGAGCCCAAAACTTGGGCAACATCATAATATGGTGGGAGGAGTCGTATGGTGAGTTTTGAGTGAAATCCAATCGCTAGAAGTATGGAATACACCAGCCACTCCAATTAGGAACGAACTGCCGTTGAACTTGAATTGTCCAATTTCTCACACCTATTGATTTTGGATCGAGCCCAAAACTTGGGCAACATCATACTATGGTGGGAGGATTCATTTGGTGAGTTTTGAGTGAAATCCAATCGCTAGAAGTATGGAATACAACAACCACTCCAATTAGGAACGAACTACCGTTGAAATTGAATTGTCCAATTTCTCACACCTATTGATTTCGGATCGAGCCCAAAACTTGGGCAACATCATAATATGGTGGGAGGATTCATTTGGTGAGTTTTGAGTGAAATCCAATCGCTAGAAGTATGGAATACACCAACCACTCCAATTAGGAACGAACTACCGTTGAAATTGAATTGTCCAATTTCTCACACCTATTGATTTCGGATCGAGCCCAAAAGTTGGGCAACATCATAATATGGTGGGAGGAGTCATTTGGTAAGTTTTGGGTGAAATCCATTCGCTAGAAGTATGGAATACACCAACCAATGCAATTAGGAACGAACTGCCGTTGAACTTGAATTGTCCAATTTGGAACACCTATTGATTTCGGATCGAGCCCAAAACTTGGGCAACATCATAATATGGTGGGAGGAGTCATTTGGTTAGTTTTGAGTGAAATCCAATCGCTAGAAGTATGGAATACACCAACCACTCGAATTAGGAACGATCTGTCGTTGAAATTGAATTGACCAATTTCTCACACCTATTGATTTCGGATCGAGCCCAAAACTTGGGCAACATCATAATATGGTGGGAGGAGTCGTTTGGTGAGTTTTGAGTGAAATCCAATCGCTACAAGTATGGAATACACCAACCACTCCAATTAGGAACGAACTGCCGTTGAAATTGAATTGTCCAATTTCTCACACCTATTGATTTCGGATAGAGCCCAAAACTTGGGCAACATCATAATATGGTGGGAGGAGTCATTTGGTGAGTTTTGAGTGAAATCCAATCGCTAGAAGTATGGAATACACCAACCACTCCAATTAGGAACGAACTGCCGTTGAACTTGAATTGTCCAATTTCTCACACCTATTGATTTCGGATAGAGCCCAAAACTTGGGCAACATCATAATATGGTGGGAGGAGTCATTTGGGGAGTTTTGAGTGAAATCCAATCGCTAGAAGTATGGAATACACCAACCATTCCAATTAGGACCGAACTGCCGTTGAACTTGAATTGTCCAATTTCGAACACCTATTGATTTCGGATCGAGCGCAAAACTTGGAAAATATCATAATATGGTGGGAGGAGTCCTTTGGTGAGTTTTGAGTGAAATCCAATCGCTAGAAGTATGGAATACACCAACCATTCCAATTACGAACGAACTGCCGTTGAACTTGAATTGTCCAATTTCGAACACCTATTGCTTTCGGATCGAGCCCAAAACTTGGGCAACATCATAATATGGTGGGAGGAGTCCTTTGGTGAGTTTGGAGTGAAATCCAATCGCTAGAGGTATGGAATACACCAACCACTCCAATTAGGAACGAACTGCCGTTGAACTTGAATTGTCCAATTTCTCACACCTATTGATTTCGGATCGAGCGCCAAACTTTGCCAACATCATAATATGGTGCGAGGAGTCATTTGGTGAGTTTTGAGTGAAATCCAATCGCTAGAAGTATGGAATACACCAACCACTCCGATTTGGAACGAACTGCCGTTGAACTTGAATTGTCTAATTTGGAACACCTATCGATTTCGGATCGAGTCCAAAACATGCGCAACATCATAATATGGTGGGAGGAGTCATTTGGTGAGTTTTGAGTGAAATCCAATAGCTAGAAGTGTGGAATACACTGACCACTCCAATTAGGAACGAACTGTCGTTGAAATTGAATTGACCAATTTCTCACACCTATTGATTTCGGATCGAGCCCAAAACTTGGGCAACATCATAATATGGTGGGAGGAGTCATTTGGTGAGTTTTGAGTGAAATCCAATAGCTAGAAGTGTGGAATACACTGACCACTCCAATTAGGAACGAACTGTCGTTGAAATTGAATTGACCAATTTCTCACACCTATTGATTTCGGATCGAGCCCAAAACTTGGGCAACATCATAATATGGTGGGAGGAGTCATTTGGTGAGTTTTGAGTGAAATCCAATCGCTAGAAGTATGGAATACACCAACCACTCGAATTAGGAACGATCTGTCGTTGAAATTGAATTGACCAATTTCTCACACCTATTGATTTCGGATCGAGCCCAAAACTTTGGCAACATCATAATATGGTGGGAGGAGTCCTTTGGTGAGTTTTGAGTGAAATCCAATCGCTAGAAGTATGGAATACACCAACCACTCCAATTAGGAACGAACTGCCGTTGCACTAGAATTGTCCAATTTGGAACACTTATTGATTTCGGATCGAGCCCAAAACTTGGGCAACATCATAATTTGGTGGGAGGACTCATTTGGTGTGTTCTGAGTGAAATCCAATCGCTAGAAGTAAGGAATACACCAACCACTCCAATTAGGAACGAACTGCCGTTGAACTTGAATTGTCCAATTTCTCACACCTATTGATTTCGGATCGAGCCCAAAACTTGGGCAACATCATAATATGGTGGGAGGAGTCATTTGGGGAGTTTTGAGTGAAATCCAATCGCTAGAAGTATGGAATACACCAACCACTCCAATTAGGAACGAACTGCCGTTGAACTTGAATTGTCCAATTTGGAACACCTATTGATTTCGGATCGAGCCCCAAACTTGGGCAACATCACAATATGGTGGAAGGAGTCATTGGGTGAGTTTTGAGTGAAATCCAATCGCTAGAAGTATGGAATACACCAACCACTCCAATTAGGAACGAACTGCCGTTGAACTTGAATTATCCAATTTGGAACGCCTATCGATTTCGGATCGAGCCCCAAACTTGGGCAACATCATAATACGGTGGGAGGAGTCATTTGGTGAGTTTTGAGTGAAATCCAATAGCTAGGAGTATGGAATACACCAACCAATCCAATTAGGAACGAACTGTCGTTGAAATAGAAATGACCAATTTCTCACACCGATTGATTTCGGATCGAGCCCAAAACTTGGGCAACATCGTAATATGGTGGGAGGAGTCATTTGGTGAGTTTTGAGTGAAATCCAATCGCTAGAAGTATGGAATACAGCAACCACTCCAATTAGGAACGAACTGTCGTTGAAATTGAATTGACCAATTTCTCACACCTATTGATTTTGGATCGAGCCCAAAACTTGGGCAACATCATAATATGGTGGAAGGAGTCTTTTGGTGAATTTTGGGTGAAATCCAATCGCTAATTTCGAACACCTATTGATTTCGGATCGAGCCCAAAACTTGGGCAACATCATAATATGGTGGGAGGAGTCCTTTGGTGAGTTTTGAGGGAAATCCAATCGCTAGAAGTATGGAATACACCAGCCACTCCAACTAGGAACGAACTGCCGTTGAACTTGAATTGTCCAATTTCTAACACCTCTTGATTTCGGATCGAGCCCCAAACTTGGGAACTATCATAATATGGTGCGAGGAGTCATTTGGTTAGTTTTGAGTGAAATCCAATCGCTAAAAGTACGGAATACACCAACCACTCCAATTAGGACGAACTGCTGGTGAACTTGAATTGTCCAATTTCGAACACCTATTGATTTCGGATCGAGCCCCAAAGTTGGGCAACATCATAATGTGGTGGGAGGAGTCATTTGGTGAGTTTTGAGTGAAATCCAATCGCTAGAAGTATGGAATACACCAACCACTCCGATTTGGAACGAACTGCCGTTGAACTTGAATTGTCTAATTTGGAACACCTATCGATTTCGGATCGAGTCCAAAACATGCGCAACATCATAATATGGTGGGAGGAGTCATTTGGTGAGTTTTGAGTGAAATCCAATAGCTAGAAGTGTGGAATACACTGACCACTCCAATTAGGAACGAACTGTCGTTGAAATTGAATTGACCAATTTCTCACACCTATTGATTTCGGATCGAGCCCAAAACTTGGGCAACATCATAATATGGTGGGAGGAGTCATTTGGTGAGTTTTGAGTGAAATCCAATAGCTAGAAGTGTGGAATACACTGACCACTCCAATTAGGAACGAACTGTCGTTGAAATTGAATTGACCAATTTCTCACACCTATTGATTTCGGATCGAGCCCAAAACTTGGGCAACATCATAATATGGTGGGAGGAGTCATTTGGTGAGTTTTGAGTGAAATCCAATCGCTAGAAGTATGGAATACACCAACCACTCGAATTAGGAACGATCTGTCGTTGAAATTGAATTGACCAATTTCTCACACCTATTGATTTCGGATCGAGCCCAAAACTTTGGCAACATCATAATATGGTGGGAGGAGTCCTTTGGTGAGTTTTGAGTGAAATCCAATCGCTAGAAGTATGGAATACACCAACCACTCCAATTAGGAACGAACTGCCGTTGCACTAGAATTGTCCAATTTGGAACACTTATTGATTTCGGATCGAGCCCAAAACTTGGGCAACATCATAATTTGGTGGGAGGACTCATTTGGTGTGTTCTGAGTGAAATCCAATCGCTAGAAGTAAGGAATACACCAACCACTCCAATTAGGAACGAACTGCCGTTGAACTTGAATTGTCCAATTTCTCACACCTATTGATTTCGGATCGAGCCCAAAACTTGGGCAACATCATAATATGGTGGGAGGAGTCATTTGGGGAGTTTTGAGTGAAATCCAATCGCTAGAAGTATGGAATACACCAACCACTCCAATTAGGAACGAACTGCCGTTGAACTTGAATTGTCCAATTTGGAACACCTATTGATTTCGGATCGAGCCCCAAACTTGGGCAACATCACAATATGGTGGAAGGAGTCATTGGGTGAGTTTTGAGTGAAATCCAATCGCTAGAAGTATGGAATACACCAACCACTCCAATTAGGAACGAACTGCCGTTGAACTTGAATTATCCAATTTGGAACGCCTATCGATTTCGGATCGAGCCCCAAACTTGGGCAACATCATAATACGGTGGGAGGAGTCATTTGGTGAGTTTTGAGTGAAATCCAATAGCTAGGAGTATGGAATACACCAACCAATCCAATTAGGAACGAACTGTCGTTGAAATAGAAATGACCAATTTCTCACACCGATTGATTTCGGATCGAGCCCAAAACTTGGGCAACATCGTAATATGGTGGGAGGAGTCATTTGGTGAGTTTTGAGTGAAATCCAATCGCTAGAAGTATGGAATACAGCAACCACTCCAATTAGGAACGAACTGTCGTTGAAATTGAATTGACCAATTTCTCACACCTATTGATTTTGGATCGAGCCCAAAACTTGGGCAACATCATAATATGGTGGAAGGAGTCTTTTGGTGAATTTTGGGTGAAATCCAATCGCTAATTTCGAACACCTATTGATTTCGGATCGAGCCCAAAACTTGGGCAACATCATAATATGGTGGGAGGAGTCCTTTGGTGAGTTTTGAGGGAAATCCAATCGCTAGAAGTATGGAATACACCAGCCACTCCAACTAGGAACGAACTGCCGTTGAACTTGAATTGTCCAATTTCTAACACCTCTTGATTTCGGATCGAGCCCCAAACTTGGGAACTATCATAATATGGTGCGAGGAGTCATTTGGTTAGTTTTGAGTGAAATCCAATCGCTAAAAGTACGGAATACACCAACCACTCCAATTAGGACGAACTGCTGGTGAACTTGAATTGTCCAATTTCGAACACCTATTGATTTCGGATCGAGCCCCAAAGTTGGGCAACATCATAATGTGGTGGGAGGAGTCATTTGGTGAGTTTTGAGTGAAATCCAATCACTAGAAGTATGGAATACACCAACCACTCCAATTAGGAACGAACTGCCGTTGAACTTGAATTGTCCAATTTGGAACACCTATTGATTTCGGATCGAGCCCAAAACTTGGGCAACATCAAAATACGGTGGGAGGAGTCATTTGGGGAGTTTCGAGTAAAATCCAATCGCTAGAAGTATGGAATACACCAACCACTCCAATTCGGAACGAACTGCCGTTGAAATTGAATTGTCCAATTTCTCACACCTATTGATTTCAGATCGACCCCAAAACTTGGGCAACATCATAATATGGTGGGAGGAGTCATTTGGTGAGTTTTGAGTGAAATCCAATCTCTAGAAGTATGGAATACACCAACCACTCCAATTAGGAACGAACTGCCGTTGAACTTGATTTGTCCAATTTCGAACAGCTATTGATTTCAGATCAAGCCCAAAACTTGGGCAACTTCATAATATGGTGGGAGGAGTCCTTTGGTGAGTTTCGAGTGAAATCCAATCGCTAGAAGTATGGAATACATCAACCACTCCAATTAGGAACGAACTGCCTTTGAACTTGAATTGTCCAATTTCTCACACCTATTGATTTCGGATCGAACCCCAAATTTGTGCAAGACCATAATATGGTGGGAGGAGTCATTTGGTGAGTTTTGAGTGAAATCCAATCGCTAGATGTATGGAATACACCAACCACTCCAATTAGGAACGAACTGCCGTTGAACTTGAATTGTCGAATTTGGAACACCTATTGATTTCGGATCGAGCCCCAAACTTGGGCAACATCATAATATGGTGGGAGGAGTCATTGGGTGAGTTTTGAGTGAAATCCAATCGCTAGAAGTATGGAATACACCAACCACTCCAATTAGGTACGAACTGCCGTTGAACTTGAATTGTCCAATTTCTCACACCTATTGATTTCGGATCGAGCCCAAAACTTGGGCAACATCATAATATGGTGGGAGGAGTCATTTGGTGAGTTTTGAGTGAAATCCAATCGCTAGAAGTATGGAATACACCAACCACTCCCGTTAGGAACGAACTACTGTTTAACTTGAATTGTTCAATTTCCCACACCTATTGATTTCGGATCGAACCCCAAACTTGGGCAACATTATAATATAGTGGGAGGAGTCATTTGGTGAGTTTTGAGTGAAATCCAATCGCTAGAAGTACGGAATACACCAACCACTCCAATTAGGAACGAACTGCCGTTGAACTTGAATTTTCCAATTTCTCACACCTATGGATTTCGGATCGAGCCCCAAACTTGGGCAACATCATAATATGGTGGGAGGAGTCGTTTGGTGAGTTTTGAGTGAAATCCAATCGCTAGAAGTATGGAATACACCAACCACTCCAATTTGGTACGAACTGCCGTTGAACTTGAATTGTCCAATTTCTCACACCTATTAATTTCGGATTGAGCCCCAAACTTGGGCAACATCATAATATGGTGGGAGGAGTCGTTTGGTGAGTTTTGTGTGAAATCCAATCGTTAGAAGTATGGAATACACCAACCACTCCAATTTGGTACGAACTGCCGTTGAACTTGAATTGTCCAATTTGGAACACCTATTGATTTCGGACCGAGCCCCAAACTTGGGCAACATCATAATATGGTGGGAGGAGTCATTTGATGAGTTTTGAGAGAAATCCAATCGCTAGAACCAACCACTCCAATTAGGAACGAACTGCCGTTGAACTTGAATTGTCCAATTTGGAACACCTATTGATTTCGGATCGAACCCCAAACTTGGGCAACATCATAATATGATGGGGGGAGTCATTTGGCGAGTTTTGAGTGAAATCCAATCGCTAGAAGTATGGAATACACCAACCATTCCAATTAGCAACGAACTGCCGTTGAACTTGTATTGTCCAATTTCTCACACCTCTTGATTTCGGATCGAGCCCCAAACTTGGGAACTATCATAATATGGTGCGAGGAGTCATTTGGTTAGTTTTGAGTGAAATCCAATCGCTAGAAGTACGGAATACAACAACCACTCCAATTAGGACGAACTGCCGGTGAACTTGAATTGTCCAATTTCGAACACCTATTGATTTCGGATCGAGCCCCAAAGTTGGGCAACATCATAATGTGGTGGGAGGAGTCATTTGGTGAGTTTTGAGTGAAATCCAATCACTAGAAGTATGGAATACACCAACCACTCCAATTCGGAATGAACTGCCGTTGAAATTGAATTGTCCAATTTCTCACACCTATTGATTTCGGATCGACCCCAAAAATTGGGCAACATCATAATATGGTGGGAGGAGTCATTTGGTGAGTTTTGAGTGAAATCCAATCTCTAGAAGTATGGAATACACCAACCACTCCAATTAGGAACGAACTGCCGTTGAACTTGATTTGTCCAATTTCGAACAGCTATTGATTTCAGATCAAGCCCAAAACTTGGGCAACATCATAATATGGTGGGAGGAGTCCTTTGGTGAGTTTCGAGTGAAATCCAATCGCTAGAAGTATGGAATACACCAACCACTCCAATTAGGAACGAACTGCCGTTGAACTTGAATTGTCCAATTTCTCACACCTATTGATTTCGGATCGAACCCCAAATTTGTGCAAGACCATAATATGGTGGGAGGAGTCATTTGGTGAGTTTTGAGTGAAATCCAATCGCTAGATGTATGGAATACACCAACCACTCCAATTAGGAACGAACTGCCGTTGAACTTGAATTGTCCAATTTGGAACACCGATTGATTTTGGATCGAGCCCAAAAGTTGGGCAAAATCATAATATGGTGGGAGGAGTCATTTGGTGAGTTTTGTGTGAAATCCAATCGCTAGAAGTATGGAATACACCAACCACTCCAATTAGGTACGAACTGCCGTTGAACTTGAATTGTCCAATTTCTCACACCTATTGATTTCGGATCGAGCCCAAAACTTGGGCAACATCATAATATGGTGGGAGGAGTCATTTGGTGAGTTTTGAGTGAAATCCAATCGCTAGAAGTGTGGAATACACCAACCACTCCCGTTAGGAACGAACTACTGTTTAACTTGAATTGTTCAATTTCCCACACCTATTGATTTCGGATCGAACCCCAAACTTGGGCAACATTATAATATAGTGGGAGGAGTCATTTGGTGAGTTTTGAGTGAAATCCAATCGCTAGAAGGATGGAATACACCAACCACTCCAATTTGGTACGAACTGCCGTTGAACTTGAATTGTCCAATTTGGAACACCTATGGATTTCGGATCGAGCCCCAAACTTGGGCAACATCATAATATGGTGGGAGGAGTCATTTGGTGAGTTTTGAGTGAAATCCAATCGCTAGAAGTATGGAATACACCAACCACTCCAATTAGGAACGAACTGCCGTTGAACTTGAATTGTCCAATTTCTCACACCTATTGATTTCGGATCGACCCCAAAACTTGGGAAACATCATAATATGGTGGGAGGAGTCATTTGATGAGTTTTTGAGTGAAATCCAATCGCTAGAAGTAGCGAATACACCAACCACTCCAATTAGGAACGAACTGCCGTTGAACTTGAATTGACCAATTTGGAACACCTATTGATTTCGGATCGAGCCCCAAACTTGGGCAACATCATAATGTGGTGGGAGGAGTCATTTGGTGAGTTTTGAGTGAAATCTAATCGCTAGAAGTATGGAATACACCAACCACTCCAATTAGGAACGAACTGCCGTTGAACTTGAATTGTCCAATTTCTCACACCTATTGATTTCGGATCGAGCCCCAAACTTGGGCAACATCATAATATGGTGGGAGGAGTCATTTGGTGAGTTTTGAGTGAAATCCAGTCGCTAGAAGAATGGAATACACCAACCACTCCAATTAGGAACGAACTGCCGTTGAACTTGAATTGTCCAATTTCTCACACCTATGGATTTCGGATCGAGCCCCAAACTTGGGCAACATCATAATATGGTGGGAGGAGTCATTTGGTGAGTTTTGATTGAAATCCAATCGGTAGAAGTATGGAATACACCAACCACTCCAATTAGGAACGAACTGCCGTTGAACTTGAATTGTCGAATTTGGAACACCTATTGATTTCGGATCGAGCCCCAAACTTGGGCAACATCATAATGTGGTGGGAGGAGTCATTTGGTGAGTTTTGAGTGAAATCTAATCGCTAGAAGTATGGAATACACCAACCACTCCAATTAGGAACGAACTGCCGTTGAACTTGAATTGTCCAATTTCTCACACCTATTGATTTCGGATCGAACCCCAAATTTGTGCAAGACCATAATATGGTGGGAGGAGTCATTTGGTGAGTTTTGAGTGAAATCCAATCGCTAGAAGTATGGAATACACCAACCACTCCCGTTAGGAACGAACTGCTGTTGAACTTGAATTGTTCAATTTCTCACACCTATTGATTTCAGATCGAACCCCAAACTTGGGCAACATCATAATATGGTGGGAGGAGTCATTTGGTGAGTTTTGAGTGAAATCCAATCGCTAGAAGTATGGAATACACCAACCACTCCCGTTAGGAACGAACTACTGTTTAACTTGAATTGTTCAATTTTCCACACCTATTGATTTCGGATCGAACCCCAAACTTAGGCAACACTATAATATAGTGGGAGGAGTCATTTGGTCAGTTTTGAGTGAAATCCAATCGCTAGAAGTATGGAATACACCAACCACTCCAATTAGGAACGAACTGCCGTTGAACTTGAATTGTCCAATTTCTCACACCTATGGATTTCGGATCGAGCCCCAAACTTGGGCAACATCATAATATGGTGGGAGGAGTCGTTTGGTGAGTTTTGAGTGAAATCCAATCGCTAGAAGTATGGAATACACCAACCACTCCAATTTGGTACGAACTGCCGTTGAACTTGAATTGTCCAATTTCTCACACCTATTAATTTCGGATTGAGCCCCAAACTTGGGCAACATCATAATATGGTGGGAGGAGTCGTTTGGTGAGTTTTGTGTGAAATCCAATCGTTAGAAGTATGGAATACACCAACCACTCCAATTTGGTACGAACTGCCGTTGAACTTCAATTGTCCAATTTGGAACACCTATTGATTTCGGACCGAGCCCCAAACTTGGGCAACATCATAATATGGAACGAACTGCCGTTGAACTTGAATTGTCCAATTTGGAACACCTATTGATTTCGGATCGAGGCCCAAACTTGGGCAACATCATAATATGGTGGGGGGAGTCATTTGGCGAGTTTTGAGTGAAATACAATCGCTAGAAGTATGGAATACACCAACCATTCCAATTAGCAACGAACTGCCGTTGAACTTGTATTGTCCAATTTCTCACACCTATTGACTTCGGATCGAGCCCCAAACTTGGGCAACATCATAATATGGTGGGAGGAGTCGTTTGGTGAGTTTTGAGTGAAATCCAATCGCTAGAAGGATGGAATACACCAACCACTCCAATTTGGTACGAACTGCCGTTGAACTTGAATTGTCCAATTTGGAACACCTATGGATTTCGGATCGAGCCCCAAACTTGGGCAACATCATAATATGGTGGGAGGAGTCATTTGGTGAGTTTTGAGTGAAATCCAATCGCTAGAAGTATGGAATACACCAACCACTCCAATTAGGAACGAACTGCCGTTGAACTTGAATTGTCCAATTTCGCACACCTATTGATTTCGGATCGACCCCAAAACTTGGGAAACATCATAATATGGTGGGAGGAGTCATTTGATGAGTTTTGAGTGAAATCCAATCGCTAGAAGTGGCGAATGCACCAACCACTCCAATTAGGAACGAACTGCCGTTGAACTTGAATTGACCAATTTGGAACACCTATTGATTTCGGATCGAGCCCCAAACTTGGGCAACATCATAATGCGGTGGGAGGAGTCATTTGGTGAGTTTTGACTGAAATCTAATCGCTAGAAGTATGGAATACACCAACCACTCCAATTAGGAACGAACTCCCGTTGAACTTGAATTGTCCAATTTCTCACACGTATTGATTTCGGATCGAGCCCCAAACTTGGGCAATATCATAATATGGTGGGAGGAGTCATTTGGTGAGTTTTGAGTAAAATCCAAACGCTAGAGGTACGGAATACACCAACCACTCCAATTAGGAACGAACTGCCGTTGAACTTGAATTGTCCAATTTGGAACACCTATTGATTTCGGATCGAGCCCCAAACTTGGGCAACATCATAATATGGTGGGAGGAGTCATTTGGTGAGTTTTGAGTAAAATCCAATCGCTAGAAGTATGGAATACACCAACCACTCCAATTAGGAACGAACTGCCGTTGAACTTGAATTGTCCAATTTCTCACACCTATTGATTTCGGATCGAGCCCAAAACTTGGGAAACATCATAATATGGTGGGAGGAGTCATTTGGTGAGTTTTGAGTGAAATTCAATCGCTAGAAGTATGGAATACACCAACCACTCCCATTAGGAACGAACTGCCGTTGAACTTGAATTGTCCAATTTCTCACACCTATTGATTTCAGATCGAGCACAAGACTTGGGCAACATCATCATATGGTCGGAGGAGTCATTTGGTGAGTTTTTTGTGAAATCCAATCGCTAGAAGTATGGAATACACCAACCACTCCAATTTGGTACGAACTGCCGTTGAACTTGAATTGTCCAATTTGGAACACCTACGGATTTCGGATCGAGCCCCAAACTTGGGCAACATGATAATATGGTGGGAGGAGTCATTTGGTGAGTTTTGAGTGAAATCCAATTGGTAGAAGTATGGAATACACCAACCACTCCAATTAGGAACGAACTTCCGTTGAACTTGAATTGTCCAATTTCTCACACCTATTAATTTCGGATTGAGCCCCAAACTTGGGCAACATCATAACACGGTGGGAGGAGTCATTTGGTAAGTTTTGAGTGAAATCCAATCGCTAGAAGTATGGAATACACCAACCACTCCAATTAGGAACGAACTGCCGTTGAACTTGAATTGTCCAATTTGGAACACCTATTGATTTCGGATCGAGCCCCAAACTTGGGCAACATCATAATATGGTGGGAGGAGAAATTTGGTGAGTTTTGAGGGAAATCCAATCGCTAGAAGTACGGAATACACCAACCGCTCCAATTAGGAACGAACTGCCGTCGAACTTGAATTGTCCAATTTGGAACACCTATTGATTTGGGATCGAGCCCAAAACTTGGGCAACATCATAATATGGTGGAAGGAGTCATTTGGTGAGTTTTGAGTGAAATCCAATCGCTAGAAGTATGGAATACAACAACCACTCCCATTAGGAACGAACTGCCGTTGAATTTGAATTGTCCAATTTCTCACACCTATTAATTTCTGATCGAGCCTAAAACTTGGGCAACGTCATAATATGGTGGGAGGAGTCATTTGGTGAGTTTTGTGTGAAATCCCATCGCTAGAAGTATGGAATACACCAACCACTCCAATTAGGAACGAACTGCCGTCGAACTTGAATTGTCCAATTTGGAACACCTATTGATTTCGGATCGAGCCCCAAACTTGGGCAACATCATAATGTGGTGGGAGGAGTCATTTGGTGAGTTTTGAGTGAAATTTAATCGCTAGAAGTATGGAATACACCAACCACTCCCATTAGGAACGAACTGCCGTTGAACTTGAATTGTCCAATTTCTCACACCTATTGATTTCGGATCGAGCCCCAAACTTAGGCAACATCATAATATGGTGGGAGGAGTCATTTGGTGAGTTTTGAGTGAAATCCAACCGCTAGAAGTATGGAATACACCAACCACTCCATTTAGGAACGAACTGCCGTTGAACTTGAATTGTCCAATTTCTCACACCTATTGATTTCGGATCGAGCCCCAAACTTGGGCAACATCATAATATGGTGGGAGGAGTCATTTGGTGAGTTTTGAGTGAAATCCAATCGCTAGAAGTATGGAATACACCAACCACTCCAATTAGGAACGAACTGCCGTTGAACTTGAATTGTCCAATTTGGAACACCTATTGATTTCGGATCGAGCCCCAAACCCGGGCAACATCATAATGTGGTGGGAGGAGTCATTTGGTGAGTTTTGAGTCAAATCCAATCTCTAGAAGTATGGAATACACCAACCACTCCAATTAGGAACGAACTGCCGTTGAACTTGAATTGTCCAATTTCTCACACCTATTGATTTCGGATCGAGCCCCAAACTTGGGCAACATCATAATATGGTGGGAGGAGTCATTTGGTGAGTTTTGAGTGAAATCCAATTGCTAGAAGTATGGAATACACCAACCACTCCAATTAGGAATGAACTGCCGTTGAACTTGAATTGTCCAATTTCTCACACCTATTGATTTCGGATCGAGCCCCAAACTTGGGCAACATCATCATATGGTGGGAGGAGTCATTTGGTGAGTTTTGAGTAAAATCCAATCGCTAGAAGTATGGAATACACCAACCACTCCAATTAGGAACGAACTGCCGTTGAACTTGAATTGTCCAATTTGGAACACCTATTGATTTCGGATCGAACCCCAAACTTGGGCAACATCATAATATGGTGGGAGGAGTCATTTGGTGAGTTTTGAGTGAAATCCAATCGCTAGAAGTATGGAATACACCAACCACTCCGATTAGGAACGAACTGCCGTTGAACTTGAATTGTCCAGTTTGGAACACCTATTGATTTCGGATCGAGCCCCAAACTTGGGCAACATCATAATGTGGTGGGAGGAGTCATTTGGTGAGTTTTGAGTGAAATCCAATCGCTAGAAGTATGGAATACACCAACCACTCCAATTAGGAACGAACTGCCGTTGAGCTTGAATTGTCCAATTTCTCACAACTATTGATTTCGGATCGAGCCCCAAACTTGGGCAACATCGTAATATGGTGGGAGGAGTCATTTGGTGAGTTTTGAGTGAAAACCAATCGCTAGAAGTATGGAATACACCAACCACTCCAATTAGGAACGAACTGCCGTTGAACTTGAATTGTCCAATTTCTCACACCTATTTATTTCGGATCGAGCCCCAAACATGGGCAACATCATAATATGGTGGGAGGAGTCATTTGGTGAGTTTTGAGTAAAATCCAATCGCTAGAAGTATGGAATACACCAACCACTCCAATTAGGAACGAACTGCCGTTGAACTTGAATTGTCCAATTTCTCACACCTATTGATTTCGGATCGAGCCCAAAACTTGGGAAACATCATAATATGGTGGGAGGAGTCATTTGGTGAGTTTTGAGTGAAATTCAATCGCTAGAAGTATGGAATACACCAACCACTCCCATTAGGAACGAACTGCCGTTGAACTTGAATTGTCCAATTTCTCACACCTATTGATTTCAGATCGAGCACAAGACTTGGGCAACATCATCATATGGTCGGAGGAGTCATTTGGTGAGTTTTTTGTGAAATCCAATCGCTAGAAGTATGGAATACACCAACCACTCCAATTTGGTACGAACTGCCGTTGAACTTGAATTGTCCAATTTGGAACACCTACGGATTTCGGATCGAGCCCCAAACTTGGGCAACATGATAATATGGTGGGAGGAGTCATTTGGTGAGTTTTGAGTGAAATCCAATTGGTAGAAGTATGGAATACACCAACCACTCCAATTAGGAACGAACTTCCGTTGAACTTGAATTGTCCAATTTCTCACACCTATTAATTTCGGATTGAGCCCCAAACTTGGGCAACATCATAACACGGTGGGAGGAGTCATTTGGTAAGTTTTGAGTGAAATCCAATCGCTAGAAGTATGGAATACACCAACCACTCCAATTAGGAACGAACTGCCGTTGAACTTGAATTGTCCAATTTGGAACACCTATTGATTTCGGATCGAGCCCCAAACTTGGGCAACATCATAATATGGTGGGAGGAGAAATTTGGTGAGTTTTGAGGGAAATCCAATCGCTAGAAGTACGGAATACACCAACCGCTCCAATTAGGAACGAACTGCCGTCGAACTTGAATTGTCCAATTTGGAACACCTATTGATTTGGGATCGAGCCCAAAACTTGGGCAACATCATAATATGGTGGAAGGAGTCATTTGGTGAGTTTTGAGTGAAATCCAATCGCTAGAAGTATGGAATACAACAACCACTCCCATTAGGAACGAACTGCCGTTGAATTTGAATTGTCCAATTTCTCACACCTATTAATTTCTGATCGAGCCTAAAACTTGGGCAACGTCATAATATGGTGGGAGGAGTCATTTGGTGAGTTTTGTGTGAAATCCCATCGCTAGAAGTATGGAATACACCAACCACTCCAATTAGGAACGAACTGCCGTCGAACTTGAATTGTCCAATTTGGAACACCTATTGATTTCGGATCGAGCCCCAAACTTGGGCAACATCATAATGTGGTGGGAGGAGTCATTTGGTGAGTTTTGAGTGAAATTTAATCGCTAGAAGTATGGAATACACCAACCACTCCCATTAGGAACGAACTGCCGTTGAACTTGAATTGTCCAATTTCTCACACCTATTGATTTCGGATCGAGCCCCAAACTTAGGCAACATCATAATATGGTGGGAGGAGTCATTTGGTGAGTTTTGAGTGAAATCCAACCGCTAGAAGTATGGAATACACCAACCACTCCATTTAGGAACGAACTGCCGTTGAACTTGAATTGTCCAATTTCTCACACCTATTGATTTCGGATCGAGCCCCAAACTTGGGCAACATCATAATATGGTGGGAGGAGTCATTTGGTGAGTTTTGAGTGAAATCCAATCGCTAGAAGTATGGAATACACCAACCACTCCAATTAGGAACGAACTGCCGTTGAACTTGAATTGTCCAATTTGGAACACCTATTGATTTCGGATCGAGCCCCAAACCCGGGCAACATCATAATGTGGTGGGAGGAGTCATTTGGTGAGTTTTGAGTCAAATCCAATCTCTAGAAGTATGGAATACACCAACCACTCCAATTAGGAACGAACTGCCGTTGAACTTGAATTGTCCAATTTCTCACACCTATTGATTTCGGATCGAGCCCCAAACTTGGGCAACATCATAATATGGTGGGAGGAGTCATTTGGTGAGTTTTGAGTGAAATCCAATTGCTAGAAGTATGGAATACACCAACCACTCCAATTAGGAATGAACTGCCGTTGAACTTGAATTGTCCAATTTCTCACACCTATTGATTTCGGATCGAGCCCCAAACTTGGGCAACATCATCATATGGTGGGAGGAGTCATTTGGTGAGTTTTGAGTAAAATCCAATCGCTAGAAGTATGGAATACACCAACCACTCCAATTAGGAACGAACTGCCGTTGAACTTGAATTGTCCAATTTGGAACACCTATTGATTTCGGATCGAACCCCAAACTTGGGCAACATCATAATATGGTGGGAGGAGTCATTTGGTGAGTTTTGAGTGAAATCCAATCGCTAGAAGTATGGAATACACCAACCACTCCGATTAGGAACGAACTGCCGTTGAACTTGAATTGTCCAGTTTGGAACACCTATTGATTTCGGATCGAGCCCCAAACTTGGGCAACATCATAATGTGGTGGGAGGAGTCATTTGGTGAGTTTTGAGTGAAATCCAATCGCTAGAAGTATGGAATACACCAACCACTCCAATTAGGAACGAACTGCCGTTGAGCTTGAATTGTCCAATTTCTCACAACTATTGATTTCGGATCGAGCCCCAAACTTGGGCAACATCGTAATATGGTGGGAGGAGTCATTTGGTGAGTTTTGAGTGAAAACCAATCGCTAGAAGTATGGAATACACCAACCACTCCAATTAGGAACGAACTGCCGTTGAACTTGAATTGTCCAATTTCTCACACCTATTTATTTCGGATCGAGCCCCAAACATGGGCAACATCATAATATGGTGGGAGGAGTCATTTGGTGAGTTTTGAGTAAAATCCAATCGCTAGAAGTATGGAATACACCAACCACTCCAACTTGGAACGAACTGCCGTTGAACTTGAATTGTCCAATTTCTCACACCTATTGATTTCGGATCGAGCCCCAAACTTGGGCAACATCATAATATGGTGGGAGGAGTCATTTGGTGAGTTTTGAGTGAAATCCAATTCCTAGAAGTATGGAATACACCAACCACTCCAATTAGGAACGAACTGCCGTTGAACTTGAATTGTCCAATTTCTCACACCTATTGATTTCGGATCGAGCCCCAAACTTGGGCAACATCATAATATGGTGGGAGGAGTCATTTGGTGAGTTTTGAGTGAAATCCAATCGCTATAAGTATGGAATACACCAACCACTCCAATTAGAAACGAACTGCCGTTGAACTTGAATTGTCCAATTTCTCGCACCTATTGATTTCGGATCGAGCCCCAAACTTGGGCAACATCATAATATGGTGGGAGGAGTCATGTTAAGCTCATAATTTCATACATATACATGCCCAAATTTACTTACTTCTTTTGCTTAGTTTCCTAGATTTCTATGTTATTTGCCTCTCTTTGTGTGTTTTGTAGGCAAAAAGAGCAAGAGAGCATAATTCATGCAATTCAAGCATGTTAAGGCCTAATTTGGATGAATCCATGAAGAGCTTAAAGACAAACTCATTTTGGCTACAGCCCCCTTCCAGTCCAGTTTCGTAGGTCATATTGCAAGCTTTGTTTCAGCAACCTACATAGCTCGGATGAGGCAACATTCTTCACGAAAGTTGTTCCAATGGGTGTATACTATAACATATCCAAATGCAGCCTAAACTCCAATTAGGAACGAACTGCCGTTGAACTTGAATTGTCCAATTTCTCACACCTATTGATTTCGGATCGAGCCCCAAACTTGGGCAACATCGTAATATGGTGGGAGGAGTCATTTGGTGAGTTTTGAGTGAAATCCAATCGCTAGAAGTATGGAATACACCAACCACTCCAATTACGAACGAACTGCCGTTGAACTTGAATTGTCCAATTTCTCACACCTATTGATTTCGGATCGAGCCCCAAACTTGGGAAACATCGTAATATGGTGGGAGGAGTCATTTGGTGAGTTTTGAGTGAAATCCAATCAGTAGAAGTATGGAATACACCAACCACTCCAATTTGGAACGAACTGCCGTTGAACTTGAATTGTCCAATTTGGAACACCTATTGATTCCGGATCGAGCCCAAAACTTGGGCAACATCATAATATGGTGGGAGGAGTCATTTGGTTAGTTTTGAGTGAAATCCAATCGCTAGAAGTATGGAATACACCAACCACCCCAATTGGGAACGAACTGCCGTTCAACTTGAATTGTCCAATTTCGAACACCTATTGATTTCGGATCGAGCCCCAAACTTGGGCAACATCATAATATGGTGGGAGGAGTCATTTGGTGAGTTTTGAGTGAAATCCAATTGCTAGAAGTATGGAATACACCAACCACTCCAATTAGGAACGAACTGCCGTTGAACTTGAATTGTCCAAGTTCTCATACCTATTGATTTCGGATCGAGCCCCAAACTTGGGCCACATCATAATATGGTGGGAGGAGTCATTTGGTGAGTTTTGAGTGAAATCCAATCGCTAGAAGTATGGAATACACCAACCACCCCAATTAGGAACGAACTGCCGTTGAACTTGAATTGTCCAATTTCTCACACCTATTGATTTCGGATCGAGCCCCAAACTTGGGCAACATCATAATATGGTGGGAGGAGTCATTTGGTGAGTTTTGAGTGAAATCCAACTGCTAGAAGTATGGAATACACCAACCACTCCAATTAGGAACGAACTGCCGTTGAACTTGAATTGTCCAATTTGGAACACCTATTGATTTCCGATCGAGCCCAAAACTTGGGCAACATCATAATATGGTGGGAGGAGTCATTTGGTTAGTTTTGAGTGAAATCCAGTTGCTAGAAGTATGGAATACACCAACCACTCCAATTAGGAACGAACTGCCGTTGTACTTGAATTGTCCAATTTCTCACACCTATTGATTTCGGATCGAGCCCCAAACTTGGGAAACATCATAATATGGTGGGAGGAGTCATTTGGTGAGTTTTGAGTGAAATCCAATCGCTAGAAGTATGGAATACACTAACCACTCCAATTACGAACGAACTGCCGTTGAACTTGAATTGTCCAATTTCTCACACCTATTGATTTCGGATCGAGCCCCAAACCTGGGCAACATCGTAATATGGTGGGAGGAGTCATTTCGTGAGTTTTGAGTGAAATCCAATCGCTAGAAGTATGGAATATACCAACCACTCCAATTAGGAACGAACTGCCGTTGAACTTGAATTGTCCAATTTCGAACACCTATTGATTTCGGATCGAGCCCCAAACTTGGGCAACATCATAATATGGTGGGAGGAGTCATTTGGTTAGTTTTGAGTGAAATCTAGTTGCTAGAAGTATGGAATACACCAACCACTCCAATTAGGAACGAACTGCCGTTGAACTTGAATTGTCCAATTTCGAACACCTATTGATTTCGGATCGAGCCCCAAACTTGGGCAACATCATAATATGGTGGGAGGAGTCATTTGGTGAGTTTTGAGTGAAATCCAATTGCTAGAAGTATGGAATACACCAACCCCTCCAATTAGGAACGAACTGCCGTTGAACTTGAATTGTCCAATTTGGAACACCTATTGATTTCGGATCGAGCCCAAAACTTGGGCAACATCATAATATGGTGGGAGGAGTCATTTGGTTAGTTTTGAGTGAAATCCAGTTGCTAGAAGTATGGAATACACCAACCACTCCACTTAGGAACGAACTGCCGTTGAACTTGAATTGTCCAATTTCTCACACCTATTGATTTCGGATCGAGCCCCAAACTTGGGCAACATCATAATATGGTGGGAGGAGTCATTTGGTGAGTTTTGAGTGAAATCCAATTGCTAGAAGTATGGAATACACCAACCACTCCAATTAGGAACGAACTGCCGTTGGACTTGAATTGTTCAATTTCTCACGCCTATTGATTTCGGATCGAGCCCCAAACTTGGGCAACGTCATAATATGGTGGGAGGAGTCATTTGGTGAGTTTTGAGTGAAATCCAATTGCTAGAAGTATGGAATACACCAACCACTCCAATTAGGAACGAACTGCCGTTGAACTTGAATTGTCCAATTTCGAACACCTATTGATTTCGGATCTAGCCCCAAACTTGGGCAACATCATAATATGGTGGGAGGAGTCATTTGGTGAGTTTTGAGTGAAATCCAATCGCTAGAAGTATGGAATACACCAACCACTCCAATTAGGAACGAAATGCCGTTGAACTTTAATTGTCCAATTTCTCACACCTATTGATTTCGGATCGAGCCCCAAACTTGGGCAACATCATAATATGGTGGGAGGAGTCATTTGGTGAGTTTTGAGTGAAATCCAATTGCTAGAAGTATGGAATACACCAACCACTCCGATTAGGAACGAACTGCCGTTGAACTTGAATTGTCCAGTTTGGAACACCTATTGATTTCGGATCGAGCCCAAAACTTGGGCAACATCATAATATGGTGGGAGGAGCCATTTGGTTAGTTTTGAGTGAAATCCAGTTGCTAGAAGTATGGAATACACCAACCACCCCAATTAGGAACGAACTGCCGTTGAACTTGAATTGTCCAATTTCTCACACCTATTGATTTCGGATCGAGCCCCAAACTTGGGCTACATCATAATATGGTGGGAGGAGTCATTTGGTTAGTTTTGAGTGAAATCCAATCGCTAGAAGTATGGAATACACCAACCACTCTAATTGGGAACGAACTGCCGTTCAACTTGAATTGTCCAATTTCGAACACCTATTGATTTCGGATCGAGCCCCAAACTTGGGCAACATCATAATATGGTGGGAGGAGTCATTTGGTGAGTTTTGAGTGAAATCCAATCGCTAGAAGTATGGAATACAACAACCACTCCAATTAGGAACGAACTGCCGTTGAACTTGAATTGTCCAATTTCTCACACCTATTGATTTCGGATCGAGCCCAAAACTTGGGCAACAACATAATATGGTGGGAGGAGTCATTTGGTGACTTTTGAGTGAAATCCAATTGCTAGAAGTATGGAATACACCAACCACTCCAATTAGGAACGAACTGCCGTTGAACTTGAATTGTCCAATTTCGAACTCCTATTGATTTCGGATCGAGCCCAAAACTTGGGCAACATCATAATATGGTGGGAGGAGTCATTTGGTGAGTTTTGAGTGAAATCCAATCGCTAGAAGTATGGAATACACCAACCACTCCAATTACGAACGAAGTGCCGTTGAACTTGAATTGTCCAATTTCTCACACCTATTGATTTCGGATCGAGCCCCAAACTTGGGCAACATCGTAATATGGTGGGAGGAGTCATTTCGTGTGTTTTGAGTGAAATCCAATCGCTAGAAGTATGGAATATACCAACCACTCCAATTAGAAACGAACTGCCGTTGAACTTGAATTGTCCAATTTCGAACACCTATTGATTTCGGATCGAGCCCCAAACTTGGGCAACATCGTAATATGGTGGGAGGAGTCATTTGGTGAGTTTTGAGTGAAATCCAATCGCTGGAAGTATGGAATACACCAACGACTCCAATTAGGAACGAACTGCCGTTGAACTTGAATTGTCCAATTTCTCACGCCTATTGAGTTCGGATCGAGCCCCAAACTTGGGCAACATCATAATATGGTGGGAGGAGTCATTTGGTGAGGTTTGAGTGAAATCCAATTGCTAGAAGTATGGAATACAGCAACCACTCCAATTAGGAACGAAATGCCGTTGAACATGAATTGTCCAGTTTGGAACACCTATTGATTTCGGATCGAGCCCAAAACTTGGGCAACATCATAATATGGTGGGAGGAGTCATTTGGTTAGTTTTGAGTCAAATCCAATCGCTAGAAGTATGGAATACACCAACCACTCCAATTGGGATCGAACTGCCGTTCAACTTGAATTGTCCAATTTCGAACACCTATTGATTTCGGATCGAGCCCCAAACTTGGGCAACATCATAATATGGTGGGAGGAGTCATTTGGTGAGTTTTGAGTGAAATCCAATCGCTAGAAGTATGGAATACACCAACCACTCCAATTAGGAACGAACTGCCGTTGAACTTGAATTGTCCAATTTCGTACTCCAATTTATTTCGGATCGAGCCCAAAACTTGGGCAACGTCATAATATGGTGGGTGGAGTCATTTGATGAGTTTTGAGTGAAATCCAATCGCTAGACGTATGGAATACGCCAACCACTCCAATTAGGAACGAACTACCGTTGAACTTGAATTGTCCAATTTGGAACAACTATTGATTTCGGATCAAGCTCCAAACTTGGGGAACATTGTAATATGGTGGGAGGAGTCATTTGGTGAGTTTTGAGTGAAATCCAATCGCTAGCAGTATGGAATACACCAACCACCCCAATTAGGAACGAACTGCCGTTGAACTTGAATTGTCCAATTTTGAACACCTATTAATTTCGGATCAATCCCCAAACTTGGGCAACATCATAATATGGTGGGAGGAGTCATTTGGTGAGTTTTGAGTGAAATCCAATCGCTAGAAGAGAATACACCAACCATTCCAATTAGGAACGAAATGTCGTTGAACTTGAAATGTCCAATTTCTCACACCTTTTGATTTCGGATCGAGCCCAAAACTTGGGCAACATCATAATATGGTGGGAGGAGTCCTTTGGAGAGTTTTGAGTGAAATCCAATTGCTAGAAGTATGGAATACACCAACCACTCCAATTAGGAACGAACTGCCGTTGAACTTGAATTGTCCAATTTCGAACATCTATTGATTTCGGATCGAGCCCAAGACTTGGGCAACATCATAATATGGTGGGAAGAGTCATTTGGTGAGTTTTGAGTGAAATCCAATAGCTAGAAGTATGGAATACACCAACCACTCCAATTAGGAACAAATTGTCGTTGAAATTGAATTGACCAATTTCTCACACCGATTGATTTCGAATCGAGCCCAAAACTTGGGAAACATCATAATATGGTGGGAGGAGTCGATTGGTGAGTTTTGAGTGAAATCCAATTGCTAGAAGTATGGAATACACCAACCACTCCAATTAGGAACGAACTGCCGTTGAACTTGAATTGTCCAATTTCGAACACCTATTGATTTCGGATCGAGCTCCAAACTTGGGCAACATCATAATATGGTGGGAGGAGTCATTTGGTGAATTTTGAGTGAAATCCAATCGCTAGAAGTATGGAATACACCAACCACTCCAATTAGGAAAGAAATGCCGTTGAACTTGAATTGTCCAATTTGGAACACCTATTGATTTCGGATCGAGCCCAAAACTTGGGCAACATCATAATATGGTGGGAGGAGTCATTTGGTGAGTTTTGAGTGAAATCCAATCGCTAGAAGTATGGAATACACCAACCACTCCAATTACGGACGAAGTGCCGTTGAACTTGAATTGTCCAATTTCTCACACCTATTGATTTCGGATCGATCCCCAAACTTGGGCAACATCGTAATATGGTGGGAGGAGTCATTTCGTGTGTTTTGAGTAAAATCCAATCGCTAGAAGTATGGAATATACCAACCACTCCAATTAGAAACGAACTGCCGTTGAACTTGAATTGTCCAATTTCTCACACCTATTGATTTCGGATCGAGCCCCAAACTTGGGCAACATCGTAATATGGTGGGAGGAGTCATTTGGTGAGTTTTGAGTGAAATCCAATCGCTGGAAGTATGGAATACACCAACGACTCCAATTAGGAACGAACTGCCGTTGAACTTGAATTGTCCAATTTCTCACGCCTATTGAGTTCGGATCGAGCCCCAAACTTGGGCAACATCATAATATGGTGGGAGGAGTCATTTGGTGAGTTTTGAGTGAAATCCAATTGCTAGAAGTATGGAATACACCAACCACTCCAATTAGGAACGAAATGCCGTTGAACATGAATTGTCCAGTTTGGAACACCTATTGATTTCGGATCGAGCCCAAAACTTGGGCAACATCATAATATGGTGGGAGGAGTCATTTGGTTAGTTTTGAGTCAAATCCAATCGCTAGAAGTATGGAATACACCAACCACTCCAATTGGGATCGAACTGCCGTTCAACTTGAATTGTCCAATTTCGAACACCTATTGATTTCGGATCGAGCCCCAAACTTGGGCAACATCATAATATGGTGGGAGGAGTCATTTGGTGAGTTTTGAGTGAAATCCAATCGCTAGAAGTATGGAATACACCAACCACTCCAATTAGGAACGAAATGCCGTTGAACTTGAATTGTCCAATTTGGAACACCTATTGATTTCGGATCGAGCCCAAAACTTGGGCAACATCATAATATGGTGGGAGGAGTCATTTGGTTAGTTTTGAGTGAAATCAAATCGCTAGAAGTATGGAATACACCAACCACTCCAATTGGGAATGAACTGCCGTTCAACTTGAATTGTCCAATTTCGAACACCTATTGATTTCGGATCGAGCCCCAAACTTGGGCAACATCATAATATGGTGGTAGGAGTCATTTGGTGAGTTTTGAGTGAAATCCAATCGCTAGAAGTATGGAATACACCAACCACTCCAATTAGGAACGAACTGCCGTTGAACTTGAATTGTCCAATTTCTCACAACTATTGATTTCGGTTCGAGCCCCAAACTTGGGCAGCAACGTAATGTGGTGGGAGGAGTCATTTTGTGAGTTTTGAGTGAAATCCAATCTCTAGAAGTATGGAATACACCAACCACTCCAATTAGGAACGAACTGCCGTTGAACTTGAATTGTCCAATTTCGAACACCTATTGATTTCGGATCGAGCCCCAAACTTGGGCAACATCATAATATGGTGGGAGGAGTCATTTGGGGAGTTTTGAGTGAAATCCAATAGCTAGAAGTATGGAATACACCAACCACTCCAATTAGGAACGAAATGCCGTTGAACTTGAATTGTCCAGTTTGGAACACCTATTGATTTTGGATCGAGCCCAAAACTTGGGCAACATCATAATATGATGGGAGGAGTCATTTGGTTAGTTTTGAGTGAAATCCAATCGCTAGAAGTATGGAATACACTAACCACTCCAATTGGGAACGAACTGCCGTTCAACTTGAATTGTCCAATTTCGAACACCTATTGATTTCGGATCGAGCCCCAAACTTGGGCAACATCATAATATGGTGGGAGGAGTCATTTGGTGAGTTTTGAGTGAAATCCAATCGCTAGAAGTATGGAATACACCAACCACTCCAATTAGGAACGAACTGCCGTTGAACTTGAATTGTCCAATTTCGTACTCCAATTTATTTCGGATCGAGCCCAAAACTTGGGCAACGTCATAATATGGTGGGTGGAGTCATTTGATGAGTTTTGAGTGAAATCCAATCGCTAGACGTATGGAATACGCCAACCACTCCAATTAGGAACGAACTACCGTTGAACTTGAATTGTCCAATTTGGAACAACTATTGATTTCGGATCAAGCTCCAAACTTGGGGAACATTGTAATATGGTGGGAGGAGTCATTTGGTGAGTTTTGAGTGAAATCCAATCGCTAGCAGTATGGAATACACCAACCACTCCAGTTAGGAACGAACTGCCGTTGAACTTGAATTGTCCAATTTTGAACACCTATTAATTTCGGATCAATCCCCAAACTTGGGCAACATCATAATATGGTGGGAGGAGTCATTTGGTGAGTTTTGAGTGAAATCCAATCGCTAGAAGAGAATACACCAACCACTCCAATTAGGAACGAAATGTCGTTGAACTTGAAATGTCCAATTTCTCACACCTTTTGATTTCGGATCGAGCCCAAAACTTGGGCAACATCATAATATGGTGGGAGGAGTCCTTTGGAGAGTTTTGAGTGAAATCCAATTGCTAGAAGTATGGAATACACCAACCACTCCAATTAGGAACGAACTGCCGTTGAACTTGAATTGTCCAATTTCGAACATCTATTGATTTCGGATCGAGCCCAAAACTTGGGCAACATCATAATATGGTGGGAAGAGTCATTTGGTGAGTTTTGAGTGAAATCCAATAGCTAGAAGTATGGAATACACCAACCACTCCAATTAGGAACAAATTGTCGTTGAAATTGAATTGACCAATTTCTCACACCGATTGATTTCGAATCGAGCCCAAAACTTGGGAAACATCATAATATGGTGGGAGGAGCCATTTGGTGAGTTTTGAGTGAAATCCAATTGCTAGAAGTATGGAATACACCAACCACTCCAATTAGGAACGAACTGCCGTTGAACTTGAATTGTCCAATTTCGAACATCTATTGATTTCGGATCGAGCCCAAAACTTGGGCAACATCATAATATGGTGGGAGGAGTCATTTGGTGAGTTTTGAGTGAAATCCAATCGCTAGAAGTATGGAATAAACCAACCACTCCAATTAGGAACGAACCGCCGTTGAAATTGAATTGTCCAATTTCTCACACCTATTGATTTCGGATCGAGCCCAAAACTTGGGCAACATCATAATATGGTGGGTGGAGTCATTTGGTTTGTTTTGAGTGAAATCCAATCGCTAGAAGTATGGGATACACCAACCACTCCAATTAGGAACGAACTGCCGTTGAACTTGAATTGTCCAATTTCTCACACCTACTGATTTCGGACCGAGCCCCAAACTTGGGCAACATCATAATATGGTGGGAGGAGCCATTTGTTGAGTTTTGAGTGAAATCCAATCGCTAGAAGTATGGAATACACCAACCACTCCAATTAGGAACGAACTGCCGTTGAACTTGAATTGTCCAATTTCTAACACCTATTGATTTCGGATCGAGACCAAAACTTGGGCAACATCATAATATGGTGGGAGGAGTCATTTGGTGAGTTTCGAGTGAAATCCAATCGCTAGAAGTATGGAATTTACCAAACAATCCAATTAGGAAAGAACTGCCGTTGAACTTGAGTTGTCCAATTTGGAACACCTATCGATTTCGGATCGAGCCCCAAACTTGGGCAACATCATAATATGGTCGGAGGAGTTATTTGGTGAGTTTTGAGGGAAATCCAATAGCTAGAAGTATGGAATACACCAACCACTCCAATTAGGAACGAACTGTCGTTGAAATTGAATTGACCAATTTCTCACACCGATTGATTTCGAATCGAGCCCAAAACTTGGGAAACATCATAATATGGTGGGAGGAGTCATTTGGTGAGTTTTGAGTGAAATCCAATCGCTATATGTAGAGAATACACCAACCAATCCAATTAGGAACGAACTGCCGTTGAACTTGAAATGTCCAATTTCTCACACCTATTGATTTCGGATCGAGCCCAAAACTTGGACAACATCATACTATGGTGGGAGGAGTCATTTGGTGAGTTTTGAGTCAAATCCAGTCGCTAGAAGTATGGAATACACCAAACAATCCAATTAGGAACGAACTGCCGTTGAACTTGAATTTTCCAATTTGGAACACCTATCGATTTCGGATCGAGCCCAAAACTTGGGCAAGATCATAATATGGTGGGAGGAGTCATTTGGTTTGTTTTGAGTGAAATCCAGTTGCTAGAAGTATGGAATACACCAACCACTCCACTTAGGAACGAACTGCCGTTGAACTTGAATTGTCCAATTTCTCACACCTATTGATTTCGGATCGAGCCCCAAACTTGGGCAACATCATAATATGGTGGGAGGAGTCATTTGGTGAGTTTTGAGTGAAATCCAACTGCTAGAAGTATGGAATACACCAACCACTCCAATTAGGAACGAACTGCCGTTGAACTTGAATTGTCCAATTTCGAACATCTATTGATTTCGGATCGAGCCCAACACTTGGGCAACATCATAATATGGAGGGAGGAGTCATTTGGTGGGTTTTGAGTGAAATCCAATCGCTAGAAGTATGGAATACACCAACCAATCCAATTAGGAACGAACTGCCGTTGAACTTGAATTGTCCAATTTGGAACACCTATCGATTTCGGATCGAGCCCCAAACTTGGGCAACATCATAATATGGTGGGAGGAGTCATTTGGTGAGTTTTTAGTGAAATCCAACAGCTAGAAGTATGGAATACACCAACCACTCCAATTAGGAACGAACTGTCGTTGAAATTGAATTGACCAATTTCTCACACCGATTGATTTCGAATCGAGCCCAAAACTTGGGAAACATCATAATATGGTGGGAGGAGTCAATTGGTGAGTTTTGACAGAAATCCAATCGCTAGAAGTATGGAATACACCAACCACTCCAATTAGGAACGAACCGCCGTTGAAATTGAATTGTCCAATTTCTCACGCCTATTGATTTCGGATCGAGCCCAAAACTTGGGCAACATCATAATATGGTGGGTGGAGTCATTTGGTGAGTTTTGAGTGAAATCCAATCGCTAGAAGTATGGAATACACCAACCACCCCAATTAGGAACGAACTGCCGTTGAAGTTGAATTGTCCAATTTCTCACACCTATTGATTTCGGATCGAGCCCAAAACTTGGGCAACGTCATAATATGGAGGGAGGAGTCATTTGGTGAGTTTTGAGTGAAATCCAATCGCTAGAAGTATGGAATACACTAACCAATTCAATTCGGAACGAACTGCCGTTGAACTTGAATTGTCCAATTTGGAACACCTATCGATTTCGGATCGAGCCCCAAACTTGGGCAACATCATAATATGGTGGGAGGAGTCATTTGGTGAGTTTTGAGTGAAATCCAATAGCTAGAAGTATGGAATACACCAACCACTCCAATTAGGAACGAACTTTCGTTGAAATTGAATTGACCAATTTCTCACACCGATTGATTTCGAATCCAGCCCAAAAGTTTGGAAACATCATAATATGGTGGGAGGGGTCATTTGGTGAGTTCTGAGTGAAATCCAATCGCTAGAAGTATGGAATACACCAACCACTCCAATTACGAACGAACTGCCGTTGAACTTGAAATGTCCAATTTCTCACACCTATTGATTTCGGATCGAGCCCAAAACATGGGCAACATCATAATATGGTGGGACGAGTCCTTTGGTGAGTTTTGAGTGAAATCCAATCGCTAGAAGTATGGAATACACCAACCACTCCAACTAGGAACGAACTGTCGTTGAAATTTAATTGACCAATTTCTCACAACTATTGATTTCGGATCGAGCCCAAAACTTGGGCAACATCATAATATGGTGGGAGGAGTCATTTGGTGAGTTTTGAGTGAAATCCAATCGCTAATTTCGAACACCTATTGAGTTCGGATCAAGCCCAAAACTTGGGCAACATCATAATATGGTGGGAGGAGTCCTTTGGTGGATTTTGAGGGAAATCCAATCGCTAGAAGTATGGAATACACCAACCACTCCAATTCAGAACGAACTGCCGTTGAACTTGAATTGTCCAATTTCTCACACCTATTGATTTCGGATCGAGTCCAAAACTTGGGCAACATCATAATATGGTGGGGGGAGTAATTTGGTGAGTTTTGAGTGAAATCCAATCGCTAGAAGTATGGAATACTCCAACCACTCCAATTTGGAATGAACTGCCGTTGAACTTGAATTGGCCAATTTGGAACACCAATCGATTTCGGATCGAGCCCAAAACTTGGGCAACATCATAATATGGTGGGACGAGTCATTTGGTGAGTTTTCAGTGAAATCCAATGGCCAGAAGTATGGAATACACCAACCACTCCAATTAGGAACGAACTGTCGTTGAAATTCAATTGACCAATTTCTCACACCTATTAATTTCGGATCGAGCCCAAAACTTGGGCAACAACATAATATGGTGGGAGGAGTCATTTGGTGAGTTTTGAGTGAAATCAAATCGCCAGAAGTATGGAATACACCAACCATCGATTTGGAACGAACTGTCGTTGAAATTGAATTTACCAATTTCTAACACCTATTGATTTCGGATCGAGCCCAAAACTTGGGCAACATCATAATATGGTGGGAGGAGTCATTTGGTGAGTTTTGAGTGAAATCAAATCGCCAGAAGTATGGAATACACCAACCACCGCAATTTGGAACGAACTGTCGTTGAAATTGAATTTACCAATTTCTCACACCTTTTGATTTCGTATCGAGCCGAAAACCTGGGCAACATCATAATATGGAGGGAGGAGTCATTTGGTGAGTTTTGAGTGAAATCCAATCGCTAGAAGTATGGAATACACCAACCACTCCAATTAGGAACGAACTGCGGTTGAACTTGAATTGTCCAATTTCTCACACCTATTGATTTCGGATCGAGACCAAAACTGAGGCAACATCATAATATGGTGGGATTAGTCATTTGGTGAGTTTTGAGTGAAATCCAATCGCTTAAAGTATGGAATACACCAACCACTCCAATTTGGAACGAACTGCCGTTGAACTTGAATTGTCCAATTTGGAACACCTATCGATATCGGATCGAGCCCCAAACTTGGGCAACATCATAATATGGTGGGAGGAGTCATTTGGTGAGTTTTGAGTGAAATCCAATAGCTAGAAGTATGGAATACACCAACCACTCCAATTAGGAACGAACTGTCGTTGAAATTGAATTGACCAATTTCTCACCCCGATTGATTTCGAATCGAGCCCAAAACTTGGGAAACATCATAATATGGTGGGAGGAGTCATTTGGTGAGTTTTGAGTGAAATCCAATCGCTAGAAGTATGGAATACACCAACCACTCCAATTAGGAACGAACTGCCGTTGAACTTGAATTGTCCAATTTCGAAAACGTATTGCTTTCGGATCGAGCCCAAAACTTGGGCAACATCATAATATGGTGGGAGGAGTCCTTTGGTGTGTTCTGAGTGAAATCCAATCGCTAGAAGTATGGAATACACCAACCACTCCAATTAGGAACGAACTGCCGTTGAAGTTGAATTGTCCAATTTCGAACACCTATTGATTTCGGATCGAGCCCAAAACTTGGGCAACGTCATAATATGGTTTGAGGAGTCCTTTGGGGAGTTTTGAGGGAAATCCAATCGCTAGAAGTATGGAATACACCAACCACTCCAATTTGGAACGAACTGCCGTTGAACTTGAATTGTCCAATTTCTCACACCTATTGATTTCGGATCGAGCCCCAAACTTGGGCAACATCATAATAAGGGGTGAGGAGTCATTTGGTGGGTTTTGAGTTAAATCCAATCGCTAGAAGTATGGAATACACCAACCACTCCAATTCGGAACGAACTGCCGTTGAACTTGAAATGTCCAATTTCTCACACCTATTGATTTCGGATCGAGCCCAAAACATGGGCAACATCATAATATGGTGGGACGAGTCCTTTGGTGAGTTTTGAGTGAAATCCAATCGCTTGAAGTATGGAATACACCAACCACTCCAACTAGGAACGAACTGTCGTTGAAATTTAATTGACCAATTTCTCACACCTATTGATTTCGGATCGAGCCCAAAACTTGGGCAACATCATAATATGGTGGGAGGAGTCATTTGGTGAGTTTTGAGTGAAATGCAATCGCTAATTTCGAACACCTATTGAGTTCGGATCGAGCCCAAAACTTGGGCAACATCATAATATGGTGGGAGGAGTCCTTTGGTGGATTTTGAGTGAAATCCAATCGCTAGAAGTATGGAATATACCAACCACTCCAATTCAGAACGAACTGCCGTTGAACTTGAATTGTCCAATTACTCACACCTATTGATTTCGGATCGAGTCCAAAACTTGGGCAACATCATAATATGGTGGGACGAGTCCTTTGGTGAGTTTTGAGTGAAATCCAATCGCTAGAAGTATGGAATACACCAACCACTCCAATTAGGAATGAAGTGCCGTTGAACTTGAATTGGCCAATTTCTCACACCTATTGATTTCGGATCGAGCCCAAAACTTGGGCAACATCAAAATATGGTGGGTGGAGTCATTTGGTGAGTTTTGAGTGAAATCCAAACGCTAGAAGTATGGAATACACCAACCAATCCAATTAGGAACGAACTGCCGTTGAGCCTGAATTGTCCAATTTCGTACACCTATTGATTTCGGATCGAGCCCAAAACTTGGGAAACATCATAATATGGTGGGTGGAGTCATTTGGTGTGTTTTGAGTGAAATCCAATTGCTAGAAGTATGGAATACACCAACCACTTCAATTTGGAACGAACTGCCGTTGAACTTGAATTGTCCAATTTCGAACACCTATTGATTTCGGATCGAGCCCAAAACTTGGGCAACAACATAATATGGTGGGAGGAGTCATTTGGTGAGTTTTGAGTGAAATCAAATCGCCAGAAGTAAGGAATACACCAACCACCGCAATTTGGAACGAACTGTCGTTGAAATTGAATTTAACAATTGCTCACACCTATTGATTTCGTATCGAGCCCAAAACTTGGGCAACATCATAATATGGTGGGAGGAATCATTTGGTGAGTTTTGAGTGAAATCCAATCGCTAGAAGTATGGAATACACCAACCACTCCAATTAGGAACGAACTGCCGTTGAACTTCAATTGTCCAATTCGGAACACCTATTGATTTCGGATCGAGCCCAAAACCTAGGCAACATCATAATATTGTGGGAGGAGTCATTTGGTGAGTTTTGAGTGAAATCCAAACGCTAGAAGTACGGAATACACCAACCACTCCAATTAGGAACAAACTGGCGTTGAACTTTAATTGTCCAATTTGGAACACCAATCGATTTCGGATCGAGCCCAAAACTTGGGCAACATCATAATATGGTGGGATTAGTCATTTGGTGAGTTTTGAGTGAAATCCAATCGCTAGAAGTATGGAATACTCCAACCACTACCGTTAGGAACGAACTGCTGTTGAACTTGTATTGTTCAATTTCTCACACCTATAGATTTCGGATCGAACCCCAAACTTGGGCAATATCAAAATATGGTGGGAGGTGTCATTTGGTGAGTTTTGAGTGAAATCCAATCGCTAGAAGTATGGAATACACCAACCACTCCAATTAGGAACGAACTGCCGTTGAACTTAAATTGTCCAATTTCTCACACCTATTGATTTCGGATCGAGTCCAAAACTTGGGCAACATCATAATATGGTGGGAGGAGTCATTTGGTGAGTTTTGAGTGAAATCCAATCGCTAGAAGTATGGAATACACCAACCACTCCCATTAGGAACGAACTGCCGTTGAACTTGGATTGTCCAATTTGGAACACCTATTGATTTCGGATCGAGCCCAAAACATGGGCAACATCATAATATGGTGGGAGGAGTCATTTGGTGAGTTTTGAGTGAAATCCAATCGCTAGAAGTATGGAATACACCAACCACTTCAATTAGGAACGAAATGCTGTTGAACTTGAATTGTCCAATTTCTCATACCTATTGACTTCAGATCGAGCCCAAAACTTGGGCAACATCATAATATGGTGGGAGGAGTCATTTGGTGAGTTTTGAGTGAAATCTAATCGCTAGAAGTATGGAATACACCATGCAGTCCAATTAGGAACGAACTGCGGTTGAACCCTGAATTGTCCAATTTCGAACACCTATTGATTTCGGATCGAGCCCAAAACTTGGGCAACAACATAATATGGTGGGAGGAGTCATTTGGTGAGTTTTGAGCGAAATCCAATCGCTAGAAGTATGGAATACACCAAGCACTCCAATTAGGAACGAACTGCCGTTGAACTTGAATTGTCCAATTTCGAACAACTATTGATTTCGGATCGAGCCCAAAACATGGGCAACATCATAATATGGTGGGAGGAGTCATTTGGTGAGTTTTGAGTGAAATCGAATCCCCAGAAGTATGGAATACACCAACCACTCCGATTAGGAACGAACTGCCGTTGAACTTGAATTGTCCAATTTGGAACACCTATTGATTTCGGATCGAGCCCAAAACATGGGCAACATCATAATATGGTGGGAGGAGTCATTTGGGGAGTTTTGACTGAAATCCAATCGCTAGAAGTATGGAATACACCAACCACTCCAATTAGGAACGAAATGATGTTGAACTTGAATTGTCCATTTTCGAACACCTATTGATTTCGGATGGAGCCCAAAATTTGGGTAACATCATAATATGGTGGGAGGAGTCATTTGGTGAGTTTTGAGTGAAATCGAATCCCTAGAAGTATGGAATACACCAACCACTCCGATTAGGAACGAACTACCGTTGAACTTGAATTGTCCAATTAGGAACACCTATTGATTTCGGATCGAGCCCAAAACTTGGGCAACATCATAATATGGTGGGAGGAGTCATTTGGTTAGTTTTGAGTGAAATCCAATCGCTAGAAGTATGGAATACACCAACCACTCCAATTAGGAACAAACTGCCGTTGAACTTGAATTGTCCAATTTGGAACACCTATTGATTTCGGATCGAGCCCAAAACTTGGGCAACATCATAATATGGTGGGAGGAGTCAATTGGTGAGTTTTGAGTGAAATCCAATCGCTAGAAGTATGGAATATTCCAACCACTCCAATTAGGAACGAACTGCCGTTGAACTTGAATTGTCCAATTAGGAACACCTATTGATTTCGAATCGAGCCCAAAACTTGGGCAACATCATAATATGGTGGGAGGAGTCATTTGGTGAGTTTTGAGTGAAATCCAATCGCTAGAAGTATGGAATATTCCAACCACTCCAATTAGGAACGAACTGCCGTTGAACTTGAATTGTCCAATTTGGAACACCTATTGATTTCGGATCGAGCCCAAAACTTGGGCAACATCATAATATGGTGGGAGGAGTCATTTGGTGAGTTTTGAGTGAAATCCAATCGCTAGAAGTATGGAATACACCAACCACTCCAATTAGGAACGAACTGCCGTTGAACTTGAATTGTCCAATTTGGAACACCTATTGATTTCGGATCGAGCCCAAAACATGGGCAACATCATAATATGGTGGGAGGAGTCATTTGGTGAGTTTTGAGTGAAATCCAATCGCTAGAAGTATGGAATACACCAACCACTTCAATTAGGAACGAAATGCTGTTGAACTTGAATTGTCCAATTTCTCATACCTATTGACTTCAGATCGAGCCCAAAACTTGGGCAACATCATAATATGGTGGGAGGAGTCATTTGGTGAGTTTTGAGTGAAATCCAATCGCTAGAAGTATGGAATACACCATGCAGTCCAATTAGGAATGAACTGCGGTTGAACCCTGAATTGTCCAATTTCGAACACCTATTGATTTCGGATCGAGCCCAAAACTTGGGCAACAACATAATATGGTGGGAGGAGTCATTTGGTGAGTTTTGAGCGAAATCCAATCGCTAGAAGTATGGAATACACCAAGCACTCCAATTAGGAACGAACTGCCGTTGAACTTGAATTGTCCAATTTCGAACAACTATTGATTTCGGATCGAGCCCAAAACATGGGCAACATCATAATATGGTGGGAGGAGTCATTTGGTGACTTTTGAGTGAAATCCAATCGCTAGAAGTATGGAATACACCAACCACTTCAATTAGGAACGAACTGCTGTTGAACTTGAATTGTCCAATTTCTCATACCTATTGACTTCAGATCGAGCCCAAAACTTGGGCAACATCATAATATGGTGGGAGAAGTCATTTGGTGAGTTTTGAGTGAAATCCAATCGCTAGAATTATGGAATACACCAACCACTCGAATTAGGAACGAACTGCCGTTGAACTTGAATTGTCCAATTTGGAACGCCTATTGATTTCGGATCGAGCCCAAAACATGGGCAACATCATAATATGGTGGGAGGAGTCATTTGGGGAGTTTTGAGTGAAATCCAATCGCTAGAAGTATGGAATACACCAACCACTCCAATTAGGAACGAACTGCCGTTAAACTTGAATTGTCCAATTTGGAACACCTATTGATTTCGGATCGAGCCAAAAACTTGGGCAACATCATAATATGGTGGGAGGAGCCATTGGGTGAGTTTTGAGTGAAATCCAATCGCTAGAAGTGTGAAATACACCAACCACTCCAATTAGGAACGAACTGCCGTTGAACTTGAATTGTCCAATTTGGAACACCTATTGATTTCGGATCGAGCCCAAAACTTGGGCAACATCATAATATGGTGGGAGTAGTCATTTGGTGAGTTTTGAGTGAAAACCAATCGCTAGAAGTATGGAATACACCAACCACTCCAATTAGGAACGAACTGCCGTTGAACTTGAATTGTCCAATTTGGAACACCTATTGATTTCGGATCGAGCCCAAAACTTGGGCAACATCATAATATGGTGGGAGGAGTCATTTGGTTAGTTTTGAGTGAAATCCAATCGCTAGAAGAATGGAATACACCAACCACTCCAATTTGGAACGAACTGTCGTTGAACTTGAATTGTCCAATTTGGAACACCTATTGATTTCGCATCGAGCCCAAAACTTGGGCAACATCATAATATGGTGCGAGGAGCCATTTGGTGAGTTTTGAGTGAAATCCAAGCGCTAGAAGTACGGAATACACCAAGCACTCCAATTAGGAACGAACTGCCGTTGAACTTGAATTGTCCAATTTGGAACACCTATTGATTTCGGATCGAGCCCAAAACTTGGGCAACATCATAATATGGTGGGAGGAGTCATGTGGTGAGTTGTGAGTGAAATCCAATCGCTAGAAGTATGGAATACACCAACCACTCCAATTAGGAACGAACTGCCGTTGAACTTGAATTGTCCAATTTGGAACACCTATTGATTTCGGATCGAGCCCAAAACTTGGGCAACGTCATAATATGGTGGGAGTGATCGGTTCATAATTGTATATCATTTTGTACCCTTCTAGCTTATGATGTGGTTATGTTATTGAGTTAAACTTGTGCTTTTAATCCATTTTCTGTTTTGATAAGTCCATAATTTCATACACTTGCTTGCCTTCTTTACTTAGTGATTTTGCTTAGTTTCTCTTTATTTTGAGTCACTTACCTCTATTTGTGTGTTTTGTAGGTTAAGATAGCAAGAGATCACATTTGATGCAATCCATGCATGTTAAGGGCTGATTGGCAAAGAGCAAGAGCTTAAAGACAAAACCAAAGTTGGGCCATACTTCTTGTCAGTCCAGTTTCGTAAGTCACCTTGCAGGTCTCATTGCAGTAATCTGCACAACTCGGATGAGGAGACGTTCTTCATAGCAGTTGTTCAATTGGGTGTCTAGTATAACATATCCAAAATTCAGCCCAATTGAACATATGTGGAGTCCTTAGCCCGTCCAACACTGAACCATGCTCAGGAGGATTTGCAGCTGCCAGCTTTGAGCCTTGTCTCCTCCTTTAAGCCATGTGCCTCACCCATGCTGCAACTGACTTTGGATCCAACATAATGAGTGAAGTGGGGAGGCATTCCAGCTATGAAATTCTAAAGGAGCAAGTTGGTACATGCTGGAGTTATTATAGAGAAAGCATGTGCATGCATGTAAAGCAAAGAAATGAAATGAAGTCAATTCCAGTCTCTGTTCGGCTGCCAACTTGCAAGGCCCAAAACGAACACTTCTACTGCTCCGATGGGAATACTTTCTTCATAGAAGTTGTTCCAATGGGTGTCTAGAATAACATATCCAAATTTAAGCCCCATTGGATAAGTTCTGAAACCTCTGGCCTTCCTACACCAAGTCTGGTTCAGAAGACTCGTTTTTGTTCAACAACCAAAAGAAGACCACATGGGTTGGCAGCAAAAGGCAGCCACAATTGATCACCTTTGATCCCATGTGAAGAAAGCTTGAGGTGCAGCAAAAGAAGTATGGGATGAGATTGATCCCAACCACACTAACATAGACAAGATGAAGTGTGAGTTATGGGTTGTATTAAAAGAGGAATGGTGGTGTTGGATTTCATCATGTTGTTCCTCCCTCTTAGCCCTATAAATAGAGAAGCCTTCAAGCTTCAAAACACACCCCAAGGGGGGGAGCTCTCAAACACTTCTCTAGAGCTCCCTTCCCTTCTCTCCCTCAAATTCTCTTAGTTTCCTTTCAAGTTGTCAATTGTTGTAGTAAAATGAGTTTACTTAATTTTCCTTCAAGTTTTTCTTAGTTTCACTTTACTTTTATTTGTAATGGACATTCTTTCTTAAGTATTCAAGTTTAATTAGTTTCCAAGTTTCAATTATGGTTTTTGTTCTTATTCATTATGCTTATAAGTTAATAGGCTAGTTTGAATGATTGATCACCATTTAGGCTTGCATGTTAGCTATCTTGGTTTGAATTAAGAGTAGACACCATGCTTTAATTCGAATTGAACTATGAATAAGAAGAGTATGTATGGACATTCGACAACAAGGATTAGATACATGCTTGGTTGTTTAAATTGTTCTTCTATGCTTAATGGGTTCCTAATGCTTAGTTTTAGGTTAGACAACAAATGATCAAATTAGGTAATTAGGAACACAAGGTTATGACCAAACACCATGGCTTAATCATACTTTAGCTAGAATCAATCCGTTAATCTAATTGAACTTGGGAACTTATCTACTTGAGTTATTTTCTTTTCTTTCTTTCTTGTTTTATTTATTTTCTTTCTTGTTCTTCTGTTTTGTGTAGGAAAACTGAATTGGATTATTCAATCACCAATCCTCGTGGGATCGACCTCGCACTTACATATGCTATACTACCAAACGGCTCGTGCACTTGCGAGTATCACAAGTTGAGGATGCAGCTGAATCTATTTTGGTGCAGCTGAATCGACGCAACAAGTTTTTGGCGCCGTTGCCGGGGATCGGTAACATTGTTTGATTCTATTTGGCTTTCCTACTTTATTTTATTTTTTTTCTTAACTGGACAATTTCTTGTTTTAAAGTTAATGACGTTAATGGACAAGTTGTATTTGTAGTCCAACAGAAAAGGACAATTGCCCAACAAGCAAGAGAACTGGGTTTAAGTCCCAGCTTACACAACCCATTGGTGTTTGTTACTTTGAAGCATGAAATTGGATGTGTGTTGATTTTCCTTTTCATTTTAGTTTTTATTTCCTCATCCTTTTAGTTCTATTTCAAGTTTTTTGTGTTTGTTTTAGCAATTTATTATAGCTCAATAATAAATGGAGAGAGATGGCAACCTCAATCATAAGCCGCTTCTGCAAGTCTGCCACTATAGCCTTCAAGGAAGCCACTTCCTCGCTCAGCGCTGTACACTAACGTGTCCTCGCCAGTAGGCGCAAGCCCAGATTTGTGGCCGAGACCGCTTGGAGCGCGGTATAAGTGTGGGACTCATCCACTGCCACCTTGTCAGACCTGTGTGCTATATGCCAATGATCTGCCGGTGTGAGCTTGCTGCCAATCATTCCTCCCAGCAGCACTGCTCTGTTCGGCCTTGCCTCAGCAAAGTTCGGTATTGCCTCAGCAAAGTTTGAGGCCGTGCCGTGATGATATGCGGAGTTTGGGAAGACAGGAGTTGGAGGAGCCCTTGTCTGGGCATTCGGTGGTGCAAGTGAGAGCTCAAGGTTGAGATCATCAAGGTGAGTGCATGAGGATGCCATTTTTTTTGTTTCTGGATTTTTTTTTTCCTTGAGTTGCAGGAAGAAATGCTGGGTATCATCTGCTTGCAGAGGTGTGCTTTAAATAGACATATGCTGATGAAGGAGTCGACACCCTTTCGGATTTCCCGGGCATGCTCGACCTAATCGCTTCAAGGGGGAGCACCTAGGAACGAACTGCCGTTGAACTTGAATTGTCCAATTTCTCACACCTATTGATTTCGGATCGAGCCGAAAACTTGGGCAACATCATAATATGGTGTGAGGAGTCATTTGGTGAGTTTTGAGTGAAATCCAATCGCTAGAAGTATGGAATACACCAACCACTCCAATTAGGAACGAACTACCGTTGAACTTCAATTGTCAAATTTCTCACACCTATTGTTTCGGATCGAGCCCCAAACTTGGGCAACATCATAATATGGTGGGAGGAGTCATTTGGTGTGTTTTGAGTGAAATCCAATCGCTAGAAGTATGGAATACACCAACCACTCCAATTAGGAACGAACTGCGTTGAACTTGAATTGTCCAATTTGGAACACCTATTGATTTCGGATCGAGCCCCAAACTTGGGCAACATCATAATATGATGGGAGGAGTCATTTGGTGAGTTTTGAGTGAAATCCAATCGCTAGAAGTATGGAATACACCAACCACTCCAATTAGGAACGAACTGCCGTTGAACTTGAATTGTCCAATTTGGAACACCTATTGATTTCGGATCGAGCCCAAAACTTGGGCAACTTCATAATATGGTGGGAGGAGTCATTTGGGTAGTTTTGAGTGAAATCCAATCGCTAGAAGTATGGAGTACACCAACCACTCCAATTAGGAACGAACAGACGTTGAACTTGAACTGTCCAATTTCCCACACCTACTGATTTCGGATTGAGCCCCAAACTTGGGCAACATCATAATATGGTGGGAGGAGTCATGTCGTGTGTTTTGAGTGAAATCCAATCGCTAGAAGTATGGAATACACCAACCACTCCAATTAGGAACGAACTGCCGTTGAACTTGAACTGTCCAATTTGGAACACCTATTGAATTCGGAACGAGCCCCAAACTTGGGCAACATCATAATATGGTGGGAGGAGTCATTTAGTGAGTTTTGAGTGAAATCCCATCGCTAGAAGTGTGGAATACACCAACTACTCCAATTAGGAACGAACTTCCGTTGAACTTGAATTGTCTAATTTCTCACACCTATTGATTTCGGATCGAGCCCAAAACTTGGGCAACATCATAATATGGTGGGAGGAGTCATTTGGTGAATTTTGAGTGAAATCCAATCGCTAGAAGTATGGTTTACACCAACCACTCCAATTAGGAACGAACTGCCGTTGAACTTGAATTGTCCAATTTCGAACACCTATTGATTTCGGATCGAGCCCCAAACTTGGGGAACATCATAATATGGTGGGAGGAGTCATTTGGTGAGTTTTGAGTGAAATCCAATTGCTAGAAGTATGGAATACACCAACCACTCCAATTAGGAACGAACTGCCGTTGAACTTGAATTGTCCAATTTGGAACACCTATTGATTTCGGATCGAGCCGAAAACTTGGGCAACATCATAATATGGTGGGAGGAGTCATTTGGTTAATTTTGAGTGAAATCCAATCGCTAGAAGTATGGAATACACCAACCACTCCAATTAGGAACGAAGAGTCGTTGAACTTGAATTGTCCAATTTCCCACACCTATTGATTTCGGATCGAGCCCCAAACTTGGGCAACATCAGAATATGGTGGGAAGAGTCATGTCGTGTGTTTTGAGTGAAATCCAAACACTAGAAGTATGGAATACAACAACTACTCTGATTAGGAACTGATCGGTTCATAATTGTATATCATTTTGTACCCTTCTAGCTTATGATTTGGTTATGTTTTTGAGTTAAACTTGTGCTTTTAATCCTTTTTGTGTTTATCTTTCAGTTCATTGAGCTTTAGGTAATAATGATGGCTTTAGAGAGCATAATTCATGCAATTCAAGCATGTTAAGGCCTAATTTGGATGAATGGATGAAGAGCTTAAAGACAAACTCATTTTGGCTACAGCCCCCTGCCAGTCCAGTTCCGTAGGTCATATTGCAAGCTTTGTTTCAACACCATACATAGCTCGAATGAGGCCACATTCTTCATGAAAGTTGTTCCAATTGGTGTGTACTATAACATATCCAAAATTCAGCCCCATTGGATAAATCTGGAGTCCGTTACCTAGCAAACACAGAACCATGCTCAGGATGGATCTTATCAGCGCGGAAAATGAGTTAGCAATTTGTTTCGGCCTTAACTTCTTCCTCCGACCTTGGATTGGCCCAAATAACATATGGCTGGAAATAAGACATTCTGAACTTCAATTTAGAGTGCTTAAAGTCTTAATTTGATTAAGAGAAGCCCAAGTTGTAAGGCCTTGAAGTTTCTGGTCATGCTGACCTCAGCATGTGCTGGTTGGATGCTTGGTCATGGTGAGCTAGGTATGAGCTATCATTTCTGGTTGGAAGCTTGGTCATGGTGACATGAAGATGAGCTAGGGCTGCTGGTGGGATCTATTGGTGAAGTGCATCAACCAATTCAAGATTTTCTAATACAAGTGCATCACCCAATTTAGATTTTCTAATACAAGTGCATCAACCATTTCAGATTTTATAAAACAAGTGTTGTATGCATTAGCCATATTGAATTCAGATTTTCACTTCCCCTAGGCCTATAAATAGGGAAGTTCTCTAAGCTTGTAAACACACCCCAAGGGGGGGAGCTCTCAAACACTTCTCTAGAGCTCCCTTCCCTTCTCTCCCTCAAATTCTCTTAGTTTTCCTTTCTAGTTCTCAATTCTAGCTTTCCTTTTGCTTCTTAGTTGTAATTTATTTTTCATTATGTAAATTCTTTTCTTTAGTTTCAAGTTTGATTAGTTTCCAAGTTTCAATTATGGTTCATGTTCTTATTCATTATGCTTATAAGTTAATATGCTAGTTTGAATGATTGATCACCATTTAGGCTTGCATGTTAGCTATCTTGGTTTGAATTAAGAGTAGACACCATACTTTAATTCGAATTGAACTATGAATAGGAAGAGTATGTATGGACATTCGACAACAGGGATTAGATACATGCTTGGTTGTTTAAATTGTTCTTCTATGCTTAATGGGTTCCTAATGCTTAATTTTAGGTTAGACAACAAATGATCAAATTAGGGAATTAGGAACACAAGGTTATGACCACACACCATGGCTTAATCATACATTAGCTAGAATCAATCCGTTAATCTAATTGAACTTGGGAACTTATCTGCTTGAGTTAGTTATTTTCTTTCTTCCTTGTTTTATTTATTTCCCTTCTTTTTCATTTCTGTTTTGTGTAGGGAAAATGAATTGAATCATTCAATCACCAATCCTCGTGGGATCGACCTCGCACTTACATACGCTATACTACCGAACGGCTCGTGCACTTGCGAGTATCACAAGTTGAGGATGCAACTGAATCCATTTTGTTTCGGATCGAGCCCAAAACTTGGGCAACATCATAATATCGGGGGAGGAATCATTTGGTGAGTTTTGAGTGAAATCCAATCGCTAGAAGTATGGAATACACCAACCACTCCAATTAGGAACGAATTGCCGTTGAACTTGAATTGTCCAATTTGGAACACCAATTGATTTCGGATCGAACCCAAAACCTGGGCAACATCATAATATGGGGGGAGGAGTCATTTGGTGAGTTTTGAGTGAAATCCAATCGCTAGAAGTATGGAATACACCAACCACTCCAATTAGGAACGAACTACCGTTGAACTTGAACTGTCCAATTTGGAACACCTATTGATTTCGGATCGAGACCAAAACTTGGGCAACATCATAATACGGTGGGAGGAGTCATTTGGTGAGTTTTGAGTGAAATCCAATCGCTAGAAGTGTGGAATACACCAACCACTCCAATTAGGAACGAACTGCCGTTGAACATGAATTGTCCAATTTCTCACACCTATTGATTTCGGATCAAGCCCAAAACTTGGGCAACATCATAATATGGTGGGTGGAGTCATTTTGGTGAGTTTTGAGTGAAATCCAATCGCTAGAAGTATGGAATACACCAACCACTCCAATTAGGAACGAACTGCCGTTCAACTTGAATTGTCCAATTTCTCACACCTATTGATTTCGGATCGAGCCCCAAACTTGGGCAACATCATAATATGGTGGGAGGAGTCATTTGGTTAGTTTTGAGTGAAATCCAATCGCTAGAAGTATGAAATACACCAACCACTCCAATTAGGAACGAACTGCCGTAGAACTTGAATTGTCAAATTTCTCACACCTATTGATTTCGGATCGAGCCCCAAACTTGGGCAACATTATAATATGGTGGGAGGAGTCATTTGGTGAGTTTTGAGTGAAATCCAATCGCTAGAAGTATGGAATACACCAACCACTCCAATTAGGAACGAACTGCCGTTGAACTTGAATTGTCTAATTTGGAACACCTATTGATTTCGGATCGAACCCAAAACATGGGCAACACCATAATATGGTGGGAGGAGTCATTTGGTGAGTTTTAAGGGAAATCCAATCGCTAGAAGTATTAAATACACCAACCACTCCAATTAGGATCGAACTGTCGTTGAACTTGAATTGTCCAATTTCCGACACCTATTGATTTCGGATCGAGCCCAAAACTTGGGCAACATCATAATATGGTGGGTGGAGTCATTTTGGTGAGTTTTGAGTGAAATCCAATCGCTAGAAGTATGGAATACACCAACCACTCCAATTAGGAACGAACTGCCGTTCAACTTGAATTGTCCAATTTCTCACACCTATTGATTTCGGATCGAGCCCCAAACTTGGGCAACATCATAATATGGTGGGAGGAGTCATTTGGTTAGTTTTGAGTGAAATCCAATCGCTAGAAGTATGGAATACACCAACCACTCCAGTTAGGAACGAACTGCCGTTGAACTTTAATTGTCCAATTTGGAACACCTATTGATTTCGGATCGAGCCCAAAACTTGGGCAACATCATAATATGGTGGGAAGAATCATTTGGTGAGTTTTGAGTGAAATCCAATCGCTAGAAGTATGGAATACACCAACCACTCCATTTAGGAACGAACTTCCGTTGAACTTGAATTGTCAAATTTCTCACACCTATTGATTTCGGATCGAGCCCCAAACTTGGGCAACATTATAATATGGTGGGAGGAGTCATTTGGTGAGTTTTGAGTGAAATCCAATCGCTAGAAGTATGGAATACACCAACCACTCCAATTAGGAACGAACTGCCGTTGAACTTGAATTGTCTAATCTGGAACACCTATTGATTTCGGATCGAACCCAAAACATGGGCAACACCATAATATGGTGGGAGGAGTCATTTGGTGAGTTTTAAGTGAAATCCAATCGCTAGAAGTATTGAATACACCAACCACTCCAATTAGGATCGAACTGTCGTTGAACTTGAATTGTCCAATTTCCGACACCTATTGATTTCGGATCGAGCCCAAAACTTGGGCAACATCATAATATGGTGGGAGGAGTCATTTTGTTTGTTTTGGGTGAAATCCAATCGCTAGAACTATGGAATACACCAACGACTCCAATTAGGAACGAACTGCCGTTGAACTTGAATTGTCCAATTTGGAACACCTATTGATTTCGGATCGAGCCCCAAACATGGGCAACATCATAATATGGTGGGAGGAGTCATTTGGTGAGTTTTGAGTGAAATCAAATCGCTAGAAGTATGGAATACACCAACCACTCCAATTAGGAACGAACAGACGTTGAACTTGAATTGTCCAATTTGGAACACCTATTGATTTCGGATCGAGCCCAAAACTTGGGCAACATCATAATATGGTGGGAGGAGTCATTGGGTGAGTTTTGAGTGAAATCCAATCGCTAGAAGTATGGAATACACCAACCACTCCAATTAGGAACGAACTGCCGTTGAACTTGAATTGTCCAATTTCTCACACCTATTGATTTCGGATCGAGCCCAAAACTTGGGCAGAATCATAATATGGTGGGAGGAGTCATTTGGTGAGTTTTGAGTGAAATCCAAACGCTAGAAGTATGGAATACACCCACCACTCCAACTAGGAACGAACTGCCGTTGAACTTGAATTGTCCAATTTGGAACACCTATTGATTTCGAAACGAGCCCAAAACTTGGGAAACATCATAATATGGTGGGAGGAGTCATTTGGTGCGTTCAGAGTGAAATCCAATCGCTAGAAGTATGGAATACACCAACCACTCCAATTAGGAACGAACTGTCGTTGAACTTGAATTGTCCAATTTGGAACACCTATTGATTTCGGATCGAGCCCAAAACTTGGGCAACATCATAATATGGTGGGAGGAGTCATTTGGTGAGTTTTAAGTAAAATCCAATCGCTAGCAGTATGGAATACACCAACCACTCCAATTAGGAACAAACTGCCATTGAACTTGAATTGTCCAATTTGGAACACCTATTGATTTCGGATCGGGCCCAAAACTTGGGCAACATCATAATATGGTGGGAGGAGTCATTTGGTTAGTTTTGAGTGAAATCCAGTCGCTAGAAGTATGGAATACACCAACCACTCCAATTAGGAACGAACTGCCGTTGAACTTGAATTGTCCAATTTCTCACACCTATTGATTTCGGATCGAGCCCAAAACTTGGGTAACATCATAATATGGTGCAAGGAGTCATTGGTGAGTTTTGAGTGAAATCCAATCGCTAGAAGTATGTTATACACCAACCACTCCAGTTAGGAACGAACTGCCGTTGAACTTGAATTGTCCAATTTGGAACACCTATTGATTTTGGATCGATCCCAAAACTTGGGCAACATCATAATATGGTGCGAGGAGTCATTTGATGAGTTTTGAGTGAAATCCAATCAGTAGACGTATGGAATACACCAACCACTCCAATTAGGAACGAACTGTCGTTGAAATTGAATTGACCAATTTGTCAGATCTATTGATTTTGGATCGAGCCCAAAACATGGGCAACATCATAATATGGTGGGAGGAGTTATTTGGTGAGTTTTGAGTGAAATCCAATCGCTAGAAGTATGGAATACACAAACCACTCCAACTAGGAACGAACTGCCGTTGAACTTGAATTGTCCAATTTGGAACACCAATTGATTTCGGATCGAGCCCAAAACTTGGGCAACATCATAATATGGTGGGAGGAGTCATTTGGTGAGTTTTGAGTGAAATCCAATCGCTAGAAGTATGGAATACACCAACCACTCCAATTAGGAACGAACTGCCGTTGAACTTGAATTGTCCAATTTCTCACACCTATTGATTTTGGATTGAGCCCAAAACTTGGGCAACATCATAATATGGTGGGAGGAGTCATTTGGTGAGTTTTGAGTGAAATCCAATCGCTAGAAGTATGGAATACACAAACCACTCCAATTAGGAACGAACTGCCGTTGAACTTGAATTGTCCAATTTGGAACACCTATTGATTTCGGATCGAGCCCAAAACTTGGGCAACAACATAATACGGTGGGACGAGTCGTTTGGTGAGTTTTGAGTGAAATCCAATCGCTAGATGTATCGAATACACCAACCACTCCAATTAGGAACGACCTACCGTTGAACTTGAATTGTCCAATTTGGAACACCTATTGATTTCGGATCGAGCCCAAAACTTGGGCGACATCATAATATGGTGGGAGGAGTCATTTGGTGAGTTTTGAGTGAAATCCAATCGCTAGAAGTATGGAATACACCAACCACTCCAGTTAGGAACGAACTGCCGTTGAACTTGAATTGTCCAATTTGGAACACCTATTGATTTCGGATCGAGCCCAAAACTTGGGCAACATCATAATATGGTGGGAGGAGTCGTTTGGTGAGTTTTGAGTGAAATCCAATCGCTAGACGTTTGGAATACACCAACCACAACAATTAGGAACGAACGGTCGTTGAAATTGAATTGACCAATTTCTCGGACCTATTGATTTCGGATCGAGCCCAAAACTTGGGCAACATCATAATATGGTGGGAGGAGTCATTTGGTGAGTTTTGAGTGAAATCCAATCGCTAGACGTTCGGAATACACCAACCACTCCAATTAGGAACGAACTGCCGTTGAACATGAATTGTCTAATCTGGAACACCTATTGATTTCGGATCGAACCCAAAACATGGGCAACACCATAATATGGTGGGAGGAGTCATTTGGTGAGTTTTAAGTGAAATCCAATCGCTAGAAGTATTGAATACACCAACCACTCCAATTAGGATCGAACTGTCGTTGAACTTGAATTGTCCAATTTCCGACACCTATTGATTTCGGATCGAGCCCAAAACTTGGGCAACATCATAATATGGTGGGAGGAGTCATTTTGTTTGTTTTGGGTGAAATCCAATCGCTAGAACTATGGAATACACCAACGACTCCAATTAGGAACGAACTGCCGTTGAACTTGAATTGTCCAATTTGGAACACCTATTGATTTCGGATCGAGCCCCAAACATGGGCAACATCATAATATGGTGGGAGGAGTCATTTGGTTAGTTTTGAGTGAAATCCAATCGCTAGAAGTATGAAATACACCAACCACTCCAATTAGGAACGAACTGCCGTAGAACTTGAATTGTCAAATTTCTCACACCTATTGATTTCGGATCGAGCCCCAAACTTGGGCAACATTATAATATGGTGGGAGGAGTCATTTGGTGAGTTTTGAGTGAAATCCAATCGCTAGAAGTATGGAATACACCAACCACTCCAATTAGGAACGAACTGCCGTTGAACTTGAATTGTCTAATTTGGAACACCTATTGATTTCGGATCGAACCCAAAACATGGGCAACACCATAATATGGTGGGAGGAGTCATTTGGTGAGTTTTAAGGGAAATCCAATCGCTAGAAGTATTAAATACACCAACCACTCCAATTAGGATCGAACTGTCGTTGAACATGAATTGTCCAATTTCCGACACCTATTGATTTCGGATCGAGCCCAAAACTTGGGCAACATCATAATATGGTGGGTGGAGTCATTTTGGTGAGTTTTGAGTGAAATCCAATCGCTAGAAGTATGGAATACACCAACCACTCCAATTAGGAACGAACTGCCGTTCAACTTGAATTGTCCAATTTCTCACACCTATTGATTTCGGATCGAGCCCCAAACTTGGGCAACATCATAATATGGTGGGAGGAGTCATTTGGTTAGTTTTGAGTGAAATCCAATCGCTAGAAGTATGGAATACACCAACCACTCCAGTTAGGAACGAACTGCCGTTGAACTTTAATTGTCCAATTTGGAACACCTATTGATTTCGGATCGAGCCCAAAACTTGGGCAACATTATAATATGGTGGGAAGAATCATTTGGTGAGTTTTGAGTGAAATCCAATCGCTAGAAGTATGGAATACACCAACCACTCCATTTAGGAACGAACTTCCGTTGAACTTGAATTGTCAAATTTCTCACACCTATTGATTTCGGATCGAGCCCCAAACTTGGGCAACATTATAATATGGTGGGAGGAGTCATTTGGTGAGTTTTGAGTGAAATCCAATCGCTAGAAGTATGGAATACACCAACCACTCCAATTAGGAACGAACTGCCGTTGAACTTGAATTGTCTAATCTGGAACACCTATTGATTTCGGATCGAACCCAAAACATGGGCAACACCATAATATGGTGGGAGGAGTCATTTGGTGAGTTTTAAGTGAAATCCAATCGCTAGAAGTATTGAATACACCAACGACTCCAATTAGGAACGAACTGCCGTTGAACTTGAATTGTCCAATTTGGAACACCTATTGATTTCGGATCGAGCCCCAAACATGGGCAACATCATAATATGGTGGGAGGAGTCATTTGGTGAGTTTTGAGTGAAATCAAATCGCTAGAAGTATGGAATACACCAACCACTCCAATTAGGAACGAACAGACGTTGAACTTGAATTGTCCAATTTGGAACACCTATTGATTTCGGATCGAGCCCAAAACTTGGGCAACATCATAATATGGTGGGAGGAGTCATTGGGTGAGTTTTGAGTGAAATCCAATCGCTAGAAGTATGGAATACACCAACCACTCCAATTAGGAACGAACTGCCGTTGAACTTGAATTGTCCAATTTCTCACACCTATTGATTTCGGATCGAGCCCAAAACTTGGGCAGAATCATAATATGGTGGGAGGAGTCATTTGGTGAGTTTTGAGTGAAATCCAAACGCTAGAAGTATGGAATACACCCACCACTCCAACTAGGAACGAACTGCCGTTGAACTTGAATTGTCCAATTTGGAACACCTATTGATTTCGAAACGAGCCCAAAACTTGGGAAACATCATAATATGGTGGGAGGAGTCATTTGGTGCGTTCAGAGTGAAATCCAATCGCTAGAAGTATGGAATACACCAACCACTCCAATTAGGAACGAACTGTCGTTGAACTTGAATTGTCCAATTTGGAACACCTATTGATTTCGGATCGAGCCCAAAACTTGGGCAACATCATAATATGGTGGGAGGAGTCATTTGGTGAGTTTTAAGTAAAATCCAATCGCTAGCAGTATGGAATACACCAACCACTCCAATTAGGAACAAACTGCCATTGAACTTGAATTGTCCAATTTGGAACACCTATTGATTTCGGATCGGGCCCAAAACTTGGGCAACATCATAATATGGTGGGAGGAGTCATTTGGTTAGTTTTGAGTGAAATCCAGTCGCTAGAAGTATGGAATACACCAACCACTCCAATTAGGAACGAACTGCCGTTGAACTTGAATTGTCCAATTTCTCACACCTATTGATTTCGGATCGAGCCCAAAACTTGGGTAACATCATAATATGGTGCAAGGAGTCATTGGTGAGTTTTGAGTGAAATCCAATCGCTAGAAGTATGTTATACACCAACCACTCCAGTTAGGAACGAACTGCCGTTGAACTTGAATTGTCCAATTTGGAACACCTATTGATTTTGGATCGATCCCAAAACTTGGGCAACATCATAATATGGTGCGAGGAGTCATTTGATGAGTTTTGAGTGAAATCCAATCAGTAGACGTATGGAATACACCAACCACTCCAATTAGGAACGAACTGTCGTTGAAATTGAATTGACCAATTTGTCAGATCTATTGATTTTGGATCGAGCCCAAAACATGGGCAACATCATAATATGGTGGGAGGAGTTATTTGGTGAGTTTTGAGTGAAATCCAATCGCTAGAAGTATGGAATACACAAACCACTCCAACTAGGAACGAACTGCCGTTGAACTTGAATTGTCCAATTTGGAACACCAATTGATTTCGGATCGAGCCCAAAACTTGGGCAACATCATAATATGGTGGGAGGAGTCATTTGGTGAGTTTTGAGTGAAATCCAATCGCTAGAAGTATGGAATACACCAACCACTCCAATTAGGAACGAACTGCCGTTGAACTTGAATTGTCCAATTTCTCACACCTATTGATTTTGGATTGAGCCCAAAACTTGGGCAACATCATAATATGGTGGGAGGAGTCATTTGGTGAGTTTTGAGTGAAATCCAATCGCTAGAAGTATGGAATACACAAACCACTCCAATTAGGAACGAACTGCCGTTGAACTTGAATTGTCCAATTTGGAACACCTATTGATTTCGGATCGAGCCCAAAACTTGGGCAACAACATAATACGGTGGGACGAGTCGTTTGGTGAGTTTTGAGTGAAATCCAATCGCTAGATGTATCGAATACACCAACCACTCCAATTAGGAACGACCTGCCGTTGAACTTGAATTGTCCAATTTGGAACACCTATTGATTTCGGATCGAGCCCAAAACTTGGGCGACATCATAATATGGTGGGAGGAGTCATTTGGTGAGTTTTGAGTGAAATCCAATCGCTAGAAGTATGGAATACACCAACCACTCCAGTTAGGAACGAACTGCCGTTGAACTTGAATTGTCCAATTTGGAACACCTATTGATTTCGGATCGAGCCCAAAACTTGGGCAACATCATAATATGGTGGGAGGAGTCATTTGGTGAGTTTTGAGTGAAATCCAATCGCTAGACGTTTGGAATACACCAACCACAACAATTAGGAACGAACGGTCGTTGAAATTGAATTGACCAATTTCTCGGACCTATTGATTTCGGATCGAGCCCAAAACTTGGGCAACATCATAATATGGTGGGAGGAGTCATTTGGTGAGTTTTGAGTGAAATCCAATCGCTAGACGTTCGGAATACACCAACCACTCCAATTAGGAACGAACTGCCGTTGAACTTGAATTGTCTAATCTGGAACACCTATTGATTTCGGATCGAACCCAAAACATGGGCAACACCATAATATGGTGGGAGGAGTCATTTGGTGAGTTTTAAGTGAAATCCAATCGCTAGAAGTATTGAATACACCAACCACTCCAATTAGGATCGAACTGTCGTTGAACTTGAATTGTCCAATTTCCGACACCTATTGATTTCGGATCGAGCCCAAAACTTGGGCAACATCATAATATGGTGGGAGGAGTCATTTTGTTTGTTTTGGGTGAAATCCAATCGCTAGAACTATGGAATACACCAACGACTCCAATTAGGAACGAACTGCCGTTGAACTTGAATTGTCCAATTTGGAACACCTATTGATTTCGGATCGAGCCCCAAACATGGGCAACATCATAATATGGTGGGAGGAGTCATTTGGTGAGTTTTGAGTGAAATCAAATCGCTAGAAGTATGGAATACACCAACCACTCCAATTAGGAACGAACAGACGTTGAACTTGAATTGTCCAATTTGGAACACCTATTGATTTCGGATCGAGCCCAAAACTTGGGCAACATCATAATATGGTGGGAGGAGTCATTGGGTGAGTTTTGAGTGAAATCCAATCGCTAGAAGTATGGAATACACCAACCACTCCAATTAGGAACGAACTGCCGTTGAACTTGAATTGTCCAATTTCTCACACCTATTGATTTCGGATCGAGCCCAAAACTTGGGCAGAATCATAATATGGTGGGAGGAGTCATTTGGTGAGTTTTGAGTGAAATCCAAACGCTAGAAGTATGGAATACACCCACCACTCCAACTAGGAACGAACTGCCGTTGAACTTGAATTGTCCAATTTGGAACACCTATTGATTTCGAAACGAGCCCAAAACTTGGGAAACATCATAATATGGTGGGAGGAGTCATTTGGTGCGTTCAGAGTGAAATCCAATCGCTAGAAGTATGGAATACACCAACCACTCCAATTAGGAACGAACTGTCGTTGAACTTGAATTGTCCAATTTGGAACACCTATTGATTTCGGATCGAGCCCAAAACTTGGGCAACATCATAATATGGTGGGAGGAGTCATTTGGTGAGTTTTAAGTAAAATCCAATCGCTAGCAGTATGGAATACACCAACCACTCCAATTAGGAACAAACTGCCATTGAACTTGAATTGTCCAATTTGGAACACCTATTGATTTCGGATCGGGCCCAAAACTTGGGCAACATCATAATATGGTGGGAGGAGTCATTTGGTTAGTTTTGAGTGAAATCCAGTCGCTAGAAGTATGGAATACACCAACCACTCCAATTAGGAACGAACTGCCGTTGAACTTGAATTGTCCAATTTCTCACACCTATTGATTTCGGATCGAGCCCAAAACTTGGGTAACATCATAATATGGTGCAAGGAGTCATTGGTGAGTTTTGAGTGAAATCCAATCGCTAGAAGTATGTTATACACCAACCACTCCAGTTAGGAACGAACTGCCGTTGAACTTGAATTGTCCAATTTGGAACACCTATTGATTTTGGATCGATCCCAAAACTTGGGCAACATCATAATATGGTGCGAGGAGTCATTTGATGAGTTTTGAGTGAAATCCAATCAGTAGACGTATGGAATACACCAACCACTCCAATTAGGAACGAACTGTCGTTGAAATTGAATTGACCAATTTGTCAGATCTATTGATTTTGGATCGAGCCCAAAACATGGGCAACATCATAATATGGTGGGAGGAGTTATTTGGTGAGTTTTGAGTGAAATCCAATCGCTAGAAGTATGGAATACACAAACCACTCCAACTAGGAACGAACTGCCGTTGAACTTGAATTGTCCAATTTGGAACACCAATTGATTTCGGATCGAGCCCAAAACTTGGGCAACATCATAATATGGTGGGAGGAGTCATTTGGTGAGTTTTGAGTGAAATCCAATCGCTAGAAGTATGGAATACACCAACCACTCCAATTAGGAACGAACTGCCGTTGAACTTGAATTGTCCAATTTCTCACACCTATTGATTTTGGATTGAGCCCAAAACTTGGGCAACATCATAATATGGTGGGAGGAGTCATTTGGTGAGTTTTGAGTGAAATCCAATCGCTAGAAGTATGGAATACACAAACCACTCCAATTAGGAACGAACTGCCGTTGAACTTGAATTGTCCAATTTGGAACACCTATTGATTTCGGATCGAGCCCAAAACTTGGGCAACAACATAATACGGTGGGACGAGTCGTTTGGTGAGTTTTGAGTGAAATCCAATCGCTAGATGTATCGAATACACCAACCACTCCAATTAGGAACGACCTGCCGTTGAACTTGAATTGTCCAATTTGGAACACCTATTGATTTCGGATCGAGCCCAAAACTTGGGCGACATCATAATATGGTGGGAGGAGTCATTTGGTGAGTTTTGAGTGAAATCCAATCGCTAGAAGTATGGAATACACCAACCACTCCAGTTAGGAACGAACTGCCGTTGAACTTGAATTGTCCAATTTGGAACACCTATTGATTTCGGATCGAGCCCAAAACTTGGGCAACATCATAATATGGTGGGAGGAGTCATTTGGTGAGTTTTGAGTGAAATCCAATCGCTAGACGTTTGGAATACACCAACCACAACAATTAGGAACGAACGGTCGTTGAAATTGAATTGACCAATTTCTCGGACCTATTGATTTCGGATCGAGCCCAAAACTTGGGCAACATCATAATATGGTGGGAGGAGTCATTTGGTGAGTTTTGAGTGAAATCCAATCGCTAGACGTTCGGAATACACCAACCACTCCAATTAGGAACGAACTGCCGTTGAACTTGAATTGTCTAATCTGGAACACCTATTGATTTCGGATCGAACCCAAAACATGGGCAACACCATAATATGGTGGGAGGAGTCATTTGGTGAGTTTTAAGTGAAATCCAATCGCTAGAAGTATTGAATACACCAACCACTCCAATTAGGATCGAACTGTCGTTGAACTTGAATTGTCCAATTTCCGACACCTATTGATTTCGGATCGAGCCCAAAACTTGGGCAACATCATAATATGGTGGGAGGAGTCATTTTGTTTGTTTTGGGTGAAATCCAATCGCTAGAACTATGGAATACACCAACGACTCCAATTAGGAACGAACTGCCGTTGAACTTGGATTGTCCAATTTGGAACACCTATTGATTTCGGATCGAGCCCCAAACATGGGCAACATCATAATATGGTGGGAGGAGTCATTTGGTGAGTTTTGAGTGAAATCAAATCGCTAGAAGTATGGAATACACCAACCACTCCAATTAGGAACGAACAGACGTTGAACTTGAATTGTCCAATTTGGAACACCTATTGATTTCGGATCGAGCCCAAAACTTGGGCAACATCATAATATGGTGGGAGGAGTCATTGGGTGAGTTTTGAGTGAAATCCAATCGCTAGAAGTATGGAATACACCAACCACTCCAATTAGGAACGAACTGCCGTTGAACTTGAATTGTCCAATTTCTCACACCTATTGATTTCGGATCGAGCCCAAAACTTGGGCAGAATCATAATATGGTGGGAGGAGTCATTTGGTGAGTTTTGAGTGAAATCCAAACGCTAGAAGTATGGAATACACCCACCACTCCAACTAGGAACGAACTGCCGTTGAACTTGAATTGTCCAATTTGGAACACCTATTGATTTCGAAACGAGCCCAAAACTTGGGAAACATCATAATATGGTGGGAGGAGTCATTTGGTGCGTTCAGAGTGAAATCCAATCGCTAGAAGTATGGAATACACCAACCACTCCAATTAGGAACGAACTGTCGTTGAACTTGAATTGTCCAATTTGGAACACCTATTGATTTCGGATCGAGCCCAAAACTTGGGCAACATCATAATATGGTGGGAGGAGTCATTTGGTGAGTTTTAAGTAAAATCCAATCGCTAGCAGTATGGAATACACCAACCACTCCAATTAGGAACAAACTGCCATTGAACTTGAATTGTCCAATTTGGAACACCTATTGATTTCGGATCGGGCCCAAAACTTGGGCAACATCATAATATGGTGGGAGGAGTCATTTGGTTAGTTTTGAGTGAAATCCAGTCGCTAGAAGTATGGAATACACCAACCACTCCAATTAGGAACGAACTGCCGTTGAACTTGAATTGTCCAATTTCTCACACCTATTGATTTCGGATCGAGCCCAAAACTTGGGTAACATCATAATATGGTGCAAGGAGTCATTGGTGAGTTTTGAGTGAAATCCAATCGCTAGAAGTATGTTATACACCAACCACTCCAGTTAGGAACGAACTGCCGTTGAACTTGAATTGTCCAATTTGGAACACCTATTGATTTTGGATCGATCCCAAAACTTGGGCAACATCATAATATGGTGCGAGGAGTCATTTGATGAGTTTTGAGTGAAATCCAATCAGTAGACGTATGGAATACACCAACCACTCCAATTAGGAACGAACTGTCGTTGAAATTGAATTGACCAATTTGTCAGATCTATTGATTTTGGATCGAGCCCAAAACATGGGCAACATCATAATATGGTGGGAGGAGTTATTTGGTGAGTTTTGAGTGAAATCCAATCGCTAGAAGTATGGAATACACAAACCACTCCAACTAGGAACGAACTGCCGTTGAACTTGAATTGTCCAATTTGGAACACCAATTGATTTCGGATCGAGCCCAAAACTTGGGCAACATCATAATATGGTGGGAGGAGTCATTTGGTGAGTTTTGAGTGAAATCCAATCGCTAGAAGTATGGAATACACCAACCACTCCAATTAGGAACGAACTGCCGTTGAACTTGAATTGTCCAATTTCTCACACCTATTGATTTTGGATTGAGCCCAAAACTTGGGCAACATCATAATATGGTGGGAGGAGTCATTTGGTGAGTTTTGAGTGAAATCCAATCGCTAGAAGTATGGAATACACAAACCACTCCAATTAGGAACGAACTGCCGTTGAACTTGAATTGTCCAATTTGGAACACCTATTGATTTCGGATCGAGCCCAAAACTTGGGCAACAACATAATACGGTGGGACGAGTCGTTTGGTGAGTTTTGAGTCAAATCCAATCGCTAGATGTATCGAATACACCAACCACTCCAATTAGGAACGACCTGCCGTTGAACTTGAATTGTCCAATTTGGAACACCTATTGATTTCGGATCGAGCCCAAAACTTGGGCGACATCATAATATGGTGGGAGGAGTCATTTGGTGAGTTTTGAGTGAAATCCAATCGCTAGAAGTATGGAATACACCAACCACTCCAGTTAGGAACGAACTGCCGTTGAACTTGAATTGTCCAATTTGGAACACCTATTGATTTCGGATCGAGCCCAAAACTTGGGCAACATCATAATATGGTGGGAGGAGTCATTTGGTGAGTTTTGAGTGAAATCCAATCGCTAGACGTTTGGAATACACCAACCACAACAATTAGGAACGAACGGTCGTTGAAATTGAATTGACCAATTTCTCGGACCTATTGATTTCGGATCGAGCCCAAAACTTGGGCAACATCATAATATGGTGGGAGGAGTCATTTGGTGAGTTTTGAGTGAAATCCAATCGCTAGACGTTCGGAATACACCAACCACTACAATTAGGAACGAACGGTCGTTGAAATTGAATTGACCAATTTCTCGGACCAATTGATTTCGGATCGAGCCCCAAACATGGGCAACATCATAATATGGTGGGAGGAGTCATTTGGTGAGTTTTGAGTGAAATCAAATCGCTAGAAGTATGGAATACACCAACCACTCCAATTAGGAACGAACTGCCGTTGAACTTGAATTGTCCAATTTCGCACACCTATTGATTTCAGAACGAGCCCAAAACTTGGGCAACATCATAATATGGTGGGAGGAGTCAATTGGTGAGTTTTGAGTGAAATCCAATCGCTAGAAGTATGGAATACACCAACCACTCCAATGAGGAACGAACTGCCGTTGAACTTGAATTGTCCAATTTCTCACACCTATTGATTTCGGATCGAGCCCACAACTTGGGCAACAACATAATATGGTGGGAGGAGTCAATTGGTGAGTTTTGAGTGAAATCCAATCGCTAGAAGTATGGAATACACCAACCACTCCAGTTAGGAACGAACTGCCGTTGAACATGAATTGTCCAATTTCTCACACCTATTGATTACGGATCGAGCCCCAAACATGGGCAACATCATAATATGGTGGGAGGAGTCATTTGGTGAGTTTTGAGTGAAATCAAATCGCTAGAAGTATGGAATACACCAACCACTCCAATTAGGAACGAACTGCCGTTGAACTTGAATTGTCCAATTTCTCACACCTATTGATTTCAGAACGAGCCCAAAACTTGGGCAACATCATAATATGGTGGGAGGAGTCAATTGGGGAGTTTTGAGTGAAATCCAATCGCTAGAAGTATGGAATACACCAACCACTCCAATGAGGAACGAACTGCCGTTGAACTTGAATTGTCCAATTTCGCACACCTATTGATTTCAGAACGAGCCCAAAACTTGGGCAACATCATAATATGGTGGGAGGAGTCAATTGGTGAGTTTTGAGTGAAATCCAATCGCTAGAAGTATGGAATACACCAACCACTCCAGTTAAGAACGAACTGCCGTTGAACTTGAATTGTCCAATTTGGAACACCTATTGATTTCGGATCGAGCCCAAAACTTGGGCAACATCATAATATGGTGGGAGGAGTCATTTGGTTAGTGTTGAGTGAAATCCAATCGCTAGAAGTATGGAATACACCAACCACTCCAGTTAGGAAAGAACTGCCGTTGAACATGAATTGTCCAATTTCTCACACCTATTGATTTCGGATCGAGCCCCAAACATGGGCAACATCATAATATGGTGGGAGGAGTCATTTGGTGAGTTTTGAGTGAAATCAAATCGCTAGAAGTATGGAATACACCAACCACTCCAATTAGGAACGAACTGCCGTTGAACTTGAATTGTCCAATTTCTCACACCTATTGATTTCGGAACGAGCCCCAAACTTGGGCAACATCATAATATGGTGGGAGGAGTCATTTGGTGAGTTTTGAGTGAAATCAAATCGCTAGAAGTATGGAATACACCAACCACCCCAATTAGGAAAGAACTGTCGTTGAACTTGAATTGTCCAATTTCTCACACCTACTAATTTCAGATCGAGCCCAAAACTTGGGCAACATCATAATATGGTGGGAGGAGTCAATTGGTGAGTTTTGAGTGAAATCCAGTCGCTAGAAGTATGGAATACACCAACCACTCCAGTTAGGAACGAACTGCTGTTGAACTTGAATTGTCCAATTTGGAACACCTACTGATTTCAGATCGAGCCCAAAACTTGGGCAACATCATAATATGGTGGGAGGAGTCAATTGGTGAGTTTTGAGTGAAATCCAGTCGCTAGAAGTATGGAATACACCAACCACTCCAGTTAGGAACGAACTGCTGTTGAACTTGAATTGTCCAATTTGGAACACCTATTGATTTCGGATCGACCCCAAAACTTGGGCAACACCATAACATGGTGGGAGGAGTCATTTGGTGAGTTTTGAGTGAAATCCAATCTCTAGAAGTATGGAATACACCACCCACTCCAGTTAGGAACGAACTGCCGTTGAACTTGAATTGTCCAATTTGGAACACCTATTGATTTCGGATCGAGCCCAAAACTTGGGCAACATCATAATATGTTGGGAGGAGTCAATTGGTGAGTTTTGAGTGAAATCCAATCGCTAGAAGTATGGAATACACCAACCACTCCAGTTAGGAACGAACTGCCGTTGAACTTGAATTGTCCAATTTGGAACACCTATTGATTTCGGATCGAGCCCAAAACTTGGGCAACAACATAATACGGTGGGACGAGTCGTTTGGTGAGTTTTGAGTGAAATCCAATCGCTAGAAGTATCGAATACACCAACCACTCCAATTCGGAACGAACTGCCGTTGAACTTGAATTGTCCAATTTGGAACACCTATTGATTTCGGATCGAGCCCAAAACTTGGGCAACATCATAATATGGTGGGAGGAGTCATTTGGTGAGTTTTGAGTGAAATCCAATCGCTAGACGTTTGGAATACACCAACCACTACAATTAGGTACGAACGGTCGTTGAAATTGAATTGACCAATTTCTCGGACCTATTGATTTCGGATCGAGCCCAAAACTTGGGCAACAACATAATATGGTGGGAGGAGTCAATTGGTGAGTTTTGAGTGAAATACAATCGCTAGAAGTATGGAATACACCAACCACTCCAGTTAGGAACGAACTGCCGTTGAACATGAATTGTCCAATTTCTCACACCTATTGATTACGGATCGAGCCCCAAACATGGGAAACATCATAATATGGTGGGAGGAGTCATTTGGTGAGTTTTGAGTGAAATCAAATCGCTAGAAGTATGGAATACTCCAACCACTCCAATTAGGAACGAACTGCCGTTGAACTTGAATTGTCCAATTTCTCACACCTACTGATTTCGGAATGAGCCCCAAACTTGGGCAACATCATAATATGGTGGGAGGAGTCATTTGGTGAGTTTTGAGTGAAATCAAATAGCTAGAAGTATGGAATACACCAACCACTCCAATTAGGAACGAACTGCCGTTGAACTTGAATTGTCCAATTTCTCACACCTATTGATTTCGGAATGAGCCCCAAACTTGGGCAACATCATAATATGGTGGGAGGAGTCATTTGGTGAGTTTTTAGTGAAATCCAATCGCTAGAAGTATGCAATTCACCAACCACTCCAATTTCGAACGAACTGCCGCTGAACTTGAATTGTCCAATTTCCCGCACCTATTGATTTCAGATCGAGCCCAAAACTTGGGCAACATCATAATGTGGTGGGAGGAGTCATTTGGTGAGTTTTGAGTGAAATCCAATAGCTTGAAGTATGGAATACACCAACCAATCCAGTTAGGAACGAACTGCCGTTGAACATGAATTGTCCAATTTCTCACACCTATTGATTACGGATCGAGCCCCAAACATGGGCAACATCATAATATGGTGGGAGGAGTCATTTGGTGAGTTTTGAGTGAAATCAAATCGCTAGAAGTATGGAATACACCAACCTCTCCAATTAGGAACGAACTGCCGTTGAACTTGAATTGTCCAATTTGGAACACCTATTGATTTTGGATCGAGACCAAAACTTGGGCAACATCATAATATGGTGGGAGGAGTGAATTGGTGAGTTTTGAGTGAAATCCAATCGCTAGAAGTATGGAATACACCAACCACTCCAGTTAGGAACGAACTGCCGTTGAACTTTAATTGTCCAATTTGGAACACCTATTGATTTCGGATCGAGCCCAAAACTTGGGCAACATCATAATATGGTGGGAAGAATCATTTGGTGAGTTTTGAGTGAAATCCAATCGCTAGAAGTATGGAATACACCAACCACTCCAGTTAGGAACGAACTACCGTTGAACTTGAATTGTCCAATTTGGAACACCTATTGATTTCGGATCGAGCCCAAAACTTGGACAACATTATAATATGGTGGGAGGACTCAATTGGTGAGTTTTGAGTGAAATCCAATCACTAGAGGTATGGAATACACCAACCACTCCAGTTAGGAACGAACTGCCGTTGAACTTGAATTGTCCAATTTGGAACACACCAACCACTACAATTAGGTACGAACGGTCGTTGAAATTGAATTGACCAATTTCTCGGACCTATTGATTTCGGATCGAGCCCAAAACTTGGGCAACAACATAATATGGTGGGAGGAGTCAATTGGTGAGTTTTGAGTGAAATACAATCGCTAGAAGTATGGAATACACCAACCACTCCAGTTAGGAACGAACTGCCGTTGAACATGAATTGTCCAATTTCTCACACCTATTGATTACGGATCGAGCCCCAAACATGGGAAACATCATAATATGGTGGGAGGAGTCATTTGGTGAGTTTTGAGTGAAATCAAATCGCTAGAAGTATGGAATACTACAACCACTCCAATTAGGAACGAACTGCCGTTGAACTTGAATTGTCCAATTTCTCACACCTACTGATTTCGGAATGAGCCCCAAACTTGGGCAACATCATAATATGGTGGGAGGAGTCATTTGGTGAGTTTTGAGTGAAATCAAATAGCTAGAAGTATGGAATACACCAACCACTCCAATTAGGAACGAACTGCCGTTGAACTTGAATTGTCCAATTTCTCACACCTATTGATTTCGGAATGAGCCCCAAACTTGGGCAACATCATAATATGGTGGGAGGAGTCATTTGGTGAGTTTTTAGTGAAATCCAATCGCTAGAAGTATGCAATTCACCAACCCCTCCAATTTCGAACGAACTGCCGCTGAACTTGAATTGTCCAATTTCCCGCACCTATTGATTTCAGATCGAGCCCAAAACTTGGGCAACATCATAATGTGGTGGGAGGAGTCATTTGGTGAGTTTTGAGTGAAATCCAATAGCTTGAAGTATGGAATACACCAACCAATCCAGTTAGGAACGAACTGCCGTTGAACATGAATTGTCCAATTTCTCACACCTATTGATTACGGATCGAGCCCCAAACATGGGCAACATCATAATATGGTGGGAGGAGTCATTTGGTGAGTTTTGAGTGAAATCAAATCGCTAGAAGTATGGAATACACCAACCACTCCAATTAGGAACGAACTGCCGTTGAACTTGAATTGTCCAATTTGGAACACCTATTGATTTTGGATCGAGACCAAAACTTGGGCAACATCATAATATGGTGGGAGGAGTGAATTGGTGAGTTTTGAGTGAAATCCAATCGCTAGAAGTATGGAATACACCAACCACTCCAGTTAGGAACGAACTGCCGTTGAACTTTAATTGTCCAATTTGGAACACCTATTGATTTCGGATCGAGCCCAAAACTTGGGCAACAACATAATATGGTGGGAGGAGTCAATTGGTGAGTTTTGAGTGAAATACAATCGCTAGAAGTATGGAATACACCAACCACTCCAGTTAGGAACGAACTGCCGTTGAACATGAATTGTCCAATTTCTCACACCTATTGATTACGGATCGAGCCCCAAACATGGGAAACATCATAATATGGTGGGAGGAGTCATTTGGTGAGTTTTGAGTGAAATCAAATCGCTAGAAGTATGGAATACTCCAACCACTCCAATTAGGAACGAACTGCCGTTGAACTTGAATTGTCCAATTTCTCACACCTACTGATTTCGGAATGATCCCCAAACTTGGGCAACATCATAATATGGTGGGAGGAGTCATTTGGTGAGTTTTGAGTGAAATCAAATAGCTAGAAGTATGGAATACACCAACCACTCCAATTAGGAACGAACTGCCGTTGAACTTGAATTGTCCAATTTCTCACACCTATTGATTTCGGAATGAGCCCCAAACTTGGGCAACATCATAATATGGTGGGAGGAGTCATTTGGTGAGCTTTTAGTGAAATCCAATCGCTAGAAGTATGCAATTCACCAACCACTCCAATTTCGAACGAACTGCCGCTGAACTTCAATTGTCCAATTTCCCGCACCTATTGATTTCAGATCGAGCCCAAAACTTGGGCAACATCATAATGTGGTGGGAGGAGTCATTTGGTGAGTTTTGAGTGAAATCCAATCGCTAGAAGTATGGAATACACCAACCACTCCAGTTAGGAACGAACTGCCGTTGAACATGAATTGTCCAATTTCTCACACCTATTGATTACGGATCGAGCCCCAAACGTGGGCAACATCATAATATGGTGGGAGGAGTGAATTGGTGAGTTTTGAGTGAAATCAAATCGCTAGAAGTATGGAATACACCAACCACTCCAATTAGGAACGAACTGCCGTTGAACTTGAATTGTCCAATTTGGAACACCTATTGATTTTGGATCGAGACCAAAACTTGGGCAACATCATAATATGGTGGGAGGAGTGAATTGGTGAGTTTTGAGTGAAATCCAATCGCTAGAAGTATGGAATACACCAACCACTCCAGTTAGGAACGAACTGCCGTTGAACTTTAATTGTCCAATTTGGAACACCTATTGATTTCGGATCGAGCCCAAAACTTGGACAACATTATAATATGGTGGGAGGACTCAATTGGTGAGTTTTGAGTGAAATCCAATCACTAGAGGTATGGAATACACCAACCACTCCAGTTAGGAACGAACTGCCGTTGAACTTGAATTGTCCAATTTGGAACACCTATTGATTTCGGTTCGAGTCCAAAACTTGGGTAACATCATAAAATGGTGGGAGGAGTCAATTGGTGAGTTTTGAGTGAAATCCAATCGCTAGAAGTATGGAATACACCAACCACTCCAGTTAGGAACGAACTGCCGTTGAACTTGAATTGTCCAATTTGGAATACCTATTGATTTCGGATCGACCCCAAAACTTGGGCAACATCATAACATGGTGGGAGGAGTCATTTTGTGAGTTTTGAGTAAAATCCAATCTCTAGAAGTATGGAATACTCCAACCACTCCAGTTAGGAACGAACTGCCGTTGAACTTGAATTGTCCAATTTGGAACACCTATTAATTTCGGATCGAGACCAAAACTTGGGCAACATCATAATATGGTGGGAGGAGTCAATTGGTGAGTTTTGAGTGAAATCAAATCGCTAGAAGTATGGAATACACCAACCACTCCAATTAGGAACGAACTGCCGTTGAACTTGAATTGTAAAATTTCTCACACCTATTGATTTCGGATCGAGCCCAAAACTTGGGCAACATCATAATATGGTGGGAGGAGTCATTTGGTGAGTTTTGAGTGAAATCCAATCGCTAGAAGTATGGAATACACCAACCCCTCCAATTAGGAACGAACTGCCGTTGAACTTGAATTGTCCAATTTCTCACACCTATTGATTTCGGATCGAGCCCAAAACTTGGGCAACATCATAATATGGTGGGAGGAGTCATTTGGTGAGTTTTGAGTGAAATCCAATCGCTAGAAGTATGGAATACACCAACCACTCCAGTTAGGAACGAACTACCGATGAACTTGTATTGTCCAATTTGGAACACCTATTGATTTCGGATCGAGCCCAAAACTTCGACAACATCATAATATGGTGGGAGGAGTCAATTGGTGTGTTTTGAGTGAAATCCAATCACTAGAAGTATGGAATACACCAACCACTCCAGTTAGGAACGAACTGCCGTTGAACTTGAATTGTCCAATTTGGAACACCTATTGATTTCGGATCGAGGCCAAAACTTGGGCAACATCATAATGTGGTGGGGGGAGTCATTTGGTGAGTTTTGAGTGAAATCAAATCGCTAGAAGTATGGAATACACCAACCACTCCAATTAGGAACGAACTGCCGTTGAACTTGAATTGTAAAATTTCTCACACCTATTGATTTCGGATCGAGCCCAAAACTTAGGCAACATCATAATATGGTGGGAGGAGTCAATTGGTGTGTTTTGAGTGAAATCCAATCCCTAGAAGTATGGAATACACCATCCACTCCAGTTAGGAACGAACTGCCGTTGAACTTGAATTGTCCAATTTGGAACACCTATTGATTTCGGATCGTGCCCAAAGCTTGGGCAACATCATAATGTGGTGGGAGGAGTCATTTGGTGAGTTTTGAGTGAACTCAAATCGCTAGAAGTATGGAATACACCAACCACTCCAATTAGGAACGAACTGCCGTTGAACTTGAATTGCCCAAATTTCTCACACCTATTGATTTCGGATCGAGCCCAAAAGTTGGGCAACAACATAATATGGTGGGAGGAGTCAATTGGTGAGTTTTGAGTGAAATCCAATCGCCAGAAGTATGGAATACACCAACCACTCCAGTTCGGAACGAACTGCCGTTGAACTTGAATTGTCCAAGTTATCACACCAATTGATTTCGGATCGAGCCCAAAACTTGGGCAACATCATAATATGGTGGGAGGAGTCATTTGGTGAGTTTTGAGTGAAATCCAATCGCTAGAAGTATGGAATACACCAACCAATCCAATTAGGAATGAACTGCCGTTGAACTTGAATCGTCCAATTTGGAACACCTATTGATTTCGGATCGAGCCCAAAACTTGGGCAACATCATAATATGGTGGGTGGAGTCATTTGGTGAGTTTTGAGTGAAATCCAATCGCTAGAAGTATGGAATACACCACCCACTCCAATTAGGAACGAACTGCTGTTGAACTTGAATTGTCCAATTTGGAACACCTATTGATTTCGGATCGAGCCCAAAACTTGGGCAACATCATATTATGGTGGGAGGAGTCTTTTGGTGAGTTTTGAGTGAAATCCAATCGCTAGAAGTATGGAATACACCAACCACTCCAATTAGGAACGAACTGCCGTTGAACTTGAATTGTCCAATTTCTCTCACCTATTGATTTCGGATCGAGCCCCAAACTTGGGCAACATCATAATATGGTGGGAGGAGTCATTTGGTGAGTTTTGAGTGAATTCCAATCGCTAGAAGTATGGAATACACCAACCACTCCAATTAGGAACGAACTGCCGTTGAACTTCAATTGTCCAATTTCTCACACCTATTGATTTCGGATCAAGCCCAAAACTTGGGCAACATCATAATATGGTGGGAGGAGTCATTTGGTGAGTTTTGAGTGAAATCCAATCGCTAGAACTTTGGAATACACCAACCACTCCAATTACGAACGAACTGTCGTTGAAATTGAATTGACCAATTTCTCACACCTGTTGATTTCGGATCGAGCCCAAAACTTGGGCAACATCATAATATTGTGGGAGGAGTCATTTGGTGAGTTTTGAGTGAAATCCAATCGCTAGAAGTATGGAATACACCAACCACTCCAATTAGGAACGAACTGCCGTTGAACTTGAATTGTCCAATTTGTCACACCTATTGATTTCGGATCGAGCCCAAAACTTGGGCAACATCATAATATGGTGGGAGGAGTCATTTGGTGAGTTTTGAGTGAAATCCAATCGCTAGAAGTATGGAATACACCAACCACTCCAATTAGGAACGAACTGCCGTTGAACTTGAATTGTCCAATTTCTCACACCTATTGATTTCGGATCGACCCCAAACTTGGGCAACATCATAGTATTGTGGGAGGAGTCATTTGGTGAGTTTTGAGTGAAATCCAAGAGCTAGAAGTATGGAATACACCAACCAATCCAATTAGGAACGAACTGCCGTTGAACTTGAGTCGTCCAATTTGGAACACCTATTGATTTCGGATCGAGCCCAAAACTTGGGCAACATCAAAATATGGTGGGAGGAGTCATTTGGTGAGTTTTGAGTGAAATCCAATCGCTAGAAGTATGGAAAACACCAACCACTCCAATTAGGAAAGAACTGTCGTTGAAATTGAATTGACCAATTTCTCACACCTATTGAATTCGGATCAAGCCCAAAACTTGGGCAACATCATAATATGGTGGGAGGAGTCATTTGGTGGGTTTTGAGTGAAATCCAATTGCTAGAAGTATGGAATACACCAACCACTCCAATTAGGAACGAACTGCCGTTGAACTTAAATTGTACAATTTCTCACACCTATTGATTTCGGATAGAGCGCAAAACTTGGGCAACATCATAATATGGTTGGCGGAGTCATTTGGTGAGTTTTGAGTGAAATCCAATCGCTAGAAGTATGGAATACACCAACCACTCCCATTTGGAACGAACTGCCGTTGAACTTGAATTGTCCAGTTTCTCACACCTATTGATTTCGGATCGAGCCCAAAACTTGGGCAACATCATAATATGGTGGGAGGAGTCATTTGGTGAGTTTTGAGTGAAATTCAATCGCTAGAAGTATGGAAAACACCAACCACTCCAATTAGGAAAGAATTGTCGTTGAAATTGAATTGACCAATTTCTCACACATGTTGAATTCGGATCGAGCCCAAAACTTGGGCAACAACATAATATGGTGGGAGGAGTCATTTGGTGAGTTTTGAGTGAAATCCAATCGCTAGAAGTATGGCACTCCAATAAGGAAAGAACTGTCGTTGAAATTGAATTGACCATTTTCTCACACCCATTTTGTTCGTATCGAGCCCAAAACTTGGGCAACATCATAATATGGTGGGAGGACTCATTTGGTGAGTTTTGAGTGAAATCCAATCGCTAGAAGTATGGAATACACCAACCACTCCAATTAGGAACGAACTGCCGTTGAACTTGAATTGTCCAATTTCTTTCACCTATTGATTTCGGATCGAGACCAAAACTTGGGCAACATCATAATATGGTGGGAGGAGTCATTTGGTGAGTTTTGAGTGAAATCCAATCGCCCCCAACCACTCCAATTAGGTACGAACTGCCGTTGAACTTGAATTGTCCAATTTCTCACACCTATTGATTTCGGATCTAGCCCCAAACTTGGGGAACATCATAATATGGTGGGAGGAGTTATTTGGTGAGTTTTGAGTGAAATCCAATCGCTAGAAGTATGGAATACACCAACCACTCCAATTAGGAAAGAACTGTCGTTAAAATTGAATTGACCAATTTCTGACACCTATTGAATTCGGATTGAGCCCAAAACATGGGCAACATCATAATATGGTGGGAGGAGTCATTTGGTGAGTTTTGAGTGAAATCCAATCGCTAGAAGTATGGAATACACCAACAATTCCAATTACGAACGAACTGCCGTTGAACTTGAATTGTCCAATTTGGAACACCTATTGATTTCGGATCGAGCCCAAAACTTGGGCAACATCATATTATGGTTGGAGGAGTCATTTGGTGAGTTTTGAGTGAAATCCAATCGCTAGAAGTATGGAATACAAAAACCAATCCAATTAGGAACGAACTGCCGTTGAACTTGAATCGTCCAATTTGGAACACCTATTGATTTCGGATCGAGCCCAAAACTTGGGCAACATCACAATATGGTGGGAGGAGTCTTTTGGTGAGTTTTGAGTGAAATCCAATCGCTAGAAGTATGGAACAAACCAACCACTCCAATTAGGAACGAACTGCCGTTGAAATTGAATTGTCCAATTTCTCACACGTATTGATTTCTGATCGAGCCCAAAACTTGGGCAACATCATAATATCGTGGGTGGACTCATTTGGTGAGTTTTGAGTGAAATCCAATCGCTAGAAGTATGGAAAACACCAACCACTCCAATTAGGAACGAACTGCCGTTGAACTTGATTTGTCCAATTTCTCACACCTATTGATTTCGGATCGAGCCCAAAACTTGGGCAACAACATAATTTGGTGGAAGGAGTGGTGAGTTTTGAGTGAAATCCAATCGCTAGAAGTATGGAATACACCAACCACTCCCATTAGGAACGAACTGCCGTTGAACTTGAATTGTCCAATTTCTCACACCTATTGATTTCGGATCGAACCCCAAACTTGTGCAACATCATAATATGGTGGGAGGACTCATTTGGTGAGTTTTGAGTGAAATCCAATCGCTAGAAGTATGGAATACACCAACCACTCCAATTAGGAACGAACTGCAGTTGAACTTGAATTGTCCAATTTGGAACACCTATTGATTTCCGATCGAGCCCAAAACTTGGGCAACATCATAATATGGTGGGAGAAGTCATTTGGTGAGTTTTGAGTGAAATCCAATCGCTAGAAGTAGGGAATACACCAACCACTCCAATTAGGAACAAACTGTCGTTGAACTTGAATTGTCCAATTTCTCACACCTATTGATTTCGGATCGAGCCCAAAACTTGGGCAACATCATAATATGGTGGGAGGAGTCATTTGGTGAGTTTTGAGTGATACCCAACTGCTAGAAGTATGGAATACATCAACCACTCCCATTAGGAACGAACTGCCGTTGAACTTGAATTGTCCAATTTCTCGCACCTATTGATTTCGGATCGAACCCCAAACTTGTGCAACATCATAATATGGTGGGAGGACTCATTTGGTGAGTTTTGAGTGAAATCCAATCGCTAGAAGTATGGAATACACCAACCACTCCAATTAGGAACGAACTGCAGTTGAACTTGAATTGTCCAATTTGGAACACCTATCGATTTCGGATCGAGCCCAAAACTTGGGCAATATCATAATATGGTGGGAGGAGTCATTTGGTGACTTTTGGGTGAAATCCAATCGCTAGAAGTATGGAATACACCAACAACTCCAATTAGGAACGAACTGCCGTTGAACTTGAATAGTCCAATTTCTCACACCTATTGATTTCGGATCGAGCCCAAAACTTGGGCAACATCATAATATGGTGGGAGGAGTCATTTGGTGAGTTTTGAGTGATATCCAACTGCTAGAAGTATGGAATACATCAACCACTCCCATTAGGAACGAACTGCCGTTGAACTTGAATTGTCCAATTTCTCGCACCTATTGATTTCGGATCGAACCCCAAACTTGTGCAACATCATAATATGGTGGGAGGAGTAATTTGGTTAGTTTTGAGTGAAATCCAATCGCTAGAAGTATGGAATACACCAACCACTCCAATTAGGAACGAACTGCCGTTGAACTTGAATTGTCCAATTATTCACACATATTGATTTCGGATCGAGCCCAAAACTTGGGCAACATCATAATATGGTGGGAGGAGTCCTTTGGTGAGTTTTGAGTGAAATCCAATCGCTAGAAGTATGGAATACACCAACTACTCCAATTAGGAACGAACTGCCGTTGAACTTGAATTGTCCAATTCGGAACACCTATTGATTTCGGATCGAGCCCAAAACTTGGGCAACATCATAATATGGGGGGAGGAGTCATTTGGTGAGTTTTGAGTGAAATCCAATCGCTAGAAGTATGGAATACACCAACCACTCCAATTAGGAACGAACCGCTGTTGAACTTGAATTGTCCAATTTCGAACATCTATTGATTTCGGATCGAGTCCAAAACTTGGGCGACGTCATAATACGGTGGGAGTAGTCATTTGGTTAGTTTTGAGTGAAATCCAATCGCTAGAAGTATGGAATACACCAACCACTCCAATTACGAACGAACTGCCGTTGAACTTGTATTGTGCAATTTGGAACACCTATTGATTTCGGATCGAGCCCAAAACTTGGGCAACATCATATTATGGTGGGAGGAGTCATTTGGTGAGTTTTGAGTGAAATCCAATCGCTAAAAGTATGTAATACACCAACCACTCCAATTAGGAACGAACTGCCGTTGAACTTGAATAGTCCAATTTCTCACACCTATTGATTTCGTATCGAGCCCAAAACTTGGGCAACATCATAATATGGTGGGAGGAATCATTTGGTGAGTTCTGAGTGAAATCCAATCGCTAGAAGTATGGAATACACCAACCACTCCAATTAGAAATGAACTGCCGTTGAACTTGAATTGTCCAATTTCTCAGACCTATTGATTTCGGATCGAGCCCAAAACTGGGGCAACGTCATAATATGGTGGGAGGAGTCATTTGGTGAGTTTTGAGTGAAATCCAATCGCTAGAAGTAATACCCCAACCACTCAAATTAGGAACGATCTGCCGTTGAACTTGAATTGTCCAATTTCTCACACCTATTGATTTCGGATCGAGCCCAAAACTTGGGCAACATCGTAATATGGTGGGAGGAGTCATTTGGTGAGTTTTGAGTGAAATCCAACCGCTAGATGTATGGAATACATCAACCACTCCAATTAGGAACGAACTGCCGTCGAACTTGAATTGTCCAATTTCTCGCACCTATTGATTTCGGATCGAGCCCCAAACCTGGGCAACATCATAATATGGTGGGAGGAGTCATTTGGTGAGTTTTGAGTGAAATCCAATCGCTAGAAGTATGGAATACTCCAACCACTCCAATTAGGAACGAACTTCCGTTGAACTTGAATTGTCCAATTTCTCACACCTATTGATTTCGGATCGAGCCCCAAACCTGGGCAACATCATAATATGGTGGGAGGAGTCATTTGGTGAGTTTTGAGTGAAATCCAATCGCTAGAAGTATGGAATACACCAACCACTCCAATTAGGAACGAACTTCCGTTGAACTTGAATTGTCCAATTTCTCACACCTATTGATAGCGGATCGAACCCAAAACTTGGGCAACATCATAATATGGTGGGAGAAGTCATTTGGTGAGTTTTGAGTGAAATCCAATCGCTAGAAGTAGGGAATACACCAACCACTCCAATTAGGAACAAACTGTCGTTGAACTTGAATTGTCCAATTTCTCACACCTATTGATTTCGGATCGAACCCAAAACTTGGGCAACATCATAATATGGTGGGAGGAGTCAATTGGTGAGTTTTGAGTGAAATCCAATCGCTAGAAGTATGGAATACAGCAACCACTCCAATTAGGAAGGAACTGCCGTTGAACTTGAATTGTCCAATTATTCACACCTATTGATTTCGGATCGAGCCCAAAACTTGGGCAACATCCCAATATGGTGGGAGGAGTCCTTTGGTGAGTTTTGAGTGAAATCCAATCGCTAGAAGTGTGGAATACACCAACCACTCCAATTAGGAACGAACTGCCGTTGAACTTGAATTGTCCAATTTGGAACACCTATTGATATCGGATCGAGCCCAAAACTTGGGCAACATCATAATATGGTGTGAGGAGTCATTTGGTGAGTTTTGAGTGAAATCCAATCGCTAGAAGTATGGAATACACCAACCACTCCAATTAGGAACGAACTGCCGTTGAACTTGAATTGTCCAATTTGGAATACCTATTGATTTCGGATCAAGCCCAAAACTTGGGCAACATCATAATATGGTGGGAGGAGTCATTTGGTGAGTTTTGAGTGAAATCCAATCGCTAGAAGTATGGAATACACCAACCACTCCAATTAGGAACGAACTGTCGTTGAACTTGAATTGTCCAATTTCTCACAACCATTGATTTCGGATCGAGCCCAAAACTTGGCCAACATCAAAATATGGTGGGAGGAGTCATTTGTTGAGTTTTGAGTGAAATCCAATCGCTAGAAGTATGAAATACACCAACCACTTTAATTAGGAACGAACTGCCGTTGAACTTGAATTGTCCAATTTCTCACACCTATTGATTTCGGATCGAGCCCCAAACTTGGGCCACATCATAATATGGTGGGAGGAGTCATTTGGTGAGTTTTGAGTGAAATCCAATCGCTAGAAGTATGGAATACACCAACCACTTCAATTAGGAACGAACTGCCGTTGAACTTGAATTGTCCAATTTCTCACAACCATTGATTTCCGATCGAGCCCAAAACTTGGCCAACATCAAAATATGGTGGGAGAAGCCATTTGTTGAGTTTTGAGTGAAATCCAATCGCTAGAAGTATGGAAAACACCAACCACTTTAATTAGGAACGAACTGCCGTTGAACTTGAATTGTCCAATTTCTCACACCTATTGATTTCGGATCGAGCCCCAAACTTGGGCCACATCATAATATGGTGGGAGGAGTCATTTGGTGAGTTTTGAGTGAAATCCAATCGCTAGAAGTATGGAATACAACAACCACTCCAATTAGGAACGAACTGCCGTTGAACTTGAATTGTCCAATTTCTCACACCTATTGATTTCGGATCAAGCCCCAAACTTGGGCAACATCGTAATATGGTGAGAGGAGTCATTTGGTGAGTTTTGAGTGAAATCCAATCGCTAGAAGTATGGAATACTCCAACCACTCCAATTAGGAACGAACTTCCGTTGAACTTGAATTGTCCAATTTCTCACACCTATTGATTTCGGATCGAGCCCAAAACTTGGGCAACATCATAATATGGTGGGTGGAGTCATTTGGTGAGTTTTGAGTGAAATCCAATCGCTAGAAGTATGTAATACACCAACCACTCCAATTAGGAACGAACTGCCGTTGAACTTGAATTGTCCAATCTGGAACACCTATTGATTTCGGATCGAGCCCAAAACTTGGGCAACACCATAATATGGTGGGAGGAGTCATTTCGTGAGTTTTGAGAGAAATCCAATCGCTAGAAGTATGGAATACAGCGACCACTCCAATTAGGAACGAACTGCCGTTGAACTTGAATTGTCCAATTTGGAACACCTATTGATTTCGGATCGAGCACAAAACTTGGGCAACATCATAATACGGTGGGAGGAGTCATTTGGAGAGTTTTGAGTGAAATCCAATCGCTAGAAGTATGGAATACACCAACCACTCCAATTAGGTACGAACTGCCGTTGAACTTGAATTGTCCAATTTCTCACACCTATTGATTTCGGACCGAGCCCAAAACTTGGGCAACATCATAATATGGTGGGAGGAGTCATTTGGTGAGTTTTGAGTGAAATCCAATCGCTAGAAGCGTGGAATACACCAACCACCCCAATTAGGAACGAACTGTCGTTGAACTTGAATTGTCCAATTTCTCACACCTATTGATTTCGGATCGATTCCCAAACTTGGGCAACAGCATAGTATGGTGGGAGGAGTCATTTGGTGAGTTTTGAGTGAAATCCAATCGCTAGAAGTATGGAATACACCAACCACTCCAATTAGGAACGAACTGCCGATGAACTTGAATTGTCCAATTTGGAACACCTATTGATTTCGGATCGAGCCCAAAACTTGGGCAACATCATAATATGGGGGGAGGAGTCATTTGGTGAGTTTTGAGTAAAATCCAATCGCTAGAAGTATGGAATACACCAACCACTCCAATTAGGAACGAACTGCCGTTGAACTTGAATTGTCCAATTTCTCACACCAATTGATTTCGGATCGGGCCCAAAACTTGGGCAACATCATAATATGGTGGGAGGAGTCATTTGGTGAGTTTTGAGTGAAATCCAATCGCTAGAAGTATGGAATACTCCAACCACTCCAATTAGGAACGAACTTCCGTTGAACTTGAATTGTCCAATTTCTCACACCTATTGATTTCGGATCGAGCCCCAAACCTGGGCAACATCATAACATGGTGGGAGGAGTCATTTGGTGAGTTTTGAGTGAAATCCAATCGCTAGAAGTATGGAATACACCAACCACTCCCATTAGGAACGAACTTCCGTTGAACTTGAATTGTCCAATTTCTCACACCTATTGATAGCGGATCGAACCCCAAACTTGTGCAACATAATAATATGGTGGGTGGAGTCATTTGGTGAGTTTTGAGTGAAATCCAATCGCTAGAAGTATGGAATACACCAACCACTCCCATTAGGAACGAACTTCCGTTGAACTTGAATTGTCCAATTTCTCACACCTATTGATAGCGGATCGAACCCCAAACTTGTGCAACATAATAATATGGTGGGTGGAGTCATTTGGTGAGTTTTGAGTGAAATCCTATCGCTGGAAGTGGGGAATACACCAACCACTCCAATTAGGAACGAACTGTCGTTGAACTCTAATTGTCAAATTTGGAAGACCTATTGATTTCGGATCGAGCCCAAAATTTGGGCAACATCATAATATGGTGGAGGAGTCATTTGGTGAGTTTTGAGTGAAATCCAATCGCTAGAAGTATGGAATACCCCAACCACTGCAATTAGGAACGAACTGCCGTCGAACTTGAATTATCCAATTTCTCACAACTATTGATTTCGGATTGAGCCCAAAACTTGGGCAACATCATAATATGGTGGGAGAAGTCATTTGGTGAGTTCTGAGTGAAATCCAATCGCTAGAAGCGTGGAATACACTAACCACTCCAATTAGGAATGAACTGCCGTTGAACTTGAATTGTCCAATTTCTCACACCTATTGAATTCGGATCGAGCCCCAAACTTGGGCAACATCATAATATGGTGGGAGTAGTCATTTGGTTAGTTTTGAGTGAAATCCAATCGCTAGAAGTATGGAATACACCAACCACTCCAATTAGGAACGAACTGCCGTTGAACTTGAATTGTCCAATTTCGAACACCTATTGATTTCGGATCGAGCCCAAAACTTGGGCAACATCATAATATGGTGGGAGGAGTCATTTGGAGAGTTTTGAGTGAAATCCAATCGCTAGAAGTATGGAATACACCAACCACTCCAATTCGGAACGAACTGCCGTTGAACTTGAATTGTCCAATTTCTCACACCTATTTATTTCGGATCGAGCCCAAAACTTGGGCAACATCATAATATGGTGGGAGGAGTCATTTGGTGAGTTTTGAGTGAAATCCAATCGCTAGAAGTATGGAATACAGAAACCACTCCAATTAGGTACGAACTGCCGTTGAACTTGAATTGTCCAATTTCTCACACCTATTGATTTCGGATCGAGCCTCAAACTTTGGCAACATCATAATACGGTGGGAGGAGTCATTTGGTGAGTTTTGAGTGAAATCCAATCGCTAGAAGTGTGGAATACACCAACCACTCCAATTAGGAACGAACTGCCGTTGAACTTGAATTGTCCAATTTGGAACACCTATTGATTTCGGATCGAGCACAAAACTTGGGCAACATCATAATACGGTGGGAGGAGTCATTTGGAGAGTTTTGAGTGAAATCCAATCGCTAGAAGTATGGAATACACCAACCACTCCAATTAGGTACGAACTGCCGTTGAACTTGAATTGTCCAATTTCTCACACCTATTGATTTCGGATCGAACCCAAAACTTGGGCAACATCATAATATGGTGGGAGGAGTCATTTGGTGAGTTTTGAGTGAAATCCAATCGCTAGAAGCGTGGAATACACCAACCACCCCAATTAGGAACGAACTGTCGTTGAACTTGAATTGTCCAATTTCTCACACCTATTGATTTCGGATCGATTCCCAAACTTGGGCAACAACATAGTATGGTGGGAGGAGTCATTTGGTGAGTTTTGAGTGAAATCCAATCGCTAGAAGTATGGAATACAGAAACCACTCCAATTAGGTACGAACTGCCGTTGAACTTGAATTGTCCAATTTCTCACACCTATTGATTTCGGATCGAGCCCCAAACTTGGGCAAAATCATAATATGGTGGGAGGAGTCATTTGGTGAGTTTTGAGTGAAATCCAATCAGTAGAAGTATGGAATACACCAACCACTCCAATTAGGAACGAACTGCCGTTGAACTTGAATTGTCCAATTTCTCACACCTTTTGATTTCGGATCGAGCCCAAAACTTGGACAACGTCATAATATGGTGGGAGGAGTCATTTGGTGAGTTTTGAGTGAAATCCAATCGCTAGAAGTATGGAATACACCAACCACTCCAATTAGGAACGAACTGTCGTTGAACTTGAATTGTCCAATTTCGAACACCTATTGATTTCAGATCGAGCCCAAAACTTGGGAAACAACATATTATGGTGGGAGGAGTCGTTTGGTGAGTTTTGAGTGAAATCCAATCGCTAGAAGTATGGAATACACCAACCACTCCAATTAGGTACGAACTGCCGTTGAACTTGAATTGTCCAATTTCTCACACCTATTGATTTCGGATCGAGCCTCAAACTTTGGCAACATCATAATACGGTGGGAGGAGTCATTTGGGGAGTTTTGAGTGAAATCCAATCGCTAGAAGTGTGGAATACACCAACCACTCCAATTAGGAACGAACTGCCGTTGAACTTGAATTGTCCAATTTGGAACACCTATTGATTTCGGATCGAGCCTAAAACTTGGGCAACATCATAATATGGTGGGAGGAGTCATTTGGGGAGTTTTGTGTGAATCCATTCGCTAGAAGTATGGAATACACCAACCACTCCCATTAGGAACGAAGTGCCGTTGAACTTGAATTGTCCAATTTCACACATGTATTGATTTCGGATCGAGCCCAAAACTTGGGCAACATCATAATATGGAGGGAGGAGTCATTTGGTGAGTTTTGAGTGAAATCCAATTGCTAGATGTATGGCATACACCAACCACTCCAATTAGGAACGAACTGCCGTTGAACTTGAATTATCCAATTTCTCACACCTATTGGTTTCGGATCGAGCCCCAAATTTGGGCAACATCATAATATGGTGGGAGGAGTCATTTGGTAAGTTTTGAGTGAAATCCAATCGCTAGAAGTATGGAACAGACCAACCACTCCAATTAGAAACGAACTGCCGTTGAACTTGAATTGTCCAATTTGGAACACCTATTGATTTCGGATCGAGCCCAAAACCTGGGCAACATCATAATATGGTGGGAGGAGTCATTTGGTGAGTTTTGAGTGAAATCCAATCGCTAGAAGTGTGGAACACACCAAGAACTCCAATTAGGAACGAACTGCCGTTGAAATTGAATTGTCCAATTTCTCACACGTATTGATTTCTGATCGAGCCCAAAACTTGGGCAACATCATAATATGGTGGGAGGAGTCATTTGGTGAGTTTTGAGTGAAATCCTATCGCTAGAAGTATGGAATACACCAACCACTCCAATTAGGAACGAAGTGCCGTTGAACTTGAATTGTCCAATTTCTCACACCTATTGATTTCGGATCGAGCCCAAAACTTGGGCAACATCATAATATGGTGGGAGGAGTCATTTGGTGAGTTTTGAGTGAAATCCAATTGCTAGATGTATGGCATACACCAACCACTCCAATTAGGAACGAACTGCCGTTGAACTTGAATTGTCCAATTTCTCACACCTATTGATTTCGGATCGAGCCCCAAACTTGGGCAACATCATAATATGGTGGGAGGAGTCATTTGGTGAGTTTTGAGTGAAACCCAATCGCTAGAAGTATGGAATACACCAACCACTCCAATTAGGAACGAACTGCCGTTGAACTTGAATTGTCCAATTTGGAACACCTATTCATTTCGGATCGAGCCCAAAACTTGGGCAACATCTTAATATGGTGGGAGGAGTCATATGGTGAGTTTTGAGTGAAATGCAATCGCTAGAAGTATGGAATACACCAACCACTCCAATTAGGAACGGACTGCCGTTGAACTTGAATTGTCCACTTTGGAACACCTATTGATTTCGGATCGAGCCTAAAACTTGGGAAACATCATAATATGGTGGGAGGAGTCATTTGGTGAGTTTTGAGTGAAATCCAATCGCAAGAAGTATGGAATACACCAACCACTCCAATTAGGAACGAACTGCCGTTGAACTTGAATTGTCCAATTTGGAACACCTATTGATTTCGGATCGAGCCCAAAACTTGGGCAACATCATATTATGGTGGGAGGAGTCATTTGGTGAGTTTTCAGTGAAATCCAATCGCTAAAAGTATGTAATACACCAACCACCCCAATTAGGAACGAACTGCCGTTGCACTTGAATTGTCCAATTTCACACATGTATTGATTTCGGATCGAGCCCAAAACTTGGGCAACATCATAATATGGTGGGAGGAGTCATTTGGTGAGTTTTGAGTGAAATCCAATTGCTAGATGTATGGCATACACCAACCACTCCAATTAGGAACGAACTGCCGTTGAACTTGAATAGTCCAATTTCTCACACCTATTGATTTCGGATCGAGCCCAAAACTTGGACAACATCATAATATGGTGGGAGGAGTCATTTGGTGAGTTTTGAGTGAAATCCAATCGCTAGAAGTATGGAATACACCAACCACTCCAATTAATAACGAACTGCCGTTGAACTTGAATTGTCCAATTTCTCACACCTTTTGATTTCGGATCGAGCCCAAAACTTGGGCAACGTCATAATATGGTGGGAGGAGTCATTTGGTGAGTTTTGAGTGAAATCCAATCGCTAGAAGTATGGAATACACCAACCACTCCAATTAGGAATGAACCGCCGTTGAACTTGAATTGTCCAATTTGGAACACCTATTGATTTCGGATCGAGCCCAAAACTTGGGCGACGTCATAATACGGTGGGAGTAGTCATTTGGTCAGTTTTGAGTGAAATCCAATCGCTAGAAGTATGGAATACACCAACCACTCCAATTAGGAACGAACTGCCGTTGAAGTTGAATTGTCCAATTTGGAACACCTATTGATTTCGGATCGAGCCCAAAACTTGGGCAACATCATATTATGGTGGGAGGAGTCATTCGGTGAGTTTTGAGAGAAATCCAATCGCTAAAAGTATGTAATACACCAACCACCCCAATTAGGAACGAACTGCCGTTGAACTTGAATAGTCCAATTTCTCACACCTATTGATTTCGGATCGAGCCCAAAACTTGGGCAACATCGTAATATGGAGGGAGGAATCATTTGGTGAGTTCTGAGTGAAATCCAATCGCTAGAAGTATGGAATACACCAACCACTCCAATTTGGAACGAACTGCCGTTGAACTTGAATAGTCCAATTTCTCACACCTATTGATTTCGGATCGAGCCCAAAACTTGGGCAACATCATAATCTGGTGGGAGGAGTCATTTGGTGAGTTTTGAGTGAAATCCAATCGCTAGAAGTATGGAATACACCAACCACTCCAATTAGGAACGAACTGCCGTTGAACTTGAATTGTCCAATTTCGAACACCTTTTGATTTCGGATCACGCCCAAAACTTGGGCAACGTCATAATATGGTGGGAGGAGTCATTTGGTGAGTTTTGAGTGAAATCCAATCGCTAGAAGTATGGAATACACCAACCACTCCAATTAGGAACGAACCGCCGTTGAACTTGAATTGTCCAATTTCTCACACCTATTGATTTCGGATCGAGCCCAAAACTTGGGCAACGTCATAATATGGTGGGAGGAGTCATTTGGTGAGTTTTGAGTGAAATCCAATCGCTAGAAGTAATACCCCAACCACTCCAACTAGGAACGAACTGCCGTTGAACTTGAATTGTCCAATTTCTCACACCTATTGATTTCGGATCGAGCCCAAAACTTGGGCAACATCATAATATGGTGGGAGGAGTCATTTGGTGAGTTTTGAGTGAAATCCAACCGCTAGATGTGTGGAATACATCAACCACTCCCATTAGGAACGAACTGCCGTCGAACTTGAATTGTCCAATTTCTCGCACCTATTGATTTCGGATCGAACCCAAAACTTGTGCAACATCATAATATGGTGGGAGGAGTCATTTGGTGAGTTTTGAGTGAAATCCAATCGCTAGAAGTATGGAATACACCAACCACTCCAATTAGGAACGAACTGCCGTTGCACTTGAATTGTCCAATTTGGAACACCTATTGATTTCGGATCGAGCCCAAAACTTGGGCAACATCATAATATGGTGGGAGGAGTCATTTGGTGAGTTTTGAGTGAAATCCAATCGCTAGAAGTATGGAATACACCAACCACTCCAATTAGGAACGAACTGCCGTTGAACTTGAATTGTCCAATTTCTCACACCTATTGATTTCGGATCGAGCCCAAAACTTGGGCAACATCGTAATATGGAGGGAGGAATCATTTGGTGAGTTCTGAGTGAAATCCAATCGCTAGAAGTATGGAATACACCAACCACTCCAATTAGGAACGAACTGCCGTTGAACTTGAATAGTCCAATTTCTCACACCTATTGATTTCGGATCGAGCCCAAAACTTGGGCAACATCATAATATGGTGGGAGGAGTCATTTGGTGAGTTTTGAGTGAAATCCAATCGCTAGAAGTATGGAATACACCAACCACTCCAATTAGGAACGAACTGCCGTTGAACTTGAATTGTCCAATTTCGAACACCTTTTGATTTCGGATCACGCCCAAAACTTGGGCAACGTCATAATATGGTGGGAGGAGTCATTTGGTGAGTTTTGAGTGAAATCCAATCGCTAGAAGTATGGAATACACCAACCACTCCAATTAGGAACGAACCGCCGTTGAACTTGAATTGTCCAATTTCTCACACCTATTGATTTCGGATCGAGCCCAAAACTTGGGCAATATCATAATATGGTGGGAGGAGTCATTTGGTGAGTTTTGGGTGAAATCCAATTGCTCGAAGTATGGAATACACCAATCACTCCAACTAGGAACGAACTGCCGTTGAACTTGAATAGTCCAATTTCTCACACCTATTGATTTCGGATCGAGCCCAAAACTTGGGCAACATCATAATATGGTGGCAGGAGTCATTTGGTGAGTTTTGAGTGAAATCCAATCGCTAGAAGTATGGAATACACCAACCACTCCAATTAGGAACGAACTGCCGTTGAAATTGAATTGTCCAATTTCTCACACCTATTGATTTCGGATCGAGCCCAAAACTTGGGCAACGTCATAATATGGTGGGAGGAGTCATTTGGTGAGTTTTGAGTGAAATCCAATCGCTAGAAGTAATACCCCAACCACTCCAATTAGGAACGAACCGCCCTTGAACTTGAATTGTCCAATTTCTCACACCTATTGATTTCGGATCGAGCCCAAAACTTGGGCAACGTCATAATATGGTGGGAGGAGTCATTTGGTGAGTTTTGAGTGAAATCCAATCGCTAGAAGTATGGAATACACCAACCACTCCAATTAGGAACGAACCGCCGTTGAACTTGAATTGTCCAATTTGGAACACCTATTGATTTCGGATCGAGCCCAAAACTTGGGCGACGTCATAATACGGTGGGAGTAGTCATTTGGTCAGTTTTGAGTGAAATCCAATCGCTAGAAGTATGGAATACACCAACCACTCCAATTAGGAACGAACTGCCGTTGAACTTGAATTGTCCAATTTCGAACACCTTTTGATTTCGGATCACGCCCAAAACTTTGGCAACGTCGTAATATGGTGGGAGGAGTCATTTGGTGAGTTTTGAGTGAAATCCAATCGCTAGAAGTAATACCCCAACCACTCCAATTAGGAACGAACTGCCGTTGAACTTGAATTGTCCAATTTCTCACACCTATTGATTTCGGATCGAGCCCAAAACTTGGGCAACATCATAATATGGTGGGAGAAGTCATTTGGTGGGTTTTGAGTGAAATCCAACCGCTAGATGTATGGAATACATCAACCACTCCCATTAGGAACGAACTGCCGTCGAACTTGAATTGTCCAATTTCCCGCACCAATTGATTTCGGATCGAACCCCAAACTTGTGCAACATCATAATATGGTGGGAGGAGTCATTTGGTGAGTTTTGAGGGAAATCCAATCGCTAGAAGTATGGAATACACCAACCACTCCAATTAGGAACGAACTGCAGTTGAACTTGAATTGTCCAATTTGGAACACCTATTGATTTCAGATCGAGCCCAAAGCTTGGGCAATATCATAATATGGTGGGAGGAGTCATTTGGTGAGTTTTGGGTGAAATCCAATCGCTCGAAGTATGGAATACACCAATCACTCCAATTAGGAACGAACTGCCGTTGAACTTGAATAGTCCAATTTCTCACACCTATTGATTTCGGATCGAGCCCAAAACTTGGGCAACATCATAATATGGTGGGAGGAGTCATTTGGTGAGTTTTGAGTGAAATCCAATCGCTAGAAGTATGTAATACATCAACCACTCCCATTAGGAACGAACTGCCGTCGAACTTGAATTGTCCAATTTCTCACACCTATTGATTTCGGATCGTACCCCAAACTTGTGCAACAACATAATATGGTGGGAGGAGTAATTTGGTGAGTTTTGAGTGAAATCCAACCGCTAGAAGTATGGAATACACCAACCACACCAATTAGGAACGAACTGCAGTTGAACTCGAATTGTCCAATTTGGGACACCTATTGATTTCGGATCGAGCGCAAAACTTGGGCAACATCATAATATGGTGGGAGGAGTCATTTGGTGAGTTTTGAGTGAAATCCAATCGCTAGAAGTATGGAATACACCAACCACTCCAATTAGGAACGAACTGCCGTTGAACTTGAATTGTCCAATTTGGAACACCTATTGATTTCGGATCGAGCCCAAAACTTGGGCGACGTCATAATACGGTGGGAGTAGTCATTTGGTCAGTTTTGAGTGAAATCCAATCGCTAGAAGTATGGAATACACCAACCACTCCAATGAGGAACGAACTTCCGTTGAACTTGAATTGTCCAATTTCTCACACCAATTGATTTCGGATCGAGCCCAAAACTTGGGCAACATCATAATATGGTGGTAGGAGTCATTTGGTGAGTTTTGAGTGAAATCCAATCGCTAGAAGTATGGAATACACTAACCACTACCATTAGGAACGAACTTCCGTTGAACTTGAATTGTCCAATTTCTCACACCTATTGATAGCGGATCGAACCCCAAACTTGTGCAACATAATAATATGGTGGGAGGAGTCATTTGGTGAGTTTTGAGTGAAATCCTATCGCTAGAAGTATGGAATACACCACCCACTCCAGTTAGGAACGAACTGCCGTTGAAGTTGAATTGTCCAATTTGGAACACCTATTGATTTCGGATCGAGCCCAAAACTTGGGCAATATCATAATATGGTGGGAGGTGTCATTTGGTGAGTTTTGAGTGAAATCCAATCGCTAGAAGTATGGAATACACCAACCACTCCAATTAGGAACGAACTACCGTTGAACTTGAATTGTCCAATTTCTCACACCTATTGATTTCGGATCGAGACCCAAACTTGGGCAACACCATAATATGGTGGGAGGAGTCATTTGGTGAGTTTTGAGTGAAATCCAATCGCTAGAAGTATGGAATATACCAACCACTCCAATTAGGAACGAACTTCCGTTGAACTTGAATTGTCCAATTTGGAACACCTATTGATTTCGGATCGAGCCCAAAACTTGGGCAAAAGCATAATATGGTGGGAGGAGTCATTTGATTAGTTTTGAGTGAAATCCAATCGCTGGAAGTATGGAATACACCAACCACTCCAATTAGGAACGAACTGTCGTTGAACTCTAATTGTCAAATTTGGAAGACCTATTGATTTCGGATCGAGCCCAAAACTTGGGCAACATCATAATATGGTGGGAATAGTCATTTGGTGAGTTTTGAGTGAAATCCAATCGCTAGAAGTATGGAATACCCCAACCACTGCAATTAGGAACGAACTGCCGTTGAACTTGAATTGTCCAATTTCTCACACCTATTGATTTCGGATTGAGCCCAAAACTTGGGCAACATCATAATATGGTGGGAGAAATCGTTTGGTGAGTTTTGAGTGAAATCCAATCGCTAGAAGCATGGAATACACCAACCACTCCAATTAGGAACGAACTGCCTTTGAACTTGAATTGTCCAATTTCTCACACCTATTGATTTCGGATCGAGCCCCAAACTTCGGCAACATCATAATATGGTCGGAGGAGTCATTTGATTAGTTTTGAGTGAAATCCAATCGCTAGAAGTATGGAATACACCAACCACTCCAATTAGGAACGAACTGCCGTTGAACTCTAATTGTCAAATTTGGAAGACCAATTGATTTCGGATCGAGCCCAAAACTTGGGCAACATCATAATATGGTGGAAGGAGTCATTTGGTGAGTTTTTAGTGAAATCCAATAGCTAGAAGTATGGAATACACCAACCACTACAATTTGGAACAAACTGCCGTTGAACTTGAATTGTCCAATTTGGAATACCTATTGATTTCGGAGCAAGCCCAAAACTTGGGCAACGTCATAAAATGGTGGGAGGAGTCATTTGGTGAGTTTTGAGTGAAATCCAATTGCTAGAAGTATGGAATACACCTACCACTCCAATTAGGAACGAACTGCCGTTGAACTTGAATTGTCCAATTTGGAACACCTATTGATTTCGGACCGAGCCTAAACCTGGTGGGAGGAGTAATTTGGTGAGTTTTGAGTGAATTCCAATCGCTAGAAGTATGGAATACACCAACCACTCCAATTTGGTACGAACTGCCGTTGAACTTGAATTGTCCAATTTCTCACACCTATTGATTTCGGATCGAGACCCAAACTTGGGCAACATCATAATATGGTGGGAGGAGTCATTTGGTGAGTTTTGAGTGAAATCCAATCGCTAGAAGTATGCAATAAATGAACCACTCCAATTAGGAACGAACTGCCGTTGAACTTGAATTGTCCAATTTCTCACACCTATTGATTTCGGATCGAGCCCAAACCTGGGCAACATCATAATATGGTGGGAGGAGTTTTGAGTGAAATCCAATCGCTAGAAGTATGGAATACACCAACCACTCCATTTAGGAACGAACTGCCGTTGAACTTGAATTGTCCAATTTCTCACACCTATTGATTTCGGATCGAACCCCAAACTTGTGCAACATCATAATATGGTGGGAGGAGTCATTTGGTGAGTTTTGAGTGAAATCCAATCGCTAGAAGTATGCAATAAATGAACCACTCCAATTAGGAACGAACTGCCGTTGAACTTGAATTGTCCAATTTCTCACACCTATTGATTTCGGATCGAGCCCAAACCTGGGCAACATCATAATATGGTGGGAGGAGTTTTGAGTGAAATCCAATCGCTAGAAGTATGGAATACACCAACCACTCCATTTAGGAACGAACTGCCGTTGAACTTGAATTGTCCAATTTCTCACACCTATTGATTTCGGATCGTGCCCCAAACTTGGGCAACATCATAATATGGTGGGAGGAGTCATTTGGTGAGTTTTTAGTGAAATCTAATCGCTAGAAGTATGGAATACACCAACCACTCCCATTAGGAACGAACTGCCGTCGAACTTGAATTGTCCAATTTCTCACACCTATTGATTTCGGATCGAGCCCAAAACTTGGGCAACATCATAATATGATGGGAGGAGTCTTTTTGGGAGTTTTGAGTGCAATCCAATCGCTAGAAGTATGGAATACACCAACCACTCCCATTAGGAACGAACTGCCGCTGAACTTGAATTGTCCAATTTCTCACACCTATTGATTTCGGATCGAGCCCAAAACTTGGGCAACATCATAATATGGTGGGAGGAGTCATTTGGTGGGTTTTTAGTGAAATCCAATCGCTAGAAGTATGGAATACACCAACCACTCCCATTAGGAACGAACTGCCGTTGAACTTGAATTGTCCAATTTCTCACACCTATTGATTTCGGATCGAACCCCAAACTTGTGCAACATCATAATATGGTGGGAGGAGTCATTTGGTGAGTTTTGAGTGAAATCCAATCGCTAGAAGTGTGGAATACACCAACCACTCCAATTAGGAACGAACTGCCATTGAACTTGAATTGTCCAATTTTGAACCCCTATTGATTTCGGATCGAGCCCAAAACTTGGGCAACATCATAATACGGTGGGAGGAGTCATTTGGTGAGTTTTGAGTGAAATCCAATCGCTAGAAGTATGCAATAAATGAACCACTCCAATTAGGAACGAACTGCCGTTGAACTTGAATTGTCCAATTTCTCACACCTATTGATTTCGGATCGAGCCCAAACTTGGGCAACATCATAATATGGTAGGAGGAGTCATTTAGTGAGTTTTGAGTGAAATCCAATCGCTAGAAGTATGGAATACACCAACCACTCCATTTAGGAACGAACTGCCGTTGAACTTGAATTGTCCAATTTCTCACACCTATTGATTTCGGATCGAACCCCAAACTTGTGCAACATCATAATATGGTGGGAGGAGTCATTTGGTGAGTTTTGAGTGAAATCCAATCGCTAGAAGTGTGGAATACACCAACCACTCCAATTAGGAAGGAACTGCCGTTGAACTTGAATTGTCCAATTTTGAACACCTATTGATTTCGGATCGAGCCCAAAACTTGGGCAACATAATAATATGGTGGGAGGAGTCATTTGGTGAGTTTTGAGTGACATCCAATCGCTAGAAGTATGGAATACACCAACCACTCCAGTTAGGAACGAACTGCCGCTGAACTTGACTTGTCCAATTTCTCACACCTATTGATTTCGGATCGTGCCCCAAACTTGGGCAACATCATAATATGGTGGGAGGAGTCATTTGGTGAGTTTTTAGTGAAATCTCATCGCTAGAAGTATGGAATACACCAACCACTCCCATTAGGAACGAAATGCCGTTGAACTTGAATTGTCCAATTTCTCACACCTATTGATTTCGGATCGAGCCCAAAACTTGGGCAACATCATAATATTGTAGGAGGAGTCATTTTGGTAGTTTTGAGTGCAATCCAATCGCTAGAAGTATGGAATACACCAACCACTCCCATTAGAAACGAACTGCCGCTGAACTTGAATTGTCCAATTTCTCACACCTATTGATTTCGGATCGAGCCCAAAACTTGGGCAACATCATAATATGGTGGGAGGAGTCATTTGGTGGGTTTTTAGTGAAATCCAATCGCTAGAAGTATGGAATACACCAACCACTCCCATTAGGAACGAACTGCCGTTGAACTTGAATTGTCCAATTTCTCACACCTATTGATTTCGGATCGAACCCCAAACTTGTGCAACAACATAATATGGTGGGAGGAGTCATTTGGTGAGTTTTGAGTGAAATCCAATCGCTAGAAGTGTGGAATACACCAACCAGTCCAATTAGGAACGAACTGCCATTGAACTTGAATTGTCCAATTTTGAACACCTATTGATTTCGGATCGAGCCCAAAACTTGGGCAACATCATAATATGGTGGGAGGAGTCATTTGGTGAGTTTTGAGTGAAATCCAATCGCTAGAAGTATGCAATAAATGAACCACTCCAATTAGGAATGAACTGCCGTTGAACTTGAATTGTCCAATTTCTCACACCTATTGATTTCGGATCGAGCCCAAACTTGGGCAACATCATAATATGGTAGGAGGAGTCATTTGGGGAGTTTTGAGTGAAATCCAATCGCTAGAAGTATGGAATACACCAACCACTCCACTTAGGAACGAACTGCCGTTGAACTTGAATTGTCCAATTTCTCACACCTATTGATTTCGGATCGAACCCCAAACTTGTGCAACATCATAATATGGTGGGAGGAGTTATTTGGTGAGTTTTTAGTGAAATCCAATCGCTAGAAGTATGGAATACACCAACCACTCCCATTAGGAACGAACTGCCGTTCAACTTGAATTGTCCAATTTCTCACACCTATTGATTTCGGATCGAGCCCAAACTTGGGCAACATCATAATATGGTAGGAGGAGTCATTTGGGGAGTTTTGAGTGAAATCCAATCGCTAGAAGTATGGAATACACCAACCACTCCACTTAGGAACGAACTGCCGTTGAACTTGAATTGTCCAATTTCTCACACCTATTGATTTCGGATCGAACCCCAAACTTGTGCAACATCATAATATGGTGGGAGGAGTCATTTTGGGAGTTTTGAGTGCAATCCAATCGCTAGAAGTATGGAATACAACAACCACTCCCATTAGGAACGAACTGCCGCTGAACTTGAATTGTCCAATTTCTCACACCTATTGATTTCGGATCGAGCCCAAAACTTGGGCAACATCATAATATGGTGGGAGGAGTCATTTGGTGAGTTTTTAGTGAAATCCAATCGCTAGAAGTATGGAATACACCAACCACTCCCATTAGGAACGAACTGCCGTTCAACTTGAATTGTCCAATTTCTCACACCTATTGATTTCGGATCGAGCCCAAAACTTGGGCAACATCATAATATGGTGGGAGGAATCCTTTGGTGAGTTTTGAGGGAAATCCAATCGCTAGAAGTATGGCATACACCAACCACTCCAATTAGGAACGAACTGCCGTTGAACTTGAATTGTCCAATTTGGAACACCTATTGATTTCGGATCGAGCCAAAAAATTGGGCAACATCATAATATGGTGGGAGGAGCCATTCGGTGAGTTTTGAGTGAAATCCAATCGCTAGAAGTGTGGAATACACCAACCACTCCAATTAGGAACGAACTGCCGTTGAACTTGAATTGTCCAATTTGGAACACCTATTGATTTCGGATTGAGCCCAAAACTTGGGCAACATCATAATATGGAAGGTGGAGTAATTTGGTGAGTTTTGAGTGAAATCCAAGCGCTAGAAGTATGGAATACACCAACCACTCCAATTAGGAACGAACTGCTGTTGAACTTGAAGTGTCCAATTTCTCACACCTATTGATTTCGGATCGAGCCAAAAGATTGGGCAACATCATAATATAGTAGGAGGAGTCATTTTGGTGAGTTTTGAGTGAAATCCAATCGCTAGAAGTGTGGGATACACCAACCACTCCAATTAGGAACGAACTGCCGTTGAACTTGAATTGTCCAATTTGGAACACCTATTGATTTCGGATCGAACCCCAAACTTGTGCAATATCCTAATACGGTGGGAGGAGTCATTTGGTGAGTTTTGGGTGAAATCCAATCGCTAGAAGTATGGAATACACCAACCACTCCAATTAGGAATGATCTGCCGTTGAACTTGAATTGTCCAATTTGGAACACCTATTGATTTCGGATCGAGCCCAAAACTTGGGCAACATCATAATATGGTAGGAGGAGTCATTTGGTGAGTTTTGAGTGAAATCCAATCGCTAGAAGTATGGAATACACCAACCACTCCAATTAGGAACGAACTGCTGTTGAACTTGAAGTGTCCAATTTCTCACACCTATTGATTTCGGATCAAGCCCAAAACTTGGGCAACATCATAATATGGTGGGAGGAGTCATTTGGTAAGTTCTGAGTGAAATCCAATCGCTAGAAGTATGGAATACACCAACCACTCCAATTAGGAACGAACTGCCCTTGAACTTGAATTGTCCAATTTGGAACGCCTATTGATTTCGGATCGAGCCCAAAACATGGGCAACATCATTATATGGTGGGAGGAGTCATTTGGTGAGTTTTAAGTGAAATCCAATCGCTAGAAGTATGGAATACACCAACCACTCCAATTTGGAATGAACTGCCGTTGAACTTGAATTGTTCAATTTGGAACACCTATTGATTTCGGATCAAGCCAAAAGCTTGGGCAACATCATAATATGGTGGGAGGAGTCATTTTGGTGAGTTTTGAGTGAAATCCAATCGCTAGAAGTATGGAATACACCAACCACTCCAATTAGGAACGAACTGCCGTTGAACTTGAATTGTCCAATTTAGAACACCTATTGATTTCGGATCGAGCCCAAAACTTGGGCAACATGATAATATGGTGGGAGGAGTCATTTGGTGAGTTTGAGTGAAATCCAATCGCTAGAAGTATGGAATACACCAACCACTCCAATTAGGAACGAACTGCCGTTGAACTTGAATTGTCCAATTTCTCACACCTATTGATTTCGGATCGAACCCCAAACTTGTGCAACATCATAATACGGTGGGAGGAGTCATTTGGTGAGTTTTGGGTGAAATCCAATCGCTAGAAGTATGGAATAAACCAACCACTCCAATTAGGAACGAACTACCTTTGAACTTGAATTGTCCAATTTGGAACACCTATTGATTTCGGATCGAGCCCAAAACTTGGGCAACGTCATAATATGGTAGGAGGAGTCATTTGGTGAGTTTTGAGTGAAATCCAATCGCTAGAGGTATGGAATACACCAACCACTCCAATTAGGAACGAACTGCCGTTGAACTTGAATTGTCCAATTTCTCACACCTATTGATTTCGGATCAAGACCAAAACTTCGTCAACATCATAATACGGTGGGAGGAGTCATTTGGTCAGTTTTGAGTGAAATCCAATCGCTAGAAGTATGGAATACACCAACCACTCCAATTAGGAACGAACTACCTTTGAACTTGAATTGTCCAATTTGGAACACCTATTGATTTCGGATCGAGCCAAAAACTTGGGCAACATCATAATATGGTGGGAGGAGTCATTTTGGTGAGTTTTGAGTGAAATCCAATCGCTAGAAGTATGGGATACACCAACCACTCCAATTAGGAACGAACTGCCGTTGAACTTGAATTGTCCAATTTGGAACACCTATTGATTTCGGATCGAACCCCAAACTTGTGCAATATCATAATACGGTGGGAGGAGTCATTTGGAGAATTTTGGGTGAAATCCAATCGCTAGAAGTATGGAATACACTGACCACTCCAATTAGGAACGAACTGCCGTTGAACTTGAATTGTCCAATTTGGAACACCTATTGATTTCGGATCGAGCCCAAAACTTGGGCAACGTCATAATATGGTAGGAGGAGTCATTTGGTGAGTTTTGAGTGAAATCCAATCGCTAGAAGTATGGAATACACCAACCACTCCAATTAGGAACGAACTGCTGTTGAACTTGAATTGTTCAATTTCTCACACCTATTGATTTCGGATCGAGCCCAAAACTTGGGCAACCTCAAAATATGGTGGGAGGACTCGTTTGGTGAGTTTTGAGTGAAATCCAATCGCTAGAAGTATGGAATACACCAACGACTCCAATTAGGAACGAACTGCCGTTGAACTTGAATTGTCCAATTTGGAACACCTATTGATTTCGGATCGAACCCCAAACTTGTGCAATATCATAATACGGTGGGAGGAGTCATTTGGAGAGTTTTGGGTGAAATCCAATCGCTAGAAGTATGGAATACACCGACCACTCCAATTAGGAACGAACTGCCGCTGAACTTGAATTGTCCAATTTGGAACACCTATTGATTTCGGATCGAGCCCAAAACTTGGGCAACATCATAATATGGTAGGAGGAGTCGTTTGGTGAGTTTTGAGTGAAATCCAATCGCTAGAAGTATGGAATACACTAACCACTCCAATTAGGAACGAACTGCCGTTGAACTTGAATTGTCCAATTTAGAACACCTATTGATTTCGGATCGAGCCCAAAACTTGGGCAACATCATAATATGGTGGGAGGAGTCATTTTTGTGAGTTTTGAGTGAAATCCAATCGCTAGAATTATGGAATACACCAACCACTCCAATTAGGAACGAACTGCCGTTGAACTTGAATTGACCAATTTGGAACACCTATTGATTTCGGATCGAACCCCAAACTTGTGCAACATCGTAATACGGTGGGAGGATTCATTTGGTGAGTTTTGAGTGAAATCCAATCGCTAGAAGTATGGAATACACCAACCACCCCAATTAGGAACGAACTGCCGTTGAACTTGAATTGTCCAATTTCTCACACCTATTGATTTCCGATCGAGCCCAAAACTTGGGCAACATCATAATATAGTGGGAGGAGTCATTTGGTGAGTTTTGAGTGAAATCCAATCGCTAGAAGTATGGAATACACCAACCACTCCAATTAGGAACGAACTGCCGTTGAACTTGAATTGTCCAATTTGGAACACCTATTGATTTCGGATCGAGCCCAAAACTTGGGCAACATCATAATATGGTGGGAGGAGTTATTTGGTAAGTTTTGTGTGAAATCCAATCGCTAGAGGTATGGAATACACCAACCACTCCAATTAGGAACGAACTGCCGTTGAACTTGAATTGTCCAATTTCTCACACCTATTGATTTCGGATCGAGCCCAAAACTTGGGCAACATCATAATATGGTGGGAGGAGTCATTTGGTGAGTTTTGAGTGAAATCCAATCGCTAGAAGTAAGGAATACACCAACCACTCCAATTAGGAACGAACTGCCGTTGAACTTGAATTGTCCAATTTGGAACACCTACAGATTTCGGATTGAGCCAAAAGCTTGGGCAACATCATAATATGGTGGGAGGAGTCATTTTGGTGAGTTTTGAGTGAAATCCAATCGCTAGAAGTATGGAATACACCAACCACTCCAATTAGGAATGAACTGCCGTTGAACTTGAATTGTCCAATTTCGAACACCTATTGATTTCGAATCGAGCCCAAAACTTGGGCAACATCATAATATGGTGGGAGGATTCATTTGGGGAGTTTTGAGTAAAATCCAATCGCTAGAAGTATGGAATACACCAACCACCCCAATTAGGAACGAATTGCCGATGAACTTGAATTGTCCAATTTCTCACACCTATTGATTTCGGATCGAGCCCAAAACTTGGGCAACACCATAATATGGTGGGAGAAGTCGTTTGGTGAGTATTGAGTGAAATCCAATCGCTAGAAGTATGGAATACACCAACCACTCCAATAAGGAACGACCTGCCGTTGAACTTGAATTGTCCAATTTGGAACACCTATTGATTTCGGATTGAGCCAAAAGCTTGGACAACATAATAATATGGCGGGAGGAGTCATTTTGGTGAGTTTTGAGTGAAATCCAATCGCTAGAAGCATGGAATACACCAACCACTCCAATTAGGAACGAACTGCCGTTGAACTTGAATTGTCCAATTTCGAACACCTATTGATTTCGGATCGAGCCCAAAACTTGGGCAACATCATAATATGGTGGGAGGAGTCATTTTGGTGAGTTTTGAGTGAAATCCAATCGCTAGAAGTATGGAATACACCAACCACTCCAATTAGGAACGAACTGCCGTTGAACTTGAATTGTCCAATTTGGAACACCTATTGGTTTCGGATTGAGCCAAAAGCTTGGGCAACATCATAATATGGTGGGAGGAGTCATTTTGGTGAGTTTTGAGTGAAATCCAATCGCTAGAAGTATGGAATACACCAACCACTCCAATTAGGAACGAACTGCCGTTGAAATTGAATTGTCCAATTCCGAACACCTATTGATTTCGGATCGAGCCCAAAACTTGGGCAACCTCATAATATGGTGGGAGGACTCATTTGGTGAGTTTTGAGTGAAATCCAATCGCTAGAAGTATGGAATACACCAACCACTCCAATTAGGAACGAACTGCCGTTGAACTTGAATTGTCCAATTTCTCACACCTATTGATTTCGGATCGAGCCAAAAGCTTGGGCAACATCATACCATGGTGGGAGGAGTCATTTTGGTGAGTTTTGAGTGAAATCCAATCGCTAGAAGTATGGAATACACCAACCACTCCAATTAGGAACGAACTGCCATTGAACTTGAATTGTCCAATTTGGAACACCTATTGATTTCGGATCGAGCCCAAAACTTGGGCAACATCATAACATGGTGGGAGGAGTCATTTGGTGAGTTTTGAGTGAAATCTAATCGCCAGAAGTATGGAATACAACAACCACTCCAATTAGGAACGAAATGCCGTTGAACTTGAATTGTCCAATTTGGAACACCTATTGATTTCGGATCGAGCCCAAAACTTGGGCAACATCATAATATGATGGGAGGAGTCATTTGTTGAGTTTTGAGTGAAATCCAATCGCTAGAAGTATGGAAGACACCAACCACTCCAATTAGGAACGAACTGCTGTTGAACTTGAATTGTCCAATTTCTCACACCTATTGATTTCGGATCGAGCCCAAAACATGGGCAACATCATAATATGGTGGTAGGACTCATTTGGTGAGTTTTGAGTGAAATCCAATCGCTAGAAGTATGGAATACACCAACCACTCCATTAGGAACGAACTGCCGTTGAACTTGAATTGTCCAATTTGGAACACCTATTGATTTCGGATCGAGCCCCAAACTTGGGCAACATCATAATATGGTGGGAGGAGTCATTTGGTGAGTTTTGAGTGAAATCCAATCGCTAGAAGTATGGAATACACCAACCACTCCAATTAGGAATGAACTGCCGTTGAACTTGAATTGTCCAATTTCGAACACCTATTGATTTCGGATCGAGCCCAAAACTTGGGCAACATCATAATATCGTGGGAGGAGTCATTTTGGTGAGTTTTGAGTGAAATCCAATCGCTAGAAGTATGGAATACACCAACCAGTCCAATTAGGAACGAACTGCCGTTGAACTTGAATTGTCCAATTTGGAACACCTATTGATTTCGGATCGAGCCCCAAACTTGGGCAACATCATAATATGGTGGGAGGAGTCATTTGGTGAGTTTTGGGTGAAATCCAATCGCTAGAAGTATGGAATACACCAACCACCCCAATTAGGAACGAACTGCCGTTGAACTTGAATTGTACAATTTCTCACACCTATTGATTTCGGATCGAGCCCCAAACTTGGGCAACATCATAATATGGTGGGAGGAGTCATTTGGTGAGTTTTGGGTGAAATCCAATCGCTAGAAGTATGGAATACACCAACCACCCCAATTAGGAACGAACTGCCGTTGAACTTGAATTGTACAATTTCTCACACCTATTGATTTCGGATCGAGCCCAAAACTTGGGCAACACCATATGGTGGGAGGAGTCATTTGGTGAGTTTTGAGTGAAATCCAATCGCTAGAAGTATGGAATACACCAACCTCTCCAATTAGGAACGAACTGCCGTTGAACTTGAATTGTCCAATTTGGAACACCTATTGATTTCGGATTGAGCCAAAAGCTTGGGCAACATCATAATATGGTGGGAGGAGTCATTTGGTGAGTTTTGAGTGAAATCCAATCGCTAGAAGTATGGAATACACCAAACACTCCAATTAGGAACGAACTGCCGTTGAACTTGAATTGTCCAATTTCGAACACCTATTGATTTAGTATCGAGCCCAAAACTTGGGCAACATCATAATATGGTGGGAGGAGTCATGTGGTGAGTTTTTAGTGAAATCCAATCGCTAGAAGTATGGAATACACCAAGCACTCCAATTAGGAACGAACTGCCGTTGAACTTGAATTGTCCAATTTGGAACACCTATTGATTTCGGATCGAGCCCAAAACTTTGGCAACATCATAATATGGTTGGAGGAGTCATTTGGTGAGTTTTGAGTGAAATCCAATCGCTAGAAGTATGGAATACACCAACCACTCCAATTAGGAACGAACTGCCGTTGAAGTTGAATTGTCCAATTTGGAACACCTATTGATATCGGATCGAGCCCAAAACTTGGGCAACATCATAATATGGTGGGAGGAGTCATTTGATTAGTTTTGAGTGAAATCCAATCGCTAGAAGTATGGAATACACCAACCACTCCAATTTGGAATGAACTGCCGTTGAACTTGAATTGTTCAATTTGGAACACCTATTGATTTCGGATCAAGCCAAAAGCTTGGGCAACATCATAATATGGTGGGAGGAGTCATTTTGGTGAGTTTTGAGTGAAATCCAATCGCTAGAAGTATGGAATACACCAAGCACTCCAATTAGGAACGAACTGCCGTTGAACTGGAATTGTCCAATTTGGAACACCGATTGATTTCGGATCGAGCCCAAAACTTGGGCAACGTCAAAGTATGGTGGGAGGAGTCATTTTGGTGAGTTTTGAGTGAAATCCAATCGCTAGAAGTATGGAATACACCAACCAGTCCAATTAGGAACGAACTGCCGTTGAACTGGAATTGTCCAATTTGGAACACCTATTGATTTCGGATCGAGCCCCAAACTTGGGCAACATCATAATATGGTGGGAGGAGTCATTTGGTGAGTTTTGGGTGAAATCCAATCGCTAGAAGTATGGAATACACCATCCACCCCAATTAGGAACGAACTGCCGTTGAAGTTGAATTGTCCAATTTCTCACACCTATTGATTTCGGATCGAGCCCCAAACTTGGGCAACATCATAATATGGTGGGAGGAGTCATTTGGTGAGTTTTCAGTGAAATCCAATCGCTAGATGTATGGAATACACCAACCACTCCAATTAGGAACGAACTGCCGTTGAACTTGAATTGTCCAATTTCTAACACCTATTGATTTCGGATCGAGCCCAAAACTTGGGCAACATGATCATATGGTGGGAGGAGTCATTTGGAGAGTTTTGAGTGAAATCCAATCGCTAGATGTATGGAATACACCAACCCCTCCAATTTGGAACGAAACGCGGTTGAACTTGAATTGTCCAATTTCTCACACCAATTGATTTCGGATCGATCCCAAAACTTGGGCAACATGGTAATATGGTGGGGGGAGTAATTTGGTGAGCTTTGAGTGAAATCCAATCACTAGAAGTATGGAATACACCAACCACTCCAATTAGGAACGAACTGCCGTTGAACTTGAATTGTCCAATTTCTCACACCTATTGATTTCGGATCGAGCCCAAAACTTGGGCAACATGATAATCTGGTGTTAGGAGTCAGTTGGTGAGTTTTGAGTGAAATCCAATCGCTGGATGTATGGAATACACCAACCACTCCAATTAGAAACGAACTGCCGTTGAACTTGAATTGTCCCATTTCTCACACCTATTGATTTCGGATCGAGCCCAAAACTTGGGCAACAAGATAATATTGTGGGAGGACTCATGTGGTGAGTTTTGGGGGAAATCCAATCGCTAGATATGTGGAATACACCAACCACTCCAATTAGGAATGAACTGCCGTTGAACTTGAACTCTCCAATTTCTCACACCTATTGATTTCGGATCGAGCCCCAAAACTAGGGCAACATGATAATCTGGTGTTAGGAGTCATTTGGTGAGTTTTGAGTGAAATCCAATCGCTAGAAGTATGGAATACACCAACCACTCCAATTAGGAACGAACTGCTGTTGAACTTGAATTGTCCAATTTCTAACACCTATTGATTTCGGATCGAGCCCAAAACTTGGGCAACACGATAATATGGTGGGAGGATTCATTTGGTGAGTTTTGAGTGAAATCCAATCGCTAGAAGTATGGAATACACCAACCATTCCAATTAGGAACGAACTGCCGTTGAACTTGAATTGTCCAATTTCTCACACCTATTGATTACGGATCAAACCCAAAACTTGGGCAACATCATAATATGGTGGGAGGAGTCATTTGGTGAGTTTTGAGTGAAATCCAGTCGCTAGAAGTATGGAATACACCAACCACTCCAATTAGGAACGAACTGCCGTTGAACTTGAATTGTCCAATTTGGAACACCTATTGATTTCGGATCGAGCCCCAAACTTGGGCAACATCATCATATGGTGGGAGGAGTCATTTGGTGAGTTTTGAGTGAAATCCAATCGCTAGAAATATGGAATACACCAACCACTTCAATTAGGAACGAACTGTCGTTGAACTTGAATTGTCCAATTTAGAACACCTATTGATTTCGGATCGAGCCCAAAACTTGGGCAACATCATAATATGGTGGGAGGAGTCATTTGGATAGTTTCGATTGAAATCCAATCGCTAGAAGTACGGAATACACCAACCACTCCAATTAGGAACGAACTGCCGTTGAACTTGAATTGTCCAATTTCGAACACCTATTGATTTCGTATCGAGCCCAAAACTTGGGCAACATCATAATATGGTGGGAGGAGTCATGTGGTGAGTTTTTTGTGAAATCCAATCGCTAGAACTATGGAATACACCAAGCACTCCAATTAGGAACGAACTGCCGTTGAACTTGAATTGTCCAATTTGGAACACCTATTGATTTCGGATCGAGCCCAAAACTTAGGCAACATCATATTATGGTTGGAGGAGTCATTTGGTTAGTTTTGACTGAAATCCAATCGCTAGAAGTATGGAATACACCAACCACTCCAATTAGGAACGAACTGCCGTTGAACTTGAATTGTCCAATTTCGAACACCTATTGATTTCGGATTGAGCCCAAAACTTGGGCAACATCATAATATGGTGGGAGAAGTCATTTGGTGAGTTTTGAGTGAAATCCAAACGCTAGAAGTATGGAATACACCAACCACTCCAGTTAGGAAATAACTGCCGTTGAACTTGAATTGTCCAATTTGGAACACCTATTGATTTCGGATCGAGCCCCAAACTTGGGCAACATCATCATATGGTGGGAGGAGTCATTTGGTGAGTTTTTAGTGAAATCCAATCGCTAGAAGTATGGAATACACCAACCACTTCAATTAGGAACGAACTGTCGTTGAACTTGAATTGTCCAATTTAGAACACCTATTGATTTCGGATCGAGCCCAAAACTTGGGCAACATCATAATATGGTGGGAGGAGTCATTTGGATAGTTTCGATTGAAATCCAATCGCTAGAAGTACGGAATACACCAACCACTCCAATTAGGAACGAACTGCCGTTGAACTTGAATTGTCCAATTTCGAACACCTATTGATTTCGTATCGAGCCCAAAACTTGGGCAACATCATAATATGGTGGGAGGAGTCATGTGGTGAGTTTTTTGTGAAATCCAATCGCTAGAACTATGGAATACACCAAGCACTCCAATTAGGAACGAACTGCCGTTGAACTTGAATTGTCCAATTTGGAACACCTATTGATTTCGGATCGAGCCCAAAACTTAGGCAACATCATATTATGGTTGGAGGAGTCATTTGGTTAGTTTTGACTGAAATCCAATCGCTAGAAGTATGGAATACACCAACCACTCCAATTAGGAACGAACTGCCGTTGAACTTGAATTGTCCAATTTCGAACACCTATTGATTTCGGATTGAGCCCAAAACTTGGGCAACATCATAATATGGTGGGAGAAGTCATTTGGTGAGTTTTGAGTGAAATCCAAACGCTAGAAGTATGGAATACACCAACCACTCCAGTTAGGAAATAACTGCCGTTGAACTTGAATTGTCCAATTTGGAACACCTATTGATTTCGGATCGAGCCCAAAACTTGGGCAATATCATAATATGGTGTGAGGAGTCATTTCGTTAGTTTTGAGTGAAATTCAAGCGCTAGAAGTGTGGAATACACCAACCAGTCCAATTTGGAACGAACTGCCGTTGAAAATGAATTGTCCAATTTCTCACACCTATTGATTTCGGATCGAGCACCAAACTTGGGCAACCTGATAATATGGTGGGAGGAGTCATTTGGTGAGTTTTGAGTAAAATCCAATCGCCAGAAGTATGGAATACACCAACGACTCCACTTAGGAACGAACTCCCGTTGAACTTGAATTGTCCAATTTCTTTCACCTATTGATTTTGGATCGAGCCCAAAACTTGGGCAACAACATAATATGGTGGGAGGAGTCGTTTGGTGAGTTTTGAGTGAAATCCAATTGCTAGAAGTAGGGAATACACGAACCACTCCAATTAGGAACGAAGTGCCGTTGAACTTGAATTGTCCAATTTGGAACACCTATTGATTTCGGATCGAGCCCAAAACTTGGGCAACATCATAATATGGTGGGAGGAGTTATTTGGTGAGTTTTGAGTGAAATCCAATCGCTAGAAGTATGGAATACACCAACCACTCCAATTAGGAACGAACAGACGTTGAACTTGAATTGTCCAATTTGGAACACCTATTGATTTCGGATTGCGCCCAAAACTTGGGCAACATCATAATATGGTGGGAGAAGTCATTTAGTGAGTTTTGAGTGAAATCCAATCGCTAGAAGTATGGAATACACCAACCACTCCAGTTAGGAAATAACTGCCGTTGAACTTGAATTGTCCAATTTGGAACACCTATTGATTTCGGATCGAGCCCAAAACTTGGGCAACATCATAATATGGTGGGAGGAGTCATTTGGTTAGTTTTGAGTGAAATCCAATCGCTAGAAGTATCGAATACACCAACCACTCCAATTAGGAACGAACTGCAGTTGAACTTGAATTGTCCAATTTCTCACACCTATTGATTTCTGATCGAGACCCAAACTTGGGCAACATCATAATATGGTGGGAAGAGAGAGTCATTTGGTGAGTTTTGAGTGAAATCCAATCACTAGAAGTATGCAATACACCAACCACTCCAGTTTGGAACGAACTGCCGTTGAACTTGAATTGTCCAATTTGGAACACCTATTGATTTCGGATCGAGCCCAAAACTTGGGGAACATCATAATATGGTGGGAGGTGTTATTTGGTGAGTTTTGAGTGAAATCCAATCGCTAGAAGTATGGAATACACCAACCACTCCAATTAGGAACGAACAGACGTTGAACTTGAATTGTCCAATTTGGAACACCTATTGATTTCGGATTGCGCCCAAAACTTGGGCAACATCATAATATGGTGGGAGAAGTCATTTAGTGAGTTTTGAGTGAAATCCAATCGCTAGAAGTATGGAATACACCAACCACTCCAGTTAGGAAATAACTGCCGTTGAACTTGAATTGTCCAATTTGGAACACCTATTGATTTCGGATCGAGCCCAAAACTTGGGCAACATCATAATATGGTTGGAGGAGTCATTTGGTGATTTTTGAGTGAAATCCAATCGCTAGAAGTATGGAATACACCAACCACTCCAATTAGGAACGAACTGCCGTTGAACTTGAATTGTCTAATTTCGAACACCTATTGATTTCGGATTGAGCCCAAAACTTGGGCGACATCATAATATGGTGGGAGAAGTCATTTAGTGAGTTTTGAGTGAAATCCAATCGCTAGAAGTATCGAATACACCAACCACTCCAATTAGGAACGAACTGCCGTTGAACTTGAATTGTCCAATTTCTCGCACCTATTGATTTCTGATCGAGCCCCAAACTTGGGCAACATCATAATATGGTGGGAAGAGTCATTTGGTGAGTATTGAGTGAAATCCAATCGCTAGAAGTATGCAATACACCAACCACTCCAGTTTGGAACGAACTGCCGTTGAACTTGAATTGTCCAATTTGGAACACCTATTGATTTCGGATCGAGCCCAAAACTTGGGCAACATCATAATATGGTGGGAGGTGTTATTTGGTCAGTTTTGAGTGAAATCCAATCGCTAGAAGTATGGAATACACCAACCACTCCAATTAGGAACGAACAGACGTTGAACTTGAATTGTCCAATTTGGAACACCTATTGATTTCGGATTGCGCCCAAAACTTGGGCAACATCATAATATGGTTGGAGAAGTCATTTAGTGAGTTTTGAGTAAAATCCAATCTCTAGAAGTATGGAATACACCAACCACTCCAGTTAGGAAATAACTGCCGTTGAACTTGAATTGTCCAATTTGGAACACCTATTGATTTCAGATCGAGCCCAAAACTTGGGCAACATCATAATATGGTTGGAGGAGTCATTTGGTGAGTTTTGAGTTTAATCCAATCGCTAGAAGTATGGAATACACCAACCACTCCAATTAGGAACGAACAGACGTTGAACTTGAATTGTCCAATTTGGAACACCTATTGATTTCGGATTGCGCCCAAAACTTGGGCAACATCATAATATGGTGGGAGAAGTCATTTAGTGAATTTTGAGTGAAATCCAATCGCTAGAAGTATGGAATACACCAACCACTCCAGTTAGGAAATAACTGTCGTTGAACTTGAATTGTCCAATTTGGAACACCTATTGATTTCGGATTGCGCCCAAAACTTGGGCAACATCATAATATGGTGGGAGAAGTCATTTAGTGAGTTTTGAGTGAAATCCAATCGCTAGAAGTATGGAATACACCAACCACTCCAGTGAGGAAATAACTGCCGTTGAACTTGAATTGTCCAATTTGGAACACCTATTGATTTCGGATCGAGCCCAAAACTTGGGCAACATCATAATATGGTTGGAGGAGTCATTTGGTGAGTTTTGAGTGAAATCCAATCGCTAGAAGTATGCAATACACCAACCACTCCAGTTTGGAACGAACTGCCGTTGAACTTGAATTGTCCAATTTGGAACACCTATTGATTTCGGATCGAGCCCAAAACTTGGGCGACATCATAATATGGTGGGAGAAGTCATTTAGTGAGTTTTGAGTGAAATCCAATCGCTAGAAGTATGGAATACACCAACCACTCCAATTAGGAACGAACTGCCGTTGAACTTGAATTGTCCAGTTTCTCACACCTATTGATTTCGGATCAAGCCCAAAACTTGGGCAACATCATAATATGGTGGGAGAAGTCATTTAGTGAGTTTTGAGTGAAATCCAATCGCTAGAAGTATGGAATACACCAACCACTCCAGTCAGGAAATAACTGCCGATGAACTTGAATTGTCCAATTTGGAACACCTATTGTTTTCGGATTGAGCCCAAAACCTGGGCAACATCATAATATGGTTGGAGGAGTCATTTGGTGATTTTTGACTGAAATCCAATCGCTAGAAGTATGGAATACACCAACGACTCCACTTAGGAACGAACTGCCGTTGAACTTGAATTGTCCAATTTCTTTCACCTATTGATTTTGGATCGAGCCCAAAACTTGGGCAACAACATAATATGGTGGGAGGAGTCGTTTGGTGAGTTTTGAGTGAAATCCAATCGCTAGAAGTAGGGAATACACGAACCACTCCAATTAGGAACGAACTGCCGTTGAACTTGAATTGTACAATTTCTCACACCTATTGATTTCGGATCGAGCCCAAAACTTGGGCGACATCATAATATGGTGGGAGAAGTCATTTAGTGAGTTTTGAGTGAAATCCAATCGCTAGAAGTATGGAATACACCAACCACTCCAATTAGGAACGAACTGCCGTTGAACTTGAATTGTCCAATTTCTCACACCTATTGATTTCGGATCGAGCCCAAAACTTGGGCAACATCATAATATGGTGGGAGGAGTCATTTGATGAGTTTTGAGTGAAATCCAATCGCTAGAAGTATGTAATACACCAACCACACCAATTAGGAACGAACTGCCGTTGAACTTGAATTGTCCAATTTGGAACACCTATTGATTTCGGATCGAGCCCAAAACTTGGGAAACAACATAATATGGTGGGAGGAGTCATTTGATGAGTTTTGAGTGAAATCCAATCGCTAGAAGTATGTAATACACCAACCACACCAATTAGGAACGAACTGCCGTTGAACTTGAATTGTCCAATTTGGAACACCAATTGATTTCGGATCGAGCCCAAAACTTGGGGAACGTCATAATATGGTGGGAGGAGTCATTTGGTTAGTTTTAAGTGAAATCCAATCGCTAGAAGTACGCAATACACCAACCACTACAATTAGGAACGAACTGTCGTTGAAATTGAATTTACCAGTTTCCCACACCTATTGATTTAGGATCGAGCCCAAAACTTGGGCAACATCATAATATTAAGTCATTTGGTGAGTTTTGAGTGAAATCCAATCGCTAGACGTATGGAATACACCAACCACTCCAATTAGGAACGAACTGTCGTTGAAATTGAATTGACCAATTTCAAACACCTATTGATTTGGGATCGATCCCAAAACTTGGGCAACATCATAATATGGTGGGAGGAGTCATTTCGTGAGTTTTGAGTGAAATCCAATCGCTAGACGTATGGAACACACCAACCACTCCAATTAGGAACGAACGGCCGTTGAACTTGAATTGTCCAATTTCTCTCACCTATTGATTTCGGATCGAGCCCAAAACTTGGGCAACATCGTAATATGGTGGGAGGAGTCATTTGGTGAGTTTTGAGTGAAATCCAATCGCTAGAACTATGGAATACACCAACCACTGCAGTTTGGAAAGACCTGCCATTGAACTTGAATTGTCCAATTTCTGAACCTATTGATTTCGGATCGAGCCCAAAACTTGGGCAACATCATAATATGGTGGGAGGAGTCATTTGGTGAGTTTTGAGTGAAATCCAATCGCTAGACGTATGGAATACACCAACCACTCCAACTAGGAACGAACTGTCGTTGAAATTGAATTGACCAATTTCTCACACCTATTGATTTCGGATCGAGTCCAAAACTTGGGCAACATCATAATATGGTGTGGGGAGTCATTTGGTGAGTTTTGAGTAAAATCCGATCGCTAGAAGTATGGAATACACCAACCACTCCAGTTAGGAACGAACTGCCGTTGAACTTGAATTGTCCAATTTGGAACACCTACTGATTTCGGATCGAGCGCAAAACTTGGGCAACATCATAATATGGTGGGAGGAGTTATTTGGTGAGTTTTTAGTGAAATCCAAACGCTAGAAGTATGGAATACACCAACCACTCCAGTTAGGAACGAACTGCCGTTATACTTGAATTTTCCAATTTGGAACACCTATTGATTTCGGATCGAGCCCAAAACTTGGGCAACAACAAAATATGGTGGGAGGAGTCATTTGGTGAGTTTTGAGTGAAATCCAATCGCTAGAAGTATGGAATACACCAACCACTCCAATGAGGAACGAACTGCCGTTGAACTTGAATTGTCCAACTTGGAAGACCTATTGATTTCGGATGGAGCCCAAAACTTGGGCAACATCATAATACGGTGGGAGGAGTCATTTGGTGAGTTTTGAGTGAAATCCAATCGCTAGAAGTATGGAATACACCAACCACTCCAATTAGAAACGAACTTTCGTTGAAATTGAATTGACCAATTTCTCACACCTATTGATTTCGGATCGAGCCCAAAACTTGGGCAACATCATAATATGGTGGGAGGAGTGATTTGGTGAGTTTTGAGTGAAATCCAATCTTTAGAAGTATGGTATACACCAACCACTCCATTTAGGAACGAACTGCCGTTGAACTTGAATTGTCCAATTTGGAACACCTATTGATTTCGGATCGAGCCCAAAACTTGGGCAACATCAAAATATGGTGGGGGGAGTCATTTGGTGAGTTTTGAGTGAAATCCAATCGCTAGAAGTATGGAATACACCAACCACTCCAATTAGGAACGAACTGCCGTTCAACTTGAATTGTCCAATTTCTCACACCTATTGATTTCGGATCGAGCCCAAAACTTGGGCCACATCATAATATGGTGGGAGGAGTCATTTGGTGAGTTTTGAGTGAAATCCAATCGCTAGAAGTATGGAATACACCAACCATTCCAATTAGGAACGAACTGCCGTTGAACTTGAATTGTCCAATTTGGAACACCTATTGATTTCGGATCGAGCCCAAAACTTGGGCAACCTCATAATATGGTGGGAGGACTCATTTGGTGAGTTTTGAGTGAAATCCAATAGCGAGAAGTATGGAAAACACCAACCACTGCAAATAGGAACGACCTGCCATTGAACTTGAATTGTCCAATTTCTCACACCTATTGATTTCGGATCGAGTCCAAAACTTGGGCAACATCATAATATGGTGTGGGGAGTCATTTGGTGAGTTTTTAGTAAAATCCGACTGCTAGAAGTATGGAATACACCAACCACTCCCGTTAGGAACGAACTGCCGTTGAACTTGAATTGGCCAATTTGGAACACCTGCTGACTTCGGATCGAGCGCAAAACTTGGGCAACATCATAATATGGTGGGAGGAGTCATTTGGTGAGTTTTGAGTGAAATCCAATCTTTAGAAGTATGGAATACACCAACCACTCCAGTTAGGAACGAACTGCCGTTGAACTTGAATTGTCCAGTTTGGAACACCTATTGATTTCGGATCGAGCCCAAAACTTGGGCAACATCATAATATGGTGGGAGGAGTCATTTGGTGAGTTTTGAGTGAAATCCAATCGCTAGAAGTATGGAATACACCAACCACTCCAATTGGGAACGAACTGCCGTTGAACTTGAATTGTCCAATTTGGAACACCTATTGATTTCGGATCGAGCCCAAAACTTGGGCAACATCATAATATGGTGGGAGGAGTCATTTGGTGAGTTTTGAGTGAAATCCAATCGCTAGAAGTATGGAATACACCAACCACTCCGAATAGGAACGAACTGCCGTTGAACTTGAATTGTCCAATTTCTCACACCTATTGATTTCGGATCGAGCCCAAAATTTGGGCAACATCATAATATGGTGGGCGGAGTCATTTGATGAGTTTTGAGTGAAATCCAATCGCTAGAAGTATGGAATACACCAACCACTCCAATTTGGAACGAACTTTCGTTGAAATTGAATTGACCAATTTCTCACACCTATTGATTTCGGATCGAGTCCAAAACTTGGGCAACATCATAATATGGTGTGGGGAGTCATTTGGTGGGTTTTGAGTAAAATCCGATCGCTAGAAGTATGGAATACACCAACCACTCCAGTTAGGAACGAACTGCCGTTGAACTTGAATTGTCCAATTTGGAACACCTACTGATTTCGGATCGAGCGCAAAACTTGGGCAACGTCATAATATGGTGGGAGGAGTCATTTGGTGAGTTTTGAGTGAAATCCAATCGCTAGAAGTATGGAATACACCAACCACTCCAGTTAGGAACGAACGGCCGTTATACTTGAATTTTCCAATTTGGAACACCTATTGATTTCGGATCGAGCCCAAAACTTGGGCAACATCATAATATGGTGGGAGGAGTCATTTGGTGAGTTTTGAGTGAAATCCAATCGCTAGAAGTGTGGAATACACCAACCACTCCAATTAGAAACGAACTTCGTTGAAATTGAATTGACCAATTTCTCACACGTATTTATTTCGGATCGAGCCCAAAACTTGGGCAACATCATAATATGGTGGGAGGAGTCATTTGGTGAGTTTTGAGTGAAATCCAATCGCTAGAAGTATGGAATACACCAACCACTCCGAATAGGAACGAACTGCCGTTGAACTTGAAATGTCCAATTTCTCACACCTATTGATTTCGGATCGAGCCCCAAACTTGGGCAACATCATTATATGGGGGGAGGAGTCCTTTGGTGAGTTTTGAGTGAAATCCAATTGGTAGAGGTATGGAATACACCAACCACTACAATTAGGAACGAACTGCCGTTGAACTTGAATTGTCCAATTTGGAACACCTATTGATTTCGGATCGAGCCCCAAACTTGGGCAACATCATAATATGGTGCGAGGAGTCATTTGGTGAGTTTTGAGTGAAATCCAATTGCTAGAAGTATGGAATACACCAACCACTCCAATTAGGAACGAACTGCCGTTGAACTTGAATTGTCCAATTTCTCACGCCTATTGATTTCGGATCGAGCCCAAAACTTGGGCAACATCATAATATGGTGGGAGGAGTCATTTGGGGAGTTTTGAGTGAAATCCAATCGCTAGAAGTATGGAATACACCAACCAATCCGATTAGGAACTAAATGCCGTTGAACTTGAATTGTCCAATTTGGAACACCTATTGATTTCGGATCGAGCCCAAAACTTGGGCAACGTCATAATATGGTGGGAGGAGTCATTTGGTGAGTTTTGAGGGAAATCCAATTGCTAGAAGTATGGAATACACCAACCACTCCAATTAGGAACGAACTGCCTTTGAACTTGAATTGTCCAACTTCTCACACCTATTGATTTCGGATCGAGCCCAAAACTTGGGCAACATCATAATGTGGTGGGAGGAGTCATTTGGTGAGTTTTGAGTGAAATCCAATCGCTAGAAGTACGGAATACACCAACCACTCCCATTAGGAACGAACTGCCGTTGAACTTGAATTTTCCAATTTCTCACACCTATTGATTTCTGATCCTAGCCCCAAACTTGGGCAACATCATAATACGGTGGGAGGAGTCATTTTGTGACTTTTGAGTGAAATCCAATCGCTAGAAGTATGGAATACACCAACCACTCCAATTAGGAACGAACTGCCGTTGAACTTGAATTGTCCAATTTGGAACACCTATTGATTTCGGATCGAGCCCAAAACTTGGGCAACATCATATTATGGTGCTAGGAGTCATTTGGTGAGTTTTGAGTGAAATCCAATCGGTAGAAGTACGGAATACACCAACCACTCCCATTAGGAACGAACTGCCGTTGAACTTGAATTGTCCAATTTCTCACACCTATTGATTTCGGATCCTAGCCCCAAACTTGGGCAACATCATAATATGGTGGGAGGAGTCATTTTGTGACTTTTGAGTGAAATCCAATCGCTAGAAGTATGGAATACACCAACCACTCCAATTAGGAACGAACTGCCGTTGAACTTGAATTGTCCAATTTCTCACACCTATTGATTTCGGATCGAGCCCCAAATTTGGGCAACATAATGTGGTGGGGGGAGTCATTTGGTGAGTTTTGAGTGAAATTCAATCGCTAGAAGTATGGAATACACCAACCACTCCAATTAGGAACGAACTGCCGTTGAATTTGAATTGTCCAATTTCTCACACCTATTGATTTCGGATGGAGCCCCAAACCTGGGCAACATCATAATATGGTGGGAGGAGTCATTTGGTTTGTTTTCAGTGAAATCCAATTGCAAGAAGTATGGAATACACCAACCACTCCAATTAGGAATGAACTGCCGTTGAACTTGAATTTTCCAATTTCTCACACCTATTGATTTCGGATCGAGCCCAAAACTTGAGAACATCATAATATGGTGGGAGGAGTCATTTGGTGAGTTTTGAGTGAAATCCAATCGCTAGAAGTACGGAATACACCAACCACTCACATTAAGAACGAACTGCCGTTGAACTTGAATTGTCCAATTTGGAACACCTATTGGTTTCGGATCGAGCCCCAAACTTGGGCAACATCATAATATGGTGGGAGGAGTCATTTGGTGAGTTTTGAGGGAAATCCAATCGCTAGAAGTATGGAATACACCAACCACTCCAGTTAGGAACGAACTGCCGTCGAACTTCAATTGTCCAATTTGGAACACCAAATCCCAAAAGTTGGGCAACATCATAACATGGTGGGAGTAGTCATTTGGTGAGTTTTGAGTGAAATCCAATCGCTAGAAGTATGGAATACACCAACCACTCCAATTAGGAACGAACTGCCGTTGTACTCGAATTGTCCAATTTCTCACACCTATTGATTTCGGATCGAGCCCAAAACTTGGGAAACATCATAGTATGGTGGGAGGAGTCATTTGGTGAGTTTTGAGTGAAATCCAATCGCTAGAAGTATGGAATACACCAACCACTCCAATTAGGAACGAACTGCCGTTGAACCTGAATTGTCCAATTTCTCACACCTATTGATTACAGATCGAGCCCAAAACTTGGGCAAGATCCTAATATGGTGGGAGGAGTCATTTGGTGAGTTTTGAGTGAAATCCAATCGCTAGAAGTATGGAATACACCAACCACTCCAATTAGGAACGAACTGCCGTCGAACTTCAATTGTCCAATTTGGAACACCAATTCCCAAAAGTTGGGCAACATCATAACATGGTGGGAGTAGTCATTTGGTGAGTTTTGAGTGAAATCCAATCGCTAGAAGTATGGAATACACCAACCACTCCAATTAGGAACGAACTGCCGTTGTACTCGAATTGTCCAATTTCTCACACCTATTGATTTCGGATCGAGCCCAAAACTTGGGAAACATCATAGTATGGTGGGAGGAGTCATTTGGTGAGTTTTGAGTGAAATCCAATCGCTAGAAGTATGGAATACACCAACCACTCCAATTAGGAACGAACTGCCGTTGAACCTGAATTGTCCAATTTCTCACACCTATTGATTACAGATCGAGCCCAAAACTTGGGCAAGATCCTAATATGGTGGGAGGAGTCATTCGGTGAGTTCTGAGTGAAATCCAATCGCTAGAAGTATGGAATACAGCAACCACTCCAATTGGGAACGAACTGCCGTTGAACTTGAATTGTTATATTCGAACACCTATTGATTTCGGATCGAGCCCAAAACTTGGGCAACATCATAATATGGATTGAGGAGTCATTTGGTGAGTTTTGAGTGAAATCCAATGGCTAGAAGTATGGAATACACCAACCACTCCAATTAGGAACGAACTGCCGTTGAACTTGAATTGTCCAATTTCTAACACCTATTGATTTCGGATCGAGCCCAAAACTTGGGCAACATCGTAATATGGTGGGTGGAGTCATTTGGTGAGTTTTGAGTGAAATCCAATCGCTAGAAGTATGCAATACACCAACCACTCCAATTTCGAACGAACTGCCGTTGAACTTGAATTGTCCAATTTCCCGCACCTATTGATTTCGGATCGAATCCCAAACTTGGGCAACATCATAATATGGTGGGAGGAGTCATTTGGTGAGTTTTGAGTGAAATCCAATGGCTTGAAGTATGGAATACACCAACCACTCCAATTAGGAACGAACTGCCGTTGAACTTGAATTGTCCAATTTCCAGCACCTATTGATTTCGGATCGAACCCCAAACTTGGGCAACATCATAATATTGTGGGAGGAGTCATTTGGTGAGTTTTGAGTGAAATCCAATCGCTAGAAGTATGCAATACACCAACCACTCCAATTTCGAACGAACTGCCGTTGTACTTGAATTGTCCAATTTCCCGCACCTATTGATTTCGGATCGAATCCCAAACTTGGGAAACATCATAATATGGTGGGAGGAGTCATTTGGGGAGTTTTGAGTGAAATCCAATGGCTTGAAGTATGGAATACACCAACCACTCCAATTACGAACGAACTGCCGTTGAACTTGAATTGTCCAATTTCCAGCACCTATTGATTTCGCATCGAACCCCAAACTTGGGCAACATCATAATATGGTGGGAGGAGTCATTTGGTGAGTTCTGAGTGAAATCCAATCGCTAGAAGTATGGAATACACCAACCACTCCAATTGGGAACGAACTGCCGTTGAACTTGAATTGTCATATTCGAACACCTATTGATTTCAGATCGAGCAAAAAACTTGGGCAACATCATAATATGGATTGAGGAGTCATATGGTGAGTTTTGAGTGAAATCCAATCGCTAGAAGTATGGAATACACCAACCACTCCAATTCGGAACGAACTGCCGTTGAACTTGAATTGTCATATTCGAACACCTATTGATTTCGGATCGAGCCCAAAACTTGGGCAACATCATAATATGGATTGAGGAGTCATATGGTGAGTTTTGAGTGAAATCCAATTGCTAGAAGAATGGAATACACCAACCACTCCAATTAGGAACGAACTGCCGTTGAACTTGAATTGTCCAATTTCTCACACCTATTGATTTCGGATCGAGCCCAAAACTTGGGCAACATCATAATATGGTGGGTGGAGTCATTTGGTGAGTTTTGAGTGAAATCCAATCGCTACAAGTATGGAATACTCCAACCACTCCAATTAGGAACGAACTGTCGTTGAACTTGAATTGTCCAATTTCCAGCACCTATTGATTTCGGATCGAACCCCAAACTTGGGCAACATCATAATATGGTGGGAGGAGTCATTTGGTGAGTTTTGAGTGAAATTCAATCGCTAGAAGTATGGAATACACCAACCACTCCAATTAGGAACGAACTACCGTTGAACTTGAATTGTCCAATTTCTCACACCTATTGATTTCGGATCGAGCCCAAAATTTTGGCAACATCATAATATGGTGGGAGGAGTCATTTGGTGAGGTTTGAGTGAAATCCAATCGCTAGAAGTATGGAATACACCAACCACTCCAATTAGGAATGAACTGCCTTTGAACTTGAATTGTCCAATTTCCCGCACCTATTGATTTCGGATCGAACACCAAACTTGGGCAACATCATAATATGGCGAGAGGAGTCATTTGGTGAGGTTTGACTGAAATCCAATCGCTAGAAGTATGGAATACACCAACCACTCCAATTAGGAACGAACTGCCGTTGAACTTGAATTGTCCAATTTCCCGAACCTATTGATTTCGGATCGAACCCCAAACTTGGGCAACATCAAAATATGGTGGGAGGAGTCATTTGGTGAGTTTTGAATGAAATCCAATCCCTAGAAGTATGAAATACACCAACCACTCCAATTAGGAACGAACTGCCGTTGAACTTGAATCGTCCAATTTCTCACACCTATTGATTTCGGATCGAGCCCAAAACTTGGGCAACATCATAATATGGTGGGAGTAGTCATTTGGTGAGTTTAGAGTGAAATCCAATCGCTAGAAGTATGGAATACACCAACCACTCCAATTAGGAACGAACTGCCGTTGAACTTGAATTGTCCAATTTCCAGCACCTATTGATTTCGGATCGAACCCCAAACTTGTGCAACATCATAATACGGTGGGAGGAGTCATTTGGTGAGTTCTGGGTGAAATCCAATCGCTATAAGTATGGAATACACCGACCGCTCCAATTCGGAACGAACTGCCGTTGAACTTGAATTGTCCAATTTGGAACACCTATTGATTTCGAATTGAGCCAAAAGCTTGGGCAACATCATAATATGGTGGGAGGATTCATTTTGGTGGGTTTTGAGTGAAATCCAATCGCTAGAAGTATGGGATACACCAACCACTCCAATTAGGAACGAACTGCCGTTGAACTTGAATTGTCCAATTTCCAGCACCTATTGATTTCGGATCGAACCCCAAACTTGTGCAACATCATAATACGGTGGGAGGAGTCATTTGGTGAGTTCTGGGTAAAATCCAATCGCTAGAAGTATGGAATACACCGACCGCTCCAATTCGGAACGAACTGCCGTTGAACTTGAATTGTCCAATTTCTCACACCTATTGATTTCGGATCGAGCCCAAAACTTGGGCAACATCGTAATATGGTGGGTGGAGTCATTTGGTGAGTTTTGAGTGAAATCCAATCGCTAGAAGTATGCAATACACCAACCACTCCAATTTCGAACGAACTGCCGTTGAACTTGAATTGTCCAATTTCCCGCACCTATTGATTTCGGATCGAATCCCAAACTTGGGCAACATCATAATATGGTGGGAGGAGTCATTTGGTGAGTTTTGAGTGAAATCCAATGGCTTGAAGTATGGAATACACCAACCACTCCAATTAGGAACGAACTGCCGTTGAACTTGAATTGTCCAATTTCCAGCACCTATTGATTTCGGATCGAACCCAAAACTTGGGCAACATCATAATATGGTAGGAGGAGTCATTTGGTGAGTTTTGAGTGAAATCCAATCGCTAGAAGTATGGAATACACCAACCACTCCAATTAGGAACGAACTGCCGTTGAACTTGAATTGTCCAATTTCTCACACCTATTGATTTCGGATCGAGCCCAAAACTTGGGCAACATCATAATATGGTGGGAGGAGTCATTTGGTGAGTTTTGAGTGAAATCCAATCGCTAGAAGTATGGAATACACCAACCACTCCAATTAGGAACGAACTGCCGTTGAACTTGAATTGTCCAATTTCTCACACCTATTAATTTCGGATCGAACCCCAAACTTGTGCGACAACATACTACGGTGGGAGGAGTCATTTGGTGAGTTTTGGGTGAAATCCAATCGCTAGAAGTATGGAATACACCAACCACTCCAATTAGGAACGAACTGCCGTTGAACTTGAATTGTCCAATTTGGAACACCTATTGATTTCGGATCTAGCCCCAAACTTGGGCAACAACATAATATGGAGGGAGGAGTCGTTTGGTGAGTTTTGAGTGAAATCCAATCGCTAGAAGTATCGAAAAGACCAACCACTCCAATTAGGAACGAACTGCCGTTGAACTTGAATTGTCCAATTTGGAACACCTATTGATTTCGGATCGAGCCCAAAACTTGGGCAACATCATAATATGGTAGGAGGAGTCATTTGGTGAGTTTTGAGTGAAATCCAATCGCTAGAAGTATGGAATATACCAACCATCCCAATTAGGAACGAATTGCCATTGAACTTGAATTGTCTAATTTCTCACACCTATTGATTTCGGATCGAGCCCAAAACTTGGGCAACATCATAATATGGTCGGAGGAGTCATTTGGTGAGTTTTGAGTGAAATCCAATCGCTAGAAGTATGGAATACACCAACCACTCCAATTAGGAACGAACTGCCGTTGAACTTGAATTGTCCAATTTCTCACACCTATTGATTTCGGATTGAGCCAAAAGCTTGGGCAACATCATAATATGGTGGGAGGATTCATTTTGGTGAGTTTTGAGTGAAATCCAATCGCTAGAAGTATGGGATACACCAACCACCCCAAATAGGAACGAACTGCCGTTGAACTTGAATTGTCCAATTTGGAACACCTATTGATTTCGGATCGAGCCCAAAACTTGGGCAACATCATAATATGGTAGGAGGAGTCATTTGGTGAGTTTTGAGTGAAATCCAATCGCTAGAAGTGTGGAATACACCAACCACTCCAATTAGGAATGAACTGCTGTTGAACTTGAATTGTCCAATTTCTCACACCTATTGATTTCGGATCGAGCCCAAAACTTGGGCAACATCATAATATGGTGGGAGGAGTCATTTGGTGAGTTTTGAGTGAAATCCAATCGCTAGAAGTATGGAATACACCAACCACTCCAATTAGGAACGAACTGCCGTTGAACTTGAATTGTCCAATTTGTCACACCTACTGATTTCGGATCGAGCCCCAAACTTGGGCAACATCATAATATGGTGGGAGGAGTCATTTGGTGAGTTTTGAGTGAAATCCAATCGCTAGAAGTATGGAATACACCAACCACTCCAATTAGGAACGAACTGCCGTTGAACTTGAATTGTCCAATTTGGAACACCTATTGATTTCGGATCGAGCCCAAAACTTGGGCAACATCATAATATGGTAGGAGGAGTCATTTGGTGAGTTTTGAGTGAAATCCAATCGCTAGAAGTATGGAATACACCAACCACTCCAATTAGGAACGAACTGCCGTTGAACTTGAATTGTCCAATTTCTCACACCTATTGATTTCGGATCGAGCCCAAAACTTGGGCAACATCATAATATGGTGGGAGGAGTCATTTGGTGAGTTTTGAGTGAAATCCAATCGCTAGAAGTATGGAATACACCAACCACTCCAATTAGGAACGAACTGCCGTTGAACTTGAATTGTCCAATTTGGAAGACCTATTGATTTCGGATCGAGCCCAAAACTTGGGCAACGTCATAATATGGTGGGAGGAGTCATTTGGTGAGTTTGAGTGAAATCCAATCGCCAGAAGTATGGAATACACCAACCACTCCAATTAGGAACGAACTGCCGTTGAACTTGAATTGTCCAATTTGGAACACCTATTGATTTCGGATCGAGCCCAAAACTTGGGCAACATCATAATATGGTGGGAGGAGTCATTTGGTGAGTTTTGAGTGAAATCCAATCGCTAGAAGTATGGAATACACCAACCACTCCAATTAGGAACGAACTGCCGTTGAACTTAAATTGTCCAATTTCTCACACCTATTGATTTCGGATCGAGTCCAAACTTGGGCAACATCATAATATGGTGGGAGGAGTCATTTGGTGAGTTTTGAGTGAAATCCAATCGCTAGAAGTATGGAATACACCAACCACTCCAATTAGGAACGAACTGCCGTTGAACTTGAATTGTCCAATTTGGAACACCTATTGATTTCGGATCGAGCCCAAAACTTGGGCAACATCATAATATGGTAGGAGGAGTCATTTGGTGAGTTTTGAGTGAAATCCAATCGCTAGAAGTATGGAATATACCAACCATCCCAATTAGGAACGAACTGCCATTGAACTTGAATTGTCCAATTTCTCACACCTATTGATTTCGAACCGAGCCCAAAACTTGGGCAACATCATAATATGGTCGGAGGAGTCATTTGGTGAGTTTTGAGTGAAATCCAATCGCTAGAAGTGTGGAATACACCAACCACTCCAATTAGGAATGAACTGCCGTTGAACTTGAATTGTCCAATTTCTCACACCTATTGATTTCGGATCGAGCCCAAAACTTGGGCAACATCATAATATGGTGGGAGGAGTCATTTGGTGAGTTTTGAGTGAAATCCAATCGCTAGAAGTATGGAATACACCAACCACTCCAATTAGGAACGAACTGCCGTTGAACTTGAATTGTCCAATTTCTCACACCTATTAATTTCGGATCGAACCCCAAACTTGTGCGACATCATACTACGGTGGGTGGAGTCATTTGGTGAGTTTTGGGTGAAATCCAATCGCTAGAAGTATGGAATACACCAACCACTCCAATTAGGAACGAACTGCCGTTGAACTTGAATTGTCCAATTTGGAACACCTATTGATTTCGGATCGAGCCCAAAACTTGGGCAACATCATAATATGGTAGGAGGAGTCATTTGGTGAGTTTTGAGTGAAATCCAATCGCTAGAAGTATGGAATATACCAACCATCCCAATTAGGAACGAACTGCCATTGAACTTGAATTGTCCAATTTCTCACACCTATTGATTTCGAACCGAGCCCAAAACTTGGGCAACATCATAATATGGTCGGAGGAGTCATTTGGTGAGTTTTGAGTGAAATCCAATCGCTGGAAGTATGGAATACACCAACCACTCCAATTAGGAACAAACTGCCGTTGAACTTGAATTGTCCAATTTCTCACACCTATTGATTTCGGATTGAGCCAAAAGCTTGGGCAACATCTTAATATGGTGGGAGGATTCATTTTGGTGAGTTTTGAGTGAAATCCAATCGCTAGAAGTATGGGATACACCAACCACCCCAATTAGGAACGAACTGCCGTTGAACTTGAATTGTCCAATTTGGAACACCTATTGATTTCAGATCGAGCCCAAAACTTGGGCAACATCATAATATGGTGGGAGGAGTCATTTGGTGAGTTTTGAGTGAAATCCAATCGCTAGAAGTATGGAATACACCAACCACTCCAATTAGGAACGAACTGCCGTTGAACTTGAATTGTCCAATTTCTCACACCTATTGATTTGGGATCCAACCCCAAACTTGTGCAACATCATAATACGGTGGGAGGAGTCAATTGGTGAGTTCTGGGAGAAATCCAATCGCTAGAAGTATGGAATACACCGACCGCTCCAATTCGGAACGAACTGCCGTTGAACTTGAATTGTCCAATTTCTCACACCTATTGATTTCGGATCGAGCCAAAAACTTGGGCAACATCATAATATGGTGGGAGGAGTCATTTGGTGAGTTTTGAGTGAAATCCAATCGCTAGAAGTATGGAATACACCAACCACTCCAATTAGGAACGAACTGCCGTTGAACTTGAATTGTCCAATTTGGAACACCTATTGATTTCGGATCGAGCCCAAAACTTGGGCAACATCATAATATGGTAGGAGGAGTCATTTGGTGAGTTTTGAGTGAAATGCAATCGCTAGAAGTATGGAATACACCAACCACTCCAATTAGGAACGAACTGCCGTTGAACTTGAATTGTCCAATTTCTCACACCTATTGATTTCGGATCGAGCCCAAAACTTGGGCAACATCATAATATGGTGGGAGGAGTCATTTGGTGAGTTTTGAGTGAAATCGAATCGCTAGAAGTATGGAATACACCAACCACTCCAATTAGGAACGAACTGCCGTTGAACTTGAATTGTCCAATTTGGAAGACCTATTGATTTCGGATCGAGCCCAAAACTTGGGCAACATCATAATATGGTGGGAGGAGTCATTTGGTGAGTTTGAGTGAAATCCAATCGCCAGAAGTATGGAATACACCAACCACTCCAATTAGGAACGCACTGCCGTTGAACTTGAATTGTCCAATTTGGAACACCTATTGATTTCGGATCGAGCCCAAAACTTGGGCAACATCATAATATGGTGGGAGGAGTCATTTGGTGAGTTTTGAGTGAAATCCAATCGCTAGAAGTATGGAATACACCAACCACTCCAATTAGGAACGAACTGCCGTTGAACTTAAATTGTCCAATTTCTCACACCTATTGATTTCGGATCGAGTCCAAACTTGGGCAACATCATAATATGGTGGGAGGAGTCATTTGGTGAGTTTTGAGTGAAATCCAATCGCTAGAAGTATGGAATACACCAACCACTCCAATTAGGAACGAACTGCCGTTGAACTTGAATTGTCCAATTTGGAACACCTATTGAGTTCGGATCGAGCCCAAAACTTGGGCAACATCATAATATGGTGCGAGGAGACATTTGGTGAGTTTAAGTGAAATCCAATCGCTAGAAGTATGGAACAAACCAACCACTCCAATTAGGAACGAACTGCCGTTGAACTTGAATTGTCCAATTTCTCACACCTATTGATTTCGGATCGAGCCAAAAGCTTGGGCAACATCATAACATGGAGGGAGGAGTCATTTGGTGTGTTTTGAGTGAAATCCAATCGCTAGAAGTATGGAATACACCAACCACTCCAATTAGGAACGAACTGCCGTTGAACTTGAATTGTCCAATTTGGAACACCTATTGATTTCGGATCGAGCCCAAAACTTGGGCAACATCATAATATGGTGGGGGGGAGTCATTTGGTGAGTTTTGAGTGAAATCCAATCGCTAGAAGTATGGAATACACCAACCACTCCAATTAGGAACGAACTGCCGTTGAACTTGAATTGTCCAATTTGGAACACCTATTGATTTCGGATCGAGCCCAAAACTTGGGCAACATCATAATATGGTGGGAGGAGTCATTTGGTGAGTTTGAGTGAAATCCAATCGCTAGAAGTACGGAATACACCAACCACTCCAATTAGGAACGAACTGCCGTTGAACTTGAATTGTCCAATTTGGAACACCTATTGATTTCGTATCGAGCCCAAAACTTGGGCAACATCATAATATGGTAGGAGGAGTCATTTGGTGAGTTTTGAGTGAAATCCAATCGCTAGAAGTATGGAATACACCAACCACCCCAATTAGGAACGAACTGCCATTGAACTTGAATTGTCCAATTTCTCACACCTCTTGATTTCGGATCGAGCCCAAAATTGGGCAACATCATAATATGGTCGGAGGAGTCATTTGGTGAGTTTTGAGTGAAATCCAATCGCTAGAAGTATTGAATACACCAACCACTCCAATTAGGAACGAACTGCCGTTGAACTTGAATTGTCCAATTTGGAACACCTATTGATTTCGTATCGAGCCCAAAACTTGGGAAACGTCATAATATGGTGGGAGGAGTCATTTGGTGAATTTTGAGTGAAATTCAATCGCTAGAAGTATGGAATACACCAACCAATCCAATTAGGAACGAAATGCCGTTGAACTTGAATTGGCCAATTCGGAACACCTATTGATTTCGGATCGAGCCCAAAACTTGGGCAACATCATAATATGGTGGGAGGAGTCATTTGGTTAGTTTTGAGTGAAATCCAATCGCTAGAAGTATGGAATACACCAACCACTCCAATTAGGAACGAACTGCCGTTGAACTTGAATTGTCCAATTTCTCACACCAATTGATTTCGGATCGAGCCAAAAGCTTGGGCAACATCATAACATGGAGGGAGGAGTCATTTGGTGTGTTTTGAGTGAAATCCAATCGCTAGAAGTATGGAATACACCAACCACTCCAATTAGGAACGAACTGCCATTGAACTTGAATTGTCCAATTTCTCACACCTCTTGATTTCGGATCGAGCCCAAAACTTGGGCAACATCATAATATGGTGGGAGGAGTCATTTGGTGAGTTTGAGTGAAATCCAATCGCTAGAAGTATGGAATACACCAACCACTCCAATTAGGAACGAACTGCCGTTGAACTTGAATTGTCCAATTTCTCACACCAATTGATTTCGGATCGAACCCCAAACTTGTGCAATAGCATAATACGGTGGGAGGAGTCATTTGGTGAGTTTTGGGTGAAATCCAATCGCTAGAAGTATGGAATACACCAACCACTCGAATTAGGAACGAACTGCCGTTGAACTTGAATTGTCCAATTTGGAATACCTATTGATTTCGGATCGAGCCCAAAACTTGGGAAACATCATAATATGGTAGGAGGAGTCATTTGGTGAGTTTTGAGTGAAATCCAATCGCTAGAAGTGTGGAATACACCAACCACCCCCATTAGGAACGAACTGCCGTTGAACTTGAATTGTCCAATTTCTCACACCTATTGATTTCGGATCGAGCCCAAAACTTGGGCAACATCATAATATGGTCGGAGGAGTCATTTGGTGAGTTTTGAGTGAAATCCAATCGCTAGAAGTGTGGAATACACCAACCACTCCAATTAGGAACGAACTGCCGTTGAACTTCAATTGTCCAATTTGGAACACCGATTGATTTCGTATCGAGCCCAAAACTTGGGAAACGTCATAATATGGTGGGAGGAGTCATTTGGTGAGTTTTGAGTGAAATTCAATCGCTAGAAGTATGGAATACACCAACCAATCCAATTAGGAACGAAATGCCGTTGAACTTGAATTGGCCAATTCGGAACACCTATTGATTTCGGATCGAGCCCAAAACTTGGGCAACATCATAATATGGTGGGAGGAGTCATTTGGTTAGTTTTGAGTGAAATCCAATCGCTAGAAGTACGGAATACACCAACCACTCCAATTAGGAACGAACTGCCGTTGAACTTGAATTGTCCAATTTCTCACACCTATTGATTTCGGATCGGTCCAAAAGCTTGGGCAACATCATAATATGGAGGGAGGAGTCATTTGGTGAGTTTTGAGTGAAATCCAATCGCTAGAAGTATGGAATACACCAACCACTCCAATTAGGAACGAACTGCCGTTGAACTTGAATTGTCCAATTTGGAACACCTATTGATTTCGGATCGAGCCCAAAACTTGGGCAACATCATAATATGGTGGGGGGAGTCATTTGGTGAGTTTTGAGTGAAATCCAATCGCTAGAAGTACGGAATACACCAACCACTCCAATTAGGAACGAACTGCCGTTGAACTTGAATTGTCCAATTTGGAACACCTATTGATTTCGGATCGAGCCCAAAACTTGGGCAACATCATAATATGGTGGGGGGAGTCATTTGGTGAGTTTTGAGTGAAATCCAATCGCTAGAAGTACGGAATACACCAACCACTCCAATTAGGAACGAACTGCCGTTGAACTTGAATTGTCCAATTTGGAACACCTATTGATTTCGGATCGAGCCCAAAACTTGGGCAACATCATAATATGGTAGGAGGAGTCATTTGGTGAGTTTTGAGTGAAATCCAATCGCTAGAAGTATGGAATACACCAACCACCCCAATTAGGAACGAACTGCCATTGAACTTGAATTGTCCAATTTCTCACACCTCTTGATTTCGGATCGAGCCCAAAATTGGGCAACATCATAATATGGTCGGAGGAGTCATTTGGTGAGTTTTGAGTGAAATCCAATCGCTAGAAGTATTGAATACACCAACCACTCCAATTAGGAACGAACTGCCGTTGAACTTGAATTGTCCAATTTGGAACACCTATTGATTTCGTATCGAGCCCAAAACTTGGGAAACGTCATAATATGGTGGGAGGAGTCATTTGGTGAGTTTTGAGTGAAATTCAATCGCTAGAAGTATGGAATACACCAACCAATCCAATTAGGAACGAAATGCCGTTGAACTTGATCTGTCCAATTTGGAACACCTATTGATTTCGGATCGAGCCCAAAACCTGGGCAACATCATAATATGGTGGGAGGAGTCATTTGGTGAGTTTTGAGTGAAATCAAATCGCTAGAAGTATGGAATACACCAACCACTCCAATTAGGAACGAACTGCCGTTGAACTTGAATTGTCCAATTTCTCACACCTATTGATTTCGGATCGAGCCAAAAGCTTGGGCAACATCATAACATGGAGGGAGGAGTCATTTGGTGTGTTTTGAGTGAAATCCAATCGCTAGAAGTATGGAATACACCAACCACTCCAATTAGGAACGAACTGCCGTTGAACTTGAATTGTCCAATTTGGAACACCGATTGATTTCGTATCGAGCCCAAAACTTGGGAAACGTCATAATATGGTGGGAGGAGTCATTTGGTGAGTTTTGAGTGAAATTCAATCGCTAGAAGTATGGAATACACCAACCAATCCAATTAGGAACGAAATGCCGTTGAACTTGAATTGTCCAATTTGGAACACCTATTGATTTCGGATCGAGCCCAAAACCTGGGCAACATCATAATATGGTGGGAGGAGTCATTTGGTGAGTTTTGAGTGAAATCAAATCGCTTGAAGTATGGAATACACCAACCACTCCAATTAGGAACGAACTGCCGTTGAACTTGAATTGTCCAATTTCTCACACCTATTGATTTCGGATCGAGCCAAAAGCTTGGGCAACATCATAACATGGAGGGAGGAGTCATTTGGTGTGTTTTGAGTGAAATCCAATCGCTAGAAGTATGGAATACACCAACCACTCCAATTAGGAACGAACTGCCGTTGAACTTGAATTGTCCAATTTGGAACACCGATTGATTTCGTATCGAGCCCAAAACTTGGGAAACGTCATAATATGGTGGGAGGAGTCATTTGGTGAGTTTTGAGTGAAATTCAATCGCTAGAAGTATGGAATACACCAACCAATCCAATTAGGAACGAAATGCCGTTGAACTTGAATTGGCCAATTCGGAACACCTATTGATTTCGGATCGAGCCCAAAACTTGGGCAACATCATAATATGGTGGGAGGAGTCATTTGGTTAGTTTTGAGTGAAATCCAATCGCTAGAAGTATGGAATACACCAACCATTCCAATTAGGAACGAACTGCCGTTGAACTTGAATTGTCCAATTTCTCACACCAATTGATTTCGGATCGAGCCAAAAGCTTGGGCAACAACATAATATGGAGGGAGGAGTCATTTGGTGAGTTTTGAGTGAAATCCAATCGCTAGAAGTATGGAATACACCAACCACTCCAATTAGGAACGAACTGCCGTTGAACTTGAATTGTCCAATTTGGAACACCTATTGATTTCGGATCGAGCCCAAAACTTGGGCAACATCATAATATGGTGGGAGGAGTCATTTGGTGAGTTTGAGTGAAATCCAATCGCTAGAAGTATGGAATACACCAACCACTCCAATTTGGAACGAACTGCCGTTGAACTTGAATTGTCCAATTTCTCACACCAATTGATTTCGGATCGAACCCCAAACTTGTGCAATAGCATAATACGGTGGGAGGAGTCATTTGGTGAGTTTTGGGTGAAATCCAATCGCTAGAAGTATGGAATACACCAACCACTCGAATTAGGAACGAACTGCCGTTGAACTTGAATTGTCCAATTTGGAATACCTATTGATTTCGGATCGAGCCCAAAACTTGGGCAACGTCATAATATGGTAGGAGGAGTCATTTGGTGAGTTTTGAGTGAAATCCAATCGCTAGAAGTGTGGAATACACCAACCACTCCAATTAGGAACGAACTGCCGTTGAACTTGAATTGTCCAATTTGGAACACCGATTGATTTCGTATCGAGCCCAAAACTTGGGAAACGTCATAATATGGTGGGAGGAGTCATTTGGTGAGTTTTGAGTGAAATTCAATCGCTAGAAGTATGGAATACACCAACCAATCCAATTAGGAACGAAATGCCGTTGAACTTGAATTGGCCAATTCGGAACACCTATTGATTTCGGATCGAGCCCAAAACTTGGGCAACATCATAATATGGTGGGAGGAGTCATTTGGTTAGTTTTGAGTGAAATCCAATCGCTAGAAGTATGGAATACACCAACCACTCCAATTAGGAACGAACTGCCGTTGAACTTGAATTGTCCAATTTCTCACACCTATTGATTTCGGATCGAGCCAAAAGCTTGGGCAACATCATAATATGGAGGGAGGAGTCATTTGGTGAGTTTTGAGTGAAATCCAATCGCTAGAAGTATGGAATACACCAACCACTCCAATTAGGAACGAACTGCCGTTGAACTTGAATTGTCCAATTTGGAACACCTATTGATTTCGGATCGAGCCCCAAACTTGGGCAACATCATAATATGGTGGGAGGAGTCATTTGGGGAGTTTTGAGTGAAATCCAATCGCTAGAAGTATGGAATACACCAACAACTCCAATTTGGAACGAACTGCCGTTGAACTTGAATTGTCCAACTTCTCACACCTATTGATTTCGGATCGAGCCCCAAACTTGGGCAACATCATAATACGGTGGGAGGAGTCATTTGGTGAGTTTTGAGTGAAATCCAATCGCTAGAAGTATGGAATACACCAACCACTCCAATTAGGAACGAACTGCCGTTGAACTTGAATTGTCCAATTTCTCACACCTACTGATTTCGGATCGAGCCCCAAACTTGGGCAACATCATAATATGGTGGGAGGAGTCATGTGGTGAGTGAAATCCAATCGCTAGAAGTATGGAATACACCAACCACTCCAATTAGGAACGAATTGCCGTTGAAATTGAATTGTCCAATTTCTCACACCTATTGATTTCGGATCGAGCCCAACACTTGGGCAACATCATAATATGGTGGGAGGAGTCATTTGGTTAGTTTTGAGTGACATCCAATCGCTAGAAGTATGGAATACACCAAATACTCCAATTAGGAACGAACTGTCGTTGAACTTGAATTGTCCAATTTCTCACAACTATTGATTTCGGATCGAGGCCAAACTTGGGCAACATCATAATATGGTCGGAGGAGTCATTTGGTGAGTTTTGAGTGGAATCCAATCGCTAGAAGTATGGAATACACCAACCACTCCAATTAGGAACGAACTGTCGTTGAACTTGAATTGTCCAATTTCTCACACCTATTGATTTCGGATCGAGTCCAAACTTGGGCAACGTCATAATATGGTGGGAGGAGTCATGTGGTGAGTGAAATCCAATCGCTAGAAGTATGGTATACACCAACCACTCCAATTAGGAACGAACTGCCGTTGAACTTGAATTGTCCAATTTGTCACACCTATTGATTTTGGATCGAGCCCCAAACTTGGGCAACATCATAATGTGGTGGGAGGAGTCATTTGGTGAGTGTTGAGTGAAATCCAATCGCTAGAAGTATGGAATACACCAACCTCTCCAGTTAGGAACGAACTGCCGTTGAACTTGAATTGTCCAATTTCTCACACCTATTCATTTCGGATCGAGCCCCAAACTTGGGCAACATCGTAATATGGTGGGAGTAGTCATTTGGTGAGTTTTGAGTGAAATCCAATCGCTAGAAGTATGGAATACACCAACCATTCCAATTAGGAACGAACTGCCGTTGAACTTGAATTGTCCAATTTCTCACACCTATTGATTTTGGATCGAGCCCCAAACTTGGGCAACATTGTAATATAGTGGGAGGAGTCGTTTGGTGAGTTTTGAGTGAAATCCAATCGCTAGAAGTATGGAATACACCAACCACTCCAATTTGGAACGAACTGCCGTTAAACTGGAATTGTCCAATTTGGAACAACTATTGATTTCGGATCGAGCCCAAAACTTGGGCAACATCATAATATGGTGGGAGGAGTCATTTGGTGAGTTTTGAGTGAAATCCAATCGCTAGAAGTATGGAATACACCACCCACTCCAATTAGGAACGAACTGCCGTTGAACTTGAATTGTCCAATTTGGAACACCTATTGATTTCGGATCGAGCCCAAAACTTGGGCAACATCGTAATATGGTGGGAGGAGTCATTTGGTGAGTTTTGAGTGAAATCCAATCGCTAGAAGTATGGAATACACCAACCACTCCAATTAGAAACGAACTGCCGTTGAACTTGAATTGTCCAATTTGGAACACCTATTGATTTCGGATCGAGCCCAAAACTTTGGCAACACCATAATATGGTGGGAGGAGTCATTTGGTGAGTTTTGAATGAAATCCAAACGCTAGAACTATGGAATACACCAACCACTCCAAGTAGGAACGAACTGCCGTTGAACTTGAATTGTGCAATTTCGAACACCTATTGATTTCGGATCGAGCCCAAAACTTGGGCAACATCATAATATGGTGGGAGGAGTCATTTGGTTAGTTTTGAGTGAAATCCAGTCGCTAGAAGTATGGAATACACTCCAATTAGGAACGTACTGCCGTTGAACTTGAATTGTCCAATTTCGAACACCTATTGATTTCGGATCGAGCCCAAAACTTGGGCAACATCATAATATGGTGGGAGGAGTCGTTTGTTGAGTTTTGAGTGAAATCCAATCGCTAGAAGTATGGAATACACCAACCACTCCAATTAGGAACGAATTGACGTTGAACTTGAATTGTCCAATTTCGAACACCTATTGATTTCGGATCGAGCCCCAAACTTGGGCAACATCATAATATGGTGTTAGGAGTCATTTGGTGAATTTTGAGTGAAATCCAATCGCTAGAAGTATGGAATACACCAACCACTCCAATTAGGAACGAACTGCCGTTGAACTTGAATTGTCCAATTTCTCAAACCTATTGATTTCGGATCGAGCCCCAAACTTGGGCAACATCATAATATGGTGGGAGGAGTCATGTGGTGAGTGAAATCCAATCGCTAGAAGTATGGAATACACCAACCACTCCAATTAGGAACGAACTGCCGTTGAACTTGAATTGTCCAATTTCTCACACCTATTGATTTCGGATCGAGCCCCAAACTTGGGCAACATCATAATATGGTGGGAGGAGTCATGTGGTGAGTGAAATCCAATCGCTAGAAGTATGGTATACACCAACCACTCCAATTAGGAACGAACTGCCGTTGAACTTGAATTGTCCAATTTCTCACACCTATTGATTTCGGATCGAGCCCCAAACTTGGGCAACATCATAATATGGTGGGAGGAGTCAGTTGGTGAGTTTTGAGTGAAATCCAATCGCTAGAACTATGGAATACACCAACCACTCCAATTAGGATCGAACTGCCGTTGAACTTGAATTGTCCAATTTCTCACACCTATTCATTTCGGATCGAGCCCCAAACTTGGGCAATATCGTAATATGGTGGGAGGAGTCATTTGGTGAGTTTTGAGTGAAATCCAATCGCTAGAAGTATGGAATACACCAACCACTCCAATTAGGAACAAACTGCCGTTGAACTTGAATTGTCCAATTTCTCACACCTATTGATTTCGGATCGAGCCCCAAACTTGGGCAACATCGTAATACGGTGGGAGGAGTCATTTGGTGAGTTTTGAGTGAAATCCAATCGCTAGAAGTATGGAATACACCAACCACCCCAATTAGGAACGAACTGCCGTTGAACTTGAATTGTCCAATTTCTCACAACTATTGATTTCGGATCGAGTCAAAACTTGGGCAACATCATAATATGGTCGGAGGAGTCATTTGGTGAGTTTTGAGTGAAATCCAATCGCTAGAAGTATGGAATACACCAACCACTCCAATTAGGAACGAACTGCCGTTGAACTTGAATTGTCCAATTTCTCACGCCTATTGATTACCGATCGAGCCCAAAACTTGGGCAACATCATAATATGGTGGGAGGAGTCATTTGGTGAGTTTTGAGGGAAATCCAATCGCTAGAAGTATAGAATACTCCAACCACTCCAATTTGGAACGAACTGCCGTTAAACTTGAATTGTCCAATTTGGAACACCTATTGATTTCGGATCGAGCCCAAAACTTGGGCAACATCATAATATGGTGGGAGGAGTCATTTGGTGAGTTTTGAGTGAAATCCAATCGCTAGAAGTATGGAATACACCAACCACTCCAATTAGGAACGAACTGCCGTTGAACTTGAATTGTCCAATTTCTCACACCTATTGATTTCGGATCGAGTCCAAACTTGGGCAACATCATAATATGGTCGGAGGAGTCATTTGGTGAGTTTTGAGTGAAATCCAATCGCTAGAAGTATGGAATACAGCAACCACTCCAATTAGGAACGAACTGCCGTTGGACTTGAATTGTCCAATTTCTCACACCTATTGATTTCGGATCGAGCCCCAAACTTGAGCAACATCGTAATATGGTGGGAGGAGTCATGTGGTGAGTGAAATCCAATCGCTAGAAGTATGGAATACACCAACCACTCCAATTAGGAACGAACTGCCGTTGAACTTGAATTGTCCAATTTCTCACACCTATTGATATCGGATCGAGCCCCAAACTTTGGCAACGTCATAATATGGTGGGAGGAGTCATTTGGTGAGTTTTGAGTGAAATCCAATCGCTAGAAGCATGGAATACCCCAACCACTCCAATTAGGAACAAACTGCCGTTGAACTTGAATTGTCCAATTTCGAACACCTATTGATTTCGGATCGAGCCCAAAACTTGGTCAACATCATAATATGGTGGGAGGAGTCATTTGGTGAGTTTTGAGTGAAATCCAATCGCTAGAAGTATGGAATACACCAACCACTCCAATTAGGAACGAACTGCCGTTGAACTTGAATTGTCCAATTCCTCACACCTATTGATTTCGGATCGAGCCCCAACCTTGGGCAACATCATAATATGGTGGGAGGAGTCATTTGGTGAGTTTTGAGTGAAATCCAATCGCTAGAAGTATGGAATACACCAACCACTCCAATTAGGGACGAACTGCCGTTGAACTTGAATTGTCCAATTTCTCACACCTATTGATTTCGGACCGAGCCCCAAACTTGGGCGACATCATAATATGGTGGGTGGAGTCATTTGGTGAGTTTTGAGTGAAATCCAATCGCTAGAAGTATGGAATACACCACCCACTCCAATTGGGAACGAACTGCCGCTGAACTTGAATTGTCCAATTTGGAACACCTATTGATTTCGGATCGAGCCCAAAACTTGGGAAACATCATAATATCGTGGGAGGAGTCATTTGGTGAGTTTTGAGTGAAATCCAATCGCTAGAAGTATGGAATACACCAACTACTCCAATTAGGAACGAACTGCCGTTGAACTTGAATTGTCCAATTTGGAACACCTATTGATTTCGGATCGAGCCCAAACCTTGGGCAACACCGTAATATGGTGGGAGGAGTCATTTGGTGAGATTTGAGTGAAATCCAATCGCTAGAAGTATGGAATACACCGACCACTCCAATTAGGAACGAACTTGCGTTGAACTTGAATTGTGCAATTTCGAACACCTATTGATTTCGGATCGAACCCAAAACTTGGGCAACATCATAATATTGTGGGGGGTGTCATTTGGTTAGTTTTGAGTCAAATCCAATCGCTTGAAGTAAGAATACACCAACCACTCCAATTAGGAACGAACTGCCGTTGAACTTGAATTGTCCAATTTCTCACACCTATTGATTTCGGATCGAGCCCAAAACTTGGGCAACATCATAATATGGTGGGAGGAGTCATTTGCTGAGTTTTGAGTGAAATCCAATCGCTAGAAGTATGGAATACACCAACCACTCCAATTGGGAACGAACTGCCGTTGAACTTGAATTGTTCAATTTCGAGCACCTATTGATTTCGGAACGAGCCCAAAACTTCGGCAACATCATAATATTGTGGGAGGAGTCATTTGGTGAGTTTTGAGTGAAATCCAATCGCTAGAAGTATGGAATACACCAACCACTCCAATTAGGAACGAACTGCCGTTGAACTTGAATTGTCCAATTTCTCACGCCTATTGATTACGGATCGAGCCCAAAACTTGGGCAACATCATAATATGGTGGGAGGAGTCATTTGGTGAGTTTTGAGGGAAATCCAATCGCTAGAAGTATAGAATACTCCAACCACTCCAATTTGGAACGAACTGCCGTTAAACTTGAATTGTCCAATTTGGAACACCTATTGATTTCGGATCGAGCCCAAAACTTGGGCAACATCATAATATGGTGGGAGGAGTCATTTGGTGAGTTTTGAGTGAAATCCAATCGCTAGAACTATGGAATACACCAACCACTCCAATTAGGAACGAACTGCCGTTGAACTTGAATTGTCCAATTTCTCACACCTATTGATTTCGGATCGAGTCCAAACTTGGGCAACATCATAATATGGTCGGAGGAGTCATTTGGTGAGTTTTGAGTGAAATCCAATCGCTAGAAGTATGGAATACACCAACCACTCCAATTAGGAACGAATTGCCGTTGGACTTGAATTGTCCAATTTCTCACACCTATTGATTTCGGATCGAGCCCCAAACTTGAGCAACATCGTAATATGGTGGGAGGAGTCATGTGGTGAGTGAAATCCAATCGCTAGAAGTATGAAATACACCAACCACTCCAATTAGGAACGAACTGCCGTTGAACTTGAATTGTCCAATTTCTCACACCTATTGATATCGGATCGAGCCCCAAACTTTGGCAACGTCATAATATGGTGGGAGGAGTCATTTGGTGAGTTTTGAGTGAAATCCAATCGCTAGAAGCATGGAATACCCCAACCACTCCAATTAGGAACAAACTGCCGTTGAACTTGAATTGTCCAATTTCGAACACCTATTGATTTCGGATCGAGCCCAAAACTTGGTCAACATCATAATATGGTGGGAGGAGTCATTTGGTGAGTTTTGAGTGAAATCCAATCGCTAGAAGTATGGAATACACCAACCACTCCAATTAGGAACGAACTGCCGTTGAACTTGAATTGTCCAATTCCTCACACCTATTGATTTCGGATCGAGCCCCAACCTTGGGCAACATCATAATATGGTGGGAGGAGTCATTTGGTGAGTTTTGAGTGAAATCCAATCGCTAGAAGTATGGAATACACCAACCACTCCAATTAGGGACGAACTGCCGTTGAACTTGAATTGTCCAATTTCTCACACCTATTGATTTCGGACCGAGCCCCAAACTTGGGCGACATCATAATATGGTGGGTGGAGTCATTTGGTGAGTTTTGAGTGAAATCCAATCGCTAGAAGTATGGAATACACCACCCACTCCAATTGGGAACGAACTGCCGCTGAACTTGAATTGTCCAATTTGGAACACCTATTGATTTCGGATCGAGCCCAAAACTTGGGAAACATCATAATATCGTGGGAGGAGTCTGTTGTTAATATTATGTTAACTCGCAATTGTACGGGGCAATTAGTAGTATAGCAAGACAAGTACGAGGTCGTACCCACGAAGACTGAGAAGTTAAAACTAGTTATGTACTTAGATTACCAAATTCAAGAAAGTAGGAGGTTATGTCTAAAACAGAATTTAAAACAAGAGTGGTTGTGATTGTTGAACAAAAGAAGCAAAATGAAATTGCAAACAAAAACAAGTAAACAAATGTAACAAAGAGTGGTTTTAAGAGTTGGAAAACAGATTTTGAGACTAGGGCATTCGAATCACCATAACAATTCAATTCTGGGTTATAAAGATTCAAGTAACAAGTCTAATTCAGATTCAAAGATTGATTCTAGCTAAAGTATGATTAGGCCATGGTGTTTGGTCCTAACCTTGTGTTCCTAATTCCCTAATTTGATCATTTGTTGTCTAACCTAAAATTAAGCATTAGGAACCCATTAAGCATAGAAGAACATTTTAAACAACCAAGTATGTATCTAATCCCTGTTGTCGAATGTCCATACATACTCTTCCTATTCATAGTTCAATTCGAATTAAAGCATGGTGTATACTCTTAATTCAAACCAAGATAGTTAACAAACAAGTTCTAATGGTGATCAATCATTCAAACAAGCATGTTAACTTATAAGCATAATGAATAAGAACATGAATCATGAATCAAACTTGAAACTCCAAACTTATAAACCCAGAATATTCATGTTAGGTTACATCGAAGCCCTAGTTATGGATTTAGCTACTCATAATGGAAAAGAGACTTGAACAGAAATGAGAAAACATAATGAATACAATAAGAGTAGAAAAACCCTTTTTCTGAAGTTCTTGTGGTGTCCAAGGCTTCTCCAAGTGCTTCTCCACTTCTAATGCTTCTCCAAGAGCTTCCCCACTTCTAGAAAGATGTATGAAGGATATGGAGGTGATTTGGGATGAGTTTGAGTGAGTGGTGATGGCTAAGGAAGATGAAATTCGTAGGGAAATGGAAGAGAGGTTTGCTGGAGTTGTTTTGGTGATTGTTGGAGTGTTTGGGATTTTGAGAGTGTTTGAGGATGGTTGGAGTGAATTGTGGGGGTTGTGAATCTCAGGATTTGTTGTGTCTTGAATGTGGAATGGATGTGGTATTTATAGGGAGAGGGGAGTGACAAATCTGAATTCAATATGGCTAATGCATACAACACTTGCATTATAAAAGATGAATTGGTTGATGCACTTCACTAATGCATACAACACTTGCATTATAAAATCTGAATTGGTTGATGCACTTCACCAATAGATCCCACCAGCAGCCCTAGCTCATCTTCATGTCACCATGACCAAGCTTCCAACCAGAAATGATAGCTCATACCTAGCTCACCATGACCAAGCATCCAACCAGCACATGCTGAGGTCAGCATAACCAGCAACTTCAAGGGCTTACAACTTGGGCTTCTCTTAATCAAATTAGGACTTTAAGCACTCAAAATTGAAGTTCGGAATGTGTTCTTTCCAGCCATATGTCATTTGGGCCAATCCAAGGTCGGAGGAGGAAGTTAAGGCCAAAACAAATTGCTAACTCATTTTGCGCGCTGATAAAATCCATCCTGAGCATGGCTCTGTGTTTGCTAGGTAACAGACTCCATATTTATCCAATGGGGCTGAATTTTGGATATGTTATAGTACACACCCATTGGAACAACTTTCATGAAGAATGCTGCCTCATCCGAGCTGTGTAGGTTGCTGAAACAAAGCTTGCAATATGACCTACGGAACTGGACTGGCAGGGGGCTGTAGCCAAAATGAGTTTGTCTTTTAAGCTCTTCTTCCATTCATCCAAATTAGGCCTTAACATGCTTGAATTGCATGAATTATGCTCTCTTGCTCTATTGGCCTACAAAACACACAAAGGGAGGGAAATAACTTAGAATTATAGGAACTAAGCAAAAGAAGTAAGTAAATTGGGCATGTATATGTATGAAATTATGAGCTTAACACACCCCCAAACTTAGATTTTGCTAGTCCTCGAGCAAAACAAAAGAGAAACAAAGATAAAAACAAAACAAGAAGTTAACTAGACCACTTTCGTAGGTAACTCGATTGCATTGAGCGTATGCAACAAGCCTTTAAACCTCTAGGCATCCCTAGTAGGAGGAGTTGTGTCTCCTGAGGGTTTAACAGATACGATACCCACAAACGTTTTTCTAACTCTACAAAACAAAATGGTTAGAAAAACAACTTTGAAATCAACTAATGAAAATGAAAGAAAGTTTTAGTCATACCTCCAACACCATAGAGTTGCCAAGATAGGTCATCAATCAGTGTGTACAAGTGGAAGCTATAGCTCAAAGGCACACAGTTTCAAAGCAAGCACACTCAAACCTTGAATAGAGAACATGCTTCGACTCTAATTCTCACAGATAACACTTAATCACTCAGAACCTATGTTTTAATTCTCTCAAGAAAGCATAAGTGAGTGTATGAAATAGAAGCACAAATTTGGTTAGATCTCATGAAAGGAATTAAATACTAAGAATAGAGATACACACATACTTACCAGCACCCATGAATACATCCTCAAAGATCAGCTAGGTCTTTCACAATGTTGTAATGAAAGGCTAAGGTTTAGGGGAAATGGAAGAATTGGAAGGAAAAACAAATAACTTAAGAACATACCAAGGTTGCATGCTTCATTAATCTGCAAGGCATCATTGATTTAGATTGGCATGGCAGCAAACTTCATGGTATCTCCTGGCATAGACTTTATTTTTCACACTTAGATCAAATCGAAACACTTTCATCTTCGTTGATTTGATCTGCATCTTCATTAACTTCATTGCACAGATTCACATCATCTTTATTTAGGTACATGGCTGCAACTTCCTTGCTTCAAACTTTATCTTGGCACACCTTGGTATATTTCTAAGCTATAGGGTATGGCTACAATAGGTCAAGTATCTCAGATTGAGATACAAAGGTAGGGAAATGATGAGGGTGATAGAAGAAAAGGCTTTAAGTGTTTGGCTTCAAGAGGGTTGATGGAACACACATATAGGTAGGGTGAAAAGAAAGCACATAGAATGGTTATGCACACATAGCCTAGCATCACTTCAATGAGTTCATTCATGAATGAGAGAAAGCACATGATATCTGAAAAAGAGAATCATCCTTAGTATTCAATCAAAATGGAATAATGAGATCAATTAGAGTGAATTGAAGAAAATAAGTATGGATGAGAAATAGAACACTTTAAACCCTCTCAAGAAAGCAATTAGGCTCGATATAGCTCACTAGGGTAGTCTCCACTATTTTCCTTCAAGAATTTGAGCGTGGTACTTTAGCCACCAGAATTCTAAGAGCAAAAGCTTTGTGAAGTGCAAAATTCTGATATGAAAACCTCAAATAGCAGCTCCATAGCATTGATTGTATGACATTCTTTAAAAAAAAATAATAATAAATAAATAAATAAAAAAATAAAAAAATAAAAAATTGTGACAAGAGAACGAAAATTGAAAACACAAATGGATAAGAAAATTGAAATTGAAAACCTTCCCTCCAGACCTGAATTGAACATTGTCCTCAATGTGAAAGCATACAAAAGATGATTGAGAACAAACAAATGATAAAGGGAAAAGTTTAGAAGAAGGTTTAGGAAAAATAAAAAATAAAAAAAATGAATATATAAGCAACTCATGGATGACCAGTTAAGGGCCTCAGAAAACACAGCCAGGGGATCCGGGAAGGTTGGAGGGGTCACAATGGTCCCGCTTAAAACCCAAACTTCTTAGACACCGAAGGTGTCGCCTAAAGAACTCCTAGACACTGTATTGACGGAAGTGCTCACTGGAGTTACCATAAGTTAGCTCATATGAAAAATCTTTTTAAATTTTTAAATTTTTAAATTTTTTTAAAATTTTTATAAAATAAAAAAAAAACAGAAATTTAAAATAATAACAAGTAAAGAGAAAGGATTGAAATGCTCCCCCTTGATGCGATTAGGTCGATTGCTACCAAGCACATTCTTCTTGAACACATGGGTTGCCTCCCAAGAAGCGCCTTAGTTACTGTCTTGGCAAGACATTGTGCAATCAGCTAAGTTGATGGTACGAAGGGAAGTTGATCTACCACATGGCCAGTTTGGATGCCAGCTGAAACTCCCTCATAGAATGGCTTTAAACGTTGTCCATTTACTTTGAAAGTCGAGCCATCTTTAGGGTTTTGAATCTCCACAGCTCCATAGGGAGAAACATTGACCACGGTGAATGGGCCTTGCCATCTAGACTTCAATTTTCCTGGAAAGAGACGCAAACGTGAGTTAAACAAAAGAACTGACATACCTTTGGAGAACTCTTTCCGTTGAATGTTTCTGTCATGGTAGCTCTTGGTTCGTTCTTTGTAAAGCTTTGCATTCTCATAAGACTCATGTCTAATTTCTTCCAATTCATTCAGCTGAAACTTTCTTGCATGGCCTGCCTTGTCTAGATCAAAATTTAACTTCTTGATGGCCCAAAAAGCATTGTGTTCAAGCTCCATTGGCAGGTGACAAGCTTTCCCAAACACAAGACGATAAGGGCTCATTCCAATGGGAGTCTTATATGCTGTCCTATAAACCCATAATGCATCATTGAGCTTGGCTGCCCAATCTTTCCTTGTATTGTTCACCACCTTTTCCAGGATGTGCTTAATTTCTCTATTGCTTATTTCCACTTGACCAGAAGTTTGCGGATGATATGGTGTAGAGACTCGATGGGTGATGTTGTACTTCTTCATGAGTGCTTCGAATGGCTTGTTACAGAAGTGGCTGCCTCCATCACTAATGACAGCCCTTGGAGTACCAAACCTTGTGAAAATATTATCCTTCAAGAACTTCAGCACCACCTTATAATCATTGGTTTTGGTGGCTATGGCTTCCACCCATTTAGACACATAATCAACAGCAACAAGTATGTAAGTATAACCAAAGGAAGATGGGAATGGTCCCATGAAATCAATACCCCACACATCGAAGAGCTCCACAACAAGTATGTTATTCAATGGCATTTCATTCCTGCGACTTATGTTCCCCATCCTTTGGCACCTATCACACTTAACACAAAAATTAAATGCATCTTTAAATAGAGTGGGCCAAAAGAAACCAGATTGCAGAATTTTAAGTGCTGTTTTCTTAGCTCCAAAGTGACCTCCACAGGCCAATTCGTGGCTATGCCTAAGTATGCTTTCTTGCTCTTCTTCTGGAACACATCTTCTGATGAGTTGATCCGGGCAATGCTTGAATAAGAAAGGTTCATCCCATACATAATGTTTCACCATGGAAAAGAACTTCTTCTTATCCTGAGAAGTTAGATCATTTCTAAGAACACCACAAGCAAGATAATTAACAAAATCAGCATACCATGGCTCTTTGACTTGGGCAGCATATAGTTGTTCATCAGGGAAAGTCTCATTCAAGGGTAGCACAGCTCCTCCTTTTTCTTCAACCACAATTCTGCTCAAATGATCAGCTACCACATTCTCACATCCCTTCTTATCTCGAATCTCCAAATCGAATTCTTGCAGCAAGAGAATCCATCTAATCAAGCGTGGTTTGGCATCCTTCTTAGTGAGCAAGTATCTAAGGGCTGCATGGTCAGAATAAACAATTACTTTAGAACCAACAAGGTAAGAACGAAATTTTTCTAAAGCAAAAACCACAGCAAGCAACTCCTTCTCTGTTGTGGAGTAGTTGATTTGAGCATCATTCAAGGTCCGGCTAGCATAATGAATCACATGGGGCAGCTTGTTCTTCTTTTGACCTAAAACTGCACCAATAGCAAAGTCAGAGGCATCACACATTATTTCAAATGGTAAAGACCAATCCGGAGCTATGATAATAGGGGCTGAAGTTAGCTCCCTCTTCAAGGTAGAAAAAGCTTCCATGCAAGCTTCATTAAACTCAAAAACAGCATCCTTAGCAAGGAGATTACACAATGGCCTTGTAATGCTTGAGAAATTTTTGATGAACCTTCTATAGAATCCAGCATGACCTAGAAAGCTTCTAATTCCTTTAACAGAGGTAGGGGGTGGAAGATTTGAGATGAGGTCGATCTTGGCTTTATCCACTTCGATTCCCTTGCTTGAAATCACATGGCCTAGTACAATGCCTTGTCTCACCATGAAGTGACACTTCTCCCAATTCAAAATCAGATTTGTTTCCTGGCATCTTTTAAGCACTAGAGACAAGTGGTGAAGACAATTATCAAAAGAGGAACCAAAAACTGAAAAATCATCCATAAATACCTCAATGAATCGTTCCACCATATCTGAAAAGATTGACATCATGCATCTTTGGAAAGTTGCTGGGGCATTGCATAAACCGAATGGCATCCTTCTATAAGCAAACGTACCAAATGGGCATGTGAATGTGGTTTTCTCTTGGTCTTCCGGAGCAATGGGAATTTGATTATAACCTGAAAAACCATCAAGAAAACAATAGTAAGCATGGCCAGATAAACGTTCAAGCATTTGATCAATAAAAGGTAAGGGGAAATGATCTTTTCTAGTGGATGTGTTCAACTTCCTGTAATCAATGCAAACTCTCCAACCAGTGACAGTTCGTGTAGGAACTAGCTCATTCTTCTCATTCTTCACAACGGTGATTCCGGACTTCTTTGGAACAACTTGCACAGGGCTCACCCACTTAGAATCTGAAATTGGGTAGATGATTCCTACATCGAGTAGCTTTAAAACTTCAGCTCTAACCACCTCTTTCATGTTGGGATTTAGCCTCCTTTGGGCATCACGAGATGGTTTGCTGTCTTCTTCCATTAAAATCCGGTGCATGCACATGCTTGGACTAATTCCTTTGATGTCTGCTATGGTCCACCCAATGGCTGTTTTATGCTCTTTTAGAACTTTAATTAAGCTCTCTTCTTCATGTGAGGAGAGACCTGCAGCAATTATAACAGGGAGAGTTTCGTTAGCACCCAAATATGTATATTTAAGATTATTGGGAAGAGGTTTAAGTTCTAGCTTTGGTGGGATGACAATGGATGGCTCCAATTTCGTGGATGATGGTCCAAGAGGCTTGATTGGTGGCCTAAAGGATGGTGGGTATGGCGGAAACACTTCTAAGGCAGCCACCACTTCTTGGAACTCCGGTTCACAAAGATCTTCCTCTTCTTGTGTTAAGACAGCTTCTAGAGCATCATTAGACTTTCTCTGCAAAATTTTGGAATAAACCTCATGATCCACAACATCAATTGAAAAGCAAGAATCAAGAGAGATAGAAGGTTGAGATAGAGCATTAAGCATTTTAAATTCAACAGTTTCACCCAAAACAGTCATGGAGAGAGTGCTATCTTTCACTTTGATGATTGTGTCTGCAGTGGCCATGAATGGCCTGCCTAGGAGAATGGGATCAACACGATCTCCATTTGGATTGTCTTCCATGTCCATCACTACAAAATCAGCAGGGAGAATTAGTGTATTAACTTGAACTAGAATATCTTCTACAATACCTTTTGGATATTTTATAGAATGATCAGCTAGTTCAAGTCGCATTGAAGTCTTCTTCATCCCTTCTAAGCCAAGCTCTTGATAAACTGAATATGGCAAAACATTGATGCTTGCTCCCAAGTCCAACATGGCTCTTCCAACCTTCTTGCCTCCAATGTTAATGGGAATGTCAAAGCTGCCAGGATCATCTAGTTTTGGTGGAAGCTTCCTTTGCAATACAGCACTTACATTCTGGTCGAGCTTTACTCCTTCATTTGGAGCGAAATTGAGCTTGTGAGTTTTCAAGTCCTTGATGAATTTTCCATATGCAGGAATCTGTTCAATAAGATCAAGCAAAGGCAAATTGATATTAACTTTACTCAAAATATCATAAATCTCTTTAAAAGCCTTATCTTGCTTTGCTTTCTTAAGACGGCCTGGAAATGGAATCTGTGGAACATATGGAGCGGGTGGCACGTATCTATCTTCTTGAAGATGTGGTGGCACAAATTTGTCATCCCTTTTATGCAATTGGAATTGATCGGATTTCTGAGAATCTGATTTGGCCTTAGGAGCAGATTGAGAAGTTTTGAGTTGTTCTCCTTCCGTGGCCATGGTCTCCTCCTCTTCATTTTCTACAATCACAACATCATTTGAAAGATTAGAATCATCTTTATTATCAATGATCTTACCTGATCTGAGCACATGAATGGCCTTGGCTTCTGGGTTCTTTGGATTGATCTCAGTTTGGCTTGGCCATTTCCCAGGCACTCTTTGAGTTATTTCAGCAGCTATTTGGCCTAATTGGACTTCCAATTTGGAGATGGCAGCTTGTGTAGTTTGCTGAAAATTGGATTGGTTGATTGCCATCTGCTTCACTATATCTTCCAATGATGATGATGATTGTTGTGGCCTTTGGAATGAAGGGGGATTTGCTTGATTCTGGGTATTTCTCCATGAAAAGTTTGGATGATTCCTCCAACCTGGATTATAACTTTGAGAGTATGGATCATTTCTTGGACCTTGGTTGTAGGAATTTACCAACTTAGCTTGCTCTTGCACAAATTCTGGATATCCAGCCCCAAGTGGACAAGCTGTGGTAGCATGGTCATGAGATTCACAAATGCTACACACTTCCTTCGGAGGGCTTCTTGAGTTTAATGCAAGAAGAGCATCTAACTTTTGTTCCAGTTTTGAAATCTGCACACTAGAAGCATCATTAGAACCACTAATAACACGTTTACCTCTTGTATCCGTATGTTGGGTCTCCATTGCTATCTCCTCAAAGAGTTCGTACGTTTCTTCTGGAGTTTTGGTTTTAAAAGAACCACCTGCAAAATTGGTGACTATATTATGACTAGAAGGGGTTAGTCCTTTATAAAACATACGCATTTGAAGCTTCAATGGAATCCCATGATGAGGACATTGGTTGAGCAACCCATTGAATTTCTCCCATGCTTCACAAAACGATTCATCATCTTGCTGTGCAAATAACAAGATCTTGTCCCTAAGCATGTCGGTCTTTTGCGTGGAGAAGTATTTTTCCAGGAACTTCTTTTGAATGGCAGACCATGTAGTGAGTGAACCAGGCTTCAAAGAATTCAACCAATACTTCGCCTTATCCTTTAAAGTGTATGGAAACACTCTCATTCGAAGTTGATCTTCTGTCACACCTGTCAAGGGAAAAGAACTCACAACATTAAAAATATCCTTTATATGAGTCAATGGATCTTCATTAGGTAAACCATAAAAGGAAGGCAGCATATTAAGATGAGAAGATTTAAGCTCATAATTTCGAGCTACAGTGGGCAGCAAAATGCTTGAAGGAGATGCTGGAATTGTTGGGATATCAAGTTCTCCCATGAACTCAATGGCAGCCATCATTTCTTCTTCTTCTTGGTCTGAACTTGCTTCCGAATTTGAAAGTGAAGAACCGGGAAGTTCAGTGTGGAGAGCAAGACTTGTAAATGTAGCAAGAGCTTGCTCTTTTGCAGTTGACAACTCCCTTTCTAGACGATTCTGAATTTCAGAGGTCACTCATCTGGGTTGCAATGATGGTCCTGCGTTCAAAGATCTAGAACGTTGGAACGAAGACCTCACTTGTTCAAGTAATGGATTTTTAGACATAAACTACCTGAAACAGAAAATTAGATTAATTAGAAACACTAAAAAGAATAGGGTAACCTTGGGCACATAACCAGGGAAGAACTTTCGTTCAGTCCCCGGCAACGGCGCCAAAATTTGTTGTTAATATTATGTTAACTCGCAATTGTACGGGGCAATTAGTAGTATAGCAAGACAAGTACGAGGTCGTACCCACGAAGACTGAGAAGTTAAAACTAGTTATGTACTTAGATTACCAAATTCAAGAAAGTAGGAGGTTATGTCTAAAACAGAATTTAAAACAAGAGTGGTTGTGATTGTTGAACAAAAGAAGCAAAATGAAATTGCAAACAAAAACAAGTAAACAAATGTAACAAAGAGTGGTTTTAAGAGTTGGAAAACAGATTTTGAGACTAGGGCATTCGAATCACCATAACAATTCAATTCTGGGTTATAAAGATTCAAGTAACAAGTCTAATTCAGATTCAAAGATTGATTCTAGCTAAAGTATGATTAGGCCATGGTGTTTGGTCCTAACCTTGTGTTCCTAATTCCCTAATTTGATCATTTGTTGTCTAACCTAAAATTAAGCATTAGGAACCCATTAAGCATAGAAGAACATTTTAAACAACCAAGTATGTATCTAATCCCTGTTGTCGAATGTCCATACATACTCTTCCTATTCATAGTTCAATTCGAATTAAAGCATGGTGTATACTCTTAATTCAAACCAAGATAGTTAACAAACAAGTTCTAATGGTGATCAATCATTCAAACAAGCATGTTAACTTATAAGCATAATGAATAAGAACATGAATCATGAATCAAACTTGAAACTCCAAACTTATAAACCCAGAATATTCATGTTAGGTTACATCGAAGCCCTAGTTATGGATTTAGCTACTCATAATGGAAAAGAGACTTGAACAGAAATGAGAAAACATAATGAATACAATAAGAGTAGAAAAACCCTTTTTCTGAAGTTCTTGTGGTGTCCAAGGCTTCTCCAAGTGCTTCTCCACTTCTAATGCTTCTCCAAGAGCTTCCCCACTTCTAGAAAGATGTATGAAGGATATGGAGGTGATTTGGGATGAGTTTGAGTGAGTGGTGATGGCTAAGGAAGATGAAATTCGTAGGGAAATGGAAGAGAGGTTTGCTGGAGTTGTTTTGGTGATTGTTGGAGTGTTTGGGATTTTGAGAGTGTTTGAGGATGGTTGGAGTGAATTGTGGGGGTTGTGAATCTCAGGATTTGTTGTGTCTTGAATGTGGAATGGATGTGGTATTTATAGGGAGAGGGGAGTGACAAATCTGAATTCAATATGGCTAATGCATACAACACTTGCATTATAAAAGATGAATTGGTTGATGCACTTCACTAATGCATACAACACTTGCATTATAAAATCTGAATTGGTTGATGCACTTCACCAATAGATCCCATCAGCAGCCCTAGCTCATCTTCATGTCACCATGACCAAGCTTCCAACCAGAAATGATAGCTCATACCTAGCTCACCATGACCAAGCATCCAACCAGCACATGCTGAGGTCAGCATAACCAGCAACTTCAAGGGCTTACAACTTGGGCTTCTCTTAATCAAATTAGGACTTTAAGCACTCGAAATTGAAGTTCGGAATGTGTTCTTTCCAGCCATATGTCATTTGGGCCAATCCAAGGTCGGAGGAGGAAGTTAAGGCCAAAACAAATTGCTAACTCATTTTGCGCGCTGATAAAATCCATCCTGAGCATGGCTCTGTGTTTGCTAGGTAACAGACTCCATATTTATCCAATGGGGCTGAATTTTGGATATGTTATAGTACACACCCATTGGAACAACTTTCATGAAGAATGCTGCCTCATCCGAGCTGTGTAGGTTGCTGAAACAAAGCTTACAATATGACCTACGGAACTGGACTGGCAGGGGGCTGTAGCCAAAATGAGTTTGTCTTTTAAGCTCTTCTTCCATTCATCCAAATTAGGCCTTAACATGCTTGAATTGCATGAATTATGCTCTCTTGCTCTATTGGCCTACAAAACACACAAAGGGAGGGAAATAACTTAGAATTATAGGAACTAAGCAAAAGAAGTAAGTAAATTGGGCATGTATATGTATGAAATTATGAGCTTAACAGAGTCATTTGGTGAGTTTTGAGTGAAATCCAATCGCTAGAAGTATGGAATACACCAACTACTCCAATTAGGAACGAACTGCCGTTGAACTTGAATTGTCCAATTTGGAACACCTATTGATTTCGGATCGAGCCCAAACCTTGGGCAACACCGTAATATGGTGGGAGGAGTCATTTGGTGAGATTTGAGTGAAATCCAATCGCTAGAAGTATGGAATACACCGACCACTCCAATTAGGAACGAACTTGCGTTGAACTTGAATTGTGCAATTTCGAACACCTATTGATTTCGGATCGAACCCAAAACTTGGGCAACATCATAATATTGTGGGGGGTGTCATTTGGTTAGTTTTGAGTCAAATCCAATCGCTTGAAGTAAGAATACACCAACCACTCCAATTAGGAACGAACTGCCGTTGAACTTGAATTGTCCAATTTCTCACACCTATTGATTTCGGATCGAGCCCAAAACTTGGGCAACATCATAATATGGTGGGAGGAGTCATTTGCTGAGTTTTGAGTGAAATCCAATCGCTAGAAGTATGGAATACACCAACCACTCCAATTGGGAACGAACTGCCGTTGAACTTGAATTGTTCAATTTCGAGCACCTATTGATTTCGGAACGAGCCCAAAACTTCGGCAACATCATAATATTGTGGGAGGAGTCATTTGGTGAGTTTTGAGTGAAATCCAATCGCTAGAAGTATGGAATACACCAACCACTCCAATTAGGAACGAACTGCCGTTGAACTTGATTGTCCAATTTGGAACACCTATTGATTTCGGATTGATCCCAAAACATGGGCACCATCATAATATGGTGGGAGGAGTCATTTGGTGAGTTTTGAGTGAAATCCAATCGCTAGAAGTATGGAATACACCAACCACTCCAATTAGGAACGAACTGCCGTTGAACTTGAATTGTCCAATTTCTCACACCTATTGATTTCGGACCGAACCCCAAACTTGGGCAACATCATAATATGGTGGGAGGAGTTATTTGGTGAGTTTTGAGTGAAATCCAATCACTAGAAGTATGGAATACCCCAACCACTCCAATTAGGAACAAACTGCCGTTGAACTTGAATTGTCCAATTTGGAAGACCTATTGATTTCGGATCGATCCCAAGACTTGGGCAACATTATAATATGGTGGGAGGAGTCATTTGGTGACTTTTGAGTGAAATCCAATCGCTAGAAGTATGGAATACACCAACCACTCCAATTAGGAACGAACTGTCGTTGCAATTGAATTGACCAATTTCTCACACCTATTGATTTCGGATCGAGCCCAAAACTTGGGAAACATCATAATATTGTGGGGGGTGTCATTTGGTTAGTTTTGAGTCAAATCCAATCGGTAGAAGTAAGAATACACCAACCACTCCAATTAGGAACGAACTGCCGTTGAACTGGAATTGTCCAATTTCTCACACCTATTGATTTCGGATCGAGCCCAAAACTTGGGCAACATCATAATATGGTGGGAGGAGTCATTTGCTGAGTTTTGAGTGAAATCCAATCGCTAGAAGTATGGAATACACCAACCACTCCAATTAGGAACGAACTGCCGTTGAACTTGAATTGTCCAATTTGGAACACCTATTGATTTCGGATCGAGCCCAAACCTTGGGCAACACCGTAATATGGTGGGAGGAGTCATTTGGTGAGATTTGAGTGAAATCCAATCGCTAGAAGTATGGAATACACCGACCACTCCAATTAGGAACGAACTTGCGTTGAACTTGAATTGTGCAATTTCGAACACCTATTGATTTCGGATCGAGCCCAAAACTTGGGCAACATCATAATATTGTGGGGGGTGTCATTTGGTTAGTTTTGAGTCAAATCCAATCGCTAGAAGTAAGAATACACCAACCACTCCAATTAGGAACGAACTGCCGTTGAACTTGAATTGTCCAATTTCTCACACCTATTGATTTCGGATCGAGCCCAAAACTTGGGCAACATCATAATATGGTGGGAGGAGTCATTTGCTGAGTTTTGAGTGAAATCCAATCGCTAGAAGTATGGAATACACCAACCACTCCAATTAGGAACGAACTGCCGTTGAACTTGAATTGTTCAATTTCGAACATCTATGGATTTCGGAACGAGCCCAAAACTTCGGCAACATCATAATATGGTGGGAGGAGTCATTTGGTGAGTTTTGAGTGAAATCCAATCGCTAGAAGTATGGAATACACCAACCACTCCAATTAGGAACGAACTGCCGTTGAACTTGATTGTCCAGTTTGGAACACCTATTGATTTCGGATTGATCCCAAAACATGGGCACCATCATAATATGGTGGGAGGAGTCATTTGGTGAGTTTTGAGTGAAATCCAATCGCTAGAAGTATGGAATACACCAACCACTCCAATTAGGAACGAACTGCCGTTGAACTTGATTGTCCAATTTGGAACACCTATTGATTTCGGATTGATCCCAAAACATGGGCACCATCATAATATGGTGGGAGGAGTCATTTGGTGAGTTTTGAGTGAAATCCAATCGCTAGAAGTATGGAATACACCAACCACTCCAATTAGGAACGAACTGCCGTTGAACTTGAATTGTCCAATTTCTGACACCTATTGATTTCGGATCGAACCCCAAACTTGGGCAACATCATAATATGGTGGGAGGAGTTATTTGGTGAGTTTTGAGTGAAATCCAATCACTAGAAGTATGGAATACCCCAACCACTCCAATTAGGAACAAACTGCCGTTGAATTTGAATTGTCCAATTTGGAAGACCTATTGATTTCGGATCGATCCCAAGACTTGGGCAACATTATAATATGGTGGGAGGAGTCATTTGGTGACTTTTGAGTGAAATCCAATCGCTAGAAGTATGGAATACACCAACCACTCCAATTAGGAACGAACTGTCGTTGCAATTGAATTGACCAATTTCTCACACCTATTGATTTCGGATCGAGCCCAAAACTTGGGCAACATCATAATATTGTGGGGGGTGTCATTTGGTTAGTTTTGAGTCAAATCCAATCGCTTGAAGTAAGAATACACCAACCACTCCAATTAGGAACGAACTGCCGTTGAACTTGAATTGTCCAATTTCTCACACCTATTGATTTCGGATCGAGCCCAAAACTTGGGCAACATCATAATATGGTGGGAGGAGTCATTTGCTGAGTTTTGAGTGAAATCCAATCGCTAGAAGTATGGAATACACCAACCACTCCAATTAGGAACGAACTGCCGTTGAACTTGAATTGTTCAATTTCGAACATCTATGGATTTCGGAACGAGCCCAAAACTTCGGCAACATCATAATATGGTGGGAGGAGTCATTTGGTGAGTTTTGAGTGAAATCCAATCGCTAGAAGTATGGAATACACCAACCACTCCAATTAGGAACGAACTGCCGTTGAACTTGATTGTCCAGTTTGGAACACCTATTGATTTCGGATTGATCCCAAAACATGGGCACCATCATAATATGGTGGGAGGAGTCATTTGGTGAGTTTTGAGTGAAATCCAATCGCTAGAAGTATGGAATACACCAACCACTCCAATTAGGAACGAACTGCCGTTGAACTTGATTGTCCAATTTGGAACACCTATTGATTTCGGATTGATCCCAAAACATGGGCACCATCATAATATGGTGGGAGGAGTCATTTGGTGAGTTTTGAGTGAAATCCAATCGCTAGAAGTATGGAATACACCAACCACTCCAATTAGGAACGAACTGCCGTTGAACTTGAATTGTCCAATTTCTGACACCTATTGATTTCGGATCGAACCCCAAACTTGGGCAACATCATAATATGGTGGGAGGAGTTATTTGGTGAGTTTTGAGTGAAATCCAATCACTAGAAGTATGGAATACCCCAACCACTCCAATTAGGAACAAACTGCCGTTGAATTTGAATTGTCCAATTTGGAAGACCTATTGATTTCGGATCGATCCCAAGACTTGGGCAACATTATAATATGGTGGGAGGAGTCATTTGGTGACTTTTGAGTGAAATCCAATCGCTAGAAGTATGGAATACACCAACCACTCCAATTAGGAACGAACTGCCGTTGAACTTGAATTGTCCAATTTGGAACACCTATTGATTTCGGATCGAGCCCAAAACTTGGGCAACATCATAATATTGTGGGGGGTGTCATTTGGTTAGTTTTGAGTCAAATCCAATCGCTAGAAGTAAGGATACACCAACCACTCCAATTAGGAACGAACTGCCGTTGAACTGGAATTGTCCAATTTCTCACACCTATTGATTTCGGATCGAGCCCAAAACTTGGGCAACATCATAATATGGTGGGAGGAGTCATTTGCTGAGTTTTGAGTGAAATCCAATCGCTAGAAGTATGGAATACACCAACCACTCCAATTAGGAACGAACTGCCGTTGAACTTGAATTGTCCAATTTGGAACACCTATTGATTTCGGATCGAGCCCAAACCTTGGGCAACACCGTAATATGGTGGGAGGAGTCATTTGGTGAGATTTGAGTGAAATCCAATCGCTAGAAGTATGGAATACACCGACCACTCCAATTAGGAACGAACTTGCGTTGAACTTGAATTGTGCAATTTCGAACACCTATTGATTTCGGATCGAGCCCAAAACTTGGGCAACATCATAATATTGTGGGGGGTGTCATTTGGTTAGTTTTGAGTCAAATCCAATCGCTAGAAGTAAGAATACACCAACCACTCCAATTAGGAACGAACTGCCGTTGAACTTGAATTGTCCAATTTCTCACACCTATTGATTTCGGATCGAGCCCAAAACTTGGGCAACATCATAATATGGTGGGAGGAGTCATTTGCTGAGTTTTGAGTGAAATCCAATCGCTAGAAGTATGGAATACACCAACCACTCAAATTAGGAACGAACTGCCGTTGAACTTGAATTGTTCAATTTCGAACACCTATTGATTTCGGAACGAGCCCAAAACTTCGGCAACATCATAATATGGTGGGAGGAGTCATTTGGTGAGTTTTGAGTGAAATCCAATCGCTAGAAGTATGGAATACACCAACCACTCCAATTAGGAACGAACTGCCGTTGAACTTGATTGTCCAGTTTGGAACACCTATTGATTTCGGATTGATCCCAAAACATGGGCACCATCATAATATGGTGGGAGGAGTCATTTGCTGAGTTTTGAGTGAAATCCAATCGCTAGAAGTATGGAATACACCAACCACTCAAATTAGGAACGAACTGCCGTTGAACTTGAATTGTCCAATTACGAATACCTATTGATTTCGGATCGAGCCCAAAACTTGGGCAACATCATAATGTGGTGGGAGGAGTCATTTGGTGAGTTTTGAGTGAAATCCAATCGCTAGAAATATGGAATACACCAACCACTCCAATTAGGAACGAACTGCCGTTGAACTTGAATTGTTCAATTTCGAACACCTATTGATTTCGGAACGAGCCCAAAACTTCGGCAACATCATAATATGGTGGGAGGAGTCATTTGGTGAGTTTTGAGTGAAATCCAATTGCTAGAAGTATGGAATACACCAACCACTCCAATTAGGAACGAACTGCCGTTGAACTTGACTTGTCCAATTTCTCATGCCTATTGATTTCGGATCGAGCCCAAAACTTGGGCAACATCATAATATCGTGGGAGGAGTCATTTGGTGAGTTTTGAGTGAAATCTAAACGCTAGAAGTATGGAATACAACAACTACTCCGATTAGGAACAAAATGTCGTTGGAATTGAATTGATCAATTTCTCACACCTATTGATTTCGGATCGAGCCCAAAACTTGGGCAACATCATAATATGGTGGGAGGAGTCATTTGGTGAGTTTTGAGTGAAATCCAATCGCTAGAAGTATGGAATACACCTACCACTCCAATTAGGAACGAACTGCCGTTGTACTTGAATTGTCCAATTTCTCGCACCTATTGATTTCGGGTCGAGCCCTAACCTTGGGCAACATCATAATGAGGTGGGTGGAGTCGTTTGGTGAGTTTTAAGTGAAATCCAATCACTAGAAGTATGGAATACAACAACTACTCCGATTAGGAACGAACTGTCGTTGAAATTGAATTGACCAATTTCTCACACATATTGATTTCGGATCGAGCCCAAAACTTGGGCAACATCATAATATGGTGGGAGGAGTCATTTGGTGAATTTTGAGTGAAATCCAATCGCTAGAAGTATGGAATACACCAACCACTCCAATTAGGAACGAACTGCCGTTGAACTTGAATTGTCCAATTTCTCAAACCTATTGATTTCGGATCGAGCCCCAAACTTGGGCAACATCATAATATGGTGGGAGGAGTCATTTGGTGAGTTTTGAATGAAATCCAATCGCTAGAAGTGTGGAATACACCAACCACTCCAATTAGGAACGAACTGCCGTTGAACTTGAATTGTCCAATTACGAATACCTATTGATTTCGGATCGAGCCCAAAACTTGGGCAACATCATAATGTGGTGGGAGGAGTCATTTGGTGAGTTTTGAGTGAAATCCAATCGCTAGAAGTATGGAATACACCAACCACTCCCATTAGGAACGAACTGCCATTGAACTTGAATTGTCCAATTTCTCACACCTATTGATTTCGGATCGAACCCCAAACTTGGGCAACATCATAATATGTGGTAGGAGTCATTTGGTGAGTTTTGAGTGAAATCCAATCGCTAGAAGTATGGAATACAACAACTACTCTGATTAGGAATGAACTGTCGTTGAAATTGACTTGACCAATTTCTCACACATATTGATTTCGGATCGAGCCCAAAACATGGGCAACATCATAATATGGTGGGAGGAGTCATTTGGTGAATTTTGAGTGAAATCCAATCGCTAGAAGTATGGAATGCACCAAAGACTCCAATTAGAAACGAACTGCCGTTGAACTTGAATTGTCCAATTTCTCACACCTATTGATTTCGGATCGAGCCCAAAACTTGGCAACATCATAATATCGTGGGAGGAGTCATTTGGTGAGTTTTGAGTGAAATCCAAACGCTAGAAGTGTGGAATACAACAACTACTCCGATTAGGAACAAAATGTCGTTGGAATTGAATTGACCAATTTCTCACACCTATTGATTTCGGATCGAGCCCAAAACTTGGGCAACATCATAATATGGTGGGAGGAGTCATTTGGTGAGTTTTGAGTGAAATCCAATCGCTAGAAGTGTGGAATACACCAACCACTCCAATTAGGAACAAACTGCCGTTGAACTTGAATTGTCCAATTTGGAACACCTATTGATTTCGGATCGAACCCAAAACTTGGGCAACACCGTAATATGGTGGGAGGAGTCATTTGGTGAGTTTTGAGTGAAATCCAATCGCTAGAAGTGTGGAATACACCAACCACTCCAATTAGGAACAAACTGCCGTTGAACTTGAATTGTCCAATTTGGAACACCTATTGATTTCGGATCGAGCCCAAAACTTGGGCAACACCGTAATATGGTGGGAGGAGTCATTTGGTGAGTTTTGAGTGAAATCCAAACGCTAGAAGTATGGAATACACCAACCACTCCAATTAGGAACGAACTGCCGTTGAACTTGAATTGTCCAATTTGGAACACCTATTGATTTCGGATCGAGCCCAAAACTTGGGCAACACCGTAATGTGGTTGGAGGAGTCATTTGGTGAGTTTTGAGTGAAATCCAAACGCTAGAAGTATGGAATACACCAACCACTCCAATTAGGAACGAACTGCCGTTGAACTTGAATTGTGCAATTTCGAACACCTATTGATTTCGGATCGAGCCCAAAACTTGGGCAACATCATAATATGGTGGGAGGAGTCATTTCGTTAGTTTTGAGTGAAATCCAATCGCTAGAAGTATGGAATACCCCAACCACTCCAATTAGGAACAAACTGCCGTTGAACTTGACTGTCCAATTTGGAACACCTATTGATTTCGGATCGAGCCCAAAATATGGGCAACATCATAATATGGTGGGAGGAGTCATTTGGTGAGTTTTGACTGAAATCCAATCGCTAGAAGTATGGAATACACCAACCACTCCAATTAGGAACGAACTGCCGTTGAACTTGAATTGTCCAATTTCTCACACCTATTGATTTCGGATCGAGCCCCAAACTTGGGCAACATCATAATATGGTGGTAGGAGTCATTTGGTGAGTTTTGAGTGAAATCCAATCGCTAGAAGTATGGAATACAACAACTACTCCGATTAGGAACGAACTGCCGTTGAAATTGAATTGACCAATTTCTCACACCTATTGATTTCGGATCGAGCCCAAAACTTGGGCAACATCATAATATGGTGTGAGGAATCATTTGGTGAGTTTTGAGTGAAATCCAATCGCCAGAAGTATGGAATGCACCAACCACTCCAATTTGGAACGAACTGCCGTTGAACATGAATTGTCCAATTTGGAACACCTATTGATTTCGGATCGAGACCAAAACTTGGGCAACATCATAATATGGTGGGAGGAGTCATTTGGTGAGTTTTGAGTGAAATCCAAACGCTAGAAGTATGGAATACAACAACCACTCCGATTAGGAACAAACTATCGTTGGAATTGAATTGACCAATTTCCCGCACCTATTGATTTCGGATCGAGCCCAAAACTTGGGCAACAACATAATATGGTGGGAGGAGTCATTTGGTGAGTTTTGAGTGAAATCCAAACGCTAGAAGTGTGGAATACACCAACCACTCCAATTAGGAACGAACTGCCGTTGAACTTGAATTGTCCAATTTGGAACACCTATTGATTTCGGATCGAGCCCAAAACTTGGGCAACATCATAATATGGTGGGAGGAGTCATTTGGTGAGTTTTGAGTGAAATCCAATCACTAGAGGTATGGAATACACCAACCAGTCCAATTAGGAACGAACTGCCGTTGAGCTTGAATTGTCCAATTTCTCACACCTGTTGATTTCGGATCGAGCCCAAAACTTGGGCAACATCATAATATGGTGGGAGGAGTCATTTGGTGAGTTTTGAGTGAAATCCAATCGATAGAAGTATGGAATACACCAACCACTCCAATTAGGAACGAACTGCCGTTCAACTTGAATTGTCCAATTTCTCACACCTATTGATTTCGGATCGAGCCCAAAACTTGGGCAACATCATAATATGGTGGGTGGAGTCATTTTGGTGAGTTTTGAGTGAAATCCAATCGCTAGAAGTATGGAATACACCAACCACTTCAATTAGGAACGAACTGCCGTTGAACTTGAATTGTCCAATTTGGAACACCTATTGATTTCGGATCGAGCCCAAAACTTGGGCAACATCATAATATGGTGGGAGGAGTCATTTGGTGAGTTTTGAGTGAAATCCAATCGCTAGAAGTATGGAATACACCAACCACTCGAATTAGGAACGAACTGCCGTTCAACTTGAATTGTCCAATTTCTCACACCTATTGATTTCGGATAGAGCCCAAAACTTGGGCAACATCATAATATGGTGGGTGGAGTCATTTTGGTGAGTTTTGAGCGAAATCCGATCGCTAGAAGTATGGAATACACCAACCACTCCAATTAGGAACGAATTGCTGTTGAACTTGAATTGTCCAATTTGGAACACCTATTGATTTCGGATCGAGCCCAAAACTTGGGCAACATCATAATACGGTGGGAGGAGTCATTTGGTGAGTTTTGAGTGAAATCCAATCGCTAGAAGTATGGAATACACCAACCACTCCAATTAGGAACGAACTGCCGTTGAACATGAATTGTCCAATTTCTCACACCTATTGTTTTCGGATCGAGCCCCACACTTGGGCAATAGCATAATATGGTGGGAGGAGTCATTTGTTGAGTTTTGAGTGAAATCCAATCGATAGAAGTATGGAATACACCAACCACTCCAATTAGGAACGAACTGCCGTTGAATTTGAATAGTCCAATTTCTCACACCTATTGATTTCGGATCGAGCCCCAAACTTGGGCAACAACATAATATGGTGGGAGGAGTCATTTGGTGAGTTTTGAGTGAAATCCAATCGCAAGAAGTATGGAATACACCAACCACTCCAATTAGGAACGAACTGCCGTTGAACTTGAATTGTCCAATTTGGAACACCTATTGATTTCGGATCGAGCCCAAAACTTGGGCAACATCATAATATGGTGGGTGGAGTCATTTTGGTGAGTTTTGAGTGAAATGCAATCGCTAGTAGTATGGAATACACCAAGCACTCCAATTAGGAACGTACTGCCGTTGAACTTGAATTGTCCAATTTGGAACACCTATTGATTTCGGATCGAGCCCAAAACTTGGGCAACATCATAATATGGTGGGAGGAGTCATTTGGTGAGTTTTGAGTGAAATCCAAATGCTAGAAGTATGGAATACAACAACTACTCCGATTAGGAACGAACTGTCGTCGGAATTTAATTGACCACTTTCTCACACCAATTGATTTCGGATCGAACCCAAAACTTGGGCAATATCATAATATGGTGGGAGGAGTCATTTGGTGAGTTTTGAGTGAAATCCAGTCGCTAGAAGTATGGAATACACCAACCACTCCAATTAGGAACGAACTACCGTTGTACTTGAATTGTCCAATTTCTCGCACCTATTGATTTTGGGTCGAGCCCTAACCTTGGGCAACATCATAATAAGGTGGGTGGAGTCGTTTGGTGAGTTTTAAGTGAAATCCAATCGCTAGAAGTATGGAATACACCAACCAATCCAATTAGGAACGAACTGCCGTTGAACTTGAATTGTCCAATTTGGAACACCTATTGATTTCAGATCGAGCCCAAAACTTGGGCAACATCATAATGCGTTGGAAGGAGTCATTTGGTGAGTTTTGAGTGAAATCCAATCGCTAGAAGTATGGAATGCACCAACCACTCCAATTAGGAACGAACTGCCGTTGAACTTGAATTGTCCAATTTCTCACACCTATTGATTTCGGATCGAGCCCCAAACTTGCGCAACAACATAATATGGTGGGTGGAGTCATTCGGTGAGTTTTGAGTGAAATCCAATCGCTAGAAGTATGGAATACACCAACCACTCCAATTAGGAACGAACTTCCGTTGAACTTGAATTGTCTAATTTCTCACAACTATTGATTTCGGATCGAGCCCAAAACTTGGGCAACATCATAATATGGTTGGAGGAGTCATTTGGTGAATTTTGAGTGAAATCCAATCGCTAGAAGTATGGAATACACCAACGACTCCAATTAGGAACGAACTGCCGTTGAACTTAAATTGTCCAATTTGGAACACCTATTGATTTCGGATTGAGCCCGAAACATGGGCCGCATCATAATATGGTGGGAGGAGTCATTTGGTTGGTTTTGAGTGAAATCCAATCGCTAGAAGTATGGAATACAACAACTACTCCGATTAGGAACGAACGGTCGTTGAAATTGAATTGACCAATTTCTCACACCTATTGATTTCGGATCGAGCCCAAAACTTGGGCAACATCATAATATGGTGGGAGGAGTCATTTGGTGAGTTTTGAGCGAAATCCAATCGCTAGAAGTATGGAATACACCAACCACTCCAATTAGGAACGAACTGCCGTTGAACTTGAATTGTCCAATTTCTCACACCTATTGATTTCGGATCGAGCCCCAAACTTGGGCAACAACATAATATGGTGGGAGGAGTCATTTCGTGAGTTTTGAGTGAAATCCAATCGCTAGAAGTATGGAATATACCAACCACTCCAATTAGGAACGAACTTCTGTTGAACTTGAATTGTCTAATTTCTCACAACTATTGATTTCGGATCGAGCCCAAAACTTGGGCAACATCATAATATGGTGGGCGGAGTCATTTGGTGAATTTTGAGTGAAATCCAATCGCTAGAAGTATGGAATACACCAACGACTCCAATTAGGAACGAACTGCCGTTGAACTTGAATTGTCCAATTTGGAACACCTATTGATTTCGGATCGAGCCCAAAACTTGGGCAACATCATAATACGGAGGGAGGAGTCGTTTGGTGAGTTTTGAGTGAAATCCAATCGCTAGAAGTATGGAATACACCAACCACTCCAATTAGGAATGAACCGCCGTGGAATTTGAATTGTCTAATTTCTCACACCTATTGATTTCGGATCAACCCCAAAACTTGGGCAATATCATAATATGGTGGGAGGAGTCATTTGGTTAGTTTTGAGTGAAATCCAATCGCTAGAAGTATGGAATACAACAACTACTCCGATTAGGAACGAACTGTCGTTGAAATTGAATTGACCAATTTCTCACACCTATTGATTTCGGATCGAGCCCAAAACTTGGGCAACATCATAATATGGTGGGAGGAGTCATTTGGTTAGTTTTTAGTGAAATCCAATCGCTAGAAGTATGGAATACAACAACTACTCCGATTAGGAACGAACAGTCGTTGAAATTGAATTGACCAATTTCTCACACCTATTGATTTCGGATCGAGCCCTAAACTTGGGCAACATCATAATATGGTGGGAGGAGTCATTTGGTGAATTTTGAGTGAAATCCAATTGCTAGAAGTATGGAATACACCAACCACTCCAATTAGGAACGAACCGCTGTTGAACTTGAATTGTCCAATTTCTCACACCTATTGATTTCGGATCGAGCCCCAAACTTGGGCAACAATATAATATGGTGGGAGGAGTCATTTCGTGAGTTTTGAGTGAAATACAATCGCTAGAAGTATGGAATCCACCAACCACTCCAATTAGGAATGAACTGCCGTTGAACTTGAATTGTCCAATTTCTCACACCTATTCATTTCGGATCGAGCCCAAAACTTGGGCAACATCATAATATGGTGGGAGGAGTCATTTGGTTAGTTTTGAGTGAAATGCAATCGCTAGAAGTACGGAATACAACAACTACTCCGATTAGGAACGAACTGTCGTTGAAATTGAATTGACCAATTTCTCACACCTATTGATTTCGGATCGAGCCCAAAAATTGGGCAACATCATAATATGGTGGGAGGAGTCATTTGGTGAGTTTTGAGTGAAATCCAATCGCTAGAAGTATGGAATACACCAACCACTCCAATTAGGAACGAACTGCCGTTGAACTTGAATTGTCCAATTTGGAACACCTATTGATTTCGGATCGAGCCCAAAACTTGGGAAACATCATAATATGGTGGGAGGAGTCATTTGGTGAGTTTTGAGTGAAATCCCATCGCTAGAAGTATGGAATACACCAACCACTCCAATTTGGAACGAACTGCCGTTGAACTTGAATTGTCCAATTTCGAACACCTATTTATTTCGGATCGAGCCCAAAACTTGGGCAATATCATAAGATGGTGGGAGGAGTCATTTGGAGAGTTTTGAGTGAAATCCAATCGATAGAAGTATCGAATACACCAACCACTCCAATTAGGAACGAACTGCCGTTGAACTTGAATTGTCCAATTTCTCACACCTATTGATTTCGGATCGAACCCAAAACATGGGCAACATCATAATATGGTGGGAGGAGTCATTTAGTGAGTTTTGAGTGAAATCCAATCGCTAGAAGTATGGAATACACCAACCACTCCAATTAGGAACGAACTGCCGTTGAACTTGAATTGTCCAATTTGGAACACCTATTGATTTCGGATCGAGCCCAAAACTTGGGAAACGTCATAATATGGATGGAGGAGTCATTTGGTGAGTTTTTAGTGAAATCCAATCGCTAGAAGTATGGAATACACCAACCACTCCAATTAGGAACGAACTGCCGTTGAACTTGAATTGTCCAATTTGGAACACCTATTGATTTCGGATCGGGCCCAAAACTTGGGCAACATCATAATATGGTGGGAGGAGTCAATTGGTGAGTTTTGAGTGAAATCCAATCGCTAGAAGTATGGAATACACCAACCACTCCAGTTAGGAACAAACTGCCGTTGAACTTAAATTGTCCAATTTGGAAGACCTATTGATTTCGGATCGAGCCCAAAACTTGGGCAACAACATAATATGGTGGGAGGAGTCGTTTGGTGAGTTTTGAGTGAAATCCAATCGCTAGAAGTATCGAATACACCAACCACTCCAATTAGGAACGAACTGCCATTGAACTTGAATTGTCCAATTTGGAACACCTATTGATTTCGGATGGAGCCCAAAACTTGGGCAACATCATAATATGGTGGGAGGAGTCATTTGGTGAGTTTTGAGTGAAATCCAATCGCTAGAAGTATGGAATACACCAACCACTCCAATTAGGAACGAATTGTCGTTGAAATTAAATTGACCAATTTCTCAGTCCTATTGATTTCGGATCGAGCCCAAAACATGGGCAACATCATAATATGGTTGGAGGAGTCATTTGGTGAGTTTTGAGTGAAATCCAATCGCTAGAAGTATGGAATACACCAACCACTCCAATTAGGAACGAACTGCCGTTGAACTTGAATTGTCCAATTTGGAACACCTATTGATTTCGGATCGACCCCAAAACTTGGGCAACATCATAATATGGTGGGAGGAGGCATTTGGTTAGTTTTGAGTGAAATTCAATCGCTAGAAATAAGGAATACACCAACCACTCCAATTAGGAACGAACTACCGTTGAAGTTGAATTGTCCAATTTCTCACACCTATTGATTTCGGATCGAGCCCAAAACTTGGGCAACATCATAATATGGTGGGAGAAGTCAATTGGTGAGTTTTGAGTGAAATCCAATCGCTAGAAGTATGGAATACACCAAACACTCCAGTTACGAACGGACTGCCGTTGAACTTGAGTTGTCCAATTTGGAACACCTATTGATTTCGGATCGAGCCCAAAACTTGGGCAACATCATAATATGGTGGGAGGAGTCATTTGGTGAGTTTTGAGTGAAATCCAATCGCTAGAAGTATGGAATACACCAACCACTCCAATTAGGAACGAATTGTCGTCGAAATTAAATTGACCAATTTCTCAGTCCTATTGATTTCAGATCGAGCCCAAAACATGGGCAACATCATAATATGGTTGGAGGAGTCATTTGGTGAGTTTTGAGTGAAATCCAATCGCTAGAATTATGGAATACACCAACCACTCCAATTAGGAACGAACTGCCGTTGAACTTGAATTGTCCAATTTGGAACACCTATTGATTTCGGATCGACCCCAAAACTTGGGCAACATCATAATATGGTGGGAGGAGTCATTTGGTTAGTTTTGAGTGAAATTCAATCGCTTGAAATAAGGAATACACCAACCACTCCAATTAGGAACGAACTACCGTTGAAGTTGAATTGTCCAATTTCTCACACCTATTGATTTCGGATCGAGCCCAAAACTTGGGCAACATCATAATATGGTGGGAGGAGTCAATTGGTGAGTTTTGAGTGAAATCCAATCGCTAGAAGTATGGAATACACCAAACACTCCAGTTACGAACGGACTGCCGTTGAACTTGAGTTGTCCAATTTGGAACACCTATTGATTTCGGATCGAGCCCAAAACTTGGGCAACATCATAATATGGTGGGAGGAGTCATTTGGTGAGTTTTGAGTGAAATCCAATCGCTAGAAGTATGGAATACACCAACCACTCCATTTAGGGACGAACTGCCGTTGAACTTGAATTGTCCAATTTGGAACACCTATTGATTTCGGATCGAGCCCAAAACATGGGCAACATCATAATATGGTGGGAGGAGTCATTTGGTGAGTTTTGAGTGAAATCCAATCGCTAGAAGTATGGAATACACCAACCACTCCAATTAGGAACGAACTGCCGTTGAACTTGAATTGTCCAATTTCTCAGACCTATTGATTTCGGATCGAGCCCAAAACTTGGGCAACATCATAATATGGTGGGAGGAGTCATTTGGTGAGTTTTGAGTGAAATCCAATCGCTAGAAGTATGGAATACACCAAACACTCCAGTTACGAACGGACTGCCGTTGAACTTGAGTTGTCCAATTTGGAACACCTATTGATTTCGGATCGAGCCCAAAACTTGGGCAACATCATAATATGGTGGGAGGAGTCATTTGGTGAGTTTTGAGTGAAATCCAATCGCTAGAAGTATGGAATACACCAACCACTCCAATTAGGAACGAATTGTCGTCGAAATTAAATTGACCAATTTCTCAGTCCTATTGATTTCAGATCGAGCCCAAAACATGGGCAACATCATAATATGGTTGGAGGAGTCATTTGGTGAGTTTTGAGTGAAATCCAATCGCTAGAATTATGGAATACACCAACCACTCCAATTAGGAACGAACTGCCGTTGAACTTGAATTGTCCAATTTGGAACACCTATTGATTTCGGATCGACCCCAAAACTTGGGCAACATCATAATATGGTGGGAGGAGTCATTTGGTTAGTTTTGAGTGAAATTCAATCGCTTGAAATAAGGAATACACCAACCACTCCAATTAGGAACGAACTACCGTTGAAGTTGAATTGTCCAATTTCTCACACCTATTGATTTCGGATCGAGCCCAAAACTTGGGCAACATCATAATATGGTGGGAGGAGTCAATTGGTGAGTTTTGAGTGAAATCCAATCGCTAGAAGTATGGAATACACCAAACACTCCAGTTACGAACGGACTGCCGTTGAACTTGAGTTGTCCAATTTGGAACACCTATTGATTTCGGATCGAGCCCAAAACTTGGGCAACATCATAATATGGTGGGAGGAGTCATTTGGTGAGTTTTGAGTGAAATCCAATCGCTAGAAGTATGGAATACACCAACCACTCCATTTAGGGACGAACTGCCGTTGAACTTGAATTGTCCAATTTGGAACACCTATTGATTTCGGATCGAGCCCAAAACATGGGCAACATCATAATATGGTGGGAGGAGTCATTTGGTGAGTTTTGAGTGAAATCCAATCGCTAGAAGTATGGAATACACCAACCACTCCAATTAGGAACGAACTGCCGTTGAACTTGAATTGTCCAATTTCTCAGACCTATTGATTTCGGATCGAGCCCAAAACTTGGGCAACATCATAATATGGTGGGAGGAGTCATTTGGTGAGTTTTGAGTGAAATCCAATCGCTAGAAGTATGGAATACACCAACCACTCCAGTTTGGAACGAACTGCCGTTGAACTTGAATTGTCCAATTTGGAACACCTATTGATTTCGAATCGAGCCCAAAACTTGGGCAACATCATAATATGTCGGGAGGAGTCATTTGGTGAGTTTTGAGTGAAATCAAATCGCTAGAAGTATGGAATACACCAACCACTCCAATTAGGAACGAACTGTCGTTGAAATTGAATTGACCAATTTCTCACACCTATTGAATTCGGATCGAGCCCAAAACTTGGGCAACATCATAATATGGAGGGGGGAGTCATTTGCTGAGCTTTGAGTGAAATCCAATCGCTAGAAGTACGGAATACACCAACCACTCCAATTAGGAACGAACTGTCGTTGAAATTGAATTGACCAATTTCTCACACCTATTGATTTCGGATCGAGCCCAAAACTTGGGCAACATCGTAATATGGTGGGAGGAGTCATTTGGTGAGTTTTGAGTGCAATCCAATCGCTAGAAGTATGGAATACACCAACCACTCCAGTTTGGAACGAACTGCCGTTGAACTTGAATTGTCCAATTTGGAACACCTATTGATTTCGAATCGAGCCCAAAACTTGGGCAACATCATAATATGTCGGGAGGAGTCATTTGGTGAGTTTTGAGTGAAATCAAATCGCTAGAAGTATGGAATACACCAACCACTCCAATTAGGAACGAACTGTCGTTGAAATTGAATTGACCAATTTCTCACACCTATTGAATTCGGATCGAGCCCAAAACTTGGGCAACATCATAATATGGAGGGGGGAGTCATTTGCTGAGCTTTGAGTGAAATCCAATCGCTAGAAGTACGGAATACACCAACCACTCCAATTAGGAACGAACTGTCGTTGAAATTGAATTGACCAATTTCTCACACCTATTGATTTCGGATCGAGCCCAAAACTTGGGCAACATCGTAATATGGTGGGAGGAGTCATTTGGTGAGTTTTGAGTGCAATCCAATCGCTAGAAGTATGGAATACACCAACCACTCCAGTTTGGAACGAACTGTCGTTGAACTTGAATTGTCCAATTTGGAACACCTATTGATTTCGGATCGAGCCCAAAACTTGGGCAACATCATAATATGGTGGGAGGAGTCATTTGGTGAGTTTTGAGTGAAATCCAATCGCTAGAAGTATGGAATACACCAACCACTCCAATTAGGAACGAACTGTCGTTGAAATTGAATTGACCAATTTCTCACACCTATTGATTTCGGATCGAGCCCAAAACTTGGGCAACATCATAATATGGTGGGAGGAGTCAATTGGTGAGTTTTGAGTGAAATCCAATCGCTAGAAGTATGGAATACACCAAACACTCCAGTTACGAACGGACTGCCGTTGAACTTGAGTTGTCCAATTTGGAACACCTATTGATTTCGGATCGAGCCCAAAACTTGGGCAACATCATAATATGGTGGGAGGAGTCATTTGGTGAGTTTTGAGTGAAATCCAATCGCTAGAAGTATGGAATACACCAACCACTCCATTTAGGGACGAACTGCCGTTGAACTTGAATTGTCCAATTTGGAACACCTATTGATTTCGGATCGAGCCCAAAACATGGGCAACATCATAATATGGTGGGAGGAGTCATTTGGTGAGTTTTGAGTGAAATCCAATCGCTAGAAGTATGGAATACACCAACCACTCCAATTAGGAACGAACTGCCGTTGAACTTGAATTGTCCAATTTCTCAGACCTATTGATTTCGGATCGAGCCCAAAACTTGGGCAACATCATAATATGGTGGGAGGAGTCATTTGGTGAGTTTTGAGTGAAATCCAATCGCTAGAAGTATGGAATACACCAACCACTCCAGTTTGGAACGAACTGCCGTTGAACTTGAATTGTCCAATTTGGAACACCTATTGATTTCGAATCGAGCCCAAAACTTGGGCAACATCATAATATGTCGGGAGGAGTCATTTGGTGAGTTTTGAGTGAAATCAAATCGCTAGAAGTATGGAATACACCAACCACTCCAATTAGGAACGAACTGTCGTTGAAATTGAATTGACCAATTTCTCACACCTATTGAATTCGGATCGAGCCCAAAACTTGGGCAACATCATAATATGGAGGGGGGAGTCATTTGCTGAGCTTTGAGTGAAATCCAATCGCTAGAAGTACGGAATACACCAACCACTCCAATTAGGAACGAACTGTCGTTGAAATTGAATTGACCAATTTCTCACACCTATTGATTTCGGATCGAGCCCAAAACTTGGGCAACATCGTAATATGGTGGGAGGAGTCATTTGGTGAGTTTTGAGTGCAATCCAATCGCTAGAAGTATGGAATACACCAACCACTCCAGTTTGGAACGAACTGTCGTTGAACTTGAATTGTCCAATTTGGAACACCTATTGATTTCGGATCGAGCCCAAAACTTGGGCAACATCATAATATGGTGGGAGGAGTCATTTGGTGAGTTTTGAGTGAAATCCAATCGCTAGAAGTACGGAATACACCAACCACTCCAATTAGGAACGAACTGTCGTTGAAATTGAATTGACCAATTTCTCACACCTATTGATTTCGGATCGAGCCCAAAACTTGGGCAACATCATAATATGGTGGGAGGAGTCATTTGGTGAGTTTTGAGTGAAATCCAATCGCTAGAAGTATGGAACACACCAACCAATCCAATTAGGAACGAACTGCCAATGAACTTGAATTGTCCAATTTCGAACACCTATTGATTTCGGATCGAGCCCAAAACTTGGGCAACAACTTAATATGGTGGGAGGAGTCATTTGGTGAGTTTTGAGTGAAATCCGATCGCTAGAAGTATGGAATACACCAACCACTCCAATTAGGAACGAACTGCCGTTGAACTTGAATTGTCCAATTTGGAACACCTATTGATTTCGGATCGAGCCCAAAACTTGGGCAACATCATAATATGGTGGGAGGAGTCATTTGGTCAGTTTTGAGTGAAATCTAATTGCTTGAAGTATGGAATACACCAACCACTCCAATTAGGAACGAACTGCCGTTGAACTTGAATTGTCCAATTTGGAACTCCAATTGATTTCGGATCGAGCCCAAAAGTTGGGCAACATCATAATATGGTGGCAGGAGTCATTTGGTGAGTTTTGAGTGAAATCTAATCGCTAGAAGTATGGAATACACCAACCACTCCAATTAGGAACGAACTATCGTTGAAATTGAATTGACCAATTTCTCACACCTATTGATTTCGGATCGAGCCCAAAACTTGGGCAACATCGTAATATGGTGGGAGGAGTCATTTGGTGAGTTTTGAGTGAAATCCAATCGCTAGAAGTATGGAATACACCAACCACTGCAATTAGGAACGACCTGCCGTTGAACTTGAATTGTCCAATTTCTCACACCTATTGATTTCGGATCGAGCCCAAAACTTGGGCAACATCATAATATGGTGGAAGGAGTCATTTGGTGAGTTTTGAGTGAAATCCAATCGCTAGAAGTATGGAATACACCAACCACTCCAATTAGGAACGAACTGCCGTTGAAATTGAATTGACCAATTTCTCACACTTATTGAATTCGGATCGAGCCCAAAACTTGGGCAACATCATAATATGGTGGGAGGAGTCATTTGGTAAGTTTTGAGTGAAATACAATCGCTAGAAGTACGTAATACACCAACCACTCCAATTAGGAAAGAACTGTCGTTGAAATTGAATTGACCAATTTCTCACACCTATTGATTTCGGATCGAGCCCAAAACTTGGGCAACATCGTAATATGGTGGGAGGAGTCATTTAGTGAGTTTTGAGTGAAATCCAATCGCTAGAAGTATGGAATACACCAACCACTCCAATTAGGAACGAACTGCCGTTGAACTTGAATTGTCCAATTTGGAACACCTATTGATTTCGGATCGAGCCCAAAACTTGGGCAACATCATAATATGGTGGGAGGAGTCATTTGATGAGTTTAGAGTGAAATCGAATCGCTAGAGGTATGGAATACACCAACCACTCCAATTAGGAACGAACTGCCGTTGAACTTGAATTGTCCAATTTCTCACACCTATTGATTTCGGATCGAGCCCAAAACTTTTGCAACATCATAATATGGTGGGAGGAGTCATTTGGTGAGTTTTGAGTGAAATCCAATCGCAAGATGTATGTAATACACCAACCACTCCAGTTAGTAACGAACTGCCGTTGAACTTGAATTGTCCAATTTGGAACACCTATTGATTTCGGATCGAGCCCAAAACTTGGGTAACATCATAATATGGTGGGAGGAGTCATTTGGTGAGTTTTGAATGAAATCCAATCGCTAGAAGTATGGAATACACCAACCACTCCAATTAGGAACGAACTGCCGTTGAACTTGAATTGTCCAATTTGGAACATCTATTGATTTCGGATCGAGCCCAAAACTTGGGCAATAACATAATATAGTGGGAGGAGTCATTTGGTGAGTTTTGAGTGAAATCCAATCGCTAGACGTATGGAATTGTTAAGCTCATAATTTCATACATATACATGCCCTATTTACTTACTTCTTTTGCTTAGTTTCTTAGATTTGTAAGTTATTTGCCTCCCTTTGTGTGTTTTGTAGGCAAATAGAGCAAGAGAGCATAATTCATGCAATTCAAGCATGTTAAGGCCTAATTTGGATGAATGGATGAAGAGCTTAAAAGACAAACTCATTTTGGCTACAGCCCCCTGCCAGTCCAGTTCCGTAGGTCATATTGCAAGCTTTGTTTCAACAACCTAAATAGCTCGAATGAGGCCACATTCTTCATGAAAGGTGTTCCAATTGGTGTGTACTATAACATATCCAAAATTCAGCCCCATTGGATAAATCTGGAGTCCGTTACCTAGCAAACACAGAACCATGCTCAGGATGGATCTTATCAGCGCGGAAAATGAGTTAGCAATTTGTTTCGGCCTTAACTTCTTCCTCCGACCTTGAATTGGCCCAAATAACATATGGCTGGAAAGAAGACATTCTGAACTTCAATTTCGAGTGCTTAAAGTCCTAATTTGATTAAGAGAAGCCCAAGTTGTAAGCCCTTGAAGTTGCTGGTCATGCTGACCTCAGCATGTGCTGGTTGGATGCTTGGTCATGGTGAGCTAGGTATGAGCTATCATTTCTGGTTGGAAGCTTGGTCATGGTGACATGAAGATGAGCTAGGGCTGCTGGTGGGATCTATTGGTGAAGTGCATCAACCAATTCAAGATTTTCTAATACAAGTGCATCACCCAATTTAGATTTTCTAATACAAGTGCATCAACCATTTCAGATTTTATAAAACAAGTGTTGTATGCATTAGCCATATTGAATTCAGATTTTTCACTTCCTTAGGCCTATAAATAGGGAGGTTCTCTAAGCTTGTAAACACACCCCAAGGGGGGGAGCTCTCAAACACTTCTCTAGAGCTCCCCTCCCTTCTCTCCCTCAAATTCTCTTAGTTTCTCTTTCTAGTTTTCAATTGTTGTAATGAAATCTTTTGTGTTGAAATTTTCCTTAAGTTTTTCTTAGTTCCACTTTACTTTTCATTATGTAAATTCTTTTCTTTAGTCTCAAGTTTGATTAGTTTCCAAGTTTCAATTATGGTTAATGTTCTTATTCATTATGCTTATAAGTTAATATGCCAGTTTGAATGATTGATCACCATTAAGGCTTGCATGTTAGCTATCTTGGTTTGAATTAAGAGTATACACCATGCTTTAATTCGAATTGAACTATGAATAGGAAGAGTATGTATGGACATTCGACAACAGGGATTAGATACATGCTTGGTTGTTTAAATTGTTCTTCTATGCTTAATGGGTTCCTAATGCTTAATTTTAGGTTAGACAACAAATGATCAAATTAGGGAATTAGGAACACAAGGTTATGACCACACACCATGGCTTAATCATACATTAGCTAGAATCAATCCGTTAATCTAATTGAACTTGGGAACTTATCTACTTGAGTTAGTTATTTTCTTTCTTCCTTGTTTTATTTATTTCCTTTCTTTTTAATTTCTGTTTTGTGTAGGAGAAATGAATTGGATCATTCAATCACCAATCCTCGTGGGATCGACCTCGCACTTACATACGCTATACTACCAAACGGCTCGTGCACTTGCGAGTATCACAAGTTGAGGATGCAACTGAATCCATTTTGGTACAGCTGTATCTACACAACAGGAATACAGCGACCACTCCAATTAGGAACGAACTGTCGTTGAAATTAAATTGACCAATTTCTCACACCTATTGATTTCAGATCGAGCCCAAAACTTGGGCAACATCGTAATATGGTGGGTGGAGTCATTTGGTGAGTTTTGAGTGAAATCCAATCGCTAGAAGTATGGAATACACCAACCACTGCAATTAGGAACGACCTGCCGTTGAACTTGAATTGTCGAATTTCCCACACCTACTGATTTCGGATCGAGCCCAAAACTTGGGCAACATCATAATATGGTGGGAGGAGTCATTTGATGAGTTTTGAGTGAAATCAAATCGCTAGAAGTATAGAATACACCAACCACTCCAATTAGGAACGAACTGCCGTTGAACTTGAATTGTCCAATTTCTCACACCTATTGATTACGGATCGAGCCCCAAACTTGGGCAACAACATAATATGGTGGGAGGAGTCATTTGGTGGGTTTTGAGTGAAATCTAATCGCTAGAAGTATGGAATACACCAACCACTCCAATTAGGAACGAACTGCCGTTGAACTTGAATTGTCCAATTTGGAACACCTATTGATTTCGGATCGAGCCCAAAACTTGGGCAACATCATAATATGGTGGTAAGAGTCATTTGGTGACTTCTGAGTGCAATCCAATCGCCAGAACTATGGAATACACCAACCACTCCAATTTGGAACGAACTGCCGTTGAACTTGAATTGTCCAATTTGGAACACCTATTGATTTCGGATCGACCCCAAAACTTGGGCAACATCATAATATGGTGGGAGGAGTCATTTGGTGAGTTTTGATTGAAATCCGATTGCTAGAAGTATGGAATACACCAACCACTCCAATTAGGAATGAACTGCCGTTGAACTTGAATTGTCCAATTTGGAACACCTATTGATTTCGGATCGACCCCAAAACTTGGGCAACATCATAATATGGTGGGAGGAGTCATTTGGTGTGTTTTGAGTGAAATCCAATCGCTAGAAGTATGGAATACACTATCCACTCCAATTAGGAAAGAACTGTCGTTGAAATTGAATTGACCAATTTCTCACACCTATTGAATTCGGATCGAGCCCAAAACTGGGGCAACATCATAATATGGTGGGAGGAGTCATTTGGTGAGTTTTGAGTGAAATCCAATCGCTAGAAGTACGGAATACACCAACCACTCCAATTAGGAAAGAACTGTCGTTGAAATTGAATTGACCAATTTCTCACAGCTATTGAATTCGGATCGAGCCCAAAACTTGGGCAACATCATAATATGGAGGGAGGAGTCATTTGATGAGTTTTGAGTGAAATCCAATCGCTAGAAGTATGGAAAACACCAACCACTCCAATTTGGAACGAACTGCCGTTGAACTTGAATTGTCCAATTTGGAACACCTATTGATTTCGGATCGACCCCAAAACTTGGGCAACAACATAATTTGGTGGGAGGAGTCATTTGGGGAGTTTTGAGTGAAATCCAATCGCTAGAAGTATGGAATACACTAACCACTCCAATTAGGAAAGAACTGTCGTTGAAATTGAATTGACCAATTTCTGACACCTATTGAATTCGGATCGAAACCAAAAGTTGGGCAACATCATAATATGGTGGGAGGAGTCATTCGGTGAGTTTTCAGTGAAATCCAATCGCTAGATATACGGAATACACCAACCACTATAATTAGGAACGCAGTTTCGTTGAATTTGAATTGACCAATTTCTCACACCTATTGATTTCGGATCAAGCCCAAAACTTGGGCAACATCATAATATGGTGGGAGGAGTCATTTGGTGAGTTTTGAGTGAAATCCAATCGCTTGATGTATGGAATACACCAACCACTCCAGTTAGGAACGAACTGCCGTTATACTTGAATTTTCCAATTTGGAACACCTATTGATTTCGGATCGAGCCCAAAACTTGGGCAACATCATAATATGGTGGGAGTAGTCATTTGGTGAGTTTCGAGTGAAATCCAATCGCTAGAAGTATGGAATACACCAACTACTCCAATTAGGAACGAACTGCCGTTGAACTTGAATTGTCCAATTTCCCACACCTATTGATTTCGGATCGAGCCCCAAACTTGGGCAACATCATAATATGGTGGGAGGAGTCATTTGGTGAGTTTTGAGTGAAATCCAATCGCTAGAAGTATGGAATACACCAACCACTCCAATTAGGAAAGAACTGCCGTTGAACTTGAATTGTCCAATTTCCCACACCTATTGATTTCGGATCGAGCCCCAAACTTGGGCAACATCATAATATGGTGGGAGGAGTCATTTGGTGAGTTTTGAGTGAAATCCGATTGCTAGAAGTATGGAATACACCAACCATTCCTATTAGGAATGAACTGCCGTTGAACGTGAATTGTCCAATTTGGAACACCTATTGATTTCGGATCGACCCCAAAACTTGGGCAACATCATAATATGGTGGGAGGAGTCATTTGGTGAGTTTTGAGTGATATCCAATCGTTAGAAGTATGGAATACACCAACCACCCCAATTAGGAACGAACTGCCGTTGAACTTGAATTGTCCAATTTCTCACACCTATTGATTTCGGATCGAGCCCCAAACTTGGGCAACATCATAATATGGTGGGAGGAGTCATTTGGTGAGTTTTGAGTGAAATCCAATCGCTAGAAGTATGGAATACACCAACCACTCCAATTAGGAACGAACTGCCGTTGAACTTGAATTGTCCAATTTCTCACACCTATTGATTTCGGATCGAGCCCAAAACTTGGGCAACATCATAATATGGTGGGAGGAGTCATTTGGTGAGTTTTGAGTGAAATCCAATCCCAAGAAGTATGGAATACACCAACCACTCCAATTAGGAACGAACTGCTGTTGAACTTGAATTGTCCAATTTCTCACACCTATTGATTTCGGATCGAGCCCAAAACTTGGGCAACATCATAATATGGTGGGAGGAGTCATTTGGGGAGTTTTGAGGGAAATCCAATCGCTAGAAGTATGGAATACTCAAACCACTACAATTAGGAACGAACTGCCGTTGAAGTTGAATTATCCAATTTCTCACACGTATTGATTTCTGATCGAGCCCAAAACTTGGGCAACATCATAATATGGTGGGGGGAGTCATTTGTTGAGTTTTGAGTGAAATCCAATCGCTAGAAGGATGGAATACACCAACCACTCCAATTAGGAACGAACTGCCGTTGAACTTGAATTGTCCAATTTCTCACACCTATTGATTTCGGATCGAGCCCCAAACTTGGGCAACATCATAATATGGTGGGAGGAGTCATTTGGTGAGTTTTGAGTGAAATCCAATCGCTAGAAGTATGGAATAGACCAACCACTGCAATTAGGAACGAACTGCCGTTGAACTTGAATTGTCCAATTTCTCACACCTATTGATTTCGGATCGAGCCACAAACTTGGGCAACATCATAATATGGTGGGAGGAGTCATTTGGTGAGTTTTGAGTGAAATCCAATCGCTAGAAGTATCGAATACACCAACCACTCCAATTAGGAACGAACTGCCGTTGAACTTGAATTGTCCAATTTGGAACACCTATTGATTTCGGATCGAGCCCAAAACTTGGGCAACGTCATTATATGGTGGGAGGAGTCATTTGGTGAGTTTTGAGTGAAATCCAATCGCTAGAAGTATGGAATACACTAACCACTCCAATTAGGAACGAACTGCCGTTGAACTTGAATTGTCCAATTTCTCACACCTATTCATTTTGGATCGAGCCCAAAACTTGGGCAACATCATAATATGGTGGGAGGAGTCATTTGGGGAGTTTTGAGTGAAATCCAATCGCTAGAAGTATGGAATACACCAACCACTCCAATTAGGAAAGAACTGTCGTTGAAATTGAATTGACCAATTTCTCACACCTATCGAATTCGGATCGAGCCCAAAACTTGGGCAACATCATAATATGGTGGGAGGAGTCATTTGGTGAGTTTTGAGGGAAATCCAATTGCTAGAAGTATGGAATACACCAACCACTCCAATTAGGAACGAACTGCCGTTGAATTTGAATTGTCCAATTTGGAACACCCATTGATTTCGGATCGAGCCCAAAACTTGGGCAACATCATAATATGGTGGGAGGAGTCATTTGGTGAGTTTTGAGTGAAATCCAATCGCTAGAAGTATGGAATACACCAACCACTCCAAATATGAACAAACTGCCGTTGAAATTCAATTATCCAATTTCACACACGTATTGATTTCTGATCGAGCCCAAAACTTGGTCAACATCATAATATGGTGGGAGGAGTCATTTGTTGAGTTTTGAGTGAAATCCAATCGCTAGAAGTATGGAATACACCAACCACTCCAATTAGGAACGAACTGCCGTTGAATTTGAATTGTCCAATTTGGAACACCCATTGATTTCGGATCGAGCCCAAAACTTGGGCAACATCATAATATGGTGGGAGGAGTCATTTGGTGAGTTATGAGTGAAATCCAATCGCTAGAAGTATGGAATACACCAACCACTCCAATTAGGAACGAACTGCCGTTGAAATTGAATTGTCCAATTTCTCACACCTACTGATTTCGGATCGAGCCCAAAACTTTGGCAACATCATAATATGGTGGGAGGAGTCATTTGGTGAGTTTTGAGTGAAATCCAATCGCTAGAAGTATGGAATACACCAACCACTCCAATTAGGAAAGAACTGTCGTTGAAATTGAATTGACCCATTTCTCACACCTATCGAATTCGGATCGAGCCCAAAACTTGGGCAACATCAAAATATGGTAGGAGGAGTCACTTGGTGAGTTTTGAGGGAAATCCAATAGCTAGAAGTATGGAATACACCAATCTGTCCAATTAGGAACGAACTGCCGTTGAAATTCAATTATCCAATTTCACACACGTATTGATTTCTGATCGAGCCCAAAACTTGGTCAACATCATAATATGGTGGGAGGAGTCATTTGGTGAGTTTTGAGTGAAATCCAATCGCTAGAAGTATGGAATACAGCAACCACTCCAATTAGGAACGAACTGCCGTTGAACTTGAATTGTCCAATTTGGAACACCTATTGATTTCGGATCGAGCCCAAAACTTGGGCAACATCATAATATGGTGGGAGTCATTTGGTGAGTTTTGAGTGAAATCCAATCGCTAGAAGTATGGAACACACCAACCACTCCAATTGGGAACGAACTGCCGTTGAACTTGAATTGTCCAATTTCCCACACCTATTGATTTCGGATCGAGCCCAAAACTTGGGCAACATCATAATATGGTGGGAGGAGTCATTTGGGGAGTTTTGAGTGAAATCCAATTGCCAGAAGTATGGAATACACCAACCACTCCAATTAGGAACGAATTGCCGTTGAAATTGAATTGTCCAATTTCTCACACCTATTGATTTCGGATCGAGCCCAAAACTTGGGCAACAACATAATATGGTGGGAGGAGTAATTTGGTGAGTTTTGAGTGAAATCCAATCGCTAGAAGTATGGAATACACCAACCACTCCAGTTAGGAACGAACTGCCGTTATACTTGAATTTTCCAATTTGGAACACCTATTGATTTCGGATCGAGCCCAAAACTTGGGCAACATCATAATATGGTGGGAGGGGTCATTTGGTGAGTTTTGAGTGAAATCCAATCCCTAGAAGTATTGAAAACACCAACCACTCCAATTAGGAAAGAACTGGCGTTGAAATTGAATTGACCAATTTCTCACACCTATTGAATTCGGATCGAGCCCAAAACTTGGGCAACATCATAATATGGTGGGAGGAGTCATTTGCTGAGTTTTGAGTGAAATCCAATCCCTAGAAGTATTGAAAACACCAACCACTCCAATTAGGAAAGAACTGCCGTTGAACTTGAATTGTCCAATTTGGAACACCTATTGATTTCGTATCGAGCCCAAAATTTGGGCAACATCATAATATGGTGGGAGGGGTCATTTGGTGAGTTTTGAGTGAAATCCAATCGCTAGAAGTATGGAATACACCAACCACTCCAATTAGGAACGAACTGCCGTTGAACTTGAATTGTCCAATTTCTCACACCTATTGATTTCGGATCGAGCCCAAAACTTGGGCAACATCATAATATGGTGGGAGGAGTCATTTGGTGAGTTTTGAGTGAAATCCAATCGCTAGAAGTATGGAATACACCAACCACTCCAATTAGGAAAGAACTGGCGTTGAAATTGAATTGACCAATTTCTCACACCTATTGAATTTGGATCGAGCCCAAAACTTGGGCAACATCATAATATGATGGGAGGAGTCATTTGCTGAGTTTTGAGTGAAATCCAATCCCTAGAAGTATTGAAAACACCAACCACTCCAATTAGGAACGAACTGCCGTTGAACTTGAATTGTCCAATTTGGAACACCTATTGATTTCGTATCGAGCCCAAAATTTGGGCAACATCATAATATGTTGGGAGGAGTCATTTGGTGAGTTTTGAGTGAAATCCAATCGCTAGAAGTATGGAATACACCAACCACTCCAATTAGGAACGAACTGCCGTTGAATTTGAATTGTCCAATTTCTCACACCTATTGATTTCGGATCGAGCCCCAAACTTGGGCAACATCATAATATGGTGGGAGGAGTCATTTGGTGAGTTTTGAGTGAAATCCAATTGCTAGAAGTATGGAATACCCCAACCACTCCAATTAGGAACGAACTGCCGTTGAACTTGAATTGTCCAATTTCTCACACCTATTGATTTCGGATCGAGCCCAAAACTTGGGCAACATCATAATATGGTGGGAGGAGTCATTTGGTGAGTTTTGAGTGAAATCCAATCGCTAGAAGTATGGAATACACCAACCACTCCAGTTAGGAACGAACTGCCGTTATACTTGAATTTTCCAATTTGGAACACCTATTGATTTCGGATCGAGCCCAAAACTTGGGCAACATCATAATATGGTGTGGGGAGTCATTTGGTGAGTTTTGAGTAAAATCCAATCGCTAGAAGTATGGAATACACCAACCATTCTAGTTAGGAACGAACTGCCGTTGAACTTGAATTGTCCAATTTCTCACACCTATTGATTTCGGATCGAGCCCAAAACTTGGGCAACGTCATAATATGTGGGAGGAGTCATTTGGTGAGTTTTGAGTGAAATCCAATCGCTAGAAGTATGGAATACACCAACCACTCCAATTAGGAATGAACTGGCGTTGAAATTGAATTGACCAATTTCTCACACCTATTGAATTCGGATCGAGCCCAAAACTTGGGCAACATCATAATATGGTGGGAGGAGTCATTTGCTGAGTTTTGAGTGAAATCCAATCCCTAGAAGTATTGAAAACACCAACCACTCCAATTAGGAACGAACTACCGTTGAACTTGAATTGTCCAATTTGGAACACCTATTGATTTCGTATCGAGCCCAAAATTTGGGCAACATCATAATATGGTGGGAGGAGTCATTTGGTGAGTTTTGAGTGAAATCCAATCGCTAGAAGTATGGAATACACCAACCACTCCAATTAGGAACGAACTGCCGTTGAACTTGAATTGTCCAATTTCTCACACCTATTGATTTCGGATCGAGCCCCAAACTTGGGCAACATCATAATATGGTGGGAGGAGTCATTTGGTGAGTTTTGAGTGAAATCCAATTGCTAGAAGTATGGAATACCCTAACCACTCCAATTAGGAACGAACTGCCGTTGAACTTGAATTGTCCAATTTCTCACACTTATTGAATTCGGATCGAGCCCAAAACTTGGGCAACATCATAATATGGTGGGAGGAGTCATTTGCTGAGTTTTGAGTGAAATCCAATCGCTAGAAGTATTGAAAACACCAACCACTCCAATTAGGAACGAACTGCCGTTGAACTTGAATTGTCCAATTTGGAACACCTATTGATTTCGGATCGAGCCCAAAACTTGGGCAACAGCATAATGTGGTGGGAGAAGTCATTTGGTGAGTTTTGAGAGAAATCCAATCGCTAGAAGTATGGAATACACCAACCACTCCAATTAGGAACGAACTGCCGCTGAACTTGAATTGTCCAATTTGGAACACCTATTGATTTCGGATCGAGCCCAAAACTTGGGCAACATCAAAATATGGTGGGAGGAGTCATTTGGTGAGTTTTGAGTGAAATCCAATCGATAGAAGTATGGAATACACCAACCAAACCAATTAGGAACGAACTGCCGTTGAACTTGAATTGTCCAATTTGGAACACCTATTGATTTCGGATCTAGCCCAAAACTTGGGCAACATCATAATTTGGTGGGAGGAGTCATTTGGTGAGTTTTGAGTGAAATCCAATCGCTAGAAGTATGGAACACACCAACCACTCCAGTTCGGAACGAACTGCCGTTATACTTGAATTTTCCAACTTGGAACACCTATTGATTTCGGATCGAGCCCAAAACTTGGGCAACATCATAATATGGTGTGGGAAGTCATTTGGTGAGTTTTGAGTAAAATCCAATCGCTAGAAGTATGGAACACACCAACCACTCCAGTTCGGAACGAACTGCCGTTGAACTTGAATTGTCCAATTTCTCACACCTATTGAATTCGGATCGAGCCCAAAACTTGGGCAACATCATAATATGGTGGGATGAGTCATTTGCTGAGTTTTGAGTGAAATCCAATCGCTAGAAGTATTGAAAACACCAACCACTCCAATTAGGAACGAACTGCCGTTGAACTTGAATTGTCCAATTTGGAACACCTATTGATTTCGGATCGAGCCCAAAACTTGGGCAACAGCATAATGTGGTGGGAGAAGTCATTTGGTGAGTTTTGAGAGAAATCCAATCGCTAGAAGTATGGAATACACCAACCACTCCAATTAGGAACGAACTGCCGTTGAACTTGAATTGTCCAATTTGGAACACCTATTGATTTCGGATTGAGCCCAAAACTTCGGCAACATCATAATATGGTGGGAGGAGTCATTTGGTGAGTTTTGAGTGAAATCCAATCGCTAGAAGTATGGAATACACCAACCAAACCAATTAGGAACGAACTGCCGTTGAACTTGAATTTTCCAATTTGGAACACCTATTGATTTCGGATCGAGCCCAAAACTTGGGCAACATTATAATATGGTGGGAGGAGTCATTTGGTGAGTTTTGAGTGAAATCCAATCGCTAGAAGTATGGAATCCACCAACCACTCCAATTAGGAATGAACTGCCGTTGAACTGGAATTGTCCAATTTCTCACAACTATTGATTTCGGATCGAGCCCAAAACTTGGGCAACATCATAATATGGTGGGTGGAGTCATTTGGTGAGTTTTGAGTGAAATCCAATCGCTAGAAGTATGGAATACACCAACCACTCCAATTAGGAACGAACTGCCGTTGAACTTGAATTGTCCAATTTCTCACACCTATTGATTACGGATCGAGCCCAAAACTTGGGCAACATCATAATATGGTGGGAGGAGTCATTTGGTGAGTTTTGAGTGAAATCCAATCGCTAGAAGTATGGACTACACCAACCACTCCAATTAGGAAACAACTATCGTTGAAATTGAATTGACCAATTTCTCACACCTGTTGAATTCGGATCGAGCCCAAAACTTGGGCAACATCATAATATGGTGGGAGGAGTCATTTGGTGAGTTTTGAGTGAAATCCAATCGCTAGAAGTATGGACTACACCAACCACTCCAATTAGGAAAGAACTATCGTTGAAATTGAATTGACCAATTTCTCACACCTGTTGAATTCGGATCGAGCCCAAAACTTGGGCAACATCATAATATGGTGGGAGGAGTCATTCGGTGAGTTTTGAGTGAAATCCAATCGCTAGAAGTATGGAATACACCAACCAAACCAATTAGGAACGAACTGCCGTTGAACTGAATTGTCCAATTTAGAACACCTATTGATTTCGGATCGAGCCCAAAACTTCGGCAACATCATAATATGGTGGGAGGAGTCATTTGGTGAGTTTTCTGTGAAATCCAATCGCTAGAAGTATGGAATACACCGACCACTGCAATTAGGAACGAACTGCCGTTGAACTTGAATTGTCCAATTTGGAACACCTATTGATTTTGGATCGGGCCCCAAACTTGGGCAACATCATAATATGGTGGGAGGAGTCATTTGGTGAGTTTTGAGTGAATTCCAATCGCTAGAAGTATGGAATACACCAACCGCTCCAATTAGGAACGAACTGCCGTTGAACTTGAATTGTCCACTTTCTCACACCTATTGATTTCGGATCGAGCCCCAAAACTTGGGCAACATCATAATATGGTGGGAGGAGTCATTTGGTGAGTTTTGAGTGAAATCCAATCGCTAGAAGTATGGAATACACCAACCACTCCAATTAGGAAAGAACTGTCGTTGAAATTGAATTGACCAATTTCTCACACCTATTGATTTCGGATCGAGCCCAAAACTTGGGCAACATCATAATATGGTGGGAGGAGTCATTTGGTGAGTTTTGAGTGAAATCCAATCGCTAGAAGTATGGAATACACCAACCACTCCAATTAGGAACGAACTGCCGTTGAACTTGAATTGTCCAATTTCGAACACCTATTCATTTCGGATCGAACCCAAAACTTGGGCAACATCATATTATGGTGGGAGGGGTCATTTGGTGAGTTTTGAGTGAAATCCAATCGCTAGAAGTAGGGAATACACCAACCACTCCAATTACGAACGAATTGTCCCTGAAATTGAATTGACCAATTTCTCACACCTATTGATTTCGGATCGAGCCCAAAACTTGGGCAACATCATAATATGGTGGGAGGAGTCATTTGGTGAGTTTTGAGTGAAATCCAATCGCTAGAAGTGTGGAATACACCAACCACTCCAATTAGGAACAAACTGCCGTTGAACTTGAATTGTCCAATTTGGAACACTTATTGATTTCGGATCGAGCCCAAAACTTGGGCACCATCACAATATGGTGGGAGGAGTCATTTGGTGAGTTTTGAGTGAAATCCAATTGCTAGAAGTATGGAATACACCAACCACTCCAATTAGGAACGAACTGCCGTTGAACTTGAATTGTCCAATTTGGAACTCCTATTGATTTCGGATCGAGCCCAAAACTTGGGCAACATCATAATATGGTGGGAGGAGTCATTTGGTGAGTTTTTAGTGAAATCCAATCGCTAGAAGTGGGGAATACACCAACCACTCCAATTACGAACGAACTGCCGTTGAACTTGAGTTGTCCAATTTGGAACACCTATTGATTTCGGATCGAGCCCAAAACTTGGGCAACAACATAATATGGTGGGAGGAGTCATTTCTTCAGTTTTTAGTGACATCCAATCGCTAGAAGTATGGAATACACCAACCACTCCAATTAGGAACGAACTGACGTTGAACTTGAATTGTCCAATTTCGAACACCTATTGATTTCGAATCGAGCCCAAAACTTGGGCGACATCATAATATGGTGGGTGGAGTCATTTGGTCAGTTTTGAGTGAAATCCAATAGCTAGAAGTATGGAATACCCCAACCACTCCAATTAGGAACGAACTGCCGTTGAACTTGAAATTTTCCAATTTGGAACACCTATTGATTTCGGATCGAGCCCAAAACTTGGGCAACATCATAATATGGTGGGTGGAGTCATTTGGTGAGTTTTGAGTGAAATCCAATCGCTAGAAGTATGGAATACACCAACCACTCCAATTAGGAACGAACTGTCGTTGAACTTGAATTGTCCAATTTCTCACACCTATTGATTACGGATCGAGCCCAAAACTTGGGCAACATCATAATATGGTGGGAGGAGTCATTTGGTGAGTTTTGAGTGAAATCCAATCGCTAGAAGTATGGAATACACCAACCACTCCAATTAGGAACGAACTGACGTTGAACTTGAATTGTCAAATTTCGAACACCTGTTGAATTCGGATTGAGCCCAAAATTTGGGCAACATCATAATATGGTGGGACGAGTCATTTGGTGAGTTTTGAGTGAAATCCAATCGCTAGAAGTATAGAATACACCAACCACTCCAATTAGGAAAGAACTGTCGTTGAAATTGAATTGACCAATTTCTCACACCTATTGAATTCGGATCGAGGCCAAAACCTGGGCAACATCATAATATGGTGGGAGGAGTCATTTGGTGAGTTTTGAGTGAAATCCAATTGCTAGAAGTATGGAATACACCAACCACTCCAATTAGGAACGAACTGCGGTTGAACTTGAATTGTCCAATTTCGAACATCTATTGATTTCGGATCGTGCCCAAAACTTGGGCAACATCATATTATGGTGGGAGGGGTCATTTGGTGAGTTTTGAGTGAAATCCAATCGCTAGAAGTATGGAATACACCAACCACTCCAATTACGAACGAACTGTCGTTGAAATTGAATTGACCAATTTCTCACACCTATTGATTTCGGATCGAGCCCAAAACTTGGGCAACATCATAATATGGTGGGAGGAGTCATTTGGTGAGTTTTAAGTGAAATCCGATCGCTAGAAGTATGGAACACACCAACCACTCCAATTAGGAACGAACTGCCGTTGAAATTGAATTGTCCAATTTCGCACACGTATTGATTTATGATCGAGCCCAAAACTTGGGCAACACCATAATATGGTGGGAGGAGTCATTTGGTGAGTTTTGAGTGAAATCCAATCGCTAGAAGTATGGAATACACCAACCAAACCAATTAGGAACGAACTGCCGTTGAACTTGAATTGTCCAATTTGGAAGACCTATTGATTTCGGATCGAGCCCAAAACTTGGGCAACATGATAATATGGTGGGAGGAGTCATTTGGTGAATTTTGAGTGAAATCCAATTGCAACAAGTATGGAATACACCAACCACTCCATTTAGGAAAGAACTGTCATTGAAATTGAATTGACCAATTTCTCACACCTATTGAATTCGGATCGAGGCCAAAACTTGGGCAACATCATAATATGGTGGGAGGAGTCATTTGGTGAGTTTTGAGTGAAATCCAATTGCTAGAAGTATGGAATACACCAACCACTCCAATTAGGGATGAACTGCCGTTGAACTTGAATTGTCCAATTTCTCACACCTATTGATTTCGAATCGAGCCCAAAACTTGGGCAACATCATAATACGGTGGGAGGAGTCATTTGGTGAGTTTTGAGTGAAATCCAATTGCTAGAAGTATGGAATACACCAACCACTCCAATTAGGAACGAACTGCCGTCGAACTTGAATTGTCCAATTTGGAACTCCTATTGATTTCGGATCGAGCCCAAAACTTGGGCAACATCATAATATGGTGGGAGGAGTCATTTGATGAGTTTTTAGTGAAATCCAATCGCTAGAAGTGTGGAATACACCAACCACTCCAATTACGAACGAACTGCCGTTGAACTTGAGTTGTCCAATTTGGAACACCTGTTGATTTCGGATCGAGCCCAAAACTTAGGCAACATCATAATATGGTGGGAGGAGTCATTTGGTGAGTTTTGAGGGAAATCCAATCGCCACCAACCACTCCAATTAGGAACGAACTGCCGTTGAACTTGAATTGTCCAATTTCTCACACCTATTGATTTCGTATCGAGCCCCAAACTTGGGCAACATCATAATATGGTGGGAGGAGTCATTTGGTGAGTTTTGAGTGAAATCCAATCGCTAGAAGTATGGAATACCCCAACCACTCCAATTAGGAACGAACTGCCGTTGAACTTGAATTGTCCAATTTCTCACACCTATTGATTTCGGATCGAGCCCCAAACTTGGGCAACATCATAATATGGTGGGAGGAGTGATTTGGTGAGTTTTGAGTGAAATCCAATCGCTAGAAGTATGGAATACACCAACCACTCCAATTAGGAACGAACTGCCGTTGAACATGAATTGTCCAATTTGGAACACCTATTGATTTCGGATCGAGGCCAAAACTTGGGCAACATCATAATATGGTGGGAGGTGTCATTTGGTGAGTTTTGAGTGAAATCCAATCGCTAGAAGTATGGAATACACCAATCACTCCAATTAGGAACGAACTGCCGTGGAACTTGAATTGTCCAATTTGGAACACTTATTGATTTCGAATCGAGCGCAAAACTTGGGCAACATCATAATATGGTGGGAGGAGTCCTTTGGTGAGTTTTGAGTGAAATCCAATCGCTAGAAGTATGGAATACACCAACCACTCCAATTAGGAACGAACTGCCGCTGAACTTGAATTGTCCAATTTGGAACACCTATTGATTTCGGATCGAGCCCAAAACTTGGGCAACATCAAAATATGGTGGGAGGAGTCATTTGGTGAGTTTTGAGTGAAATCCAATCGATAGAAGTATGGAATACACCAACCACTCCAATTAGGAACGAACTGCAGTTGAACTTGAATTGTCCAATTTCTCACACCTATTGAATTCGGATCATGCCAAAAACTTGGACAACATCATAATATGGTGGGAGGAGTCATTTGGTGAGTTTTGAGTGAAATCCAATCGCTAGAAGTATGGAATACACCAACCACTCCAATTAGGAACGAACTGCAGTTTAACTTGAATTGTCCAATTTCTCACACGTATTGATTTCAAATCGAGCTCAAAACTTGGGCAACATCATAATATGGTGGGAGGAGTCCTTTGGTGAGTTTTGAGTGAAATCCATTCGCTAGAAGTATGGAATACACCAACCACTCCAATTAGGAACGAACTGCCGTTGAACTTGAATTGTCCAATTTGGAACAACAATTTATTTCGGATCGAGCCCAAAACTTGGGCAACATCATAATATGGTGGGAGGAGTCATTTGGTGAGTTTTAAGTGAAATCCAATCGCTAGAAGTATGGAACACACCAACCACTCCAATTAGGAACGAACTGCCGTTGAAATTGAATTGTCCAATTTCTCACACGTATTGATTTTAGATCGAGCCCAAAACTTGGGCAACATCATAATATGGTGGGAGGAGTCATTTGGTGAGTTTTGAGTGAAATCCAATCGCTAGAAGTATGGAATACACCAACCACTCCAATTAGGAACGAACTGCAGTTGAACTTGAATTGTCCAATTTCTCACACCTATTGATTTCGGATCGAGCCGAAAACTTGGTCAACATCATAATATGGTGGGAGGAGTCATTTGGTGAGTTTTGAGTGAAATCCAATCACTAGAAGTATGGAATACAACAACCACTCCAATTAGGAACGAACTGCCGTTGAACATGAATTGTCTAATTTGTAACACCTATTGATTTCGGATCGAGCCCAAAACTTGGGCAACATCATAATATGGGGGGAGGAGTCATTTGGTGAGTTTTGAGTGAAATCCAACCGCTAGAAGTATGGAATACACCAACCACTCCAATTAGGAACGAACTGCCGTTGAACTTGAATTGTCCAATTTCTCACACCTGTTGAATTCGGATTGAGCTCAAAACATGGGCAACATCATAATATGGTGGGAGGAGTCATTTGGTGAGTTTTGAGTGAAATCCAATCGGTAGAAGTATGGAATACACCAACCACTCCAATTAGGAACGAACTGCCATTGAACTTGAATTGTCCAATTTCTCACACGTGTTGAATTATAATCGAGCCCAAAACTTGGGCAACATCATAATATGGTGGGAGGAGTCATTTGTTGAGTTTTGAGTGAAATCCAATCGCTAGAAGTATGGAATACACCAACCACTCCAATTAGGAACGAACTGCCGTTGAACTTGAATTGTCCAATTTCTCACACCTATTGATTTCGGATCGAGCCCAAAACTTGGGCAACATCATAATACGGTGGGAGGAGTCCTTTGGTGAGTTTTGAGTGAAATCCAATCGCTAGAAGTATGGAATACACCAACCACTCCAATTAGGAACGAACTGCCGTTGAACTTGAATTGTCCAATTTCTCACCCGTATTGATTTCGGATCAAGCCCCAAACTTGGGCAACATTATAATATGGTGGGAGGAGTCATTTGGTGAGTTTTGAGTGAAATCCAATCGCTAGAAGTATGGAATACACCAACAACTCCAATTAGGAACGAACTGCCGTTGAACTTGAATTGTCCAATTTCTCACACCTATTGATTTCGGATCGAGCCCAAAACTTGGGCAACATCATAATATGGTGGGAGGAGTCATTTGGTGAGTTTTTAGTGAAATCCAATCGCTAGAAGTATGGAATACACCAACCACTTCAATTACGAACGAGCTGTCGTTGAAATTGAATTGACCAATTTCTCACACCTATTGAATTCGGATTGAGCTCAAAACATGGGCAACATCATAATATGGTGGGAGGAGTCATTTGGTGAGTTTTGAGTGAAATCCAATCGCTCGAAGTATGGAATACACCAACCACTCCAATTAGGAACGAACTGCCGTTGAAGTTGAATTGTCCAATTTGAAACACCTATTGATTTCGGATCGAGCCCAAAACTTGGGCAACATCATATTACGGTGGGAGGAGTCATTTGGAGAGTTTTGAGTGAAATCCAATTGCTTGAAGTATGTAATACACCAACTACTCCAATTAGGAACGAACTGCCGTTGAACTTGAATTGTCCAATTTCTCACACCTATTGATTTCGGATCGAGCCCCAAACATGGGCAACATCAAAATATGGTGGGAGGAGTCATTTGGTGAGTTTTGAGTGAATTCCAATCGCTAGAAGTATGGAATACACCAACCACTCCAATTAGGAACGAACTGCCGTTGAACTTGAATTGTCCAATTTCTCACACCTATTGATTTCGGATCGAGCCCAAAACTTGGTCAACATCATAATATGGTGGGAGGAGTCATTTGGTGAGTTTTGAGTGAAATCCAATCGCTAGAAGTATGGAATACACCAACCACTCCAATTACGAACGAACTGTCGTTGAAATTGAATTGACCAATTTCTCACACCTATTGATTTCGGATCGAGCCCAAAACTTGGGCAACATCATAATATGGTGGGAGGTGTCATTTGGTGAGTTTTGAGTGAAATCCAATGGCTAGAAGTATGGAATACACCAACCACTCCAATTAGGAACGAACTGCCACTGAACATGAATTGTCCAATTTGTAACACCTATTGATTTCGGATCGAGCCCAAAACTTGGACAACTTCATAATATGGTGGGAGGAGTCATTTGTTGAGTTTTGAGTGAAATCCAATCGCTAGAAGTATGGAATACACCAACCACTCCAATTAGGAACGAACTGCCGTTGAACTTGAATTGTCCAATTTGGAACACCCATTGATTTCGGATCGAGCCCAAAACTTGTGCAACATCATAATATGGTGGGAGGAGTCATTTGGTGAGTTTTGAGTGAAATCCAATCGCTAGAAGTACGGAATACACCAACCACTCCAATTAGGATCGAACTGCCGTTGAACTTGAATTGTCCAATTTGGAACACCTATTGATTTCGGATTGAGCCCAAAACTTGGGCAACGTCATTATATGGTGGGAGGAGTCATTTGGTGAGTTTTGAGTAAAATCCAATCGCTAGAAGTATGGAATACACCAACCACTCCAATTAGGAACGAACTGCCGTTGAACTTGAATTGTCCAATTTCTCACCCCAATTGCTTTCGGATCGAGCCCAAAACTTGGGCAACATCATAATATGGTGGGAGGAGTCATTTGGTGAGTTTTGAGTGAAATCCAATCGCTAGAAGTATGGAATACACCAACCACTCCAATTAGGAACGAACTGCCGTTGAACTTGAATTGTCCAATTATTCACAGCTATTGATTTCGGATCGAGCCCAAAACTTGGGCAACATCATAATATGGTGGGAGGAGTCATTTGGTGAGTTTTGAGGGAAATCCAATCGCTAGAAGTATGGAATACACCAACCACTCCAATTAGGAACGAACTGCCGTTGAACTTGAATTGTCCAATTTGGAATACCTATTGATTTCGAATCGAGCCTAAAACTTGGGCAACATCATAATATGGTGGGAGGAGTCATTTGGTGAGTTTTGAGTGAAATCCAATCGCTAGAAGTATGGAATACACCAACCCCCCCAATTAGGAACGAACTGTCGTTGAACTTGAATTGTCCAATTTCTCACAACCATTGATTTCGGATCGAGCCCAAAACTTGGGCAACATCATAATATGGGGGGACGAGTCATTTGGTGAGTTTTGAGTGAAATCCAATCGCTAGAAGTATGGAATACACCAACCACCCCAATTTGGAACGAACTGCCGTTGAAATTTAATTGTCCAATTTCTCACACCTATTGATTTCGGATCGAGGCCAAAACTTGGGCAACATCATAATATGGTGGGAGGAGTCATTTGGTGAGTTTTGAGTGAAATCCAATCGCTAGAACTATGGAATACACCAACCACTCCGATTAGGAACGAACTGCCCTTGAACCTGAATTGTCCAATTTCTCACACCTATTGATTTCGGATCGAGCCCCAAACTTGGGCAACATCATAATATGGTGGGAGGAGTCATTTGGTGAGTTTTGAGTGAAATCCAAATGCTAGAAGTATGGAATACCCCAACCACTCCAATTAGGAACGAACTGCCGTTGAACTTGAATTGTCCAATTTCTCACCCCAATTGCTTTCGGATCGAGCCCAAAACTTGGGCAACATCATAATATGGTGGGAGGAGTCATTTGGTGAGTTTTGAGTGAAATCCAATCGCTAGAAGTATGGAATACACCAACCACCCCAATTAGGAACGAACTGTCGTTGAACTTGAATTGTCCAATTTCTCACAACCATTGATTTCGGATCGAGCCCAAAACTTGAGCAACATCATAATATGGGGGGCCGAGTCATTTGGTGAGTTTTGAGTGAAATCCAATCGCTAGAAGTATGGAATACACCAACCACCCCAATTTGGAACGAACTACCGTTGAAATTTAATTGTCCAATTTGTCACACCTATTGATTTCGGATCGAGGCCAAAACTTGGGCAACATCATAATATGGTGGGAGGAGTCATTTGGTGAGTTTTGAGTGAAATCCAATCGCTAGAAGTATGGAATACACCAACCACTCCAATTAGGAACGAACTGCCGTTGAACCTGAATTGTCCAATTTCTCACACCGATTGATTTCGGATCGAGCCCCAAACTTGGGCAACATCATAATATGGTGGGAGGAGTCATTTGGTGAGTTTTGAGTGAAATCCAATCGCTAGAAGTATGGAATACACCAACCACTCCAATTAGGAAAGAACTGTCGTTGAAATTGAATTGACCAATTTCTCACACCTATCGAATTCGGATCGAGCCCAAAACTTGGGCAACATCATAATATGGTGGGAGGAGTGATTTGGTGAGTTTTGAGGGAAATCCAATTGCTAGAAGTATGCAATACACCAACCGCTCCAATTAGGAACGAACTGCCGTTGAACTTCACTTGTCCAATTTCTCACACCTATTGATTTCGGATCGAGCCCAAAACTTGGGCAACATCGTAATATGGTGGGAGGAGTCATTGGGTGAGTTTTGAGAGAAATCCAATCGCTAGAAGTATGGAATACACCAACCACTCCAATTAGGAAAGAACTGTCGTTGAAATTGAATTCACCAATTTCTCACACCTGTTGAATTCGGATCGAGCCCAAAACTTGGGCAACATCATAATATGGTGGGAGGAGTCATTTGGTGAGTTTTGAGTGAAATCCAACTGCTAGAAGTATGGAATACCCCAACCACTCCAATTAGGAATGAACTGCCGTTGAACTTGAATTGTCCAATTTCTCACACCTATTGATTTCGGATCGAGCCCAAAACTTGGGCAACATCATAATATGGTGGGAGGAGTCATTTGGTGAGTTTTGAGTGAAATCCAATCGCTAGAAGTATGGAATACACCAACCACTCCAATTAGGAAAGAACTGTCGTTGAAATTCAATTGACCAATTTCTCACACCTATCGAATTCGGATCGAGCCCAAAACTTGGGCAACATCATAATATGGTGGGAGGAGTGATTTGGTGAGTTTTGAGGGAAATCCAATCGCTAGAAGTATGGAATACACCAACCACTCCAATTAGGAACGAACTGCCGTTGAACTTGAATTGTCCAATTTGGAACACCCATTGATTTCGGATCGAGCCCAAAACTTGTGCAACATCATAATATGGTGGGAGGAGTCATTTGGTGAGTTTTGAGTGAAATCCAATCGCTAGAAGTACGGAATACACCAACCACTCCAATTAGGAACGAACTGCCGTTGAACTTGAATTGTCCAATTTGGAACACCTATTGATTTCGGATTGAGCCCAAAACTTGGGCAACGTCATTATATGGTGGGAGGAGTCATTTGGTGAGTTTTGAGTAAAATCCAATCGCTAGAAGTATGGAATACACCAACCACTCCAATTAGGAACGAACTGCCGTTGAACTTGAATTGTCCAATTTGGAAGACCTATTGATTTCGGATCGAGCCCAAAACTTGGGCAACACCATAATATGGTGGGAGGAGTCATTTGGTGTGTTTTGAGTGAAATCCAATCGGTAGAAGTATGGAATACAACAACCACTCCAATTAGGAAAGAACTGTCGTTGAAATTGAATTGACAAATTTCTCACACCTGTTGAATTCGGATCGAGCCCAAAACTTGGGCAAAATCATAATATGGTGGGAGGAGTCATTTGGTGAGTTTTGAGTGAAATCCAATCGCTAGAAGTATGGATTACACCAACCGCTCCAATTAGGAACGAACTGCCGTTGAACTTGAATTGTCCAATTTCTCACACCTATTGATTTCGGATTGAGCCCAAAACTTGGGCAACATCATAATATGGTGGGAGGAGTCATTTGGTGAGTTTTGAGTGAAATCCAACTGCTAGAAGTATGGAATACCCCAACCACTCCAATTAGGAACGAACTGCCGTTGAACTTGAATTGTCCAATTTCTCACACCTATTGATTTCGGATCGAGCCCAAAACTTGGGCAACATCATAGTATGGTGGGAGGAGTCATTTGGTGAGTTTTGAGTGAAATCCAATCGCTAGAAGTATGGAATACACCAACCACTCCAGTTAGGAACGAACTGCCGTTGAACTTGAATTGTCCAATTTCTCACACCTATTGATTTCGGATCGAGCCCAAAACTTTGGCAACATCATAATATGGTGGGAGGTGTCATTTGGTGAGTTTTGAGTGAAATCCAATCGCTAGAAGTATGGAATACACCAACCACTCGAATTAGGAAAGAACTGTCGTTGAAATTGAATTGACCAATTTCTCACACCTATCGAATTCGGATCGAGCCCAAAACTTGGGCAACATCATAATATGGTGGGAGGAGTGATTTGGTGAGTTTTGAGGGAAATCCAATCGCTAGAAGTATGGAATACACCAACCGCTCCAATTAGGAACGAACTGCCGTTGAACTTCACTTGTCCAATTTCTCACACCTATTGATTTCGGATCGAGCCCAAAACTTGGGCAACATCATAATATGGTGGGAGGAGTCATTTGTTGAGTTTTGAGTGAAATCCAATCGCTAGAAGTATGGAATACACCAACCACTCCAATTAGGAACGAACTGCCGTCGAACTTGAATTGTCCAATTTGGAACACCCATTGATTTCGGATCGAGCCCAAAACTTGGGCAACATCATAATATGGTGGGAGGAGTCATTTGGTGAGTTTTGAGTGAAATCCAATCGCTAGAAGTATGGAATACACCAACCACTCAAATTAGGAACGAACTGCCGTTGAACTTGAATTGTCCAATTTGGAAGACCTATTGATTTCGGATCGAGCCCAAAACTTGGGCAACATCATAATATGGTGGGAGGAGTCATTTGGTGTGTTTTGAGTGAAATCCAATCGGTAGAAGTATGGAATACACCAACCAATCCAATTCGGAAAGAACTGTCGTTGAAATTGAATTGACCAATTTCTCACACCTATTGATTTTGGATCGAGCCCAAAACTTGGGCAACATCATAACATGGTGGGAGGAGTCATTTGGTGAGTTTGGAGAGAAATCCAATCACTAGAAGTATGGAATACACCAACCACTCCAATTAGGAACGAACTGCCGTTGAACTTGAATTGTCCAATTTGGAACACCTATTGATTTCGGATCGAGCCCAAAACTTGGGCAACATCATAATATGGTGGGAGGAGTCATTTGGTGAGTTTTGAGTGAAATCCAATCGCTAGAAGTATGGAATACACCAACCACTCCAAGTAGGAACGAACTGCCGTTGAACTTGAATTGTCCAATTTGGAACACCTATTGTTTCGGATCGAGCCCAAATCTTGGGCAACATCATAATATGGTGGGAGGAGTCATTTGGTGAGTTTTGAGTGAAATCCAATGGCTAGAAGTATGGAATACACCAACCACTCCAATTAGGAACGAACTGCCGTTGAACTTGAATTGTCCAATTTCTCACACCTATTGATTTCGGATCGAGCCTAAAACTTGGGCAACATCATAATATGGTGGGAGGAGTCATTTGGTGAGTTTTGAGTGAAATCCAATCGCTAGAAGTATGGAATACACCAACCACTCCAATTTGGAACGAACTGCCGTTGAACTCGAATTGTCCAATTTGGAACACGTATTGATTTCGGATCGAGCCCAAAACTTGGGCAACATCATAATATGGTGGGAGGAGTCATTTGGTGAGTTTTTAGTGAAATCCAATCGCTAGAAGTATGGAATACACCAACCACTCCAATTAGGAACGAACTGCCGTTGAACTTGAATTGTCCAATTTGGAACACCTATTGATTTCGGATCGAGCCCAAAACTTGGGCAACATTATAATATGGTGGGGGGAGTCTGATCGGTTCATAATTGTATATCATTTTGTACCGTTCTAGCTTATGATTTGGCTATGTGTTTGAGTTAAACTTGTGCTTTTAATCCTTTTTGTGTTTATCTTTCAGTTAATTGACATTTAGGTAACAATGATGATTTTGGATAGGAAATGATGCAATCCATGCATGTTAAGGTTTGATTTGGGTGAATGGAAGAAGGGCTTAAAGACAAACACATTTTGGCTACAACTCCTTTCCCGCCCAATTTCGTAGGTCAGCTTCTTGGCCTTGGATCAGCATGCTATGGGGCTTGGATGAGGTGAAGATCTTCATGAAACTTGTTCCAATGGGTGTCTAGTACAACATATCCAAATTTCAGCCCAATTGGACATTTGTGGAGTGCTCAGCCCGCCCAACACTCAACCCTGCTCAGGAGGATTTGCAGCTGCCAGCTTTGTCATGTGCCTCCATGTGCCTCACCCATGCTCCAACTGACTTTGGATCCAACATAATGAGTGAAGTGGGGAGGCATTCCAGCTATGAAATTCTAAAGGATCAAGTTGGTACATGCTGGAGTTATTATAGAGAAAGCATGTGCATGCATGTAAAGCATAAATGAAATGAAGTCAATTCCAGGCTCTGTTCGGCAGCCAAATTGCAAGGCCCAAAACGCATACTTCTACTGCTCCGATGGGAATACTTTCTTCATAGAGGTTGTTCCAATGGGTGTCTACTATAACATATCCAGATTTGAGCCCCATTGGATAAGTTTTGAAACCTCTGGCCTTCCTACACCAAGTCTGGTTCAGAAGACTCGTTTTTGTTCAACAACCAAAAGAAGACCACATGGGTTGGCAGCAAAAGGCAGCCACAATTGATCACCTTTGATCCCATGTGAAGAAAGCTTGAGGTGCAGCAAAAGAAGTATGGGATGGGATTGATTCCAACCACACTAACATAGACAAGATGAAGTGGGAGTTATGGGTTGTATTAAATGAGGAATGGTGGTGTTGGATTTCATCATGATGTTCCTCCCTCTTAGCCCTATAAATAGAGGAGTCTTCAAGCTACAAAATTCACTTCAGCCATCCTCCACACTTCCATCATCCAGAAATCATCCTCATACATTCCCACAACCCCAAACACTCAAGCAATCAACCCAATACTCTAAACTGTCCCAAAATCACCAAAACAGCTCCAGAAAACCTCCCTTCCATTTCCCTACGAATTTCCTCTTTCTCATCCATCACCACTCACTCAAGCTCATCTCAAATCACCTCCATATCCTTCATACATCCTTCTAGACGTGGAGAAGCTCTTGGAGAAGCATTGGACACTACAAGAACTTCATAAAAGGGTTTTTCTACTCTTATGGCATTCATTATGTTTTCCCATTTCTATTTTAGTTTCTTTTCCATTATGAGTAACTAAATCCATAACTAGGGCTTCGATGTAACCTAACATGAATATTCTGGGTTTATAAGTTTGGAGTTTCAAGTTTGATTCATGATTCATGTTCTTATTCATTATGCTTATAAGTTAACATGCTTGTTTGAATGATTGATCACCATTAGAACTTGTTTGTTAACTATCTTGGTTTGAATTAAGAGTAGACACCATGCTTTAATTCGAATTGAACTATGAATAGGAAGAGTATGTATGGACATTCGACAACAGGGATTAGATACATGCTTGGTTGTTTAAATTGTTCTTCTATGCTTAATGGGTTCCTAATGCTTAATTTTAGGTTAGACAACAAATGATCAAATTAGGGAATTAGGAACACAAGGTTAGGATCAAACACCATGGCCTAATCATACTTTAGCTAGAATCAATCTTTGAATCTGAATTAGACTTGTTACTTGACTCCATATAACCCAGAATTGAATTGTTATGGTGATTCGAATGCCCTAGTCTCCAAATCTGTTTTCCAACTCTTAAAACCACTCTTTGTTACACTTGTTTATTTGCTTTCATTCGCAATTTCAGTTTGCTCACTTCCTTTCACAATCACAATCACTCTCACTTTAATTTCTGTTTTAGACTTAACTTCCTAACTTCTTGAATTCGGTAATCTACGTACATAACTAATTTGAACTTCTCAGTCTTCGTGGGTACGACCTCGTACTTGTCTTGCTATATTACTAATTGCCCCGTACAATTGCGAGTTAACATAATAATTAACAACAGAGTCATTTGGTGAGTTTTGAGTGAAATCCAATGGCTAGAAGTATGGAATACACCAACCACTCCAATTAGGAACGAACTGCCGTTGAACTTGAATTGTCCAATTTCTCACACCTATTGATTTCGGATCGAGACCAAAACTTGGGCAACATTATAATATGGTGGGAGGAGTCATTTGGTGAGTTTTGAAAGACCGTTACCCTATTTTTTTTAGTGTTTCTAATTAATCTAATTTTCTGTTTCAGGTAGTTTATATCTAAAAGACCGTTCCTTGAACAAGTGAGGTCTTCGTTCCAACGCTCCAGATCTTTGAACGCAGGACCATCGTTGCAACCCAACCGGGTGATCTCTGAAGTTCATAATCGTCTAGAAAGAGAGTTGTCAACTGCAAAAGAGCAAGCACTTGCCACATTTACAAGTATTGCTCTCCACACTGAACTTCCTGGTTCTTCACCTTCAAATTCGGAAGCAAGTTCAGACCAAGAAGAAGAAGAAGAGATGGCTGCCAATGAGTTCATGGGAGAACTTGATATCCCAACAATTCCAGCATCTCCTTCAAGCATTTTGCTGCCCACTGTAGCTCGAAATTATGAGCTTAAATCTTCTCATCTTAATATGCTGCCTTCCTTTTATGGTTTACCTAATGAAGATCCATTAACTCATATAAATGATATTTTTAATGTTGTGAGTTCTTTTCCCTTGACAGGTGTGACAGAAGATCAACTTCGAATGAGAGTGTTTCCATACACTTTGAAGGATAAGGCGAAATATTGGTTGAATTCTTTGAAGCCTGGTTCACTCACTACATGGGCTGCCATTCAAAAGAAGTTCTTGGAGAAATACTTCTCCACGCAAAAGACCGACATGCTTAGGGATAAGATCTTGTTATTTGCACAGCAAGATGATGAATCGTTTTGTGAAGCATGGGAGAGATTCAATGGGCTGCTCAACCAATGTCCTCATCATGGGATTCCATTGAAGCTTCAAATGCGTATGTTTTATAAAGGACTAACCCCTTCTAGTCATAATATAGTCACCAATTTTGCAGGTGGTTCTTTTAAAACCAAAACTCCAGAAGAAACATACGAACTCTTTGAGGAGATAGCAATGGAGACCCAACATACGGATACAAGAGGTAAACGTGTTATTAGTGGTTCTAATGATGCTTCTAGTGTGCAGATTTCAAAACTGGAACAAAAGCTAGATGCTTTTCTTGCATTAAACTCAAGAAGCCCTCCGAAGGAAGTGTGTAGTATTTGCGAAACTCCTGACCATGCTACCATAGCTTGTCCACTTGGGGCTGGATATCCAGAATTTGTGCAAGAGCAAGCTAAGTTGGTAAATTCCTACAACCAAGGTCCAAGAAATGATCCATACTCTCAAAGTTATAATCCAGGTTGGAGGAATCATCCAAACTTTTCATGGAGGAATACTCAGAATCAAGCCAATCCCCCTTCATTCCAAAAGCCACAACAAACATCATCATTGGATGATATAGTTAAGCAGATGGCAATCAACCAATCCAATTTCCAGCAAACTACACAAGCTGCCATTGCCAAATTGGAAGTTCAAATAGGCCAATTAGCTGCTGAAATAACTCAAAGAGCACCTGGGAAATGGCCAAGCCAAACCGAGATCAATCCAAAGAACCAAGAAGCCAAGGCCATTCATGTGCTCAGATCAGGTAAGATCATTGATAGTAAAGTTGATTCTAATCTTTCAAATGATGTTGTGATTGTAGAAGATGAAGAGGAGGAGACCACGGCTACAGAAGGGGAACATCTCAAAACTTCTCAATCTGCTCCTAATGCCAAATCAGATTCTCAGGAATCCAAACAATTCCAATTGCATAAGAGAGATGACAAATTTGTGCCACCACATCTTCAAGAAGATAGATACGTGCCACCCGCTCCATATGTTCCACCGATTCCATTTCCAGGCCGTCTTAAGAAAGCAAAGCAAGATAAGGCTTTTAAAGAGATTTATGATATTTTGAGTAAAGTTAATATCAATTTGCCTTTGCTTGATGTTATTGAACAGATTCCTGCATATGGAAAGTTCATCAAGGACTTGAAAACTCACAAGCTCAATTTCGCTCCAAATGAAGATGTAAAGCTTGACCAGAATGTAAGTGCTGTGTTGCAAAGGAAGCTTCCACCAAAACTAGTTGATCCTGGCAGCTTTGACATTCCCATTAACATTGGAGGCAATAAGGTTGGAAGAGCCATGTTGGACTTGGGAGCAAGTGTCAACCTAATGCCATATTCATTGTATCAAAAGCTTGGCTTAGAAGGGATGAAGAAGACTTCAATACGACTTGAACTAGCTGATCATTCTATAAAATATCCAAAAGGTATTGTAGAAGATATTTTAGTTCAAGTTAATACACTAATTCTCCCTGCTGATTTTGTAGTGATGGACATGGAAGACAATCCAAATGGAGATCATGTTGATCGCATTCTCCTAGGCAGGCCATTCATGGCCACTGCAGACACAGTTATCAAAGTGAAAGATAGCACCCTTTCCATGACTGTTCTGGGTGAAACTGTTGAATTTAAAATGCTTAATGCTCTATCTCAACCTTCTATCTCTCTTGATTCTTGCTTTTCAATTGATGTTGTGGATCATGAGGTTTCTTCCAAAATTTTGCAGAGAAAGTCTAATGATGCTCTAGAAGCTGTCTTAACACAAGAAGAGGAAGATCTTTGTGAACCGGAGTTCCAAGAAGTGGTGGCTGCCTTAGAAGTGTTTCAACCATACCCACCATCCTTTAGGCCACCACTCGAGCCTCCTGGACCATCATCCACGAAATTGGAGCCATCCATTATCACCCCACCAAAGCTAGAACTTAAACCACTGCCCAATCATCTTAAATATACTTATTTGGGTGCTAACGAAACTCTCCCTGTTATAATTGCTGCAGGTCTCACCTCACATGAAGAAGAGAGCTTAATTAAGGTTCTAAAAGAGCATAAAACAGCCATTGGGTGGACCATAGCAGACATCAAAGGAATTAGTCCAAGCATGTGCATGCACCGGATTCTAATGGAAGAAGACAGCAAACCATCCCGTGATGCCCAAAGGAGGCTAAATCCCAACATGAAAGAGGTGGTTAGAGCTGAAGTTTTAAAGCTACTCGATGTCGGAATCATCTACCCAATTTCAGATTCTAAGTGGGTGAGCCCTGTACAAGTTGTTCCGAAGAAGTCCGGAATCACCGTTGTGAAGAATGAGAAGAATGAGATAGTTCCTACACGAACTATCACTGGTTGGAGAGTTTGCATTGATTACAGGAAGTTGAACACATCCACTAGAAAAGATCATTTCCCCTTGCCTTTTATTGATCAAATGCTTGAACGTTTATCTGGCCATGCTTACTATTGTTTTCTTGATGGTTTTTCAGGTTATAATCAAATTCCCATTGCTCCGGAAGACCAAGAGAAAACCACATTCACATGCCCATTTGGTACGTTTGCTTATAGAAGGATGCCATTCGGTTTGTGCAATGCCCCAGCAACTTTCCAAAGATGCATGATGTCAATCTTTTCAGATATGGTGGAACGATTCATTGAGGTATTTATGGATGATTTTTCAGTTTTTGGTTCCTCTTTTGATAATTGTCTTCACCACTTGTCTCTAGTGCTTAAAAGATGCCAGGAAACAATTGCGAGTTAACATAATAATTAACAACAGAGTCATTTGGTGAGTTTTGAGTGAAATCCAATCGCTAGAAGTATGGAATACACCAACCACTCCAATTAGGAACGAACTGCCGTTGAACTTGAATTGTCCAATTTCTCACACCTGTTGATTTCGGATCGAGCCCAAAACTTGGGCAACATCATAATATGGTCGGAGGAGTCATTTGGTGAGTTTTGAGTGAAATCCAATCGCTAGAAGTATGGAATACACCAACCACTCCAATTAGGAACGAACTGCCGTTGAACGTGAATTGTCCAATTTCCCACACCTATTGATTTCGGATCGAACCCCAAACTTGTGCAACATCATACTACGGTGGGAGGAGTCATTTGGTGAGTTTTGGGTGAAATCCAATCGCTAGAAGTATGGAATACACCAACCACCCCAATTAGGAACGAACTGCCGTTGAACTTGAATTGTCCAAATTGGAACACTATTGATTTCGGAACGAGCCCAAAACTTGGGCAACATCATAATATGGTAGGTGGAGTCATTTGGTGAGTTTTGAGTGAAATCCAATCGCTAGAAGTATGGAATACACCAACCACCCCAATTAGGAACGAACTGCCGTTGAACTTGAATTGTCCAATTTGGCACACCTATTGATTTCGGATCGAGCCCAAAACTTGGGCAACATCATAATATGGTGGGAGGAGTCATTTGGTGAGTTTTGAGTGAAATCCAATCGCTAGAAGTATGGAATACACCTCCAATTAGGAACGAACTGCCGTTGAACTTCAATTGTCCAATTTCTCACACCTATTGATTTCGGATCGAGCCCAAAACTTGGGCAACATCATAATATGGTGGGAGGAGTCATTTGGTTAGTTTTGAGTGAAATCCAATCGCTAGAAGTATGGAATACACCAACCACTCCAATTAGGAACGAACTGCCGTTGAACTTGAATTGTCCAATTTCTCACACCTATTGATTTCGGATCGAGCCAAAAGTTTGGGCAACATCATAATATGGTGGGAGGAGTCATTTTGGTGAGTTTTTAGTGAAATCCAATCGCTAGAAGTATGGGATACACCAACCACTCCAATTAGGAACGAACTGCCGTTGAACTTGAATTGTCCAATTTGGAACACCTATTGATTTCGGATCGAACCCCAAACTTGTGCAACATCATAATACGGTGGGAGGAGTCATTTGGTGAGTTTTGGGTGAAATCCAATCGCTAGAAGTATGGCATACACCGACCGCTCCAATTAGGAACGAACTGCCGTTGAACTTGAATTGTCCAATTTGGAACACCTATTGATTTCGGATCGAGCCCAAAACTTGGGCAACGTCATAATATGGTAGGAGGAGTCTGATCGGTTCATAATTGTATATCATTTTGTACCCTTCTAGCTTATGATTTGGTTATGTTTTTGAGTTAAACTTGTGCTTTTAATCATTTTTGTGTTTATCTTTCAGTTCATTGAGCTTTAGGTAATAATGATGGATTTAGAGAGCATAATTCATGCAATTCAAGCATGTTAAGGCCTAATTTGGATGAATGGATGAAGAGCTTAAAGACAAACTCATTTTGGCTACAGCCCCCTGCCAGTCCAGTTCCGTAGGTCATATTGCAAGCTTTGTTTCAACAACCTTCATAGCTCGAATGAGGCCACATTCTTCATGAAAGTTGTTCCAATTGGTGTGTACTATAACATATCCAAAATTCAACCCCATTGGATAAATCTGGAGTCCGTTACCTAGCAAACACAGAACCATGCTCAGGATGGATCTTATCAGCGCGGAAAATGAGTTAGCAATTTGGTTTGGCCTTAACTTCCTCCTCCGACCTTGGATTGGCCCAAATGATATATGGCTGGAAAGAAGACATTCTGAACTTCAAGTTTGAGTGCTTAAAGTCTTAATTTTCTTAAGGGAAGCCCAAGTTGTAAGCCCTTGAAGTTGCTGGTCATGCTGACCTCAGCATGTGCTGGTTGGATGCTTGGTCATGGTGAGCTAGGTATGAGCTATCATTTCTGGTTGGAAGCTTGGTCATGGTGACATGAAGATGAGCTGGGGCTGCTGGTGGGATCTATTGGTGAAGTGCATCACCCAATTTAGATTTTCTAATACAAGTGCATCAACCATTTCAGATTTTATAAAACAAGTGTTGTATGCATTAGCCATATTGAATTCAGATTTTCACTTCCCCTAGGCCTATAAATAGGGAGGTTCTCTAAGCTTGTAAACACACCCCAAGGGGGGGAGCTCTTAAACACTTCTCTAGAGCTCCCTTCCCTTCTCTCCCTCAAATTCTCTTAGTTTTGCTTTCTAGTTCTCAATTCTTGCTTTCTTTAATGTTTTCTTAGTTGTAATTTATTTTTCTTGTTATGTAAATTCTTTTCTTTAGTTTCAAGTTTGATTAGTTTCCAAGTTTCAATTATGATTTTTGTTCTTATTCATTATGCTTATAAGTTAATATGCTAGTTTGAATGATTGATCACCATTTAGGCTTGCATGTTAGCTATCTTGGTTTGAATTAAGAGTAGACACCATGCTTTAATTCGAATTGAACTATGAATAGGAAGAGTATGTATGGACATTCGACAACAGGGATTAGATACATACTTGGTTGTTTAAAATGTTCTTCTATGCTTAATGGGTTCCTAATGCTTAATTTTAGGTTAGACAACAAATGATCAAATTAGGGAATTAGGAACACAAGGTTATGACCACACACCATGGCTTAATCATACATTAGCTAGAATCAATCCGTTAATCTAATTGAACTTAGGAACTTATCTGCTTGAGTTAGTTATTTTCTTTCTTCCTTGTTTTATTTATTTCCCTTCTTTTTCATTTCTGTTTTGTGTAGGGAAAATGAATTGAATCATTCAATCACCAATCCTCGTGGGATTGACCTCGCACTTACATACGCTATAGTACCGAACGGCTCGTGCACTTGCGAGTATCACAAGTTGAGGATGCAGCTGAATCCATTTTGGTGCAGCTGTATCTACGCAACAGAATCATTTGGTGAGTTTTGAGTGAAATCCAAGCGCTAGAAGTATGGAATACACCAACCACCCCAATTAGGAACGAACTGCCGTTGAACTTGAATTGTCCAATTTCTCACACCTATTGATTTCGGATCGAGCCCAAAACTTGGGCAACATCATAATATGGTGGGAGGAGTCATTTGGTGAGTTTTAAGTGAAATCCAATCGCTAGAAGTATGGGATACACCAACCACTCCAACTAGGAACGAACTGCCGTTGAACTTCAATTGTCCAATTTGGAACACCTATTGATTTCGGATCGAACCCCAAACTTGTGCAACATCATAATACGGTGGGAGGAGTCATTTGTTGAGTTTTGGGTGAAATCCAATCGCTAGAAGTATCGAATACACCGACCGCTCCAATTACGAACGAACTGCCGTTGAACTTGAATTGTCCAATTTGGAACACCTATTGATTTCGGATCGAGCCCAAAACTTGGGCAACATCATAATATGGTAGGAGGAGTCATTTGGTGAGTTTTGAGTGAAATCCAATCGCTAGAAGTATGGAATACACCAACCACTCCAATTAGGAACGAATTGCCGTTGAACTTGAATTGTCCAATTTGGAACACCTATTGATTTCGGATCGAGCCCAAAACTTGGGAAACGTCATAATATGGTGGGAGGAGTCATTTGGTGAGTTTTGAGTGAAATTCAATCGCTAGAAGTATGGAATACACCAACCAATCCAATTAGGAACGAAATGCCGTTGAACTTGAATTGTCCAATTTGGAACACCTATTGATTTCGGATCGAGCCCAAAACTTGGGCAAGAACATAATATGGTGGGAGGAGTCATTTGGTGAGTTTTGAGTGAAATCCAATCGCTAGAAGTATGGAATACACCAACCACTCCAATTAGGAACGAACTGCCGTTGAACTTCAATTGTCCAATTTGGAACACCTATTGATTTCGGATCGAGCCCAAAACTTGGGCAACATCATAATATGGTGGGAGGAGTCATTTGGTTAGTTTTGAGTGAAATCCAATCGCTAGAAGTAAGGAATACACCAACCACTCCAATTAGGAACGAACTGCCGTTGAACTTGAATTGTCCAATTTCTCACACCTATTGATTTCGGATCGAGCCAAAAGCTTGGGCAACATCATAATATGGTGGGAGGAGTCATTTTGGTGAGTTTTGAGTGAAATCCAATCGCTAGAAGTATGGAATACACCAACCACTCCAATTAGGAACGAACTGCCGTTGAACTTGAATTGTCCAATTTGGAACACCCATTGATTTCGGATCGAGCCCAAAACTTGGGCAACATCATAATATGGTGGGAGGAGTCATTTGGTGAGTTTTAGGGGAAATCCAATCCCTAGAAGTATGGGATACACCAACCACTCCAACTAGGAACGAACTGCCGTTGAACTTGAATTGTCGAATTTCTCACACCTATTGATTTCGGATCGAACCCCAAACTTGTGCAACATCATAATATGGTGGGAGGAGTCATTTGGTGAGTTTTGAGTGAAATCCAATCGCTAGAAGTATGGAATACACCAACCACTCCAATTAGGAACGAACTGCCGTTGAACTTGAATTGTTCAATTTGGAACACCTATTGATTTCGGATCGAACCCCAAACTTGGGCAACACCATAATATGGTGGGAGGAGTCATTTGGTGAGTTTTGAGTGAAATCCAATCGCTAGAAGTGTGGAATACACCAACCACTCCAATTAGGAACGAACTGCCGTTGAACTTGAATTGTCCAATTTCTCACACCTATTGATTTCGGATCGAGCCCAAAACTTGGGCAACATCATAATATGGTGGGAGGAGTCATTTGGTGAGTTTTGAGTGAAATCCAATCGCAAGAAGTATGGAATACCCCGACCACTCCAATTAGGAACGAACTGCCGTTGAACTAGAACTGTCCAATTTGGAACACCTATTGATTTCGGATCGAGCCCAAAACTTGGGTAACATCATAATATGGTGGGAGGAGTCATTTGGGGAGTTTTGAGTGAAATCCAATCGCTAGAAGTATGGAATACACCAACCACTCCAGTTAGGAACGAAATGCCGTTGAACTTGAATTGTCCAATTTGGAACAACTATTGAATTCGGATCGAGCCCAAAACTTGGGCAACGTCATAATATGGTGGGAGGAGTCATTTGTTGAGTTTTGAGTGAAATCCAATCGCTAGAAGTAAGGAATACACCAACCACTCCAATTAGGAACGAACTGCCGTTGAACTTGAATTGTCCAATTTGGAACACCTATTGATTTCGGATCGAGCCCAAAACTTGGGCAACGTCATAATATGGTGGGAGGAGTCATTTGGTTAGTTTTGAGTGAAATCCAATCGCTAGAAGTATGGAATACACCAACCACTCCAATTAGGAACGAACTGCCGTTGAACTTGAATTGTCCAATTTGAAACACCTATTGATTTCGGATAGAGCCCAAAACTTGGGCAACAACATAATATGGTGGGAGGAGTCATTTGGTGAGTTTTGAGTGAAATCCAATCGCGAGAAGTATGGAATACACCAACCACTCCAATTAGGAACGAAATGCCGTTGAACTTGAATTGTCCAATTTGGAACACCTATTGAATTCGGATCGAGCCCAAAACTTGGGCAACATCATAATATGGTGGGAGGAGTCATTTGTTGAGTTTTGAGTGAAATCCAATCGCTAGAAGTAAGGAATACACCAACCACTCCAATTAGGAACGAACTGCCGTTGAACTTGAATTGTCCAATTTGGAACACCTATTGATTTCGGATCGAGCCCAAAACTTGGGCAACGTCATAATATGGTGGGAGGAGTCATTTGGTTAGTTTTGAGTGAAATCCAATCGCTAGAAGTATGGAATACACCAACCACTCCAATTAGGAACGAACTGTCGTTGAACTTGAATTGTCCAATTTGGAACACCTATTGATTTCGGATCGAGCCCAAAACTTGGGCAACATCATAATATGGTGGGAGGAGTCATTTTGGAGAGTTTTGAGTGAAATCCAATCGCTAGAAGTATGGAATACAACAACCACTCCAATTAGGAACGAACTGCCGTTGAACTTGAATTGTCCAATTTGGAACACCTATTGATTTCGGATCGAACCCCAAACTTGTGCAACATCGTAATACGGTGGGAGGAGTCATTTGGTGAGTTTTGAGTGAAATCCAATCGCTAGAAGTGTGGAATACACCAACCACTCCAATTAGGAACGAACTGCCGTTGAACTTGAATTGTCCAATTTGGAACACCTATTGATTTCGGATCGAGCCCAAAACTTGGGCAACATCATAATATGGTGGGAGGAGTCATTTTGGTGAGTTTTGAGTGAAATCCAATCGCTAGAAGTATGGAATACAACAACCACTCCAATTAGGAACGAACTGCCGTTGAACTTGAATTGTCCAATTTGAAACACCTATTGATTTCGGATCTAGCCCAAAACTTGGGCAACATCATAATATGTTGGGAGGAGTCATTTGCTGAGTTTCGAGTGAAATCCAATTGCTAGAAGTATGGAATACAGCAACCACTCCAATTAGGTACGAAATGCCGTTGAACTTGAATTGTCCAATTTGGAACACCTATTGATTTCGGGTCGAGCCCAAAACTTGGGCAACATCATAATATGGTGGGAGGAGTCAATTGGTGAGTTTTGAGTGAAATCCAATCGCTAGAAGTATGGAATACACCAACCACTCCAATTAGGAACGAACTGCCGTTGAACTTGAATTGTCCAATTTGAAACACCTATTGATTTCGGATCAAGCCCAAAACTTGGGCAACATCATAATATGGTGGGAGGAGTCATTTGGTGAGTTTCGAGTGAAATCCAATCGCTAGAAGTACGGAATACACCAACCACTCCAATTAGGAACGAACTGCCGTTGAACTTGAATTGTCCAATTTGGAACACCCATTGATTTCGGATCGAGCCCAAAACTTGGGCAACATCATAATATGGTGGGAGGAGTCATTTGGTGAGTTTTAAGGGAAATCCAATCCCTAGAAGTATGGGATACACCAACCACTCCAACTAGGAACGAACTGCCGTTGAACTTGAATGGTCGAATTTCTCACACCTATTGATTTCGGATCGAACCCCAAACTTGTGCAACATCATAATATGGTGGGAGGAGTCATTTGGTGAGTTTTGAGTGAAATCCAATCGCTAGAAGTATGGAATACACCAACCACTCCAATTAGGAACGAACTGCCGTTGAACTTGAGTTGTTCAATTTGGAACACCTATTGATTTCGGATCGAACCCCAAACTTGGGCAACATCATAATATGGTGGGAGGAGTCATTTGGTGAGTTTTGAGTGAAATCCAATCGCTAGAAGTGTGGAATACACCAACCACTCCAATTAGGAAAGAACTGCCGTTGAACTTGAATTGTCCAATTTCTCACACCTATTGATTTCGGATCGAGCCCAAAACTTGGGCAACATCATAATATGGTGGGAGGAGTCATTTGGAGAGTTTTGAGTGAAATCCAATCGCTAGAAGTATGGAATACACCAACCACTCCAATTAGGTACGAAATGCCGTTGAACTTGAATTGTCCAATTTCTCACACCTATTGATTTCGGATCGAACCCCAAACTTGTGCAACATCATAATATGGTGGGAGGAATCATTTGGTGAGTTTTGAGTGAAATACAATCGCTAGAAGTATGGAATACACCAACCACTCCAATTAGGAACGAACTGCCGTTGAACTTGAATTGTCCAATTTGGAACACCTATTGATTTCGGATCGAGCCAAAAGCTTGGGCAACATCATAATATGGTGGGAGGAGTCATTTTGGTGAGTTTTGTGTGAAATCCAATTGCTAGAAGTATGGAATACACCAACCACTCCAGTTAGGAACGAACTGCCGTTGAACTTGAATGGTCCAATTTCGAACACCTATTGATTTCGGATCGAGCCCAAAACTTGGGCAACATCATAATATGGTGGGAGGAGTCATTTTGGTGAGTTTTGAGTGAAATCCAATCTCTAGAAGTATGGAATACACCAACCACTCCAATTAGGAACGAACTGCCGTTGAACTTGAATTGTCCAATTTGGAACACCTATTGATTTCGGATCGAACCCCAAACTTGTGCAACGTCGTAATACGGTGGGAGGAGTCATTTGGTGAGTTTTGAGTGAAATCCAATCGCTAGAAGTATGGAATACACCAACCACTCCAATTAGGAACGAACTGCCGTTGAACTTGAATTGTCCAATTTCTCACACCTATTGATTTCGGATCAATCCCAAAACTTGGGCAACGTCGTAATATGGTGGGAGGAGTCATTTGGTTAGTTTTGAGTGAAATCCAATCGCTAGAAGTATGGAATACACCAACCGCTCCAATTAGGAAAGAACTGCCGTTGAACTTGAATTGTCCAATTTGGAACACCTATTGATTTCGGATCGAGCCCAAAACTTGGGCAACATCATCATATGGTGGGAATAGTGATTTGGTGAGTTTTGAGTGAAATCCAATCGCTAGAAGTATGGAATACACCAACCACTCCAATTAGGAACGAACTGCCGTTGAACTTGAATTGTCCAATTTGGAACACCTATTGATTTCGGGTCAAGCCCAAAACTTGGGCAACATCATTATATGGTGGGAGGAGTCATTTGGTGAGTTTTGAGTCAAATCCAATCGCTATAAGTATGGAATACACCAACCACTCCAATTAGGAACGAACTGCCGTTGAACTTGAATTGTCCAATTTGGAACACCTATTGATTTCGGATCGAGCCCAAAACTTGGGCAACAACATAATATTGTGGGAGGAGTCATTTGGTGAGTTTTGAGTGAAATCCAATCGCTAGAAGTATGGAATACACCAACCACTCCAATTAGGAATGAACTGCCGTTGAACTTAAATTGTCCAATTTCTCACACCTATTGATTTCGGATCGAGCCCAAAACTTGGGCAACATCATAATATGGTGGGAGGAGTCAATTGGTGAGTTTTGAGCAAGGTATTAAATATCGATAATATCCCCGATATTATCCCGATAATATCTGATTTTTGGAGGTCCGATATTTTAACAACTAACCATAGTGTTATCGTCAATATGTCGATATTATCCCGATATTATCCCGATATTATCTCGATAATATCGGGAAGATATTTTCAACATTTTTATAAATGATTTGGGCAATATATCGAGATATTATCGATAATATCCCGATAATATCCCGATACGAAATCCAAAAATATTTATATACATGGTATTTGTGAAAACCATTTTACTCCTTCAACACCTTAACCACCATATCACTTATGTTTTTGTGAAAATACTAAAATATTTATATATATACATGGTTTTGTTTTGAATTCTTTTTGGAAGAAACAAATTTTCACATGAGATGAGTAGTAACTATGGTTATACTCATAACCAACCATTTCCCTACCCTTCATATCCCATTCCTGTTGGGATAGAATCAAGCGACTCATGGAAAGAATCCGAGACTCAATCTTCAAATGATTTTGCTTATGGACAACGTCAACCAATCTCGGATCCATATGGGTGGCATGTTAACAATTACATGCAAAACTATTTTAGGGATTTATCATTTGATGACTACTCTTCAAAATATACTTACTCTACACATAGAGATGATGAAGATAGTGAAAGTTTTGAACCTCATAGGAACTCTATGTGGTACTAAGTCACTCATGTATCTTACCATGCAATGTATAAAGTGTAAAATATTGTAGTAATTTATTATATATAAATGATTATGGTGTGTTTAATCTTCTTTCATTAATTACTACATATTTTCTACACTTACGGTGTTTGCCAGCTCGCTATATAATCAACTTAAATCCGTTAAATCCATCATGCAATGCATTTCCTTCCAATTTTTTGTGATAAACTAATAGATAATTGACTAAATAAACATCCTGCAAAGTTTCAATAAAAATTTCCAAGTTTTTCTTACAATTTCCGTGGTTTTTATTCAATTTTTTCCGATACCAATAATATCCCGATATTTCCTGCGATATTTCCGTGTTTTTTGACTTCCGATATTTCCGATACCTCCGATATTTAAGACCTTGGTTTTGAGTGACATCCAATCGCTAGAAGTATGGAATACACCAACCACACAAATTAGGAACGAACTGCCGTTGAACTTGAATTGTTCAATTTCTCACACCTATTGATTTCGGATCGAACCCCAAACTTGTGCAACATCATAATACGGTGGGAGGAGTCATTTGGTGAGTTTTGGGTGAAATCCAATCGCTAGAGGTATGGAATACACCAACCACTACAACTAGGAACGAACTGCCGTTGAACTTGAATTGTCCAATTAGGAACACCTATTGATTTCGGATCGAGCCCAAAACTTGGGCAACATCATAATATCGTAGGAGGAGTCATTTGGTGAGTTTTGAGTGAAATCCAATCGCTAGAAGTATGGAATACACCAACCACCCCAATTAGGAACGAACTGCCGTTGAACTTGAATTGTCCAATTTCTCACACCTATTGATTTCGGATCGAGCCCAAAACTTGGGCAACATCATAATATGGTGGGAGGAGTCATTTGGTGAGTTTTGAGTGAAATCCAATCGCTAGAAGTATGGAATACACCAACCACTCCAATTAGGAACGAACTGCCGTTGAACTTGAATTGTTCAATTTCTCACACCTATTGATTTCGGATCGAACCCCAAACTTGTGCAACATCATAATACGGTGGGAGGAGTTATTTGGTGAGTTTTGAGTGAAATCCAATCGCTAGAAGTATGGAATACACCAACCACTCCAATTAGGAACGAACTGCCGTTGAACTTGAATTGTCCAATTTTGAACACCTATTGATTTCGGATCGAGCCCAAAACTTGGGCAACATCATAATATGGTGGGAGGAGTCATTTGGTGAGTTTTGAGTGAAATCCAATCGCTAGAAGTATGGAATACACCAACCACTCCAATTAGGAACGAACTGCCGTTGAACTTGAATTGTCCAATTTGGAACACCTATTGAATTCGGATCGAGCCCAAAACTTGGGCAACATCATAATATGGTGGGAGGAGTCATTCGGTGAGTTTCGAGTGAAATCCAATCGCTAGAAGTATGGACTACACCAACCACTGCAATTAGGAACGAAATGCCGTTGAACTTGAATTGTCCAATTTCTCACACCTATTGATTTCGGATCGAAACAAAAGCTTGGGCAACATCATAATATGGTGGGAGTAGTCATTTTGGTGAGTTTTGAGTGAAATCCGATCGCTAGAAGTACGGAATAAACCAACCACTCCAATTAGGAACGAACTGCCGTTGAACTTGAATTGTCCAATTTGGAACACCTATTGATTTCGGATCGAGCCCAAAACTTGGGCAACATCATAATATGGTGGGAGGAGTCATTTGGTGAGTTTTGAGTGAAATCCAATCGCTAGAAGTGTGGAATACACCAACCACTCCAATTAGGAACGAACTGCGTTGAACTTGAATTGTCCAATTTCTCACACCTATTGATTTCACATCGAACCCCAAACTTGTGCAACATCATAATACGGTGGGAGGAGTCATTTGGTGAGTTTTGAGTGAAATACAATCGCTAGAAGTATGGAATACACCAACCACTCCGATTAGGAACGAAATGTCGTTGAACTTGAATTGTCCAATTTGGAACACCTATTGATTTCGGATTGAGCCCAAAACTTGGGCAACATCATAATATGGTGGGAGGAGTCATTCGGTGAGTTTCGAGTGAAATCCAATCGCTAGAAGTATGGACTACACCAACCACTGCAATTAGGAACGAAATGCCGTTGAACTTGAATTGTCCAATTTCTCACACCTATTGATTTCGGATCGAAACAAAAGCTTGGGCAACATCATAATATGGTGGGAGTAGTCATTTTGGTGAGTTTTGAGTGAAATCCGATCGCTAGAAGTACGGAATACACCAACCACTCCAATTAGGAACGAACTGCCGTTGAACTTGAATTGTCCAATTTGGAACACCTATTGATTTCGGATCGAGCCCAAAACTTGGGCAACATCATAATATGGTGGGAGGAGTCATTTGGTGAGTTTTGAGTGAAATCCAATCGCTAGAAGTGTGGAATACACCAACCACTCCAATTAGGAACGAACTGCCGTTGAACTTGAATTGTCCAATTTCTCACACCTATTGATTTCGCATCGAACCCCAAACTTGTGCAACATCATAATACGGTGGGAGGAGTCATTTGGTGAGTTTTGAGTGAAATACAATCGCTAGAAGTATGGAATACACCAACCACTCCGATTAGGAACGAAATGTCGTTGAACTTGAATTGTCCAATTTGGAACACCTATTGATTTCGGATTGAGCCCAAAACTTGGGCAACATCATAATACGGTGGGAGGAGTCTTTTGGTGTGTTTTGAGTGAAATACAATCGCTAGAAGTATGGAATACACCAACCACTCCAATTAGGAACGAACTGCCGTTGAACTTGAATTGTCCAATTTGGAACACCTATTGATTTCGGATCGAGCCCAAAACTTGGGCAACACCATAATGTGGTGGGAGGAGTCATTTGGTGAGTTTTGAGTGAAATCCAATAGCTAGAAGTATGGAATACACCAACCACTCCAATTAGGAATGAACTGCCGTCGAACTTGAATTGTCCAATTTGGAACACCTATTGATTTCGGATCGAGCCCAAAACTTGGGCAACATCATAATATGGTGGGAGGAGTCATTTGGGTAGTTTTGAGTGAAATCCAATCGCTAGAAGTAAGGAATACACCAACCACTACAATTAGGAACGAACTGCCGTTGAACTTGAATTGTCTAATTTCTCACACCTATTGATTTCGGATCGAAACAAAAGCTTGGGCAACATCATAATATGGTGGGAGGAGTCATTTTGGTGAGTTTTGAGTGAAATCCAATCGCTAGAAGTACGGAATACACCAAGCACTCCAATTAGGAACGAACTGCCGTTGAACTTGAATTGTCCAATTTGGAACACCTATTGATTTCGGATCGAGCCCAAAACTTGGGCAACATCATAATATGGTGGGAGGAGTCATTTGGTGAGTTTTGAGAGAAATCCAATCGCTAGAAGTATGGAATACACCAACCACTCCAATTAGGAACGAACTGCCGTTGAACTTGAATTGTCAAATTTGAAACACCTATTGATTTCGGATCAATCCCAAAACTTGGGCAACATCATAATATGGTGGGAGGAGTCATTTGGTGAGTTTCGAGTGAAATCCAATCGCTAGAAGTATGGAATACACCAACCACTCCAATTAGGAACGAACTGCCGTTGAACTTGAATTGTCCAATTTGGAACACCTATTGATTTCGCATCGAACCCCAAACTTGTGCAACATCATAATACGGTGGGAGGAGTCATTTGGTGAGTTTTGAGTGATATACAATCGCTAGAAGTATGGAATACACCAACCAGTCCGATTAGGAACGAAATATCATTGAACTTGAATTGTCCAATTTGGAACACCTATTGATTTCGGATTGAGCCCAAAACTTGGGCAACACCATAATACGGTGGGAGGAGTCATTTGGTGAGTTTTGAGTGAAATACAATCGCTAGAAGTATTGAATACACCAACCACTCCAATTAGGAACGAACTGCCGTTGAACTTGAATTGTCCAATTTGGAACACCTATTGATTTCGGATCGAGCCCAAAACTTGGGCAACACCATAATATGGTGGGAGGAGTCATTTGGTGAGTTTTGAGTGAAATCCAATAGCTAGAAGTATGGAATACACCGACCACTCCAATTAGGAATGAACTGCCGTCAAACTTGAATTGTCCAATTTGGAACACCTATTGATTTCGGATCGAGCCCAAAACGTGGGCAACATCATAATATGGTGGGAGGAGTCATTTGGTGAGTTTTGAGTGAAATCCCATCGCCAGAAGTATGGAATACACCAACCACTCCAATTAGGAACGAAATGTCATTGAACTTGAATTGTCCAATTTGGAACACCTATTGATTTCGGATTGAGCCCAAAACTTGGGCAACATCATATTATGGTGGGAGGAGTCATTTGGTGAGTTTTGAGTGAAATACAATCGCTAGAAGTATGGAATACACCAACCACTCCGATTAGGAACGAAATGTCGTTGAACTTGAATTGTCCAATTTGGAACACCTATTGATTTCGGATTGAGCCCAAAACTTGGGCAACATCATAATATGGTGGGAGGAGTCATTTGGTGAGTTTTGAGTGAAATCCAATCGCTAGAAGTATGGAATACACCAACCACTCCAATTAGGAACGAACTGCCGTTGAACCTGAATTGTCCAATTTCTCACACCTATTGATTTCGGATCGAGCCCCAAACTTGGGCAACATCATAATATGGTGGGAGGAGTCAATTGGTGAGTTTTGAGTGAAATCCAATCGCTAGAAGTGTGGAATACACCAACCACTCCAATTAGAAACGAACTGCCGTTGAACTTGAATTGTCCAATTTGGAATACCTATTGATTTCGGATCGAGCCCCATACTTGGGCAACATCACAATATGGTGGGAGGAGTCATTTGGTGAGTTTTGAGTGAAATCCAATCGCTAGAAGTATGGAATACAGCAACCACTCCAATTAGGAAGGAACTGCCGTTGAACTTGAATTGTCCAATTATTCACACCTATTGATTTCGGATCGAGCCCAAAACTTGGGCAACATCATAATATGGTGGGAGGTGTCCTTTTGTGAGTTTTGAGTGAAATCCAATCGCTAGAAGTGCGGAATACACCAACCACTCCAATTAGGAACGAACTGCCGTTGAACTTGAATTGTCCAATTTCTCACACCTATTGATTTCGGATCGAGCCCAAAACTTGGGCAACATCATAATATGGTGGGAGGAGTCATTTGGGGAGTTTTGAGTGAAATCCAATCGCTAGAAGTATGGAATACACCAACCACTCCAATTAGGAACGAACTGCCGTTGAACTTGAATTGTCCAATTTGGAATACCTATTGATTTCAGATCGAGCCCAAAACTTGGGCAACATCATAATATGGTGGGAGGAGTCATTTGGTGAGTTTTGAGTGAAATCCAATTGCTAGAAGTATGGAATACACCAACCACTGAAATTAGGAACGAACTGTCGTTGAACTTGAATTGTCCAATTTCTCACAACCATTGATTTCGGATCGAGTCCAAAACTTGGGCAACATCATAATATGGGGGGAGGAGTCATTTGGTGAGTTTTGTGTTAAATCCAATCGCTAGAAGTATGGAATACACCAACCACCCCAATTTGGAACGAACTGCCGTTGAACTTTAATTGTACAATTTCTCACACCTATTGATTTCGTATCGAGGCCAAAACTTGGGCAACATCATAATATGGTGGGAGGAGTCATTTGGTTAGTTTTGAGTGAAATCCAATCGCTAGAAGTATGGAATACACCAACCGCTCCAATTAGGAACGAAATGTCGTTGAACTTGAATTGTCCAATTTGGAACACCTATTGATTTCGGATTAAGCCCAAAACTTGGGCAACATCATAATACGGTGGGAGTAGTCTTTTGGTGTGTTTTGAGTGAAATACAATCTCTAGAAGTATGGAATACACCAACCACTCCAATTAGGAACGAACTGCTGTTGAACTTGAATTGTCCAATTTCTCACACCTATTGATTTCGGATCGAGCCCCAAACTTGGGCAACATCATAATATGGTGGGAGGAGTCATTTGGTGAGTTTTGAGTGAAATCCAATCGCTAGAAGTATGGAATACACCAACCACTCCAATTAGGAACGGACTGCCGTTGAACTTGAATTGTCCAATTTCTCACACCTATTCATTTCGGATCGAGCCCCAAACTTGGGTAACATCGTAATATGGTGGGAGGAGTCATTTGGTGAGTTTTGAGTGAAATCCAATCGCTATAAGTATGGAATACACCAACCACTCCAATTTGGAACGAACTGCCGTTGAACTTGAATTGTCCAATTTCTCACACCTATTGATTTCGGACCGAGCCCCAAACTTGGGCAAAATCATAATACGGTGGGAGGAGTCATTTGGTGAGTTTTGAGTGAAATCCAATCGCTAGAAGTATGGAATACACCAACCACTCCGATTTGGAACGAACTGCCGTTAAACTTGAATTGCCCAGTTTGGAACACCTATTGATTTCGGATCGAGCCCAAAACTTGGGCAACATCATAATATGGCGGGAGGAGTCATTTGTTGAGTTTTGAGTGAAATCCGATCGCTAGAAGTATGGAATACACCAACCACTCCAATTAGGAACGAACTGCCGTTGAACTTGAATTGTCCAATTTCGAACACCTATTCATTTCGGATCGAGCCCAAAACTTGGGCAACATCATAATATGGTGGGAGGAGTCATTTGGTGAGTTTTGAGTGAAATCCAATCGCTAGAAGTATGGAATACACCAACCACTCCAATTAGGAACGAACTGCCGTTGAACTTGATTGTCCAGTTTGGAACACCTATTGATTTTGGATCGAGCCCAAAACATGGGCGCCATCATAATATGGTTGTAGGAGTCATTTGGTGAGTTTTGAGTGAAATCCAATCTCTAGAAGTATGGAATACACCAACCACTCCAATTTGGAACGAACTGCCGTTAAACTTGAATTGCCCAATTTGGAACACCTATTGATTTCGGATCGAGCCCAAAACTTGGGCAACATCATAATATGGTGGGAGGAGTCATTTGGTGAGTTTTGAGTGAAATCCAATCGCTAGAAGTATGGAAGACACCACCCACTCCAATTAGGAACGAACTGCCGTTGAACTTGAATTGTCCAATTTGGAACACCTATTGATTTCGGATCGAGCCCAAAACTTGGGCAACACCATAATATGGTGGGAGGAGTCATTTGGTGAGTTTTGAGTGAAATCCAATCGCTAGAAGTATGGAATACACCAACCACTCCAATTAGGAACGAACTTCCGTTGAACTTGAATTGTGCAATTTCGAACACCTATTGATTTCGGATCGAGCCCAAAACTTGGGCAACATCAAAATATGGTGGGGGGAGTCATTTGGTTAGTTTTGAGTGAAATCCAATCGCTAGAAGTAAGAATACACCAACCACTCCAATTGGGAACGAACTGCCGTTGAACTTGAATTGTCCAATTTCTCACACCTATTGATTTCGGATTGAGCCCAAAACTTGGGCAACATCATAATATGGTGGGAGGAGTCATTTGTTGAGTTTTGAGTGAAATCCAATCGCTAGAAGTATGGAATATGATCGGTTCATAATTGTATATCATTTTGTACCCTTCTAGCTTATGATTTGGTTATGTTTTTGAGTTAAACTTATGCTTTTAATCCTTTTTGTGTTTATCTTTCAGTTCATTGAGCTTTAGGTAATAATGATGGCTTTAGAGAGCATAATTCATGCAATTCAAGCATGTTAAGGCCTAATTTGGATGAATGGATGAAGAGCTTAAAGACAAACTCATTTTGGCTACAGTCCCCTGCCAGCTCAGTTTCGTAGGTCATATTGCAAGCTTTGTTTCAGCAACCTACATAGCTCGGATGAGGCCACATTCTTCATGAAAGTTGTTCCAATGGGTGTGCAATATAACATATCCAAAATTCAGCCCCATTGGATAAATCTGGAGTCCGTTACCTTGCAAACACAGAACCATGCTCAGGATGGATCTTATCAGCGCGGAAAATGAGTTAGCAATTTGTTTTGGCCTTAACTTCCTCCTCCGACCTTGGATTGGCCCAAATGACATATGGCTGGAAAGAAGACATTCGGAACTTCAAGTTTGAGTGCTTAAAGTCTTAATTTGCTTAAGGGAAGCCCAATTCGTAAGCCCTTGAAGTTGCTGGTCATGCTGACCTCAGGATGAGCTATTATTTCTGGTTGGAAGTTTGGTCATGGTGACATGAAGATGAGCTAGGGCTGCTGGGGGGATTTATTAGTGAAGTGCATCAACCATTTCAGATTTTATAATGGAAGTGTTGTATGCATTAGTGAAGTGCATCAACCATTTCAGATTTTATAAAACAAGTGTTGTATGCATTAGCCATACTTAATTCAGATTTTCAGCTTCCTTAGGCCTATATATAGTGAGGTTTCCCAAGCTTGTAAACACACCCCAAGGGGGGGAGCTCTCAAACACTTCTCTAGAGCTCCCTTCCCTTCTCTCCCTCAAATTCTCTTAGTTTTGCTTTCTAGTTCTCAATTCTAGCTTTCTTTAATGTTTTCTTAGTTGTAATTTATTTTTCTTGTAATGTACATTCTTTCTTAAGTATTCAAGTTTAATTAGTTTCCAAGTTTCAATTATGGTTTTTGTTCTTATTCATTATGCTTATAAGTTAATATGCTAGTTTGAATGATTGATCACCATTTAGGCTTGCATGTTAGCTATCTTGGTTTGAATTAAGAGTATACACCATGCTTTAATTCGAATTGAACTATGAATAGGAAGAGTATGTATGGACATTCGACAACAGGGATTAGATACATGCTTGGTTGTTTAAATTGTTCTTCTATGCTTAATGGGTTCCTAATGCTTAATTTTAGGTTAGACAACAAATGATCAAATTAGGGAATTAGGAACACAAGGTTATGACCACACACCATGGCTTAATCATACTTTAGCTAGAATCAATCCATTAATCTAAATTGAACTTGGGAACTTATTTTCTTGACTTACTTATTTCTTTCTTCCTTGTTTTATGTTCTTTGTTTTTGTTTCTATTTTGTGTAGGGAAACTAAATTGGATCATTCAATCACCAATCCTCGTGGGATCGACCTCGCACTTACATACGCTATACTACCGAACGGCTCGTGCACTTGCGAGTATCAAAAGTTGAGGATGCAACTGAATCCATTTTGGTGCAGTTGTATCTATACAACAGAATACACCAACCACTCCAATTAGGAACGAACTGCCGTTGAACTTGAATTGTCCAATTTCGAACACCTATTGATTTCGGATCGAGCCCAAAACTTCGGCAACATCATAATATGGTGGGAGGAGTCATTTGGTGAGTTTTGAGTGAAATCCAATCGCTACAAGTATGGAATACACCAACCACTCCAATTAGGAACGAACTGCCGTTGAACTTGAATTGTCCAATTTCTCACACCAATTGATTTCGGATCGAGCCCCAAACTTGGGCAACATCATAATATGGTGGGAGGAGTCATGTGGTGAGTGAAATCCAATCGCTAGAAGTATGGAATACACCAACCACTCCAATTAGGAACGAACTGCCGTTGAACTTGAATTGTCCAATTTCTCACACCTATTGATTTCGGATCGAGTCCAAACTTGGCAACATCATAATATGGTCGGAGGAGTCATTTGGTGAGTTTTGAGTGAAATCCAATCGCTAGAAGTATGGAATACACCAACCACTCCAATTAGGAACGAACTGCCGTTGAACTTGAATTGTGCAATTTCGAACACCTATTGATTTCATATCGAGCCCAAGACTTGGGCAACATCATAATATGGTGGGAGGAGTCATTTGGTTAGTTTTGAGTGAAATCCAATCGCTAGAAGTATGTAATACACCAACCACTCCAATTAGGAACGTACTGCCGTTGAACTTGAATTGCCCAATTTCGAACACCTATTGATTTCGGATCGAGCCCAAAACTTGGGCAACATCATAATATGGCGGGAGGAGTCATTTGGTGAGTTTTGAGTGAAATCCAATCGCTAGAAGTATGGAATACACCACCCACTCCAATTAGGAACGAACTGCCGTTGAACTTGAATTGTCCAATTTCTCACACCTATTGATTTCGGATCGAACCCCAAACGTGGGCAACATCATCATATGGTGGGAGGAGTCATTTGGTGAGTTTTGAGTGAAATCCAATCACTAGAAGTATGGAATACCCCAACCACTCCAATTAGGAACAAACTGCCGTTGAACTTGAATTGTCCAATTTCTCACACCTATTGAATTCGGATCGAGCCCAAAACTTGGGCAACATCATAATATGGTGGGAGGAGTCATTTGGTGAGTTTTGAGTGAAATCCCATCGCTAGAAGTATGGAATACACCAACCACTCCAATTAGGAACGAACTGCCGTTGAACTTGAATTGTCCAATTTGGAACACCTATTGATTTCGGATCGAGCCCAAAACTTGGGCAACACCGTAATATGGTGGGAGGAGTCATTTGGTGAGTTTTGAGAGAAATCCAAACGCTAGAAGTATGGAATACACCAAACACTCCAATTAGGAACGAACTGCCGTTGCACTTGTATTGTGCAATTTCGAACACCTATTGATTTCGGATCGAGCCCAAAACTTGGGCAACATCATAATATGGTGGGAGGAGTCATTTGGTTAGTTTTGAGTGAAATTCAATCGCTAGAAGTATGGAATACACCAACCACTCCAATTAGGAACGTACTGCCGTTGAACTTGAATTGTCCAATTTCGAACACCTATTGATTTCGGATCGAGCCCAAAACTTGGGCAACATCATAATATGGTGGGAGGAGTCATTTGGTGAGTTTTGAGTGAAATCCAATCGCTAGAAGTATGGAATACACCAACCACTCCAATTAGGAACGAACTGCCGTTGAACTTGATTGTCCAATTTGGAACACCTATTGATTTCGGATCGAGCCCAAAACATGGGCACCATCATAATATGGTCGGAGGAGTCATTTGGTGAGTTTTGAGTGAAATCCAATCGCTAGAAGTATGGAATACACCAACCACTCCAATTAGGAACGAACTGCCGTTGAACTTGAATTGTCCAATTTCTCACACCTATTGATTTCGGATCGAACCCCAAACTTGGGCAACACCATAATATGGTGGGAGGAGTCATTTGGTGAGTTTTGAGTGAAATCCAATCACTAGAAGTATGGAATACCCCAACCACTCCAATTAGGAACAAACTGTCGTTGAACTTAAATTGTCCAATTTCTCACACCTATTGAATTCGGATCGAGCCCAAAACTTGGGCAACATCATAATATGGTGGGAGGAGTCATTTGGTTAGTTTTGAGTGAAATCCAATCGCTAGAAGTATGGAATACACCAACCACTCCAGTTAGGAACGAACTGGCGTTGAACTTGAATTGTCCAATTTGGAACACCTATTCATTTCGGATCGAGGCCAAAACTTGGGCAACATCATAATATGATGGGAGGAGTCATTTGGTGAGTTTTGAATGAAATCCAATCGCTAGAAGTATGGAATACACGAACCACTCCAATTAGGAACGAACTGCCGTTGAACTTGAATTGTCCAATCTCTCAGACCTATTGATTTCGGATCGACCCCAAAACTTGGGCAACATCATAATATGGTGGGAGGAGTCATTTGTTGAGTTTTGAGTGAAATCCGATCGCTAGAAGTACGGAATACACCAACCACTCCAATTAGGAACGAACTGTCGTTGAAATTGAATTCCCCAATTTCTCACACCTATTGACTTCGGATCGAGCCCAAAACTTGGGCAACATCATAATATGGTGGGAGGAGTCATTTGGTGAATTTTGAGTGAAATCCACTCGCTAGAAGTATGGAATACACCAACCACTCCAATTAGGAACGAACTGCCGTTGAACTTGAATTGTCCAATTTCTCAAACCTGTTGATTTCGGATCGAGCCCCAAACTTGGGCAACATCATAATATGGTGGGAGGAGTCATTTGGTGAATTTTGAGTGAAATCCAAACGCTAGAAGTATGGAATACACCAACCACTCCAATTGGGAACGAACTGCCGTTGAACTTGAATTGTCCAATTTCTGACACCTATTGATTTCGGATCGAGCCCAAAACTTGGGCAACATCATAATATGGTGGGAGGAGTCATTTGGTGAGTTTTGAGTGAAATCCAATCGCTAGAAGTATGGAATACACCAACCACTCCAGTTAATTACGAACTGCCGTTGAACTTGACTTGTCCAATTTCTCACACCTATTGATTTCGGATCGAGCCCAAAACTTGGGCAACGTCATAATATCGTGGGAGGAGTCATTTGGTGAGTTTTGAGTGAAATCCAAACGCTAGAAGTGTGGAATACAACAACAACTCCGATTAGGAACGAACTGCTGTTGAACTTGAATTGTCCAATTTATAACACCTATTGATTTCGGATCGAGCCCAAAACTTGGGTAACACCGTAATATGGTGGGAGGAGTCATTTGGTGAGTTTTGAGTGAAATCCAAACGCTAGAAGTATGGAATACACCAACCACTCCAATTAGGAATGAACTGTCGTTGAACTTGAATTGTGCAATTTTGAACACCTATTGATTTCGGATCGAGCCCAAAACTTGGGCAACATCATAATATGGTGGGAGGAGTCATTTGGTTAGTTTTGAGTGAAATCCAATCGCTAGAAGTATGGATTCAATTAGGAACGAACTGCCGTTGAACTTCAATTGTCCAATTTCTCAAACCTATTGATTTCGGATCGAGCCCCAAACTTGGGCAACATCATAATATGGTGGGAGGAGTCATTTGGTGAGTTTTGAGTGAAATCCAATCGCTAGAAGTATGGAATACACCAACCACTCCAATTAGGAACGAACTGCCGTTGAACATGAATTGTCCAATTTCGAACACGTATTGATTTCGGATCGAGCCCAAAACTTGGGCAACATCATAATATGGTGGGAGGAGTCATTTGGTGAGTTTTGAGTGAAATCCAATCGCTAGAAGTATGGAATACACCACCCACTCCAATTAGGAATGAACTGCCGCTGAACTTGAATTGTCCAATTTGGAACACCTATTGATTTCGGATCGAGCCCAAAACTTGGGAAACATCATAATATGGTGGGAGGAGTCATTTGGTGAGTTTTGAGTGAAATCCAATCGCTAGAAGTATGGAATACACCACCCACTCCAATTAGGAACGAACTGTCTTTGAAATTGAATTGACCAATTTCTCACACATATTGATTTCGGATCGAGCCCAAAACTTGGGCAACATCATAATATGGTGGGAGGAGTCATTTGGTGAATTTTGAGTGAAATCCAATCGCTAGAAGTATGGAATACACCAACCACTCCAATTAGGAACGAACTGCCGTTGAACTTGAATTGTCCAATTTCTCAAACCTATTGATTTCGGATCGAGCCCCAAACTTGGGCAACATCATAATATGGTGGGAGGAGTCATTTGGTTAGTTTTGAGTGAAATCCAATCGCTAGAAGTATGGAATACACCAACCACTCCAATTAGGAACGAACTGCCGTTGAACTTGAATTGTCCAATTACGAATACCTATTGATTTCGGATCGAGCCCAAAACTTGGGCAACATCATAATGTGGTGGGAGGAGTCATTTGGTGAGTTTTGAGTGAAATCCAATCGCTAGAAGTATGGAATACACCACCCATTCCGATTAGGAACGAACTGCCGCTGAACTTGAATTGTCCAATTTCTCACACCTATTGATTTCGGATCGAACCCCAACCTTGTGCAACATCATAATATGGTGGAAGGAGTCATTTGGTGAGTTTTTAGTGAAATCCAATCGCTAGAGGTAAGGAATACACCAACCACTCCAATTAGGAACGAAGTGCCGTTGAACTTGAATTGTCCAATTTGGAACACCTATTGATTTCGGATCGAGCCCAAAACTTGGGCAACACCATAATATGGTGGGAGGAGTCATTTGGTGAGTTTTGAGTGAAATCCAATCGCTAGAAGTATGGAATACACCAACCACTACAATTAGGAACGAACTGCCGTTGAACTTGACTTGTCCAATTTCTCACACCTATTGATTTCGGATCGAGGACCAAACTTGCGCAACAACATAATATGGTGGGAGGAGTCACTCGGTGAGTTTTGAGTGAAATCCAATCGCTAGAAGTATGGAATACATCTACCACTCCAATTAGGAACGAACTGCCGTTGTACTTGAATTGTCCAATTTCTCGCACCTATTGGTTTCGGGTCGAGCCCTAACCTTGGGCAACATCATAATAAGGTGGGTGGAGTCGTTTGGTGAGTTTTAAGTGAAATCCAATCGCTAGAAGTATGGAATACACCAACCACTCCAATTAGGAACGAACTGCCGCTGAACTTGAATTGTCCAATTTGGAACACCTATTTATTTCGTATCGAGCCCAAAACTTGGGAAACATCATAATATCGTGGGAGGAGTCATTTGGTGAGTTTTGAGTGAAATCCAATCGCTAGAAGTATGGAATGCACCAACCACTCCAATTAGGAACGAATTGCCGTTGAACTTGAATTGTCCAATTTCTCACACCTATTGATTTCGGATCGAGGACCAAACTTGCGCAACAACATAATATGGTGGGAGGAGTCACTCGGTGAGTTTTGAGTGAAATCCAATCGCTAGAAGTATGGAATACACCAACCACTCCGATTAGGAACGAACTGTCGTTGAAATGGAATTGACCAATTTCTCACACCTATTGATTTCGGATCGAGCCCAAAACTTGGGCAACATCATAATACGGTGTGAGGAATCATTTGGTGAGTTTTGAGTGAAATCCAATCGCTAGAAGTAATGAATACACCAACCACTCCAATTTGGAACGAACTGCCGTTGAACTTGAATTGTTCAATTTGGAACACCTATTGATTTCGGATCGAGACCAAAACTTGGGCAACATCATAATATGGTGGGAGGAGTCATTTGGTGAGTTTTGAGTGAAATCCAAACGCTAGAAGTATGGAATACTACAACCACTCTGATTAGGAACAAACTGTCGTTGGAATTGAATTGACCAATTTCTCGCACCTATTGATTTCGGATCGAGCCCAAAACTTGGGCAACATCATAATATGGTGGGAGGAGTCATTTGGTGAGTTTTGAGTGAAATCCAATCGCTAGAGGTGTGGAATACACCAACCACTCCAATTAGGAACGAACTGCCGTTGAACTTGAATTGTCCAATTTGGAACACCTATTGATTTCGGATTGAGCTCAGAACTTGGCAAACATCATAATATGGTGGGAGGAGTCATTTGGTGAGTTTTGAGTGAAATCCAATCGCTAGAGGTACGGAATACACCAACCAGTCCAATTAGGAACGAACTGCTGTTGAGCTTGAATTGTCCAATTTCTCACACCTATTGATTTCGGATCGAGCCCAAAACTTGGGCAACATCATAATATGGTGGGAGGAGTCATTTGGTGAGTTTTGAGTGAAATCCAATCGCTAGAAGTATGGAATACTACAACTACTCCGATTAGGAACGAGCTGTCGTTGAAATTCAATTGACCAATTTCTCACACCTATTGATTTCGGATCGAGCCCAAAAGTTGGGCAACATCATAATATCGTGGGAGGAGTCATTTGGTGAGTTTTGAGAGAAATCCAATCGCTAGAAGCATGGAATACAACAACTACTCCGATTAGGAACGAACTGTCGTTGAAATTGAATTGGCCAATTTCTTACACCTGTTGATTTCGGATCGAGCCCAAAACTTGGGCAACATCATAATATGGTGGGAGGAGTCATTTGGTGAGTTTTGAGAGAAATCCAATTGCTAGAAGCATGGAATACAACAACTACTCCGATTAGGAACGAACTGTCGTTGAAATTGAATTGGCCAATTTCTCACACCTGTTGATTTCGGATCGAGCCCAAAACTTGGGCAACATCATAATATGGTGGGTGGAGTCATTTGGTGAGTTTTGAGTGAAATCCAATCGCTAGAAGTATGGAATACACCAACCACTCCAATTAGGAACGAACTGCCGTTCAACTTGAATTGTCCAATTTCTCACACCTATTGATTTCGGATCGAGCCCCAAACTTGGGCAACATCATAATATGGTGGGAGGAGTCATTTGGTGAGTTTTGAGTGAAATCCAATTGCTAGAAGTATGGAATACACCAACCACTCCAATTAGGAACGAACTGCCGTTGAACTTGAATTGTCCAATTTGGAACACCTATTGATTTCGGATCGAGGCCAAAACTTGGGCAACATCATAATATGGTGGGAGGAGTCATTTGGGGAGTTTTGAGTGAAATCCAATCGCTAGAAGTGTGGAATACACCAACCACTCCAATTAGGAACGAACTGCCGTTGAACTTGAATTGTCCAATTTCTCACACCTATTGATTTCGGATCGAGCCCAAAACTTGGGCAACATCATAATATGGTGGGTGGAGTCATTTTGGTGAGTTTTGAGTGAAATCCAATCGCTAGAAGTATGGAATACACCAACCACTCCAATTAGGAACGAACTGCTGTTGAACTTGAATTGTCCAATTTGGAACACCTATTGATTTCGGATCGAGCCCAAAACTTGGGCAACATCATAATACGGTGGGAGGAGTCATTTGGTGAGTTTTGAGTGAAATCCAATCGCTAGAAGTATGGAAAACACCAACCACTCCAATTAGGAACGAACTGCCGTTGAACATGAATTGTCCAATTTCTCACACCTATTGATTTCGGATCGAGCCCCAAACTTGGGCAACATCATAATATGGTGGGATGAGTCATTTGTTGAGCTTTGAGTGAAATCCAATCGATAGAAGTACGGAATACACCAACCACTCCAATTAGGAACGAACTGCCGTTGAACTTGAATAGTCCAATTTCTCACACCTATTGATTTCGGATCGAGCCCCAAACTTGGGCAACAACATAATATGGTGGGAGGAGTCATTTGGTGAGTTTTGAGTGAAATCCAATCGCTAGAAGTATGGAAAACACCAACCACTCCAATTAGGAACGAACTGCCGTTGAACATGAATTGTCCAATTTCTCACACCTATTGATTTCGGATCGAGCCCCAAACTTGGGCAACATCATAATATGGTGGGAGGAGTCATTTGTTGAGCTTTGAGTGAAATCCAATCGATAGAAGTATGGAATACACCAACCACTCCAATTAGGAACGAACTGCCGTTGAACTTGAATAGTCCAATTTCTCACACCTATTGATTTCGGATCGAGCCCCAAACTTGGGCAACAACATAATATGGTGGGAGGAGTCATTTGGTGAGTTTTGAGTGAAATCCAATCGCTAGAAGTATGGAATACACCAACCACTCCAATTAGGAACGAACTGCCGTTGAACTTGAATTGTCCAATTTGGAACACCTATTGATTTCGGATCGAGCCCCAAACTTGGGCAACAACATAATATGGTGGGAGGAGTCATTTGGTGAGTTTTGAGTGAAATCCAATCGCTAGAAGTATGGAATACACCAACCACTCCAATTAGGAACGAACTTCCGTTGAACTTGAATTGTCCAATTTGGAACACCTATTGATTTCGGATCGAGCCCAAAACTTGGGCAACATCATAATATGGAGGGAGGAGTCATTTGGTGAGTTTTGAGTGAAATCCAATCGCTAGAAGTATGGAATACACCAACCATTCCAATTAGGAACGAACTGCCGTTGAACTTGAATTGTCCAATTTCTCACACCTATTGATTTCGGATCGAGCCCCAAACTTGGGCAACATCATAATATGGTGGGAGGAGTCATTTGGTGAGTTTTGGGTGAAATCCAATCGCCAGAAGTATGGAATACACCAACCACTCCAATTAGGAACGAACTGCCGTTGAACTTGAATTGTCCAATTTGGAACACCTATTTATTTCGGATCGAGCCCTAAACTTGGGCAACATCATAATATGGTGGGTGGAGTCATTTTGGTGAGTTTTGAGTGAAATGCAATCGCTAGAAGTATGGAATACACCAACCACTCCAATTAGGAACGTACTGCCGTTGAACTTGAATTGTCCAATTTGGAACACCTATTGATTTCGGATCGAGCCCAAAACTTGGGCAACATCATAATATGGTGGGAGGAGTCAGTTGGTGAGTTTTGAGTGAAATCCAAATGCTAGAAGTATGGAATACAACAACTACTCCGATTAGGAACGAACTGTCGTCGGAATTGAATTGACCACTTTCTCACACCAATTGATTTCGGATCGAACCCAAAACTTGGGCAATATCATAATATGGTGGGAGGAGTCATTTGGTGAGTTTTGAGTGAAATTCAATCGCTAGAAGTATGGAATACAGCTACCACTCCAATTAGGAACGAACTACCGTTGTACTTGAATTGTCCAATTTCTCGCACCTATTGATTTTGGGTCGAGCCCTAACCTTGGGCAACATCATAATAAGGTGGGTGGAGTCGTTTGGTGAGTTTTAAGTGAAATCCAATCTCTAGAAGTATGGAATACACCAACCAATCCAATTAGGAACGAACTGCTGTTGAACTTGAATTGTCCGATTTGGAACACCTATTGATTTCAGATCGAGCCCAAAACTTGGGCAACATCATAATGCGTTGGGAGGAGTCATTTGGTGAGTTTTGAGTGAAATCCAATCGCTAGAAGTATGGAATACAACAACTACTCCGATTAGGAACGAACTGTCGTTGAAATTGAATTGACCAATTTCTCACACCTACGGATTTCGGATCGAGCCCAAAACTTGGGCAACATCATAATATGGTGGGAGGAGTCATTTGGTTCGTTTTGAGTGAAATCCAATCGCTAGAAGTATGGAATACAACAACTACTCCGATTAGTAACGAACTGTCGTTGAAATTGAATTGACCAATTTCTCACACCTATTGATTTCGGATCGAGCCCTAAACTTGGGCAACATCATAATATGGTGGGAGGAGTCATTTGGTGAGCCTTGAGTGAAATCCAATCGCTAGAAGTGTGGAATACACCAACCACTCCAATTAGGAACGAACTGCCGTTGAACTTGAATTGTCCAATTTGGAACACCTATTGATTTCGGATCGAGCCCAAAACTTGGGCAACATCATAATGCGGTGGGAGGAGTCATTTGGTGAGTTTTGAGTGAAATCTAATCGCTAGAAGTATGGAATACACCAACCACTCCAATTAGGAACGAACTGCCGTTCCACTTGAATTGTCCAATTTCTCACACCTATTGATTTCGGATCGAGCCCCAAACTTGGGCAACATCATAATATGGTGGGAGGAGTCATTTGGTTAGTTTTGAGTGAAATCCAATCGCTAGAAGTATGGAATACAACAACTACTCCGATTAGGAACGAACTGTCGTTGAAATTGAATTGACCAATTTCTCACACCTACGGATTTCGGATCGAGCCCAAAACTTGGGCAACATCATAATATGGTGGGAGGAGTCATTTGGTTCGTTTTGAGTGAAATCCAATCGCTAGAAGTATGGAATACAACAACTACTCCGATTAGTAACGAACTGTCGTTGAAATTGAATTGACCAATTTCTCACACCTATTGATTTCGGATCGAGCCCTAAACTTGGGCAACATCATAATATGGTGGGAGGAGTCATTTGGTGAGCCTTGAGTGAAATCCAATCGCTAGAAGTGTGGAATACACCAACCACTCCAATTAGGAACGAACTGCCGTTGAACTTGAATTGTCCAATTTGGAACACCTATTGATTTCGGATCGAGCCCAAAACTTGGGCAACATCATAATGCGGTGGGAGGAGTCATTTGGTGAGTTTTGAGTGAAATCTAATCGCTAGAAGTATGGAATACACCAACCACTCCAATTAGGAACGAACTGCCGTTCCACTTGAATTGTCCAATTTCTCACACCTATTGATTTCGGATCGAGCCCCAAACTTGGGCAACATCATAATATGGTGGGAGGAGTCATGTGGTGAGTGAAATCCAATCGCTAGAAGTATGGAATACACCAACCACTCCAATTTGGAACGAACTGCCGTTGAACTTGAATTGTCCAATTTCTCACACCTATTGATTTCGGATGGAGCCCCAAACTTGGGCAACAACTTAATATGGTGGGAGGAGTCATTTCGTGAGTTTTGAGTGAAATCCAATCTCTAGAAGTATGGAATACACCAACCACTCCAATTAGGAACGAACTTCCGTTGAACTTGAATTGTCTAATTTCTCACAACTATTGATTTCGGATCGAGCCCAAAACTTGGGCAACATCATAATATGGTGGGAGGAGTCATTTGGTGAATTTTGAGTGAAATCCAATCGCTAGAAGTATGGAATACACCAACCACTCCAATTAGGAACGAACTGCCGTTGAACTTGAAATGTCCAATTTGGAACACCTATTGATTTCGGATCGAGCCCCAAAACTTGGGCAACATCATAATATGGTGGAAGAAGTCATTTGGTTAGTTTTGAGTGAAATGCAATCGCTAGAAGTACGGAATACAACAACTACTCCGATTAGGAACGAACTGTCGTTGAAATTGAATTGACCAATTTCTCACACCTATTGATTTCGGATAGAGCCCAAAATTGGGCAACATCATAATATGGTGGGAGGAGTCATTTGGTGAGTTTTGAGTGAAATCCAATCGCTAGAAGTATGGAGTATATCAACCACTCCAATTAGGAACGAACTTCCGTTGAACTTGAATTGTCTAATTTCTCACAACTATTGATTTCGGATCGAGCCCAAAACTTGGGCAACATCATAATATGGTGGGAGGAGTCATTTGGTGAATTTTGAGTGAAATCCAATCGCTAGAAGTATGGAATACACCAACGACTCCAATTAGGAACGAACTGCCGTTGAACTTGAATTGTCCAATTTGGAACACCTATTGATTTCGGATCGAGCCCAAAACTTGGGCAACATCATAATACGGTGGGAGGAGTCGTTTGGTGAGTTTTGAGTGAAATCCAATCGCTAGAAGTATGGAATACACCAACCACTCCAATTAGGAATGAACCGCCGTTGAATTTGAATTGCCCAATTTCTCACACCTATTGATTTCGGATCGAGCCCAAAACTTGGGCAACATCATAATAGGGTGGGAGGAGTCATTTGGTTAGTTTTGAGTGAAATCCAATCGCTAGAAGTATGGAATACAACAACTACTCCGATTAGGAACGAACTGTCGTTGAAATTGAATTGACCAATTTCTCACACCTATTGATTTCGGATCGAGCCCAAAACTTGGGCAACATCATAATATGGTGGAAAGAGTCATTTGGTTAGTTTTGAGTGAAATCCAATCGCTAGAAGTATGGAATACAACAACTACTCCGATTAGGAACGAACTGTCGTTTAAATTGAATTGACCAATTTCTCACACCTATTGATTTCGGATCGAGCCCTAAACTTGGGTAACATCATAATATGGTGGGAGGAGTCATTTGGTGAGTCTTGAGTGAAATCCAATCGCTAGAACTGTGGAATACACCAACCACTCCAATTAGGAACGAACTGCCGTTGAACTTGAATTGTCCAATTTGGAACACCTATTGATTTCGGATCGAGCCCAAAACTGGGGCAACATCATAATGCGGTGGGAGGAGTCATTTGGTGAGTTTTGAGTGAAATCTAATCGCTAGAAGTATGGAATACACCAACCACTCCAATTAGGAACGAACTGCCGTTCCACTTGAATTGTCCAATTTCTCACACCTATTGATTTCGGATCGAGCCCAAAACTTGGTTAACATCATAATATGGTGGGAGGAGTCATGTGGTGAGTGAAATCCAATCGCTAGAAGTATGGAATACACCAACCACTCCAATTTGGAACGAACTGCCGTTGAACTTGAATTGTCCAATTTCTCACACCTATGATTTCGGATGGAGCCCCAAACTTGGGCAACAACTTAATATGGTGGGGGGAGTCATTTCGTGAGTTTTGAGTGAAATCCAATCGCTAGAAGTATGGAATATATCAACCACTCCAATTAGGAACGAACTGCCGTTGAACTTCAATTGTCCAATTTGGAACACCTATTGATTTCGGATCGAGCCCAAAACTTGGGCAAAATCATAACATGGTGGGAGAAGTGAATTGGTGAGTTTTGAGTGAAATCCAATCGCTAGAAGTATGGAATACACCAACCACTCCAATTAGAAACGAACTGCCGTTGAACTTGAATTGTCCAATTTCTCACACCTATTGATTTCGGATCGAGCCCAAAACTTGGGCAACATCATAATATGGTGGGAGGAGTCAATTGGTGAGTTTTGAGTGAAATCCAATCGCTAGAAGTGTGGAATACACCAACCACTCCAGTTAGGAACGAACTGCCGTTGAACTTGAATTGTCCAATTTGGAACACCTATTGATTTCGGATCGAGCCCAAAACTTGGGCACCATCATAATATGGTGGGAGGAGTCAATTGGTGAGTTTTGAGTGAAATCCAATCGCTAGAAGTATGGAATACACCAACCACTCCAGTTAGGAACGAACTGCTGTTGAACTTGAATTGTCCAATTTGGAACACCTATTGATTTCGGATCGAACCCAAAACTTCGGCAACATCATAATATGGTGGGAGGAGTCATTTAGTGAGTTTTGAGTGAAATCGAATCGCTAGAAGTATGGAATACACCAACCACTCCAGTTACGAACGAACTGCCGTTGAACTTGAATTGTCCAATTTGGAACACCTATTGATTTCGGATCGAGCCCAAAACTTGGGCAACATTATAATATGGTGGGAGGAGTCATTTGGAGAGTTTCGAGTGAAATCGAATCGCTAGAAGTATGGAATACACCAACCACTCCAATTAGGAACGAACTATCGTTGAAATTGAATTGACCAATTTCTCACACCTATTGATTTCGGATCGAGCCCAAAACTTGGGCAACATTATAATATGGTGGGAGGAGTCATTTGGTTAGTTTTGAGTGAAATCCAATCGCTAGAAGTATGGAATACACCAACCACTCCGATTAGGAACGAACTGTCGTTGAAATTGAATTGACCAATTTCTCACACCTACTGATTTCGGATCGAGCCCAAAACTTGGGCAACATCATAATATGGTGGGAGGAGTCGTTTGGTTAGTTTTGAGTGAAATCCAATCGCTAGAAATATGGAATACACCAACCACTCCAATTAGGAACGAACTCCCGTTGAACTTGAATTGTCCAATTTCTCACACCTATTGATTTCGGATCGAGCCCAAAACTTGGTCAACATCATAATATGGTGGGAGGAGTCATTTGTTGAGTTTTGAGTGAAATCCAATCGCTAGAAGTATGGAATACACCAACCACTCCAATTAGGAACGAACTGCCGTTGAACTTGAATTGTCCAATTTGGAACACCCATTGATTTCAGATCTAGCCCAAAACTTGGGCAACATCATAATATGGTGGGAGGAGTCATTTGGTGAGTTTTGAGTGAAATCCAATCGCTAGAAGTATGGAATACACCAACCACTCCAATTAGGAACGAACTGCCGTTGAAATTGAATTGTCCAATTTCTCACACCTACTGATTTCGGATCGAGCCCAAAACTTTGGCAACATCATAATATGGTGGGAGGAGTCATTTGGTGAGTTTTGAGTGAAATCCAATCGCTAGAAGTATGGAATACACCAACCACTCCAATTAGGAAAGAACTGTGGTTGAAATTGAATTGACCAATTTCTCACACCTATCGAATTCGGATCGAGCCCAAAACTTGGGCAACATCATAACATGGTGGGAGGAGTCATTTGGTGAGTTTTGAGGGAAATCCAATCGCTAGAAGTATGGAATACACCAACCACTCCAATTAGGAACGAACTGCCGTTGAAATTGAATTATCCAATTTATCACACGTATTGATTTCTGATCGAGCCCAAAACTTGGGCAACATCATAATATGGTGGGAGGAGTCATTTGGTGAGTTATGAGTGAAATCCAATCGCTAGAAGTATGGAATACCCCAACCACTCCAATTAGGAACGAACTGCCGTTGAATTTGAATTGTCCAATTTGGAACACCCATTGATTTCGGATCGAGCCCAAAACTTGGGCAACATCATAATATGGTGGGAGTAGTCATTTGGTGAGTTTTGAGTGAAATCCAATCACAAGAAGTATGGAATACACCAACCACTCCAATTAGGAACGAACTGCCGTTGAACTTGAATTGTCCAATTTGGAACACCTATTGATTTCGGAACGAGCCCAAAACTTGGGCAACGTCATAATATGGTGGGAGTAGTCATTTGGTGAGTTTTGAGTGAAATCCAATCGCTAGAAGTATGGAATACACTAACCACTCCAATTAGGAACGAACTGCAGTTGAACTTGAATTGTCCAATTTCTCACACCTATTGATTTCGGATCGAGCCCCAAACTTGGGCAACATCATAATACGGTGGGAGGAGTCATTTGGTGAGTTTTGAGTGAAATCCAATCGCTAGAAGTACGGAATACACCAACCACTCCAATTAGGAACGAACTGTCGTTGAACTTGAATTGTCCAATTTCTCATACCTATTGATTTCGGATCGACCCCAAAAACTTGGGCAACATCATACTATGGTGGGAGGAGTCATTTTGTGAGTTTTGAGTGAAATCCAATCGCTAGAAGTATGGAATACACCAACCACTCCAATTAGGAAAGAACTGTCCTTGAAATTGAATTGACCAATTTCTCACACCTGTGGAATTCGGATCGAGCCCAAAACTTGGGCAACATCATAATATGGTGGGAGGAGTCATTTGGGGAGTTTTGAGTGAAATCCAATCGCTAGAAGTATGGAATACACCAACCACTCCAATTAGGAAAGAACTGTCGTTGAAATTGAATTTACCAATTTCTCACACCTGTTGAATTCGGATCGAGCCCAAAACTTGGGCAACATCCTAATATGGTGGGAGGAGTCATTTGGTGACTTTTGAGGGAAATCCAATCGCTAGAAGTATGGAATACACCAACCACTCCAATTAGGAACGAACTGCCGTTGAAATTGAATTATCCAATTTCTAACACGTATTGATTTCTGATCGAGCCCAAAACTTGGGCAACATCATAATATGGTGGGAGGAGTCATTTGGTGAGTTTGGAGAGAAATCCAATCACTAGAAGTATGGAATACACCAACCACTCCAATTAGGAACGAACTGCCGTTGAACTTGAATTGTCCAATTTGGAACACCTATTGATTTCGGATCGAGCCCCAAAGTTGGGCAACATCATAATATGGTGGGAGGAGTCATTTGGTGAGTTTTGAGTGAAATCCAATCGCTAGAAGTATGGAATACACCAGCCACTCCAATTAGGAACGAACCGCCGTTGAACTTGAATTGTCCAATTTTTCACACCCATTGATTTCGGATCGAGCCCAAAACTTGGCGAACATCATAATATGGTGGCAGGAGTCATTTGGTGAGTTTTGAGTGAAATCCAATCGCTAGAAGTATGGAATACACCAACTTCTTCAATTAGGAACGAACTGCCGTTGAAATTGAATTGTCCAATTTCTCACACCTACGGATTTCGGATCGAGCCCAAAACTTGGGCAACATCATAATATGGTGGGAGGAGTCATTTGGTGAGTTTTGAGTGAAATCCAATCACTCGAAGTATGGAATACACCAACCACGCCAATTAGGAACGAACTGCCATTGAACTTGAATTGTCCAATTTGGAACACCTATTGATTTCGGATCGAGCCCAAAACTTGGGCAACATCATTATATGGTGGGAGGAGTCATTTGGTGAGTTTTGAGTAAAATCCAATCGCTAGAAGTATGGAATACACGAACCACTCCAATTAGGAATGAACTGCCGTTGAACCTGAATTGTCCAATTTCTCACACCTATTGATTTCGGATCGAGCCCCAAACTTGGGCAACATCATAATATGGTGGGAGGAGTCATTTGGTGAGTTTTGAGTGAAATCCAATCGCTAGAAGTATGGAATACACCAACCACTCCAATTAGGAACGAACTGCCGTTGAACTTGAATTGTCCAATTTCTCACACCTATTGATTTCGGATCGAGCCCAAAACTTGGGCAACATCATAATATGGTGGGAGGAGTCATTTGGTGAGTTTTGAGTGAAATCCAATCCCAAGAAGTATGGAATACACCAACCACTCCAATTAGGAATGAATTGCCGTTGAACTTGAATTGTCCAATTTCTCACACCTATTGATTACGGATCGAGCCCAAAACTTGGGCAACATCATAATATGGTGGGAGGAGTCATTTGGTGAGTTTTGAGTGAAATCCCATCGCTAGAAGGATGGAATACACCAACCACTCCAATTAGGAACGAACTGCCGTTGAACTTGAATTGTCCAATTTCTCACACCTATTGATTTCGGATCGAGCCCCAAACTTGGGCAACATCATAATATGGTGGGAGGAGTCATTTGGTGAGTTTTGACTGAAATCCAATTGCTAGAAGTATGGAATACCCCAACCCCTCCAATTAGGAACGAACTGCCGTTGAACTTGAATTGTCCAATTTCTCACAGCTATTGATTTCAGATCGAGCCCCAAACCTGGGCAACATCATAATATGGTGGGAGGAATCATTTGGTGAGTTTTGAATGAAATCCAATTGCTAGAAGTATGGAATACCCCAACCACTCCAATTAGGAACGAACTGCCGTTGAACTTGAATTGTCCAATTTCTCACACCTATTGATTTTGGATCGAGCCCCAAACTTGGGCAACATCATAATATGGTGGGAGGAGTCATTTGGTGAGTTTTGAGTGAAATCCAATCGCTAGAAGTATGGAATGCACCAACCATTCCAATTTGGAACGAACTGCAGTTCAACTTGAATTGTCCAATTTGGAAGACCTATTGATTTCGGATCGAGCCCCAAACTTGGGCAACATCGTAATATGGTGGGAGGAGTCATTTGGTGAGTTTTGAGTGAAATCCAGTCCCAAGAAGTATAGAATACACCAACCACTCCAATTTGGAATGAACTGCCGTTGAACTTGAATTGTCCAATTTCTCACACCTATTGATTACGGATCGAGCCCAAAACTTGGGCAACATCATAATATGGTGGGAGGAGTCATTTGGTGAGTTTTGAGTGAAATCCAATCGCTAGAAGTATGGAATACACCAACGACTCCAATTAGGAAAGAACTGTCGTTGAAATTGAATTGACCAATTTCTCACACCTGTTGAATTCGGATCGAGCCCAAAACTTCGGCAACATAATAATATGGTGGGAGGAGGCATTTGCTGAGTTTTGAGTGAAATCCAATCGCTAGAAGTATGGAAAACACCAACCACTCCAATTAGGAACGAACTACCGTTGAATTTGAATTGTCCACTTTGGAACACCTATTGATTTCGGATCGATCCCAAAACTTGGGCAACATCATAATATGGTGGGAGGAGTCAATTGGTGAGTTTTGAGTGAAATCCAATCGCTAGAAGTATGGAATACACCAACCACTCCAAGTAGGAACGAACTGCCGTTGAACTTGAATTGTCCAATTTCTCACACCTATTGATTTCGGATCGAGCCCAAAACTTGGGCAACGTCATTATATGGTGGGAGGAGTCATTTGGTGAGTTTTGAGTAAAATCCAATTGCTAGAAGTATGGAATAGACCAACCACTCCAATTAGGAACGAACTGCCGTTGAACTTGAATTGTCCAATTTCTCACACCTATTGATTTCGTATCGAGCCCCAAACTTGGGCAACATCATAATATGGTGGGAGGAGTCATTTGGTGAGTTTTGAGTGAAATCCAATCGCTAGAAGTACGGAATACACCAACCACTCCAATTAGGAACGAACTGCCGTTGAACTTGTATTGTCCATTTTCTCACACCTATTGATTTCAGATCGAGCCCAAAACTTGGGCAACATCATAATATGGTGGGAGGAGTCATTTGGTGAGTTTTGAGTGAAATCCAATCCCAAGAAGTATGGAATACACCATCCACTCCAATTCGGAATGAACTGCCGTTGAACTTGAATTGTCCAATTTCTTTCACCTATTGATTTCGGATCGAGCCCAAAACTTGAGCAACATCATAATGTGGTGGGAGGAGTCATTTGGTGAGTTTTGAGTGAAATCCAATCGCTAGAAGTATGGAATACACCAACCACTCCAATTAGGAAAGAACTGTCGTTGAAATTGAATTGACCAATTTCTCACACCTGTTGAATTCGGATTGAGCCCCAAACTTGGGCTACATCATAATATGGTGTGAGGAGTTATTTGGTGACTTTTGAGTGAAATCCAATCGCTAGAAGTATGGAAAACACCAACCACTCCAATTAGGAACGAACTGCCGTTGAACTTGAATTGTCCACTTTGGAACACCTATTGATTTCGTATCGAGCCCAAAACTTGGGCAACACCATAATATGGTGGGAGGAGTCACTTGGTGACTTTTCAGTGAAATCCAATCGCTAGAAGTATGGAATACACCAACCACTTCAATTAGGAACGAACTGCCGTTGAAATTGAATTGTCCAATTTCTCACACCTACGGATTTCGGATCGAGCCCAAAACATGGGCAACATCATAATATGGTGGGAGGAGTCATTTGGTGAGTTTTGAGTGAAATCCAAACACTCGAAGTATGGAATACACCAACCACTCCAATTAGGAACGAACTGCCATTGAACTTGAATTGTCCAATTTGGAACACCTATTGATTTCGGATCGAGCCCAAAACTTGGGCAACGTCATTATATGGTGGGAGGAGTCATTTGGTGAGTTTTGAGTAAAACCAATCGCTAGAAGTACGGAATACACGAACCACTCCAATTAGGAATGAACTGCCGTTGAACTTGAATTGTCCAATTTCTCATACCTATTGATTTCGGATCGAGCCCCAAACTTGGGCAACATCATAATATGGTGGGAAGAGTCATTTGGTGAGTTTTGAGTGAAATCCAATCGCTAGAAGTATGGAATACACCAACCACTCCAATTTGGAACGAACTGCCGTTGAACTTGAATTGTCCAATTTCTCACACCTATTGCTTTCGGATCGAGAGCAAAACTTGGGCAACATCATAATATGGTGGGAGGAGTCATTTGGTGAGTTTTGAGTGAAATCCAGTCCCAAGAAGTATAGAATACACCAACCACTCCAATTTGGAATGAACTGCCGTTGAACTTGAATTGTCCAATTTCTCACACCTATTGATTACGGATCGAGCCCAAAACTTGGGCAACATCATAATATGGTGGGAGGAGTCATTTGGTGAGTTTTGAGTGAAATCCAATCGCTAGAAGTATGGAATACACCAACGACTCCAATTAGGAAAGAACTGTCGTTGAAATTGAATTGACCAATTTCTCACACCTGTTGAATTCGGATCGAGCCCAAAACTTGGGCAACATAATAATATGGTGGGAGGAGGCATTTGCTGAGTTTTGAGTGAAATCCAAACGCTAGAAGTATGGAAAACACCAACCACTCCAATTAGGAACGAACTACCGTTGAATTTGAATTGTCCACTTTGGAACACCTATTGATTTCGGATCGATCCCAAAACTTGGGCAACATCATAATATGGTGGGAGGAGTCAATTGGTGAGTTTTGAGTGAAATCCAATCGCTAGAAGTATGGAATACACCAACCACTCCAATTAGGAACGAACTGCCGTTGAACTTTAATTGTCCAATTTCTTTCACCTATTAATTTCGGATCGAGCCCAAAACTTGAGCAACATCATAATGTGGTGGGAGGAGTCATTTGGTGAGTTTTGAGTGAAATACAATCGCTAGAAGTATGGAATACACCAACCACTCCAATTAGGAACGAACTGCCGTTGAACTTGAATTGTCCAATTTCTCACACCTATTGATTTCGGATCGAGCCCCACACTTGGGCAACATCATAATATGGTGGGAGGAGTCATTTGGTGAGTTTTGAGTGAAATCCAATCCCTAGAAGTATGGAATACACCAACCACTCCAATTAGGAAAGAACTGTCGTTGAAATTGAATTGACCAATTTCTCACACCTGTTTAATTCGGATCGAGCCCAAAACTTGGGCAACATCATAATATGGTGGGAGGAGTCATTTGGTGAGTTTTGAGTGAAATGCAATTGCTAGAAGTATGGAATACACCAACCACTCCAATTAGGAAAGAACTGTCGTTGAAATTGAATTGACAAAATTCTCACACCTATCGAATTCGGATCGAGCCCAAAACTTGGGCAACATCATAATATGGTGGGAGGAGTCATTTGGTGAGTTTTGAGTGAAATCCAGTCCCAAGAAGTATGGAATACAGCAAGCACTCCAATTTGGAATGAACTGCCGTTGAACTTGAATTGTCCAATTTCTCACACCTATTGATTACGGATCGAGCCCAAAACTTGGGCAACATCATAATATGGTGGGAGGAGTCATTTGGTGAGTTTTGAGTGAAATCCAATCGCTAGAAGTATGGAATACACCAACGACTCCAATTAGGAAAGAACTGTCGTTGAAATTGAATTGACCAATTTCTCACACCTGTTGAATTCGGATCGAGCCCAAAACATGGGCAACATAATAATATGGTGGGAGGAGGCATTTGCTGAGTTTTGAGTGAAATCCAATCGCTAGAAGTATGGAAAACACCAACCACTCCAATTAGGAACGAACTACCGTTGAATTTGAATTGTCCACTTTGGAACACCTATTGATTTCGGATCGATCCCAAAACTTGGGCAACATCATAATATGGTGGGAGGAGTCAATTGGTGAGTTTTGAGTGAAATCCAATCGCTAGAAGTATGGAATACACCAACCACTCCAATTAGGAACGAACTGCCGTTGAACTTTAATTGTCCAATTTCTTTCACCTATTAATTTCGGATCGAGCCCAAAACTTGAGCAACATCATAATGTGGTGGGAGGAGTCATTTGGTGAGTTTTGAGTGAAATCCAATCGCTAGAAGTATGGAATACACCAACCACTCCAATTAGGAAAGAACTGTCGTTGAAATTGAATTGACCAAATTCTCACACCTATCGAATTCGGATCGAGCCCAAAACTTGGGCAACATCATAATATGGTGGGAGGAGTCATTTGGTGACTTTTGAGGGAAATCCAATCGCTAGAAGTATGGAATACACCAACCACTCCAATTAGGAACGAACTGCCGTTGAAATTGAATTATCCAATTTCTAACACGTATTGATTTCTGATCGAGCCCAAAACTTGGGCAACATCATAATATGGTGGGAGGAGTCATTTGCTGAGTTTTGAGTGAAATCCAGTCCCAAGAAGTATGGAATACACCAACCACTCCAATTAGGAATGAACTGCCGTTGAACTTGAATTGTCCAATTTCTCACACCTATTGATTACGGATCGAGCCCAAAACTTGGGCAACATCATAATATGGTGGGAGGAGTCATTTGGTGGGTTTTGAGTGAAATCCATTCGCTAGAAGTATGGAATACACCAACCACTCCAATTAGGAACGAACTGCAGTTGAACTTGAATTGTCCAATTTCTCACACCTATTGATTTCGGATCGAGCCCAAAACTTGGGCAACATCATAATATGGTGGGAGGAGTCATTTGGTGAGTTTTGAGTGAAATCCAATCCCAAGAAGTATGGAATACACCAACCACTCCAATTAGGAATGAACTGCCGTTGAACTTGAATTGTCCAATTTCTCACACCTATTGATTTCGGATCGAGCCCAAAACTTGGGCAACATCATAATATGGTGGGAGGAGTCATTTGGTGAGTTATGAGCGAAATCCAATCGCTAGAAGTATGGAATACACCAAACACTCCAATTAGGAAAGAACTGTCGTTGAAATTGAATTGACCAATTTCTCACACCTGTTGAATTCAGATCGAGCCCAAAACTTGGGCAACATCATAATATGGTCGGAGGAGTCATTTGGTGAGTTTTGAGTGAAATCTAATCGCTAGAAGTATGGAATACACGAACCACTCCAATTTGGAACGAACTGCCGCTGAACTTGAATTGTCCAATTTCTTTCACCTATTGATTTCGGATTGAGCCCAAAACTTGAGCAACATCATAATGTGGTGGGAGGAGTCATTTGGTGAGTTTTGAGTGAAATCCAATCGCTAGAAGTATGGAATACACCAACCACTCCAATTAGGAACGAACTGCCGTTGAACTTGAATTGTCCAATTTCTTTCACCTATTGATTTCGGATCGAGCCCAAAACTTGAGCAACATCATAATGTGGTGGGAGGAGTCATTTGGTGAGTTTTGAGTGAAATCCAATGGCTAGAAGTATGGAATACACCGACCACTCCAATTAGGAATGAACTGCCGTTGAACTTGAATTGTCCAATTTCTCACACCTATTGATTTCGGATCGAGCCCAAAACTTGGGCAACTTCATAATATGGTGGGAGGAGTCATTTGGTGAGTTTTGAGTGAAATCCAATCGCTAGAAGTATGGAATACACCAACCACTCCAATTAGGAAAGAACTGTCGTTGAAATTGAATTGACCAATTTCTCACACCTGTTGAATTCGGATCGAGCCCAAAACTTGGGCAACATCATAATATGGTGGGAGGAGTCATTTGGTGAGTTTTGAGTGAAATCCAATCGCTAGAAGTATGGAATACACCAACCACTCCAATTAGGAACGAACGGCCGTTGAACTTGAATTGTCCAATTTCTTTCACCTATTGATTTCGGATCGAGCCCAAAACTTGAGCAACATAATAATATGGTGGGAGGAGCCATTTGGTGAGTTTTGAGTGAAATCCAATCCCAAGAAGTATGGAATACACCAACCACTCCAATTAGTAATGAACTGCCGTTGAACTTGAATTGTCCAGTTTCTAACACCTATTGATTTCGGATCGAGCCCAAAACTTGGACAACATCATAATATGGTGGGAGGAGTCATTTGGTGAGTTTTGAGTGAAATCCAATCGCTAGAAGTATGGAATACACCAACCACTCCAATTAGGAAAGAACTGTTGTTGAAATTGAATTGACCAATTTCTCACACCTGTTGAATTCGGATCGAGCCCAAAACTTGGGCAACATCATAATATGGTGGGAGGAGTCATTTGATGAGTTTTGAGTGAAATCCAATCGCTAGAAGTATGGAATACACCAACCAAACCAATTAGGAACGAACTGCCGTTGAATTTGAATTGTCCAATTTGGAACACCTATTGATTTCGGATCGAGCCCAAAACTTGGGCAACATCATAATGTGGTGGGAGGAATCATTTGGTTAGTTTTGAGTGAAATCCAATCGCTAGAAGTATGGAATACACCAACCAAACCAATTAGGAACGAACTGCCGTTGAATTTGAATTGTCCAATTTGGAACACCTATTGATTTCGGATCGAGCCCAAAACTTGGGCAACATCATAATATGGTGGGAGGAGTCATTTGGTGAGTTTTGAGTGAAATCCAATCACTAGAAGTATGGAATACACCAACCAAACCAATTAGGAACGAACTGCCGATGAACTTGAATTGTCCAATTTGGAACACCTATTGATTTCGGATCGACCCCAAAACATGGGCAACATCATAATATGGTGGGAGGAGCCATTTGGTGAGTTTTGAGTGAAATCCAATCGCTAGAAGTATGGAATACACCAACCACTCCAATGAGGAAAGAAATGTCGTTGAAATTGAATTGACCAATTTCTCACACCTATTGATTCCGGATCGAGCCCAAAACTTGGGCAACATCATAATATGGTGGGAGGAGTCATTTGGTGAGTTTTGAGTGAAATCCAATCGCTAGAAGTATGGAATACACCAACCACTCCAATTAGGAACGAACTGCCGTTGAACTTGAATTGTCTAATTTCGAACACCTATTGATTTCGGATCGCGCCCAAAATTTGGGCAACATCATAATATGGTGGGTGGAGTCATTTGGTCAGTTTTGAGTGAAATCCAATCGCTAGAAGTACGGAATACACCAACCACTCCAATTAGGAACGAACTGCCGTTGAACTTGAATTGTCCAATTTGGAACACCTATTGATTTCGGATCGAGCCCAAAACATGGGCAACATCATAATACGGTGGGTGGAGTCATTTGGTCAGTTTTGAGTGAAATCCAATCGCCAGAAGTATGGACTACACCAACCACTCCAATTAGGAAAGAACTATCGTTCAAATTGAATTGACCAATTTCTCACTACTGTTGAATTCGGATCGAGCACAAAACTTGGGCAACATCATAATATGGTGGGAGGAGTCATTTGGTGAGTTTTGAGTGAAATCCAATCGCTAGAAGTATGGAATACACCAACCAAACCAATTAGGAACGAACTGCCGTTGAACTTGAATTGTCCAATTTCTCACACCTATTGATTTCGGATCGAGCCCCAAACTTGGGCAACATCATAATATCGTGGGAGGAGTAATTTGGTGAGTTTTGATTTAAATCCAATTGCTAGAAGTATGGAATACCCCAACCACTCTAATTAGGAACGAACTGCCGTTGAACTTGAATTGTCCAATTTCTCACACCTATTGATTTCGGATCGAGCCCAAAACTTGGGCAACATCATAATATGGTGGGAGGAGTCATTTGGTGAGTTTTGAGTGAAATCCAATCACTAGAAGTGTGGAATACACCAACCACTCCAATTAGGAAAGAACTGTCGTTGAAATTGAATTGACCAATTTCTCACACCTGTTGAATTCGAATCGAGAACAAAACTTGGGCAACATCGTAATTTGGTGGGAGGAGCCATTTGGTGAGTTTTGAGTGAAATCCAATCGCTAGAAGTATGGAATACACCAACCAAACCAATTAGGAACGAACTGCCGTTGAACTTGAATTGTCCAATTTCGAACACCTATTGATTTCGGATCGAGCCCAAAACATGGGCAACATCATAATATGGTGGGAGGAGTCATTTTGTGAGTTTTGAGTGAAATCCAAACGCTAGAAGTATGGACTACACCAGCCACTCCAATTAGGAAAGAACTATCGTTGAAATTGAATTGACCAATTTCTCACACCTGTTGAATTCGGCTCGACCCCAAAACTTGGGCAACATCATAATATGGTGGGAGGAGTCATTTGGTGAGTTTTGAGTGAAATCCAATCGCTAGAAGTATGGAATACACCAACCAAACCAATTAGGAACGAACTGCCGTTGAACTTGAATTGAACAATTTAGAACACCTATTGATTTCGGATCGAGCCCAAAACTTCGGCAACATCATAATATGGTGGGAGGAGTCATTTGGTGAGTTTTCTGTGAAATGAAATCGCTAGAAGTATGGAATACACCGACCACTGCAATTAGGAACGAACTGCCGTTGCACTTGAATTGTCCAATTTGGAACACCTATTGATTTCGGATCGAGCCCCAAACTTGGGCAACATCATAATATGGTGGGAGGAGTCATTTGCTGTGTTTTGAGTGAAATCCAATTGCTAGAAGTATGGAAAACACCAACCACTCCAATTAGGAACGAACTGCCGTTGAACTTGAATTGTCCAATTTGGAACACCTATTGATTTCGGATCGAGCCCAAAACTTGGGCAACATCATAATATGGTGGGAGGAGTCATTTGGTGAGTTTTGAGTGAAATCCAATCACTAGAAGTATGGAATACACCAACCAAACCAATTAGGAACGAACTGCCGATGAACTTGAATTGTCCAATTTGGAACACCTATTGATTTCGGTCGAGCCCAAAACTTCGGCAACATCATAATATGGTGGGAGGAGTCATTTGGTGAGTTTTGAGTGAAATCCAATCGCTAGAAGTATGGAATACACCGACCAAACCAATCAGGAACGAACTGCCGTTGAACTTGAATTGTCCAATTTTGAACACCTATTGATTTCGGATCGAGCCCCAAAACTTGGGCAACATCATAATATGGTGGGAGGAGTCATTTGGTGAGTTTTGAGTGAAATCCATTCGCTAGAAGTATGGAATACGCCAACCACTCCAATTAGGAACGAACAGCCGTTGAACTTGAATTGTCCAATTTCGAACACCTATTGATTTCGGATCGCACCCAAAACTTGGGCAACATCATAAGATGGTGGGTGGAGTCATTCGGTCAGTTTTGAGTGAAATCCAATCGCTAGAAGTATGGAATACACCAACCACTCCAATTAGGAACGAACTGCCGTTGAACTAGAATTGTCCAATTTCGAACACCTATTGATTTCGGATCGCGCCCAAAACTTGGGCAACATCATAATATGGTGGGTGGAGTCATTCGGTCAGTTTTGAGTGAAATCCAATCGCTAGAAGTATGGAATACACCAACCACTATAATTAGGAACGAACTGCCGTTGAACTTGAATTGTCCAATTTGGAACACCTATTGATTTCGGATCGAGGCCAAAACTTGGGTAACCTCATAATATGGTGGGAGGAGTTCATTTGGTGAGTTTTGAGTGAAATCCAATCGCTAGAAGTATGGAATACACCAACCAAACCAATTAGGAACGAACTTCCGTTGAACTTGAATTGTCCAATTTGGAACACCTATTGATTTCGGTTCGAGCCCAAAACTTCGGCAACATCATAATATGGTGGGTGGAGTCATTTGGTGAGTTTTGAGTGAAATCCAATCGCTAGAAGTATGGAATCCACCAACCACTCCAATTAGGAATGAACTGCCGTTGAACTTGAATTGTCCAATTTCTCACACCTATTGATTTCGGATCGAGCCCAAAACTTGGGCAACATCATAATATGGTGGGTGGAGTCATTTGGTGAGTTTTGATTGAAATCCAATCGCTAGAAGTATGGAATACACCAACCACTCCAATTAGGAACGAACTGCCGTTGAACTTGAATTGTCCAATTTCTCACACCTATTGATTACGGATCGAGCCCAAAACTTGGGCAACATCATAATATGGTGGGAGGAGTCATTAGGTGAGTTTTGAGTGAAATCCAATCGCTAGAAGTATGGACTACACCAACCACTCCAATTAGGAAAGAACTATCGTTGAAATTGAATTGACCAATTTCTCACAACTGTTGAATTCGGATCGACCCCAAAACTTGGGCAACATCATAATATGGTGGGAGGAGTCATTTGGTGAGTTTTGAGTGAAATCCAATCGCTAGAAGTATGGAATACACCAACCAAACCAATTAGGAACGAACTGCCGTTGAACTTGAATTGAACAATTTAGAACACCTATTGATTTCGGATCGAGCCCAAAACTTCGGCAACATCATAATATGGTGGGAGGAGTCATTTGGTGAGTTTTCTGTGAAATTCAATCGCTAGAAGTATGGAATACACCGACCACTGCAATTAGGAACGAACTGCCGTTGAACTTGAATTGTCCAATTTGGAACACCTATTCATTTCGGATCGAGCCCAAAACTTGGGCAACAACGTAATATCGTGGGAGGAGTCATTTGGTCAGTTTTGAGTGAAATCCAATCGCTAGAAGTACGGAATACACCAACCACTCCAATTAGAAACGAACTGCCGTTGAACTTGAATTGTCCAATTTGGAACCCCTATTGATTTCGGATCGAGCCCCAAAACTTGGGCAACATCATAATATGGTGGGAGGAGTCATTTGGTGAGTTTTGAGTGAAATCCAATCGCTAGAAGTATGGAATACACCGACCAAACCAATCAGGAACGAACTGCCGTTGAACTTGAATTGTCCAATTTTGAACACCTATTGATTTCGGATCGAGCCCAAAACTTCGACAACATCATAATATGGTGGGAGGAGTCATTTGGTGAGTTTTTAGTGAAATCCAATCGCAAGAAGTATGGAATACATCGACCACTGCAATTAGGAACGAACTGCCGTTGAACTTGAATTGTCCAATTTCTCACACCTATTGATTTTGGATCGGGCCCCAAACTTGGGCAACATCATAATATGGTGGGAGCAGTCATTTGGTGAGTTTTGAGTGAATTCCAATCGCTAGAAGTATGGAATACACCAACCACTCCAATTAGGAACGAACTGCCGTTGAATTTGAATTGTCCAATTTCTCACACCTATTGATTTCGGATCGAGCCCCAAAACTTGGGCAACATCATAATATGGTGGGAGGAGTCATTTGGTGAGTTTTGAGTGAAATCCATTCACTAGAAGTATGGAATAAACCAACCACTCCAATTAGGAACGAACTGCCGTTGAACTTGAATTGTCCAATTTCTCACACCTATTGATTTCGGATCGAGCCCAAAACTTGGGCAACAACATAATATGATGGGAGGAGTCATTTGGTGAGTTTTGAGTGAAATCCAATCGCTAGAAGTATGGAATACACCAACCACTCCAATTAGGAACGAACTGCCCTTGAACTTGAATTGTCCAATTCCTCACACCTATTGATTTCGGATCGAGCCCAAAACTTGGGCAACATCATATTACGGTGGGAGGAGTCATTTGGAGAGTTTTGAGTGAAATCCAATTGCTTGAAGTATGTAATACACCAACTACTCCAATTAGGAACGAACTGCCGTTGAACTTGAATTGTCCAATTTCTCGCACTTATTGATTTCGGATCGAGCCCCAAACATGGGCAACATCAAAATATGGTGGGAGGAGTCATTTGGTGAGTTTTGAGTGAATTCCAATCGCTAGAAGTATGGAATACACCAACCACTCCAATTAGGAACGAACTGCCGTTGAACTTGAATTGTCCAATTTCTCACACCTATTGATTTCGGATCGAGCCCAAAACTTGGGCAACATCATAATATGGTGGGAGGAGTCATTTGGTGAGTTTTGAGTGAAATCCAATTGCTAGAGGTATGGAATACACCAACCACTCCAATTAGGAACGAACTGCCGTTGAACTTGAATTGTCCAATTTCTCACACTTATTGAATTCGGATCGAGCCCAAAACTTGGGCAACATCATAATATGTTGGGAGGGGTCATTTGGTGAGTTTTGAGTGAAATCCAATCGCAAGAAGTATGGAATACACCAACCACTCTAATTAGGAACGAACTGCCGTTGAACTTGAATTGTCCAATTTCTCACACCTATTGAATTCGGATTGAGCCCAAAACTTGGGCAACATCATAATATGGTGGGAGGAGTCATTTGGTGAGTTTTGAGTGAAATCCAATCGCTATAAGTATGGAATACACCAACCACTCCAATTAGTAACGAACTGCCTTTGAACTTGAATTGTCCAATTTCGAACACCTATTGATTTCGAATCGAGCCCAAAACTTGGGCGACATCATAATATGGTGGGTAGAGTCATTTGGTCAGTTTTGAGTGAAATCCAATAGCTAGAAGTATGGAATACACCAACCACTCCAATTAGGAACGAACTGCCGTTGAACTTGAATTGTCCAATTTGGAACAACTATTTATTTCGGATCGAGCCCAAAACTTGGGCAACATCATAATATGGTGGGAGGAGTCATTTCGTGAGGTTTAAGTGAAATCCAATCGCTAGATGTATGGAACACACCAACCATTCCAATTAGGAACGAACTGCCGTTGAAATTGAATTGTCCAATTTCTCAAACGTATTGATTTATGATCGAGCCCAAAACTTGGGCAACATCATAATATGGTGGGAGGAGTCATTCGGTGAGTTTTGAGTGAAATCCAATCGCTATAAGTATGGAATACACCAACCACTCCAATTAGGAACGAACTGCCGTTGAACTTGAATTGTCCAATTTCTCACACCTATTGATTTCGGATCGAGCCCAAAACTTGGTCAACATCTTAATATGGTGGGAGGAGTCATTTGGTGAGTTTTGAGTGAAATCCAGTCACTAGAAGTATGGAATACACCAACCACTCCAATTAGGAACGAACTGCCGTTGAACTTGAATTGTCCAATTTGGAACACCTATTGATTTCGGATCGAGCCCAAAACTTGGGCAACATCGTAATACGGTGGGAGGAGTCATTTGGTGAGTTTTGAGTGAAATCCAATCGCTAGAAGTATGGAATACACCAACCACTCCAATTAGGAACGAACTGCCGTTGAACTTGAATTGTCCAATTTGGAACACCTATTGATTTCGGATCGAGCCCAAAACTTGGGCAACAACATAATATGGTGGGAGGAGACATTTGGTGAGTTTTGAGTGAAATCCAATCGCTAGAAGTATGGAATACACCAACCACTCCTATTAGGAACGAACTGCCGTTGAACTTGAATTGTCCAATTTGGAACATCTATTGATTTCGGATCGAGCCCAAAACTTGGGCAACATCATATTACGGTGGGAGGAGTCATTTGGAGAGTTTTGAGTGAAATCCAATTGCTTGAAGTATGTAATACACCAACTACTCCAATTAGGAACGAACTGCCGTTGAACTTGAATTGTCCAATTTCTCGCACTTATTGATTTCGGATCGAGCCCCAAACATGGGCAACATCAAAATATGGTGGGAGGAGTCATTTGGTGAGTTTTGAGTAAATTCCAATCGCTAGAAGTATGGAATACACCAACCACTCCAATTAGGAACGAACTGCCGTTGACCTTGAATTGTCCAATTTCTCACACCTATTAATTTCGGATCGAGCCCAAAACTTGGGCAACATCATAATATGGTGGGAGGAGTCATTTGGTGAGTTTTGAGTGAAATCCAATTGCTAGAAGTATGGAATACACCAACCACTCCAATTAGGAACGAACTGCCGTTGAACTTGAATTGTCCAATTTGGAACTCCTATTGATTTCGGATCGAGCCCAAAACTTGGGCAACATCATAATATGGTGGGAGGAGTCATTTGGTGAGTTTTTAGTCAAATCCAATCGCTAGAAGTGTGGAATACACCAACCACTCCAATTACGAACGAACTGCCGTTGAACTTGAGTTGTCCAATTTGGAACACCTATTGATTTCTGATCGAGCCCAAAACTTGGGCAACAACATAATATGGTGGGAGGAGTCATTTCTTGAGTTTTTAGTGAAATCCAATCGCTAGAAGTATGGAATACACCAACCACTCCAATTAGGAACGAACTGTCGTTGAACTTGAATTGTCCAATTTCTCACACCTATTGATTTCGGATCGAGCCCAAAACTTGGGCAACATCATAATATGGTGGGAGGAGTCATTTGGTGAGTTTTGAGTGAAATCCAATCGCTAGAAGTATGGAATACACCAACCCCTTCAATTACGAACGAACTGTCGTTGAAATTGAATTGACCAATTTCTCACACCTATTGAATTCGGATTGAGCTCAAAACATGGGCAACATCATAATATGGTGGGAGGAGTCATTTGGTGAGTTTTGAGTGAAATCGAATCGGTAGAAGTATGGAATACACCAACCACTCCAATTAGGAACGAACTGCCGTTGAACTTGAATTGTCCAATTTGGAACACGTATTGATTTCGGATCGAGCCTAAAATTTAGGCAACATCATAATATGGTGGGAGGAGTCATTTGGTGAGTTTTGAGTGAAATCCAATTGCTAGAAGTATGGAATACCCCAACCAATCCAATTAGGAACGAACTGCCGTTGAACTTGAATCGTCCAATTTGGAACACCTATTGATTTCTGTTCGAGCCCAAAACTTGGGCAACATCATAATATGGTGGGAGGAGTCATTTGGTGAGTTTTTAGTGAAATCCAATTGCTAGAAGTATGGAATACACCTACCACTTCAATTACGAACGAGCTGTCGTTGAAATTGAATTGACCAATTTCTCACGCCTATTGAATTCGGATTGAGCTCAAAACATGGGCAACATCATAATATGGTGGGAGGAGTCATTTGGTGAGTTTTGAGAGAAATCCAATCGCTCGAAGTATGGAATACACCAACCACTCCAATTAGGAACGAACTGCCGTTGACCTTGAATTGTCCAATTTCTCACACCTATTGATTTCGGATCGAGCCCAAACTTGGGCAACATCATAATACGGTGGGAGGAGTCATTTGGTGAGTTTTCAGTGAAATCCAAACGCTAGAAGTATGGAATACACCAACCATTCCAATTAGGAATGAACTGCCGTTGAACTTGAATTGTCCAATTTGGAACACCTATTGATTTCGGATCGAGCCCAAAACTTAGGCAACATCATAATATGGTGGGAGGAGTCATTTGGTGAGTTTTGAGTGAAATCCAATCGCCACCAACCACTCCAATTAGGAACGAACTGCCGTTGAACTTGAATTGTCCAATTTCTCACACCTATTGATTTCGGATCGAGCCCAAACTTGGGCAACATCATAATACGGTGGGAGGAGTCATTTGGTGAGTTTTCAGTGAAATCCAAACGCTAGAAGTATGGAATACACCAACCATTCCAATTAGGAATGAACTGCCGTTGAACTTGAATTGTCCAATTTGGAACACCTATTGATTTCGGATCGAGCCCAAAACTTAGGCAACATCATAATATGGTGGGAGGAGTCATTTGGTGAGTTTTGAGTGAAGTCCAATCGCCACCAACCACTCCAATTAGGAACGAACTGCCGTTGAACTTGAATTGTCCAATTTCTCACACCTATTGATTTCGTATCGAGCCCCAAACTTGGGCAACATCATAATATGGTGGGTGGAGTCATTTGGTGAGTTTTGAGTGAAATCCAATCGCTAGAAGTATGGAATACACCAACCACTCCAATTAGGAACGAACTGCCGTTGAACTTGAATTGTCCAATTTGGAACAACTATTTATTTCGGATCGAGCCCAAAACTTGGGCAACATCATAATATGGGGGGAGGAGTCATTTGGTGAGTTTTAAGTGAAATCCAATCGCTAGAAGTATGGAACACACCAACCTCTCCAATTAGGAACGAACTGCCGTTGAAATTGAATTGTCCAATTTCTCACACGTATTGATTTTTGATCAAGCCCAAAACTTGGGCAACATCATAATATGGTGGGAGGAGTCATTTGGTGAGTTTTGAGTGAAATCCAATCGCTAGAAGTATGGAATACACCAACCACTCTAATTAGGAACGAACTGCCGTTGAACTTGAATTGTCCAATTTCTCACACCTATTGATTTCGGATCGAGCCCAAAACTTGGGCAACCTCGTAATACGGTGGGAGGAGTCATTTGGTGAGTTTTGAGTGAAATCCAATCGCTAGAAGTATGGAATACACCAACCACTCCAATTAGGAACGAACTGCCGTTGAACTTGAATTGTCCAATTTGGAACACCTATTGATTTCGGATCGAGCCCAAAACATGGGCAACAACATAATATGGTGGGAGGAGACATTTGGTGAGTTTTGAGTGAAATCCAATCGCTAGAAGTATGGAATACACCAACCACTCCTATTAGGAACGAACTGCCGTTGAACTTGAATTGTCCAATTTGGAACATCTATTGATTTCGGATCGAGCCCAAAACTTGGGCAACATCATATTACGGTGGGAGGAGTCATTTGGAGAGTTTTGAGTGAAATCCAATTGCTTGAAGTATGTAATACACCAACTACTCCAATTAGGAACGAACTGCCGTTGAACTTGAATTGTCCAATTTCTCACACCTATTGATTTCGATTCGGGCCCCAAACATGGGCAACATCAAAATATGGTGGGAGGAGTCATTTGGTGAGTTTTGAGTGAATTCCAATCGCTAGAAGTATGGAATACACCAACCACTCCAATTAGGAACGAACTGCCGTTGAACTTGAATTGTCCAATTTCTCACACCTATTGATTTCGAATCGAGCCCAAAACTTGGTCAACATCATAATATGGTGGGAGGAGTCATTTGGTGAGTTTTGAGTGAAATCCAATCGCTAGAAGTATGGAATACACCAACCACTCCAATTACGAACGAACTGTCGTTGCAATTGAATTGACCAATTTATCACACCTATTGATTTCGGATCGAGCCCAAAACTTGGGCAACATCATAATATGGTGGGAGGAGTCATTTGGTGAGTTTTGAGTGAAATCGAATCGCTAGAAGTATGGAATACACCAACCACTCCAATTAGGAACGAACTGCCACTGAACTTGAATTGTCCAATTTGGAACACCTATTGATTTCTGATCCAGCCCAAAACTTGAGCAACATGATAATATGGTGGGAGGAGTCATTTGGTGAGTTTTGAGTGAAATCCAATCGCTAGAAGTGTGGAACACACCAACCACTCCAATTAGGAACGAACTGCCGTTGAAATTGAATTGTCCAATTTCTCACACGTATTGATTTCTGATCGAGCCCAAAACTTGGGCAACATCATAATATGGTGGGAGTAGTCATTTGGTGAGTTTTGAGTGAAATCCAATCGCTAGAATTATGGAATACACCAACCACTCCAATTAGGAACGAACTGCCGTTGAACTTGAATTGTCCAATTTCTCACACCTATTGATTTCGGATCGAGCCCAAAACTTGGGCAACGTCATAATACGGTGGGAGGAGTGATTTGGTGAGTTTTCAGTGAAATCCAATCGCTAGAAGTATGGAATACACCAACCACCCCAATTAGGAACGAACTGCCGTTGAACATGAATTGTCCAATTTGGAACACCTATTGATTTCGGATCGAGCCCAAAACTTGGGCGACATCATAATGTGGTGGGAGTAGTCATTTGGTGAGTTTTGAGTGAAATCCAATCGCTAGAAGTATGGAATACACCAACCACTCCAATGAGGAACGAACTGCCGTTGAACTTGAATTGTCCAATTTCTCACACCTATTGATTTCGGATCGAGCCCAAAACTTGGGCAACATCGTAATATGGTGGGAGGAGTCATTTGGTGAGTTTTGAGTGAAATCCAATCGATAGAAGTATGGAATACACCAACCACTCCAATGAGGCACGAACTGCCGTTGAACTTGAATTGTCCAATTTCTCACACCTATTGATTTCGGATCATGCCAAAAACTTGGGCAACATCATAATATGGTGGGAGGAGTCAATTGGAGAGTTTTGAGTGAAATCCAATCAGTAGAAGTATGGAATACACCAACCACTCCAATTAGGAACGAACTGCCGTTGAACTTGAATTGTCCAATTTGGAATACCTATTGATTTCGGATCGAGCCCAAAACTTGGGCAACATCGTAATATGGTGGGAGGAGTCATTTGGTGAGTTTTGAGTGAAATCCAATCGATAGAAGTATGGAATACACCAACCACTCCAATGAGGAACGAACTGCCGTTGAACTTGAATTGTCCAATTTCGTACACCTATTGATTTCGGATTGAGCCCAAAGCTTGGGCAACATCATAATATGGTGGGAGGAGTGATTTGGTGAGTTTTGAGTGAAATCCAATCGCTAGAAGTATGGAATACACCACCCACCCAAATTAGGAACGAACTGCCGTTGAACATGAATTGTCCAATTTGGAACACCTATTGATTTCGGATCGAGCCCAAAACTTGGGCAACATCATAATTTGGTGGGAGGTGTCATTTGGTGAGTTTTGAGTGAAATCCAATCGCTAGAAGTATGGAATACACCAATCACTCCAATTAGGAACGAACTGCCATGGAACTTGAATTGTCCAATTTGGAACACTTATTGATTTCGAATCGAGCGCAAAACTTGGGCAACATCAAAATATGGTGGGAGGAGTCCTTTGGTGAGTTTTGAGTGAAATCCAATCGCTAGAAGTATGGACTACACCAACCACTCCAATTAGGAACGAACTGCCGTTGAGCTTGAATTGTCCAATTTCTCACACCTATTGATTTCGGATCGAGCCCCAAACTTGGGCAACATCATAATATGGTGGGAGGAGTCATTTGGTGAGTTTTGAGTGAAATCCGATCGCTAGAAGTATGGAATACACCAACCACTCCAATTAGGAACGAACTGCCGTTGAACTTGAATTGTCCCATTTGGAACACCTATTGATTTCGGATCGAGCCCAAAACTTGGGCAACATCAAAATATGGTGGGAGGAGTCATTTGGTGAGTTTTGAGTGAAATCCAATCGATAGAAGTATGGAATACACCAACCACTCCAATGAGGAACGAACTGCCGTTGAACTTGAATTGTCCAATTTCTCACACCTATTGATTTCGGATCATGCCCAAAACTTGGGCAACATCATAATATGGTGGGAGGAGTCATTTGGTGAGTTTTGAGTGAAATCCAATCGCTAGAATTATGGAATACACCAACCACTCCAATTAGGAAGGAACTGTCGTTGAACATGAATTGTCCAATTTGGAACACCTATTGATTTCGGATCGAGCCCAAAACTTGGGCAACATCAACATCTGGTGGGAGGAGTCATTTGGTTAGTTTTGAGTGAAATCCAATCGCTAGAAGTGTGGAATACACCAACCACTCCAATTAGGAACGAACTGCCGTTGAACTTGAATTGTCCAATTTCGAACACCTATTGATTTCGGATCGAGCCCAAAACTTGGGCAACATCATAATATGGTGGGAGGAGTCTTTTGGTGAGTTTTCAGTGAAATCCAATCGCTAGAAGTATGGAATACACCAACCACTCCAATTAGGAACGAACTGTCGTTGAACTTGAATTGTCCAATTTGGAACAACTATTGATTTCGGATCGAGCCCAAAACTTGGGCGACATCATAATGTGGTGGCAGTAGTCATTTGGTGAGTTTTGGGTGAAATCCAATCGCAAGAAGTATGGAATACACCAACAACTCCAATTAGGAACGAACTGCCGTTGAACTTGAATTGTCCAATTTCGAACACCTATTGGTTTCGGATCGAGCCCAAAACTTGGGCAATATCATAATATGGTGGGAGGAGTCATTTGGTGAGTTTTGAGTGAAATCCAATCGCTAGAAGTATGGACTACACCAACCACTCCAATTAGAAACGAACTGCCGTTGAACTTGAATTGTCCAATTTGGTACACCTATTGATTTGGGATCGAGCCCAAAACTTGGGCAATATCATAATATGGTGGGAGGAGTCATTTGGTGAGTTTTGAGTGAAATCCAATCGCTAGAAGTATGGACTACACCAACCACTCCAATTAGGAACGAACTGCCGTTGAGGTTGAATTGTCCAATTTCTCACACCTATTGATTTCGGATCGAGCCCCAAACTTGGGCAACATCATAATATGGTGGGAGGAGTCATTTGGTGAGTTTTGAGTGAAATCCGATCGCTAGAAGTATGGAATACACCAACCACTCCAATTAGGAACGAACTGCCGTTGAACTTGAATTGTCCAATTTGGAACAACTATTGATTTCGGATCGAGCCCAAAACTTGGGCGACATCATAATGTGGTGGCAGTAGTCATTTGGTGAGTTTTGGGTGAAATCCAATCGCAAGAAGTATGGAATACACCAACAACTCCAATTAGGAACGAACTGCCGTTGAACTTGAATTGTCCAATTTCGAACACCTATTGACTTCGGATCGAGCCCAAAACTTGGGCAATATCATAATATGGTGGAAGGAGTCATTTGGTGAGTTTTGAGTGAAATCCAATCGCTAGAAGTATGGAATACACCAACCACTCCAATTAGAAACGAACTGCCGTTGAACTTGAATTGTCCAATTTGGTACACCTATTGATTTGGGATCGAGCCCAAAACTTGGGCAATATCATAATATGGTGGGAGGAGTCATTTGGTGAGTTTTGAGTGAAATCCAATCGCTAGAAGTATGGAATACACCAACCACTCCAATTAGAAACGAACTGCCGTTGAACTTGAATTGTCCAATTTCGAACACCTATTGATTTAGGATCGAGCCCAAAACATCAGCAACATCATAATATGGTGGGAGGAGTCATTTGGTGAGTTTTGAGCGAAATCCAATCGCTAGAAGTATGGAATACACCAACCACTCCAATTAGGAACGAACTGCCGTTGAACTTGAATTGTCCAATTTGGAAGACCTATTGATTTTGGATCGAGCCCAAAACTTGGGCAACATCATAATATGGTGGGAGGAGTCATTTGGTGAGTTTTGAGTGAAATCCAATCACTAGAAGTATGGAATACACCAACCACTCCAATTAGGAACGAACTGCCGTTGAACTTGAATTGTCCAATTTCTCACACCTATTGATTTCGGATTGAGACCCAAACTTGGGCAACATCATAATCTGGTGGGAGGAGTCATTTGGTGAGTTTTGAGTGACATCCAATCGCTAGAAGTATGGAATACACCAACCACTCCAATTAGGAACGAACTACCATTGAACTTGAATTGTCCAATTTCTCACACCTATTGATTTCGGATCGAGCCCAAAACTTGGGCAACATCGTAATATGGTGGGAGGAGTCATTTGGTGAGTTTTGAATGAAATCCAATCGCTAGAAGTGTGGAATACACCCACCTCTCCAATTAGGAACGAACTGCCGTTGAACTTGAATTGTCCAATTTCTCACACCTATTGATTTCGGATCGAGCCCAAAACTTGGGCCACATCATAATATGGTGGGAGGAGTCATTTGGTGAGTTTTGAGTGAAATCCAATCGCTAGAAGTATGGAATACACCAACCACTCCCATTAGGAACGAACTGCCGTTGAACTTCAATTGTCCAATTTCTCACACCTATTGATTTCGGATCGAACCCCAAACTTGGGCAACATCATAATATGGTGGGAGGAGTCATTTGGTGAGTTTTGAGTGAAATCCAATCGCTAGAAGTATGGAATACACCAACCACTCCAATTTGGAACGAACTGCCGTTGAACTTGAATTGTCCAATTTGCTACACCTATTGATTTCGGATCGAGCCCAAAACTTGGGCAATATCATAATATGGTGGAAGGAGTCATTTGGTGAGTTTTGAGTGAAATCCAATCGCTAGAAGTATGGAATACACCAACCACTCCAATTAGAAACGAAATGTCGTTGAACTTGAATTGTCCAATTTCGAACACCTATTGATTTCGGATCGAGCCCAAAACATCAGCAACATCATAATATGGTGGGAGGAGTCATTTGGTGTGTTTTGAGCGAAATCCAATCGCTAGAAGTATGGAATACACCAACCACTCCAATTAGGAACGAACTGCCGTTGAACTTGAATTGTCCAATTTGGAACACCTATTGATTTCGGATCGAGCCCAAAACTTAAGAAGCATCATAATATGGTGGGAGGAGTCATTTGGTGAGTTTTGAGTGAAATCCAATCGCTAGAAGTATGGAATACACTAACCACTCCAATTAGGAACGAACAGCCGTTGAACTTGAATTGTCCAATTTCTCACACCTCTTGATTTCGGCCCGAGCCCCAAACTTGGGCAACATCATAATATGGTGGGAGGAGTCATTTCGTGAGTTTGGAATGAAATCCAATCGCTAGAAGTATGGAATACACCAACCACTCCAATTTGGAACGAACTGCCGTTGAACTTGAATTGTCCAATTTGGAACACCTATTGATTTCGGATCGAGCCCAAAACTTGGGCAACATCATAATATGGCGGGAGGAGTCATTTCGTGAGTTTTGAGTGAAAACCAATCGCTAGAAGGATGGAATACACAAACCACTCCCATTACGAACGAACTGCCGTTGAACTTGGATTGTCCAATTTGGAACACCTTTTGATTTCGGACCGAGCCCCAAACTTGGGCAACATCATAATATGGTGGGAGGAGTCATTTGGTGAGTTTTGAGTGAAATCCAATCGCTAGAAGTATGGAATACACCAACCACTCCAATTAGGAACGAACTGCCGTTGAACTTGAATTGTCCAATTTCTCACACCTATTGATTTCGGATCGAGCCCAAAACTTGGGCAACATCATAATATGGTGGGAGGAGTCATTTGGTTAGTTTTGAGTGAAATCCAACCGCTAGAAGTGTGGAATACACCAACCACTCCAACTAGGAACGAACTGCCGTTGAACTTGAATTGTCCAATTTCTCACACCTATTGATTTCGGATCAAGCCCAAAACTTGGGCAACATCATAATATGGTGGGAGGAGTCAATTGGAGAGTTTTGAGTGAAATCCAATCACTAGAAGTATGGAATACACCAACCACTCCAATTAGGAACGAACTGCCGTTGAACTTGAATTGTCCAATTTGGAACACCTATTGATTTCGGATCGAGCCCAAAACTTGGGCAACATCATAATATGGTGGGAGAAGTCATTTGGTGAGTTTTGAGTGAAATCCAATCGCTAGAAGTATGGAATACACCAACCACTCCAATTAGGAACGAACTGCCGTTGAACTTGAATTGTCCAATTTCGAACACCTATTGATTTCGGATCGAGCCCAAAACTTGGGCAACATCATAATATGGTGGGGGGAGTCATTTGGTGAATTTTGAGCGAAATCCAATCACTAGAAGTGTGGAATACACCAACCACTCCAATTAGGAACGAACTGCCGTTGAACTTGAATTGTCCAATTTGGAACACCCATTGATTTCGGATCGAGCCCAAAACTTGGGCAACATCATAATATGGTGTGGGGAGTCATTTGGTGAGTTTTGAGTAAAATCCAATCGCTAGAAGTATGTAATACACCAACCACTCCAATTAGGAACGAACTGCCGTTGAACTTGAATTGTCCAATTTCTCACACCTACTGAATTCGGATCGAGCCCAACACTTGGGCAACATCATACTATGGTGGGAGGAATCATTTGCTGAGTTTTGAGTGAAATCCAATCACTAGAAGTATTGAAAACACCAACCACTCCAATTAGGAACGAACTGCCGTTGAACTTGAATTGTCCAATTTGGAACACCTATTGATTTCGGATCGAGCCCAAAACTTGGGCAACAGCATAATGTGGTGGGAGAAGTCATTTGGTGAGTTTTGAGTGAAATCCAATCGCTAGAAGTATGGAATACACCAACCACTCCAATTAGGAACGAACTGCCGTTGAAATTGAATTATCCAATTTCTCACACCTATTGATTACGGATCGAGCCCAAAACTTGGGCAACGTCATAATATGGTGGGAGGAGTCATTTGGTGAGTTTTGAGTGAAATCCAATCGCTAGACGTACGGAATACACCAACCACTCCAATTAGGAACGAACTGTCGTTGAAATTGAATTCACCCATTTCTCACACCTATTGATTTCGGATCGAGCCCAAAACTTGAGCAACATCATAATGTGGTGGGAGGAGTCATTTGGTGAGTTTTGAGTAAAATCCAGTCGCTAGAAGTATGGAATACACCAACCACTCCAATTAGGAACGAACTGCCGTTGAACTTGAATTGTCCAATTTGGAAGACCTATTGATTTCGGATCGAGCCCAAAACTTGGGCAACGTCATAATATGGTGGGAGAAGTCATTTGGTGAGTTTTGAGTAAAATCCAATCGCTAGAAGTACGGAATACACCAACCACTCCAATTAGGAATGAACTGCCGTTGAACTTGAATTGTCCAATTTCTCACACCTATTGATTTCGGATCGAGCCCAAAACTTGGGCAACATCATAATATGGTGGGTGGAGTCATTTGGTGAGTTTTGAGTGAAATCCAATCGCTAGAAGTATGGAATACACCAACCACTCCAATTAGGAACGAACTGCCGTTGAACTTGAATTGTCCAATTTCTCACACCTATTGATTACGGATCGAGCCCAAATCTTGGGCAACATCATAATATGGTGGGAGGAGTCATTTGGTGAGTTTTGAGTGAAATCCAATTGCTAGAAGTATGGACTACACCAACCACTCCAATTAGGAAAGAACTATCGTTGAAATTGAATTGACCAATTTCTCTCACCTGTTGAATTCGGATCGAGGCCAAAACTTGGGCAACAGCATAATATGGTGGGAGGAGTCATTTGGTGAGTTTTGAGTGAACTCCAATCGCTAGAAGTATGGAATACACCAACCAAACTAATTAGGAACGAATTGCCGTTGAACTTGAATTGTCCAATTTCTCACACCTATTGATTTCGGATCGAGCCCCAAACTTGGGCAACATCATAATATGGTGGGAGGACTAATTTGGTGAGTTTTGAGTGAAATCCAATTGCTAGAAGTATGGAATACCCCAACCACTCCAATTTGGAACAAACTGCCGTGGAACTTGAATTGTCCAATTTCTCACACCTATTGATTTCGGATCGATCCCAAAACTTGGGCAACATCATAATATGGTGGGAGGAGTCATTTGGTGAGTTTTGAGTGAAATCCAATCGCTAGAAGTGTGGAATACACCAACCACTCCAATTAGGAAAGAACTGTCGTTGAAATTGAATTGACCAATTTCTCACACCTGTTGAATTCGAATCGAGCCCAAAACTTGGGCAACATCGTAGTATGGTGGGAGGAGTCATTTGGTGAGTTTTGAGTGAAATCCAATCGCTAGAAGTATGGAATACACCAACCAAACCAATTAGGAACGAATTGCCGTTGAACTTGAATTGTCCAATTTGGAACACCTATTGATTTCGGATCGAGCCCAAAACATGGGCAACATCATAATATGGTGGGAGGAGTCATTTGGTGAGTTTTCAGTGAAATCCAATCGCTAGAAGTATGGAATACACCAACCACTCCAATTAGGAAAGAACTGTCGTTGAAATTGAATTGACCAATTTCTCACACCTATTGAAATCGGATCGAGCCGAAAACTTGGGCAACATCATAATATGGTGGGAGGAGTCATTTGCTGAGTTTTGAGTGAAATCCAATCGCTAGAAGTATGGAAAACATTAACCACTCCAATTAGGAACGAACTGCCGTTGAACTTGAATTGTCCAATTTGGAACACCTATTGATTTCGGATCGAGCCCAAAACTTGGGCAACATCATAATATGGTGGGAGGAGTCATTTGGTGAGTTTTGAGTGAAATCCAATCACTAGAAGTATGGAATACACCAACCAAACCAATTAGGAACGAACTGCCGATGAACTTGAATTGTCCAATTTGGAACACCTATTGATTTCGGATCGAGCCCAAAACATGGGCAACATCATAATATGGTGGGAGGAGTTATTTGGTGAGTTTTGAGTGAAATCCAATCGCTAGAAGTATCGAATACAATGACCACTGCAATTAGGAACGAACTGCCGTTGAACTTGAATTGTCCAATTTCTCACACCTATTGATTTTGGATCGGGCCCCAAACTTGGGCAACATCATAATATGGTGGGAGGAGTCATTTGGTGAGTTTTGAGTGAATTCCAATCGCTAGAAGTATGGAATACACCAACCACTCCAATTAGGAACGAACTGCCGTTGAACTTGAATTGTACAATTTCTCACACCTATTGATTTCGGATCGAGCCCCAAAACTTGGGCAACATCATAATATGGTGGGAGGAGTCATTTGGTGAATTTTGAGTGAAATCCAATCGCTAGAAGTATGGAATACACCAACCACTCCAATTAGGAACGAACTGCCGTTGAACTTGAATTGTCCAATTTCTCACACCTATTGATTTCGGATCGAGCCTAAAACTTGGGCAACAACATAATATGGTGGGAGGAGTCATTTGGTGAGTTTTGAGTGAAATCCAATCGCTAGAAGTATGGAATACACCAACCAAACCAATTAGGAACGAACTGCCGATGAACTTGAATTGTCCAATTTGGAACACCTATTGATTTCGGATCGAGCCCAAAACATGGGCAACATCATAATATGGTGGGAGGAGTTATTTGGTGAGTTTTGAGTGAAATCCAATCGCTAGAAGTATGGAATACAATGACCACTGCAATTAGGAACGAACTGCCGTTGAACTTGAATTGTCCAATTTCTCACACCTATTGATTTTGGATCGGGCCCCAAACTTGGGCAACATCATAATATGGTGGGAGGAGTCATTTGGTGAGTTTTGAGTGAATTCCAATCGCTAGAAGTATGGAATACACCAACCACTCCAATTAGGAACGAACTGCCGTTGAACTTGAATTGTACAATTTCTCACACCTATTGATTTCGGATCGAGCCCCAAAACTTGGGCAACATCATAATATGGTGGGAGGAGTCATTTGGTGAATTTTGAGTGAAATCCAATCGCTAGAAGTATGGAATACACCAACCACTCCAATTAGGAACGAACTGCCGTTGAACTTGAATTGTCCAATTTCTCACACCTATTGATTTCGGATCGAGCCTAAAACTTGGGCAACAACATAATATGGTGGGAGGAGTCATTTGGTGAGTTTTGAGTGAAATCCAATCGCTAGAAGTATGGAATACACCAACCACTCCAATTAGGAACGAACTGCCTTTGAACTTGAATTGTCCAATTTCTCACACCTATTGATTTCGGATCAAGCCCAGAACTTGGGCAACATCATAATATGGTGGGGGGAGTCATTTGGTGACTTTTGAGTGAAATCCAATCGCTAGAAGCAAGGAATACACCAACCACTCCAATTAGGAACGACCTGCCGATGAACTTTGATTGTCCAATTTCTCACACCTATTGATTTCGGATCGACCCCAAAACTTGGGCAACATCATACTATGGTGGGAGGAGTCATTTGGTGAGTTTTGAGTGAAATCCAATCTCTAGAAGTATGGAATACACCAACCACTCCAATTACGAACGAACTTCCGTTGAACTTGAATTGTCCAATTTGGAACACTTATTGATTTCTGATCGAGCCCAAAACTTGGGCAACATCATAATATGGTGGGAGGAGTCATTTGGTTAGTTTTGAGTGAAATCCAATCGCTAGAAGTATAGAATACACCAACCACTCCAATTAGGAAAGAACTGTCGTTCAAATTGAATTGACCAATTTCTCACAACTATTAAATTCGGATCGAGCCCAAAACTTGGGCAACATCATAATATGGCGGGAGGAGTCATTTGGTTAGTTTTGAGTGAAATCCATTCGCTAGAACTATGGAATACACCAACCACTCTAATTAGGAACGAACTGCCGTTGAACTTGAATTGTCCAATTTCTCACACCTATTGAATTCGAATCGAGCCCAAAACTTGGGCGACATCATAATATGGTGCGTGGAGTCATTTGGTCAGTTTTGAGTGAAATCCAATAGCTAGAAGTATGGAATACACCAACCACTCCAATTAGGAACGAACTGCCGTTAAACTTGAAATTTTCCAGTTTGGAACACCTATTGATTACGGATCCAGCCCAAAACTTGGGCAACATCATAATATGGTGGGAGAAGTCATTTGGTGAGTTTTGAGTGAAATCCAATTGCTAGAAGTATGGAATACACCAACCACTCCAATTAGGAACGAACAGCCGTTGAACTTGAATTGTCCAATTTTGAACACCTATTGAGTTCGGATCGAGCCGAAAACTTGGGCAACATCGTAATATGGTGGGTGCAGTTATTTGGTCAGTTTTGAGTGAAATCCAATCTTTAGAAGTATGGAATACACCAACCAATCCAATTAGGAATGAACTGCCATTGAACTTGAATCGTCCAATTTGGAACACCTATTGATTTCGGATCGAGCCCAAAACTTGGGCAACATCAAAATATGGTGGGAGGAGTCATTTGGTGAGTTTTGAGAGAAATCCAATCGCTAGAAGTATAGAATACACCAACCACTCCAATTAGGAAAGAACAGTCGTTGAAATTGAATTCACCAATTTCTCACACCTATTGAATTCGGATAGAGTTCAAAACTTGGGCAACATCATAATATGGTGGGAGGAGTCATTTGGTGAGTTTTGAGTGAAATCCAATTGCTAGAAGTATGGAATACACCAACCACTCCAATTAGGAACGAACTGCGGTTGAACTTGAATTGTCCAATTTCGAACATCTATGGATTTCGGATCGAGCCCAAAACTTGGGCAACATCATAATATGGTGGGAGGGGTCATTTGGTGAGTTTTGAGTGAAATCCAATCGCTAGAAGTATGGAATACACCAACCACTCCAATTACGAACGAACTGTCGTTGAAATTGAATTGACCAATTTCTCACACCTATTGATTTCGGATCGAGCCCAAAACTTGGGCAACATCATAATATGGTGGGAGGAGTCATTTGGTGAGTTTTAAGTGAAATCCGATCGCTAGAAGAATGGAACACACCAACCACTCCAATTAGGAACGAACTGCCGTTGAAATTGAATTATCCAATTTCTCACACGTATTGATTTATGATCGAGCCCAAAACTTTGGCAACACCATAATATGGTGGGAGGAGTCATTTGGTGAGTTTTGAGTGAAATCCAATCGCTAGAAGTATGGAATACACCAACCAAACCAATTAGGAACGAACTGCCGTTGAACTTGAATTGTCCGATTTGGAACACCTATTGATTTCGGATCGAGCCCAAAACTTGGGCAACATCATAATATGGTGGGAGGAGTCATTTGGTGAATTTTGAGTGAAATCCAATTGCAAGAAGTATGGAATACACCAACCTCTCCAATTACGAACGAACTGTCGTTGAAGTTGAATTGACCAATTTATCACACCTATTGATTTCGGATCGAGCCCAAAACTTGGGCAACATCGTAATATGGTGGGAGGAGTCATTTGGTGAGTTTTAAGTGAAATCCGATCGCTAGAAGTATGGAACACACCAACCACTCCAATTAGGAACGAACTGCCGTAGAAATTGAATTGTCCAATTTCTCACACGTATTGATTTATGATCGAGCCCAAAACTTGGGCAACACCATAATATGGTGGGAGGAGTCATTTGGTGAGTTTTGAGTGAAATCCAATCGCTAGAAGTATGGAATACACCAACCAAACCAATTAGGAACGAACTGCCGTTGAACTTGAATTGTCCAATTTGGAACACCTATTGATTTCGGATCGAGCCCAAAACTTGGGCAACATCATAATATGGTGGGAGGAGTCATTTGGCGAGTTTTGAGTGAAATCCAATTGCTAGAAGTATGGAATACACCAACCACTCCAATTAGGAACGAACTGCCGTTGAACTTGAATTGTCCAATTTGGAACTCCTATTGATTTCGGATCGAGCCCAAAACTTGGGCAACATCATAATATGGTGGGAGGAGTCATTTGGTGAGTTTTTAGTGAAATCCAATCGCTAGAAGTGTGGAATACACCAACCACTCCAATTACGAACGAACTGCCGTTGAACTTGAGTTGTCTAATTTGGAACACCTATTGATTTCGGATCGAGCCCAAAACTTGGGCAACAACGTAATATGGTGGGAGGAGTCATTTCTTGAGTTTTTAGTGAAATCCAATCGCTAGAAGTATGGAATACACCAACCACTCCAACTAGGAACGAACTGCCGTTGAACTTGAATTGTCCAATTTCTCACACCTATTGATTTCGGATCGAGCCCAAAACTTGGCAACATCATAATATGGTGGGAGGAGTCATTTGGTGAGTTTTCAGTGAAATCCAATCGCTATAAGTATGGAATACACCAACCACTCCAATTAGGAATGAACTGCCGTTGAACTTGAATTGTCCAATTTCGAACCCGTATTGATTTCGGATCGAGCCCCAAACTTGGGCAACATCATAATATGGTGGGAGGAGTCATTTGGTGAGTTTTGAGTGAAATCCAACCGCTAGAAGTATGGAATACACCAACCACTCCAAATAGGAACGAACTGCCGTTGAACTTGAATTGTCCAATTTCGAACACCTATTGATTTCGGATCGAGCCCAAAACTTGGGCAACATCATAATATGGTGGGAGGAGTCATTTGGTGAGTTTTTAGTGAAATCCAATCGCTAGAAGTATGGAATCGACCAACCCCTTCAATTACGAACGAACTGTCGTTGAAATTGAATTGACCAATTTCTCACACCTATTGAATTCGGATTGAGCTCAAAACATGGGCAACATCATAATATGGTGGGAGGAGTCATTTGGTGAGTTTTGAGTGAAATCCAATCGGTAGAAGTATGGAATACACCAACCATTCCAATTAGGAACGAACTGCCGTTGAACTTGAATTGTCCAATTTGGAACACCTATTGATTTCGGATCGAGCCCAAAACTTGGGCAACATCATATTATGGTGGGAGAAGTCATTTGGTGAGTTTTGAGTGAAATCCAATTGCGAGAAGTATGGAATACACCAACCACTCCAATTAGGAACGAACTGCCGTTGAACTTGAATTGTCCAATTTCTCACACCTATTGATTTCGGATCGAGCCCAAAACTTGGGCAACATCATAATATGGTGGAAGGAGTCATTTGGTGAGTTTTGAGTGAAATCAAATCGCTAGAAGTATGGAATACACCAACCACTCCAATTAGGAACGAACTTCCGTTGAACTTGAATTGTCCAATTTCGAATCCCTATTGATTTCGGATCGAGCCAAAAACTTGGGCAACATCATAATATGGTGGGGGGAGTCATTTGGTGAATTTTGAGCGAAATCCAATCGCTAGAAGTGTGGAATACACCAACCACTCCAATTAGGAACGAACTGCCGTTGAACTTGAATTGTCCAATTTGGAACACCAATTGATTTCGGATCGAGCCCAAAACTTAACCAACATCATACTATGGTGGGAGGAGTCATTTGGTGAGTTTTGAGTGAAATCCAATCGCTAGAAGTACGGAATACACTAACCACTCCAATTAGGAACGAACTGCCGTTGAACTTGAATTGTCCAATTTCTCACAGCTATTGATTTCGGACCGAGCCCCAAACTTGGGCAACATCATAATATGGTGGGAGGAGTCATTTGGTGAGTTTTGAGTGAAATCCAATCGCTAGAAGTATGGAATACACCAACCACCCCAATTAGGAATGAACTGCCGTTGAACTTGAATTGTCCAATTTGGAACACCTATTGATTTCGGATCGAGCCCCAAACTTGGGCAACATCATAATATGGTGGGAGGAGTCATTTGGTGAGTTTTGAGTGAAATCCAATCGCTAGAAATATGGAATACACCAACCACTCCAATTAGGAACGAACTGCCGTTGAACTTGAATTGTCCAATTTGGAATACCTGTTTATTTCGGATCGAACCCAAAACTTAAGCAACATGATAATATGGTGGGAGGAGTCATTCGGTGAGTTTTGAGTGAAATACAATCGCTAGAAGTATGGAATACACTAACTACTCCAATTAGGAACGAACTGCCGTTGAATTTGAATTGTCCAATTTCTCACACCTCTTGATTTCGGACCGAGCCCCAAACTTGGGCAACATCATAATATGGTGGGAGGAGTCATTTGGTGAGTTTTGAGTGAAATCCAATCGCGAGAAGTATGGAATACACCAACCACTCCAATTAGGAACGAACTGCCGTTGAACTTGAATTCTCCAATTTGGAACACCTCTTGATTTCGGATCGAGCCAAAAACTTGGGCAACATCATTATACGGTGGAAGGAGTCATTTGGTGAGTTTTGAGTGAAATCCAATCACTAGAAGTATGGAATACACCAACCACTCAAATTGTGAACGAACTGCCGTTGAACTTGAATTGTCCAATTTCTCACACCTATTGATTTCGGATAGAGCCCCAAACTTGGGCAACATCATAATATGGTGGGAGGAGTCATTTGGTGAGTTTTGAGTGAAATCCAATCACTAGAAGTATGGAATACAACAACCACACCAATTAGGAACGAACTTCCGTTGAACTTGAATTGTCCAATTTCTTACACCTATTGATTTCGGATCGAGCCCAAAACTTGGGCAACAACATAATATGGTGGGAGGAGTCAATTGGTGAGTTTTGAGTGAAATCCAATCTCTAGAAGTATGGAATACACCAACCACTCCAATTAGGAACGAACTGCCGTTGAACTTGAATTGTCCAATTTGGAACACCTCTTGATTTCGGATCGAGCCCAAAACTTGGGCAACATCATTATACGGTGGAAGGAGTCATTTGGTGAGTTTTGAGTGAAATCCAATCACTAGAAGTATGGAATACACCAACCACTCAAATTAGGAACGAACTGCCGTTGAACTTGAATTGTCCAATTTCTCACACCAATTGATTTCGGATCGAGCCCCAAACTTGGGCAACATCATAATATGGTGGGAGGAGTCATTTGGTGAGTTTTGAGTGAAATCCAATCGCTAGAAGTATGGAATACAACAACTACTCCGATTAGGAACGAACTGTCGTTCAAATTGAATTGACCAATTTCTCACACCTATTGATTTCGGATCGAGCCCCAAACTTGGGAACCATCATAATATGGTGGGGGGGAGTCATTTGGTGAGTTTTGAGTGAAATCCAATCGCTAGAAGTATGGAATTCACCAACCACACCAATTAGGAACGAACTTCCGTTGAACTTGAATTGTCCAATTTGGAACACCTATTGATTTCGGATCGAGCCCAAAACTTGGGCAACATCATAATATGGTGAGAGGAGTCATTTGGTTAGTTTTGAGTGAAATCCAATCGCTTGAAGTATGGAATACACCATCCACTCCAATTAGGAACGAACTGCCGTTGAACTCTAATTGTCAAATTTGGAAGACCTATGGATTTCAGATCGAGCCCAAAACTTGGGCAACATCATAATATGGTGGAAGGGGTCATTTGGTGAGTTTTGAGTGAAATCCAATCGCTAGAAGTATGGAATACACCAACCACTGCAATTAGTAACGAACTGCCGTTGAACTTGAATTGTCCAATTTCTCACACCAATTGATTTCGGATCGAGCCCAAAACTTGGGCAACATCATAATATGGTGGGAGGAGTCAATTGGTGAGTTTTGAGTGAAATCCAATCGCTAGAAGTATGGAATACAGCAACCACTCCAATTAGGAACGAACTGCCGTTGAACTTGAATTGTGCAATTTGGAACACCAATTGATTTCGGATCGAGCCCAAAACTTGGGCAACATCATAATATGGTGGGAGGAGTCATTTGGTCAGTTTTGAGTGAAATCCAATCGCCAGAAATATGGAATACACCAACCACTGCAGTTAGGAACGAACTGCCGTTGAACTTGAATTGTCCAATTTGGAACACCTATTGATTTCGGATCGAGCCCAAAACATGGGCAACATCATAATATGGTGGGAGGGGTCAATTGGTGAGTTTTGAGTGAAATCCAATCTCTAGAAGTATGAAATACACCAACCACTCCAATTAGGAAGGAACTGCCGTTGAACTTCAATTGTCCAATTTCTCACACCTATTGATTTCGGATCGAGCCCCAAACTTGGGCAACATCATAATATGGTGGGAGGAGTCATTTGTTGAGTTTTGAGTGAAATCCAATCGCTAGAAGTATGGAATACAGCAACCACTCCAATTAGGAACGAACTGCCGTTGAACTTGAATTGTGCAATTTGGAACACCTATTGATTTCGGATCGAGCCCAAAACTTGGGCAACATCATAATATGGTGGGAGGAGTCATTTGGTGAGTTTTGAGTGAAATCCAATCGCTAGAAGTATGGAATACACAAACCACTCCAATTAGGAACGAACTGCCGTTGAACTTGAATTGTCCAATTTGGAACACCTATTGATTTCGGATCGAGCCCAAAACTTGGGCAACATCATAATATGGTGGGAGGAGTCATTTGGTGAGTTTTGAGTGAAATCCAATCGCTAGAAATATGGAATACACCAACCACTCCAATTAGGAACGAACTGCCGTTGAACTTGAATTGTCCAATTTCTCACACCTATTGATTTTGGATCGAGCCCCAAACTTGGGCAACATCATAATATGGTGGGAGGAGTCATTTTGTGAGTTTTGAGTGAAATCCAATCGCTAGAAGTATGGAATGCACCAACCACTCCAATTAGGAACGAACTGCCGTTGAACTTGAATTGTCCAATTTCGAACACCTATTGATTTCGGATCGGGCCCAAAACTTGGGCAACCTCATAATATGGTGGGAGGAGTCAATTGGTGAGTTTTGAGTGAAATCCAATCGCTAGAAGTATGGAATCCACCAACCACTCCAATTAGGAACGAACTGCCGTTGAACTTGAATTGTCCAATTTGGAATACCTATTGATTTCGGATCGAGCCCAAAACTTGGGCAACATCATAATATGGTGGGAGGAGTCATTTGGTGAGTTTTGAGTGAAATCCAATCGCTAGAAGTATGGAATACACCAACCACTCCAATTAGGAACGAACTGCCGTTGAACTTGAATTGTCCAATTTCGAACACCTATTGATTTCGGATCGGGCCCAAAACTTGGGCAACCTCATAATATGGTGGGAGGAGTCAATTGGTGAGTTTTGAGTGAAATCCAATCGCTAGAAGTATGGAATCCACCAACCACTCCAATTAGGAACGAACTGCCGTTGAACTTGAATTGTCCAATTTGGAATACCTATTGATTTCGGATCGAGCCCAAAACTTGGGCAACATCATAATATGGTGGGAGGAGTCATTTGGTGAGTTTTGAGTGAAATCCAATCGCTAGAAGTATGGAATACACCAACCACTCCAATTAGGAACGAACTGCCGTTGAACTTGAATTGTGCAATTTGGAACACCTATTGATTTCGGATCGAGTCTAAAACTTGAGCAACATCATAATATGGTGGGAGGAGTCATTTGGTTAGTTTTGAGTGAAATCCAATCGCAAGAAGTATGGAATACACCAACCACTCCAATTAGGAACGAACTGCCGTTGAACTTGAATTGTCCCATTTCTCACACCTATTGATTTCGGATCGAGCCCCAAACTTGGGCAACATCATAATATGGTGGGAGGAGTCATTTGGTTAGTTTTGAGTGAAATCCAATCGCTAGAAGTATGGAATCCACCAACCACTCCAATCCGGAACGAACTGCCGTTGAACTTGAATTGTCCAATTTCTCACACCTATTGATTTCGGATCGAGCCCAAAACTTGGGCAACATCATAATATGGTGGGAGGAGTCAATTGGTGAGTTTTGAGTGAAATCCAATCGCTAGAAGTATGGAATCCACCAACCACTCCAATTAGGAACGAACTGCCGTTGAACTTGAATTGTCCAATTTGGAATACCTATTGATTTCGGATCGAGCCCAAAACTTGGGCAACATCATAATATGGTGGGAGGAGTCATTTGGTGAGTTTTGAGTGAAATCCAATCGCTAGAAGTATGGAATACACCAACCACTCCAATTAGGAACGAACTGCCGTTGAACTTGAATTGTCCAATTTGGAACACCTATTGATTTCGGATCGAGCCCCAAACTTGGGCAACATCATAATATGGTGGGAGGAGTCATTTGGTGAGTTTTGAGTGAAATCCAATCGCTAGAAATATGGAATACACCAACCACTCCAATTAGGAACGAACTGCCGTTGAACTTGAATTGTCCAATTTCTCACACCTATTGATTTTGGATCGAGCCCCAAACTTGGGCAACATCATAATATGGTGGGAGGAGTCATTTTGTGAGTTTTGAGTGAAATCCAATCGCTAGAAGTATGGAATGCACCAACCACTCCAATTAGGAACGAACTGCCGTTGAACTTGAATTGTCCAATTTCGAACACCTATTGATTTCGGATCGGGCCCAAAACTTGGGCAACCTCATAATATGGTGAGAGGAGTCAATTGGTGAGTTTTGAGTGAAATCCAATCGCTAGAAGTATGGAATACACCAACCACTCCAATTAGGAACGAACTGCCGTTGAACTTGAATTGTGCAATTTGGAACACCTATTGATTTCGGATCGAGTCTAAAACTTGAGCAACATCATAATATGGTGGGAGGAGTCATTTGGTTAGTTTTGAGTGAAATCCAATCGCAAGAAGTATGGAATACACCAACCACTCCAATTAGGAACGAACTGCCGTTGAACTTGAATTGTCCCATTTCTCACACCTATTGATTTCGGATCGAGCCCCAAACTTGGGCAACATCATAATATGGTGGGAGGAGTCATTTGGTTAGTTTTGAGTGAAATCCAATCGCTAGAAGTATGGAATACACCAACCACTCCAATCCGGAACGAACTGCCGTTGAACTTGAATTGTCCAATTTCTCACACCTATTGATTTCGGATCGAGCCCAAAACTTGGGCAACATCATAATATGGTGGGAGGAGTCAATTGGTGAGTTTTGAGTGAAATCCAATCGCTAGAAGTATGGAATCCACCAACCACTCCAATTAGGAACGAACTGCCGTTGAACTTGAATTGTCCAATTTGGAATACCTATTGATTTCGGATCGAGCCCAAAACTTGGGCAACATCATAATATGGTGGGAGGAGTCATTTGGTGAGTTTTGAGTGAAATCCAATCGCTAGAAGTATGGAATACACCAACCACTCCAATTAGGAACGAACTGCCGTTGAACTTGAATTGTCCAATTTGGAACACCTATTGATTTCGGATCGAGCCCCAAACTTGGGCAACATCATAATATGGTGGGAGGAGTCATTTGGTGAGTTTTGAGTGAAATCCAATCGCTAGAAATATGGAATACACCAACCACTCCAATTAGGAACGAACTGCCGTTGAACTTGAATTGTCCAATTTCTCACACCTATTGATTTTGGATCGAGCCCCAAACTTGGGCAACATCATAATATGGTGGGAGGAGTCATTTTGTGAGTTTTGAGTGAAATCCAATCGCTAGAAGTATGGAATGCACCAACCACTCCAATTAGGAACGAACTGCCGTTGAACTTGAATTGTCCAATTTCGAACACCTATTGATTTCGGATCGGGCCCAAAACTTGGGCAACCTCATAATATGGTGAGAGGAGTCAATTGGTGAGTTTTGAGTGAAATCCAATCGCTAGAAGTATGGAATACACCAACCAATCCAATTTGGAACGAACGGCCGTTGAACTTGAATTGTCCAATTTCTCACACCTATTGATTTCGGATCGAGCCCAAAACTTGGGCAACATCATAATATGGTGGGAGGAGTCATTTGGTTAGTTTTGAGTGAAATCCAATCGCTAGAAGTATGGAATACACCATCCACTCCAATTAGGAACGAACTGCCGTTGAACTCTAATTGTCAAATTTGGAAGACCTATGGATTTCGGATCGAGCACAAAACTTGGGCAACATCATAATATGGTGGAAGGGGTCATTTGGTGAGGTTTGAGTGAAATCCAATCGCTAGAAGTATGGAATACACCAACCACTGCAATTAGGAACGAACTGCTGTTGAACTTGAATTGTCCAATTTGGAATACCTATTGATTTCGGATCGAGCCCAAAACTTGGGCAACATCATAATATGGTGGGAGGAGTCATTTGGTGAGTTTTGAGTGAAATCCAATCGCTAAAAGTATGGAATACACCAACCACTCCAATTAGGAACGAACTACCGTTGAACTTGAGTTATCCCATTTCTCACACCTATTGATTTCGGATCGAGCCCCAAACTTGGGCAACATCATAATATGGTGGGAGGAGTCATTTGGTTAGTTTTGAGTGAAATCCAATCGCTAGAAGTATGGAATCCACCAACCACTCCAATTAGGAACGAACTGCCGTTGAACTTGAATTGTCCAATTTGGAATACCTATTGATTTCGGATCGAGCCCAAAACTTGGGCAACATCATAATATGGTGGGATGAGTCATTAGGTGAGTTTTGAGTGAAATCCAATCGCTAGAAGTATGGAGTACACCAACCATTCCAATTAGGAACGAACTGCCGTTGAACTTGAATTGTCCAATTTGGAATACCTATTGATTTTGGATCAAGCCCAAAACTTGGGCAACATCATAATATGGTGGGAGGAGTCAATTGGTGAGTTTTGAGTTAAATCCAATCGCTAGAAGTATGGAATACACCAACCACTCCAATTAGGAACGAACTGCAGTTGAACTTGAATTGTCCAATTTGGAACACCTATTGATTTCGGATCGAGCCCCAAACTTGGGCAACATCATAATATGGTGGGAGGAGTCATTTGGTGAGTTTTGAGTGAAATCCAATCGCTAGAAATATGGAATACACCAACCACTCCAATTAGGAACGAACTGCCGTTGAACTTGAATTGTCCAATTTGGAATACCTGTTTATTTCGGATCGAACCCAAAACCTGGGGAACATCATAATATGGTGGGAGGAGTCATTTGGTGAGTTTTGAGTGAAATCCAATCGCTAGAAGTATGGAATACACCAACCACTCCAATTAGGAACGAAATGCCGTTGAACCTGAATTGTCCAATTTCTCACACCTATTGATTTCGGATCGAGCCCCAAACTTGGGCAACATCATAATATGGTGGTAGGAGTCAATTGGTGAGTTTTGAGTGAAATCCAATCGCTAGAAGTATGGAATACACCAACCACTCCAATTAGGAACGAACTGCCGTTGAACTTGAATTGTCCAATTTGGAATACCTATTGATTTCGGATCGAGCCCCATACTTGGGCAACATCACAATATGGTGGGACGAGTCATTTGGTGAGTTTTGAGTGAAATCCAATCGCTAGAAGTATGGAATACACCAACCACTCCAATTAGGAACGAACTGCCGTTGAACTTGAATTGTCCAATTATTCACACCTATTGATTTCGGATCGAGCCCAAAACTTGGGCAACATCATAATATGGTGGGAGGAGTCAATTGGTGAGTTTTGAGTGAAATCCAATCATTAGAAGTATGGAATACACCAACCACTCCAATTAGGAACGAACTGCCGTTGCACTTGAATTGTCCAATTTGGAATAACTATTGATTTCGGATCGAGCCCAAAACTTGGGCAACATCATAATATGGTGGGAGGAGTCATTTGGTGAGTTTTGAGTGAAATCCAATCGCTAGAAGTATGGAATACAGCAACCACTCCAATTAGGAAGGAACTGCCGTTGAACTTGAATTGTCCAATTATTCACACCTATTGATTTCGGATCGAGCCCAAAACTTGGGCAACATTATAATATGGTGGGAGGAGTCATTTGGGGAGTTTTGAGTGAAATCCAATCGCTAGAAGTATGGAATACACCAACCACTCCAATTAGGAACGAACTGCCGTTGAACTTGAATTGTCCAATTTGGAATACCTATTGATTTCGGATCGAGCCCAAAACTTGGGCAACATCATAATATGGGGGGAGGAGTCATTTGGTGAGTTTTGAGTTAAATCCAATCGCTAGAAGTATGGAATACACCATCCACTCCAATTAGGAACGAACTGCCGTTGAACTTGAATTGTCCAATTTGGAATACCTATTGATTTCGGATCGATCCCAAAACCTGGGGAACATCATAATATGGTGGGAGGAGTCATTTGGTGAGTTTTGAGTGAAATCCAATCGCTAGAAGTATGGAATACACCAACCACTCCAATTAGGAACGAACTGCCGTTGAACTTGAATTGTCCAATTTGGAATACCTATTGATTTCGAATCGAGCCTAAAACTTGGGCAACATCATAATATGGTGGGAGGAGTCATTTGGTGAGTTTTGAGTGAAATCCAATCGCTAGAAGTATGGAATACACCAACCACAACAATTAGGAACGAACTGTCGTTGAACTTGAATTGTCCAATTTCTCACAACCATTGATTTCGGATCGAGCCCAAAACTTGGGCAACATCATAATATGGGGGGACGAGTCATTTGGTGAGTTTTGAGTTAAATCCAATCGCTAGAAGTATGGAATACACCAACCACCCCAATTTGGAACGAACTGCCGTTGAAATTTAATTGTCCAATTTCTCACACCTATTGATTTCGGATCGAGGCCAAAACTTGGGCAACATCATAATATTGTGGGAGGAGTCATTTGGTGAGTTTTGAGTGAAATCCAATCGCTAGAAGTACGGAATACACCAACCACTCCAATTAGGAACGAACTGCCGTTGAACCTGAATTGTCCAATTTCTCACACCTATTGATTTCGGATCGAGCCCCAAACTTGGGCAACACCATAATATGGTGGGAGGAGTCATTTGGTGAGTTTTGAGTGAAATCCAATCGCTAGAAGTGCGGAATACACCAACCACTCCAATTAGGAAAGAACTGCCATTGAACTTGAATTGTCCAATTTCTCACACCTATTGATTTCGGATCGATCCCAAAACTTGGGCAACATCATAATATGGTGGGAGGAGTCATTTGGTTAGTTTTGAGTGAAATCCAATCGCTAGAAGTATGGAATCCACCAACCACTCCAATTAGGAACGAACTGCCGTTGAACTTGAATTGTCCAATTTCTCACACCTATTGATTTCGGATCGAGCCCAAAACTTGGGCAACATCATAATATGGTGGGAGGAGTCAATTGGTGAGTTTTGAGTGAAATCCAATCTCTAGAAGTTTGGAATACACCAACCACTCCAATTAGGAACGAACTGCCGTTGAACTTGAATTGTGCAATTTGGAACACCTATTGATTTCGGATCGAGCCTAAAACTTGAGCAACATCATAATATGGTGGGAGGAGTCATTTGGTTAGTTTTGAGTGAAATCCAATCGCAAGAAGTATGGAATACACCAACCACTCCAATTAGGAACGAACTGCCGTTGAACTTGAATTGTCCCATTTCTCACACCTATTGATTTCGGATCGAGCCCCAAACTTGGGCAACATCATAATATGGTGGGAGGAGTCATTTGGTTAGTTTTGAGTGAAATCCAATCGCTAGAAGTATGGAATCCACCAACCACTCCAATTAGGAACGAACTGCCGTTGAACAGAAATTGTCCAATTTCTCACACTTATTGATTTCGGATCGAGCCCAAAACTTGGGCAACATCATAATATGGTGGGAGGAGTCAATTGGTGAGTTTTGAGTGAAATCCAATCGCTAGAAGTATGGAATCCACCAACCACTCCAATTAGGAACGAACTGCCGTTGAACTTGAATTGTCCAATTTGGAATACCTATTGATTTCGGATCGAGCCCAAAACTTGGGCAACATCATAATATGGTGGGAGGAGTCATTTGGTGAGTTTTGAGTGAAATCCAATCGCTAGAAGTATGGAATACACCAACCACTCCAATTAGGAACGAACTGCCGTTGAACTTGAATTGTCCAATTTGGAACACCTATTGATTTCGGATCGAGCCCCAAACTTGGGCAACATCATAATATGGTGGGAGGAGTCATTTGGTGAGTTTTGAGTGAAATCCAATCGCTAGAAATATGGAATACACCAACCACTCCAATTAGGAACGAACTGCCGTTGAACTTGAATTGTCCAATTTCTCACACCTATTGATTTTGGATCGAGCCCCAAACTTGGGCAACATCATAATATGGGGGGACGAGTCATTTGGTGAGTTTTGAGTTAACTCCAATCGCTAGAAGTATGGAATACACCAACCACCCCAATTTGGAACGAACTGCCGTTGAAATTTAATTGTCCAATTTCTCACACCTATTGATTTCGGATCGAGGCCAAAACTTGGGCAAGATCATAATATGGTGGGAGGAGTCATTTGGTGAGTTTTGAGTGAAATCCAATCGCTAGAAGTATGGAATACACCAACCACTCCAATTGGGAACGAACTGCCGTTGAACTTGAATTGTCCAATTTGGAATACCTATTGATTTCGGATCGAGCCCAAAACTTGGGCAACATCATAATATGGTGGGAGGAGTCATTTGGTGAGTTTTGAGTGAAATCCAATCGCTAGAAGTATGGAATACACCAACCACTCCAATTAGGAACGAACTGCCGTTGAACTTGAATTGTCCAATTTGGAACACCTATTGATTTCGGATCTAGCCCCAAACTTGGGCAACATCATAATATGGTGGGAGGAGTCATTTGGTGAGTTTTGAGTGAAATCCAATCGCTAGAAATATGGAATACACCAACCACTCCAATTAGGAACGAACTGTCGTTGAACTTGAATTGTCCAATTTCTCACACCTATTGATTTTGGATCGAGCCCCAAACTTGGGCAACATCATAATATGGTGGGAGGAGTCATTTTGTGAGTTTTGAGTGAAATCCAATCGCTAGAAGTAAGGAATACACCAACCACTCCAATTAGGAACGAACTGTCGTTGAACTTGAATTGTCCAATTTCGAACACCTATTGATTTCGGATCGAGCCCAAAACTTGGGCAACCTCATAATATGGTGGGAGGAGTCAATTGGTGAGTTTTGAGTGAAATCCAATCGCTAGAAGTATGGAATACACCAACCAATCCAATTTGGAACGAACGGCCGTTGAACTTGAATTGTCCAATTTCTCACATCTATTGATTTCGGATCGAGCCCAAAACTTGGGCAACATCATAATATGGTGGGAGGAGTCATTTGGTTAGTTTTGAGTGAAATCCAATCGCTAGAAGTATGGAATACACCATCCACTCCAATTAGGAACGAACTGCCGTTGAACTCTAATTGTCAAATTTGGAAGACCTATGGATTTCGGATCGAGCCCAAAACTTGGGCAACATCATAATATGGTGGAAGGGGTCATTTGGTGAGTTTTGAGTGAAATCCAATCGCTAGAAGTATGGAATACACCAACCACTGCAATTAGGAACGAACTGCCGTTGAACTTGAATTGTCCAATTTGGAATCCCTATTGATTTCGGATCGAGCCCAAAACTTGGGCAACATCATAATATGGTGGGAGGAGTCAGTTGGTGAGTTTTGAGTGAAATCAAATCGCTAAAAGTATGGAATACACCAACCACTCCAATTAGGAACGAACTACCGTTGAACTTGAGTTGTCCCATTTCTCACACCTATTGATTTCGAATCGAGCCCCAAACTTGGGCAACATCATAATATGGTGGGAGGAGTCATTTGGTTAGTTTTGAGTGAAATCCAATCGCTAGAAGTATGGAATCCACCAACCACTCCAATTAGGAACGAACTGCCGTTGAACTTGAATTGTCCAATTTCTCACACCTATTGATTTCGGATCGAGCCCAAAACTTGGGCAACATCATAATATGGTGGGAGGAGTCAATTGGTGAGTTTTGACTGAAATCCAATCGCTAGAAGTATGGAATACACCAACCATTCCAATTAGGAACGAACTGCCGTTGAACTTGAATTGTCCAATTTGGAATACCTATTGATTTCGGATCAAGCCCAAAACTTGGGCAACATCATAATATGGTGGGAGGAGTCATTTGGTGAGTTTTGAGTGAAATCCAATCGCTAGAAGTATGGAATACACCAACCACTCCAATTAGGAACGAACTGCCGTTGAACTTGAATTGTCCAATTTGGAACACCTATTGATTTCGGATCGAGCCCCAAACTTGGCCAACATCATAATATGGTGGGAGGAGTCATTTGGTGAGTTTTGAGTGAAATCCAATCGCTAGAAATATGGAATACAGCAACCACTCCAATTAGGAAGGAACTGCCGTTGAACCTGAATTGTCCAATTTCTCACACCTATTGATTTCGGATAGAGCCCCAAACTTGGGCAACATCATAATATGGTGGGAGGAGTCATTTGGTGAGTTTTGAGTGAAATCCAATCACTAGAAGTATGGAATACACCAACCACTCCAATTAGGAACGAACTGCCGTTGAAGTTCAATTGTCCAATTTCTCACACCTATTGATTTCGGATCGAGCTCAAAACTTGGGCAACATCATAATATGGTGGGAGGACTCATTTGGTGAGTTTTGAGTGAAATCCAATCGCTAGAAGTATGGAATACACCAACCACTCCAATTAGGAACGAACTGCCGTTGAACTTGAATTGTCCAATTTGGAATACCTATTGATTTCGAATCGAGCCTAAAACTTGGGCAACAACATAATATGGTGGGAGGAGTCATTTGGTAAGTTTTGAGTGAAATCCAATCGCTAGAAGTATGGAATACACCAACCACCCCAATTAGGAACGAACTGTCGTTGAACTTGAATTGTCCAATTTCTCACAACCATTGATTTCGGATCGAGCCCAAAACTTGGGCAACATCATAATATGGGGGGACGAGTCATTTGATGAGTTTTGAGTTAAATCCAATCACTAGAAGTATGGAATACACCAACCACCCCAATTTGGAACGAACTGCCGTTGAAATTTAATTGTCCAATTTCTCACACCTATTGATTTCGGATCGAGGCCAAAACTTGGGCAACATCATAATATGGTGGGAGGAGTCATTTGGTGAGTTTTGAGTGAAATCCAATCGCTAGAAGTATGGAATACACCAACCACTCCAATTAGGAACGAACTGCCGTTGAACCTGAATTTTCAAATTTCTCACACCTATTGATTTCGGATCGAGCCCCAAACTTGGGCAACAACATAATATGGTGGGAGGAGTCATTTGGTGAGTTTTGAGTGAAATCCAATCGCTAGAAGTGTGGAATACACCAACCACTCCAGTTAGGAACGAACTGCCGTTGAACTTGAATTGTCCAATTTCTCACACCTATTGATTTCGGATCGAGCCCAAAACCTGGGCAACATCATAATATGGTGGGAGGAGTCATTTGGGGAGTTTTGAGTGAAATCCAATCGCTAGAAGTATGGAATACACCAACCACTCCAATTAGGAACGAACTGCCGTTGAACTTGAATTGTCCAATTTGGAATACCTATTGATTTCGGATCGAGCCCAAAACTTGGGCAACATCATAATATGGTGGTAGGAGTCATTTGGTGAGTTTTGAGTGAAATCCAATCGCTAGAAGTATGGAATACACCAACCACTCCAATTAGGAACGAACTGTCGTTGAACTTGAATTGTCCAATTTCTCACAACCATTGATTTCGGATCGAGTCCAAAACTTGGGCAACATCATAATATGGTGGGAGGAGTCATTTGGTGAGTTTTGAGTGAAATCCAATCCCTAGAAGTGTGGAATACACCAACCACTCCAATTAGGAATGAACTGCCGTTGAACTTGAATTGTCCAGTTTCTCACACATTTTGATTTCGGATCGAGCCCCAAACTTGGGCAACATCATAATATGGTGGGAGGAGTAGTTCGGTGAGTTTTGAGTGAAATCCAATCGCTAGATGTATGGAATACACCAACCACTCCAATTAGGAACGAACTGCCGTTGAACTTGCATTGTCCAATTTGGAACATCTATTGATTTCGGATCGAGCCCAAAACTTGGGCAACATCATGATATGGTGGGAGGAGTCATTTGGTGAGTTTTCAGTGAAATCGAATCGCTAGAAGTGTGGAATACACCAACCACTCCAATTAGGAACGAACTGCCGTTGAACTTGAATTGTCCAATTTCTCACACCTATTGATTTCGGATCGAGCCCAAAACTTGGGCAACATCATAATATGGTGGGAGGAGTCATTTGGTGAGTTTTGAGTGAAATCCAATCGCTAGAAGTATGGTATACACCAACCACTCCAATTAGGAACGAACTGTCGTTGAACTTGAATTGTCCAATTTCTCACAACCATTGATTTCGGATCGAGCCCAAAACTTGGGCAACATCATAATATGGTGGGAGGAGTCATTTGGTGAGTTTTGAGTGAAATCCAATCGCTAGAAGTATGGTATACACCAACCACTCCAATTAGGAACGAACTGCCGTTGAACTTGCATTGTCCAATTTGGAACATCTATTGATTTCGGATCGAGCCCAAAACTTGGGCAACATCATGATACGGTGGGAGGAGTCATTTGGTGAGTTTTGAGTGAAATCGAATCGCTAGAAGTGTGGAATACACCAACCACTCCAATTAGGAACGAACTGCCGTTGAACTTGAATTGTCCAATTTCTCACACCTATTGATTTCGGATCGAGCCCAAAACTTGGGCAACATCATAATATGGGGGGAGGAGTCACTTGGTGAGTTTTGAGTGAAATCCAATCGCTAGAAGTGTGGAATACACCAACCACCCCAATTTGGAACGAACTGCCGTTGAACTTTAATTGTCCAATTTCTCACACCGCTTGATTTCGGATCGAGGCCAAAACTTGGTCAACGTCATAATATGGTGGGAGGAGTCATTTGGTGAGTTTTGAGTGAAATTGAATCGCTAGAAGTATGGAATACACCAACCAATCCAATTAGGAACGAACTGCCGTTGAACTTGAATTGTCCAATTTGGAACACCTATTGATTTCGGATCAAGCCCAAAACTTGGGCAACATCATAATATGGTGGGAGGAGTCATTTGGTGAGTTTTGAGAGAAATCCAATCGCTAGAAGTATGGAATACAGCGACCACTCCAATTAGGAACGAACTGCCGTTGAACTTGAATTGTCCAATTATTCACACCTATAGATTTCAGATCGAGCCCAAAACTTGGGCAACAACATAATATGGTGAGAGGAGTCCTTTGGTGAGTTTTGAGTGAAATCCAATCGCTAGAAGTATGGAATACACCAACCACTCCAATTCGGAACGAACTGCCGTTGAACTTTAATTGTCCAATTTCTCACTCCTATTGATTTCGGATCGAGCCCAAAACTTGGGAAACATCATAATATGGTGGGAGGAGTCATTTGGTTAGTTTTGAGTGAAATCCAATCGCTAGAAGTGTGGAATACACCAACCACTCCAATTAGGAACAAACTGCCGTTGAACTTGAATTGTCCAGTTTCTCACACATTTTGATTTCGGATCGAGCCCCAAACTTGGGCAATATCATAATATGGTGGGAGGAGTAGTTCGGTGAGTTTTGAGTGAAATCCAATCGCTAGATGTATGGAATACACCAACCACTCCAATTAGGAACGAACTGCCGTTGAACTTGCATCGTCCAATTTGGAACATCTATTGATTTCGGATCGAGCCCAAAACTTGGGCAACATCATGATATGGTGGGAGGAGTCATTTGGTGAGTTTTGAGTGAAATCGAATCGCTAGAAGTGTGGAATACACCAACCACTCCAATTAGGAACGAACTGCCGTTGAACTTGAATTGTCCAATTACTCACACCTATTGATTTCGGATCGAGCCCAAAACTTGGGCAACATCATAATATGGTGGGAGGAGTCATTTGGTGAGTTTTGAGTGAAATCCAATCGCTAGAAGTGTGGAATACACCAACCACCACAATTTCGAACGAACTGCCGTTGAACTTTAATTGTCCAATTTCTCACACCTATTGATTTTGTATCGAGGCAAAAACTTGGGCAACATCATAATATGGTGGAAGGAGTCATTTGGTGCGTTTTGAGTGAAATCCAATCGCTAGAAGTATGGAATACACCAACCACTCCAATTAGGAACGAACTGCCGTTGAACTTGAATTGTCCAATTTCTCACACCTATTGATTTCGGATCGAGCCCAAAACTTGGGCAACATCATAAGATGGTGGGAGGAGTCATTTGGTGAGTTTTGAGTGAAATCCAATCGCTAGAAGTATGGAATACAGCAACCACTCCAATTAGGAACGAACTGCCGTTGAACTTGAATTGTACAATTGGAATACCTATTGATTTCGGATCGAGCCCAAAGCTTGGGCAACAACATAATATGGTGGGAGGAGTCATTTGGTGAGTTTTGAGTGAAATCCAATCGCTAGAAGTATGGAATACACCAACCACTCCAATTAGGAACAAACTGCCGTTGAACTTGAATTGTCCAGTTTCTCACACATTTTGATTTCGGATCGAGCCCCAAACTTGGGCAACATCATAATATGGTGGGAGGAGTCATTTGGTGAGTTTTGGGTTAAATCCAATCGCTAGAAGTGTGGAATACACCAACAACTCCAATTAGGAACGAACTGCCGTTGAACTTGAATTGTCCAATTTCTCACACCTATTGATTTCGGATCGAGTCCAAAACTTGGGCAACATCATAATACGGTGGGAGGAGTCATTTGGTGAGTTTTGAGTGAAATCCAATCGCTAGAAGTATGGAATACACCAACCACTCCAATTAGGAACGAACTGTCGTTGAACTTAAATTGTCCAATTTCTCACAACCATTGATTTCGGATCGAGCCCAAAACTTGGGCAACATCATAATATGGGGGGAGGAGTCATTTGGTGAGTTTTGAGTGAAATCCAATCGCTAGAAGTATGGAATACACCAACCACCCCAATTTGGAACGAACTGTCGTTGAACTTTAATTGTCCAATTTCTCACACCTATTGATTTCGGATCGAGGCCAAAATTTGGTCAACGTCATAATATGGTGGGAGGAGTCATTTGGTGAGTTTTGAGTGAAATCCGATCGTTAGAAGTATGGAATACACCAACGACTCCAAATAGGAACGAACTGCCGTTGAACTTGAATTGTCCAATTTGGAACACCTATTGATTTCGGATCAAGCCCAAAACTTGGGCAACATCATAATATGGTGGGAGGAGTCATTTGGTGAGTTTTGAGAGAAATCCAATCGCTAGAAGTATGGAATACAGCGACCACTCCAATTAGGAACGATCTGCCGTTGAACTTGAATTGTCCAATTATTCACACCTATTGATTTCGGATCGAGCCCAAAACTTGGGCAACAACATAATATGGTGGGAGGAGTCCTTTGGTGAGTTTTGAGTGAAATCCAATCGCTAGAAGTATGGAATACACCAACCACTCCAATTCGGAACGAACTGCCGTTGAACTTTAATTGTCCAATTTCTCACACCTATTGATTTCGGATCGAGCCCAAAACTTGGGAAACATCATAATATGGTGGGAGGAGTCATTTGGTTAGTTTTGAGTGAAATCCAATCGCTAGAAGTACGGAATACACCAACCACTCCAATTAGGAACGAACTGCCGTTGAACTTGAATTGTCCAATTTGTCACACCTATTGATTTCGGATCGAGCCCAAAACTTGGGCAACATCATAATATGGTGGGAGGAGACATTTGTTGAGTTTTGAGTGAAATCCAATCGCTAGAAGTATGGAATACACCAACCACTCCAATTCGGAACGAACTGCCGTTGAACTTGAATTCCCCAATTTCTCACACCTATTGATTTCGGATCGAGCCAAAAACTTGGGCAACAACATAATATGGTGGGAGGAGTCATTTGGTGAGTTTTGGGTGAAATCCAATCGCTAGAAGTATGGAATACACCAACCACTCCAATTAGGAACAAACTGCCGTTGAACTTGAATTGTCCAGTTTCTCACACATTTTGATTTCGGATCGAGCCCCAAACTTGGGCAACATCATAATATGGTGGGAGGGGTTATTTGGTGAGTTTTGGGTGAAATCCAATCGCTAGAAGTATGGAATACACCAACCACCCCAATTTGGAACGAACTGCCGTTGAACTTTAATTGTCCAATTTCTCACACCTATTGATTTCGGATCGGGCCCAAAACTTGGGCAACTTAATAATATGGTGGGAGGAGTCATTTGGTGAGTTTTGAGTGAAATCCAATCGCTAGAAGTTTGGAATACACCAACCACTCCAATTAGGAACGAACTGCCGCTGAACTTGAATTGTCCAATTTCTCACACCTATTGATTTCGGATCGTGCCCAAAACCTGGGCAACATAATAATATGGTGGGAGGGGTTATTTGGTGAGTTTTGGGTGAAATCCAATCGCTAGAAGTATGGAATACACCAACCACTCCCATTAGGAACGAACTGCCGCTGAACTTGAATTGTCCAATTTCTCACACCTATTGATTTCGGATCGTGCCCAAAACCTGGGCAACATAATAATATGGTGGGAGGGGTTATTTGGTGAGTTTTGGGTGAAATCCAATCGCTAGAAGTATGGAATACACCAACCACTCCCATTAGGAACGAACTGCCGCTGAACTTGAATTGTCCAATTTATCACACCTATTGATTTCGGATCGAGCCCAAAACTTGGGCAACATCATAATATGGTGGGAGGAGTCATTTGGTGAGTTTTGAGTGAAATCCAATCGCTAGAAGTATGGAATACACCAACCACCCCAATTAGGAACGAACTGTCGTTGAACTTGAATTGTCCAATTTCTCACACCTATTGATTTCGGATCCAGCCAAAAACTTGGGCAATATCGTAATATGGTGGTAGGAGTAGTTCGGTGAGTTTTGAGTGAAATCCAATCGCTAGAAGTATGGAATACACCAACCACTCCAATTAGGAACGAGCTGCCGTTGAACTTGAATTGTCCAATTTCTCACACCTATTGATTTCGGATCGGGCCCAAAATTTGGGCAACTTCATAATATGTTGGGAGGAGTCATTTGGGGAGTTTTGAGTGAAATCCAATCGCTAGAAGTATGGAACACACCGACCACTCCAATTAGGAACGAACTGCCGTTGAACTTCAATTGTCCAATTTCTCACTCCTATTGATTTCGGATCGAGCCCAAAACTTGGGCAACATCATAATATGGTGGGAGGAGTCATTTGGTGAGTTTTGAGTGAAATCCAATAGCTAGAAGTATGGAATACACCAACCACTCCAATTTGGAAGGAACTGCCGTTGAACTTGAATTGTCAAATTTCTTTCACTTATCGATTTCGGATCGAGCCCAAAACTTGGGCAACATCATAATATGGTGGGAGGAGTCATTTGGTGAGTTTTGATTGAAATCCAATCGCTAGAAGTATGGAATACACCGACCACTCCAATTAGGAACGAACTGCCGTTGAACTTGAATTGTCCACTTTCTCACACCTATTGATTTCAGATCGAGCACCAAAGTTGGGCAACATCATAATATGGTGGGAGGAGTCATTTGGTGAGTTTTGCGTGAAATCCAATCGCTAGAAGTATGGAATACACCAACCATTCCACTTAGGAACGAACTTCCGTTGAACTTGTATTGTCCAATTTCAAACACCTATTGATTTCGGATCAAGCCCAAAACTTGGGCAACATCATAATATGGTGGGGGGAGTCATTTGGAGAGTTTTGAGTGAAATCCAATCGCTAGACGTATGGAATACACCAACCACTCCAATTTGGAACGAACTGCCGTTGAACCTGAATTGTCCAATTTCTCACACCTATTGATTTCGGATCGAGCCCCAAACTTGGGAAACATCATAATATGGTGGGAGGAGTCATTTGGTGAGTTTTGAGTGAAATCCAATTGCTAGAAGTATGGAATGCACCAACCACTCCAGTTAGGAACGAACTGCCGTTGAACTTGAATTGTCCAATTTCTCACACCTATTGATTTCGAATCGAACCCCAAACTTGTGCAACATCATAATATGGTGGGAGGAGTCATTTGGTGAGTTTTGAGTGATATCCAATCGCTAGAAGTATGCAATACACCAACCACTCCAATTAGGAACGAACTGCCGTTGAACTTGAGTTGTCCAATTTCTCACACCTATTGATTTCGGATCGAGCCCAAAACTTGCGCAACATCGTAATATGGTGGGTGGAGTTATTTGGTGAGTTTTGCTTAAAATCCAATCGCTAGAAGTATGGAATACCCCAACCACTCCAATTAGGAAGGAACTGCCGTTGAACTTCAATTGTCCAATTTCTCACACCTATTGATTTCGGATCGAGCCCAAAACTTGGGCAACATCATCATATGGTGGGAGTTGTCATTTGGGGAGTTTTGAGTGAAATCGAATCACTAGAAGTATGGAATACACCAACCACTCCAATTAGGAACGAACTGCCGTTGAACTTGAATTGTCCATTTTATCACACCTATTGATCTTTGATCGAGCCCAAAACTTGGGCAAAATCATAATATGGTGGGAGTTGTCATTTGGTGAGTTTTGAGTGAAATCCAATCGCTAGAAGTATAGAATACACCAACCACTCCGATTAGGAACGAACTGCTGTTGAACTTGAATTGCCCAATTTCTCACACCTATTGATTTCGGATCGAGCCCAAAACTTGGGCAACATGATAATATGGTGGGAGGAGTCATTTGGTGAGTTTTGAGTGAAATCCAATCATTAGAAGTATAGAATACACCAACCACTCCAAATAGGAACGAACGGCCGTTGTACTTGAATTGTCCAATTTCTCACACCTATTGATTTCGGATCGAGCCCAAAACTTGGGCAACATCATAATATGGTGGGAGGAGTCATTTCGTGAGTTTTGAGTGAAATCCAATCGCTAGAAGTATGGAATACACCAACCACCCCAATTAGGAACGAACTGTCGTTGAACTTGAATTGTCCAATTTCTCACACCTATTGATTTCGGATCGAGCCAAAAACTTGGGCAATATCGTAATATGGTGGTAGGGATCATCTTGTGAGCTTTGAGTGAAATCCAATCGCTAGAAGTACGGAATACACCAACCACTCCAATTTGGAACGAACTGTCGTTGAACTCGAATTGTCCAATTTCTTACACCTATTGATTTCGGATCAGGCCCAAAATTTGGGCAACTTCATAATATGGTGGGAGGGGTCATTTTGTGAGTTTTGAGTGATATCCAATCGCTAGAAGTATGCAATACACCAACCACTCCAATTAGGAACGAACTGCCGTTGAACTTGAGTTGTCCAATTTCTCACACCTATTGATTTCGGATCGAGCCCAAAACTTGCGCAACATCGTAATATGGTGGGTGGAGTTATTTGGTGAGTTTTGCTTAAAATCCAATCGCTAGAAGTATGGAATACACCAACCACTCCAATTAGGAACGAAGTACCGTTGAACTTGAATTGTCCAATTTCTCACACCTATTGATATCGGATCGAGCCCAAAACTTGGGCCACATCATAATATGGTGGGAGGAGTCATTTGGTGAGTTTTGAGTGAAATCCAATCGCTAGAAGTATGGAATACCCCAACCACCCCAATTTGGAACGAACTGTCGTTGAACTTGAATTGTCCAATTTCTCACACCTATTGATTTCGGATCGAGCCCAAAACTTGGGCAACATCATAATATGGTGGGAGGAGTCATTTGGAGAGTTTTGAGTGAAATCCAATCGCTAGAAGTATGGAATACACCAACCACTCCAATTAGGAACGAGCTGCCGTTGAACTTGAATTGTCCAATTTCTCACACCTATTGATTTCAGATCGAGCCCAAAACTTGGCCAACACGATAATATGGTGGCAGGGGTCATTTGGTGAGTTTTGGGTGAAATCCAATCGCTAGAAGTATGGAATACACCAACCACTCCAATAAGGAACGAACTGCCGTTAAACTTTAATTGTCCAATTTCTTTCACCTATTGATTTCGGATCGTGCCCAAAACTTGGGCAACAGCATAATATGGTGGGAGTAGTCATTTGGGGAGTTTTGAGTGAAATCCAGTCGCTAGAAGTGTGGAATGCTCCAACCATTCCAATTAGGAACGAACTGCCGTTGAACTTGAATTGTCCAATTTCTCACACCTATTGATTTCGGATCGGGCCCAAAACTTTTGCAACTTCATAATATGGTGGGAGGAGTCATTTGGTGAGTTTTGAGTGAAATCCAATCGCTAGAAGTATGGAATACACCAACCATACCAATTAGGAACGAACAGTCGTTGAACTTGAATTGTCCAATTTCGCACACCTATTGATTTCGAATCGAGCCCAAAACTTAGGCAACATCGTAATATAGTGGGAGGGGTCATTTTGTGAGTTTTGAGTGAAATCCAATCGCTAGAAGTATGGAATACACCAACCACTCCAATTAGGAACGAAGTACCGTTGAACTTGAATTGTCCAATTTCTCACACCTATTGATATCGGATCGAGCCCAAAACTTGGGCCACATCATAATATGGTGGGAGGAGTCATTTGGTGAGTTTTGAGTGAAATCCAATCGCTAGAAGTATGGAATACACCAACCACCCCAATTTGGAACGAACTGTCGTTGAACTTGAATTGTCCAATTTCTCACACCTATTGATTTCGGATCGAGCCCAAAACATGGGCAACATTATAATATGGGGAGAGGGATCATTTTGTGAGTTTTGAGTGAAATCCAATCGCTAGAAGTACGGAATACACCAACCAGTCCAATTTGGAAAAAACTGTCGTTGAACTTAAATTGTACAATATCTCACACCTGTTGATTTCGGATCGGGCCCAAAACTTGGGCAACTTCATAATATGGTGGGAGGAGACATTTGGGGAGTTTTGAGTGAAATCCAATCGCTACCAACCACTCCAATTAGGAACGAACTGACGTTGAACTTGAATTGTCCAATTTCTCACACCTATTGATTTCGGATCGAGCCCCAAACTTGGGCAACATCATAATATGGTGGGAGGAGTTATTTGGTGAGTTTTGAGTGAAATCCAATCGCTAGAAGTATGGAGTACACCAACCACTCCGATTAGGAACGAACTGCCGTTGAACTTGAATTGTCCAATTTCTCACACCTATTGATTTCGGATCGAACCCCAAACTTGGGCAACAGCAAAATATGGTGGGTGGAGTCATTTGGTGAGTTTTGAGTGAAATCCAATCGCTAGAAGTATGGAATACACCAACCACTCCAATTAGGAACGTACTGCCGTTGAACTTGAATTGTTCAATTTCTCACACCTATTGATTTCGGATTGAGCCCAAAACTTGGGCAACATCATAATATGGTGGGAGGAGTCATTTGGTGAGTTTTGAGTGAAATCCAAACCCTAGAAGTATTGAATACACCAACCACTCCAATTACGAACGAACTGCCGTTGAAATTGAATTGTCCAATTTCTGACACCTATTGATTTCGGATCGAACCCCAAACTTGGGCAACATCATAACATGGTGGGAGGAGTCATTTAGTGAGTTTTGAGTGAAATCGAATCGCTAGAAGTATGGAATGCACCAACCACTCCAATTAGGAACGAACTGCCGTTGAACTTGAATTGAACAATTTCTCACACCAACCACTCCGATTAGGAACGAATCGCTAGACGTATGGAATACACCAACCACTCCAATTTGGAACGAACTACCGTTGAACCTGAATTGTCCAATTTCTCACACCTATTGATTTCGGATCGAGCCAAAAACTTGGGCAACATCATAATATGGTGGGAGGAGTCATTTCGGGAGTTTTGAGTGATATCCAATCGCTAGAAGTATGGAATACACCAACCACTCCAATTAGGAACGAACGGCCGTTGAACTTGAATTCTCCAATTTCTCACACCTATTGAATTCGGATCGAACCCCAAACTTGTGCAACATCATAATATGGTGGGAGGAGTCATTTGGTGAGTTTTGAGTGAAATCCAATCGCTAGAAGTGTTGAATACACCAACCACTCCAATTACGAACGAACTGCCGTTGAAATTGAATTGTCCAATTTCTGACACCTATTGATTTCGGATCGAACCCCAAACTTGGGCTACATCATAATATGGTGGGAGGAGTCATTTGGTGAGTTTTGAGTGAAATCCAATCGCTAGAAGTATTGCATACACCAACCACTCCAATTAGGAACGAACTGCCGTTGAACTTGAATTGTCCAATTTCTCACACCTATTGATTTCGGATCGAACCCCAAACTTGGGCAACAACATAATATGGTGGGAGGAGTCATTTGGTGAATTTTGAGTGAAATCCAATCGCTAGAAGTATGGAATACACCAACCACTCCAATTAGAAACAAACTGCCATTGAACTTGAATTGTCCAATTTCTTACACCTATTGATTTCGGATCGAGCCCAAAATTTGGGCAACATCATAATATGGTGGGAGGAGTCATTTGGTGAGTTTTGAGGGAAATCCAATCGCTAGAAGTATGGAATACACCAACCACTCCAATTAGGAACGAACTGCCGTTGAACTTGAATTGTCCAATTTCTCACACCTATTGATTTCGGATCGAGCCCAAAACTTGGGCAATATCATAATATGGTGGGAGGAGTCATTTGGTGAGTTTTGAGTGAAATCCAATCGCTAGAAGTATAGAATACACCAACCACTCCAATTTGGAACGAACGGCCGTTGAACTTGAATTCTCCAATTTCTCAAACCTATTGATTTCGGATCGAGCCCAAAACTTGGGCAACATCATAATATGGTGGGAGGAGTCATTTGGTGAGTTTTGAGTGAAATCCAATCACTAGAAGTGTGGAACACACCAACCACTCCAATTAGGAACGAACTGCCGTTGAAATTGAATTGTCCAATTTCTCACACGTATTGATTTCTGATCGAGCCCAAAACTTGGGCAACATCATAATATGGTGGGAGGAGTCATTTGGTGAGTTTTGAGTGAAATCCAATCGCTAGAAGTATGGAATACACCAACCACTCTAATTAGGAACGAAGTGCCGTTGAACTTGAATTGTCCAATTTCTCACACCTATTGATTTCGAATCGAGCCCAAAATTTGGGCAACATCATAATATGGTGGGAGGAGTCATTTGGTGAGTTTTGAGTGAAATCCAATCGCTAGAAGTATGGAATACACCAACCACTCCAATTAGAAACAAACTGCCGTTGAACTTGAATTGTCCAATTTCTTACACCTATTGATTTCGGATCGAGCCCAAAATTTGGGCAACATCATAATATGGTGGGAGGAGTCATTTGGTGAGTTTTGAGTGAAATCCAATCGCTAGAAGTATTGCATACACCAACCACTCCAATTAGGAACGAACTGCCGTTGAACTTGAATTGTCCAATTTGGAACACCTATTGATTTCGGATCGAGCCCAAAACTTGGGCAACGCCATAATATGGTGGGAGGAGTCATTTGGTGAGTTTTGAGGGGAATCCAATCGCTAGAAGTATAGAATACACCAACCACTCCAATTATGAACGAACTGCCGTTGAACTTGAATTGTCCAATTTCTCACACCTATTGATTTCGGATCGAGCCCAAAACTTGGGCAACATGATAATATGGGGGGAGGAGTCATTTAGTGAATTTTGAGTGAAATCCAATCGCTAGAAGTATGGAATACACCAACCACTCCAATTGGGAACGAACTGCCGTTGAACTTGAATTGTCCAATTTCTCACACCTGTTGATTTCGGATCGAACCCCAAACTTGGGCAACATCAAAATATGGTGGGAGGAGTCATTTGGTGAGTTTTGAGTGAAATCCAATCGCTAGAAGAATGGAATACACCAACCACTCCAATTAGGAACGTACTGCCGTTGAACTTGAATTGTCCAATTTCTCACACCTATTGATTTCGGATCGACCTCCAAACTTGGGCAACATCATAATATGGTGGGAGGAGTCATTTGGTGAGTTTTGAGTGAAATCCAATCGCTAGACCTATGGAACACAACAACCACTCCAATTAGGAACGAACGGCCGTTGAACTTAAATTGTCCAATTTCTCACACCTATTGACTTCGGATCGAGCCCCAAACTTGGGCAACATCATAATATGGTGGGAGGAGTCATTTGGTGAGTTTTGAGTGAAATCCAATCGCTAGAAGTATGGAATACAACAACCACTCCAATTAGGAACGAACGTCCGTTGAACTTGAATTCTCCAATTTCTCACACCTATTGAATTCGGATCGAACCCCAAACTTGTGCAACATCATAATATGGTGGGAGGAGTCATTTGGTGAGTTTTGAGTGAAATCCAATCGCTAGAAGTGTTGAATACACCAACCACTCCAATTACGAACGAACTGCCGTTGAAATTGAATTGTCCAATTTCTGACACCTATTGATTTCGGATCGAACCCCAAACTTGGGCTACATCATAATATGGTGGGAGGAGTCATTTGGTGAGTTTTGAGTGAAATCCAATCGCTAGAAGTATTGCATACACCAACCACTCCAATTAGGAACGAACTGCCGTTGAACTTGAATTGTCCAATTTCTCACACCTATTGATTTCGGATCGAACCCCAAACTTGGGCAACAACATAATATGGTGGGAGGAGTCATTTGGTGAGTTTTGAGTGAAATCCAATCGCTAGAAGTATGGAATACACCAACCACTCCAATTAGAAACAAACTGCCGTTGAACTTGAATTGTCCAATTTCTTACACCTATTGATTTCGGATCGAGCCCAAAATTTGGGCAACATCATAATATGGGGGGAGGAGTCATTTGGTGAGTTTTGAGGGAAATCCAATCGCTAGAAGTATGGAATACACCAACCACTCCAATTAGGAACGAACTGCCGTTGAACTTGAATTGTCCAATTTCTCACACCTATTGATTTCGGATCGAGCCCAAAACTTGGGCAATATCATAATATGGTGGGAGGAGTCATTTGGAGAGTTTTGAGTGAAATCCAATCGCTAGAAGTATAATACACCAACCACTCCAATTAGGAACGAACGGCCGTTGAACTTGAATTCTCCAATTTCTCAAACCTATTGATTTCGGATCGAGCCCAAAACTTGGGCAACATCATAATATGGTGGGAGGAGTCAATTGGTGAGTTTTGAGTGAAATCCAATTGCTAGAAGTATGGAATACACCAACCACTCCAATTAGGAACGAATTGTCGTTGAACTTGAATTGTCCAATTTGGAACACCTATTGATTTCGGATCGAGCCCAAAACTTGGGCAACATGATAATATGGTGGGAGTAGTCAATTGGTGAGTTTTGAGTGAAATCCAATTGCTAGAAGTATGGAATACACCAACCACTCAAATTAGGAACGAACCGTCGTTGAACTTGAATTGTCCAATTTGGAACACCTATTGATTTCGGATCGAGCCCAAAACTTGGGCGACGTCATAATATGGTGGGAGGAGTCATTTGGTGAGTTTTGAGGGAAATCCAATCGCTAGAAGTATGGAATACACCAACCACTCCAATTAGGAACGAACTGCCGTTGAACTTGAATTGTCCAATTTCTCTCACCTATTGATTTCGGATCGAGCCCAAAACTTGGGCAACATCATAATATGGTGGGAGGAGTCAATTGGTGAGTTTTGAGTGAAATCCAATTGCTAGAAGTATGGAATACACCAACCACTCCAATTAGGAACGAATTGTCGTTGAACTTGAATTGTCCAATTTGGAACACCTATTGATTTCGGATCGAGCCCAAAACTTGGGCAACATGATAATATGGTGGGAGTAGTCAATTGGTGAGTTTTGAGTGAAATCCAATTGCTAGAAGTATGGAATACACCAACCACTCAAATTAGGAACGAACCGTCGTTGAACTTGAATTGTCCAATTTGGAACACCTATTGATTTCGGATCGAGCCCAAAACTTGGGCGACGTCATAATATGGTGGGAGGAGTCATTTGGTGAGTTTTGAGGGAAATCCAATCGCTAGAAGTATGGAATACACCAACCACTCCAATTAGGAACGAACTGCCGTTGAACTTGAATTGTCCAATTTCTCTCACCTATTGATTTCGGATCGAGCCCAAAACTTGGGCAACGTGATCATATGGTGGGAGGAGTCATTGAGTGAGTTTTGAGTGAAATCCAATCGCTAGAAGAATGGAATACACCAACCACTCCAATTATGAACGAAGGGCCGTCGAACTTGAATTGTCCAATTTCTCACACCTATTGATTTCGCATCGAACCCCAAATTTGGGCAACATCATAATATGGTGGGAGGAGTCATTTGGTGAGTTTTGAGTGAAATCAAATCGCTAGAAGTATGGAATACACCAACCACTCCAATTAGGAACGAACTGCCGTTGAACTTGAATTGTCCAATTTGGAACACCTATTGATTTCGGATCGAACCCCAAACTTGTGCAACAACATAATGTGGTGGGAGGAGTCATTTGGTGAGTTTTGAGTAAAATCCAATCGCTAGAAGTATGGAATACACCAACCACTCCAATTAGGAACGAATTGCCGTTGAACTTGAATTGTCCAATTTGGAACACCTATTGATTTCGGATCGAGCCCAAAACTTGGGCAATATCATAATATGGTGGGAGGAGTCATTTGGTGAGTTTTGAGTGAAATCCAATCGCTAGAAGTATGGAATACACCAACCACTCCAATTAGGAACGAACTGCCGTTGAACTTGAATTGTCCAATTTGGAACACCTATTGATTTCGGATCGAGCCCAAAACTTGGGCAACGTCATAATATGGTGGGAAGAGTCATTTGGTGAGTTTTGAGGGAAGTCCAATCGCTAGAAGTATGGAATACACCAACCACTCCAATTAGGAACGAACTGCCGTTGAACTTGAATTGTCCAATTTCTGACACCTATTGATTTCGGATCGAACCCCAAACTTGGGCAACAGCAAAATATGGTGGGTGGAGTCATTTGGTGAGTTTTGAGTGAAATCCAATCGCTAGAAGTATGGAATACACCAACCACTCCAATTAGGAACGTACTGCCGTTGAACTTGAATTGTTCAATTTCTCACACCTATTGATTTCGGATTGAGCCCAAAACTTGGGCAACATCATAATATGGTGGGAGGATTCATTTGGTGAGTTTTGAGTGAAATCCAAACCCTAGAAGTATTGAATACACCAACCACTCCAATTACGAACGAACTGCCGTTGAAATTGAATTGTCCAATTTCTGACACCTATTGATTTCGGATCGAACCCCAAACTTGGGCAACATCATAATATGGTGGGAGGAGTCATTTGGTGAGTTTTGAGAGAAATCCAATAGCTAGAAGTATGGAATACACCAACCACTCCAATTAGGAACGAACTGCCGTTGAACTTCAATTGTCCAATTTCTCACACCTATTGATTTCGGATCGAGCCCAAAACTTGGGCAACATGATAATATGGTGGGACGAATCATTTGGTGTGTTTTGAGGGAAATCCCATCGCCAGAACTATGAATTACCCCAACCACTCCAATTTGGAACGAACTGCCTTTGAACTTGAATTGTCCAATTTCTTACACCTATTGATTTCGGATCGAGCCCAAAACTTGGGCAACATCATAATATGGTGGGAGGAGTCATTTGGTGAGTTTTGAGGGAAATCCAATCGCTAGAAGTATGGAATACACCAACCACTCCAATTAGGAACGAACTGCCGTTGAACTTGAATTGTCCAATTTCTCACACCTATTGATTTCAGATCGAGCCCAAAACTTGGGCAATATCATAATATGGTGGGAGGAGTCATTTGGTGAGTTTTGAGTGAAATCCAATCGCTAGAAGTATAGAATACACCAACCACTCCAATTAGGAACGAACGGCCGTTGAACTTGAATTCTCCAATTTCTCAAACCTATTGATTTCGGATCGAGCCCAAAACTTGGGCAACATCATAATATGGTGGGAGGAGTCAATTGGTGAGTTTTGAGTGAAATCCAATTGCTAGAAGTATGGAATACACCAACCACTCCAATTAGGAACGAATTGTCGTTGAACTTGAATTGTCCAATTTGGAACACCTATTGATTTCGGATCGAGCCCAAAACTTGGGCAACATGATAATATGGTGGGAGTAGTCAATTGGTGAGTTTTGAGTGAAATCCAATTGCTAGAAGTATGGAATACACCAACCACTCAAATTAGGAACGAATTGTCGTTGAACTTGAATTGTCCAATTTGGAACACCTATTGATTTCGGATCGAGCCCAAAACTTGGGCAACGTCATAATATGGTGGGAAGAGTCATTTGGTGAGTTTTGAGGGAAGTCCAATCGCTAGAAGTATGGAATACACCAACCACTCCAATTAGGAACGAACTGTCGTTGAACTTCAATTGTCCAATTTCTGACACCTATTGATTTCGGATCGAACCCCAAACTTGGGCAACAGCAAAATATGGTGGGTGGAGTCATTTGCTGAGTTTTGAGTGAAATCCAATCGCTAGAAGTATGGAATACACCAACCACTCCAATTAGGAACGTACTGCCGTTGAACTTGAATTGTTCAATTTCTCACACCTATTGATTTCGGATTGAGCCCAAAACTTGGGCAACATCATAATATGGTGGGAGGAGTCATTTGGTGAGTTTTGATTGAAATCCAATCGCTAGAAGTATTGAATACACCAACCACTCCAATTACGAACGAACTGCCGTTGAAATTGAATTGTCCAATTTCTGACACCTATTGATTTCGGATCGAACCCCAAACTTGGGCAACATCATAATATGGTGGGAGGAGTCATTTGGTGAGTTTTGAGTGAAATCCAATAGCTAGAAGTATGGAATACACCAACCACTCCAATTAGGAACGAACTGCCGTTGAACTTCAATTGTCCAATTTCTCACACCTATTGATTTCGGATCGAGCCCAAAACTTGGGCAACATGATAATATGGTGGGAGGAGTCATTTCGTGAGTTTTGAGTGAAATCCAATCACTGGAAGTATGGAATACCCCAACCACTCCAATTAGGATCGAACTGTCGTTGAACTTGAATTGTCCAATTTCTCACACCTATTGATTTCGGATCGAACCCCAAACTTGTACAACATCATAATATGGTGGGAGGAGTCATTTGGTGAGTTTTGAGTGAAATCCTATCGCCAGAACTATGAATTACCCCAACCACGCCAATTTGGAACGAACTGCCTTTGAACTTGAATTGTCCAATTTCTTACACCTATTGATTTCGGATCGAGCCCAAAACTTGGGCAACATCATAATATGGTGGGAGGAGTCAATTGGTGAGTTTTGAGTGAAATCCAATTGCTAGTAGTATGGAATACACCAACCACTCAAATTAGGAACGAACCGTCGTTGAACTTGAATTGTCCAATTTGGAACACCTATTGATTTCGGATTGAGCCCAAAACTTGGGCACCGTCATAATATGGTGGGAGGAGTCATTTGGTGAGTTTTGAGGGAAATCCAATCGCTAGAAGTATGGAATACACCAACCATTCCAATTTGGAACGAACTGCCGTTGAACTTGAATCGTCCAATTTCTCACACCTATTGATTTCGGATCGAGCCCAAAACTTGGGCAACATGATAATATGGTGGGAGGAGTCATTTAGTGAGTTTTGAGTGAAATCGAATCGCTAGAAGTATGGAATGCACCAACCACTCCAATTAGGAAGGAACTGCCGTTGAACTTGAATTGAACAATTTCTCACACCTGTTGATTTCGGATCGAACCCCAAACTTGGGCAACATCAAAATATGATGGGAGGAGTCATTTGGTGAGTTTTGAGTGAAATCCAATCGCTAGAAGAATGGAATACACCAACCACTCCAATTAGGAACGTACTGCCGTTGAACTTGAATTGTCCAATTTCTCACACCTATTGATTTCGGATCGACCCCCAAACTTGGGCAACATCATAATATGGTGGGAGGAGTCATTTGGTGAGTTTTGAGTGAAATCCAATCGCTAGACCTATGGAACACAACAACCACTCCAATTAGGAACGAACGGCCGTTGAACTTAAATTGTCCAATTTCTCACACCTATTGACTTCGGATCGAGCCCCAAACTTGGGCAACATCATAATATGGTGGGAGGAGTCATTTGGTGAGTTTTGAGTGAAATCCAATCGCTAGAAGTATGGAAGACAACAACCACTCCAATTAGGAACGAACGTCCGTTGAACTTGAATTGTCCAATTTCTCACACCTATTGATTTCGGATCAAACCCCAAACTTGTGCAACATCATAATATGGTGGGAGGAGTCGTTTGGTGAGTTTTGAGTGAAATCCAATCGCTAGAAGTATGGAATACACCAACAACTCCAATTAGGAACGAACTGCCGTTGAACTTGAATTGTCCAATTTGGAACACCTATTGATTTCGGATCGAACCCCAAACTTGGGCTACATCATAATATGGTGGGAGGAGTCATTTGGTGAGTTTCGAGTGAAATCCAATCGCTAGAAGTATGGAATACACCAACCACTCCAATTAGGAACGTACTGCCGTTGAACTTCAATTGTCCAATTTCTCACACCTATTGATTTCGGATCGAGCCCAAAACTTGGGCAACATGATAATATGGTGGGACGAGTCAATTTGTGAGTTTTGAGTGAAATCCAATAGCTAGAAGTATGGAATACACCAACCACTCAAATTAGGAACGAACCGTCGTTGAACTTGAATTGTCCAATTTGGAACACCTATTGATTTCGGATCGAGCCCAAAACTTGGGCAACGTCATAATACGGTGGGAGGAGTCATTTGGTGAGTTTTGAGGGAAATCCAATCGCTAGAAGTATGGAATACACCAACCACTCCAATTTGGAACGAACTGTCGTTGAACTTGAATTGTCCAATTTCTCACACCTATTGATTTCGGATCGAGCCCCAAACTTGGGCAACATCATAATATGGTGGGAGGAGTCATTTGGTGAGTTTTGAGTGAAATCCAATCGATAGAACTACTGCATACACCAACAACTCCAATTAGGACCGAACAACCGTTGAACTTGAATTGTCCAATTTCTCACACCAATTGATTTCGGATCGAACCCCAAACATGGGCAACATCATAACATGGTGGGAGGAGTGATTTGGTGAGTTTTGAGTGAAGTCCTATCGCTAGAAGTATTGCATACACCAACCACTCCAATTAGGAACGAACAACCGTTGAACTTGAATTGTCCAATTTCTCAAACCTATTGATTTCGGATCGAACCCCAAACTTGGGCAACATCATAACACGGTGGGAGGAGTCATTTGGTGAGTTTTGAGTGAAATCCAATCGCTAGAAGAATGGAATACACCAACCACTCCAATTAGGAACGTATTGCCGTTGAACTTGAATTGTTCAATTTCTTACACCAATTGATTTCGGGTTGAGCCCAAAACTTGGGCAACATCATAATATGGTGGGATGAGTCATTCGGTGAGTTTTGAGTGAAATCCAATCGCTAGAAGTATTGAATACACCAACCACTCCAATTACGAACGAACTGCCGTTGAAATTGAATTGTCCAATTTCTGACACCTATTGATTTCGGATCGAACACCAAACTTAGGCAACATCATAATATGGTGGGAGGAGTCATTTGGTGAGTGTTGAGTGAAATCCAATTGCTAGAAGTATGGAATACACCAACCACTCCAATTAGGAACGAACTGCCGTTGAACTTCAATTGTCCAATTTCTCACACCTATTGATTTCGGATCGAGCCCAAAACTTGGGCAACATGATAATATGGTGGGACGAGTCAATTGGTGAGTTTTGAGTGAAATCCAATTGCTAGAAGTATGGAATACACCAACCACTCAAATTAGGAACGAACCGTCGTTGAATTTGAATTGTCCAATTTGGAACACCTATTGATTTCGGATCGAGCCCAAAACTTGGGCAACGTCATAAAATGGTGGGAGGAGTCATTTGGTGAGTTTTGAGGGAAATCCAATCGCTAGAAGTATGGAATACACCAACCACTCCAATTTGGAACGAACTGCCGTTGAACTTGAATTGTCCAATTTCTCACACCTATTGATTTCGGATCGAGCCCAAAACTTGGGCAACATGATAATATGGTGGGAGGAGTCATTTCGTGAGTTTTGAGTGAAATCCAATTGCTAGAAGTATGGAATACACCAACCACTCCAATTAGGAACGAACTGCCGTTGAACTTGAATTGTCCAATTTCTCACACCTGTTGATTTCGGATCGAGCCCCAAACTTGGGCAACATCATAATATGGTGGGAGGAGTCATTTGGTGAGTTTTGAGTGAAATCCAATCGCTAGAACTACTGCATACACCAACAACTCCAATTAGGACCGAACAACCGTTGAACTTGAATTGTCCAATTTCTCACACCTATTGATTTCGGATCGAACCCCAAACTTGGGCAACATCATAACATGGTGGGAGGAGTCATTTGGTGAGTTTTGAGTGAAGTCCTATCGCTAGAAGTATTGCATACACCAACCACTCCAATTAGGAACGAACAACCGTTGAACTTGAATTGTCCAATTTCTCACACCTATTGATTTCGGATCGAACCCCAAACTTGGGCAACATCATAACATGGTGGGAGGAGTCATTTGGTGAGTTTTGAGTGAAGTCCAATCGCTAGAAGTATTGCATACACCAACCACTCCAATTAGGAACGAACAACCGTTGAACTTGAATTGTCCAATTTCTCACACCTATTGATTTCGGATCGAGCCCCAAACTTGGGCAACATCATAATATGGAGGGAGGAGTCATTTGGTGAGTTTTGAGTGAAATCCAATCGCTAGAAGTATTGCATACACCAACAACTCCAATTAGGAACGAACAACCGTTGAACTTGAATTGTCCAATTTCTCACACCGATTGATTTCGGATCGAGCCCAAAACTTGGGCAACATCATAATATGGTGGGAGGAGTCGTTTGGTGAGTTTTGAGTGAAATCCAATCGCTAGAAGTATGGAATACACCAACCACTCCAGTTAGGAACAAACCGCCGTTGAACTTGAATTGTCCAATTTCTTACACCTATTGATTTCGGACCAATTTCTTACACCTATTGATTTCGGATCAAGCCCAAAACTTGGGCAACATCATAATATGGTGGGAGGAGTCATTTGGTGAGTTTTGAGGGAAATCCAATCGCTAGAAGTATGGAATACAGCAACCACTCCAATTAGGAACGAACTGCCGTTGAACTTGAATTGTCCAATTTCTCACACCTATTGATTACGGATCTAGCCCAAAACTTGGGCAACATCATAATATGGTGGGAGGAGTCATTTGGTGAGTTTTGAGTGAAATCCAGTCGCTAGAAGTATGGAATACACCAACCACTCCAATTAGGAACGAACTGCCGTTGAACTTCAATTGTCCAATTTCTCACACCTATTGATTTCGGATCGAACCCCAAACTTGTGCAACATCATAATATGGTGGGAGGAGTCATTTGGTGAGTTTTGAGTGAAATCCAATCGCTAGAAGTATGGAATACACCAACAACTCCAATTAGGAACGAACTGCCGTTGAACTTGAATTGTCCAATTTGGAACACCTATTGATTTCGGATCGAACCCCAAACTTGGGCTACATCATAATATGGTGGGAGGAGTCATTTGGTGAGTTTTGAGTGAAATCCAATCGCTAGAAGTATGGAATACACCAACCACTCCAATTAGGAACGAACTGCCGTTGAACTTGAATTGTCCAATTTCTCACACCTATTGATTTTGGATCGAGCCCAAAACTTGGGCAACGTCATAACATGGTGGGAGGAGTCATTTGGTGAGTTTTGAGTGAAATCCAATCGGAAAAAGAATGGAATACACCAACCACTCCAATTACGAACGAAGGGCCGTCGAACTTGAATTGTCCAATTTCTCACACCTATTGATTTCGGATCGAACCCCAAACTTGTGCAACATCATAATATGGTGGGAGGAGTCATTTGGTGTGTTTTGAGTGAAATCCAATCGCTAGAAGTATGGAATACACCAACCACTCCAATTAGGAACGAACTGCCGTTGAACTTGAATTGTCCAATTTCTCACACCTATTGATTTTGGATCGAGCCCAAAACTTGGGCAACATCATAATATGGTGGGAGGAGTCATTTGGTGAGTTTTGAGTGAAATCCAATCGCTAGAAGACTGGAATACACCAACCACTCCAATTATGAACGAAGGGCCGTCGAACTTGAATTGTCCAATTTCTCACACCTATTGATTTCGGATCGAACCCCAAACTTGTGCAACATCATAATATGGTGGGAGGAGTCATTTGGTGAGTTTTGAGTGAAATCCAATATCTAGAAGTATGGAATACACCAACCACTCCAATTAGGAACGAACTACCGTTGAACTTGAATTGTCCAATTTGGAACACCTATTGATTTCGGATCGAACCCCAAACTTGTGCAACATCATAATGTGGTGGGAGGAGTCATTTGGTGAGTTTTGAGTGAAATCCAGTCGCTAGAAGTATGGAATACACCAACCACTCCAATTAGGAACGAACTGCCGTTGAACTTCAATTGTCCAATTTCTCACACCTATTGATTTCGGATCGAACCCCAAACTTGTGCAACATCATAATATGGTGGGAGGAGTCATTTGGTGAGTTTTGAGTGAAATCCAATCGCTAGAAGTATGGAATACACCAACAACTCCAATTAGGAACGAACTACCGTTGAACTTGAATTGTCCAATTTGGAACACCTATTGATTTCGGATCGAACCCCAAACTTGGGCTACATCATAATATGGTGGGAGGAGTCATTTGGTGAGTTTTTAGTGAAATCCAATCGCTAGAAGTATGGAATACACCAACCACTCCAATTAGGAACGAACTGCCGTTGAACTTGAATTGTCCAATTTCTCACACCTATTGATTTTGGATCGAGCCCAAAACTTGGGCAACGTCATAACATGGTGGGAGGAGTCATTTGGTGAGTTTTGAGTGAAATCCAATCGGAAAAAGAATGGAATACACCAACCACTCCAATTATGAACGAAGGGCCGTCGAACTTGAATTGTCCAATTTCTCACACCTATTGATTTCGGATCGAACCCCAAACTTGTGCAACATCATAATATGGTGGGAGGAGTCATTTGGTGTGTTTTGAGTGAAATCCAATCGCTAGAAGTATGGAATACACCAACCACTCCAATTAGGAACGAACTGCCGTTGAACTTGAATTGTCCAATTTCTCACACCTATTGATTTTGGATCGAGCCCAAAACTTGGGCAACATCATAATATGGTGGGAGGAGTCATTTGGTGAGTTTTGAGTGAAATCCAATCGCTAGAAGAATGGAATACACCAACCACTCCAATTATGAACGAAGGGCCGTCGAACTTGAATTGTCCAATTTCTCACACCTATTGATTTCGGATCGAACCCCAAACTTGTGCAACATCATAATATGGTGGGAGGAGTCATTTGGTGAGTTTTGAGTGAAATCCAATATCTAGAAGTATGGAATACACCAACCACTCCAATTAGGAACGAACTACCGTTGAACTTGAATTGTCCAATTTGGAACACCTATTGATTTCGGATCGAACCCCAAACTTGTGCAACATCATAATGTGGTGGGAGGAGTCATTTGGTGAGTTTTGAGTGAAATCCAGTCGCTAGAAGTATGGAATACACCAACCACTCCAATTAGGAACGAACTGCCGTTGACCTTCAATTGTCCAATTTCTCACACCTATTGATTTCGGATCGAACCCCAAACTTGTGCAACATCATAATATGGTGGGAGGAGTCATTTGGTGAGTTTTGAGTGAAATCCAATCGCTAGAAGTATGGAATACACCAACAACTCCAATTAGGAACGAACTGCCGTTGAACTTGAATTGTCCAATTTGGAACACCTATTGATTTCGGATCGAACCCCAAACTTGGGCTACATCATAATATGGTGGGAGGAGTCATTTGGTGAGTTTTGAGTGAAATCCAATCGCTAGAAGTATGGAATACACCAACCACTCCAATTAGGAACGAACTGCCGTTGAACTTGAATTGTCCAATTTCTCACACCTATTGATTTTGGATCGAGCCCAAAACTTGGGCAACGTCATAACATGGTGGGAGGAGTCATTTGGTGAGTTTTGAGTGAAATCCAATCGGAAAAAGAATGGAATACACCAACCACTCCAATTATGAACGAAGGGCCGTCGAACTTGAATTGTCCAATTTCTCACACCTATTGATTTCGGATCGAACCCCAAACTTGTGCAACATCATAATATGGTGGGAGGAGTCATTTGGTGTGTTTTGAGTGAAATCCAATCGCTAGAAGTATGGAATACACCAACCACTCCAATTAGGAACGAACTGCCGTTGAACTTGAATTGTCCAATTTCTCACACCTATTGATTTTGGATCGAGCCCAAAACTTGGGCAACGTCATAACATGGTGGGAGGAGTCATTTGGTGAGTTTTCAGTGAAATCCAATCGGAAAAAGAATGGAATACACCAACCACTCCAATTATGAACGAAGGGCCGTCGAACTTGAATTGTCCAATTTCTCACACCTATTGATTTCGGATCGAACCCCAAACTTGTGCAACATCATAATATGGTGGGAGGAGTCATTTGGTGTGTTTTGAGTGAAATCCAATCGCTAGAAGTATGGAATACACCAACCACTCCAATAAGAAACGAACTGCCGTTGAACTGCAATTGTCCAATTTCTCTCACCTATTGATTTCGGATCGAACCCCAAACTTGTGCAACATCATAATATGGTGGGAGGAGTCATTTGGTGAGTTTTGAGTGAAATCCAATCGCTAGAAGTATGGAATACACCAACCACTCCAATTAGGAACGAACTGCCGTTGAACTTGAATTGTCCAATTTCTCACACCTATTGATTTTGGATCGAGCCCAAAACTTGGGCAACGTCATAACATGGTGGGAGGAGTCATTTGGTGAGTTTTGAGTGAAATCCAATCGGAAAAAGAATGGAATACACCAACCACTCCAATTATGAACGAAGGGCCGTCGAACTTGAATTGTCCAATTTCTCACACCTATTGATTTCGGATCGACCCCCAAACTTGGGCAACATCATAATATGATGGGAGGAGTCATTTGGTGAGTTTTGAGTGAAATCCAATCGCTAGACCTATGGAACACAACAACCACTCCAATTAGGAACGAACGGCCGGTGAACTTAAATTGTCCAATTTCTCACACCTATTGACTTCGGATCGAGCCCCAAACTTGGGCAACATCATAATATGGTGGGAGGAGTCATTTGGTGAGTTTTGAGTGAAATCCAATCGCTAGAAGTATGGAATACAACAACCACTCCAATTAGGAACGAACGTCCGTTGAACTTGAATTGTCCAATTTGGAACACCTATTGATTTCGGATCGAACCCCAAACTTGTGCAACATCATAATGTGGTGGGAGGAGTCATTTGGTGAGTTTGGAGTAAAATCCAATCGCTAGAAGTATGGAATACACCAACCACTCCAATTAGGAACTAACTGCCGTTGAACTTGAATTGTCCAATTTCCCACACCTATTGATTTCGGATCGAACCCCAAACTTGTGCAACATCATAATATGGTGGGAGGAGTCATTTGGTGAGTTTTGAGTGAAATCCAATCGCTAGAAGTATGGAATACACCAACCACTCCAATTAGGAACGAACTGCCGTTGAACTTTAATTGTCCAATTTGGAATACCTATTCATTTCGGATCGAACCCCAAACCTGGGCTACATCATAATATGGTGGGAGGAGTCATTTGGTGAGTTTTGAGTGAAATCCAATCGCTAGAAGAATGGAATACACCAACCACTCCAATTATGAACGAAGGGCCGTTGAACTTGAATTGTCCAATTTCTCACACCTATTGATTTCGGATCGAGCCCCAAACTTGGGCAACATCATAATATGGTGGGAGGAGTCATTTGGTGAGGTTTGAGTGAAATCCAATCGCTAGAAGTATTGCATACACCAACAACTCCAATTAGGAACGAACAACCGTTGAACTTGAATTCTCCAATTTCTCAAACCTATTGATTTCGGATCGAAACCAAAACTTGGGCAACATCATAACATGGTGGGAGGAGTCATGTGGTGAGTTTTGAGTGAAGTCCAATCGCTAGAAGTATGGAATACACCAGCCACTCCAATTAGGAACGAACTGTCGTTGAACTAGAATTGTCCAATTTCTCACACCTATTGATTTCGGATCGAGCCCCAAACTTGGGCAACACGATAATATGGTGGGAGGAGTCATTTGGTGAGTTTTGAGTGAAATCCAATCGCTAGAAGTATTGCATACACCAACAACTCCAACTAGGAACGAACAACCGTTGAACTTGAATTATGCAATTTCTCACACCTATTGATTTCGGATCAAGTCCAAAATTCGGGCAACACGATAATATGGTGGGAGGAGTCATTTGGTGAGTTGTGAGTGAAATCCAATCGCTAGAAGTAAGGAATACACCAACCACTCCAATTAGGAACGAACTGCCGTTGAACTAGAATTGTCTAATTTCTCACACCTATTGATTTCGGATCGAACCCCAAACTTGTGCAACATAATAATATAGTGGGAGGAGTCATTTGGTGAGTTTTGAGTGAAATCCAATGGCTAGAAGTATGGAATACACCAACCACTCCAATTAGGAACGAACTGCCGTTGAACTTGAATTGTCCAATTTGGAACACCTATTGATTTCGGATCGAACCCCAAACTTGGGCTACATCATAATATGGTGGGAGGAGTCATTTGGTGAGTTTTGAGTGAAATCCAATCGCTAGAATTATGGAATCCACCAACCACTCCAATTAGGAACGAACTGCCGTTGAACTTCAATTGTCCAATTTGGAACACCTATTGATTTCGGATCGAACCCCAAACTTGGGCTACATCATAATATGGTGGGAGGAGTCATTTGGTGAGTTTTGAGTGAAATCCAATCGCTAGAAGTATGGAATACACCAACCACTCCAATTAGGAACGAACTGCCGTTGAACTTGAATTGTCCAATTTGGAACACCTATTGATTTCGGATCGAACCCCAAACTTGGGCTACATCATAATATGGTGGGAGGAGTCATTTGGTGAGTTTTGAGTGAAATCCAATCGCTAGAATTATGGAATCCACCAACCACTCCAATTAGGAACGAACTGCCGTTGAACTTCAATTGTCCAATTTCGCACACCTATTGTTTTCGGATCGAGCCCAAAACTTGGGCAATACGATAATATGGTGGGAGGAGACATTTGGTGAATTTTGAGTGAAATCCAATCGCTAGAAGTATGGAATACACCAACCACTCCAATTAGGAACGATCTGCCATTGAACTTGAATTGTCCAATTTCTCACACCAATTGATTTCGGATCGAGCCCAAAACTTGGGCAACATGATAATATGGTGGGAGGAGTCATTTGGTGAGTTTTGAGAGAAATCCAATCGCTAGAAGTATGGAATACACCGACCACTCCAATTAGAAACGAACTGCCGTTGAACTTGAATTGTTCAATTTCTCACACCTATTGATTTCGGATCGAACCCCAAACTTGTGCAACATCATAATATGGTGGGAGCAGTCATTTGGTGAGTTTTGAGTGAAATCCAATCGCTAGAAGTATGGAATACACCAACCACTCCAATTAGGAACGAACTGCCGTTGAACTTGAATTGTCCAATTTGGAACACCTATTGATTTCGGATCGAGCCCAAAACTTGGGAAACATCATAATATGGTGGGAAGGGTCATTTGGTGAGTTTTGAGTGAAGTCCAATCGCTAGAAGTATGGAATACACCAGCCACTCCAATTAGTAACGAACTGCCGTGGAACTTCAATTGTGCAATTTCTCACACCTATTGATTTCGGATCGGGCCCAAAACTTGGGCAACACGATAATATGGTGGGAGGAGTCATTTGGTGAGTTTTGAGTGAAATCCAATCGCTACAAGTATGGAATACACCAACCACTCCAATTAGGAACGAACTGCCGTTGAACTTGAATTGTCCAATTTCTCACACCTATTGATTTTGGATCGAACCTCAAACTTGTGCAACATGATAATATGGTGGGAGGAGTCATTTGGTGAGTTTTGAGTGAAATCCAATCGCTAGAAGTATGGAATACACCAACCACTCCAATTAAGAACGAACTACCGTTGAACTTGAATTGTCCAATTTCTCACACCTATTGATTTTGGATCGAGCCCAAAACTTGGGCAACATCATAATATGGTGGGAGGAGTCATTTGGTGAGTTTTGAGTGAAATCCAATCGCTAGAAGAATAGAATACACCAACCACGCCAATTATGAACGAAGGGCCGTTGAACTTGATTTGTCCAATTTCTCACACCTATTGATTTCGGATCGAACCCCAAACTTGTGCAACATCATAATATGGTGGGAGGAGTCATTCGGTGGGTTTTGAGTGAAATCCAATCGCTAGAAATATGGAATACACCAACCACTCCTATTAGGAACGAACTGCCGTTGAACTTGAATTGTCAAATTTCTCACATCTATTGATTTCGGATCGAACCCCAAACTTGTGCAACATCTTAATATGGTGGGAGGTGTCATTTCGTGACTTTTGAGTGAAATCCAATCGCTAGAAGTATGGAATACACCAACCACTCCAATTAGGAACGAACTGCCGTTGAACTTGAATTGTCCAATTTGGAATACCTATTGATTTCGGATCGAGCCCAAAACTTGGGCAACATCATAATATGGTGGGAGGAGTCATTTGGTGAGTTTTGAGAGAAATCAAATCGCTAGAAATATGGAATACACCAACCACTCCTATTAAGAACGAACTGCCGTTGAACTTGACTTGTCCAATTTCTCACATCTATTGATTTCGGATCGAACCCCAAACTTGTGCAACATCTTAATATGGTGGGAGGAGTCATTTCGTGACTTTTGAGTGAAATCCAATCGCTAGAAGTATGTAATACACCAACCACTCCAATTAGGAACGAACTGCCGTTGAACTTGAATTGTCCAATTTCTTACACCTATTGATTCCGGATCGAGCCCAAAACTTGGGCAACATCATAATATGGTGGGAGGAGTCATTTGGTGAGTTTTGAGTGAAATCCAATCGCTAGAAATACGGAATACACCAACCACTCCAGTTAGGAACGACCTGCCGTTGAACTTGAATTGTCCAATTTGGAACACCTATTGATTTCGGATCGAGCCCAAAACTTGGGCAACATCATAATATGGTGGGAGTAGTCATTTGGTGTGTTTTCAGGGAAACCCAATCGCTAGAAGTATGGAATCCACCAACCACTCCAATTAGGAACGAACTGCCGTTGAACTTGAAGTGTCCAATTTCTCACACCTATTGATTTCGGATCGAGCCCAAAACTTGGGCAATATGATAATATGGTGGGAGGAGACATTTGCTGTGTTTTGAGTGAAATCCAATCGCTAGAAGTATGGAACACACCAACCACTCCAATTATGAACGAACTGCCATTGAACTTGAATTGTCCAATTTCTCACACCTATTGATTTCAGATCGAGCCCAAAACTTGGGCAACATCATAATATGGTGGGAGGAGTCAGTTGGTGAGTTTTCAGTGAAATCCAATCGCTAGAAGTATGGAATACACCAACCAGTCCAATTAGGAATGAACTGCCGTTGAGCTTGAATTGTCCAATCTGGAACACCTATTGATTTCGGGTCGAGCCCAAAACTTGGGCAACATCATAATATCTTGGGAGGAGTCATTTGGTGAGTTTTGAGTGAAATCCAATCGCTAGAAATATGGAATACACCAACAACTCCAATTAGGAACGAACTGCCGTTCAACTTGAATTGACCAATTTGTCACAGTTATTGATTTCGGATCGAACCCCAAACTTATGCAACATTATAATATGGTGGGAGGAGTCATTTGGTGAGTTTTGAGTGAAATCCAATCGCAAGAAGTATGTAATACACCAACCACTCCAATTAGGAACGAACTGCCGTTGAACTTGAATTGTCCAATTTCTTACACCTATTGATTTCGGATCGATCCCAAAACTTGGGCAACATCATAATATGGTGGGAGGAGTCATTTGGTGAGTTTTGAGTGAAGTCCAATCGCTAGAAGTATGGAATACACCAGCCACTCCAATTAGGAACGAACTGCCGTTGAACTTGAATTGTCCAATTTGTCACAGTTATTGATTTCGGATCGAACTCCAAACTTGTGCAACATCATAATATGGTGGGAGGAGTCATTTGGGGAGTTTTGAGTGAAATCCAATCGCAAGAAGTATGTAATACACCAACCACTCCAATTAGGAACGAACTGCCGTTGAACTTGAATTGTCCAATTTCTTACACCTATTGATTTCGGATCGATCCCAAAACTTGGGCAACATCATAATATGGTGGGAGGAGTCATTTGGTGAGTTTTGAGTGAAGTCCAATCGCTAGAAGTATGGAATACACCAACCACTCCAATTAGGACCGAACTGCGGTTAAACTTGAATTGGCCAATTTGGAACACCTATTGATTTTGGATCGAACCCCAAACTTGGGCAACATCATAATATGGTGGGAGGAGTCATTTGGTAAGTTTTGAGAGAAATCCAATCGCTACAACTATGGAATACACCAACCACTCCAATTAGGAACGAACTTCCGTTGAACGCCTATTGTCCAATTTCTCACACCTATTGATTTCGGATCGAGCCCAAAACTTGTGCAACACAATAATATGGTGGGAGGAGTCATTTGGTGAGTTTTGAGTGAAATCCAATCGCTAGAAGTATGGAATACACCAACCACTCCAATTAGGAACGAACTTCTGTTGAACTTCAATTGTCCAATTTGGAACACCTATTGATTTTGGATCGAACCCCAAACTTGTGCAACATCATAATACGGTGGGAGGAGTCATTTGGTGAGTTTTGAGTGAAATCCAATCGCTAGAAGTATGGAATACACCAACCACTCCAATTAGGAACGAACTGCCGTTGAACTAGAATTGTCTAATTTCTCACACCTATTGATTTCGGATCGAACCCCAAACTTGTGCAACATAATAATATAGTGGGAGGAGTCATTTGGTGAGTTTTGAGTGAAGTCCAATCGCTAGAAGTATGGAATACACCAGCCACTCCAATTAGGAACGAACTGCCGTTGAACTTGAATTGTCCAATTTGTCACAGTTATTGATTTCGGATCGAACTCCAAACTTGTGCAACATCATAATATGGTGGGAGGAGTCATTTGGGGAGTTTTGAGTGAAATCCAATCGCAAGAAGTATGTAATACACCAACCACTCCAATTAGGAACGAACTACCGTTGAACTTGAATTGTGCAATTTCTCACAACTATTGATTTCGGATCGAGCCCAAAACTTGGGCAACACGATAATATGGTGGGAGGAGTCATTTGGTGAGTTTTGAGTGAAATCCAATCGCTAGAAGTATGGAAAACACCAACCACTCCAATTAGGAACGAACTGCCGTTGAACTTGAATTGTCCAATTTCTCACACCTATTGATTTCAAATCGAGCCCAAGACTTGGGCAACAGCAGAATATGGTGGGAGCAGTCATTTGGTGAGTTTTGAGTGAAATCCAATTGCTAGAAGTATGGAATACACCAACCACTCCAATTAGGAACGATTGCCTTTGAACTTGAATTGTCCAATTTGGAACACCTATTGACTTCGGATCGAGCCCAAAACTTGGGCAACAACATAATATGGTGGGAGGAGTCATTTGGTGAGTTTTGAGTGAAATCCAATCGCTAGAAGTATGGAATACACCAACCACTCCAACTAGAAACGAATTGCCGTTGAACGTGAATTGTCCAATTTGGAACACCTATTGATTTCAGATCGAGCCCAAAACTTGGGCAACATCATAATATGGTGGGAGGAGTCAGTTGGTGAGTTTTGAGTGAAATCCAATCGCTAGAAGTATGGAATACACCAACCACTCCAATTAGGAATGAACTGCCGTTGAGCTTGAATTGTCCAGTTTGGAACACCTATTGATTTCGGGTCGAGCCCAAAACTTGGGCAACATCATAATATCTTGGGAGGAGTCATTTGGTGAGTTTTGAGTCAAATCCAATCGCTAGAAATATGGAATACACCAACCACTCCAATTAGGACCGAACTGCGGTTAAACTTGAATTGGCCAATTTGGAACACCTATTGATTTTGGATCGAACCCCAAACTTGGGCAACATCATAATATGGTGGGAGGAGTCATTTGGTAAGTTTTGAGAGAAATCCAATCGCTACAACTATGGAATACACCAACCACTCCAATTAGGAACGAACTTCCGTTGAACGCCTATTGTCCAATTTCGCACACCTATTGATTTCGGATCGAGCCCAAAACTTGTGCAACACAATAATATGGTGGGAGGAGTCATTTGGTGAGTTTTGAGTGAAATCCAATCGCTAGAAGTATGGAATACACCAACCACTCCAATTAGGAACGAACTTCTGTTGAACTTCAATTGTCCAATTTGGAACACCTATTGATTTTGGATCGAACCCCAAACTTGTGCAACATCATAATACGGTGGGAGGAGTCATTTGGTGAGTTTTGAGTGAAATCCAATCGCTAGAAGTATGGAATACACCAACCACTCCAATTAGGAACGATCTGCCATTGAACTTGAATTGTCCAACTTCTTACACCTATTCATTTCGGATCGAGCCCAAAACTTGGGAAACATCATAATATGGTGGGAGGAGTCATTTGGTGAGTTTTGAATGAAATCCAATCGCTAGAAGTATGGAATACACCAACCGCTCCAATTAGGAACGAACTGCCGTTGAACTTGAATTGTCCAATTTCTCACACCTATTGATTTCGGATCGAACCCCAAACTTGTACAACATCATAATATGGTGGGAGGAGTCATTTGGTGAGTTTTGAGAGAAATCCAATCGCTACAAGTATGGAATACACCAACCACTCCAATTAGGAACGAACTGCCGTTGAACGCGAATTGTCCAATTTCTCACACCTATTGATTTCAGATCGAACCCCAAACTTGTGCAACATAATAATATGGTGGGAGGAGTCATTTGGTGACTTTTGAGTGAAATCCAATCGCTACAAGTATGGAATACACCAACCACTCCAATCAGGAACGAACTGCCGTTGAACGCGAATTGTCCAATTTCTCACACCTATTGATTTCGGATCGAGCCCAAAACTTGTGCAACATAATAATATGGTGGGAGGAGTCATTTGGTGAGTTTTGAGTGAAATCCAATCGCTACAAGTATGGAATACACCAACCACTCCAATCAGGAACGAACTGCCGTTGAACGCGAATTGTCCAACTTCTCACACCTATTGATTTCAGATCGAACCCCAAACTTGTGCAACATAATAATATGGTGGGAGGAGTCATTTGGTGAGTTTTGAGTGAAATCCAATCGCTAGAAGTATGGAATACACCAACCACTCCAATTAGGAACGAACTGCGGTTGAACTTGAATTGTCCAATTTGGAACACCTATTGATTTCGGATCGAACCCCAAACTTGTTCAACATCATAATATGGTGGGAGGAGTCATTTGGGGAGTTTTGAGTGAAATCCAATCGCTAGAAATATGGAATACACCAACCACTCCAATTAGGAACGAACTGCCGTTGAACTTGAATTGTCCAATTTCTTACACCTATAGATTTCGGATCGACCCCAAAACTTGGGCAACATCGTAATATGGTGGGAGGAGTCATTTGGTGAGTTTTGAGTGAAATCCAATCGCTAGAAGTATGGAATACACCAACCACTCAAATTAGGAACGAACTGCCGTTGAACTTGAATTGTCCAATTTCTCACACCTATTGATTTCGGATCGAGCCCCAAACTTGGGCAACATCATAATACGGTTTGAGGTGTCATTTGGTGAGTTTTGAGTGAAATCCAATCGCTAGAAGTATGGAATACACCAACCACTCCAATTAGGAACGAACTGCCGTTGAACTTGAATTGTCCAATTTCTCACACCTATTGATTTCGGATCAAGCACCAAACTTGGGCAACATCGTAATATGGTGGGAGGAGTCATTTGGTGACTTTTGAGTGAAATCCAATCGCTACAAGTATGGAATACACCAACCACTCCAATCAGGAACGAACTGCCGTTGAACGCGAATTGTCCAATTTCTCACACCTATTGATTTCGGATCGAGCCCAAAACTTGTGCAACATAATAATATGGTGGGAGGAGTCATTTGGTGAGTTTTGAGTGAAATCCAATCGCTACAAGTATGGAATACACCAACCACTCCAATCAGGAACGAACTGCCGTTGAACGCGAATTGTCCAACTTCTCACACCTATTGATTTCAGATCGAACCCCAAACTTGTGCAACATAATAATATGGTGGGAGGAGTCATTTGGTGAGTTTTGAGTGAAATCCAATCGCTAGAAGTATGGAATACACCAACCGCTCCAATTAGGAACGAACTGCCGTTGAACTTGAATTGTCCAATTTGGAACACCTATTAATTTCGGATCGAACCGCAAACTTGTGCAACATCATAATAAGGTGGGAGGAGTCATTTGGTGAGTTTTGAGAGAAATCCAATCTCTAGAAATATGGAATACACCAACCACTCCAATTAGGAACGAACTGCCGATGAACTTGAATTGTTTAATTTCTCACACCTATTGATTTCGGATCGAACCCCAAACTTGGGCAACATCATAATATAGTGGGAGTAGTCATTTGGTGAGTTTTGAGGGAAATCCAATCGCTAGAAGTATGGAATACACCAACCACTCCAATTAGGAACGAAATGCCGTTGAACTTGAATTGTCCAATTTCTCACACCTATTGATTTCGGATCGAGCCCAAAACTTTGGCAACATCATAATATGGTGGGAGGAGTCATTTGGTGAGTTTTTGAGTGCAATCCAGTCGCTAGAAGTATGGAATACACCAACCACTCCAATTAGGAACGAACTGCCGTTGAACTTGAATTGTCCAATTTCTCACACCTATTGATTTCGGATCAAGCACCAAACTTGGGCAACATCATAATATGGTGGGAGGAGTCATTTGGTGAGTTTTGAGAGAAATCCAATCGCTAGAGCTATGGAATACTCCAACCACTCCAATTAGGAACGAACTGCCGTTGAACTTGAATTGTCCAATTTCTTTCACCTATTGATTTTGGATTGAGCCCAAAACTTGGGGAACATCATAATATGGTGGGAGGAGTCATTTGGTGAGTTTTGAACGAAATCCAATCGCTCGAAGTATGGAATACACCAACCACTCCAATTAGGAACGAACTGCCGTTGAACTTGAATTGTCCAATTTGGAACACCTATTGATTTCGGATCGAGCCCCAAACTTGGGCAACATCATAATATGGTGGGCGGAGTCATTTGGTGAGTTTTGAGTGAAATCCAATCGCTAGAAGTATGGAATACACCAACCACTCCAATTAGGAACGAACTGCCTTTGAACTTGAATTGTCCAATTTCTCACAACTATTGATTTCGGATCGAGCCCAAAACTTGGGCAACAAAATAATATGGCGGGAGGAGTCATTGTTGCGTAGATACAGCTTCACCAAAATGGATTCAGTTGCATCCTCAACTTGTGATACTCGCAAGTGCACGAGCCGTTTGGTAGTATAGCATATGTAAGTGCGAGGTCGATCCCACGAGGATTGGTGATTGAATGATCCAATTTATTTTTCCTACACAAAACAGAAATGAAAAAGAAAGGAAATAAATAAAACAAGGAAGAAAGAAATAACTAACTCAAGCAGATAAGTTCCCAAGTTCAATTAGATTAACGGATTGATTCTAGCTAATGTATGATTAAGCCATGGTGTTTGGTCATAACCTTGTGTTCCTAATTCCCTAATTTGATCATTTGTTGTCTAACCTAAAATTAAGCATTAGGAACCCATTAAGCATAGAAGAACAATTTAAACAACCAAGCATGTATCTAATCCCTGTTGTCGAATGTCCATACATACTCTTCCTATTCATAGTTCAATTCGAATTAAAGCATGGTGTATACTCTTAATTCAAACCAAGATAGCTAACATGCAAGCCTAAATGGTGATCAATCATTCAAACAAGCATATTAACTTATAAGCATAATGAATAAGAACAAAAACCATAATTGAAACTTGGAAACTAATTCAACTTGAAACTAAAGAAAGAATGTACATAAGGAAAAGTAAAGTAGAACTAAGAAATACTTAAGCAGAATTTCAGCACAAATATTTCATTACAACAATTGAAAACTAGAAAATGAAACTAAGAGAATTTGAGGGAGAGAAGGGAAGGGAGCTCTAGAGAAGTGTTTGAGAGCTCCCCCCCCTTGGGGTGTGTTTACAAGCTTAGAGAACCTCCCTATTTATAGGCCTAAGGAAATGAAAAATCTGAATTCAATATGGCTAATGCATACAACACTTGTTTTATAAAATCTGAAATGGTTGATGCACTTGTATTAGAAAATTTGAATTGGTTGATGCACTTCACCAATAAATCCCACCAGCACCCCTAGCTCATCTTCATGTCACCATGACCAAGCTTCCAACCAGCTCAATAGCTCATGCCTAGCTCACCATGACCAAGCTTCCAACCAGAAACAATAGCTCATCCTGAGGTCAGCATGACCAGCAATTTCAAGGGCTTATGAATTGGGCTTCCCTTAAGCAAATTAAGACTTTAAGCACTCAAACTTGAAGTTCAGAATGTCTTCTTTCCAGCCATATATCTTTTGGGCCAATCCAAGGTCGGAGGAGGAAGTTAAGGCCAAAACAAATTGCTAACTCATTTTGCGCGCTGATAAAATCCATCCTGAGCATGGCTCTGTGTTTGCTAGGTAACAGACTCCATATTTATCCAATGGGGCTGAATTTTGGATATGTTATAGTACACACCCATTGGAACAACTTTCATGAAGAATGCAGCCTCATCCGAGCTGTGTAGGTTGCTGAAACAAATCTTGTAATGTGACCTACGGAACTGGACTGGCAGGGGGCTGTAGCCAAAATGAGTTTGTCTTTAAGCTCTTCATCCATTCATCCAAATTAGGCCTTAACATGCTTGAATTGCATGAATTATGCTCTCTTGCTCTATTTGCCTACAAAACACACAAAGGGAGGCAAATAACTTAGAAATCTAAGAAACTAAGCAAAAGAAGTAAGTAAATAGGGCATGTATATGTATGAAATTATGAGCTTAACACACCCCAAAACATAGATTTTGCTAGTCCTCGAGCAAAACAAAAGAAAAAAAATAATAATAATAAAAAAATAAAAAATAAAAAATAAAAATAAAAACAAAACAAGAAGTTAACTAGACCACTTTCGTAGGTAACTCGATTGCATTGAGCGTATGCAACAAGCCTTTAAACCTCTAGGCATCCCTAGTAGGAGGAGTTGTGTCTCCTGAGGGTTTAACAGATACGATACCCACAAACGTTTTTCTAACTCTACAAAACAAAATGGTTAGAAAACTTAATAGATTTGTTAATCCTTAAGAAAAACCAAAAAAAAAAAAAAACGTTAACCTTCCAACCAGACAGAAATTTTAAACTTCGTAGACATGGCTCAACAAGGAACAAAACAAGCACTAAGGAAGTTCTAAACATTATTCAAGTGCTACCACAATCTCACAAAAATCATGCTCAAGGTGTGTGTGTGAAGTAGCCATGAAGATACAACTCATGCTTCTCAAACAACGATATGAATTCCTGCAAGAATGAACACAAGTTTGCCAAGCTAAACCAAAATCAATAGGACTTTACTCATGGATGCAATGTAATGGTTAGAAAAGGAATGGATATTGAAACACAAAGTCTAAGGAACAAAGTAGAGCATGTCATATAAACAAGATCATTGACATTTGAAATGTAAGGCACATAAATTGAAAAGCAAACAACACCAGATTTTGCAATTGAATCACTTCAAAATTTGATGGGAGGAGTCATTTGGTGAGTTTTGAGTGAAATCCAATCGCTAGAAGTTTGGAATACACCAACCACTCCAATTAGGAACGAACTGCCGTTGAACTTGAATTGTCCAGTTTCTCACACCTATTGATTTCGGATCGAGCCCAAAACTTGGGCAACAACATAATATGGTGGGAAGAGTCATTTGGTGAGTTTTAAGTGAAATCCAATCGGTAGAAGTATAGAATACACCAACCACTCCAGTTAGGAAATAATTGCCGTTGAACTTGAATTGTCCAATTTGGAACAACTATTGATTTCGGATCGAGCCCAAAACTTGGGCAAATTCATAATATGGTGGGAGGAGTCATTTGGTGAGTTTTGAGTGAAATCCAATTGCTAGAAGTATGGAATACACCAACCACTCCAACTAGGAACGAACTGCCGTTGAACTTGAATTGTCCAATTTGGAACACCTATTGATTTCGGATCGAGCACAAAACTTGGGCAACATCATAATATCGTGGGAGGAGTCATTCGGTTATTTTCGAGTGAAATCCAATCGCTAGAAGTATGGAATACACCAACCACTCCAATTAGGAACGAACTGCCGTTGAACTTGAATTGTCCAATTTCTCACACCTATTGATTTCGGATCGAGCCCCAAACTTGGGCAACATCATAATATGGTGGGAGGAGTCATTTCGAGAGTTTTGAGTGAAATCCAATTGCTAGAAGTATGGAATACACCAACCACTCCAATTAGGAACGAACTGCCGTTGAACTTGAATTGTCCAATTTCTCACACCTATTGATTTCGGATCGAGCCCCAAACTTGGGCAACATCATAATACGGTTTGAGGTGTCATTTGGTGAGTTTTGAGTGAAATCCAATCGCTAGAAGTATGGAATACACCAACCACTCCAATTAGGAACGAACTGCCGTTGAACTTGAATTGTCCAATTTGGAACACCTATTGATGTCGGATCGAGCCCAAAACTTGGGCAACATCATAATATGGTGGGAGGAGTCATTTAGTGAGTTTTGAGTGAAATCCAATCGCTAGACGTATGGAATACACCAACCACTCCAATTAGGAACGAACTGTCGTTGAAATTGAATTGACCAATTTCTCACACCTATTGATTTCGGATTGAGCCCAAAACATGGGCAACATCATAATATGGTGGGAGGAGTCATTTGGTGAGTTTTGAGTGAAATCCAATTGCTAGAAGTATGGAATTCACCAACCACTCCAATTAGGAACGAACTGCCGTTGAACTTGAATTGTCCAATTTCTCACACCTATTGATTTCGGATCGAGCCCCAAACTTGGGCAACATCATAATATGGTGGGAGGAGTCATTTCGAGAGTTTTGAGTGAAATCCAATTGCTAGAAGTATGGAATACACCAACCACTCCAATTAGGAACGAACTGCCGTTGAACTTGAATTGTCCAATTTCTCACACCTATTGATTTCGGATCGAGCCCAAAACATGGGCAACATCATAATATGGTGGGAGGAGTCATTTGGTGAGTTTTGAGTGAAATCCAATTGCTAGAAGTATGGAATACACCAACCACTCCAATTAGGAACGAACTGCCGTTGAACTTGAATTGTCCAATTTCTCACACCTATTGATTTCGGATCGAGCCCCAAACTTGGGCAACATCATAATATGGTGGGAGGAGTCATTTCGAGAGTTTTGAGTAAAATCCAATTGCTAGAAGTATGGAATACACCAACCACTCCAATTAGGAACGAACTGTCGTTGAAATTGAATTGACCAATTTCTCACACCTATTGATTTCGGATTGAGCCCAAAACATGGGCAACATCATAATATGGTGGGAGGAGTCATTTGGTGAGTTTTGAGTGAAATCCAATCGCTAGAAGTTTGGAATACACCAACCACTCCAATTAGGAATGAACTGCCGTTGAACTTGAATTGTCCAGTTTCTCACACCTATTGATTTCGGATCGAGCCCAAAACTTGGGCAACAACATAATATGGTGGGAAGAGTCATCTGGTGAGTTTTAAGTGAAATTCAATCGGTAGAAGTATAGAATACACCAACCACTCCAGTTAGGAAATAATTGCCGTTGAACTTGAATTGTCCAATTTGGAACAACTATTGATTTCGGATCGAGCCCAAAACTTGGGCAAATTCATAATATGGTGGGAGGAGTCATTTGGTCAGTTTTGAGTCAAATCCAATTGCTAGAAGTATGGAATACACCAACCACTCAAACTAGGAACGAACTGCCGTTGAACTTGAATTGTCCAATTTGGAACACCTATTGATTTCGGATCGAGCACAAAACTTGGGCAACATCATAATATCGTGGGAGGAGTCATTCGGTTATTTTTGAGTGAAATCCAATCGCTAGAAGTATGGAATACACCAACCACTCCAATTAGGAACGAACTGCCGTTGAACTTGAATTGTCCAATTTCTCACACCTATTGATTTCGGATCGAGCCCCACACTTGGGCAACATCATAATATGGTGGGAAGAGTCATTTGGTGAGTTTTGAGTGAAATCCAATCGCTAGAAGTATGGAATCCACCAACCTCATCAATTAGGAACGAACTGCCGTTGAACTTGAATTGTCCAATTTCTCACACCTATTGATTTCGGATCGAGCCCAAAACTTGGGCAACAAGAAAATATGGTGGGAGGAGTCGTTTGGTGAGTTTTGAGTGAAATCCAATCACTAGAAGTATGGAATACACCAACCACTCCAATTAGGAACGAACTGCCGCTGAACTTGAATTGTCCGATTTAGAACACCTATTGATTTCGGATCGAGCCCAAAACTTGGGCAACAAGAAAATATGGTGGGAGGAGTCATTTGGTGAGTTTTGAGTGAAATCCAATCGCTAGAAGTATGGATTACACCAACCACTCCAATTAGGAACGAACTGCCGTTGAACTTGAATTGTCCAATTTCTCACACCTATTGATTTCGGATTGAGCCCCAAACTTGGGCAACATCATAATATGGTGGGAGGAGTCATTTCGTGAGTTTTGAGTGAAATCCAATCGCTAGAAGTATGGAATACACCAACCACTCTAATTAGGAACGAACTGCCGTTGAACTTGAATTTCCAATTTGGAACACCTATTGATTTCGGATTGCGCCCAAAACTTGGGCAACATCATAATATGGTGGAAAAGTCATTTGGTGAGTTTTGAGTGAAATCCAATCGCTAGAAGTATGGAATACAGCAACCACTCCAGTTAGGAAATAACTGCCATTGAACATGAATTGTCCAATTTGGAACACCTATTGATTTCGGATCGTGCCCAAAACTTGGCCAACATCATAATATGGTGGGAGGAGTCATTTGGTGAGTTTTGAGTGAAATCCAATTGCTAGAAGTATGGAATATACCAACCACTCCAATTAGGAACGAACTGCCGTTGAACTTGAATTGTCCAATTTCTCACACCTATTGATTTCGGATCGAGCCCAAAACTTGGGCAACATCATAATATGGTGGGAGGAGTCATTTCGAGAGTTTTGAGTGAAATCCAATCGCTAGAAGTGTGGAATACACCAACCACTCCAATTAGGAACGAACTGCCGTTGAACTTGAATTGTCCAATTTGGAACACCTATTGATTTCGGATTGAACCCAAAACTTGGGCAACATCATAATATGGTGGGAGAAGTCATTTGGTGAGTTTTGAGTGAAATCCAAACGCTAGAAGTGTGGAATACACAACCACTCCAGTTAGGAAATAATTGCCGTTGAACTTGAATTGTCCATTTTGGAACACCTATTGATTTTGGATCGAGCCCAAAACTTGGGCAACATCATAATATGGTGGGAGGAGTCATTTGGTGAGTTTTGAACGAAATCCAATCGCTAGAAGTATGGAATACACCAACCACTCCAATTAGGAACGAACTGTCGTTGAACTTGAATTGTCCAATTTGGAACACCTATTGATTTCGGATCAAGCCCAAAACTTGGGCAACATCATAATACGGTGGGAGGAGTCGTTCGGTTAGTTTTGAGTGAAATCCAATCGCTAGAAGTATGGAATACACCGACCACTCCAATTACTAACGAACTGCCGTTGAACTTGAATTGTCCAATTTCTCACACCTATTGATTTCGGATCGAGCCCCAAACTTGGGCACCATCATAATATGGTGGGAAGAGTCATTTGGTGAGTTTTGAGTGAAATCCAATCGCTAGATGTATGGAATACACCAACTACTCCCATTAGGAACGAACTACCATTGAACTTGAATTGTCCAATTTCTCACACCTATTGATTTCGGATCGAGCCCAAAACTTGGGCAACAACAAAATATGGTGGGAGGAGTCATTTGGTGAGTTTTGAGTGAAATCCAATCCCTAGAAGTGTGGAATACACCAACCACTCCAATTTGGAACGAACTGCCGTTGAACTTGAATTGTCCAATTTCTCACACCTATTGATTTCGGATTGAGCCCCAAAACTTGGGCAACAACAAAATATGGTGGGAGGAGTCATTTGGTGAGTTTTGAGTGAAATCCAATCGCTAGAAGTATGGAATACACCAACCACTCCAATTAGGAACGAACTGCCGTTGAACTTGAATTGTCCAATTTGGAACACCTATTGATTTCGGATCGAGCCCAAAACTTGGGCAACAACATAATATGGTGGGAAGGGTCATTTGGTGAGTTTTGAGTGAAATCCAATCGGTAGAAGTATAGAATACACCAACCGCTCCAATTAGGAACGAACTGCCGTTGAACTTGAATTGTCCAATTTGGAACACCTATTGATTTCGGATCGAGCCCAAAACTTGGGCAACAACAAAATATGGTGGGAGGAGTCATTAGGTGAGTTTTGAGTGAAATCGAATCGCTAGATGTATGGAATACACCAACCACTCCAATTAGGAACGAACTGCCGTTGAACTTGAATTGTCCAATTTAGAACACCTATTGATTTCGGATCGAGCCCAAAACTTGGGCAACTTCAAAATATGGTGGGAGGAGTCATTTGGTGAGTTTTGAGTGAAATCCAATTGCTAGAAGTATGGAATACACCAACCACTCCAACTAGGAACGAACTGCCGTTGAACTTGAATTGTCCAATTTGGAACACCTATTGATTTCGGTTCGAGCCCAAAACTTGGGTAACCTCATAATATCGTGGGAGGAGTCATTCGGTTATTTTTGAGTGAAATCCAATCGGTAGAAGTATGGAATACACCAACTACTCCAATTAGGAACGAACTGCCGTTGAACTTGAATTGTCCAATTTCTCACACTTATTGATTTCGGATCGAGCCCCAAACTTGGGCAACATCATAATATGGTGGGAAGAGTCATTTGGTGAGTTTTGAGTGAAATCCAATCGCTAGAAGTATGGAATACACCAACCACATCAATTTGGAACGAACTGCCGTTGAACTTGAATTGTCCGATTTCTCACACCTATTGATTTCGGATCGAGCCCAAAACTTGGGCAACAAGAAAATATGGTGGGAGGAGTCGTTTGGTGAGTTTTGAGTGAAATCCAATCACTAGAAGTATGGAATACACCAACCACTCCAATTAGGAACGAACTGCCGTTGAACTTGAATTGTCCGATTTGGAACACCTATTGATTTCGGATCGAGCCCAAAACTTGGGCAACAAGAAAATATGGTGGGAGGAGTCATTTGGTGAGTTTTGAGTGAAATCCAATCGCTAGAAGTACGGAATACACCAACCACTCCAATTAGGAACGAACTGCCGTTGAACTTGAAATGTCCAATTTGGAACACCTATTGATTTCGGATCAAGCCCAAAACTTGGGCAACATCATAATACGGTGGGAGGAGTCGTTCGGTTTGTTTTGAGTGAAATCCAATCGCTAGAAGTATGGAATACACCGACCACTCCAATTACTAACGAACTGCCGTTGAACTTGAATTGTCCAATTTCTCACACCTATTGATTTCGGATCGAGCCCCAAACTTGGGCACCATCATAATATGGTGGGAAGAGTCATTTGGTGAGTTTTGAGTGAAATCCAATTGCTAGAAGTATGGAATACACCAACTACTCCAATTAGGAACGAACTACCGTTGAACTTGAATTGTCCAATTTCTCACACCTATTGATTTTGGATTGAGCCCCAAAACTTGGGCAACAACAAAATATGGTGGGAGGAGTCATTTGGTGAGTTTTGAGTGAAATCCAATCGCTAGAAGTATGGAATACACCAACCACTCCAATTAGGAACGAACTGCCGTTGAACTTGAATTGTCCAATTTGGAACACCTATTGATTTCGGATCGAGCCCAAAACTTGGGCAACAACATAATATGGTGGGAAGAGTCATTTGGTGAGTTTTGAGTGAAATCCAATCGGTAGAAGTATAGAATACACCAACCACTCCAATTAGGAACGAACTGCCGTTGAACTTGAATTGTCCAATTTCTCACACCTATTGATTTCGGATCGAGCCCAAAACTTGGGCAACAACAAAATGTGGTGGGAGGAGTCATTTGGTGAGTTTTGAGTGAAATCCAATCGCTAGAAGTATGGAATACACCAACCACTCCAATTAAGAACGAACTGCCGTTGAACTTGAATTGTCCAATTTGGAACACCTATTGATTTCGGATCGAGCCCAAAACTTGGGCAACTTCATAATATGGTGGGAGGAGTCATTTGGTGAGTTTTGAGTGAAATCCAATCGCTAGAAGTATGGAATACACCAACCACTCCAATTAGGAACGAACTGCCGTTGAACTTGAATTGTCCAATTTGGAACACCTATTGATTTCGGATCGAGCCCAAAACTTGGGCAACTTCATAATATGGTGGGAGGAGTCATTTGGTGAGTTTTGAGTGAAATCCAATTGCTAGAAGTATGGAATACACCAACCACTCCAACTAGGAACGAACTGCCGTTGAACTTGAATTGTCCAATTTGGAACACCTATTGATTTCGGATCTAGCCCAAAACTTGGGCAACCTCATAATATCGTGGGAGGAGTCATTCGGTTATTTTTGAGTGAAATCCAATCGCTAGAAGTATGAAATACACCAAGTACTCCAATTACCAACGAACTGTCGTTGAACTTGAATTGTCCAATTTCTCACACCTATTGATTTCGGATCGAGCCCCAAACTTGGGCAACATCATAATATGGTGCGAAGAGTCATTTGGTGAGTTTTGAGTGAAATCCAATCGCTAGAAGTATGGAAGACACCAACCACTCCAATTAGGAACGAACGGCCGTTGAACTTGAATTGTCCAATTTGGAACACCTATAGATTTCGGATCGAGCCCAAAACTTGGGCAACATCATAATATGGTGGGAGGAGTCATTTGGTGAGTTTTGAGTGAATTCCAATCGCTAGACGTATGGAATATACCAACCACTCCAATTAGGAACGAACTGCCGTTGAACTTGAATTGTCCAATTTGGAACACCTATTGATTTCGGATCGAGCCCAAAACTTGGGCATCATCATAATATGGTGGGAGGAGTCGTTTGGTTAGTTTTGAGTGAAATCCAATCGCTAGAAGTATGGAATATACCGACGACTCCAAATACTAACGAACTGCCGTTGAACTTGAATTGTCCAATTTCTCACACCTATTGATTTCGGATTGACCCCAAAACATGGGCAACATCATAATATGGGGGGAGGAGTCATTTGGTGAGTTTTCAGTGAAATCCAATCACTAGAAGTATGTAATACACCAACCACTCCAGTTAGGAAATAACTGCCGTTGAACTTGAATTGTCCAATTTGGAACACCTATTGATTTCGGATCGAGCCCAAAACTTGGGCAACATCATAATATGGTGGGAGGAGTCATTTGGTGAGTTTTGAGTTAAATCCAATCGCTAGAAGTATGGAATACACCAACCACTCCAATTAGGAACGAACTGCCGTTGAACTTGAATTTTCCAATTTGGAACACCTATTAATTTCGGATCGAGTCCAAAACTTGGGCAACATCATAATATGGTGGGAGGAGTCGTTCGGTTAGTTTTGAGTGAAATCCAATCGCTAGAAGTATGGAATACACCGACCACTCCAATTACTAACGAACTGCCGTTGAACTTGAATTGTCCAATTTCTCACACCTATTGATTTCGGATCGAGCCCCAAACTTGGGCAACATCATAATATGGTGGGAGGAGTCATTTCGTGAGTTTTGAGTGAAATCCAATCGCTAGAAGTATGGAATACACCAACCACTCCAATTAGGAACGAACTGCCGTTGAACTTGAATTGTCCAATTTCTCACACCTACTGATTTCGGTTCGAGCCCCAAACTTGGGCAACATCATAATATGGTGGGAGGAGTCGTTCGGTTAGTTTTGAGTGAAATCCAATCGCTAGAGGTATGGAATACACCGACCACTCCAATTACTAACGAACTGCCGTTGAACTTGAATTGTCCAATTTCTCACACCTATTGATTTCGGATCGAGCCCAAAACTTGGGCAACAACATAATATGGTGGGAAGAGTCATTTGGTGAGTTTTGAGTGAAATCCAATCGGTAGAAGTATAGAATACACCCACCATTCCAATTAGGAACGAACTGCCGTTGAACTTGAATTGTCCAATTTGGAACACCAATTGGTTTCGGATCGAGCCCAAAACTTGGGCAACATCATAATACGGTTTGAGGAGTCATTTGGTGAGTTTCGAGTGAAATCCAATCGCTAGAAGTATGGAATACACCAACCACTCCAGTTAGGAAATAACTGCCGTTGAACTTGAATTGTCCAATTTGGAACACCTATTGATTTCGGATCGAGCCCAAAACTTGGGCAACATCATAATATGGTGGGAGGAGTCATTTGGTGAGTTTTGAGTGAAATCCAATCGCTAGAAGTATGGAATACAGAAACCACTCCAATTAGGTACGAACTGCCGTTGAACTTGAATTGTCCAATTTCTCACACCTATTGATTACGGATCGAGCCCAAAACTTGGGCAACAACATAATATGGTGGGTAGAGTCATTTCGTGAGTTTTGAGTGAAATCCAATCGGTAGAAGTATAGAATACACCCACCATTCCAATTAGGAACAAACTGCCGTTGAACTTGAATTGTCCAATTTGACACACCTATTGGTTTCGGATCGAGCCCAAAACTTGGGCAACATCATAATATGGTTTGAGGAGTCATTTGGTGAGTTTCGAGTGAAATCCAATCGCTAGAAGTATGGAAGACACCAACCACTCCAATTAGGAACGAACGGCCGTTGAACTTGAATTGTCCAATTTGGAACAACTATTGATTTCGGATCGAGCCCAAAACTTGGGCAACAACATAATATGGTGGGAGGAGTCATTTGGTGAGTTTTGAGTGAAATCCAATCGCTAGACGTATGGAATACACCAACCACTCCAATTAGGAACGAACTGTCGTTGAAATTGAATTGACCAATTTCTCACACCTATTGATTTCGGATTGAGCCCAAAACATGGGCAACATCATAATATGGTGGGAGTAGTCATTTGGTGAGTTTTGAGTGAAATCCAATCGCTAGAAGTATGGAATACACCAACCACTCCAATTAGGAACGAACTGCCGTTGAACTTGAATTGTCCAATTTGGAACACCTATTGATTTCGGATCGAGCCCAAAACTTGGGCAACATCATAATATGGTGGGAGGAGTCGTTCGGTTAGTTTTGAGTGAAATCCAATCGCTAGAAGTATGGAATACACCGACCACTCCAATTACTAACGAACTGCCGTTGAACTTGAATTGTCCAATTTCTCACACCTATTGATTTCGGATCGAGCCCCAAACTTGGGCAACATCATAATATGGTGGGAGGAGTCATTTCGTGAGTTTTGAGTGAAATCCAATCGCTATAAGTGTGGAATACACCAACCACTCCAATTAGGAACGAACTGCCGTTGAACTTGAATTGTCCAATTTCTCACACCTACTGATTTCGGATCGAGCCCCAAACTTGGGCAACATCATAATATGGTGGGAGGAGTCGTTCGGTTAGTTTTGAGTGAAATCCAATCGCTAGAAGTATGGAATACACCGACCACTCCAATTACTAACGAACTGCCGTTGAACTTGAATTGTCCAATTTCTCACACCTATTGATTTCGGATCGAGCCCCAAACTTGGGCAACATCATAATATGGTGGGAGGAGTCATTTCGTGAGTTTTGAGTGAAATCCAATCGCTAGAAGTATGGAATACACCAACCACTCCAATTAGGGACGAACTGCCGTTGAACTTGAATTGTCCAATTTCTCACACCTATTGATTTCGGATCGAGCCCCAAACTTGGGCAACATCATAAGATGGTGGGAAGAGTCATTTGGTGAGTTTTGAGTGAAATCCAATCGCTAGAAGTATGGAATACACCAACCACTCCAATTTGGAACGAACTGCCCTTGAACTTGAATTGTCCAATTTCTCACACCTATTGATTTCGGATCGAGCCCAAAACTTGGGCAACAACATAATATGGTGGGAAGAGTAATTTGGTGAGTTTTGAGTGAAATCCAATCAGTAGAAGTATAGAATACACCAACCACTCCAATTAGGAACGAACTGTCGTTCAACTTGAATTGTCCAATTTGGAACACGTATTGATTTCGGATCGAGCCCAAAACTTGGGCAACATCATAACATGGTGGGAGGAGTCATTTCGTGAGTTTTGAGTGAAAACCAATCGCTAGACGTATGGAATACACCAACCACTCCAATTAGGAACGAACTGTCGTTGAAATTGAATTGTCCAATTTGGAACACCTATTGATTTCGGATCGAGCCCAAAACTTGGGCAACATCATAATATGGTGGGAGGAGTCGTTTGGTTAGTTTTGAGTGAAATCCAATCGCTAGAAGTATGGAATACACCAACCACTCCAATTAGGAACGAACTGCCGTTGAACTTGAATTGTCCAATTTGGAACACCTATTGATTTCGGATCGAGCCCAAAACTTGGGCAACATCATAATATGGTGGGAGGAGTCGTTTGGTTAGTTTTGAGTGAAATCCAATCGCTAGAAGTATGGAATACACCGACCACTCCAATTACTAACGAACTGCCGTTGAACTTGAATTGTCCAATTTCTCACACCTATTGATTTCGGATCGAGCCCCACACTTGGGCAACATCATAATATGGTGGGAGGAGTCATTTCGTGAGTTTTGAGTGAAATCCAATCGTTATAAGTGTGGAATACACCAACCACTCCAATTAGGAACGAACTGCCGTTGAACTTGAATTGTCCAATTTCTCACACCTACTGATTTCGGATCGAGCCCCAAACTTGGGCAACATCATAATATGGTGGGAGGAGTCGTTCGGTTAGTTTTGAGTGAAATCCAATCGCTAGAAGTATGGAATACACCGACCACTCCAATTACTAACGAACTGCCGTTGAACTTGAATTGTCCAATTTCTCACACCTATTGATTTCGGATCGAGCCCCAAACTTGGGCAACATCATAATATGGTGGGAGGAGTCATTTCGTGAGTTTTGAGTGAAATCCAATCGCTAGAAGTATGGAATACACCAACCACTCCAATTAGGAACGAACTGCCGTTGAACTTGAATTGTCCAATTTCTCACACCTATTGATTTCGGATCGAGCCCCAAACTTGGGCAACATCATAAGATGGTGGGAAGAGTCATTTGGTGAGTTTTGAGTGAAATCCAATCGCTAGAAGTATGGAATACACCAACCACTCCAATTTGGAACGAACTGCCGTTGAACTTGAATTGTCCAATTTCTCACACCTATTGATTTCGGATCGAGCCCAAAACTTGGGCAACAACATAATATGGTGGGAAGAGTCATTTGGTGAGTTTTGAGTGAAATCCAATCGCTAGAAGTATGGAATACACCAACCACTCCAATTAGGAAATAACTGCCGTTGAACTTGAATTGTCCAATTTGGAACACCTATTGATTTCGGATCGAGCCCAAAACTTGGGCAACATCACAATATGGTGGGAGGAGTCATTTGGTGAGTTTTGAGTGAAATCCAATCGCTAGAAGTATGGAATACACCAACCACTCCAATTAGGAAATAACTGCCGTTGAACTTGAATTGTCCAATTTGGAACACCTATTGATTTCGGATCGAGCCCAAAACTTGGGCAACATCACAATATGGTGGGAGGAGTCATTTGGTGAGTTTTGAGTGAAATCCACTCGCTAGAAGTATGGAATACACCAACCACTCCAATTAGGAACGAACTGCCGTTGAACTTGAATTGTCCAATTTGGAATACCTATTGATTTCGGATCGAGCCCAAAACTTGGGCAACATCATAATATGGTGGGAGGAGTCGTTCGGTTAGTTTTGAGTGAAATCCAATCGCTAGAAGTATGGAATACACCGACCACTCCAATTACTAACGAACTACCGTTGAACTTGAATTGTCCAATTTCTCACACCTATTGATTTCGGATCGAGCCCCAAACTTGGGCAACATCATAATATGGTGGGAAGAGTCATTTGGTGAGTTTTGAGTGAAATCCAATTGCTAGAAGTATGGAATACACCAACCACTCCAGTTAGGAATGAACTGCCGTTGAACTTGAATTGTCCAATTTGGAACACCTATTGATTTCGGATCGAGCCCAAAACTTGGGCAACATCACAATATGGTGGGAGGAGTCATTTGGTGAGTTTTGAGTGAAATCCACTCGCTAGAAGTATGGAATACACCAACCACTCCAATTAGGAACGAACTGCCGTTGAACTTGAATTGTCCAATTTGGAATACCTATTGATTTCGGATCGAGCCCAAAACTTGGGCAACATCATAATATGGTGGGAGGAGTCGTTCAGTTAGTTTTGAGTGAAATCCAATCGCTAGAAGTATGGAATACACCGACCACTCCAATTACTAACGAACTGCCGTTGAACTTGAATTGTCCAATTTCTCACACCTATTGATTTCGGATCGAGCCCCAAACTTGGGCAACATCATAATATGGTGGGAAGAGTCATTTGGTGAGTTTTGAGTGAAATCCAATTGCTAGAAGTATGGAATACACCAACCACTCCAGTTAGGAACGAACTGCCGTGGAACTTGAATTGTCCAATTTGGAACACCTATTGATTTCGGATCGAGCCCAAAACTTGGGCAACATCATAATATGGTGGGAGGAGTCATTTGGTTAGTTTTGAGTGAAATCCAATCGCTAGAAGTATGGAATACACTGATCGGTTCATAAATTGTATATCATTTCGTAAGCCCTTGAAGTTTCTGGTCATGCTGACCTCAGGATGAGCTATTGTTTCTGGTTGGAAGCTTGGTCATGGTGAGCTAGGCATGAGCTATTGAGCTGGTTGGAAGCTTGGTCATGGTGACATGAAGATGAGCCAGGGCTGCTGGTGGGATTTATTGGTGAAGTGCATCAACCAATTCAAATTTTCTAATACAAGTGCATCAACCAATTCATATTTTCTAATACAAGTGTTGTATGCATTAGCCATATCAAATTCAGATTTTCACTTCCCCTAGGCCTATAAATAGGGATGTTCTCTAAGCTTGTAAACACACCCCAAGGGGGGGAGCTCTCAAGCACTTCTCTAGAGCTCCCTTCCCTTCTCTCCCTCAAATTCTCTTAATTTTGCTTTCTAGTTCTCAATTCTAGCTTTCCTTTTGCTTCTTAGTTGTAGTTTATTTTTCTTTGTAATGTAAATTCTTTTCTTAAGTTTTCAAGTTGAATTAGTTTCCAAGTTTCAATTATGGTTTTTGTTCTTATTCATTATGCTTATAAGTTAATATGCTAGTTTGAATGATTGATCACCATTTAGGCTTGCATGTTAGCTATCTTGGTTTGAATTAAGAGTATACACCATGCTTTAATTCGAATTGAGCTATGAATAGGAAGAGTATGTATGGACATTCGACAACAGGGATTAGATACATGCTTGGTTGTTTAAATTGTTCTTCTATGCTTAATGGGTTCCTAATGCTTAATTTTAGGTTAGACAACAAATGATCAAATTAGGGAATTAGGAACACAAGGTTATGACCAAACACCATGGCTTAATCATACTTTAGCTAGAATCAATCCGTTAATCTAATTGAACTTGGGAACTTATTTGCTTGAGTTATTTCTTCCTTGTTTTATTTATTTCCTTTCTTTTTCATTTCTGTTTTTTGTAGGGAAAATGAATTGGATCATTCAATCACCAATCCCTGTGGAATCGACCTCGCACTTACATACGCTAAACTACCAACGGTTCGTGCACTTGCGAGTATCACAAGTTGAGGATGCAGCTGAATCCATTTTGGTGGAGCTAAATCTACGCAACAAGTTTTTGGCGCCGTTGCCGGGGATCGGTAACATTGTTTGATTCTATTTGGCTTTCCTACTTTATTTTTTTTCTTAACTGGACAATTTCTTGTTTTAAAGTTAATGACGTTAATGGACAAGTTGTGTTTGTAGTCCAACAGAAAAGGACAATTGCCCAACAAGCAAGAGAACTGGGTTTAAGTCCCAGCTTACACAACCCATTGGTGCTTGTTGCTTTGAAACATGGAATTGGATGTGTGTTGATTTTCCATTTCATTTTAGTTTTTATTTCCTCATTCTTTTAATTCTATTTCAAGTTTTCTATGTTTGTTTTAGCAATTTATTATAGCTCAATAATAAATGGAGAGAGATGGCAACCTCAATTATAAGAATGGGAAGTGTGGAGCAGTGGGAGAAGTCGCGACCTCCAAGTGCATCCATGCTCGACCTAATCGCTTCAAGGGGGAGTATTTCAATCCTTTCTCTTCTTTGAATTCTGTTGATTTCCATAGTTGTTTTTGCCTTTTGGTCCGCGCTGAGTTATTTTTTTTTCTATGCTGAATCCAACCATATAAAGAACGTAAAATTTGGACTTACGGTTGGAAAGTTATAGCCTAAAAACTGAACAGAGGTCGAAGCTGAAAAACATAGAAACGAATCTGTCCAAAAGGTGATAAATAGGTGATAGAAAGTGCTGTTTGTTTTTTTTCTTTGGTTTCTTGGTTTGTTTCATTTAGTACAATAATTTATATCGTTTGTTTGAGTTTGTTTAGAGTACTTAGTTCATTTTTGTTTATGGTTTGTTGTTTCATGTTATCTTAATTTGTTTTTGTTTCTTTTTCTTACGAGAATATATTTTTTAAAAAAAAATTTAAAAAAAATAAATAAATTTATTTTTCATATGAGCTGACTTATGGTAACTCCAGTGAGCACCTTCGTCAATACAGTGTCTAGGAGTTCTTTAGGCGACACCTTCGGTGTCTAAGAAGTTTGGGTTTTAAGCGGGACCATTGTGACCCCTCCAACCTTCCCGGATCCCCTGGCTGTGTTTTCTGAGGCCCTTAACTGGTCATCCGTGAGTTGCTTGTATATTGTGTGTTTTTAAATTAAGTTTTTTTTTTTTCTTTGTTTTCTTTTCTGTTGAGTCTTTGTTTTTGTTTTGTTTCTGTTTTTGTGTTGTTATGTTAGTTTATTTATTTATTTACGTGGTATGGTTAGTTAGTTTATTTCTGAGTGTTAAAACACATTTTTATTTCAAACATTGCATAAAAACAAAAAAAAAACAAAAAACAAAACAAAACAAAACAAAAAAAAACAATAATAATTAAAAAAAAAAAAAAAAACATCATCATCATCATCTTCATCATCATCTTCTTCATCTTCTTCATCTCCATCATCATCATGGCTTGCCTCTATTTTCTCGCACTTGTAAAAAATGCATCAGCTCCACATGGTCCTCATTTTTTCTCTGCAGTGCTTCCACGTGCTGATTGGCATAGTAGAGCCGCTTCTGCAAGTCCGCCACCATAGCCTTCAAGGAAGCTATTTCCTCGCTCATCGCGGCACACTCCCTTGTCCTCGCCAGTAATCGCATGCCCAAATTAGTAGCGGAGACCGCGTGGAGCACAGTTAAATTGTGGGACTCCTCTACCGCTGCCTTATCAGACCTCTGTGCCACATGCAGATGATCTGTCGGAGTGAGCTTGCTGCTAATCATGCCTCCTAGCAGCACTGCTCTGTTCGACAGTGCCTCAGAAAAGTTCGGTATTGCCTCAGCAAAGTTTGAGGCCGTGCCGTGATGATATGAAGAGTTTGGAAAGACAGTGTTTGGAGGAGCCCTTGTCTGGGCATTCGGTGGTGCAAGTGAGAGCTCAAGGTTGAGATCATCAAGGTGAGTGCATGAGGATGCCATTTGTTTTGCTTCTGAATTTTTTGATGTTTTTCCTTGAGTTTGCAGGAAGAAATGCTGGGTATCATCCGCTTGCAGATGTGTGGTTTAAATAGACATATGCTGATGAGAGAGAGCCAACACCATTTCGGATTTCCCGGGCATGCTCGACCTAATCGCTTCAAGGGGGGAGCACATTAACTTTCACTTTACTTTTCTTTTTTCCGTGTTTTCTGGTGTTTTATGTTTTTGCCCGTTACTTTCATTTTCTAGTGTTTTGTGTTTTTGCCTTTCCCTTTCGGCTATCATCTTTGTCTTATTTTAGTTAGGGAAATGTGTTTTCTTTTCCGTTTGTCGTCTTTGTTTTATTTTAGTTGGGAAGTGTGTTTTCTTTTTCTTTTTCTTTTTCTTTCTGCAACCTTACTCTTTTATTTCCGAAACAAAATAACGAAAATACAAAAACAACAAAATAAAATAAAAACAACAATAATGCAGTAGGAAATCATTTCTTCTCGGTGCTTGGTGTCTCGACCATTGAAGCTTTGAGTTTGGCCCTCTGGCTGTCCTCTTCCAGGGCTTCACGCACAGCTTCTTGGGGCTCATCACTTGAGCTCCCAAAGATCGCAATCTTAGCTTGAGTGTAACTACTCTCGCGATCTGCTTGTTTGCGTTTACCCGGTCGGTCTAGGTCCTCCAGCTGTTTTCGCATGTCGCGAGAGTACAACTCTACCATTTTTTATAGGTTTTTATTCTCGTCCCGCAATACTTCTAGCTGGTGTCGATTCACCTCCACTATCCTTGACCTCTCCCTTTTCAAGCTTTTTATAGCAGTCTGACACTCCTCAACCATACTTCGCTCCGCCGCCAACTGACCCTTTAGCACCTCTACCTCATGGGACTTCACAAGTAGGCGATGACCCAAACTTGCGACTGTTGCCGTACTCTGCACGCTCAGTGCCAGGGCATCGCTCACGACCCGGTTGTCATCCCTTGTTCCCAGCACACGTATATCTTTAGGAGTCACTAAATTTCTAGCCACTCCAATGGCAACATCGTTGTCCAGGAGTATTGAGTCAGTTACTGTCACAGGCCCCCGTGCGGAAGCAAAGTAGGGCATCCATACTGGTGCCGCTGCTTGGCCTCGTGTCTGAGTCGGTGGAGCTAGGTTGAGATCCAACGAAAATGGGTAGTTAGAGGCCATTTGATTTCTCACTCTCTTTTCTTCTTTCTTTCTTTTCTCTTTTGTGTGTTTCTGAGTTTGTGTTTTTTTTTACCCTTTCTTTTTACCTTTTATAGACTTAGTCTGCTAAACCCTAGCCGCTGCGGTTCTGAGTTCTGTGCGGCCCTTACGGCTTATCTCTATATGTCGCTGTTAAGCTCATAATTTCATACATATACATGCCCAAATTTACTTACTTCTTTTGCTTAGTTTCCTATAATTCTAAGTTATTTGCCTCTATTTGTGTGTTTTGTAGGCCAAAAGAGTAAGAGAGCATAATTCATGCCATTCAAGCATGTTAAGGCCTAATTTGGATGAAGGGAAGAAGAGCTTAAAGACATACTCATTTTTGCTACAGCCCCTTGCCAGTCCAGTTTCGTGGGTCACATTGCAAGATCTGTTTCAGCAACCTACACAGCTCGGATGAGGCCGCATTCTTCATGAAAGTTGTTCCAATGGGTGTGTACTATAACATATCCAAAATTCAGCCCCATTGGATAAATCTGGAGTCCGTCATCTAGCAAACACAGAACCATGCTCAGGATGGATTTTTGTCAGCGAGCAAACTGAGTTAGAATTTCATTTCGGACTTATCTTCTTCATCCGAGCTTGGATTGGGCCAATACTTGTGTGGTTGGATCAGACACATTCTGAACTTCACAATGGATATCTTAAAGTCGTCATTTGCTTAAGAGAAGCCCAAGTTGTAAGCCCTTGAAGTTGCTGGTCATGCTGACATGAGGATGAGCTGGTTGGAAGCTTGGTCATGGTGAGCTAGGCATGAGCTATTGTAGCTGGTTGGAAGCTTGGTCATGGTGACATGAAGATGAGCTAGGGCTGCTGGTGGGATTTATTGGTGAAGTGCATCAACCAATTCAGATTTTATAATGCAAGTGTTGTATGCATTAGTGAAGTGCATCAACCAATTCATCTTTTATAATGCAAGTGTTGTATGCATTAGCCATATTGAATTCAGATTTATCACTCCCCTCTCCCTATAAATACCACATCCATTCCACATTCAAGACACAACAAATCCTGGGATTCACAACCCCACAATTCACTCCAACCATCCTCAAACACTCTCACAATCCCAAATCACCTCCATATCCTTCATACATCTTTCTAGAAGTGGGGAAGCTCTTGGAGAAGCATTAGAAGTGGAGAAGCACTTGGAGAAGCCTTGGACACCACAAGAACTTCAGAAAAAGGGTTTTTCTACTCTTATTGCATTCATTATGTTTTCTCATTTCTGTTCAAGTCTCTTTTCCATTATGAGTAGCTAAATCCATAACTAGGGCTTCGATGTAACCTAACATGAATATTCTGGGTTTATAAGTTTGGAGTTTCAAGTTTGATTCATGATTCATGTTCTTATTCATTATGCTTATAAGTTAACATGCTTGTTTGAATGATTGATCACCATTAGAACTTGTTTGTTAACTATCTTGGTTTGAATTAAGAGTATACACCATGCTTTAATTCGAATTGAACTATGAATAGGAAGAGTATGTATGGACATTCGACAACAGGGATTAGATACATACTTGGTTGTTTAAAATGTTCTTCTATGCTTAATGGGTTCCTAATGCTTAATTTTAGGTTAGACAACAAATGATCAAATTAGGGAATTAGGAACACAAGGTTAGGACCAAACACCATGGCCTAATCATACTTTAGCTAGAATCAATCTTTGAATCTGAATTAGACTTGTTACTTGAATCTTTATAACCCAGAATTGAATTGCTATGGTGAATCGAATGCCCTAGTCTCCAAACCTGTGCTTTAACCTTCAAAACCACCCTTTGTTACTTTTGTTTACTTGCTTTCCGTTGACATTTCAGTTTGTTCATTTCTTTCTATAATCACAAGCATTCTCACTTCAAAGTTCATTTTAATCTTGCTGCATTTGTTTTCAAACTCACTCTTGCTTTAAATTCTGTTTTAGATTTAACTTCCTAACTTCTTGAATTTGGTAATCTAAAGTACATAACTAATTTGAACTTCTCAGTCTTCGTGGGTACGACCTCGTACTTGTCTTGCTATACTACTAATTGCCCCGTACAATTGCGAGTTAACATATTATTAACAACAGTCGCCACACCCGTTTCCCAACCCCCTTAATTGCATTTTCACCTTTCACCACCTTCTAGTGAAAAAGTCGTCCCGCTTCACCCAAGAAGCCAATAATTCTGGCTTGGGGGATGTGACAGCTTCTTCTGCGCGCCGACACGTCCCTCACCCCTTTCACCCGTGACTTCCCAGGAACCAAGGCATCAGGGACCACACACTTTCTTTTCAGAAATCCCGCATTCGCGCTCCCAATTCAAGTTTCATTTTATTTAAAAAAATAAAAAATAAAAATAAAAATAATAACAAACGTGTGGGCTTCAGTTTTCATTGTGAGTTGGGTTTTCACCGTTGTTAGGTTTCAAGGTGGCTTAACCTTCTTTTGGGTTGGGCTTTCAATTGTTTGGATTTTGGTTTGCATAAGACTGTCTGTTTAGGGCTTACTGTTTTGTCTGTTTAGGGTTTTCTGTTTGATTGTTTGTTTGTTTGTTTGTTTGTTTTGTAATTATTTTATTTTATTTGTGTTTTTTTTTTTTGTGGTTTATATTTACTTTAGTACCTTTCATTTCTTGTTATGACATTGCTTGTTCCTAATTTTTAAAAATTGAGGACAATGTTCATTTCTAGGTTTGGGGGTATTGGAGTTTAGCAAGTAAATTTGTTTTTTTTTCTTAAAAAAAAAATATTTTTAAAAAAAACAAAATAAAACTTCTTGCTTGTTTTTTTCTTTTTTCTATATTTTGAGTCTTATTTTGTTTTGAGTCACTTTCCCAACACTTATGATGAGATTGTGATAAATGTTTGCATGACTTAAACAAAAATTGGATTTCATTTTATTATTAATTTTTTTTTATTAAAAAATTTTAAAAAAATTAATTAATTGGCATCACAAGTTGAGGATGCAGCTGAATCCATTTTAGTGGAGCTAAATCTACGCAACATACACCAACCACTCCAATTAGGAACGAACTGCCGTTGAACTTGAATTGTCCAATTTGGAACACCTATTAATTTCAGATCGAGCCCAAAACTTGGGCAACAATAAAATATGGTGGGAGGAGTCATTTGGTGAGTTTTGAGTGAAATCCAATCGCTAGAAGTATGGAATACAACAACCACTCCAATTAGGAACGAACTGCCGTTGAACTTGAACTGTCCAATTTGGAACACTTATCGATTTCGGATCGAGCCCAAAACTTGGGCAACATCATAATACGGTGGGAGGAGTCATTTGGTGAGTTTTGAGTGAAATCCAATCGCTAGAAGTATGGAATACACCAACCACTCCAGTTTGGAACGAACTGCCGTTGAACTTGAATTGTCCAATTTGGAACACCTATTGATTTCGGATCGAGCCCAAAATTTGGGCAACATCATAATATGGTGGGAGGAGTCGTTTGGTTAGTTTTGAGTGAAATCCAATCGCCAGAAGTATGGAATACACCAACCACTCCAATTAGGAACGAACTGCCGTTGAACTTGAATTGTCCAATTTCTCACACCTCTTGATTTCGGATCGAGCCCAAAACTTGGGCAACATCATAATACGGTGGAAAGAGTCATTTGGTGAGTTTTGAGTGAAATCCAATCGCTAGAAGTATGGAATACACCAACCACTCCAATTAGGAACTAACTGCCGTTGAACTTGAATTGTCCAATTTGGAACACCTATTGATTTCGGATCGAGCCCAAAACTTGGGCAACATCATAATATGGTGGGAGGAGTCATTTGGGGAGTTCTGAGTGAAATCCAATCGCTGGACGTATGGAATACACCAACCACTCCAATTAGGAACGAACTGTCGTTGAAATTGAATTGACCAATTTCTCAGACCAATTGATTTCGGATCGAGCCCAAAACTTGGTGGGAGGGGTCATTTGGTGAGTTTTGAGTGAAATCCAATCGCTAGAAGTATGGAATACACCAACCACTCCAATTAGGAACGAACTGCCGTTGAACTTGAATTGTCCAATTTGGAACACCTATTGATTTCGGATCGAGCCCAAAACTTGGGCAACATCATAATATAGTGGGAGGAGTCATTTGGTGAGTTTTGAGTGAAATCCAATCGCTAGACGTATGGAATCCACCAACCACTCCAATTAGGAACGAACTGTCGTTGAAATTGAATTGACCAATTTCTCACACCTACTGATTTCGGATCGAGCCCAAAACTTGGGCAAGATCATAATATGGTGGGAGGAGTCATTTGGTGAGTTTTGAGTGAAATCCAATCGCTAGAAGTATGGAATACACCAACCACTCCAATTAGGAACGAACTGCCGTTGAACTTGTATTGTCCAATTTCTCACACCTATTGATTTCGGATCGAGCCCCAAACTTGGGCAACATCATAATATGGTGGGAGGAGTCATTTGGGGAGTTTTGAGTGAAATCCAATCGCTGGACGTATGGAATACACCAACCACTCCAATTAGGAACGAACTGTCGTTGAAATTGAATTGACCAATTTCTCACACCTATTGATTTCGGATCGAGCCCAAAACTTGGGCAAGATCATAATATGGTGGGAGGAGTCATTTGGTGAGTTTTGAGTGAAATCCAATCGCTAGAAGTATGGAATACACCAACCACTCCAATTAGGAACGAACTGCCGTTGAACTTGAATTGTCCAATTTGAAACACCTATTGATTTCGGATCGAGCCCAAAACTTGGGCAACAACAAAATATGGTGGAAGGAGTCATTTGGTGAGTTTTCAGTGAAATCCAATCGCTAGAAGTCTGGAATACACCAACCACTCCAATTAGGAACGAACTGCCGTTGAACTTGAATTGTCCAATTAGGAACACCTATAGATTTCGGATCGAGCCCAAAACTTGCCCAACATCATAATATGGTGGGAGGATTCATTTGGTGAGTTTTGAGTGAAATCCAATCGCTGGACGTATGGAATACACCAACCACTCCAATTAGGAACGAACTGTCGTTGAAATTGAATTGACCAATTTCTCAGACCTATTGATTTCGGATCGAGCCCAAAACTTGGGCAACATCATAATATGGTGGGAGGAGTCATTTGGTGAGTTTTGAGTGAAATCCAATCGCGAGAAGTATGGAATACACCAACCACTCCAATTAGGAACGAACTGCGGTTGAACTTGAATTGTCCAATTTTGAACGCCTATTGATTTCGGATCGAGCCCAAAACTTGGGCAACATCATAATATAGTGGGAGGAGTCTTTTGGTGAGTTTTGAGCGAAATCCAATCGCTAGACGTATGGAATACAACAACCTCTCCAATTAGGAACGAACTGTCGTTGAAATTGAATTGACCAATTTCTCACACCTATTGATTTCGGATCGAGCCCAAAACTTGGGCAACATCATAAAATGGTGGGAGGAGTCATTTGGTTAGTTTTGAGTGAAATCCAATCGCTAGAAGTATGGAATACACCAACCAATCCAATTAGGAACGAACTGCCGTTGAACTTGAATTGTCCAATTTGGAACGCCTATTGATTTCGGATCGAGCCCAAAACTTGGGCAACATCATAATATAGTGGGAGGAGTCTTTTGGTGAGTTTTGAGTGAAATCCAATCGCTAGACGTATGGAATACAACAACCTCTCCAATTAGGAACGAACTGTCGTTGAAATTGAATTGACCAATTTCTCACACCTATTAATTTCGGATCGAGCCCAAAACTTGGGCAACAACATAGTATGGTGGGAGGAGTCATTTGGTGAGTTTTGAGTGAAATCCAATCGCTAGAAGTATGGAATACACCAACCACTCCAGTTAGGAACGAACTGCCAATGAACTTGAATTGTCCAATTTGAAACACCTATTGATTTCGGATCGAGCCCAAAACTTGGGCAACATCATAATATGGTGGGAGGAGTCATTTGGGGAGTTTTGAGTGAAATCCAATCGCTAGAAGTATGGAATACACCAACCACTACAATTAGGAACGAACTGCCGTTGAACTTGAATTGTCCAATTTGGAACAACTATTGATTTCGGATCGAGCCCAAAACTTGGGCAACATCATAATATGGTGGGAGGAGTCATTTGTTGAGTTTTGAGTGAAATCCAATCGCTAGAATTGTGGCATACACCAACCACTCCAATTAAGTACGAACTACCGTTGAACTTGAATTGTCCAATTTCTCACACCTATTGATTTCGGATCGAGCCCAAAACGTGGGCAACATCATAATATGGTGGGAGGAGTCATTTGGTGAGTTTTGAGTGAAATCCAATCGCTAGAATTGTGGCATACACCAACCACTCCAATTAAGTACGAACTACCGTTGAACTTGAATTGTCCAATTTCTCACACCTATTGATTTCGGATCGAGCCCCAAACTTGGGCAACATCATAATATGGTGGGAGGAGTCACTTGGTGAGTTTTGAGTGAAATCCAATCGCTAGAAGTATGGAATACACCAACCACTCCAATAAGGAACGAACTGCCGTTGAACTTGAATTGTCCAATTTCTCACAAATATTGATTTCGGATCGTGCCCAAAACTTGGGCAACATCATAATATGGTGGGAGGAGTCATTTGGTGAGTTTTGAGTGAAATCCATTCGCTAGAAGTATGGAATACACCAACCACTCCAGTTAGGAACGAACTGCCGTTGAACTTGAATTGTCCAGTTTGGAACACCTATTGATTTCGGATCGAGCCCAAAACTTGGGCAACATCATAATATGGTGGGAGGAGTCGTTTGGTGAGTTTTGAGTGAAATCCAATCGCTAGAAGTATGGAATACACCAACCATTCCAATTAGGAACGAACTGCCGTTGAACTTGAATTGTCCAATTTCTCACACCTATTGATTTCGGATGGAGCCCCAAACTTGGGCTACATCATAATATTGTGGGAGGAGCTATTTGGTGAGTTTTGAGTGAAATCCAATCGCTAGATGTATGGAATACACCAACCACTCCAATTAGGAACGAACTGTCATTGAAAGTGAATTGACCAATTTCTCACACCTATTGATTTCGGATCGATCCCAAAACTTGGGCAACATCATAATATGGTGGGAGGAGTCATTTGGTGAGTTTTGAGTGAAATCCAATCGCTGGAAGTATGGAATACACCAACCACTCCAATTAGGAACGAACTGCCGTTGAACTTGAATTGTCCAATTTCTCACACCTATTGATTTCGGATCGAGCCCCAAACTTGGGCTACATCATAATATTGTGGGAGGAGCTATTTGGTGAGTTTTGAGTGAAATCCAATCGCTAGATGTATGGAATACACCAACCACTCCAATTAGGAACGAACTGTCGTTGAAATTGAATTGACCAATTTCTCACACCTATTGATTTCGGATCGATCCCAAAACTTGGGCAACATCATAATGTGGTGGGAGGAGTCATTTGGTTAGTTTTGATAGAAATCCAATCGCTAGAAGTATGGAATACACCAACCACACCAATTAGGAACGAACTGCCGTTGAACTTGAATTGTCCAATTTGGAAGACCTATTGATTTCGGATCGAGACCAAAACTTGGGCAACATCGTAACATGGTGGGAGGAGTCATTTGGTGAGTTTTGAGTGAAATCCAATCGCTAGAAGTATGGAATACACCAACCACTCCAATTAGGAACGAACTGCCGTTGAACTTGAATTGTCCAATTTGGAAGACCTATTGATTTCGGATCGAGCCCCAAACTTGGGCAACATCATAACATGGTGGGAGGAGTCATTTGGTGAGTTTTGAGTGAAATCCAATCGCTAGAAGTATGGAATACACCAACCACTCCAATTAGGAACGAACTGCCGTTGAACTTGAATTGTCCATTTTCTCACACCTATTGATTTCGGATCGAGGCCCAAACTTGGGCAACATCATAATATGGTGGGACGAGTCATTTGGTCAATTTTGAGTGAAATTCAATCCCTAGACGTATGGAATACACCAGCCACTCCAATTTGGAACGAACTGTCGTTGAAATTGAATTGACCAATTTCTCACACGTATTGATTTCGGATCGAGACCCAAACTTGGGCTACATCATAATATTGTGGGAGGAGCTGTTTGGTGAGTTTTGAGTGAAATCCAATCGCTAGATGTATGGAATACACCAACCACTCCAATTAGGAACGAACTGCCGTTGAAATTGAATTGACCAATTTCTCACACCTATTGATTTCGGATCGATCCCAAAACTTGGGCAACATCATAATATGGTGGGAGGAGTCATTTGGAGAGTTTTGAGTGAAATCCAATCGCTGGAAGTATGGAATACACCAACCACTCCAATTAGGAACGAACTGCCGTTGAACTTGAATTGTCCAATTTCTCACACCTATTGATTTCGGATCGAGCCCCAAACTTGGGCTACATCATAATATTGTGGGAGGAGCTATTTGGTGAGTTTTGAGTGAAATCCAATCGCTAGATGTATGGAATACAGCAACTACTCCAATTAGGAACGAACTGTCGTTGAAATTGAATTGACCAATTTCTCACACCTATTGATTTCGGATCGATCCCAAAACTTGGGCAACATCATAATATGGTGGGAGGAGTCATTTGGTGAGTTTTGAGTGAAATCCAATCGCTGGAAGTATGGAATACACCAACCACTCCAATTAGGAACGAACTGCCGTTGAACTTGAATTGTCCAATTTCTCACACCTATTGATTTCGGATCGAGCCCCAAACTTGGGCTACATCATAATATTGTGGGAGGAGCTATTTGGTGAGTTTTGAGTGAAATCCAATCGCTAGATGTATGGAATACACCAACCACTCCAATTAGGAACGAACTGTCGTTGAAATTGAATTGACCAATTTCTCACACCTATTGATTTCGGATCGATCCCAAAACTTGGGCAACATCATAATGTGGTGGGAGGAGTCATTTGGTTAGTTTTGATAGAAATCCAATCGCTAGAAGTATGGAATACACCAACCACACCAATTAGGAACGAACTGCCGTTGAACTTGAATTGTCCAATTTGGAAGACCTATTGATTTCGGATCGAGACCAAAACTTGGGCAACATCGTAACATGGTGGGAGGAGTCATTTGGTGAGTTTTGAGTGAAATCCAATCGCTAGAAGTATGGAATACACCAACCACTCCAATTAGGAACGAACTGCCGTTGAACTTGAATTGTCCAATTTGGAAGACCTATTGATTTCGGATCGAGCCCCAAACTTGGGCAACATCATAACATGGTGGGAGGAGTCATTTGGTGGGTTTTGAGTGAAATCCAATCGCTAGAAGTATGGAATACACCAACCACTCCAATTAGGAACGAACTGCCGTTGAACTTGAATTGTCCATTTTCTCACACCTATTGATTTCGGATCGAGCCCCAAACTTGGGCAACAACATAATATGGTGGGACGAGTCATTTGGTCAATTTTGAGTGAAATTCAATCGCTAGACGTATGGAATACACCAACCACTCCAATTAGGAACGAACTGTCGTTGAAATTGAATTGACCAATTTCTCACACCTATTGATTTCGGATCGAGACCCAAACTTGGGCTACATCATAATATTGTGGGAGGAGCTATTTGGTGAGTTTTGAGTGAAATCCAATCGCTAGATGTATGGAATACACCAACCACTCCAATTAGGAACGAACTGCCGTTGAAATTGAATTGACCAATTTCTCACACCTATTGATTTCGGATCGATCCCAAAACTTGGGCAACATCATAATATGGTGGGAGGAGTCATTTGGTGAGTTTTGAGTGAAATCCAATCGCTGGAAGTATGGAATACACCAACAACTCCAATTAGGAACGAACTGCCGTTGAACTTGAATTGTCTAATTTCTCACACCTATTGATTTCGGATCGATCCCAAAACTTGGGCAACATCATAATATGGTGGGAGGAGTCATTTGGTGAGTTTTGAATGAAATCCAATCGCTAGAAGTATGGAATACACCAACCACTCCAGTTAGGAACGAACTGCCGCTATACTTGAATTTTCCAATTTGGAACACCTATTGATTTCGGATCGAGCCCAAAACTTAGGAAACATCATATTGTGGTGGGAGTCATTTGGTGAGTTTTGAGTGAAATCCAATCGCTAGAAGTATGGAATACACCAACCACTCCACTTAGGAACGAACTGCCGTTGAACTTGAATTGTCCAATTTCTCGACCCTATTGATTTCGGATCAAGCCCAAAACTTGGGCAACATCATAATATGTTGGGAGGAGTCATTTGGTGAGTTTTGAGTGAAATCCAATCCCTAGAAGTATGGAATACACCAACCACTCTAATTAGTAACGAACTGCCGTTGAACTTGTATTTTTCAATTTGGAACACCTATTGATTTCGGATCGAGCCCAAAACTTGGGCAACATTATAATATGGTGGGAGGAGTCATTTGGTGAGTTTTGAGTGAAATCCAATCGCTAGAAGTATGGAATGCACCAACCACTCCAATTACGAACGAACTGCTTTTGAACTTGAATTGTCCAATTTGGAACACCTATTGATTTCAGATAGAGCCCCAAACTTGGGCAACATCATAATATGGTGGGAGGAGTCATTCGGTGAGTTTTGGGTGAAATCCAATCGCTAGGAGTATGGAATACACCAACCACTCAAATTACGAACGAACTGCCGTTGAACTTGAATTGTCCAATTTCTCGAACCTATTGATTTCGGATCAAGTATGGAATACTCCAACCACTCCAATTAGGAACGAACTGCCGTTGAACTTGAATTGTCCAATTTGGAACACCTATTGATTTCGGATCGAGCCCAAAACTTGGGCAACATCATAATATGGTGGGAGGATTCATTTGGTTAGTTTTGAGTGAATTCCAATGGCTAGAAGTATGGAATACACGAACCATTCAAATTAGGAACGAACTGCCGTTGAACTTGAATTGTCCAATTTGGAACATCTATTGATTTCGGATCGAGCCCAAAACATGGGCAACATCATAAAATGGTGGGAGGAGTCATTTGGTGAGTTTTGATTGAAATCCAATCGCTAGAAGTATGGAAGACACCAACCACTCCAATTAGGAACGAACTGCCGTTGAACTTGAATTGTCCAATTTGGAACACCTATTGATTTCGGATCGAGCCCAACACTTGGGCAACATCTTAATATGGTGGGAGAAGTCATTTGGTTAGTTTTGAGTGAAATCCGATCGCTAGAAGTATGGACTACACCAACCACTCCAATTAGGAACGAACTGCCGTTGAACTTGAATTGTCCAATTTGGAACACCTATTGATTTCGGATCGAGCCCAAAACTTGGGCAACATCATAATATGGTGGGAGGAGTCATTTGGTGAGTTTTGAGTGAAATAAAATCGCTAGAAGTATGGAATACACCAACCACTCCAATTATAAACGAACTGCCGTTGAACTTGAATTGTCCAATTTGGAACACCTATTGATTTCGGATCGAGCCCAAAACTTGGGCAACATCATATTATGGTGGGAGGAGTCATTTGGTGAGTTTTAAGTGAAATACAATCGCTAGAAGTATGGAATACACCAACCACTCCAATTATAAACGAACTGCCGTTAAACTTGAATTGTCCAATTTGGAACGAACTGTCGTTGAACTTGAATTGTCCAATTTGGAACACCTATTGATTTTGGATCGATCCCAAAACTTGGGCAACATCTTAATATGGTGGGAGGAGTCATTTGGTGAGTTTTGAGTGAAATCCAATCGCAAGAAGTATGGAAGACACCAACCACTCCAATTAGGAACGAACTGCCGTTGAACTTGAATTGTCCAATTTCGAACACCTATTGATTTTGGATCGAGCCCAAAACTTGGGCAACATCTTAATATGGTGGGAGGAGTCATTTGGTGAGTTTTGAGTGAAATACAATCGCAAGAAGTATGGAATACACCAACCACTCCAATTAGGAACGAATTGCCGTTGAACTTGAATTGTCCAATTTGGAACACCTATTGATTTCGGATCGAGCCCAAAACTTGGGCAACATCATAATATGGTGGGAGGAGTCATTTGGTGAGTTTTGAGTGAAATACAATCGCAAGAAGTGTGGAATACACCAACCACTCCAATTAGGAACGAACTGCCGTTGAACTTGAATTGTCCAATTTCCCACACCTATTGATTTCGGATCGAGCCCAAAACTTGGGCAACATCAGAATATGGTTGGAGGAGTCATTTGGTTAATTTTGAGTGAAATCCAATCGATAGAAGTATGGAATACACCAACCACTCCAATTAGGAACGAACTGCCGTTGAACTCTAATTTTCAAATTTGGAAGACCTATTGATTTCGGATCGAGCCCAAAACTTGGGCAACAACATAATGTTGTGGGAGGAGTCATTTGGTGAGTTTTGAGTGAAATCCAATCGCTAGAAGTATGGAATACACCAACCACTCCAATTAGGAACGAACTGCCGTTGAACTTGAATTGTCCAATTTCTCACAACTAGTGATTTCGGATTGAGCCCCAAACTTGGGCAACATCATAATATGGTGGGAGGAGTCATTTGGTGAGTTTTGAGTGAAATCCAATCGCCAGAAGTATGGAATACAGCAACCACTCCAATTAGGAACGAACTGCCGTTGAACTTGAATTGTCCAATTTCTCACACCTATTGATTTCGGATCGATCCCAAAACTTGGGCAACATCAGAATATGGTGGGAGGAGTCATTTGGTTAATTTTGAGTGAAATCCAATCGATAGAAGTATGGAATACACCAACCACTCCTATTTGGAACGAACTGCCGTTGAACTCTAATTGTCAAATTTGGAAGACCTATTGGTTTCAGATCGAGCCCAAAACTTGGGCAACATCATAATATGGTGGGAGGAGTCATTTTGGTGAGTTTTGAGTGAAATCCAATCACTAGAAGTATGGAATACACAAAACACTCCAATTAGGAACGAACTGCCGTTGAACTTGAATTGTCCAATTTCTCACACCTATTGATTTCGGATCGAGCCCCAAACTTGGGCAACACCATAATATGGTGGGCGGAGTCATTCGGTGAGTTTTGAGAGAAATCCAATCTTTAGAAGTATGGAACACACCAACCACTCCAATTAGGAACGAACTGCCGTTGAACTTGAATTGTCCAATTTGGAACACCAATTGATTTTGGATCGAGCCCAAAACTTGGGTAACATCATGATATGGTGGGAGGAGTCATTTGGTGTGTTTTGAGTGAAATCCAATCGATAGAAGTATGGAATACACCAACCACTCCAATTAGGAACGAACTGCCGTTGAACTTGAATTGTCCAATTTGGAACACCTATTGATTTCGGATCGAGCCCAAAACTTGGGCAACATCATAATATGGTGGGAGGAGTCATTTGGTGAGTTTTGAGTGAAATCCAATTGCTAGAAGTATGGAATACACCAACCACTCGAATTAGGAACGAACTGCCGTTGAACTTGAATTGTCCAATTTCTCACACCTATTGATTTCCGATCGAAACCAAAAGTTGTGCAACATGATAATATGGTTGGAGGAGTCATTTGGTGAGTTTTGCGTGAAATCCAATCGCTACAAGTATGGAATACACCAACCACTCCAATTAGGAACGAACTGCCGTTGAACTTGAATTGTCTAATTTCTCACACCTATTGATTTAGGATCGAGCACAAAACTTGGGGAACATCATAATATGGTGGGAGGAATCAATTGGTGAGTTTTGAGTGAAATCCAATCGCTAGAAGCATGGGATACACCAACCACTCCAATTAGGAACGAACTGCCGTTGGACTGGAATTGTCCAATTTCTCACACCTATTGATTTCGGATCGAGCCCACAACTTGGGCAACATCATAATATGGTGGGAGCAGTCATTTGGTGAGTTTTGAGTGAAATCCAATCGCTAGAAGTAAGGAATACACCAACCACTCCAATTAGGAACGAACTGCCGTTGGACTGGAATTGTCCAATTTCTCACACCTATTGATTTCGGATCGAGCCCAAAACTTGGGCAACATCATAATATGGTGGGAGGAGTCATTTGGTGAGTTTTGAGTGAAATCCAATCGCTAGAAGTATGGAATACACCAACCACTCCAATTAGGAACGAACTGCCGTTGAACTTGAATTGTCCAATTTCTCACACCTATTGATTTCGGATCGATCCCAAAACTTGGCCAACGTCATAATATGGTGGGAGGAGTCATTTGGTGAGTTTTGAGTGAAATCCAATCGCTAGAAGTATGGAATACACCAACCACTCCAATTAGGAACGAACTGCCGTTGAACTTGAATTGTCCAATTTCTCACACCTATTGATTTCCGATCGAAACCAAAAGTTGTGCAACATGATAATATGGTGGGAGGAGTCATTTGGTGAGTTTTGCGTGAAATCCAATCGCTAGAAGTATGGAATACACCAACCACTCCAATTAGGAACGAACTGCCGTTGAACTTGAATTGTCCAATTTCTCACACCTATTGATTTCGGATCGATCCCAAATCTTCGGCAACATGATAATATGGTGGGAGGAGTCATTTGGTGAGTTTTGAGTGAAATTCAATCGCTAGAAGTATCGAATACATCAACAACTCCAATTAGGAACGAACTGCCGTTGAACTTGAATTGTCCAATTTCTCACACGTATTGATTTCGGATCGAGCCCAAAACTTGGGCAACATCATAATATGGTGGGAGGAGTCAATTGGTGAGTTTTGAGTGACATCCAATCGCTAGAAGTATGGAATACACCAACCACTCCAATTAGGAACGAACTGCCGTCGAACTTGAATTGTCCAATTTCTCACACCTATTGATTTCGGATCGCTCCCAAAACTTGGGCAACATCATAATATGGTGGGAGGAGTCATTTGGTGAGTTTTGCATGATATCCAATCGCTAGAAGTATGGAATACACCAACCACTTCAATTAGGAACGAACTTCCGTTGAACTTGAATTGTCCAATTTCTCACACCTATTGATTTCGGATCGAGCCCAAAACTTGGGCAACATCATAATATGGTGGGAGGAGTCATTTGGTGAGTTTTGAGTGAAATCCAATCGCTAGAAGTATGGAATACACCAGCCACTCCAATTAGGAACGAACTGCCGTTGAACTTGAATTGTCCAATTTCTCACACCTATTGATTTTGGATCGAGCCCAAAACTTGGGCAACATCATACTATGGTGGGAGGAGTCATTTGGTTAGGTTTGAGTGAAATCCAATCGCTAGAAGTATGGAATACAACAACCACTCCAATTAGGAACGAACTACCGTTGAAATTGAATTGTCCAATTTCTCACACCTATTGATTTCGGATCGAGCCCAAAACTTGGGCAACATCATAATATGGTGGGAGGAGTCATTTGGTAATTTTTGGGTGAAATCCATTCGCTAGAAGTATGCAATACACCAACCACTGCAATTAGGAACGAACTGCCGTTGAACTTGAATTGTCCAATTTGGAACACCTATTGATTTCGGATCGAGCCCAAAACTTGGGCAACATCATAATATGGTGGGAGGAGTCATTTGGTGAGTTTTGAGTGAAATCCAATCGCTGGAAGTATGGAATACATCAACCACTCCAATTAGGAACGAACAGCCGTTGAACTTGAATTGTCCAATTTCTCACACCTATTGATTTCGGATCAAGCCCCAAACTTGGGCAACATCATAATATGGTGAGAGGAGTCATTTGGTGAGTTTTGAGTGAAATCCAATCGCTAGAAGTATGGAATACACCAACCACTTCAATTAGGAACGAACTTCCGTTGAACTTGAATTGTCCAATTTCTCACACCTATTGATTTCGGATCGAGCCCAAAACTTGGGCAACATCATAATATGGTGGGAGGAGTCATTTGGTGAGTTTTGAGTGAAATCCAATCGCTAGAAGTATGGAATACACCAGCCACTCCAATTAGGAACGAACTGCCGTTGAACTTGAATTGTCCAATTTCTCACACCTATTGATTTTGGATCGAGCCCAAAACTTGGGCAACATCATACTATGGTGGGAGGAGTCATTTGGTTAGTTTTGAGTGAAATCCAATCGCTAGAAGTATGGAATACACCAACCACTCCAATTAGGAACGAACTACCGTTGAAATTGAATTGTCCAATTTCTCACACCTATTGATTTCGGATCGAGCCCAAAACTTGGGCAACATCATAATATGGTGGGAGGAGTCATTTGGTAATTTTTGGGTGAAATCCATTCGCTAGAAGTATGCAATACACCAACCACTGCAATTAGGAACGAACTGCCGTTGAACTTGAATTGTCCAATTTGGAACACCTATTGATTTCGGATCGAGCCCAAAACTTGGGCAACATCATAATATGGTGGGAGGAGTCATTTGGTGAGTTTTGAGTGAAATCCAATCGCTGGAAGTATGGAATACACCAACCACTCCAATTAGGAACGAACAGCCGTTGAACTTGAATTGTCCAATTTCTCACACCTATTGATTTCGGATCAAGCCCCAAACTTGGGCAACATCATAATATGGTGAGAGGAGTCATTTGGTGAGTTTTGAGTGAAATCCAATCGCTAGAAGTATGGAATACACCAACCACTTCAATTAGGAACGAACTTCCGTTGAACTTGAATTGTCCAATTTCTCACACCTATTGATTTCGGATCGAGCCCAAAACTTGGGCAACATCATAATATGGTGGGAGGAGTCATTTGGTGAGTTTTGAGTGAAATCCAATCGCTAGAAGTATGGAATACACCAGCCACTCCAATTAGGAACGAACTGCCGTTGAACTTGAATTGTCCAATTTCTCACACCTATTGATTTTGGATCGAGCCCAAAACTTGGGCAACATCATACTATGGTGGGAGGAGTCATTTGGTGAGTTTTGAGTGAAATCCAATCACTAGAAGTATGGAATACACCAACCACTCCAATTAGGAACGAACTACCGTTGAAATTGAATTGTCCAATTTCTCACACCTATTGATTTCGGATCGAGCCCAAAACTTGGGCAACATCATAATATGGCGGGAGGAGTCTGATCGGTTCATAATTGTATATCATTTTGTACCCTTCTAGCTTATGATTTGGTTATGTTATTGAGTTAAACTTGTGCTTTTAATCCATTTTCTGTTTTGATAAATCCATAATTTCATACACTTGCTTGCCTTCTTTACTTAGTGATTTTGCTTAGTTTCTCTTTATTTTGAGTCACTTACCTCTGTTTGTGTGTTTTGTAGGTTAAGATAGCAAGAGATCACATTTGATGCAATCCATGCATGTTAAGGGCTGATTGGGATAAGAGCAAGAGCTTAAAGACAAAACCAAAGTTGGGCCACACTTCTTGTCAGTCCAGTTTCGTAAGTCACCTTGCAGGTCTCATTTCAGCAATTTGCACAACTCGGATGAGGAGACATGCTTCATAGAAGTTGTTCAATTGGGTGTCTAGTATAACATAACCAAAATTCAGCCCAATTGAACATATGTGGAGTCCTCAGCCCGTCCAACACTGAACCATGCTCAGGAGGATTTGCAGCTGCCAGCTTTGAGCCTTGTCTCCTCCTTTAAGCCATGTGCCTCACCCATGCTGCAACTGACTTTGGATCCAACATAATGTGTGAAGTGGGGAGGCATTCCAGCTATGAAATTCTAAAGGAGCAAGTTGGTACATGCTGGAGTTATTATAGAGAAAGCATGTGCATGCATGTAAAGCAAAGAAATGAAATGAAGTCAATTCCAGTCTCTGTTCGGCTGCCAACTTGCAAGGCCCAAAACGCATACTTCTACTGCTCCGATGGGAATACTTTCTTCATAGAAGTTGTTCCAATGGGTGTCTAGTATAACATATCCGAATTTGAGCACCATTGGATACGTTTTGAAACCTCTGACCTTCCTACACCAAGACTGGTTCAGAAAACTAGTTTTTCAGCAACCAAAAGGCAACCACATGGGTTGGCAGCAAAGGGCAGCCACATTTGATCACCATTGAACCCATGTGAAGATGCTTGAGGTGCAGCAGCAAAAGATGAAGGATGGTGTGGGAATTCATCATGATGTTCCTCCCTCTTAGCCCTATAAATAGAGAAGCCTTCAAGCTTCAAATCACACCCCAAGGGGGGGGAGCTCTCAAACACTTCTCTAGAGCTCCCTTCCCTTCTCTCCCTCAAATTCTCTTAGTTTCCTTTCTAGTTTTCAATTGTTGTAATGAAATATTTGTGCTGAAATTCTCCTTAAGTTTTTCAAGTTCTACTTTACTTTTATTTGTAATGTACATTCTTTCTTAAGTATTCAAGTTTAATTAGTTTCCAAGTTTCAATTATGATTTTTGTTCTTATTCATTATGCTTATAAGTTAATATGCTAGTTTGAATGATTGATCACCATTTAGGCTTGCATGTTAGCTATCTTGGTTTGAATTAAGAGTAGACACCATGCTTTAATTCGAATTGAACTATGAATAGGAAGAGTATGTATGGACATTCGATAACAGGGATTAGATACATGCTTGGTTGTTTAAATTGTTCTTCTATGCTTAATGGGTTCCTAATGCTTAATTTTAGGTTAGACAACAAATGATCAAATTAGGGAATTAGGAACACAAGGTTATGACCAAACACCATGGCTTAATCATACTTTAGCTAGAATCCATCTGTTAATCTAATTGAACTTGGGAACTTATTTGGTTGAGTTATTTTCATTTTTCTTGTTTTATTTATTTTCTTTTTCATTTCTGTTTTGTGTAGGGGAAATGAATTGGATCATTCAATCACCAATCCTCGTGGGATCGACCTCGCACTTACATATGCTATACTACCAAACGGCTCGTGCACTTGCGAGTATCACAAGTTGAGGATGCAGCTGAATCCATTTTGATGCAGCTGAATCGAAGCAACAGAGTCATTTGGTAAGTTTTGGGTGAAATCCAATCGCTAGAAGTATGGAATACACCAACCACTGCAATTAGGAACGAACTGCCGTTGAACTTGAATTGTCCAATTTGGAACACCTATTGATTTCGGATCGAGCCCAAAACTTGGGCAACCTCATCATATGGTGGGAGGAGTCATTTGGGGAGTTTTGAGTGAAATCCAATCGCTAGACGTATGGAATACACCAACCACTCCAATTAGGAACGAACTGCCGTTGAACTTGAATTGTCCAATTTGGAACACCTATTGATTTCGGATCGAGCCCAAAACTTGGGAAACATCATAATATGGTGGGAGGAGTCATTTGGTTAGTTTTGAGTGAAATCCAATCGCTAGAAGTATGGAATACACCAACCACTCCAATTAGGAACGAACTGCCGTTGAACTTGAATTGTCCAATTTCTCACACCTATTGATTTCAGATCGAGCCCGAAACTTGGGCTACATCATAATATGGTGGGAGGAGTCATTTGGTGAGTTTTGAGTGAAATCCAATCGCTAGAAGTATGGAATACACCAACCACTCCAATTAGGAACGAACTTCCGTTGAACTTGAATTGTCCAATTTGTCACACCTATTGATTTTGGATCGAGCGCAAAACTTGGGCAACATCATAATATGGTGGGAGGAGTCATTTGGTGAGTTTTGAGTGAAATCCAATCGCTAGAAGTTTGGAATACACCAACCACTGCAATTAGGAACGAACTGCCGTTGAACTTGAATTGTCCAATTTGGAACACCTATTGATTTCGGATCGAGCCCAAAACTTGGGCAACATCATAATATGGTGAGAGGAGTCATTTGGTGAGTTTTGAGTGAAATCCAATCGCTAGAAGTAAGGAATACACCAACCACTCCAATTAGGAACGAACTGCCGTTGAACTTGAATTGTCCAATTTGGAACACCTATTGATTTCGGATCGAGCCCCAAACTTGGGCTACATCATAATATTGTGGGAGGAGCTATTTGGTGAGTTTTGAGTGAAATCCAAACGCTAGAAGTATGGAATACACCAACCACTCCAATTTGGAACGAACTTCCGTTGAACTTGAATTGTCCAATTTGGAACACCTATTGATTTCGGATCGAGCCCCAAACTTGGGCTACATCATAATATTGTGGGAGGAGCTATTTGGTGAGTTTTGAGTGAAATCCAATCGCTAGAAGTATGGAATACACCAACCACTCCAATTTGGAACGAACTTCCGTTGAACTTGAATTGTCCAATTTGTCACACCTATTGATTTCGGATCGAGCCCAAAACTTGGGCAACATCATAATATGGTGGGAGGAGTCATTTGGTGAGTTTTGAGTGAAATCCAATCGCTAGAAGTATGGAATACACCAACCACTCCAATTAGGAACGAACTGTCGTTGAAATTGAATTGACCAATTTCTCACACCTATTGATTTCGGATCGAGCCCAAAACTTGGGCAACAACATAATATGGTGGGGGGAGTGATTTGGTGAGTTTTGAGTGAAATCCAATCGCTAATTTCGAACACCTATTGATTTCGGATCGAGCCCAAAACTTGGGCAACATCATAATATGGTGGGAGGAGTCCCTTGGTGAGTTTTGAGTGAAATCCAATCGCTAGAAGTATGGAATACACCAACCACTCCAATTAGTAACGAACTGCCGTTGAACTTGAATTGTCCAATTTCTCACACCTATTGATTTCGGATCGAGCCCCAAACTTGGGCAACATCATAATATGGTGGGAGTAGTCATTTGGTGAGTTTTGAGTGAAATCCAATCGCTAGAAGTACGGAATACACCAACCACTCCAATTAGGAACGAACTGCCGTTGAACTTGAATTGTCCAATTTGGAACACCTATCGATTTCGGATCGAGCCCAAAACTTGGGCAACATCATAATGGTGGGAGGAGTCATTTGGTGAGTTTTGCGTAAAATCCAATAGCTAGAAGTATGGAATACACCAACCACTCCAATTAGGAACGAACTGTCGTTGAAATTGAATTGACTAATTTCTCACACCTATTGATTTTGGATAGAGCCCAAAACTTGGGCAACATCATAATATGGTGGGAGGAGTCATTAGGTGAGTTTTGAGTGAAATCCAATCGCTAGAAGTATGGAATACACCAACCACTCCAATTAGGAACGAACTGTCGTTGAAATTAAATTGACCAATTGCTCACACCTATTGATTTCGGATCGAGCCCAAAACTTGGGCAACATCATAATATAGTGGGAGGAGTCATTTGGTGAGTTTTGAGTGAAATCCAATCGCTAGAAGTATGGAATACACCAACCACTCCAGTTAGGAACGAACTGTCGTTGAAATTGAATTGACCAATTTCTCACACCTATTGATTTCGGATCGAGCCCAAAACTTGGGGAACATCATAATATGGTGGGAGGAGTCATTTGGCGAGTTTTGAGTGAAATCCAATCGCTAATTTCGAACACCTATTGATTTCGGATCGAGCCCAAAACTTGGGCAACATGATAATATGGTGGGAGGAGTCCTTTGGTGAGTTTTGATGGAAATCCAATCGCTAGAAGTATGGAATACACCAACCACTCCAACTAGGAACGAACTGCCGTTGAACTTGAATTGTCCAATTTCTCACACCTATTGATTTCGGATCGAGCCCCAAACTTGGGAACCATCATAATATGGTGCGAGGAGTCCTTTGGTGAGTTTTGAGTGAAATCCAATTGCTAGAAGTACGGAATACACCAACCACTCCAATTAGGAACGAACTGCCGTTGAACTTGAATTGACCAATTTCGAACACCTATCGATTTCGGATCGAGCCCAAAACTTGGGCAACATCATAATATGGTGGGAGGAGTCATTTGGTGAGTTTTGAGTGAAATCCAATAGCTAGAAGTATGGAATACACCAACCACTCCAATTAGGAACGAACTGTCGTTGAAATTGAATTGACCAATTTCTCACACCTATTGATTTCGGATAGAGCCCAAAACTTGGGCAACATCATAATATGGTGGGAGGAGTCATTTGGTGAGTTTTGAGTGAAATCCAATCGCTAGAAGTATGGAATACACCAACCACTCCAATTAGGAACGAACTGTCGTTGAAATTGAATTGACCAATTTCTCACACTTATTGATTTCGGATCGAGCCCAAAACTTGGGCAACATCATAATATGGTGGGAGGAGTCATTTGGTGAGTTTTGAGTGAAATCCAATCGCTAGAAGTATGGAATACACCAACCACTCCAATTAGGAACGAACTGTCGTTGAAATTGAATTGACCAATTTCTCACACCTATTGATTTCGGATCGAGCCCAAAACTTGGGCAACATCATAATATGGTGGGAGGAGTCATTTGGTGAGTTTTGAGTGAAATCCAATCGCTAATTTCGAACACCTATTGATTTCAGATCGAGCCCAAAACTTGGGCAACATCATAATATGGTGGGAGGAGTCCTTTGGTGAGTTTTGAGGGAAATCCAATCGCTAGAAGTATGGAATACACCAACCACTCCAACTAGGAACGAACTGCCGTTGAACTTGAATTGTCCAATTTCTCACCCCTATTGATTTCGGATCGAACCCCAAACTTGGGAACCATCATAATATGGTGCGAGGAGTCATTTGGTGTGTTTTGAGTGAAATCCAATCGCTAGAATTGTGGAATACACCAACCACTCCAATTAGGAACGAACTACGGTTGCACTAGAATTGTCCAATTTGGAAAAACTATTGATTTCGGATCGAGCGCAAAACTTGGGCAACATCATAATTTGGTGGGAGGAGTCATTTGGTGAGTTCTGAGTGAACTCCAAACGCTAGAAGTATGGAATACACCAACCACTCCAATTAGTAACGAACTGCCGTTGAACTTGAATTGTCCAATTTGGAACACCTGTTGATTTCGGATCGAGCCCAAAACTTGGGCAACATCATAATACGGTGGGAGGAGTCATTTTGGTGAGTTTTGAGTGAAATCCAATCGCTAGAAGTATGGAATACACCAACCACTCCAATTAGGAACGAACTGCCGTTGAACTTGAATTGTCCAATTTGGAACACCTATTGATTTCGGATCGAACCCAAAACTTGGTCAACATCTTAATATGGTGGGAGGAGTCATTTGGTGAGTTTTGAGTGAAATCCAATCGCTTGAAGTGTGGAATACACCAACCACTCCAATTAGGAACGAACTGCCGTTGAACTTGAATTGTCCAATTTCTCACACCTATTGATTTCGGATCGAGCCCAAAACTTGGGCAACATCATAATATGGTGGGAGGAGTCCTTTGGTGAGTTTTGAGTGAAATCCAAACGCTAGAAGTATGGAATACACTAACCACTCCAATTAGGAACGAACTGCCGTTGAACTTGAATTGTCCAATTTGGAACACCTATTGATTTCGGATCGAGCCCAAAACCTGGGCAACATCATAATATGGTGGGAGGAGTAATTTGGTAAGTTTTGAGTGAAATCCAATCGCTAGAAGTGTGGAATACACCAACCACTCCCGTTACGAACGAACTGCTGTTGAACTTGAATTGTTCAATTTCTCACACCTATTGATTACGGATCGAACCCCAAACTTGGGCAACATCATAATATGATGGGAGGAGTCATTTGGTGAGTTTTGAGTGAAATCCAATCGCTAGAAGTATGGAATACACCAACCACTCCAATTAGGAATGAACTGCCGTTGAACTTGAATTGTCCAATTTCTCACACCTATTGATTTCGGATCGAGCCCAAAACTTGGGCAACATCATAATATGGTCGGAGGAGTCATTTGGTGAGTTTTGGGTGAAATCCAATCGCTAGAAGTATGGAATACACCAACCACTCCCATTAGGAACGAACTGCTGTTGACATTGAATTGTCCAATTTCTCACACCTATTGATTTCGGATCGAGCCCAAAACTTGGGCAACATCATAATATGGTGGGAGGAGTCATTTGGTGAGTTTGAAGTGAAATCCAATCGCTAGAACTATGGAATACACCAACCACTCCAATTAGGAACGAACTGTCTTTGAACTTGAATTGTCCTATTTGGAACACCTATTGATTTCGGATCGAGCCCAAAAGTTGGGCAAAATCATAATATGGTGAAAGGAGTCATTCGGTGAGTTTTGTGTGAAATCCAATCGCTAGAAGTATGGAATACACCAACCACTCCAATTAGGTACGAACTGCCGTTGAACTTTAATTGTCCAATTTCTCACACCTATTGATTTTGGATCGAGCACAAAAGTTGGGCAAAATCATAATATGGTGGGAGGACTCATTTGGTGAGTTTTGTCTGAAATCCAATCGCTAGAAGTATGGAATACACCAACCACTCCCGTTAGGAACGAACTGCTGTTGAACTTGAATTGTTCAATTTCTCACACCTATTGATTTCAGATCGAACCCCAAACTTGGGCAACATCGTAATATAGTGGGAGGAGTCATTTGGTGAGTTTTGAGTTAAATCCAATTGCTAGACGTACGGAATACACCAACCACTCCAATTAGGAACGAACTACCGTTGAACTTGAATTGTCCAATTTCTCACACCTATTGATTTCGGATCGAGCCCAAAACTTGGGCAACATCATAATATGGTGGGAGGAGTCATTTGGTGACTTTTGAGTGAAATCCAATCGCTAGAAGTACGGAATACACCAACCACTCCAATTAGGAACGAACTGCCGTTGAACATGAATTGTCCAATTTCTCACACCAGTTGATTTCGGATCGAGCACAAAACTTGGGCAACATCATAATATGGTGGGAGGAGTCATTTGGTGAGTTTTGAGTGAAATCCAATCGCTTGAAGTATGGAATACACCAACCACTCCAATTAGGAACGAACTACGGTTGCACTAGAATTGTCCAATTTGGAAAAACTATTGATTTCGGATCGAGCGCAAAACTTGGGCAACATCATAATTTGGTGGGAGGAGTCATTTGGTGAGTTCTGAGTGAACTCCAAACGCTAGAAGTATGGAATACACCAACCACTCCAATTAGGAACGAACTGCCGTTGAACTTGAATTGTCCAATTTGGAACACCTATCGATTTCAGATCGAGCCCAAAACTTGGGCAACATCATAATTTGGTGGGAGGAGTCGTTTGGTGAGTTTTGTGTGGAATCCAATCGTTAGAAGTATGGAATACACCAACCACTCCAATTTGGTACGAACTGCCGTTGAACTTGAATTGTCCAATTTGGAAGACCTATTGATTTCGGATCGAGCCCCAAACCTGGGTAACATCATAATATGGTGGGAGGAGTCATTTGGTGAATTTTGAGTGAAATCCAATCGCTAGAAGTATGGAATACACCAACCACCCCCATTAGGAACGAACTGCCGTTGAACTTGAATTGTCCAATTTCGAACACCTATTGATTTCGGATCGAGCGCAAAACTTGGGCTACATCATCATATGGTGGGAGGAGTCATTTGGTGAGTTTTTTGTGAAATCCAATCGCTAGAAGTGTGGAATACACCAACCACTCCAATTTGGAACGAACTGCCGTTGAACTTGAATTGTCCAATTTCTCACACCTATTGATTTCGGATCGAGCCCAAAACTTGGGCAACATCATAATATGGTGGGAGGAGTCATTTGGTGAGTTTTGAGTGAAAACCAATCGCTAGAAGTATGGAATACACCAACCACTCCAATTAGGAACGAACTGCCGTTGAACTTGAATTGTCCAATTTCTCACACCTATTAATTTCGGATTGAGCCCCAAACTTGGGCAACATCATAACATGGTGGGAGGAGTCATTTGGTGAGTTTTGAGTGAAATCCAAACGCTAGAAGTATGGAATACACCGACCACTCCAAATAGGAACGCACAGCTGTTGAACTTGAAACGTCCAATTTCTCACACCTATTGATTTCGGATCGAGCGCAACACTTGGGCAACATCATCATAAGGTGGGAGGAGTCATTTGGTGAGTTTTTTTGTGAAATCCAATCGCTAGAAGTATGGAATACACCAACCACTCCAATTTGGTACGAACTGCCGTTGAACTTGAATTGTCCAATTCGTAACACCTATTGATTTCGGATCGAGCCCCACACTCGGGCAACATGATAATATGGTGGGAGGAGTCATTTGGTGAGTTTTGAGTAAAATCCAATCGCTAGAGGTATGGAATACACCAACCAATCCAATTAGGAACGAAATGCCGTTGAACTTGAATTGTCCAATTTGGAACACTTATTGATTTCGGATCGAGCCCAAAACTTGGGCAACATCATAATATGGTGGGAGGAGTCATTTGGTGAGTTTTGAGTGAAATCCAATCGCTAGAAGTATGGAATACACCAACCACTCCATTAGGAACGAACTGCCGTTGAAGTGGAATTGTACAATTTCTCACACCTATTGATTTCGGATCGAGCCCCAAACTTGGGCAACATCCTAATATGGTGGGGGGAGTCATTTGGTGAGTTTTGAGTGAGATCCAATCGCTAGAAGTATGGAATACACCAACCACTCCAATTAGGAACGAACTGCCGTTGAACTTGAATTGTCCAATTTCTCACACCTACTGATTTCGGATCGAGCGCAAAACTTGGGCAACATCATAATATGGTGGGAGGAGTCGTTTGGTGAGTTTTGTGAGAAATCCAATCGTTAGAAGTATGGAATACACCAACCACTCCAATTTGGTACGAACTGCCGTTGAACTTGAATTGTCCAATTTGGAACACCTATTGATTTCGGATCGAGCCCCAAACTTGGGCAACATCATAATATGGTGGGAGGAGTCATTTGGTGAGTTTTGAGTGAAATCCAATCGCTAGAAGTATGGAATACACCAACCACTCCAATTAGGAACGAACTGCCGTTGAACTTGAATTGTCCAATTTCTCACACCTATTGATTTCGGATCGAGCCCCAAACTTGGGCAACATCATAATATGGTGGGAGGAGTCATTTGGTGAGTTTTGAGTAAAATCCAATCGCTAGAAGTATGGAATACATAAACCACTCCAATTATGAACGAACTGCCGTTAAACTTGAATTGTCCAATTTCTCACACCTATTGATTTCGGATCGAGCCCAAAACTTGGGAAACATAATAATATGGTGGGAGGAGTCATTTGGTGAGTTTTGAGTGAAATTCAATCCCTAGAATTATGGAATACACCAACCACTCCCATTAGGAACGAACTGCCGTTGAACTTGAATTGTCCAATTTCTCACACCTATTGAATTCGGATCGAGCGCAAAACTTGGGAAACATCATCATATGGTGGGAGGAGTCATTTGGTGAGTTTTTTGTGAAATCCAATCGCTAGAAGTCTGGAATACACCAACCACTCCAATTTGGTACGAACTGCCGTTGAACTTGAATTGTCCAATTTGGAACACCTACGGATTTCGGATCGAGCCCCAAACTTGGGCAACATCGTAATATGGTGGGAGGAGCCATTTGGTGAGTTTTGAGTAAAATCCAATCGCTAGAAGTATGGAATACATAAACCACTCCAATTATGAACGAACTGCCGTTGAACTCGAATTGTCCAATTTCTCACACCTATTGATTTCGGATCGAGCCCAAAACTTGGGAAATGTCATAGTATGGTGGGAGGAGTCATTTGGTGAGTTTTGAGTGAAATCCAACCGCTAGAAGTATGGAATACACCAACCACTCCAATTAGGAACGAAATGCCGTTGAACTTGAATTGTCCAATTTCCCACACCTATTGATTTCGGATCGAGCCCCAAACTTGGGCAACATCATAATATGGTGGGAGGAGTCATGTGCTGAGTGAAATCCAATCGGTAGAAGTATGGAATACACCAACCACTCCAATTAGGAATGAACTGGCGTTGAACTTGAATTGTCCAATTTCTCACACCTATTGATGTCGGATCGCGCCCCAAACTTGGGGAACATCATAATATAGCGGGAGGAGTCATTTGGTGAGTTTTGAGTGAAATCCAATCGCTAGAAGTATGGAATAAACCAACCACTCCAATACGGAACGAACTGCCGTGAAACTTGAATTTTCCAATTTGGAACACCTATTGATTTCGGATGGAGCCCAAAACTTGGGCAACATCATAGTATGGTGGGAGGAGTCATTTGGTGAGTTTTGAGTGAAATCCAATCGGTAGAAGTATGGAATACACCAACCACTCCAATTAGGAACGAACTGCCGTTGAACTTGAATTGTCCAATTTCGAACTCCTATTGACTTCGGATCGAGCCCAAAACTTGGGCAACATCATAGTATGGTGGGAGGAGTCATTTGGTGAGTTTTGAGTGAAATCCAATCGGTAGAAGTACGGAATACAGCAACCACTCCAATTAGGAACGAACTGCCGTTGAACTTGAATTGTCCAATTTGGAACACCTATTGATTTCGGATCGAGCCCCAAACTTGGGCAACATCATAATAAGGTGGGAGGAGTCATTTGGTGAGTTTTGAGTGAAATCCAATCGCTAGAAGTATGGAATACACTAACCACTCCAATTAGGAACGAAATGCCGTTCAACTTGAATTGTCCAATTTGGAACACCTATTGATTTCGGATCGAGCCCAAAACTTGGGCAACATCATAATATGGTAGGAGGAGTCATTTGGTGAGTTTTGAGTGAAATCCAATCGCTAGAAGTATGGAATACACCAACCACTCCAATTAGGAACGAACTGCCGTTGAACTTGAATTGTCCAATTTCTCACACCTATTGATTTCGGATCGAGCCCCAAACTTGGGCAACATCATAATATGGTGGGAGGAGTCATGTGGTGAGTGAAATCCAATCGCTAGAAGTATGGAATACACCAACCACTCCAATTAGGAACGAACTGCCGTTGAACTTGAATTGTCCAATTTCTCACGCCTATTGATTTCGGATCGAGCCCCAAACTTGGGCAACATCGTAATATGGTGGGAGGAGTCATTTGGTGAGTTTGGAGTGAAATCGAATCGCTAGAAGTGTGGAATACACCAACCACTCCAATTAGGAACGAACTGCCATTGATCTTGAATTGTCCAATTTCTCACGCCTATTGATTTCGGAACGAGCCCAAAACTTGGGCAACATCATAATATGGTGGGAGGAGTCATTTGGTGAGTTTTGAGTGAAATCCAATCGCTAGAAGTATGGAATACACAAACCAGTCCAATTCGGAACGAACTGCCGTGAAACTTGAATTGTCCAATTTGGAACACCTATTGATTTCGGATCGAGCCCAAAACTTGGACAACATCATAATATGTTGGGGGGAGTCATTTGGTGAGTTTTGAGTGAAATCCAATCGCTAGAAGTATGGAATACTCCAACCACTCCAACTGGAACGAAATGCCATTGAACTTGAATTGTCCAATTTGGAACACCTATTGAATTCGGATCGAGCCCAAAACTTGGGCAACATCATAATATGGTGGGAGGAGTCATTTGGGGAGTTTTGAGTGAAATCCAATCGCTAGAAGTATGGCATACACCAACCACTCCAATTAGGAACGAACTGCCGTTGAACTTGAATTGTCCAATTTCTCACGCCTACTGATTTCGGATCGAGCCCAAAACTTGGGCAACAGCATAATATGGTGGGAGGAGTCATTTGGTGAGTTTTGAGTGAGATCCAATTTCTAGAAGTTTGGAATACACCAACCACCCAAATTAGGAACGAACTGCTGTTGAACTTGAATTGTCTAATTTCGAACACCTATTGATTTCGGATCGAGCCCCAAACTTGGGCAACATCATAATATGGTGGGAGGAGTCATTTGGTGAGTTTTGAGTGAAATCCAGTCGCTAGAAGTATGGAATACACCAACCACTCCAATTAGGAACGAAATGCCGTTGAACTTGAATTGTCCAATTTCCCACACCTATTGATTTCGGATCGAGCCCCAAACTTGGGCAACATCATAATATGGTGGGAGGAGTCATGTGCTGAGTGAAATCCAATCGGTAGAAGTATGGAATACACCAACCACTCCAATTAGGAATGAACTGGCGTTGAACTTGAATTGTCCAATTTCTCACACCTATTGATTTCGGATCGAGCCCCAAACTTGGGCAACATCGTAATATGGTGGGAGGAGTCATTTGGTGAGTTTTGAGTGAAATCCAATTGCTAGAAGTATGGAATACACCAACCACTCCAATTAGGAACGAACTGCCGTTGAACTTGAACTGTCCAATTTCTCACACCTATTGATTTCGGATCGAGCCACAAACTTGGGCAACATCGTAATATGGTGGGAGGAGTCATTTGGTGAGTTTTGAGTGAAATCCAATCGCTAGAAGTATGGAATACACCAACCACTTCAATTTGGAACGAACTGCCGTTGAACTTGAATTGTCCAATTTCGAACACCTATTGATTTCGGATCGAGCCCAAAACTTGGGAAACATCATAATGTGGTGGGAGGAGTCATTTGGTGAGTTTTGTGTGAAATCCAATCGCTAGAAGTATGGAATACACCAACCACTCCAATTAGGAACGAACTGCCGTTGAACTTGAATTGTCCAATTTCTCACACCTATTGATTTCGGATCGAGCCCCAAACTTGGGCAACATCGTAATATGGTGGGAGGAGTCATTTGGTGAGTTTTGAGTGAAATCCAATCGCTAGAAGTATGGAATACACCAACCACTCCAATTAGGAACGAACTGCCATTGAACTTGAATTGTCCAATTTCTCACGCCTATTGATTTCGGAACGAGCCCAAAACTTGGGGAACATCATAATATGGTGGGAGGAGTCATTTGGTGAGTTTTGAGTGAAATCCAATCGCTAGAAGTATGGAATACACCAACCACTCCAATTAGGAACGAACTGCCGTTGAACTTGAATTGTCCAATTTCTCACACCTATTGATTTCGGATCGAGCCCAAGACTTGGGCAACATCAGAATATGGTGGGAGCAGTCATTTGGTGAGTTTTGAGTGAAATCCAACCGCTAGAAGTATGGAATACACCAGCCACTCCAGTTAGGAACGAACTGCCGTTGAACTTGAATTGTCCAATTTCTCACACCTATCGATTTCGGATCGTGCCCAAAGCTTGGGCAACATGATAATATGGTGGGAGGAGTCATTTGGTGAGTTTTGAGTGAAATCCAATCGCTAGAATTATGGAATACACCAACCACTCCAATTAGGAACGAATTGCCGTTGAACTTGAATTGTCCAATTTGGAACACCTATTGATTTCGGATCGAGCCCAAAACATGGGCAACATTATAATATGGTGGGAGGAGTCATTTGGTGAGTTTTGAGTGAAGTCCAATTGCTAGAAGTATGGAATACACCAGCCACTCCAATTAGGAACGAACTGCCGTTGAACTTCAATTGTCCAATTTCTCACACCGATTGATTTCGGATCGTGACCAAAACTTGGGCAACATGATAATGTGGTGGGAGGAGTCATTTGGTGACTTTTCAGCGAAATCCAATCGCAAGAAGTATGGAATACACCAACCACTCCAATTAGGAACGAATTGCCGTTGAACTTGAATTGTCCAATTTGGAACACCTGTTGACTTCGGATTGAGCCCAAAACTTGGGCAACATCATA